>NW_025765015.1:0-1287500 GCF_003918875.1 Haliotis rubra | reverse complement strand
TGGTAGTCAGCATGGATAGAGAGTATGGTTAGACAGTGTTGGTAGTCAGCATGGATAGAGAGTATGGGTAGGCAGCGTTGGTAGAGTGTGATTAGAGAGCATAAGTAGGTGAGGTGAGGTGAAATTGGGTTTTACGTCGTGCTTGAGAATATTTTGCTCATATGATGACGTGAGCACAAGTAGAGTGTATCAGTAGAGTATGATTATAGGGTAGGCTTAGAAACCTTTAAGAGAGAGTATGGAGAATAAAAGTAGAGGGTATTGTTTAGTAGGGGTTCAAGATGAGATAAGCAAAGAGTAGAGACTAAGGCATCAACATATATTTCTCAGCAATGAGTAGCCAAAAGAGTAGTCAAGGTACATGTGAGTAGTGAGTAGCTGAAAGTGAGGTGGTACTGTACATATGTGAGTAGTGAGTAGCTGAAAGTGAGGTGGTATTGTACATATGTGAGTAGTGAGTAGCTGAAAATGAGGTGGTATTGTACATATGTGAGAAGTGAGTAGGTGAAAGTGAGGTGGTATTGTACATATGTGAGTAGTGAGTAGGTGAAAGTGAGGTGGTATTGTACATATGTGAGTAGTGAGTAGGTGAAAGTGAGGTGGTATTGTACATGTGTGAGTAGAGAGTAGCTGAAAGTGAGGTGGTATTGTACATATGTGAGTAGTGAGTAGCTGAAAGTGAGGTGGTATTGTACATGTGTGAGTAGTGAGTAGCTGAGAGTCAGGTGGTATTGTACATATGTGAGTAGTGAGTAGCTTAAAGTGAGGTGGTATTGTACATATGTGAGTAGTGAGTAGCTGAAAGTGATGTGGTATTGTACATATGTGAGTAGTGAGTAGCTGAGTCAGGTGGTATTGTACATGTGTGAGTAGTGAGTAGCTGAAAGTGAGGTGGTATTGTACATGTGTGAGTAGTGAGTAGCTGAAAGTGATGTGGTATTGTACATATGTGAGTTATGAGTAGCTGAGTGAGTGAGTATGGTTTTACGCCGCTTTTAGCAATATTCCAGCAACATCACGGCGGGGGACACCAGAAATGGGCTTCACACATTGTACCCATGTGGGGATTCGAACCAGGGTCTTCGGCGTGACGAGCCAACGCTTTAACCACTAGGCTACCCCACCGCCCCTGTGAGTAGCTGAAAGTGAGGTGGTATTGCACATGTGTGAGAAGTGAGTAGCTGAAAGTGAGGTGGTATTGTACATATGTGAGTAGTGAGTAGCTGAAAGTGAGGTGGTATTGTACATATGTGAGTCGTGAGTAGCTGAAAGTGAGGTGGTATTGTACATATGTGAGTAGTGAGTAGCTGAAAGTGATGTGGTATTGTACATATGTGAGAAGTGAGTAGGTGAAAGTGAGGTGGTATTGTACATATGTGAGTAGTGAGTAGCTGAAAGTGAGGTGGTATTGTACATGTGTGAGTAGTGAGTAGCTGAAAGTGAGGTGGTATTGTACATATGTGAGTAGTGAGTAGCTGAAAGTAAGGTGGTATTGTACATATGTGAGTAGTGAGTAGGTGAAAGTGATGTGGTATTGTACATGTGTGAGTAGTGAGTAGGTGAAAGTGAGGTGGTATTGTACATATGTGAGTAGTGAGTAGCTGAAAGTGAGGTGGTATTGTACATGTGTGAGAAGTGAGTAGCTGAAAGTGAGGTGTCATTGTACATATGTGAGTGGTGGCTGAGTGAGAGTAGCTGAAAGTGAGGTGGTCATTGTACATATGTGAGTAGTGAGTAGGTGAAAGTGAGGTGGTATTGTACATATGTGAGTAGTGAGTAGGTGAAAGTGAGGTGGTATTGTACATATGTGAGTAGTGAGTAGGTGAAAGTGAGGTGGTATTGTACATATGTGAGTAGTGAGTAGGTGAAAGTGATGTGGTATTGTACATGTGTGAGTAGTGAGTAGGTGAAAGTGAGGTGGTATTGTACATATGTGAGTAGTGAGTAGGTGAAAGTGAGGTGGTATTGTACATGTGTGAGTCGTGAGTAGCTGAAAGTGAGGTGGTATTGTACATGTGTGAGTAGTGAGTAGCCCCAACGGAGGTCTCATTGTACATGTGTGAGTTGTGAGTAGCTGAAAGTGGGATGTGTATGATGAATGAGAATTCTGAGTAGCCCAAACAAAGCTGTCAACATATAAGTGAGTAGCCCAAAACCAAGGTGCCAGTATACATGTGTTAAAATCCACTTCAATTTCTTGTTGAGTGAAGGCAATGAGGGTATGAGATATGTACATGACAGTACATTCAAACACTTACGCATCCAAGATGGACTCTCTACAGCTGTACAGATTATCAAACTTGGTCTAGAAAGAAAAGAAACAATGGGTATACCACAGATGTCCATGAAGCACTTGTCACCCTGACAGGTATATAGATGTTACCCAGTAAAGCATTCAAATCTACAAGAGAATCCCTCAGTTAAACCTACTCCACAGCCAGTCATATTAAACATGTACACACAGGGCAGGTGGAACGAGCTGACGAACTGGCCTCATATTGCACAAGGAAAATGACAGAATGTAACCTGGAGACATCAAATTCTTCTGGGCTGAACTCACTGCAGTGACCAACAGTTCCAGCACTGATTTACTGACAAACAGGAGTGACACTACTGGAAGTACAGGAACACGTCCCTCAAGCAACTCACTGCAGTGACCAACAGTTCCAGCACTGATTTACTGACAAACAGGAGTGACACTACTGGAAGTACAGGAACACGTCCCTCAAGCAACTCACTGCAGTGACCAACAGTTCCAGCACTGATTTACTGACAAACAGGAGTGACACTACTGGAAGTACAGGAACACGTCCCTCAAGCAACACAATTTCATAACCATTAGGACAATCAGCTGAAGATGTCTTCCCTCTGGCCCGGGGAAACATACCAAATTGAATTGGCCATATTGAATAGCTAAGATTGAATTATTTCCTTGCGCTATGGCATGGTGAAAGAGAATAGGTATTAACCTTACTACCTTCATATCGAGGACTGCCTTTCAGTTAGGGTTGTACAACAACTTGGAACATTTGAATATTCAAGGCCAATCTGACAATCACTTTAGCAGAACAGAAAGAAGGTATTTATGATCCAACTGCCAGTGACTAGAGAAGTTGAACATATTAAGGTCTGTCAGACTTCAGCAGATCAATGCGGAGGACCAAAATAGACTATGTCTGAAGTGTGAATCACAATGTCAGTCAATCCAGCAACATCCCCTAATGATCTCACTTGCAGCATGCCCCAAACACAAAGTACCAGTACATCTACATCAGTGGGTTGGACGGAACAGTCCCAGCCAAAATCCTCAAGTCCGTAATGAAGGTTCCTGACCAAAAACCAAGAACTACTGAGTCATAAGTGTTAAGCCCCTATTTTTCTTATTGTGATACTGTTCAATTGTGATAATGTAGGTGACCTGAGAGGTCAAGGACATATGTTGGTATCCTTACCTTGGTGACAGAGTCGTTGACATTCATAGCTGGCACAGTGAGTTTGCCAGATTTAGAGAGCTGGTACAGTCTGTGCACTCCAGTCACACTCTCCTCTACAATGCCCTTGATCATGTTGAACATGGCTGGGTACTTCTTCAGCATGAGGTGTGTGGCATCACCACCATCGTCCAGGATCTATTAACACACAAAAACACGCAAATCAACCTACTGCTTTGTACTAGCAAGCTTATACTCATCTAGTAGAACCAGGCCTGTACAGCAGAGTTCATTGGGTGATCTCACTCTGTATCAATGTAGCGGCCATAAAATTTCCGAGTCCCATGCTGGGATTCGAACCACAGACCTTCTGATCGGAAGTCGGATGCCTTGTCCAAATGACCCAAGAGGTTAACCCCGTCAGCAAGCTGACAAGGTAAGGATGTCATCTGTGGGATGACTCCACGCCCTGCTACATCAACTGTAGCTGGTCTGACATGGGAAGAGTTGAGACCTGTACAACCAATCACTGGGTGATCTCACTGTGCATCAACTGTAGCTGGTGTGACACAGGAGAGTTGACAGACCTGTACAACCAATCACTGGGTGATCTCACTGTGCATCAACTGTAGCTGGTGTGACACAGGAGAGTTGACAGACCTGTACTACCTATCACTGGGTGATCTCACTGTGTATCAACTGTAGCTGGTGTGACACAGGAGAGTTGACAGACCTGTACAACCAAAAACTGGGTGATCTCACTGTGTATCAACTGTAGCTGGTGTGACACAGGAGAGTTGAGACCTGTACTACCTATCACTGGGTGATCTCACTGTGTATCAACTGTAGCTGGTGTGACACAGGAGAGTTGACAGACCTGTACAACCAATCACTGGGTGATCTCACTGTGCATCAACTGTAGCTGGTGTGACACAGGAGAGTTGAGACCTGTACTACCAATCACTGGGTGATCTCACTGTGCATCACCTGTAGCTGGTGTGACACAGGAGAGTTGAGACCTGTACTACCAATCACTGGGTGATCTCATTAAGTGTTTATATATCACCAGTGTGATGCAGCAGACACTGCCCTGCCATCTGAAGAAAACTACAAGTATGACAGTCTCATTGGACAAACATGCTATACTTCAATACTGTATTATTTTCTGTTGGAGAGGCAACAATTTCCAGAATGAAATGATCATGTCGCAACTTATGAATCACTAACAAAGAACATCAGAGAAGTTTAGGCCCAAACTGACCATGTTTGGCTGCCACCCATCTGCATTGATACATCTGTCTATGGACCACCAGAAGTCTTCCTCAGTCTCTCCTTTCCAGGCAAATATGGAGAATCCTGCCTCCGCCAGTGCCGCAGCTACCTCATTCTGAAATAGAATCATCTCACTACATTCTTCACATCATGTAAAGATCTTTCCAAAATACTTCAAATATTTTTTCATTATAATCAACTGAAAGTAACATGAAGTCATATGTTCCTCCTTGCAATGATCATGTGTTTGTCCTCCACCACATGCGATACACCTGGCAGGCCCTGACCACAATCAGCACATCAAAAGCACTTAACTGAAGCTGCCTCTTAGGACAATGCAAAGTAACACCAGAATTCCCTGATGTAAATTGATCATCTTAATCTCCCCAATGTCCAGTTTTATCTGGCATTGTTTAAGTAAGTTTATACAGATGAACTGTTTATAACATGTCAATCTGCAGTTAGTGAGTGAGTGCATGTGTAAACAACGATCAGTTCTGTGTAGAATCAGAAAGTGACATGGCAATAATTCCTCCAGAGAAAAGCAAAGGAACAATGTAACTGCAGGAACAGGTGCTGACTTGTGCACTTTGTATTCCATCTGGACATAACTACGCCAGAAAATCTACAGGACTTTGAAAGTAATCTAAAATAACTTTAGATGACAATTATTCAGTTTTCAGTGTTTCCTGATTTTTTTCAAACCAAGAACTAAGAAGGCAAGTTTTCCTGTGTGTCCTACAGTATGCCACTATCCTCTGTACAATGCATCACCTGTAATGAAGGGTCTAGCTTCTCCTGAACTGATACGTCAGCCAGAACTATATTCACCTTCTGTCTGCTCAACCTGGATCTCTGAATGCATGACTTCTATTTCCGAACACAATAAAAAGGACTCACGATCAATACCTAAACAAGTTTAATGCCCTTCCCTCGGCTTTTACTCTCATCACCATCATTGTTACTGGTACAGTAATGACTTACTCTGAATTAATCAATCCTAGTCCTATTCATCTATCTGTCGATTCCTCCCCAGTCCACACCTGACAATTGCATGTAATTTGTTTCATAGAAACCATGTGTATCACTCGTTACACATGCCTGTACCTATGTCTGAGTAGATGGTGTCAAAACACCGGGAAATCAACTTATTCCCAGAATTTGTTACTGAGGTGCTTAGAGTGAAATGACTGACTTTTGAAAGGCTGTGACAATTCCAACAGCTGTACAACTGTACCTGTGTTGAGTAGATGTTGCACGCTGCCCATCTGACAGATGCCCCGAGAGCTGCCAATGTCTCTATCAGCACCTGAAACAGCAAGTCAAGCAAGTTACAGCAGATGGACACATATCTGTAGCATTTACTGCCTGTCAATAGAAGGATGTCCTGCTACACGCTCACATACTCAATAGGGTGATCATCACTAGGGCTGGCTATCTATACACATCACAGAGATCAATAGCCCGTAAGTAAATATGGATCGATTATCGATAAATATTGAAGTAACATCCAGTAAAAATGAAAAAATAGTCTGAAAGAAATTTACTTATTTCATATTACTTGTGAGTGGAAACACATTTGTAGGAATTACTATTATCTACAAGCAAGTTGTGTATTCAGCCTGTAAAACATATTCAGCAGATTGCTATCTGCTAAAGGCGAAACTGTTTTGGAAAATTACAAACTTCACATCATTACAATAGTATATGTAAGATATTAACATTGACACAATTTTCATTTTGACAATTATTAATGTTCCCATTGACAATATGTCCAATTACAGATCTTTGAAGCCAGCCCTACATATTACACACTGAGTATGCCTCAACACAAAGTGTTCATGACGACACAGTCATTCCGCATTGTATAATGGTTGCAAAGATCAATTTTCTGTAAAATGTAACACTTATGATTACGAGATTACAACCAGTGCCTCTCTGGGGCAGCTATCCAATGATCAACATCCCACTGGACCAACGAACTACATACAGAAAGGTTCACAGAAGCAGCTGACTCTCACCTTGGGCATATTCATACCATTACTTAAACACTGAAAATAGGCAACATGTCTTCCCAAACAGGAAACACAAAAACAGTCATTCAATGAAAAACACATTTAATGAAACCCAGGTCTAATAATATCCATCCTACAGATCCTGCTAACTCACCAAAATACTAGTCCTAACATCAAAGTCCCTGAGAACAAAAATAATCAATATGACAGGTTTTAGATTTCAGATGCCTTGTCAACACCATGTCTGATCTGTGGCAAAATGTCAGTGTTGAGATAACCTTGCAACAAAGCAAACAGTTCACAATTGCCAAGGGTAATTACCAACTTTGATAGGGAGTTAATAATAAACCCCTTGTGCTTGACCAGTGCTGATGGAGCTGAGCCAATGTTACACATTCAATACCATCATTTAAAGCTACAAATTGTGGTCTGCCGGGATGTAGACAGACCAGCGAGAAGGACGAATGGGTGACGATGATTTGAGAAAGATGAGTGGGAAACAATCAATATATGGGTCATTATCAACACATGGAATCAGGCCACATGGGTCTAACACAAACCAAAGGAGCTGACATCATCACATGAAAACATGTTAAGGTAAAAAACCTCACTTGGAAACCATTTTATGAAATAAACAAAGTACCTTAAAAGCATGACAGCTTTACACATATATTTAGACATGTCTCGCAAAAATGGTGTAGAACAAGAAAGGTGTTTGTGAGAACTTGCAAACAAAGAAGCGACGCACTACAGGCACTGATCATGACTTCTAAAAACATTTAGAGGAACGTCAAACACCTCCAGTTTAGGAAAACAGAGAGTTTCATGTCAGAAACCCATTAACTACCCTCATAGCTACCCACACTGGTGTTACCCTGCACTTCCTGGTAAGAGACCATGACCTTTAATTTCAGCCAATCACGTGCTGCACATGAGTACAAGCCATTACAATCATGTCATCATATAAACATACATCAAACAAGTCATCATACAAACATACATCATACAAACATACCTCATACATGTCATTATACAAACATACCTCGAACAAGTCATCATACAAACATACATATCATCATACAAACATACATCATACATGTCGTCATACAAACATACATGTCATCATACAAACATACATCGAACAAGTCATCATACAAACATACATCATACATGTCATCATTCAAACATACTTGTCATCATACAAACATACATCGAACAAGTCATCATACATACAACATATCATAAAACATACATCACATGTCATCATACAAACATACATACATACATACATGTGTCATACATCATACATGTCACATACATACATCATACATGTCACCATACAAACATACATCATACATGTCACCATACAAACATACATCATACATGTCACCATACAAACATACATCATACATGTCACCATACAAACATACATCATACATGTCATCATACAAACATACATCATACATGTCATTATACAAACATACATCATACATGTCATCATACAAACATACATCATACATGTCATCATACAAACATACATGTCACCATACAAACATACATATCATCATACAAACATACATCATACAAACATACATCATACATGTCATCATACAAACATACATCATACATGTCATCATACAAACATACATCATACATGTCATCATACAAACATACATGTCACAATACAAACATACATCATATCATCATACAAACATACATCATACAAACATACATCATACATGTCATCATACAAACATACATCATACATGTCATCATACAAACATACATCATACATGTCATCATACAAACATACACATCATATCATACAAACATACATACAAACATGTCATCATACAAACATACATACAATACAAACATACATCATACATATACATACATCATACATACAAACATGTCACATGTCATACATACATCATACATATCATACATATACATGTCACCATACAAACATACATCATGTCATCATACATAACATACATACATACATATCATACAAACATACATCATACATGTCATCATACAAACATACATCATACATGTCATCATACAAACATACATCATACATGTCATCATACAAACATACATCATACATGTCATCATACAAACATACATCATACATGTCATCATACAAACATACATACATACATGTCATCATACAAACATACATCATACATGTCATCATACAAACATACATATACATGTCACCATACAAACATACATATCATCATACAAACATACATCATACAAATACATGTCATCATACAAACATACATCATACAAACATACATCATACATGTCATCATACAAACATACATCATACATGTCATCATACAAACATACATCACATGTCATCATACAAACATACATCATAAACATGTCATCATACAAACATACATCATCATACATGTCATCATACAAACATACATATACAAACATACATACATCATACATGTCATCATACAAAAACATACATCATACATGTCATCATACAAACATACATCATACATGTCATACATACATCATACATGTCATCATACAAACATATCATACAAACATACATGTCAAACATATACAAACATATCATACATGTCATCATACATCATACATGTCATCATACATACATCACATACATCATACAACATCATACATGTCATACATATATATTCAAACATACATCATACATGTCATCATACATACATCACATGTCATACATCATACATGTCATCATACAAATACATCATACATATCATCATACATGTCATACATGTCATCATACAAACATACATGTCATCATACAAACATACATCATACATGTCATCATACAAACATACATGTCATCATACAAACATACATCATACATCATATACATCATACATACATCATACAAACATACATCATACATGTCATCATACATACATACATCATCATACATACATCATACATCATACAAACATACATGTCATCATCATACATACATCACATATCATCATACATGTCACATACATACATACAAACATACATCATACATGTCATCATACATACATCACATACATACATCATACATGTCATCAACAAACATACATGTCATACAAACATACATCATACATGTCATCATACATGTGTCATCATACAAACATACATCATACATGTCACCATACAAACATACATCATACATGCATACATACATCATACAAACATGTCATCATACAAACATACATCATACATGTCATCACACAAACATACATCATGCATGTCATCATTCAAACATACATCGTACATCTCATCATACAAACATACATACATCATACATGTCATCGTACAAACATACATCATACACATATCCCAAATTTCAAACCTTTACCGCGAACATTTCTTTAGTTTTCACAAATGCAATGTTAATTACATGACCTAGAGTATAACTGACTTTGCAATATCTTGAGAAGTATTTCAAGAACATTTTGGCGTGCCATCCTGCATATATTCCAAATAAGATGACCTTAAATGGAACCCATCATAATGAAGAGCAAGTAGCATGCTTGCCATTCATACAATATAACCATGACATGCATACTGTAACAAAAGTCATACTGACATACTTTACTGATGACCTTCCATGTTTATGTTACCATCTTTTCAAGGTAGCATAATAAGGAAACTCATTAAGATTTTCACGATCACCTAAGCAAGGTTCTGATTGGTCAGATGAAAGCCTGATTAATACATGGGAGCCTGATTAATACATCGATTATAGATCAACCTGACAGGCTCAATTATCAATATGAATATGCAGAGTGTCAAGCAGCACTACATGTAATGACAGTGTGAAGCTGGAAGCCAACAGATGTCTCTGAGGTACGACTGCAGGTTCCATCTGGCTGATGACATTTGTTGCTTGTTGCTCACCGAGGCATTCAATACGGAGTTTCATCCATGAATGCAGATGATCTAACTCATGCGTGACAAGGATCCAACTAAAGACAATGTACTTCATATGTTAGTCTAAACAAGATGAAAAATACTTGTGAATATCAAAAGAAATTCACTTCATAAACTAAATGTATTTCAATACATTATGTAATGCTGCGAAACATAAGCATTTCCTTAACAAATGCAATCATAATTTTAAATGTTTCATACAAGTCACTGACTCAATGCTATGAAAGATCATGACAATCTACTTTGTAACTTCAAATAAACTTTTCAACCCAAGTCTCTGCTGTGGCAGCCATTTTGAATTCTGTAACTGAACCAGTGATATTTGAAGCAACTTTGTCATATTTTTCTCTTCACCTAACAATTTGTCCCCATATATTGATCATAAGCATAAAACTGGTAGTTGCATCTCAAAATACATGAGCACTGGAAATAACTGCAGAACCAATATCTATCTCCATCCCCCCAACCCATACCATCACCTAACACTACCATCACCTCAACCCATACCATCACCTAACACTACCATCACCCCAACCCATACCATCACCTAACACTACCATCACCTCAACCCATACCATCACCTAACACTACCATCACCCCAACCCATACCATCACCTAACACTACCATCACCCCAACCCATACCATCACCTAACACTACCATCACCCCAACCCATACCATCACCTAACACTACCATCACCCCAACCCATACCATCACCTAACACTACCATCACCCCAACCCATACCATCACCTAACACTACCATCACCCCAACCCATACCATCACCTAACACTACCATCTCTGATAGATGGCATAAGCACAAGATGCGGGAACAATCAAAGGTCCCTGTGAAAGCTGCTGTGCAAGCATCAGCTTATCCTCATCAATTACCAACGATTTTTCTATCGATAATATCACCTCATTCTCTACTTTCTTCCCAACTCTGAAACATTATTTTCAATGCAGAACACAAAATTGAACAATAAACAAGTATACACAACATAACATTCTGAGACAACATGTGAAAGCAGTGAGCTTATTATATATAATCCACAAGTCCACAAATCCTAATTGAATCCTAACAACCTGATCTACACATTGAGGTGTAATGCCTCTGACCTCACCAAGGTCAACACAAGCATCACAAATATTACCCTTCCTTCAAGAAAATGACCCCTAAAAATAAAAAAAACAACCCATGACTTAAGGTCCAGGCACAATTTTTATTCACATATTGATTTTCCTTTGTGGAAATCTCTGTCAATGTTAAATGGAAAAGTCTGATGAGAAGAGAAATTTCCATCTCACAAAAGAAGACATCTCTGTCTATGACATCGCCAAAATAATTGAAACTTCTACATGTCAACACTAGGTGCTACTGATGCCCTTTGAACTTTAAGAACATAAATCTTTCACAGTCTGAAATTATATTTCTATTCCTGGTCGTCATCTCATTTAATAGCTCTGATAGGAAAACATGCAACAGAGACGCCCCCTCATCAAATTAAGCTTCTAAGTAGAAGCAAGACAGTGATATTTTCTTGCACCAGTATACAGAGCTACACTCTAGTCCCTGCTACTTCCGTTTGTTCACCTTGGGCAGTTACAAGTAACAATTCCCATCCTTTGGTATGTCTAATGAGCCCTCATCACAGCTGCTGAGGTTGGAGGGTCAGGGAGGGACTTCAGCTGTCCTTATCTCATTGCTCACACCCAACTTAAAAAATGCTAGCATCACTGTGGTGACGTCAGGTAAAATCTAGATCTGCTATTTGTCATGATTTAGCAGCAATGTGATTTACAAGTCACCTGGACATCCTACTAAACTAACAAGGGTCTTGCCGACAGATTTAGACATCTCATTCCTCATGGCTCTCTGTAGTAACTGCAGGGTGCTCATCATTGGAACCCAGTAAATCAATGCCTATCTGTTAGATATGGAAGGCACAGGCAGACTCCAGCAAAGCTGATAAGAGGGGCAGGTAATGCCATAATGAAGGCCATGTCTTCTAATCAATTTTTTTGGATGGTAATGAAGGGACTTCATTCAAACCAGTAGTATCACCTCATTATTTGGATGCAATTTAGTTGACTGTAGTAATTGCGGATGTACAAAGAAATACTCTGTAACTAATATAGAAATTCATGTCTCATACTTTCATCTTCAATGCTCTCATCATAAATCACAAGTGCTTTCTCCTGACCGCTGCGACGACGGAGTCCGAGTGACATTACTTCCACCTAATGTGCAACCAATGGATGTCCCTTATTGATCACTTCTATTGGTGGAGAGGTTGGAAGGAGTCAGCTAACTCCCAATTCCCAGCCAAGAAGTGATGGAACCCAACTAGCTGCCATGTGATGTAGACACAGTTGCAGTGATGAGACCCAAGTCAGTGTTGAACACACAGCAATGCCTTTCATTGTCCAACAGGCAGTAATCACTACCTCATCTATTCTCATTAGAGTCACTTACTGAAATGTTTAGATGAAGCATGTCTAACATACATCAAAATCATGATTCGGTTTAATCAGGACTCCACCTGAAGTGTCCACAACAGAATCTGTGACATTTACAATAAGTTTCTTGGAAGCTTGAGTGAGAGAGTTTGGTTTAACGCCACTTTTTGCAATATTCCAGCAATATCACAGCAGGAGACAGCAGAAATGGGCTTCACACATGGAAGCTTGAATCATGAACATTAATGCCATTATTCTGCTGCATGACACTATCTATTTAAAGAAAGCACCCCTTCATGACAGCCCCTTCATGACAGCACCTAACACCAAATTCATAAAAGTGCCTTTCATGAAAATGGCAACTTCATGAAAGCACCTCCCACATAAAAATGCTTCTCTCATGAAACCGGCTACTTCATGACAGTGCCTAATTTATGGGTGCCTATGTCATGAAACTGCTTACTTGACAGAAGCACCTACTTTATGACAGCACTTAATTCATGAAAGTGGTCAAGAAACAAGATGCAAAGCAAAAAACTAACTTCAGACACAACAGTATGTGGATATGTGTCTCAAACATGTTTGTGGAAACATGAGTAAAAAGCAGGGATTGGGAAAGGCAGGGGCCATGGGCCATTTTGCACATTAGAACAAAAAATGGCCCATTGAAAATGTTAAGTTTACTATTGATACAAGGACAGTGGCCCATTCTAAATTCAGAAAATGTCTAATAGTCCTGAAAATGGCCCACTGTCAAAGTTCTCTATCCCAATCCATGAAAAAGCGAAAAAAACAAACAAACATACTGTGACATCCTTGTACTAAATCTGATCACAATTTTGTTTCACTAAGCCAGCGGTTTCAACAAACATAACAAAAACACAATTGGAGCAGTGAAGTATGTAGTGTGGATCATAATGGGGCAAATATGACATGTTTAACATGGTTTCCATGGCAATGTTTAGAGACATCACTGCTGGAATTATCCATGCAAAGTTCAGCATAGTAGGCATAATGCCCCCTATCAATCACCTAAGATAATCTAAGCTGGTGTACCTCATCTCAAACAATGCTTCAATACACAATAACAGAACTGATCAATCACTGGGACAAGCTAACCTGATAATCCTCCTCAACAACAGAGTTACTTCTACAAATATATTGATCTATAATTTCACATATAGCATGAAATCAACAAAACATTTTCCCACTGTAATATTAAAACATCTTTGTGATGCACCAAATTTGCTTGAGCATTTGCACAGCAAGAATCACACTCCAAAGACGATAAAGTTTCAGAGTTGAATGAATACCTTTCGGAAAAACATGGATGAAGTACACAGTTTCAAGAAACAGGACCTATGATCCATTGACTGAGCTATTTGTAGCTACATCACGATAGTAAAGCCACGGTAATTCACAAATCCTCATCAATGTGAGCAAGCCTGCTCCATGATGGAAAAATTGCACTCAAGAAAAATATCAAAGCCGTCTATACGTAGGGAAAGTCTGCCACAAGATTTAAACGAGATTAATCAAGATGTAAAGTCATGAAAATACCCTTCTCTTCCATTAGGATGTTATTCTAGTAAAAGCTCTGGAAGGCAAGAGGTTACTTACGGCAGTTTGCGCTGTGATATGTGTGCACCCAATTATTTTCGCTCCCACCAGAGGCTTATCTGCTTCAGCTCTTCTCCGTAGTGCCATAAGCCCTGGCATTTCTGAAACATTCAATATATCAAAACATGATCAAAACTCAAACTTAAACCCCTTTGTTTCTGAAATATTCACAAATGTTTAGCCCCATCTCCTCTTTGAATGAAAATCCGTCAATTCTATATGAATGTATTGCCCCTAATGCTATATGAATGTATTGCCCCTAACGCTATATGAATGTATTGACCCTAATGCTATATGAATGTATTGACCGTAATGCTATATGAATGTATTGCCCCTAATGCTATATGAATGTATTGCCCCTAATGCTATATGAATGTATTGACCATAATGCTATATGAATGTATTGCCCCTAACGCTATATGAATGTATTGCCCCTAACGCTATATGAATGTATTGCCCCTAACGCTATATGAATGGATTGCCCCTAATGCTATATGAATGGATTGCCCCTAACGCTATATGAATGTATTGCCCCTAATGCTATATGAATGTATTGCCCCTAATGCTATATGAATGTATTGACCGTAATGCTATATGAATGTATTGCCCCTAATGCTATATGAATGTATTGCCCCTAATGCTTTATGAATGTATAGCCCCTAATGATATATTAATATATAGATCCTAATGCTAAAAGAATGTATTGCCCCTACTAAAGGTCAACATTAGCATGTTTTTAAATCTTGTACTAACTTTGAATGGGTAGGGTTACAAACTACTGTCTACAGGACAGTGAGCAGCCAGTGGGTTCAGAGAGGTGTCCAGGTCTGTCAAGGTCTATCTGGGTGTTCATGCATGTTCAGGGGTGTTTGTAAATAGGATGTCTTCTTGTGTTCAGTTAACAGGTTTGTAAAGAGGGTATCTTCTTGTGTTCAGTTAACAGGTTGTAAAGAGGGTATCTTCTTGTGTTCAGTTAACAGGTTTGTAAATAGGATGTCTTCTTGTGTTCAGTTAACAGGTTTGTAAAGAGGGTATCTTCTTGTGTTCAGTTAATAGGTTGTAAAGAGGGTATCTTCTTGTGTTCAGTTAACAGGTTTGTAAATAGTATGTCTTCTTGTGTTCCATTAACAGGTTGTAAACAGGATGTCTTCTTGTGTTCAGTTAACAGGTTTGTAAAGAGGGTGTCTTCTTGTGTTCAGTTAACAGGTTTGTAAATAGGATGTCTTCTTGTGTTCAGTTAACAGGTTGTAAAGAGGGTATCTTCTTGTGTTCAGTTAACAGGTTTGTAAAGAGGATGTCTTCTTGTGTTCAGTTAACAGGTTTGTAAATAGGGTGTCTTCTTGTGTTCAGTTAACAGGTTTGTAAATAGGGTGTCTTCTTGTGTTCAGTTAACAGGTTTGTAAAGAGGATGTCTTCTTGTGTTCAGTTAACAGGTTTGTAAAGAGGGCGTCTTCTTTTGTTCAGTTAACAGGTTGTAAAGAGGGTATCTTCTTGTGTTCCATAAACAGGTTGTAAAGAGGGTATCTTCTTGTGTTCAGTTAACAGGTTTGTAAATAGGATGTCTTCTTGTGTTCAGTTAACAGGTTGTAAATAGGATGTCTTCTTGTGTTCAGTTAACAGGTGTGTAAATAGGGTGTCTTCTTGTGTTCAGTTAACAGGTTTGTAAATAGGATGTCTTCTTGTGTTCAGTTAACAGGTTGTAAAGAGGGAATCTTCTTGTGTTCCATTAACAGGTTTGTAAATAGTATGTCTTCTTGTGTTCAGTTAACAGGTTGTAAATAGGATGTCTTCTTGTGTTCCATTAACAGGTTGTAAATAGGATGTCTTCTTGTGTTCAGTTAACAGGTTTGTAAAGAGGGTGTCTTCTTGTGTTCAGTTAACAGGTTTGTAAATTGGATGTCTTCTTGTGTTCAGTTAACAGGTTGTAAAGCGGGTATCTTCTTGTGTTCAGTTAACAGATTTGTAAATAGGATGTCTTTTGTGTTCAGTTAACAGGTTTTTAAATAGGATGTCTTCTTGTGTTCCATTAACAGGTTGTAAAGAGGGTATCTTCTTGTGTTCAGTTAACAGGTTTGTAAAGAGGGTATCTTCTTGTGTTCAGTTAACAGGTTGTAAAGAGGGTATCTTCTTGTGTTCAGTTAACAGGTTTGTAAATAGTATGTCTTCTTGTGTTCAGTTAACAGGTTGTAAATAGGATGTCTTCTTGTGTTCCATTAACAGGTTGTAAATAGGATGTCTTCTTGTGTTCAGTTAACAGGTTTGTAAAGAGGGTATCTTCTTGTGTTCAGTTAACAGGTTTGTAAAGAGGATGTCTTCTTGTGTTCAGTTAACAGGTTGTAAAGAGGGCGTCTTCTTGTGTTCAGTTAACAGGTTTGTAAAGAGGATGTCTTCTTGTGTTCAGTTAACAGGTTGTAAAGAGGGAATCTTCTTGTGTTCAGTTAACAGGTTTGTAAATAGGATGTCTTCTTGTGTTCAGTTAACAGGTTTGTAAATAGGATGTCTTCTTGTGTTCAGTTAACAGGTTTGTAAAGAAGCTGTCTTCTTGTGTTCAGTTAACAGGTTTGTAAAGAGGATGCCTTCTTGTGTTCAGTTAACAGGTTTGTAAATAGGGTGTCTTCCTGTGTTCAGTTAACAGGTTTGTAAATAGTATGTCTTCTTGTGTTCAGTTAACAGGTTTGTGAAGAGGGTGTCTTCTCGTGTTCAGTTAACAGGTTTGTAAATAGGATGTCTTCTTGTGTTCAGTTAACAGGTTTGTAAAGAGGGCGTCCCCATCTGGGAGATGAAAGTGCAGGTGTTAAAGGAAGAAGACAGCAGAAAGTGGTTGTTGTCAGGTTCAAACAGTGGAGGTGGGTGTTGTGTACAGAAGTCAGCAATCAATACATTGTTATGTCAATCCAAGCAACAATATCATATGATTGAACCAAGAAATAGGGACAAAGATACAAATGGTTAAAATTTGTTCAACCACATGTACTCGAATAAATATACAGATAATTAGAACCTCTTTTTTAAATATTTTGACACTAGAAAGCAAGCCTGTAATGCACTGTGAGATGATCACACCCTCTACGCATCCTGTAATGCACCACATGACAGCTGTCATTCAACGCTCACCTTGTTCAGCAATCTCAATCTCTCGTCTCCCAAATGCATTGTGTTCCACATTTCTCACACAGAAGTCACTAAAACCTTTGGAATTTTTCTGAAATCAAAAGAAATTTGACATTAAAACATTACGGGTAAAAACACTATGTTTACTGTGAAAACATCAAAGGTACTTGGTCTGTAATGCCATAACGTGCAGGTTGTATATATCCTCCAGCAGTACAGTGAGAGAAGGACTTTGTATCATGCAACTTTCAAACAAGCGACCTCTCTGGAGGCAATGTCAGTTTGTATGTCTTCCAACACACTCACTAAGATATATGCTTGATCAATACAAGGACTTGTTTTCATCTTGTTAGTGGATGTGTAGATGCATGATAACATTAGATAGTGATCACAAGGATATAACAATCCATGGGTTCATCTTTCAGTGTTTACTGCAGCAATGGATCTAACTTAGAAGACACAAAACAAACTGATGGAAAACAGAGATTGAATGACTTCAAGCAAAAGCTCCACCATAAAGATATTCAATGACAAACTGCAGCCATTTGCCTGAGGCATTGGAAGTTGAATTCTAATCTCGTTCAGTTAACAACTTCTATTCATATTTGATTTGTTGATGGACCTGGGACAGCCATGTCGTACATAAGATCTGATGCTGTCTCTACTAGATCAATACAGAAATAGCACTCTAACATGGTACAAGTGGAAACTGTAGAAGAAATTGATTTAGTTCTGAAGTTTCCAGGTCCTGATCTGCCTGTTGGTACAGTACACTATCATGGCCAAAGCACAGGCAGTACTCTTTTCAGAAAATTCATTGGAAAAGTACCAAGAATCCACGACTCTTTGTAGGTGGTGTGCATGCACATCTTGAAGCATGAAATTAACCCATCTTTTGATATGATACAGAAGGTTACACACTGATACAGTTTTATAGAGAATGTCACTCCTTTCAGACACAAAATGATTGTGCCCATAACTGCAAGCCACAAGAGTAGGTTTGTGAGACGAATTGCAGTAGAACTGAGGCTTAGACAGGCCTGTGAGCTGGTCTAACCAAAGTCTTTCCCCTGCCTGAGGGAGGAAGCAGTAACTGTGAACAGGGCTGGGAGTAATGAACAATATGTTGACAGAAGTGTCATGGAAATAGGTTCCCATTATTGGTAACATACTTTAGTAGGATCATGTCAGCCTGTAAATATTGTGTCCCAGTTCTGTCATGCTGTAAATATTGTGTCACAGCAGTGTCATAGAATCCTGTAAATATTGTGTCACAGTTCTGTCATGCTGTAAATATTGTGTCACAACAGTGTCATAGAATCCTGTAAATATTGTCACAGTTCTGTCATGCTGTAAATATTGTTTCACAGCAGTGTCATAGAATCCTGTAAATATTGTGTCACAGTTCTGTCATGCTGTAAATATTGTGTCACAGCAGTGTCATAGAATCCTGTAAATATTGTGTCACAGTTCTGTCATGCTGTAAATATTGTGTTACAGTAGTGTCATAGAATCCCGTAAATATTGTGTCACAGCAGTGTCATAGAATCCTGTAAATATTGTGTCACAGTTCTGTCATGCTGTAAATATTGTGTTACAGCAGTGTCATAGAATCCCGTAAATATTGTGTCACAGCAGTGTCATAGAATACTGTAAATATTGTGTCACAGTTCTGTCATGCTGTAAACATTGTGTTACAGAATCCTGTAAATATTGTGTCACAGTTCTGTTATGATGTAAATATTGTGTTACAGCAGTGTCATAGAATCCTGTAAATATTGTGTTACAGCAGTGTCATAGAATCCTGTAAATAATGTGTCACAGCAGTGTCATAGAATCCTGTAAATATTGTGATACGGTATTGTCATGGATGCCTGTAAATAAATATGGACTTTTAGATCAGGTGCGTCACTCAGAGATAAAGGGTTTGATTCCCGGACTGGCTAGCCAGTGTATCATACCAAGGACAAGCATGTGATAGATGACAACAGAATCAACCTGACCATACATCATACCCATCTCATCTCCAGTTGAGTCCATTGTACAACAAGATGGTTCTGGAAATGTGTTCTTCCTCAGAATGTACACAGGATTCACAATCAACAGCCTTGTACTACAGCCTTGTTCACACAGCCAGGTGGTATTCAGTGGTCAGCAAACATAGGGCATATTTGCAAGCATGCCAAAGTAGGGAGAGTTGCCAAATCTTTTCTGTACCAAAGGTACTTAAATTACAAAATACTTCCATGTGTCCAAAATCAATGTTAATTGGAAATATTTCACATTCTGGATTTGATGCATTAATAAAACAACTCGTATGTACTAAAATGGTTTTTCAAATCTGTTAATCCAATTATCCTTCAGATAGTGATGATAATGAACATGTTGGCTCGGAGTTGTTGGTGATTCTGTCCACTCACAACTTACAACTGAATTGGATACCTATTTACAGACATTTCAAACGAAATGCTATGAAAGCAAGTGAATATTTCATGTCGACCAACATCTAATAATTTGCCTGACTCATCAAGTAAACAGTTACTGAGTCACTGGACAAGGTCTCTACACAAGCAAATTCCATGCAGCAAGCAGGAAAATGACAGTTTCATTATTATCAGCTTAATCAGTCCATTTATGTACCTGAGGTTTCTCCCTTGGGCTGATATCTTCCTCATCAGATGAGCTGCCTGTGTAGGATGCTGAAAAACAAATAATACCTGTTAAAATCTACATCCCTAAAAAAACCCACCTTGCTAATTTACTAAACTATTATTTGAATAGCTATGTGACGATGTAACTTGTTGTCTCACATCTCCTGTAGGGAGTACCTCCATCACATTAATTACATATGTAAAGCATAAAGCATCCATACATCAGCCATTTCCAGTAGATTGGATTCTGTTGGGATCTTTGTCAAGATGAGATAAAATCCCTAAATCCTTGACATTTTGTTTGATGTAGTTTATTCTGCGCTTCTTTAAGCAGATCAAAGAGTCTTGAAATAAAGCAACCTTGAACATTTGCGAGAAAAACAACACACAGATTTTGGTTTGCCCAAAATAGCATGGTTCACAATAAACATCAAAAACCTTTTTTTTCACCAGTTCTATTCACACAATACTAAGTCATAATTCAAAATGGCTGGTACAAAGGGTACATTCGAGTTGCCAAAATATCCCTCATCTTGACAGATATAGTTTAATTACAGAAATAGAAACTCTACATATAGTTCTAACGCAGGTTTGGTCCAGAAGGAACTGAATAGCCTAAGGGTCCCTGTGTAATTAATTCTAGTGGGCAGGATATGACTCAAGCAGTAAGTCTACACGCTCTGCAAGACAGAACTGTCAGGCATGACAAATACTCTGACTTAACACAGAGAGAGAGGTGGAAAGATGAGGGCAGGTTATTTGTGTATGACAGGCAGCGTCATTGGTTTCACCTTGGCAGAAGGGCGGCAGCCTATTCTAGCCCGACAGAGGACACAATTGACGGCCATTACATCTGTTGGGTTTCTTGCTCTGACCACGGGAAATTGGCTGCCATATGACTTCTTATAGAGATGCCATCATTTTCCAAACCTGTCTTGCCTTTGAATCAAATGTCAGTATATTTATAACTATTTAGCTGTTATCCCCAATATTCTCGAGCCAAATGACTTGACACAATATTGTGATGGACACTGTTCTCAAACTCTACCCAAACAATAGTCAAAATACATCGCATAAAAACACAACAACCAAGTTCAAACATTTTGGATTTTGTGTGGACATGTACTCAAAAGATTTGGAAAAGCCTTCTGCTGGGAAACAGAACTATACTACCATTCAACATACATGCTGAAAAACAACTAAATATGTCACTATGCCTTACAACACAACTGCAAATAACATGATACACAATTATGATAAAAACTGTCACAGTGTCATTATGCCTTTGGTAGATACTACCCCAAGACATCCTCACACCAGCAGGGAGATGAGGCCCACCAGGCATCAGACTGAGATGAAGTATAGGATCAGACAGTGGCTCACCACACAACACCATCAATAAACTTCAGAAGCATGTGAAAGATTAAACCTTCAGTGTTTGATAAAACAAATATGCAGACATTAAAAACAGAGGGTGTCCAGAGACAGATTCTGTTTTAAGGCGGTCTAGCTTATATCCTTCAATGCACAATATGTGTATTGCATGGTTATTAGGTCTCTGGTTGACACAGGATACTTACAAACACTATGGTCTCTCATTATGATGGTTGTTGTTGCTAGTGTACTCCCTTGTTAAAGAGTGTGACTGCTGTAAATGCTGGATGACTGTCAGGTAAGAGTGGAATACCAGTGTTGTCCAGTGACTGTCAGATAGCGGAGTGGACAACCTATCTCTCCTCCACTGATGTCAAGCTAGACAGGGGTACAGGTCCAGCAACTAGGTTCGTATTTGTCATGGGTGATATATGAAAATATTAACGTCATTTCTTAGCTGACAGGTGTAATGTATGCATATTCCTCGTAAACTTCCGACAGCCTTCAGGCACACACCTATAAAGGATTGAGAAGCTCCAAGCCACTGAGGTCATCATTCATAAGTGTCTGTTGTGATATCCTGATTTGTTGACAAGGGCCAGCTACACACAAGAGTTGGGACTGTTGTAGCAGGTAAAAGTATGGTCCAGTATGCAACACACAGCTCGAGGCTCGGCTTCTCAAACACAGCTAACATGTCAATGTTACCCCCAGGGGCAGTCTTATATTAGTGACGTAACAGGGCATTTATGCCAAATCAGACGTGTAGATACAGTTACCCTTGAGGTAACATTGTTGGATAAAGGTCATAGGCCTTGACGGAAGTTCATAAAGTATCTATATAACGGATAATAATTTCACTTTATAAAACAAGTATACCATGTGATTAATTCTGGTCAGTGTATTGACCTGTGTGTCATTGATCAGTTTGATGGTGATGTAACGCGGTCAGCAACCTCTGACCACTGTTTGCCCTGACCCTAATAACCACTTGCAGCCATCCATTACCAGGACAGTGGAGGCCCTCTCCACATGGCCCAGCTACTGTGCTGTAGAATTGTCAGCATCTTACACTGTAGTGACTACTGCAGGTGTGTAGTAATCCCTCACTAATAACTTAACTCATCTCCAGTGTTCCAGAGCTTCTGTCCAGGGTCAGGGCACAATGGTCTCCCTTCTTGTCCAACACAACAAATCACTTATGATGTCACCTACCCACAAATCTGGCCTGAGGGGCTGATTGGATGACACAATGTCGTTAGTCAATATGACTAACAATGGTCACTCCCTAAGGTCAGTGGGTTTCACAGCATACAATGTTACTGTATGCAAGTCTAACAACTGATTGGTCATCTGCTAGTTGATTTAGGTCTTTCCTAGTCTGTCTCACAGTTCCTAAGCCGTGTTATTTTCCCTTCCGCCCAACCCTTTCTACAATGCTAAAGCTCTAGATGAAGCAAGTCTAGATTTCATCAGGTTCCTATCTGACTGAAGCTCCTTTTCAAATTAAAAGGAATTATTTGTTTCTATCAAAATTAAGTATATTCAGAGACTAAGCATTAGTGTAGGTCTTTTCATACTGTTTATGTGTGTGTTTTTTGGTTTTTTTAATTGGTTCCCAAGATTGTAATATCACAGATATACAAAGCCGTGTTACATGGCTTAAGGTAATATAACTACATGATGTACAGGTAAGATATCAATATATTAATATATGCATAAACATGTATAAATCATAAATGGACAATGTATAGATAATGTCAGGTACAAATCAATACAGTTTAGAGTCATCTAAGTACTAGGAAGAGAAGGCTCCATTTGTGATTGAAATTATTTATTTTATTATTTTTTGTTGATGATTTTCCACAAAGAATATTTCTTTTAGAGTTTTTATGTATAAAGTTAGATTTGGAAGCATATGTTTAATACTGCAAATGTTAATATGTCTCTTCACAGCAATAATGATGTAATTTAGTATTCTATTTTCATGTGGAGTACCAAACCATGTTTTTTTTATAATATCAATGGATGAGGATATAAATAGTTAAGCCAAATTTGTATGTTTATCCAAAAGGTTTGTGTCTCCTGACATTCCCAGTACACATGACACACACTCTCATTTACAGCATTGCAAAAACAACATAAACTGTTATCAACTTTTTTCATTTTGACCAATTCCTTTTTTGTATAAATGATACCTTGTAGAAATCTATGTTGAAAGTCAATAAGCTTTGTATCTTGTAATCCCTTTCTATATACTGTAAACATATTTTTCCAATCAAAGTCAGTTTCAGGAAATAAATGCTGCCATTTATTACAAATGTTAGGATATTTATCAGTGCAAATAAGTTTATCATAAAAAACCTGCAGTCTTTTGATGCTTTTACTAAATCTATCTGGCATTGGTTAATATTCAAATTCCTGACTGGGATAGAGTTACAGTGCTTAAAGTATGTTTCCAAGATTCAGGTAATATGTTCAGTAAATATCTACAATCTAAAATAGTACCTTTGATATGATAATTTTCTTTTAAAGAATCTATTGATAGTAATCCATTTTCATCACATATATCCCTAATATTTATAATCTCTATCTCTGCCAAATTCTTTATGAAATGTGAAGAGTTTTTGAAGTTGTGATTGAACCATAGTGGTTGGGATAGAAGTTCATTAATGTTATTTGGATCTACATAACGTTGCTTGTGAAATAGTTTCCATGCTTTCAGCACATCATGCCAAAAAGGGTTTTCAATCTCAATAAAAGTTTCAGAATTTGCTCCAAAATTAAATATATCTTTGAAAGGTATATTGCATGGATTTTTTCCCCCACATTTTTAAAATAAAGTCTTAAAGTGGATAATTTCAAAGTGTCAATAAATCGATTTATATCAATCATTCTTAATCCTCCTTTTTCATATCTATGTTTTTATTACACTCCTCTTTATTTTACTGTTTATGTGTGTTTGTTGTTTATTCCAGCTATAAAAGGCAGTCAGATGATCAAGTATGAACCAGACAATTCAGTGATTGATACGTCCAACATTATCTGCATTTGGGACAGAATAACAAGATCTCACCAAAGTCACTGAACCCAACCACTCATTGAGGTCGTCTCTTGCCATCAGCCTAGGTTAATGGGAACCCGTTTTATCAAAGAATCCCAAGGAATTCATACTTGAGACAATTATACACACATCAGCCCACTTCCCTGCAGTTAAAAAATATATATACTGGCCACATAAAGAAACTGTGCACACAGAAAATATAAAGATAGACAGACAGTGTCTTTATACATAAATAAAGGTGTGAACATAGCAAGTATTGGAGACAATCAAACGCTCATGCAGGTGCCAGGTGACGTGACGTCATTGATGGCGGCCTATGGACTTGCAATGTGTTGCTGCACACAACATGAAAACTCAGAAATTGCTGTCACTGTCGAAAGCTTGATCTTTGGTCACTAAAACGTTCACAAATTCACATGAGAAGTCACATGCACATCATGTCAAAATTAGCATCTGCTAAACGTCACGAAATCATTGGAATGTTTCGAGCAGGCATGAGCCAACAACAGGTGGCAGCACATTTCCAATGCAATCGTAACACAATATCTGCATTGGTCAGTTGTTATGGAAACAGTAATGACGTCGCCAACCACCCACGTTTTGGGCATCCCCGAGTAACAACGCCAAGACAGGACAGATGGATTCGGGTGAATAATCTCAGACACAGGTTCCAGACGGCAGTGACCACGTCCCAAACCATTCCCCAGGCCTTCACTGCTCATTTGGTAGCCTATATGCGTCGTCGATGCACTGCTGTGCTTCACGCGCATGATGGTCATACCCGTTATTGACTTGTGACTTCGTCGTGTGACCCCCTACTCAATTTTGAACTTCTGACGTCATCGTTGCAGATATTGTTCATGTTCTTTTGACATGTTGATGTGGCTGATACTTCAGCTTATAAAGTGTCTGCATCATGTCGTCTTTTCTGTGTTGTATTCCAATTCTGAATGAATTTTCTGTGTGCACAGTTCCTTTATGTGGCTAGTATAGTTATTTATCACTGAACCAGCATTTTACAAATGGTTGATGAATATGAAGCCTAAATTGCTGGGAGTAGCTAAAGCAACAATGCTGAATCCAGTGACAGTGACACCTTTCATCATAAAGCCCTCGTCATGTATACAACCTCTGGGTTCCCATGTTACAGCCTTACAGTTGGGCACTGAAGCATGTGTTGTAAAGGGGACTGCATTTAAAAGCCAATCAACCTTCCTTCCTAGACTAACAACTAGTCTCTGAAATGAACATATTTTACTGAAAAAAACGTTCATAGTAAAAAAATATATATATAATAAAAAGGAGCCCTCACTGAGGAAATCTAGACTTGCCACATTTTCTAGACTTGCATGGGCTTTCTTGGATATATTTGCTTCAGGGTCTGTACGAGAGACTACCTTCCTTCCCTATCAGTACAGACAGGCTCACCACTGATGAGCAGACTCCTGTGTGGCGGCATTCACAACAGTCAACAGACTGGCAGCTCTGGCGAGTCTCACACTGCCATCACACCAGACTACCACCAGTGATGCCCGAGTATAGAGGGAACCAGGAGGGAGGTGGCCTCCCATCACACCAGACTACCACCAGTGATGCCCGAGTATAGAGGGAACCAGGGAGGGAGGTGGCCTCCCATCACACCAGACTACCACCAGTGATGCCCGAGTATAGAGGGAACCAGGGAGGGAGGTGGCCTCCCATCACACCAGACTACCACCAGTGATGCCCGAGTATAGAGGGAACCAGGGAGGTAGGTGGCCTCCCATCACACCAGACTACCACCAGTGATGCCCGAGTATAGGGGAACCAGGGAGGGAGGTGGCCTCCCATCACACCAGACTACCACCAGTGATGCCCGAGTATAGAGGGAACCAGGGAGGGAGGTGGCCTCCCATCACACCAGACTACCACCAGTGATGCCCGGTATAGAGGGAACCAGGGAGGGAGGTGGCCTCCCATCACACCAGACTACCACCAGGGATGCCCAAGTATAGAGGGAACCAGGGAGGGAGGTGGCCTCCCATCACACCAGACTACCACCAGCGATGCCCGAGTATAGAGGGAACCAGGGAGGAGGTGGCCTCCCATCACACCAGACTACCACCAGTGATGCCCGAGTATAGAGGGAACCAGGGAGGGAGGTGGCCTCCCATCACACCAGACTACCACCAGTGATGCCCGAGTATAGAGGGAACCAGGGAGGGAGGTGGCCTCCCATCACACCAGACTACCACCAGGGATGCCCAAGTATAGAGGGAACCAGGGAGGGAGGTGGCCTCCCATCACACCAGACTACCACCAGCGATGCCCGAGTATAGAGGGAACCAGGGAGGAGGTGGCCTCCCATCACACCAGACTACCACCAGTGATGCCCGAGTATAGAGGGAACCAGGGAGGAGGAGGTCCCCCCAAACCCCGTGTGTTCCAGTCAGATAACAAGGACCCTGGCATGTACTAAGGGCCACACAGCTGCCAAAACAGGGCATTCCGATCTATTTCTGCTAATGAGTTCATAAAGTTGAATTGTTTAAACAGTTATCATACAGTTATTCAAGGTGTCTTCACTTCTGTCCACAATGGGCTCCCTGTGCATCGTGTCATATTTCTATGTCATCCCTATACCAACAGAGGAAAAAGGATGGATGGGTTCCCAGTCATTGCGCAGAGTTGAATCTCTTGGGCTTACCAGGGGTCTAAATTTGCCTCAATTATGTTTGTAGGTTTCAGGGGAGATGCAAATTGCGTCATTACAGATGTTAAATCAGAAGTCCCCTTGTAAGTACAAGATATTTACACTGATATGTAGGATTGATGGCTTCAGTGTGTCTGTGTTGAGCTGTTTGTAATGACTTGCATCGTATCAGGTGTATGTCACCCTGATGATATATGTGTACCATCCATCACTGAATGGAAGTGAGGCAAGGCTAGACTTGCACAAGTCAATAAGGCAACAATCATAAGTTTCAATGAAAATTTCTAGAAAAACAGTTGTCCCTATTGAAGGCAAGGCATCGTTAGAATCTTTGCTAATCTAGACTTGTCTGGGTATCCATGGGCTTAGCATTCAGTAAATATAGCCTTTGAGCAAGGCTGAGGTCATTAAAGACAACATTTTACTACAGTCTGAGGCGCTTGTAACAAAACAACAATATGTCATGTATTCCCCTTTTAAAACTGTAACTGCTGGTGATTGACGTTCATCAATCTGTGGGTATATAAGCTAACAGTATTGACATCAATATATAATCAGGACTCATATTTGCTGGAATTTACTAGCATTATGTCATGACTGCATATTGATTTTTAGTTTCTGTTAGAAAAACTATCTGTTTGTTACATCTATATAGGTACTTGTTATGCAGAATCCAATACTTATATGAAGTTAGTATGATTATGAATAATAAATAGACATTATTGTATTGCGTATGTTTTGGGATCCTGTATCAGTAAAAACCATTGTTTCTAGGTAGCCACCCAGTCCATATAGCCGCCACCCACCTAGTCCATATAGTCGCCATCCACCCAGTCCATATAGTCGCCATCCACCCAGTCCATATAGCTGCCACCCACCCTGTCCATATAGCCGCCACCCACCCTGTCCATATAGTCACCATCTACCCAGTCCATATAGTCGCCATCCACCCAGTCCATATAGTCACCATCCACCCAGTCCATATAGCTGCCACCCACCTAGTCCATATAGCCGCCACCCACCCTGTCCATATAGTCGCCATCCACCCAGTCCATATAGCCGCCACCCACCCTGTCCATATAAACAGTGTTCTAAATACCTGCCTGCCCAACTGCCCAGGACGGGTTATTTTCAACACGGACTGCCAGATTCTCAAATTCACCTGCCGGGTCGGGTTAAAATTTAGACATACCGGTATGAAGATATTTTGTGGGCAGGTAAGTTTTGGTCAGCCCTGTGGTCTGGCTGAAAGTTTTGGGAGTTTCACACCCTGATGTAGATGCACCAAAACAAGAACTAATTGCTTTGAACCTAATTCAACCCAGAATTCCAATGTGGATGTCCGATATCTGATGTGCCTTACAGACATTTATTACGAAATATCCAATGGTTCATAAGAGTATAGTTCAAATGCAAGCTTTAATTTGAGATATAACTTGTTATTGTCTTAGAAACAAAATGAATTAAGTATATAAAAAGTTTCATAACCAAACCTTGAATGTTTACAAGTAATGCTCTAGACAGCCTATCCCATCAGAGCAGCATTTAATAACTGGTAGTTCACATAGCTGGAAACATGCAGAAACAACCAAGGCTTCTTGTAATGATGTGAATTATTCAGTAATGAGAGGTGTTCAGCCTAAGAGCCAGGGAGTATAAAATCTACACCAGAATCCATATCCAGGTTGCATCAAGGTACATCCTCTAGTACATCATTACCCTGCATGACGCTGATCTAGTTTCTATCCTAATAAGTTCACTTAACTGACTGATAGTGACAAGCTGTTAATGGCCCCCATTTCACAGATGTCAGCCCCAATTAACCAGCTTCCAATCAGTGTTGACCATAACCAGACTGATTGTGAGGCCTCACTTGACCCCAGGTCCTCATCTCCCTCTCGGCTGCCTTGAGGACATCCCGACTATGACCCCAACAAACACCACCATCAACGTAAGGGTGCAATTGCATGGTCACTTACACAGGCCTGTACCATGTCAAGCTGAAGGCGAATGTCCTGAATGAAAGATGAATGTCCTGAATGAAAGACGTTTAACTGTTGTTGACAGCTGGTAACATGTTGCTTGAGTAATAAGTGGAGGATGCCAAGCAGGGACAGCGTCTATACATTGTGTCAAGACGGAAACAACAGCCTGTGTCAGACAGCAACAAGAGCTTGTGCCAGACAGCAACTACAGCCTGTGTCAGACAGCAACAAGAGCTTGTGCCAGACAGCAACTACAGCCTGTGTCAGACAGCAACTACAGCCTGTGTCAGACAGAAACAAGACCTTGTGCCAGACAACAACTACAGCCTGTGTCAGACAGCAACAAGAGCTTGTGCCAGACAGCAACTACAGCCTGTGTCAGACAGCAACTACAGCCTGTGTCAGACAGCAACAAGACCTTGTGCCAGACAACAACTACAGCCTGTGTCAAGACGGAAACAACAGCCTGTGTCAGACAGCAACAAGAGCTTGTGCCAGACAGCAACTACAGCCAGTGTCAGACAGCAACTACAGCCTGTGCCAGACAGCAACTACAGCCTGTGTCAAGACAGAAACAACAGCCTGTGTCAAGACGGAAACAACAGCCTGTGTCAGACAGCAACAAGAGCTTGTGCCAGACAGCAACTACAGCCTGTGTCAGACAGCAACTACAGCCTGTGTCAGACAGCAACAAGAGCTTGTGCCAGACAACAACTACAGCCTGTGTCAAGACGGAAACAACAGCCTGTGTCAGACAGCAACAAGAGCTTGTGCCAGACAGCAACTACAGCCTGTTCCAGACAGCAAGTACAGCCTGTGCCAGACAGCAACTACAGCCTGTGTCAGACAGCAACTACAGCCTGTGCCAGATAGCAACTACAGCCTGTGTCAAGACGGAAACGAAATCATTGGAATGTTTCGAGCAGGCATGAGCCAACAACAGGTGGCAGCACATTTCCAATGCAATGCGTAACACAATATCATCTGCATTGGTCAGTTGTTATGGAAACAGTAATGGCGCCGCCAACCACCCACGCTTTGGGCATCCCGGTAACAACGCCAAGACAGGACAGATGGATTCGGGTGAATAATCTCAGACACAGGTTCCAGACGGCAGTGACCACGTCCCAAACCATTCCCCAGGCCTTCACTGCTCATTTGGTAGCCTATATGCGTCGTCGATGCACTGCTGTGCTTCACGCCGCATGATGGTCATACCGTTATTGACTTGTGACTTAGATGCGTGTGACCCCCCTACTCAATTTTGAACTTCTGGCGTCATCGTTGCAGATATTGTTCATGTTCTTTTGACATGTTGATGTGGCTGATACTTCAGCTTATAAAGTGTCTGCATCATGTCGTCTTTTCTGTGTTGTATTCCAATTCTGAATGAATTTTCTGTGTGCACAGTTCCTTTATGTGGCTAGTATAGTTATTTATCACTGAACCAGCATTTTACAAATGGTTGATGAATATGAAGCCTAAATTGCTGGGAGTAGCTAAAGCAACAATGCTGAATCCAGTGACAGTGACACCTTTCATCATAAAGCCCTCGTCATGTATACAACCTCTGGGTTCCCATGTTACAGCCTTACAGTTGGGCACTGAAGCATGTGTTGTAAAGGGGACTGCATTTAAAAGCCAATCAACCTTCCTTCCTAGACTAACAACTAGTCTCTGAAATGAACATATTTTACTGAAAAAAACGTTCATAGTAAAAAAATATATATATAATAAAAAGGAGCCCTCACTGAGGAAATCTAGACTTGCCACATTTTCTAGACTTGCATGGGCTTTCTTGGATATATTTGCTTCAGGGTCTGTACGAGAGACTACCTTCCTTCCCTATCAGTACAGACAGGCTCACCACTGATGAGCAGACTCCTGTGTGGCGGCATTCACAACAGTCAACAGACTGGCAGCTCTGGCGAGTCTCACACTGCCATCACACCAGACTACCACCAGTGATGCCCGAGTATAGAGGGAACCAGGGAGGGAGGTGGCCTCCCATCACACCAGACTACCACCAGTGATGCCCGAGTATAGAGGGAACCAGGGAGGGAGGTGGCCTCCCATCACACCAGACTACCACCAGTGATGCCCGAGTAGGGGAACCAGGGAGGGAGGTGGCCTCCCATCACACCAGACTACCACCAGTGATGCCCGGTATAGAGGGAACCAGGGAGGGAGGTGGCCTCCCATCACACCAGACTACCACCAGTGATGCCCGAGTATAGAGGGAACCAGGGAGGGAGGTGGCCTCCCATCACACCAGACTACCACCAGTGATGCCCGAGTATAGAGGGAACCAGGGAGGGAGGTGGCCTCCCATCACACCAGACTACCACCAGTGATGCCCGAGTATAGAGGGAACCAGGGAGGGAGGTGGCCTCCCATCACACCAGACTACCACCAGGGATGCCCAAGTATAGAGGGAACCAGGGAGGGAGGTGGCCTCCCATCACACCAGACTACCACCAGCGATGCCCGAGTATAGGGGAACCAGGGAGGAGGTGGCCTCCCATCACACCAGACTACCACCAGTGATGCCCGAGTATAGAGGGAACCAGGGAGGGAGGTGGCCTCCCATCACACCAGACTACCACCAGTGATGCCCGAGTATAGAGGGAACCAGGGAGGGAGGTGGCCTCCCATCACACCAGACTACCACCAGGGATGCCCAAGTATAGAGGGAACCAGGGAGGGAGGTGGCCTCCCATCACACCAGACTACCACCAGCGATGCCCGAGTATAGAGGGAACCAGGGAGGGAGGTGGCCTCCCATCACACCAGACTACCACCAGTGATGCCCGAGTATAGAGGGAACCAGGGAGGGAGGGAGGTCCCCCCCCCCCCCCAAACCCGTGTGTTCCAGTCAGATAACAAGGACCCTGGCATGTACTAAGGGCCACACAGCTGCCAAAACAGGGCATTCCGATCTATTTCTGCTAATGAGTTCATAAAGTTGAATTGTTTAAACAGTTATCATACAGTTATTCAAGGTGTCTTCACTTCTGTCCACAATGGGCTCCCTGTGCATCGTGTCATATTTCTATGTCATCCCTATACCAACAGAGGAAAAAGGATGGATGGGTTCCCAGTCATTATGCAGAGTTGAATCTCTTGGGCTTACCAGGGTCTAAATTTGCCTCAATTATGTTTGTAGGTTTCAGGGGAGATGCAAATTGCGTCATTACAGATGTTAAATCAGAAGTCCCCTTGTAAGTACAAGATATTTACACTGATATGTAGGATTGATGGCTTCAGTGTGTCTGTGTTGAGCTGTTTGTAATGACTTGCATCGTATCAGGTGTATGTCACCCTGATGATATATGTGTACCATCCATCACTGAATGGAAGTGAGGCAAGGCTAGACTTGCACAAGTCAATAAGGCAACAATCATAAGTTTCAATGAAAATTTCTAGAAAAACAGTTGTCCCTATTGAAGGCAAGGCATCGTTAGAATCTTTGCTAATCTAGACTTGTCTGGGTATCCATGGGCTTAGCATTCAGTAAATATAGCCTTTGAGCAAGGCTGAGGTCATTAAAGACAACATTTTTACTACAGTCTGAACGCTTGTAACAAAACAACAATATGTCATGTATTCCCCCTTTTAAAACTGTAACTGCTGGTGATTGACGTTCATCAATCTGTGGGTATATAAGCTAACAGTATTGACATCAATATATAATCAGGACTCATATTTGCTGGAATTTACTAGCATTATGTCATGACTGCATATTGATTTTTAGTTTCTGTTAGAAAAACTATCTGTTTGTTACATCTATATAGGTACTTGTTATGCAGAATCCAATACTTATATGAAGTTAGTATGATTATGAATAATAAATAGACATTATTGTATTGCGTATGTTTTGGGATCCTGTATCAGTAAAAACCATTGTTTCTAGGTAGCCACCCAGTCCATATAGCCGCCACCCACCTAGTCCATATAGTCGCCATCCACCCAGTCCATATAGTCGCCATCCACCCAGTCCATATAGCTGCCACCCACCCTGTCCATATAGCCGCCACCCACCCTGTCCATATAGTCACCATCTACCCAGTCCATATAGTAATTAGCCATCCACCCAGTCCATATAGTCACCATCCACCCAGTCCATATAGCTGCCACCCACCTAGTCCATATAGCCGCCACCCACCCTGTCCATATATAGTAGCCATCCACCCAGTCCATATAGCCGCCACCCACCCTGTCCATATAAACAGTGTTCTAAATACCTGCCTGCCCAACTGCCCAGGACGGGTTATTTTCAACACGGACTGCCAGATTCTCAAATTCACCTGCCGGGTCGGGTTAAAATTTAGACATACCGGTATGAAGATATTTTGTGGGCAGGTAAGTTTTGGTCAGCCCTGTGGTCTGGCTGAAAGTTTTGGGAGTTTCACACCCTGATGTAGATGCACCAAAACAAGAACTAATTGCTTTGAACCTAATTCAACCCAGAATTCCAATGTGGATGTCCGATATCTGATGTGCCTTACAGACATTTATTACGAAATATCCAATGGTTCATAAGAGTATAGTTCAAATGCAAGCTTTAATTTGAGATATAACTTGTTATTGTCTTAGAAACAAAATGAATTAAGTATATAAAAGTTTCATAACCAAACCTTGAATGTTTACAAGTAATGCTCTAGACAGCCTATCCCATCAGAGCAGCATTTAATAACTGGTAGTTCACATAGCTGGAAACATGCAGAAACAACCAAGGCTTCTTGTAATGATGTGAATTATTCAGTAATGAGAGGTGTTCAGCCTAAGAGCCAGGAGTATAAAATCTACACCAGAATCCATATCCAGGTTGCATCAAGGTACATCCTCTAGTACATCATTACCCTGCATGACGCTGATCTAGTTTCTATCCTAATAAGTTCACTTAACTGACTGATAGTGACAAGCTGTTAATGGCCCCCATTTCACAGATGTCAGCCCCAATTAACCAGCTTCCAATCAGTGTTGACCATAACCAGACTGATTGTGAGGCCTCACTTGACCCCAGGTCCTCATCTCCCTCTCGGCTGCCTTGAGGACATCCCGACTATGACCCCAACAAACACCACCATCAACGTAAGGGTGCAATTGCATGGTCACTTACACAGGCCTGTACCATGTCAAGCTGAAGGCGAATGTCCTGAATGAAAGATGAATGTCCTGAATGAAAGACGTTTAACTGTTGTTGACAGCTGGTAACATGTTGCTTGAGTAATAAGTGGAGGATGCCAAGCAGGGACAGCGTCTATACATTGTGTCAAGACGGAAACAACAGCCTGTGTCAGACAGCAACAAGAGCTTGTGCCAGACAGCAACTACAGCCTGTGTCAGACAGCAACAAGAGCTTGTGCCAGACAGCAACTACAGCCTGTGTCAGACAGCAACTACAGCCTGTGTCAGACAGAACACAACAGACCTTGTGCCAGACAACAACTACAGCCTGTGTCAGACAGCAACAAGAGCTTGTGCCAGACAGCAACTACAGCCTGTGTCAGACAGCAACTACAGCCTGTGTCAGACAGCAACAAGAGCTTGTGCCAGACAACAACTACAGCCTGTGTCAAGACGGAAACAACAGCCTGTGTCAGACAGCAACAAGAGCTTGTGCCAGACAGCAACTACAGCCAGTGTCAGACAGCAACTACAGCCTGTGCCAGACAGCAACTACAGCCTGTGTCAAGACAGAAACAACAGCCTGTGTCAAGACGGAAACAACAGCCTGTGTCAGACAGCAACAAGAGCCTGTGCCAGACAGCAACTACAGCCTGTGTCAGACAGCAACTACAGCCTGTGTCAAGACAGAAACAACAGCTTGTGCCAGACAACAGCCTGTGTCACAGCCTGTGTCAAGACAGACAGCAACTACAGCCTGTCAGACAGCCTGTGTCAGACAGCCTGTGCTCGAACAACAAGAGCTTGTGCCAGACTACAGCCTGTGTCAGCAACTACAGCCTGTTCAAGACCAGCAAACAACAGCCTGTGCCAGACAGCAACTACAGCCTGTGTCAGACAGCAACAACAGCCTGTGCCAGATAGACAACTACAGCCTGTGTCAGACAGCAACTACAGCCTGTGTCAAGACAGCAACAACAGCTTGTGCCAGACAGCAACTACAGCCTGTGTCAGACAGCAACTACAGCCTGTGTCAGACAGCAACTACAGCCTGTGTCAGACAGCAACTACAGCCTGTGTCAGACAGCAACTACAGCCTGTGTCAAGACGGAAACAACAGCCTGTGTCAGACAGCAACTACAGCCTGTGTCAAGACAGCAACTGTGCCAGACAGCAACTACAGCCTGTGTCAGACAACAGCAACAGCAAACAGCCTGTGTCAGACAGCAACTACAGCCTGTGTCAGACAGCAACTACAGCCTGTGCCAGACAGCAACTACAGCCTGTGTCAAGACAGAAACTACAGCCTGTGTCAAGACGGAAACAACAGCCTGTGTCAGACAGCAACAAGAGCTTGTGCCAGACAGCAACTACAGCCTGTGTCAGACAGCAACTACAGCCTGTGCCAGACAGCAACTACAGCCTGTGTCAAGACAGCAACTACAGCCTGTGTCAGACAGCAACTACAGCCTGTGTCAGAGGAACAGAAACAGCCTGTGTCAACAGCCAAGACAGCAACAACAACAGCTTGTGCTTGTGCCAGACAGCAACTACAGCCAGTGTCAGACAGCAACTACAGCCTGTGCCAGACAGCACAACAGCCTGTGTCACAGCCTGTGTCAGGACAGAAACAACAGCCTGTGCCTGTCAGACAGCAACAACAGCCTGTGTCAGACAGCAACTACAGCCTGTGTCAGACAGACAGCAACAGCCTGTGTCAAGACAGAAACAACAGCCTGTGTGTCAAGACTGTGTCAGACAGCAACAAGAGCTTGTGCCAGACAGGAACTACAGCCTGTGTCAGCAACAACTACAGCCTGTGTCAGACAGCAACTACAGCCTGTGTCAAGACAGCAACTACAGCCTGTGTCAGACAGCAACAACAGCCTGTGCCAGACAGCAACTCAGCCTGTGTCAGACAGCAACTACAGCCTGTGTCAGACAGCAACTACAGCAACAGACAACAACTACAGCCTGTGTCAGACAGCAACTAAGCCTGTGTCAAGAAACAACAGAAAGACACAACAGCCTGTGTCAGACAGCAACAGCCTGTGTCAGACAGCAACTACAGCCAGTGTCAACAGCAACTACAGCCTGTGCCAGACAGCAACTACAGCCTGTGTCAAGACAGAAACAACAGCCTGTGTCAAGACGGAAACAACAGCCTGTGTCAGACAGCAACAAGAGCTTGTGCCAGACAGCAACTACAGCCAGTGTCAGACAGCAACTACAGCCTGTGCCAGACAGCAACTACAGCCTGTGTCAAGACAGAAACAACAGCCTGTGTCAAGACGGAAACAACAGCCTGTGTCAGACAGCAACAAGAGCTTGTGCCAGACAGGAACTACAGCCAGTGTCAGACAGCAACTACAGCCTGTGTCAGACAGCAACTACAGCCTGTGTCAGACAGCAACTACAGCCTGTGTCAGACAGCAACTACAGCCTGTGTCAGACAGCAACTACAGCCTGTGTCAGACAGCTACAGCCTCTGTCAGACAGCAACTACAGCCTGTGTCAGACAGCAACTACAGCCTGTGTCACACAGCAACTACAGCCTGTGTCACACAGCAACTACAGCCTGTGTCACACAGCAACTACAGCCTGTGCAACTACAGCCTGTGTCACAGCAACTACAGCCCAGACCTGAAACTACAGCCTGTGTCAGACAGCAACTACAGCCTGTGTCAGACAGCAACTACAGCCTGTGTCAGACAGCAACTACAGCCTGTGTCAGACAGCAACTACAGCCTGTGTCAGCAACTACAGCCTGTGTCAGACAGCAACTACAGCCTGTGTCAGACAGCAACTACAGCCTGTGTCAGACAGCAACTACAGCCTGTGTCAGACAGCAACTACAGCCTGTGTCCAGACAGCAACTACAGCCTGTGTCAGACAGCATCACTACAGCCTGTGTCAGACAGCAACTACAGCCTGTGTCAGACAGCAACTACAGCCTGTGTCAGACAGCAACTACAGCCTGTGTCAGACAGCAACTACAGCCTGTGTCAGACAGCAACTACAGCCTGTGTCAGACAGCAACTACAGCCTGTGTCAGACAGCAACTACAGCCTGCCTGTCAGACAGCAACTACAGCCTGTGTCAGACAGCAACTACAGCCTGTCAGACAGCAACTACAGCCTGTGTCAGACAGCAACTACAGCCTGTGTCAGACAGCAACTACAGCCTGTGTCAGACAGCAACTACATGGACTAGTTTTCTCCCTCAGTTACTAAGTTGAAGTGATAAGGGAGCTATATTGACTGCCTATCACTGTCATCAACAATGTCACACACACACAGGTGGACCAGCAAACTTGTGTCACAGCAGTTAGCCAACACTTCATTTATACTTATCACTCTTCCATTACATGGCAATGAACTGGCCCTTGGATCTGCTTTCATAATATACTCATGACTTGCAACGCAATTAATAAAATATTTCTAATAAATGAGATGAACCCAACCATCTTTCCAAAATATATGACTAGACACCATTAAGAACACCTGTCACTCAGGCCTCAGTGTGTGTCTTCCTGTGTAGAAGATGGGCTGTATGAAGCCAACAGTTTGTATGTCAGAGGTGAGTGGGCCAGGCAACACATGTTCCACATCCTAGGAACCTTGACACAATGGCTCAGTGGAACAGTCTCCGACATCAACACTCAAGTACAACCAGCCTTTCTTCGCCATTCTCAGGGTTAACATGCCTGGATATTAATAAAATGAAAGTTGGAACAGATTGGAGCCATAATATGTTACATCCTGTGTGATATACAACCATAAACTCTGTACAAACAACATATACATGCAGGGCTTCTCAGCAGCCACGGGATGAGGGCTATCAGCGTTTTGGTTCATAAGATATGAATAAACAACAAAATTGCAAACAAAGAAACTACCATACAGCTTATGCCAAGCAGTGAAGTGAATTAAGATACTGTTCAACCATAAATGGTCATGGGACAGCATGGGGGCATAATGAGGACAGAATGGGACAGCATGGGACAGTATGGGGACAGTATGGGACAGCATGGGGACAGAATTGGACAGCATGGGGACAGCATGGGACAGCATGGGGACAGAATGGAAACAGAATGGGACAGCATGGGGACAGAATGGGAACAGAATGGGACAGCATGGGAACAGAATGGGAACAGAATGGACTGACTGACTGACTGAGTTTGGTTTTACGCCGCTTTTAGCAATATTCCAGCAACATCACGGCGGGGGACACCAGAAATGGGCTTCACACATTGTGCCCATGTGGGGATTCGAACCCGGGTCTTCGGAGTGACAAGCCAACGCTTTAACCATTAGGCTTCCCCACTGCCCGGAAGAGAATGGAAACAAAATGGAACAGCAAGGGGACAGAATGGGGACTGTAAGGGGACAGCACGGGGACAGAATGGGGACAGCATGGGGACAGCACAGGGACAGCATGGAGACAGAAAGGGACAGCATGGGGACAGAATGGGACAGAATGGAAACAGAATGGGACAGCATGGGGACAGCATGGGAACAGAATGGGACAGAATGGAAACAGCATGGGACAGCATGGGGACAGAATGGAAACAGCATGGGACAGCATGGGGACAGAATGGAAACAGAATGGGACAGCACAGGGACAGGAGGGTGACAGCATGGGGACTGTAAGGGGACAGTAAGGTGACAGCACAGGGACAGCATGGGGACTGTAAGGGGACAGCAAGGGGACAACACAGGGACAGTAAGGGGACAGCATGGAGACAGCACAGGGACAGCATGGGGACAGTAAGGTGACAGCATGGGGACAGTAAGGGGACAGCATGGGGACTGTAAGGGGACAGAAAGGAGACAGCACAGGGACAGTAAGGTGACAGCAAGGTGACAGCATGGAGACAGCACAGGGACAGCATGGGGACAGTAAGGTGACTGTAAGGTGACTGTATGGGGACTGTAAGGGGACAGTAAGGTGACAGCATGGAGACTGACAGGTACAGCATGGAGACTGCAAGGGGACTGTATGGGGATTGTAAGGGGACAGTAAGGTGACAGCACAGGGACAGCATGGGGACTGTAAGGTGACAGCATGGAGACAGCACAGGGACAGCATGGAGACTGTAAGGAGACTGTAAGGGGACTGTAAGGTGACAGCACGGGGACTGTAAGGTGACAGCATAGAGACAGCACAGGGACAGCACGGGGACTGTAAGGTGACAGCATGGAGACAGCACAGGGACAGCATGGAGACTGTAAGGAGACTGTAAGGGGACAGTAAGGTGACAGCACGGGGACTGTAAGGGGACAGCACGGGGACAGAATGGGGACAGCACAGGGACAGCATGGGGACAGCACAGGGACAGCATGGAGACAGAAAGGGACAGCATGGAAACAGAATGGGACAGAATGGGGACAGAATGGAAACAGCATGGGACAGCATGGGGACAGAATGGAAACAGAATGGGACAGCACAGGGACAGTAAGGTGACAGCATGGAGACAGCAAGGGGACAGTAAGGTGACAGCACAGGGACAGCATGGGGACTGTAAGGGGACAGCAAGGGGACAACACAGGGACAGTAAGGGGACAGTAAGGTGACAGCATGGAGACAGCACAGGGACAGCATGGGGACTGTAAGGGGACAGCAAGGGGACAACACAGGGACAGTAAGGTGACAGCATGGAGACAGCACAGGGACAGCATGGGGACAGTAAGGTGACAGCATGGGGACAGTAAGGAGACAGCATGGGGACTGTAAGGGGACAGAAAGGAGACAGCACAGGGACAGTAAGGTGACAGCAAGGTGACAGCATGGAGGCAGCACAGGGACAGCATGGGGACAGTAAGGTGACTGTAAGGTGACTGTATGGGGACTGTAAGGGGACAATAAGGTGACAGCATGGAGACTGACAGGGACAGCATGGAGACTGCAAGGGGACTGTAAGAGGACAGTAAGGTGACAGCACAGGGACAGCACGGGGACTGTAAGGTGACAGCATGGAGACAGCACAGGGACAGCGTGGAGACTGTAAGGAGACTGTAAGGGGACAGTAAGGTGACAGCGCGGGGACTGTAAGGTGACAGCATGGAGACAGCACAGGGACAGCATGGGGACTGTAAGGGGACAGTAAGGGGACAGCAAGGGGACTGTAAGGAGACAGCATGGAGACAGCAAGAAGACAGCAAGGTGACAGTATGGAGACAGCACAGGGACAGCATGGGGACTGTAAGGGGACAGTAAGGGGACAGCAAGGGGACTGTAAGGAGACAGCATGGAGACAGCACAGGGACAGCATGGGGACTGTAAGGGGACAGCAAGGGGACTGTAAGGAGACAGCATGGAGACAGCAAGGAGACAGCAAGGTGACTGTAAGGGGACAGTAAGGTGACAGCATGGAGACAGCAAGGAGAAAGTAAGGGGACAGCATGGAGACAGCACATGGACAGCATGGAGACAGTATGGGGACTGTAAGGAGACAGCATGGAGACAGTAAGGAGACAGCAAGGAGACAGCACAGGGACAGCATGGAGACAGTAAGGAGACAGCAAGGTGACTGCAAGGAGACAGTAAGGTGACAGCATGGAGACAGCAAGGAGACAGTAAGGTGACAGTAAGGTGACAGCATGGAGACAGCAAGGGGACTGTAAGGTGACAGCATGGAGACAGCAAGGAGACAGTAAGGGGACAGCATGGAGACAGCACGGGGACAGCATGGGGACTGTAAGGGGACTGTAAGGAGACAGCATGGAGACAGCAAGGAGACAGTAAGGGGACAGCATGGAGACAGCAAGGAGACAGTAAGGGGACAGCATGGAGACAGCACAGGGACAGCATGGGGACTGTAAGGGGACTGTAAGGAGAGAGCATGGAGACAGTAAGGGGACAGCATGGAGACAGCACAGGGACAGCATGGGGACTGTAAGGGGACTGTAAGGAGACAGCATGGAGACAGCAAGGAGACAGTAAGGGGACAGCATGGAGACAGTAAGGGGACAGGATGGAGACAGCACAGGGACAGCATGGGGACTGTAAGGGGACTGTAAGGGGACTGTAAGGAGACAGCATGGAGACAGTAAGGGGATAGCATGGAGACAGCACAGGGACAGCATGGTGACTGTAAGGGGACAGAAAGGAGACAGCATGGAGACAGTAAGGAGACAGTAAGGGGACAGCATGGAGACAGCACAGGGACAGCATGGGGACTGTAAGGGGACAGTAAGGGGACAGCATGGAGACAGCACAGGGACAGCATGGGGACTGTAAGGGGACAGTAAGGTGACAGCATGGGGACAGTAAGGTGACTGTAAGGGGACTGTAAGGAGACAGCATGGAGACAGTAAGGGGACAGTAAGGGGACAGCATGGAGACAGCACAGGGACAGCATGGAGACAGCACAGGGACAGCAAGGGGACTGTAAGGGGACAGTAAGGTGACAGCATGGGGACAGTAAGGTGACTGTAAGGGGACTGTAAGGAGACAGCACAGAGACAGTAAGGGGACAGTAAGGGGACAGAATGGAGACAGCACAGGGACAGCATGGGGACTGTAAGGGGACTGTAAGGTGACAGCATGGGGACAGTAAGGTGACTGTAAGGAGACAGCATGGAGACAGTAAGGGGACAGTAAGGGGACAGCATGGAGACAGCACAGGGACAGCATGGGGACTGTAAGGGGACAGTAAGGGGACAGCATGGAGACAGTAAGGAGACAGTAAGGGGATTGTAAGGTGACAGCATGGGGACTGTAAGGGGACAGTAAGGGGACTGTAAGGTGACAGCATGGGGACAGTAAGGTGACTGTAAGGGGACTGTAAGGAGACAGCATGGAGACAGTAAGGGGACAGTAAGGGGACAACATGGAGACAGCACAGGGACAGCATGGGGACTGTAAGGGGACAGTAAGGGGACTGTAAGGGGACAGTAAGGTGACAGCATGGGGACAGTAAGGTGACTGTAAGGGGACAGTAAGGTGACAGCATGGTGACAGCACAGGGACAGCAAGTGGACAGGCAGCAGCATTCTTGATGAACTTGGTGGAAACAGACTAACACTCTGCAAGGTCACACAATGACAAAAGTGCAAGCCTGTCATAAGAAAGATGAAGTGCAGTACCAGTGGCTGGAATCTGTTGATGTCATGAGATCTACACATACTTCTGTAGTATCAGTTGTACCTCAATCTATTTACCTGGTATTTACACACAGTGTTATCTCTCTAGCAAACAAACTGAACTGATTGGCTTGCCATATCCTGTATACCTGCTGTCTTCATAATGTTTTGTCTCATTTACCAACGGCAACATTTCCAACACCTACGTACCACTGACATATCTCTCACATGAATATTGCAGTATGACTGCAGGAAACATGGGGCATTCAGTTACATCAGAAGGAACAGGGCATACTTAGGTATAGTGGCTTGCTTTTTGAATCTTTAAGAAGATTCAGTTGTACCATATGTTCCTCAATGTAAAAACAGTCCTCTTATCACAATATGTATATGCATAACACTGTCTTTACAATTCCTAAAAATAGTCAATATATATACCAATATTTCTTGTATACTAGTCCTTTATTTTTTGCTCCTTTAGCTAATTATATGAAACATGCCCTTTCAGTCCATCTGTACTCAATGTTTCTAGCAATCCATGCATCAGGCATTGTACAGAGGTGAAACAGTGACTGGTTGGTGTTGGTCCCTCAAGGGCAGGCAGGTGCTGTGGGAACATGATCTATGTTAAATGACTGACTGTTACTTGAGTACACGGTGTACACTGTATAGCAACATGGAAGAAATGTAGCACCTAAAACAACTGTCACTAGCATGACGTCACCCGTGGCAAATATGTAGTAGTCCAACATGACAGCAAGCTTCAACCCTTTGATTTAAGCCAGGCTGAAAAGTCTACTATCAGTGAAGGTGAGATGTTTATCTCATCCAGTCTCACTGATCCCTGGTTTCAAACAAATCCAAGATGACAGAATACCGAATAACTAGAACACAAGCATTGTCACTAAGGTGACATAATCCCCCGCCGCAAATTATCAAATCAAACTTATAAAGTAAATGAAAGTTTAAGATGAAGTTAAATGTCAACAAAAACATGACCAGTCAAGCTCTCTTGATATCTTGCTCTTTAGTTGTTCAAACACACACGTTTTCAAGACTGACTTTGACCTTGACATATATGTCATAGTGTATGAAATATGCACAAATAGTACTAAAGAAATTGCTTATTGAAAAACATTTACGGGAAGTCTTGAAAGTCTTTGAAGAAAATCCAGTGAACCGTTCTTGAAATATCTTGCTGCCAATTCAGGTTAACATGCTGAAATCTTCAAAATGTCGTCGTGACCCTGAAAATTATGTGAAAGTTACCAAAATTGACTGGGCCCTGGGCCTTCCCTAGATGAAGCTTGGTGTCAAATATTAAGAAAATCCAGTGAATATTTTTTGCGACATCTTGCTGACTATCTTAACATGCAATTTAACATGCTGAAACCTTCAAAGTGTCTCTGTGACCTTGAAAATTATGTGAAGGTCACCAAAATCGACTGGAACTTGCACCTTCCCTAGATGAAGCTTGGTGCCAAATATGAAGAAAGCCCAGTGAATGGTTCTTGAGATATCTCGCTGGCAATGGTAAAACGTTAAAGTCCCCTTGTGACCTTGAAATGAAGGTCAAGGTCACCAAACCTGACTGCGACCTTTCTTTTACTGTGAGTGAGTGAGTGAGTGAGTTTAGTTTTACGCCGCACTCAGCAATATTCCAGCTATATGGCGGCGGTCTGTAAATAATCGAGTCTGGACCAGACAATCCAGTCATCAACAGCATGAGCATCGATCTGCGCAATTGGGAACCGATGACATGTGTCAACCAAGTCAGCGAAACTGACCACCCGATCCCGTTAGTCGCCTCTTACGACAAGATAGTCGCCTTTTTATGGCAAGCACATGGGTTGCTGAAGACCTATTCTACCCCGGATCTTCACGGGTCTCTTTTACTGTGATGAACCTAGGTACCAAATATGAAAAGAATATAAGATATTCCAATTCGTACGTACAGACGGAGCCTAATACTATATCTGCCGCTTCGCACTAAACGCGCGAATGGTTCTTGAATAGTTCTTGAGGTATCTTGCTGACAAGAATAACATGCAATTTAACATGCTGAAATCTTCAAACTGTCTCTGTGACCTTGAAAATTAAGTCACTAAAATTGAATGGGCCATGCGCCTTCCCTAGATAAAGCTTGGTGTCAAATATGAAGAAAATCCAGTGAACGGTTCTTGAGATTGCTTAACATGCAGGTTTACATGCTGAAATCTTCAAAGTGTCGCCATGACCTTGAAAATTATGTGAAGGTCACCAAAATCGACTGGGCCCTACGCCTTCCCTAGATAAAGCTTGGCATTGAATATGAAGAAAATCAAGTGAACGATTCTTGAGTTAGCTTAACATGCAGGTAAAACGTTAAAGTCCCCTTGTGACCTTGAAATGAAGGTCAAGGTCACCAACCTGACTTGGGCCTTTCTTATACTGTGAATGAACCTAGGTACCAAATATGAAAAGAATCTAGAGAACAGTTCTTAAGATATTCCAATTCGTACGTACGGACGGACGGACAGAGCCTAATACTACATCCCCCACTTCGCGCTAAACGCGTGGCGGGGGGATAATGAAGACCTCACTTCTGTCTTAACAGTAGTGATGACAGCCAACGTAACTGAGAATGGATTGATATACTCTGATGTTGGCATGTTGGTGTCCCACATAGTTCTGGCAGATGCACTAATGACTTTCTTCATCTGTATCGGGGCTAACATAAGCTGCACTATGACAACACCTATAGACAAAGTGAAGTATCTTCGATTGAGGTAAAAACCTGTACATTGTCAGCATCATATCAATTATTACATGTTTTTCAGTTAAAAGGGTAATGAGCATCCAGTTTCCATGGTAACCATAGAAAGGGTGGAACATAATACATAGTGCCAGACTGTAGCTACTGTATGGTCAGCGGTGTGCACCATGGCTATGTTTTCCAGTCAGTATGTTCTCAAGGCAACCATTACCTCTACATTCTGTATTTCCCCAGTAGACCTGGTTCATCAACAACCAGTAATAAGGTCCTTATGGACACGTAAGTGGTGGCATGTCATAACAGCACAATAGCACATGTCATGGCAGGTTTACTAATCGAGCACACTACTGAGACGCTTAGCATCACTGTTACAAGGCAACACAATAGTAATATACTCTTTGGACTTGAGGTTCTTGAGAGGCATATCGAAGTTGGTATTCCAACATGAGACAAATATTATGGATGTCGACTTCTTCTTTATCGTATATACAATGAAATAGGAAGTTGATATCCATAATATTTTGTCTTATACCTCTGTGTGTGTTCAGCCAGAGACTGTACACGTCCTACCATGATAACTTCATCCAGAAAGTCATTACACAGTTTACATAAAAAAAATATTTATTATAACATGATACACTGCATCCCTGGCAGCCATAGATTCTGATACTAAAAACCTATTGCCTTGAACAGCCACTCAGAAGCCAGCATCAAGACAAGATGGCCACCCCATCACCTCTACCTGCCACGGTGTTATGGTAATCCCACACTGAACCAGTGTCCTTACTGTACTGATCAATCAAACTAAATCTTCTGATTAGCGATCAAGTTAGTGGAACAACTAAACGCTACATAATGACACCCCATCACTAGCTGAGGTCAAGATGTAAGGTGGTCACCCTTAGTGTTTCCTGCTGTTGGTTCCTCACTGTGAATGGAATGTGAGCACTATAGTGCCTGTCCCACGTATACGGCCCAGGAAACAGCACTGCCATATCCGAGGGACACACCACACATACACCACTCAATCAATGCCCACAAACAAGGCTATTGTTACCTTCATTAGAAAGAAGAATGGGTTGCAGTGCAGGTTTCCCATGGGATCAAGCTCAGATCTATATCATTTACATCAGGAAACAACAAGTATTTCTGTGTATGGCTAGTGCCACAAAAGGCAGTTTCAGCTAGCAACACCTGTATCAAGAATCATGGGAACAGTACTATTGTGCAGTGTTTCCTGGGCCACACACGACCTGCAGGTGAGTGCAGATTGCAATCAGTGCTGTCATGGCTCTGTGATAGCATCAAGCACCACGTGAAAGTCCTGGAGACTTGATAGCGGTTTCTGATGGCAACCGGTGGAAATCCACTGACTGATTTTGAAAGGGAACAAGAAATTAATGTCAAAGGTAGCTATCACACCAATACCAATCAAGACCTCATGGATGTTTACCCTACCACAACCTACAGGACATGCACAACAAACACTCAAGGGAGATACCAGAGCTTTGTTCACTTGATTTTATAACGGTAAAAACAAATTAGTAATTTGATCACAGTGGCAGGTAGGGTGGGGAACACTTGTGGTAGGTGGGGTGAGGAACACTGTGGCAGGTGGGGTGGGGAACACTGGTGGTAGGTGGGGTGGGGAACACTTGTGGCAGGTGGGGTGAGGAGTACTGTGGCAGGTGGGGTGGGAAACACTGGTGGTAGGTGGGTTTGGGAACACTGGTGGTAGGTGGGGTGGGTAACACTGGTGGTAGGTGGGTGTGGAGTGGGATTAGGAACACTGGTGGTAGGTGGGGTGGGGAACACTGGTGGTAGATGGGGTGGGGAACACTGGTGGTAGGTGGGGTGGGGGAACACTGGTGGTAGGTGGGGTTGGGAACACTGGCGGTGGGTGGGGTGGAGAACACTGGTGGTAGGTGGGGTGGGGAACACTGGTGGTAGGTGGGGTGGAGAACACTGGTGGTAGGTGGGGTGTGGAAACACTGGTGGTAGGTGGGGTGGGGAACACTGGTGGTAGGTGGGTTTGGGAACACTGGTGGTAGGTGGGGTGGGTAACACTGGTGGTAGGTGGGTGTGGAGTGGGATTAGGAACACTGGTGGTAGGTGGGGTGGGGAACACTGGTGGTAGATGGGGTGGGGAACACTGGTGGTAGGTGGGGTGGGGAACACTGGCGGTAGGTGGGGTGGGGAACACTGGCTGTGGGTGGGGTGGAGAACACTGGCGGTAGGTGGGGTGGGGAACACTGGCGGTAGGTGGGGTGGAGAACACTGGTGGTAGGTGGGGTGGGGAACACTGGTGGTAGATGGGGTGGGGAACACTGGCAGTAGATGGGGTGAGGAGAAATGTGGCAGGTGGGGTGGGGAACACTGGTGGTAGATGGGGTGGGGAACACTGGTGGTAGGTGGGGTGTGGGAACACTGGTGGTAGGTGGGGGTGGGGAACACTGGTGGTAGATGGGGTGGGGAACACGGCAGTAGATGGGGTGAGGAGAAATGTGGCAGGTGGGGTGGGGAACACTGGTGGTAGATGGGGTGGGGAACACTGGTGGTAGGTGGGGTGGGGAACACTTGTGGTAGGTGAGGTGGGGAATACTGTGGCAGGTGGGGTGGGGAACACTGGTGGTAGATGGGGTGAGGGAGTACTGTGGCAGGTGGGGTGGGGAACACTTGTGGTAGGTGGGGTGAGGAGTACTGTGGCAGGTGGGGTGGGGAACACTGGTGGTAGATGGGGTGGGGAACACTGGTGATAGGTAGGATGGGGAACACTTGTGGTAGGTGGGGTGAGGAGAGTACTGTGACAGGTGGGGTGGGGAACACTTGTGGTAGGTGGGGTGAGGAGTACTGTGGCACGTGAGTTGGGGAATGCTGGTGGTAGATGGGGTGGGGAACACTGGTGGTAGGTGGGGTGAGGGAGTACTGTGACAGGTGGGGTGGGGAACACTTGTGGTAGGAGGGGCCAGGGGAACACTAGTGGTAGGTGGGATGGGGAACACTGGTGGTAGATGGGGTGGGGAACACTGGTGGTAGATGGGGTGGGGAACACTGGTGGTAGGTGGGGTGGGGTGCACACTGGTGGTAGGTGGGGTGGGGAACACTTGTGGTAGGTGGGGTGAGGAGTACTGTGGCAGGTGGAGTGGGGAACACTGGTGGTAGATGGGGTGGGGAACACTGGTGGTAGGTGGGGTGGGGAACACTTGTGGTAGGTGGGGTGAGGAGTACTGTGGCAGGATGGGTGGGGAACACTGGTGGTAGATGGGGTGGGGAACACTGGTGGTAGGTGGGGTGGGGAACACTTGTGATAGGTGGGGTGAGGAGTACTGTGGCAGGTTGGGTGGGGTACACTGGTGGTAGATGGGGTGGGGAACACTGGTGGTAGGTGGGGTGAGGAGTACTGTGGCAGGTTGGTGAGGGGTACACTGGTGGTAGAGATGGGGTGGGGAACACTGGTGGTAGGTGGGGTGAGGAGTACTGTGGTAGATGGGGTGGGGAACACTGGTGGTAGATGGGGTGGGGAACACTGGTGGTAGGTGGGGTGAGGAGTACTGTGGTAGGTGGGGTGAGGAGTACTGCGGTAGATGGGGTGGGGAACACTGGTGGTAGGTGGGGTGAGGAGTACTGTGGTAGGTGGGGTGAGGAGTACTGTGGTAGGTGGGGTGAGGAGTACTGTGGTAGAGTACACAAATGATCATTTACCACATTTACAACATCTGGAAGATCAATCATAAACAAACGCAAAAGCAAATTAAATCCTCAGTGTTTGTAGTCATCTACTGGGAATCATTCATACTTGATGATCATTTAATGAAATATCAATAATACATTAAACAAGTACATGCATCTGTGATGCTAAATGATCAGCCTATAGAAACATATGAGGTGAAGCATGACAGCATATACTGTGACCGTGGCCCTAGCTAGGTGACTTACAGAGAGAATCGAGTGTGCCGGTGCTGGTGGTGCTGGACCTCCTGTCCTGAATGGCCATCAGCTGCTGGGTGAGACGCTTGTCCAGCTGGACACTGTGACGTTTACGTCCAGCACGAGCACGGTATGCGTCCTCACCCTCTTCATCCACCATGTTCTGCATCTTCTCACCTTCATGAAACTTGTCAAAGTTCTCACTGGAGTTAGTCTTGAAGCTTAGGAACTTCTTTGCTAGAATCTCCGACATAACTGTGTGTATTTACAAGGTTGAACTGTACAGCTGAGATGCAATATACAGCTGGTGCAGGCGTCTGCCTTGGTACTCCTGTGACAGTGGCACCCAGACAGGTAAACACAAGCTTGTGGGTACGTCCTCTATATGGGCGGAGGGGTGACTAGGACTACGACACTTGTCTTACCATGACACTCGTCCCCTTCCTCTCACACCTCACACAGTGTCAGACAATAACAAATCTCCAATCAATTGAGTTGATCCCTTCAGCAGCCGCAGCAGCAGAGAGAGGGAGGCTACTGCATGGAGGAATCAGAGGGCACCTTGGCTAGCACAGCCAGTCTTCTCCCACTCACTGAACACACACTGCCTTTCAGATGCCAGCTGACGTAGGGTTGGCCAGGACCTGTGTTGTGGTTGTAAGCTTGCTTCAACTCCCTGACTGACTTCCTATAGCACTAGATAACAACCTGCACTCCACAAAGCAGGATCTCTCCCATCCGTCTATGGTGGATCTCACACAGCCATGGAACAGTCCATTCACACACAGGGGGAAAATAACCAAGCTCTCAAATTAGCAGAGACGGTTATGTTTGATCACAATAGAATTGTGAGATTAGTCTCGCCTTTTTTAACCTGTAAGGATTTGCCAGCCTTTCATCATATAATACACGTGATTAAGGCAAGCAAACACTGAGCTGTGGGTACCTATCTGACAGCCAATCAGCAACACCGGTGATTGCCCAGTACACCAAACTGGGAATTTATTAGTTTATCAGTCTACACCAATTTCATCAGTATTTGCATTTAATCAATAACTTGAGGCTTACTCGGGGTTGAAGTCAAAGCCGTTTCCATTAATAAACCATCCCCTAACAAAAATAGACAGGCAGAAAAATAAACTTCTCAAAAAGTCAGAAATAAGGTAAAATCAATATTTCAGTGTGCAAACATTTCCGATGTAATAATTATGATTCCGCACCTGATCAAAGCCTAAGGAGCATGTTGAAAAGTGCACTACCCACAAACCTTGTTTGATAGGCACTGAAGAATCTACACTGTCATCACCACCAGCTATAGCCTATTTCAATCTCTGCAACTAATGTAACTGAGATGCTGTGATGAGAAAGCTCACTTGCAGCAGGCGTGAGTGAGATTACCTGCCTCCATTGTTGCAGTCTTCTTATACCCCTGCCCAGACACATGCTGACTTCCTGTACCTGTGTCATGGAGAGCCCAGACACATGCTGACTTCCTGTACCTGTGCCATGGAGAGCCCAGACACACACCAACTTCCTGTACCCCTGTGTCATGGAGAGCCCAGACACACACCGACTTCCTGTACCCCTGTGTCATGGAGAGCCCAGACACACACCGACTTCCTGTACCCCTGTCATGAAGAGCCCAGACACACACCAACTTCCTGTACCCCTGTGTCATGGAGAGCCCAGACACACACCAACTTCCTGTACCCCTGTGTCATGGAGAGCCCAGACACACACCGACTTCCTGTACCCCTGTGTCATGAAGAGCCCAGACACACACCGTCTTCCAGTACCCCTGTGTCATGGAGAGCCCAGACACACACCGACTTCCTGTACCCCTGTCATGAAGAGCCCAGACACACACCAACTTCCTGTACCCCTGTGTCATGGAGAGCCCAGACACACACCAACTTCCTGTACCCCTGTGTCATGGAGAGCCCAGACACACACCATCTTCCTGTACCCCTGTCATGAAGAGCCCAGACACACACTGTCTTCCTGTACCCCTGTGTCATGGAGAGCCGGGACACACACCGTCTTGCTGTACCCCTGTGTCATGGAGAGCCCAGACACACACCGTCTTCCTGTACCCCTGTGTCATGGAGAGCCCAGACACACACCGTCTTCCAGTACCCCTGTGTCATGGAGAGCCCAGACACACACCGTCTTCCAGTACCCCTGTGTCATGGAGAGCCCAGACACACACCGTCGTGCTGTTCCCCTGTGTCATGAAGAGCCCAGACACACACTGTCTTCTTGTACCCCTGTACACACAACTATTGCAGCGACCAGGGTTTGATTTTCACACAAACCACAGTCACTTGCAAATCCTACTGATCCCAAAGCAAAGATCTTCAAACACTACTTGTGTCAGAGATGAATGAAGCCATAACAAAAATGAGAGCCATTAATATCTCTGTTCACCAGAGTATTCAGATATTTGAAAACGAGCCCAATATGCAGAACTTTCATGGACACAGTTTTCGGGGTTTTGCTTTTGAGGGTCATTTTGTGTACTGTGTACAATCAGGAACATTACAAAACAGAAGTTGACAAAATTGTTCAATGGAATGAATTTTGTGAAAAAACATCACTGGACATGTTGATTTACAATTTAACTGTACTTCCTGTTCTGCCTGGCATTGTTTTATATACAGAGATTAAGATGGCAAGATTACAGAATACCGGATACCTATCCGCCATTTCTATTTTGATTACGCATTTATTTTTGCGAACTTCCGTTTTGTTTCCTTAGCAACGGCACGCCATGAATGAAGGCTGTGTTGAAGCACCGTTCAATATTAAATATTAAATATTAAACAATATTAAAGCTAAAAAAGGTAATATAATGGGGGTAAAGGGGGTACCCCCCTTTATTTAAAAGCCTTACCTACCTTACCTTACCAATCAAAAAACACTTACCATCAGAGTGTTCCCACACTGTAGAGTTCCTTTCCCAGCATGCATTTGAATAAAATTTGAACACACGATTACTTTTTACTCAGTTTACGTCAGTGAATGCTGTTAAAATCCCAACTTTAGGTTTCCTAAACCGGAAGTAAGGTGAGGAATTCGATTTTAACCTTATTTTTTACCTTAAATTCGTATTTTTATTGGATCGCTCGCAGGCTCACGCTCTCTGTTTCTTCTATATAAAGGAGCCTCACACGCACAATAGAATGTATATAATTAGGTATCCGCTATTCTGTAAGTGTAGGATTAAGATTTCTGAGTGATATATATGAAAAGAATTATGAAGCTGGGATTGAATATACTGTATAAGCAACAATAATTTTTACTAGCAATTATATATTCTAATAGGGTTATTGCAGTTGTAGCTTTCACAATAAAATATTTATAATACTAATAGCCAAAAGTGTAGCTGTTCGGCACATCTGCTGTCCATTGTTTACATATGGAAAGTTTGACAAGGCTTCCTTTTGGAGCTTCCTTTCGACTTCCTTTTTCAATCTAGATAACAATGTAACACAAATAGATGTCAAACAAAAAATGAAAATATGTTATTTGTGATATATGTATCCATGCTCTGAATACTAATGCTCATTTCAGCAGGTAATTAACTGAAATCTCATCATGGTAAAATGTAAATAAAAGTGAGTTGGAGATATATGAAGATCAGTTCATTCTGAATAAAATTATTAAAGTTATGACATACAATGTACACTATTTTACAGAAAGTGTAACGACAAGATTTACTTGCATAGTTCAGTACAGATTTGTTGACATGCTACTTTTGGTGTTTTGCATGCTCATGCATGCTAGCATCTTTCAGTTTTAAACAAAACTCTGACAATTGTGCGTGACAAACGATTTGAGAGATACAACATCTCTTTATGTGGCAGATACAGGTCAAAGATACAACATCTCTTTATGTGGCAGATACAGGTCAAAGATACATCTCTTTATGTGGTAGATACAGGTCAAAGATACAACATCTCTTTATGTGGTAGATATAGGTCAAAGATACAACATCTCTTTATGTGGCAGATACAGGTCAAAGATACAACATCTCTTTATGTGGTAGATACAGGTCAAAGATACAACATCTCTTTATGTGGTAGATACAGGTCAAAGATACAACATCTCTTTTTTATGTGGTAGATACAGGTCAAAGATACAACATCTCTTTATGTGGTAGATATAGGTCAAAGATACAACATCTCTTTATGTGGTAGATACAGGTCAAAGATACAACATCTCTTTATGTGGTAGATACAGGTCAAAGATACAACATCTCTTTATGTATGTGGCAGATACAGGTCAAAAATACATCTCTTTATGTATGTGGTAGATACAGGTCAAAGATACATCTCTTTATGTGGTAGATACAGGTCAAAGATACAACATCTCTTTATGTGGTAGATACAGGTCAAAGATACAACATCTCTTTATGTGGTAGATATAGGTCAAAGATACATCTCTTTATGTGGTAGATACAGGTCAAAGATACATCTCTTTATGTGGTAGATACAGGTCAAAGATACAACATCTCTCATGTTTCATATCAAGTCGGACAACATTTAAAACTGGCATGAACAGGAATTTCCAGACTCTACTTTGTCTTCAACTTTAGCACAATTCTTCAAACAATATATGGGAATTCCCATTGACCACACCCATATTGATTTCAGATTGCAAATTGTAGCAAAACAATGCATTGAGAACTGGATCAGAATTACAATCCTGAAAGGTAACTTGTCAATGAGGACTATGATCACTGGATTTCTACTGCTCCTTTTTCCTAGCAGACTGGCAGATGAAGGAACATTGTCTTCACTCCAAGTTTCGGTGGGACATGCACTGCTACAGCTCCAATATGTACATTACTCATTAGCCATGGTATATGCATACTGTACTCATTTACAGCATACTCTTTTGAGGAAATACATTCTATGAATATCTGAAATAGTTTCTCAAGGGTCAGGAAATACATTCAGAACATGAAGCATTCAAACTATTTCACAATACTTAGCAAAGGTACTGGAGCTCACCATTGATATGCTGGTCAAGGTTTCAGATTGTCACATCATCCAAATAGGCAAAGTCCATTTATCTATTCAATACTATTCCAATGCCAATTTTGTATTGTAGAAGCACCATTACTATACTGTCTGTGACTGTACTAAATCATGCTAGCATGCTGGCTATCTGTACATGACACACTGGGATCCTGAGAGAGATATGGTTGTACTTGCTCTGTTGGGGATACAACATGCTGAAGACAATCATAACGACATAATCAAAATGATATAGCCATTTAGCCATTCATATGAGTACTTAACTGTTGATACATTGTTTTTCGTAAAAAGCACAAGATCTATTGTTTACTTCATCAGAAAAGGAAGACAACTAAAGTGACAGCATATGTGATCCTAAGTGTTTGTGTAATCTCTGTTACTGCCAGTGGACATCAAGTATCTCCAATAGAAAGTGCCAACTCCAACAGCCAGCCATGAGGACATGCCAACTTTACAGGGTGATGCTCCTTCCGCTGCAACTGTTATAGGTTGGATAGTGGAGCTCTAAGGGGAAGAGAGCCTTGAAGATGATTGAAGATCAAGAAAACCTTCAACTGCCACCACTAAATAAAATGTTGACAGAATGCCTGATATGCTACATATGCTGGAGGACTGATCACTACATCACATACCCGATACAGCTATCTCTCATGAGGGAGAACAGTTTAAGGAATCAACTGAGCAGGACAGCACACAGGGCTCCAAGGATTGTAACTCATGATCAGAAACCTTCCAGGTTCATCTCTCGGGGAATGGAAATCACTTTGATGCAAATAGTGACACTATCTCTTCTGCTTTGATGGACTTTTTACACCATCCAGAGGAAGCCTTTTTCATCAGTGGGATCCATGCACTTCAGTACTATTGGCAGAAAATTGTGGATCTAGGGCAGGATCATGTTGAAAATTAATTAGCAACCTACTCCATCACTGCAGTTGATCATAAATATTTCAGGATTCTTTCATACATGTAGTGAGGTACATGTGTGTCCAATAGATGTAGTGAGGTACGTGTGTGTCCAATATATGTAGTGAGGTACGTGTGTGTCCAATATATGTAGTGAGGTATGTGTGTGTCCAATATATGTAGTGAGGTACATGTGTGTCCAATATATGTAGTGAGGTACGTGTGTCCAATATATGTAGTGAGGTACGTGTGTAGATTATGCCACCAAGGTCTTGTCTATCTCGTATATTTATGAAGTAAGACAACCTTGTGTCGTATATATATGTAAAGTGAACTACCTAATGAGTCAGGATATACAGTAAGACCTCGGATATCCGGACACATTCGTTTTTACGTAAATCGTCCGGATAATTGAATATCCGGATATCTGGATTTTTGGTTTTCATACACCTCAAGGAAAATCCAAAATGTTTATGATCATCAAGCGTTTATTGTACATGTATAGACATTCAAAAAACAGCATCACAACATAACAATCGTACTTTTACAATTATTCAGTTTTGAAAAAGTCTTTCATTGAGGACTGCTTACACTGGGTGCCGCTCCAGGCTTTAGTGTTGAATCTGTAGCGAGCATACACTTCGGGGTTGAAATCACTTCCGAAACAACGTGGTCCAAAATGTTTGCTTATGTTATCAAAGCTTACTTTGGGATTTTGTTCTTTGTAAAGACATATCTCTTTCTTTTCCTTGGCTGTCACTGCGTAGCTTGCGTTTAGTAGGTTGACTAGCCATTTGTGATCAATTGAAAGACCAACTGACTTGAATATCGACACACTGCACTTTTATTGCTTTAACTGAATAAACAACTTAACAGTTAGAACTCAATGGTTAACTCAGTGTCAGCTAGGCCTTCTAATCACCACCAATACCTTGACGATCATTAATCCGGATTAGCCGACCATGTCTCATGTCAAAACACGTGGGACTCTCGCACTTCCCTTCACACGGTTAGCGGTAGATCAAAGCTTCGTGCGGATAGGTGAGTCAATTTTATGTTGATTTAGCCGGTTTGTTTGTAAAATGTACCGTCCGGAAACGGAAACCGAATATCCGTTATAGACAGTCACTTTTATAACGTAAGAGATTGTTTTTTTCTACTAAAAATTGACCGGAAGGCGAGGTTTCCGGATATCTGGGGTCCGGGTATCCGAGGTCTCACTGTACCACCAAGGTCTTGTCTATCTCGTATATTTATGAAGTAAGACAACCTTGTGTTGTATATATATGTAAAGTGAACTACCCATTAAATGAGTCAGGATATACCACCAAGGTCTTGTCTGACTGTTATATTTATGAAGTAAGACAACCTTGTGTCGTATATATATGTAAAGTGAACTACCTAATGAGTCAGGATATACCACCAAGGTCTTGTCTGATTGTGTTATATGCACAACATGTTTCACATGCCATACACACACACTATACAAATATTTCATGTTTTGATAAGCTGTGTGTCATCAGGTGGCAAGTGCATCACTAGAAGCACTGAAAAATGCATGTGGTCTGTCTGACCGACTGTCACTGAAGGTCATGGGCCAGTCGCTCTCTAATTGCCTGCTTTGAGGATGAAAGTGGACAACAACAAACCAAACAACAAATGGAGCAGAAACACATTCCAATGCATGCTGCTTGCACAAGACTTTCATACCAACCCTTGTGAAGTCAGGTGAATGATAGATGGGAGTGGAGGACAGTGTTTGTTCTGTCCACATCACTTGTTTTTGCAGCTGCTTTATTTGTACATCTGATGTTGCAACTGTAACTCTGCACAGCCCAAACAAGGTAACCGTTTGCAGGTGGGACAGGGTGGGGTAGGGCATGGCAAGGTAGGACAGGGTGTTGCAGGGTAGGACAGGGTGTGGCTGGTTGGGACTGTGTGGCAGGGTGTTGCAGGGTGTTGCAGGGTGTTGCAGAGTGTGGCAGGGTGGGACAGGTGTGGCAGGTCATGGCAGGGTAGGACAGGGTTGGACAGGGTGTGGTGGAACAGGGTGTGGCAGGTGATGGCAAGGTGGGACAGGGAGTGGCAGGTGATGGCAAGGTGGGACAGGGAGTGGCAGGGCCTGGAAGGGTGGGACAGGGCATGGCAGGGTGGGGCAGGTTGCTGCAGGTTTGGCTACCCACTGTCAAGAGGGTTCCTCAGGTACCAGAATACAGCATGGATACCACTTGTTAGTACCCTATTTGAAGATAGTGAACAATAAATCTGTTTATAGTAATATCATCCACTTTAACAATTCTTGAATCTAAGCCATGGTGGTGTGTAGCATGGGTTTTTTGACAGCTACACAACATGGGGCAGAGTGTTATAGTGTATGATGTCCGCACAATGAGATCAGTGAAGCATGGACCCATAACAATCGCAGACTGACAGGTTGGGAAAACAATGGCATATGGCTTATGGCAAGTTGCTGCCTGTTGATATTTGTTGATCAATTGCTGATTTTGTTTCAAATTTCAAGGTAATCATGTTCAATCACAACACAAGCCATTCATGAGTCTGGTACTCACAGGGCATAGCAGTACAGCTGTACCTAGTTGGAGTGTGGCCACCAGATTACATGACTACCACAGTGTGCACATACAACTTCTTACACCCAAACACCATCATGGGCTCCACTGCATGAATCAAACACATTCTGACTGCCAGTAACAATAATTGAAGACCAAAATATGAAAATTACATTTTTTCCTACTTGCTCAAAAGGTGAGCCAAATGGGATCCACAGTAATGAAAGATAATCTCTGTCTGTCTGTACATGTTTCTGTTTAGCATTAATTACATGGAAGCCTTCATTCTGCAGGTGAAGGCCACTGAGTGTTGCTGGAACCAAGCATCACTGTCAACAACAAAACACTCCCATGACATCAGGTTATACAGATTGATCACCTAAATCGTTGGGGAATATTTGCAACATTACATCCGAAAGGTCATATTACATGGACTGGGTAAACAGAAATGTTGAAAAAAACCCTGACCTTTATACTTAACAGGCATCCTAATTACATAAAATTTCCCCTTGATAATTCAATGACTGCTGGGTGGAGGAATATGCACAATGCCAATGTTTCACATAGCAGCCACAATGATGAAAGGTCAAAGATAAAGGTTATGTCAACTTGTGACCAAACAAAGTGCAACAGGTTTTGAAACATACCACATACTCAATGCATGTCAAACCTTACAACACGACAAACAGAAATGGCTGAGTAACTGGGAAAAGGCTTCAACATGGCCAACAATTTAACCAAGTCTAAAATCAGATAAGAGTTCTTCAGAAAGCAATGTTCAGAGACATAATTGCCAAAACCATCAATACAGAAGCATTATTGTTTCAGTGATGTTGACAGTGTTAAAGATTATGACTGGTGGGCAACAGACAACAGATCATGACAAAAATTCACTTGAATTTTATCTGATAATGCGACTCTTCTCATAATAATCGGCAGCGGAATCCCATGCCATCAACTATTCCGTGATATATCCAGCTGATGATATCACGAAGCCAACAACCTTAGCACAAAGCTGAACACACTGAGTTGAGTGAACAAAGATTCCTTTTGAAGTGGCTGTACCTTTAACAAAGGCAAACTTAATTTTAACCTTATACATGTAGTTACTCATGGGATGATGGCTTTTGGGTCCAATCTTTTTACCGAAGTCTAATGTTGATAATCACCTCTGTAGAGGACCAGTATCTCTTTATGTAAATCAGACTTGGTAAAGCTAAAGTTTGCTATGTCCATGAGTGATAAAACGTTTCCTTCAGTGAAGATAGCAAGTATTGCAGGATTAGAGACTCCTCTTATCTGTACCATTTATCTTCTGCACAATAAACTACAGCCCAAAAGGTTGTAGTAAATCTTGGTAATGATACTGACACCTTGGGAAAATGAGCTGACAACTATTCATAGTTAAATACTCTCTCTTTCTCACACACACACACACACACACACACACACACACACACACACACACACACACACACACACACACACACACACACACACACACACACACACACACACACACACACAGACAAACAAACAAACACACATATACACAACATGTACATGAGCAATACACCATGTCCATGACTCTTTACATCCATACATGAATGTTTCTATGGAAAAAAGTTCAACAAACCTCAGTTTCCTTAAAATAAAACAGTCATCATTACAGGCCTACCATACGAACGGTGAACAAATCCTCAAAACTGAACTCAAATACACCAAAACAGAACAAAAATCACAAAAATAGGAAAATAAACATCCAAAACTGCAACAATTTCCTCTGAAAATGAAACAAACACACATGTAATGAAAAAAACTAATTGTTTGAAATAGAAACAAAACTCATGTATCAGCTACAAGAGCGGCCGAGAAGGGTTGCCAAGGGTACAAAATGGCAGTAATAGCATTCCGAAATGGCATAAAAATCGTCAAACATGCTGGCGTGGGAAGACGAACAGGCTTTGGTAAGTAATGTTTATCGTCACTATGAGTCTAATCTTGAAAGTTTGATATCGGAATGTAGCGCAACCCACCCCCCCAACCCCCATTGCAGTAAGCTTCAAACCTATGTTCATACTGCTCAGTGTCAGGTTTGCAATTCTGCACAATCTGGTCCCATGACTGCGAGTTTTGTTTCCATTTCAAGCGATTAGTTTTCCATTTCAGATGCGTTGTTTCATTTTCAGAGGAAATTGTTGCAGTTTGGAAAAAGTATATTTTCCTGTTCTGGTGATTTTTTGTTCTGTTTTGGTGCATGTGAGTTTGTTCAGTTTTGAGGATTTGTTCACTGTTTGTATGGTAGGTCTGCATTAGAATGGATGGAATTTTAGTGACTGAGCTTTATCAGCAAGACAGAATCCCAGACTTTCACTGATGTCGTCACGGTTACTTAAGAGAAATCATTTCTATAGTCTGGCCAGGAGAGTATGTACTCTTGTTTCTGGTGACAGTATGACAAAAAGTCATGTAACAAAATTTAAAGAAAATGCATTACTGCAAGATTATCCAGAGAATGTAATTTCAAACAGCAGTATGAAAATGTCCAACACCTACCCCACATGACAACAAAATGTTTTAACATAAACCTCATCTTTTATCCCTAATAGTGCTAAGTGTCTATAATACAACACAGCTTTTATATCAATTATTACTCTAAAGCTGTAAAATGAAAAAAATGGTACGTTATTATATTCTCCGGTTGTAATGAGCAGTTCTTTATCGAAACAGAACATTTTGCTAATTTACAAGCTATATATTTTGACAATGATAAACTATTTGAAAATATGTAAAACTGGTACATGAAACTAATTATGTTGAAGTCTATGAAACATCATTATATGTCCCATGTGCCCTTGGTATTGTTTGTAATGCCACCATTCTGGGACAGCGTGACCTTGCACACCACAATGCATTATCCATATTACCTAGAGAGGAACACTAGAGTGTGGAAACATCCATATCTTTCTGGACTACTACTTTTATCAGTAGGTAAAAGGCAATTCTGTAAGTGATGACTTTTGTGGACAGTTGAAAATATAAAATATTTTCTAGCACTGGATCATAAAGATCATTCAAGAGTCATCCTAAAACAAATATTCCACATTTATCACGGAAAGGCTGTTTGCAAAATATTCACTTTAAATTCAAAACAAAAGGAGAAGATCAAAAAGGCCTTGAATGTGATCTAAAAATTCTACTTAACATGTGTCTGGTGGTTTGTGAATAGGACATAACAATACTTCTGCAAGTTGTATGGACAGAAAGGGCTGTAGGAATGTGGATGACTAGAATTAAATCAACTAGGTCTCCATGATTTACCACAGAAAACAGAAACTGATTGACCTGATCTTACAAGACAGGATTTGCCAAGAACCATATCCAAACAGATACACCCTCAGTTGACATACAAGGTCCTAGATCTTGTTGCTAGCCCTGAGGGAACAACAAGGTATAAACACTTCAGTCACCATACCAAGAGCAGAAAATAGGATCATCTCTCCAAATCAATCAAGATTAAAGCCCTATACTTGAGTGAACTACACTTAAGGTTTGATCAATAAAGGTAAGATGGTTGAACAGGTTGGTGAGTAGACAGATGGGAGACATGGTGCATGCAGGTATTACTTGGCACTGAGGAATCAGTGTGGGAGGGATTCCTCCAGCTGGAAATGGGAAACAGAGTATAGGTAGTGTTGAGATTGCCCATCCAACCAGGATCTTCACTACACCAGTGTGCTGTGTGGGAGGCAGGGGAAGGAGGGAGGAAGAAGGAAGAGTGGAGGCCCAGGGCAGTGATCAGCTGATACTGGGGGTTCCAGTGTCACCCCCTCTCCTTGTCTCCTCCCTGCTACCTGGGGCGCTGGCCATCAAGGTGAGTCGTTCATTCTCACTAATACATACTGCATGTTTACATTTTCCAGGGTCACCTTTAACTCAGCAGGTAAACTTTACGTGATGTAACCAAATCAACATTTTTAAAATGGAAAAAGAACAACCCAACAAAAAATACAAATGACTACAGACTGACATATGAGTTGACAGCATGTATTTGAACGAATACCTCACAACCACAGCAGGCCTTAGAAAGACTGACAGCATGATCGCTGCGAACCCCTAGTAATTCCCAAACAGTTTCTGCCATGTGAGGAGAAGCTGGGCGATTGTATGTGCTGGCCCTGGGGAAGAGTGGGACGGCTGTCATAACTACAGACGACAGTTGTCAGCCAGACCTGTCATTGATTGCTGGAGATGTGCCCAGCTGAAGGGCTGTCACGGAAAGACATCTTTCTCACACTGACGACACAGGAGCCATAGACTGCTCTCTATTAGAGGAAAAACTACAGGAAAACTTTGATTAACTAATCAATAATTCATGCCCTGTTATTGGCCTGAGTTAGAGAGAGTTACTGTAAACACAACAAACTGACTTCACCTTGACAATCACTGTGTCCTAAGTAAACACATAATATGACTGTATGTATATGAGCGGCACTTTGTAAGTCATGTATCTTCGGGACAATTTTGAGGTGATAAAATGTAGCTATTATAAAAACTAATTCCCACTGATCCGACAAACAACAGTTGACAAATAAGCTGAGTTCCTGTTGGCAGCTTGTTGTCACATGAATGTGTCCAGACCAACCATTAAATCTCCATGTATTCACTGTTAACAAGTCAGCCAACCTACTGCAAATGTGAACAATCAATGACTGTGGACTAAATACTGATAGGAAACCTGGTCCACAATAGTCACAGTCTGTGAACACAGAACTCATCCCTCAGGCTGGATGAAAACAATAGGCTTGTGACATATAAAACATATAAGCTCTCATGGCCACTAGTTTCCACCCTTCATTCACATCCAGCTCTTGCTCTAGCCTAGTTGTTGCCACATCTGTCAGTGTTTAGGCAAACTATGTAACAAAAACATGTACTTGCCATGTGTACTTTGTTAGTGATCAATATTTGGAAATATGTTAGCATAAGAAAAAAAACGTCATCTCAAATGTTGAATAAAGTATGAATACACATGACTCTCCCCAGGTCTGGCTTGGTGTTGACTTTCTCTGAGTCACTGGATGCACTTAAAACACATTTCCCGTGTGTTCATAAAGAAACACCTTGATCTGTGATCAATGTGCAAAACATCTATGCAGAAAACAAACAAAGCAGAATTATATAAACACTCATTTTAATGGGTTACAACATCAAATATAACTGCAGATACTCAGTATTGTTTGCTGTTTTAACGCTATATGGCAGTATTCCAGCTACATGGCTGGCAGATACTCAGTGCTTATATCAAATCACAACAGAAACATAATCACAGCAAACATTATCTGAAATGAACTGAATATATTTCAGTGTAAATATGTGAAACAGCCTCTACTGCTTGCAGACATTAGGGCATCTCCATATTAGGGTGTCTCCAGGAGGGTCTGGTTAGGCAGTTGCTTAGTGGGTGGGGAGGTGGTCAGAGTTAGAGAAAGAACCATGTGTTAGAATGTAGCAACACACAATATGATGATGTCACAATGAGATGAGCCAATCAAATAATGTCTTCATCTTCAAACAATCACAGGATTTAGTGATTTGACATTGGACTGGACAAAATTATAATGTCAATTCAGAGTAATTGCTTTCAGTTGAAAAATTGTTGTATGATAATAATGTTTTTTTAATGTTACGTTTACATTATATATGATATATAATATGTGTGTGATATATTCATGTATGTTGTTTCTACTGGCAGAGCGGTAAGTGACATGACTGTGAACCTGATGGTCATGAATTACTGAACAACACATTTTGCCTTAAATAATATTTTCACATTAATGTCATAAATGACAGGGTACTTCCACATTCCTTGGACAGAATTTAGACATATGACCTTGAACTTAGCGTTTTAGAATACATTGGGGGTAAGAGTGCATGACGACATTCACAAATATTCCGTTATCACCCACCTAGTGAACAAAAGAACTAACAGCACATCTAGACTATTGACTCAACCCATGCCTAGACTACAAGTGACATTCTACAGCAATCTCTGAATATACTTCATTATCTATTTGATGCATCTTGATAATCACCTTTCAGTGATCGACCCACTGATCAATGATGACCAACACTTGTAATCACCACCCTTTCATTAACAAATTTGGAAATCTCTCTCATCAAACCTATCCTGTCAGACATTTTGACATCTTGTGCTTGATGTAAATGGAACTGACTTAATGAAGTAGTTCAAGACCTTTCTCCTGTAATGATGATATTATGAGTGTAAGTAAACTACAAAAGACGACGCCATAGGGCAATTTGAAGAAAAATACGCTCATGTCAACTCTGTTTCTGATGAACATTACCAACAGTCCATACTATTGCTGGTAGTTGTAAGGCTCTCAGCCTAAACTTGGAGTCACCCAAACTAAACGATTCTGTGTAGAGCAACCTTTGAGGTTACTAGTGATATCAAAAAGATTTGACATTCATGCAGCCCAGCCCTCGGTCTAGGAAGGTCTATACTCCTGTTAACTAACACAAAGTAAAAGTCTACTAACAAAACAGACCACAAAACCCAATATTTGAAACATATACTCAAAATATTTTACAAACATCCGACAAAATAGTGACTTCTTTTTGGAACTTGAAATCTGTCAGGCTACTTCAGATGATAGTTATGAAAATCCATAACAAGCTGCACTTAAAAATGTATTTGTTATTCACCATGCAAAATAGATAAACAAACTGCATCTACAGCCATTACAGATATATACTGCATTATTGACCTTCATCACTTCCTACACTGTTACTGTATATATTCAGCATCCTACATAAACATGCACAATGTGCTCTAGCCTCTACAGACTTCACCAGTAATCTGCTAATTACCACTGAGATGGGCTTGCTGGACACTATGTTCTTGTGATGGAACTGCTGAAGCTATGGTCGAAGGATTACCTATCAATGTACCAACTAATGGTCCGGAAGACAGGATAGGGTGGAGGAGGCCAGGGTGATCCAAGGTCCTTTCTCATTTACATACAACTAGATGGTCACTCACTCTGGACATACTGGACGGACATAAATCAGGGTCAGAAAAGAAAACCTGCACTGAAATAATTCTTTCATAAAAATATGACATAGTGGCACATTTAAACAAAGTATGCACAGTCGTGTTACAGAACTGATCAGTCTTGAAATGTTATACTGTCTTTTTCCTACTCTGTTAGTAACCATGTCTATTCTTAATACAGTCTAATCGGATCATTTATTATTCAATACATACACTGATATCTTAAGCTCAATGACATTCAGCAGAACATAAAGCAGTGCAGTGTCTAACACGTAGATACCAGCTCACTAGACACCTGTTTTATTACATTGGAAGTAAACATGCTCCTGTTTGAACAAACTGTGTACACCTACTACTCATCCTATCTACCACACTGTTACGTTCTTTACTGTGCCATGTTTCGGAGTGATTCAGGCAATATCTGTATACAAGAACCCTGTTGGCTGTGTTAAACCTGACAATAGAATATGAATGATGACAAGAATAACTGCATTTGCCATATCTTATTTTTCTAAATGAAAACTGAAAAAAAGTTTGAACTTTTACTATAAATATGAGACAACGAAAAATTAATAAAAACCAAACAAGCAAAAAATTCAATGAAGTCAAAAAAGCTTGTCAAACATCGCCTAAAATGTAATAATCAGCCCCATGCAACATGCACAAACAAGTCTGTGCTACCAACACCAAGCTGGTAAGTCATTACATCAGGTCATCCTGAGCTGGCCTGTTCCTGACCCCATCAGTTCAGCTTTACCACCCAGGGTTTGAACAGGTCACGGAAGATTTGTCATAATAGAGGGCATTTTTCTTCATGACTTTATTGCATATACTTAGTGTTTATCAGTGATCTGCCTATATCCATTTTTGGTTGACCAATCCAAATATAATAGGTTCCAGTTATTTGATAACTTTGGGCTTGTGGATACTACAACATAATGAATGAACACATGGTGTGTAAATATAAGTGTTACTAGTTAGGTGCGAAGCTTCTGGTGTCTGCAGTATCAGTCCAATCTTATAAATGATAAAAAAGCTAGTGACTATCAACAAAAGCTGCAATGGATGAACTATAGTGGACTATAGTAGTATAGATTTGTGGGATATTAATAGGAACTTCAGTTTAACACTGTTTATAAAGGCAAAAAAAAGACATTTGTGTGATTTTAGTGCAAAGTAGTACAAAAAGTAGTGTTTGTGTCCATTAAAAAAAAAGAACTTGAGAAACAACACATGAGCACAGACAGAAAAAACCCCAACTGATTAGGTATAAGGGTACCGTCTCCCAAGTGTCAGGGTACTGTCTCCCACATGTCAGGGTATTGTTGTTCATGTGTCAGGGTATTGTTGTTCATGTGTCAGGGTATTGTCTACCACATGTCAGGGTATTGTTGCTCATGTGTCAGGGTATTGTCTCCCATGTGTCAGGGTATTGTCTACCACATGTCAGGGTATTGTCTCCCATGTGTTAGGGTATTGTCTCCCACATGTCAGGGTATTGTCTACCATATGTCAGGGTACTGTCTCCCACATGTCAGGGTATTGTTGCTCATGTGTCAGGGTATTGTCTACCATATGTCAGGGTACTGTCTCCCACCTGTCAGGGTATTGTTGCTCATGTGTCAGGGTATTGTCTCCCACCTGTCAGGGTATTGTCTACCACGTGTCAGGGTACTGTCTCCCACCTGTCAGGGTATTGTTGCTCATGTGTCAGGGTATTGTCTCCCACGTGTCAGGGTATTGTTGCTCACGTGTCAGGGTATTGTCTACCATATGTCAGGGTACTGTTGCTCACATGTCAGGGTATTGTCTCCCACCTGTCAGGGTATTGTCTCCCACCTGTGAGGGTATTGTCTACCATATGTCAGGGTACTGTCTCCCACATGTCAGGGTATTGTCTACCATATGTCAGGGTACTGTCTCCCACATTTCAGGGTATTGTTGCTCGTGTGTCAGGGTATTGTCTCCCACGTGTCAGGGTGTTGTTGCTCACGTGTCATGGTATTGTCTACCATATGTCAGGGTATTGTTGCTCATGTGTCAGGGTATTGTCTCCCACATGTCAGGGTACTGTCTCCCACGTGTCAGGGTATTGTCTCCCACATGTCAGGGTATTGTTGCTCATGTGTCAGGGTATTGTTGCTCACGTGTCAGGGTATTGTTGCTCATGTGTCAGGGTATTGTCTCCCACCTGTCAGGGTACTGTCTCCCACGTGTCAGTGTATTGTCTCCCACGTGTCAGGGTATTGTTGCTCACGTGTCAGGGTATTGTCTCCCACGTGTCAGGGTATTGTTGCTCACATGTCAGGGTATTGTCTCCCACGTGTCAGGGTATTGTCTCCCACCTGTCAGGGTACTGTCTCCCACGTGTCAGGGTATTGTTGCTCACCTGTCAGGGTACTGTCTTCCACATGTCAGGGTACTGTCTTCCACATGTCAGGGTACTGTCTCCCACATGTCAGGATACTGTCTCCCACATGTCAGGGTACTGTCTCTCACGTGTCAGGGTTATTGTCTCCCACCTGCCATGGCCCAGTCCCTTACTTCAGCATTATCATTAGACTTGGGTCGTGATCAGCTGTGTGACTAGTGTCTTGGACAAGCGTCTTATGAGACTGGGGTCACGACACTCAGCTCTAGTTTTATGGGGGTTAACTGTTGAGAAGTTCCATGGTTCAGCACAATGTGAATACCATGCAAACAGTAAGCTTCGACCACACAAACAATAGGGGAATTGGCTCATCTCAAGAAAACAGATACTACATGAGCAGAACAGCCAGAACTACAAGTACCACAGTAAGGTAGTGATAGGCAGATACAGGCGGAGCAGGGAGCAGACATATACAACCTGAATCAGAGTCAGTGATGGGCTCGAGTTGCCCCCCACGCCCTCCTCGCCCTCTGCCGCCCCGCCCTCCTGGAACAACAAGACTACTACTGGCTCACCCACATCAACGCCACATACAACACCCCACTGACATCTCCAGCCATACGTCATGCGTTCTTGACAAGCAGTCATAATGTAATCAAGTTCATAATGATGCCTTATAAAGAAAAGAAACAATGACAGTAACTACAAAGTAACTGAAAACATAAAATGGGTCAAATGTCTATGATTTATACACAAAATGAGATAAGTCCAAAAATATAAATATGCATGGGTATACTCACATATTTACGTACACTGCATGTCCATGGCACAAGACACTGAGCACAGGCTTTCACTTCTAAAATCTATGTGCATATATCTCTTGGGTAATAAATCAAAATCAAATAGATATTTCCTTATGTGCCAGCAAGTCTGACAGGGAAAGCAATAAGTCTTCAAGAGTTACATCCCTTTGATCAACAAATTCCTTGGTTCATACATATTCCTTTTATCAGCAATGTCTACATTTCACCAGTTAGCTTCTGGTGAATATTTGTATCTAGGCCCTACATAACAGTAACAGATGTTGTCAGAAGTATTAATGAATATCACAAAATGGTAATCATTCAAATCTGTTATTATGCGATCTTCCAACTGCTGAAGTTACCTCCCTTGTACAAGCATCCATAAAATGTCCCAACAGGTTCAAGTTAGATTAATGCATAAGAATAACTGATCTCCCGGTTTGAAGATGAATGCTTTTTTAAAATGCTATCTTCTTCATCTACAAGCTGTAGAGCCTGCACCCCCACTACACCCACACATCACCTGATGACATCCTGCCCCCAACTATACCCACACATCACCTGATGACATCCTGCCCCCAACTATACCCACACATCACCTGATGACATCCTGCCCCCAACTATACCCATACATCACCTGATGACATCCTGTCCCCAACTATACCCACACATCACCTGATGACATCCTGCCCCCAACTATACCCATACATCACCTGATGACATCCTGTCCCCAACTATACCCACACATCACCTGATGACATCCTGCCCCCAACTATACCCACACATCACCTGATGACATCCTGCCCCCAACTATACCCACACATCACCTGATGACATCCTGCCCCCATCTACACCCACACATCACCTGATGACATCCTGCCCCCAACTATACCCACACATCACCTGATGACATCCTGCCCCCATCTACATCCACACATCACCTGATGGCATCCTGCCCCCAACTATACCCACACATCACCTGATGACATCCTGCCCCCATCTATACCCACACATCACCTGATGACATCCTGCCCCCAACCATACCCACACATCACCTGATGACATCCTCCCCCCAACTATATCCACACATCACCTGATGACATCCTGCCCCCAACTATACCCACACATCACCTGATGACATCCTGCCCCCAACTATACCCACACATCACCTGATGACATCCTGTCCCCAACTATACCCATACATCACCTGATGACATCCTGCCCCCAACTATACCCACACATCACCTGATGACATCCTGCCCCCATCTATACCAACACATCACCTGATGACATCCTGCCCCCAACTATACCCACACATCACCTGATGACATCCTGCCCCCAACTATACCCACACATCACCTGATGACATCCTGTCCCCAACTATACCCACACATCACCTGATGACATCCTGCCCCCATCTATACCCACACATCACCTGATGGCATCCTGTCCCCAACTATACCCACACATCACCTGATGACATCCTGCCCCCATCTATACCCACACATCACCTGATGACATCCTGTCCCCAACTATACCCACACATCACCTGATGACATCCTGTCCCCAACTATACCCACACATCACCTGATGACATCCTGCCCCCAACTATACCCACACATCACCTGATGACATCCTGCCCCCAACTATACCCACACATCACCTGATGACATCCTGCCCCCAACTATACCCACACATCACCTGATGACATCCTGTCCCCAACTATACCCACACATCACCTGATGACATCCTGCCCCCAACTATACCCACACATCACCTGATGACATCCTGTCCCCAACTATACCCACACATCACCTGATGACATCCTGTCCCCAACTATACCCACACATCACCTGATGACATCCTGCCCCCAACTATACCCACACATCACCTGATGACATCCTGTCCCCAACTATACCCACACATCACCTGATGACATCCTGTCCCCAACTATACCCACACATCACCTGATGACATCCTGCCCCCAACTATACCCACACATCACCTGATGACATCCTGCCCCCAACTATATGCACATTTCGCCTGGTGAGATCCAAATAACCAAACATCACCTTGTTAGATTCATCCTCAACTACACCCAAACATCGCTTGGTCATAACATCTTGACCAGCTGCAAGCCACTTCTCATGGTTAGCAGATAGTTGCTTGGTACATGTATTAAACCAGCTGCTACTTCAGCACGGTAGATGTATTAGACCAGCTGCTACTTCAGCATGGTACATGTATTAGACCAGCTGCTTACCTGAGCATGGTACATGTATTAGACCAGCTGCTACTTCAGCATGGTTCATGTATTAGACCAGCTGCTACTTCAGCATGGTACATGTATTAGACCAGCTGCTTACCTGAGCATGGTACATGTATTAGACCAGCTGCTACTTCAGCATGGTACATGTATTAGACCAGCTGCTCACCTGACCATGGTACATGTATTAGTCCAGCTGCTACTTCAGCATGGTACATGTATTAGACCAGCAGCTCACCTGGGCATGGTACATGTATTAGACAAGCGGCTAACCTGGGCATGGTACATGTATTAGACCAGCTGTTCACCTGGGCATGGTTCATGTATTAGACCAGCTGTTCACCTGGGCATGGTTCATGTATTAGACCAGCTGTTCACCTGGGCATGGTTCATGTATTAGACCAGCGGCTCACCTGAGCTGTAGCTATCTGTTGATGACTGGGACACAGAGCGGCTGTGGATGCGTGGCCTGTTCGGCGTTAAGTTGTATTTAATTTCCTGAAATTGAAATATAAATCTTTAGTAAAATGCATCAAAGAAAAATATTTTAACCTATGCTTGACCAATAAACTTATCACTTAATTTATCGTAAAGCAATAATTGCATGGTAATTTCAGTGTATGCTACAAAGGAACTTGCAGTAGTCTTACTTAGTTAAGATCACAGTAGTCCATAAACATGGCAAATGGTGTGAAACAGCTTTACTTTCAAATATCGACATTTCACTGTTATACCACACACAACATACAAAAGAAAGACTCTGGATTTAACAGCAGAAGTATAGTCCTGATATTGACCAGCATAACTACTGATAAGTGTGTGAAGGCAGATATGTAGTCTGTCTCACAGTCCCTCAACCACATTATTTTCCTTATAAAGCTAGTCTAGATTTCCTCAGCTTCCGGTTCTCTGGTCTCCTTGGGGCTCCTTTTCAAATTAAATGGGCTTGTTTATGGTAACTTATGGGAAAAAGGAAAGAAATGTTTTTCAATTTATTTGGACCAATTTTTCAAATTTTTAAGTGTGACTGGGCAGGTATCACAATTTATTCCACTGTTTGCATACACAGCCAGTCCTGAGCTTTTATAGACATATCAAGTTTCAGATGACTGTATCTCTACCACTTTTGCTAAGACTGTGATCCGACATCCCGTCATCCTACACTCATGCTAAGATATGTTTGTGCAAGTGGATATAACGTTTATCGTTAGGGTGACTTTTAGTAGACTGTAACTAGTGCTGATGAGTGTCTCTGGGACACAAGTCAACATCCACATATCTCCATTACAGAAAACAATGCGCAACTACAGCTAGTGGTTACAGTGGAACAGATGATGCGGCTTGACAGAGCTGACCACAGCTGATTGTTAGAGAGATTTATTCTGCAGCATCAAAGTGTGAGTTTCAAATTCATCACAAATCAAAACTACCAACATATTATACAAAACTTATCAACGCCGCTAGAGAACCCTCACTGTTACTGCTAAGGGCAGCAGACGTCAGTTGTGCTTGCTTTCATTCAATTCATGGTCTAAGGGAGAGAACTCTTATGGGACTATCATTTTCTCCAGTCAAGGTATTTTCTGCCTAAGCTTTTCTGAGATACTGTATATTTCTTGGCAGGCATTCAAGTGAGAAAGTCTAAATACAGTAACGATTATATAGATGCTTGATTGGCATTTTGGAAGATGCTATATGATGAACATAAAGAATTTTCTTGATTTCATCTTTTATTCTACTGCACTACTGAGAATAAAAAGAAGATGAAATCCAGAAAATTCTTTATGTTCATCAAATATTATATATGTTTATCAAGCTTTGCTAATGGTTCACGCAGGTTCAACAGGCTGCCCTGAGTTAATGTGAAACTGCTACAGTCCCCTAACAGCTAGAGAGACCTTCCGTAGTGTAACAGCTTCTGAGGTAAGACCACAAAAACACTACATGAAAATGTTGCCATACACTACTGGAAGCTTAATGTCACCTTAACAGTATTGCAAAGAAAATAAGTCAACACAAAACACAAGCTGGTATAATAGTGTTGTGTAACGGGTCATTTTCAAAATTGGTAGGATTTTCAATTCTTTATTACAGTAAAATCAAACTCCTCAAAATTGATTTAATTTTTATTCAAATAAAACCTCAAACACTTAATTATTAAAAAATACAAACATGCAGACTGAAATGCTCTAATTGACCTTTTAATTGATACATAAGTAATTAAAAGGGTGGGGGACTGTCCTGACCGTTACCACTTTTTAGTCAGAATATGGATTTTGAAATATAATTCATAAAAATCTTTTAAAGATGGCAGACACAGCTTTTACACAGACTTAAGCAAAGTTGAAGATAAAAACTATCATCATGAATCTTGAAAGTGTTATTTTGTATCTTTCATTTATTTACCACAAAATGATAGCATTTTTCTGAAACATTATTATGTATATAGTTTTCAACAGGTAAAATTGTCTAAAGTAAACATCAGCTACTAAGCCCAGGACATCTTTTGATGACACCAACATAAAGAGGAGTGTGTCATGTATTATCATGAATTAATTACAGCGGTCAATTAACACCAGTAACGGTTAGGACAATAGTGGTAACGTTTGGACAGGAATGGTAACGGGCTGGACATAAGCCTTAAACAATTTAATTCAACATAGACACAGGTAACATGAAAGGAAAGAAATGATATCATTTACTTGAACTGCTAGCCCTATTTTGGACAGACAGTGAAATGTGTAATAGAATTGTAACTCGTAACTAATATGACATGTTTTCTTCCATGCTGTGGTAACGGTTTGGACATTTGTTATATCAATATAAAACTTGTGAATGAATTTTGGCTTTTGAATAAAAACAAACTGTAGCTTCTAAAGAATAGAAAAACACACCTGTCTAGATTGAAAATCACTTATAATCTAAAGAAGAGTGCAATTGGGAACGAAAATTGAATGAATAGTAACAGTTGTTACATTATTGGTAACGGTCAGGACATCAGTGTAACAAACAAATGTTATCCCTCTAAAAAGTTGTAAAAGATTAAATTCTGAAAGGTACTGCAACAACAATGATACTGTACACATGGTCATGCTACAAAGGCCACAGCATAGATGTCATTTTGCTGTTGATATTATTGTGCAATATTAGTCTCAACGAAAAATACTTCTTTCATTCACTTGGATACCTTTAACTTTTGTTGATGGTGAGATGGTAACACATATTTATCAAATACAAAGGCCAACATATTAGCACCTATCAATATTCTAAGTAAAAGGTAGTCTTACATATCTCAAAAAGTCAAAACAGACTACACCAAAAACATCTTTAAAGGTTGGAATACAATATAGTTGTTTACCGTTACTACATTTTGTCCTAACCGTTACCTTTAATTCATAAAGACTATACATCTTATAGAAAATAGAAACTTAACGTGATAAATTCGTTTTGGTTTTTATTATTAAAAGCAGATAGATAAGTAAATAGAAATTTATTATCACACCATAGAACATATTCTTCAAAATTGAAATTTATTAAAGAAATGTCCCGACCGTTACTATTATTTGTCCAAACCGTTACTAGAGACTGTGTTTTTTATGCTACTACATCAAAACTCCTTTGAACAGTACAAGTCCACGCTTAAACTATCTTAACTCTTAAAGAAATTATATAGTTGTTCTACTTCAAATATTAATGAATAACTTTTTGAAATGCAAATCATTTTGTCCTGACCATTACAAGGACTGTCCAAACCGTTACTTTGCAGAATGGTAACGGTTTGGACAGTAACAGTCAAGACAATTTGTAAGTAAATCTTAAATAAAAAAATGAATGATTCCTAAAAAATGTCAAAGGACATGCCTTCCACCTCTTCCATTTCTGGGCACCATATCCATTGAAATTTTAAAAAAAGGAGATACATATTTGACACAAAATACATTGGTAACGGTCTGGACAATTAAGGTTGACACATAACATTTATACTTATTTGACGGTGTCAATTTTCTTCAAAATGTATTGAATCTCTTTATTTCATCTGCTGTCACATCCACAGGGGCTAGCTCAAACAGACACAGGAAGTAGTATTACAATCCAGCTCCAGGGAGATATTATTGCAGGAATTTCATACACTGGTAACGGTCAGGACACAGAATCACAGGACAAGCATGTTACAGTTTGTAGAAGGAAACCTTTTTAAGTTAAAAAATAAATAAATGCATTCTGAGTATGCTTGATCAATCCTAATTGGCATAATATGAATTAATTTGTTTATTTGCATTTATATTTACATTATTTGTGAACATTGATATTAGGACCGTCACCTCCGGACGGAGCAAATCTGCCAAGTTTGACCCAAAAATGTGGTTAAGTATAAATTTAAAAAAGACAAGACTAATGATATACCTCATTTACTGACAAGTAAACATCTAAATATGTTTTGTAGAACATAAAATTCTTTTAAACTCACAGATTTTTTTAAAATTTGTAACGGACAGAAAATCCTACCAATTTTGAAAATGACCCGTTACACCCATCATCACTGAATGATTCTGGACAGAGGCACAGTCCCTAGGTTTGACTGTACTCGACTAGTATTTTTGTTTTTTCTGTGTGACCAGAAAAATTGGAACAATTTGGCATGATCATGTACAAGCCTTTCAAGAAACCCAGCTTAATGTCAACCTGTCACACAACGATCTAGCCAACAAATTACAAGCCAGTCTACAAACTTCATTATTCAGAAGAATCAAGGCCATCAAGCTATTCCAAGGGTACTGCAAGGGGAACAAGGGGAGTCTTCGCTAAATCATGTCAGGGACAAAGTCTGAAATCATCATTACCTATTTCAGCAACAGTACTTTCCAGTGACACACACAGAACAGCACTGATCGACATGAAACATTACGGATTAGTGGCTGAGCACATACGTGTGATGTAGGAACGTTGAGTGAACACTGGTCTCCACTGTTACAGACACAGTAGTTTCCAACAGGTGTACAATGCCATGTCATCCCCTTACCTTCCCATTTGTCTTAGCCTCTCCATTGACATTGCCATTAGCACCATTCACATTTGTTCCATTGGCATCAGGGATGGTTTTCATTGTGAAATACTCAGTTGTGAATATAATTCTTCAATAACTTGAGCAGATGACAGACTGACTATCCTCCCTAAAACGCAGTTCTGAACACAACTGCCAGGCTTTTCGATAATGTCTGTCTTACCTTTCAGTGAATAAATGATGTGAATAGGGACTGTGTAGTGACAAAAAGCATCATATTTCCTCCAGCGCCCATGTTGTTTTGATAAAAGTGTGTCTCCAAGTAGTGCTGAAAACTACCGACATGCCTTCACCCCTGCAGAGGCAGCAGTGACAACTGGCAGTGACAAGGAAGATGCTTGACTGAGTCTGCAGCTTCCAGTAGTGGCAGCCATGCAGAACTATCACCACTGAGTACAGCCACACATTACAGCCAAGTCGAGTTCCCCTCCCCTTCCTGGGGACACAACACAGCCAGTAGGAGCTCCCCATCCCCTTACTGGGGAGACAACACAGCCAGTAGGAGCTCCCCATCCCCTTACTGGGGAGACAACACAGCCAGTAGGAGCTCCCCATCCCCTTCCTGGGGACACAACACAGCCAGTAGGAGCTCCCCATCCCCTTCCTGGGGACACAACACAGCCAGTAGGAGCTCCCCATCCCCTTACTGGGGAGACAACACAGCCAGTAGGAGCTCCCCATCTCCTTACTGGGGAGACAACACAGCCAGTAGGAGCTCCCCATCCCCTACTGGGAGACAACACAGCCAGTAGGAGCTCCCCATCCCCTTACTGGGGAGACAACACAGCCAGTAGGAGCTCCCCATCCCCTTACTGGGGAGACAACACAGCCAGTAGGAGCTCCCCATCCCCTTACTGGGGAGACAACACAGCCAGTAGGAGCTCCCCATCTCCTTACTGGGAGACAACACAGCCAGTAGGAGCTCCCCATCTCCTTACTGGGACACAACACAGCCAGTAGGAGCTCCCCATCCCCTTACTGGGGAGACAACACAGCCAGTAGGAGCTCCCCATCCCCTTACTGGGGAGACAACACAGCCAGTAGGAGCTCCCCATCTCCTTACTGGGGAGACAACACAGCCAGTAGGAGCTCCCCATCCCCTTACTGGGGAGACAACACAGCCAGTAGGAGCTCCCCATCTCCTTGGGAGACAACACAGCCAGGAGGACAACACAACACAGCCAGTAGGAGCTCCCCATCCCCTTACTGGGAGACAACACAGCCGGTAGGAGCTCCCCATCTCCTTACTGGGGAGACAACACAGCCGGTAGGAGCTCCCCATCCCCTTACTGGGGAGACAACACAGCCGGTAGGAGCTCCCCATCTCCTTACTGGGGAGACAACACAGCCGGTAGGAGCTCCCCATCCCCTTACCGGGGAGACAACACAGCCGGTAGGAGCTCCCCATCCCCTTACTGGGGACACAACACAGCCAGTAGGAGCTCCCCATCTCCTTACTGGGGAGACAACACAGCTGGTAGGAGCTCCCCATCCCCTTACTGGGGAGACAACACAGCCAGTAGGAGCTCCCCATCTCCTTACTGGGGAGACAACACAGCCAGTAGGAGCTCCCCATCTCCTTACTGGGGACACAACACAGCCAGTAGGAGCTCCCCATCTCCTTACTGGGGACACAACACAGCCAGTAGAAGCTCCCCATCTCCTTACTGGGGACACAACACAGCCAGTAGGAGCTCCCCATCTCCTTACTGGGGAGACAACACAGCTGGTAGGAGCTCCCCATCCCCGTACAGGATGGTACAGCCGAGTCGAATTCCCCTCCCCTTACTGGGGAGACAACACAGCAAGTACAAGATCCCTATCCCTGTACAGGACATACAGAAAGGAGTCAGATAGAGCTCCGCTCTCATTACAGGCAGACCCCATCCCCTTACAGGTCTGACAGACACATCAGCTGGGTGGAGCTCCCCCTCCCCTTACAGGTCTGACAGACACATCAGCTTGGTGGAGCTCCCCCTCCCCTTGCAGGTCTGACAGACACATCAGCTGGGTGGAGCTCCCCTTCCCCTTACATGTCTGACAGACACATCAGCTGGGTGGAGCTCCCCTTCCCCTTACAGGTCTGACAGACACATCAGCTGGGTGGAGCTCCCCTTCCCCTTACATGTCTGACAGACACATCAGCTGGGTGGAGCTCCCCTTCCCTAACAGGTCTGACAGACACATCAGCCGGGTGGAGCTCCCCTCCCTTACAGGTCTGACAGACACATCAGCTGGGTGGAGCTCCCTTCCCCTTACAGGTCTGCAGGTCTGACAGACACATCAGCTGGGTGGAGCTCCCCTCCCCTTACAGGTCTGACAGACACATCAGCTGGGTGGAGCTCCCCCTCCCCTTACAGGTCTGACAGACACATCAGCTGGGTGGAGCTCCCCTTCCCCTTACATGTCTGACAGACACATCAGCTGGGTGGAGCTTCCCCTCCCCTTACAGGTCTGACAGACACATCAGCTGGGTGGAGCTCCCCTTCCCCTTACATGTCTGACAGACACATCAGCTGGGTGGAGCTCCCTTCCCTTACAGGTCTGACAGACACATCAGCTGGGTGGAGCTCCCCTTCCCCTTACAGGTCTGACAGACACATCAGCTGGGTGGAGCTCCCCTTCCCCTTACAGGTCTGACAGACACATCAGCTGGGTGGAGCTCCCCCTCCCCTACAGGGTCTGACAGACACATCAGCTGGGTGGAGCTCCCCTTCCCCTTACAGGTCTGACAGACACATCAGCTGGGTGGAGCTCCCCTTCCCCTTACAGGTCTGACAGACACATCAGCTGGGTGGAGCTCCCTTCCCCTTACAGGTCTGACAGACACATCAGCTGGGTGGAGCTCCCCCTCCCCTTACAGGTCTGACAGACACATCAGCTGGGTGGAGCTCCCTCCCTTTACAGGTCTGACAGACACATCAGCTGGGTGGAGCTCCCCCTCCCCTTACAGGTCTGACAGACACATCAGCTGGGTGGAGCTCCCCCTCCCCTTACAGGTCTGACAGACACATCAGCTGGGTGGAGCTCCCCCTCCCCTTACAGGTCTGACAGACACATCAGCTGGGTGGAGCTCCCCTCCCCCTTACAGGTCTGACAGACACATCAGCTGGGTGGAGCTCCCCTTCCCCTTACAGGTCAGACAGACACATCAGCTGGGTGGAGCTCCCCTTCCCCTTACAGGTCTGACAGACACATCAGCTGGGTGGAGCTCCCCCTCCCCTTACAGGTCTGACAGACACATCAGCTGGGTGGAGCTCCCCTTCCCCTTACAGGTCAGACAGACACATCAGCTGGGTGGCCAGTACAACTGAGTGGTGCCCCAGTCACCTTACAAGGCAGCTGGGTGGTGCTCCTCCTCACCCCCTTATAGCTCCCCTCCCCACACAGGACAAAAAGACAGATGAAATACCTTCACTACCTACCATTTTTTTCAGTTATGTATGAAGAAAACATATGAACAATATGAAAACTTCATAAGGCCTGTAACCACAACATCCCCAGAAACAAGTCTGTGAAGTATTCATGATCACTGTTGCGATAATTTCTCCTAATTAGCTCCTCTACTATCTTACTTGCAATGCAAAGTAACTGACATTAAGCATGTATTATGATGTAAGTTCCCAGTATTCCAGTGTGTGTCACTCGGATTATATGATGCTCAGAGCATGGTGAAACATTATCCAAAGAAAATGACCCACAATGTGGAAATATGACCATTACACCTGATAACAGGCTAAGATACTCTGATGGTCCATATGTGAAGATCTACTGTTTCAACTGGCATTGCACATGAAAGCTGTGTAGCCATACGTTACAAACTACACCATATCTACTTATGTCATTTATATATGTGGTAGACACTCAGTCACGGCCAGGTAGTCTAATAGTTTGTTCCTCTGGCATCATAAGGAACATGCACCTACTTGCATTTAACAGACAAGTGCAGTGTGTGTGAGTGCACGTGTGCATGTGTGCGTGCGTTGCGGAGAGACATAGTGGGGGTGGGATTGAGAGGCTGATGGAGATATGTGTGGAGGGCGTGAGCTGTGAGGCAGGTAGGTGCTGATGGAGACATATCGAGGGGGTGAGGCAGGTAGATACTGATGGAAACATGTCGAGGGAGTGAGGCAGGTAGATGCTGATGGAGACATGTGGAGGGGCTGAGACTGAGGCAGGTAGATGCTGATGGAGACATGTGGAGGGGCTGAGACTGTGAGGCAGGTAGATGCTCATTGAGACATGTGGAGGGGGTGAGAATGTGACTGAGGCAGGTAGATGCTGATGGAGACATGTGGAGGGGGTGAGACTGTGAGGCAGGTAGATGCTGATGGAGACATGTGGAGGGGGTGAGACTGTGAGGCAGGTAGATGCTGATGGAGACATGTGGAGGGGTGAGGCAGGTAGATGCTGATGGAGACATGTGGAGGGGTGAGGGAGGTAGATGCTGATGGAGACATGTGGAGGGGGTGAGGCAGGTAGATGCTGATGGAGACATGTGGAGGGGGTGAGACTGTGAGGGAGGTAGATGCTGATGGAGGCATGTGGAGGGGGTAAGACTGTGAGGCAGGTAGGTGCTAATGGAGAAATGTGGAGGGGGTGAGACTGTGACTGAGGCAGGTAGGTGCTGGTGGAGACAGGTAGATGCTGATGGAGACATGTGGAGGGGGTGAGACTGTGAGGCAGGTAGGTGCTGGTGGAGCTACTTAAAGGAGAATACAAGTGAATTGCAATAATTTGATGGGTGAAAGATAAAGTCATCAGAAACATATTCCCAAATTTTCAATTAAAAATTATGTATAATTATGTTTTAATCGCGAAAACAGTTTCTGTAAATCTCAGCTTCGGCCATTATGCATATTTCGCTGGAACCCACGTGACCTTTCCGCTCGTGAAATGGTGTCAAATGTGCCTGGAGTCCGCCATATTGCCAAAGACCAAGCGCTACAGTAGTACAAATCGTGTTGTTTCTGTCCTTTTTTAAATGGTACGATGGTGTATAGCGTTGCCTGGGGATGCACGGCATCATCGAACATGGGAAAGAACCACCATTTCTTCCGTTTTCCAAGTGGAATGACAGATTTCGGCAGGAGAAATGCGCCGATCGTTCTGAGTCGGACGCATATGAAAGAGACATGCACGCATGGGGTATGGAAATCCCCAAGCTAGGCTGAAGAAGAAAAAAGTACCCACGAGATTCATTAATTATACTCCATCATTCCCTGTAACAACTTACTGTCAGTGGTATTTTAACATAAATTATAAGTCCGATTGCCAGTCGAATTGCCCCGCTACAAAATGACCCAGCAAATTTGGTCAAATTGCCCCAGTGGGGTAGTCAAAATGCCCCAATTTATTTAAAATGAATGAATATAGGCCATAAATGCATAGTTTTGTCAACTTTGATATTACGTTCTTCATATATAAGTATATACATAGTTATGAGTTTACTGATGAAACATTTATCAGAAATATTACTTCCTAATAACTTTTATATGAAGAACATAATACCATAATAAGTTGACAAAAACTATGCATTTACGGCATATATTCAATCGTTATAAATAAATTTGAACAAATTAGAATGAATGACCAAATTTGCTGGGGCATTTTGTAGCTGGGGCAGTTCCACTGGTACACATGCGATATATATTATCAAAATCAGTAAGAGATTTCACATGAGCTTGAAAATGTTTCGCTATAACATTCTTATCGGTTTGGAGCCCTAAATGATGCAGTCAACTCGAAACATTGCCGAATACAACGGCAAATCATGAAGTACTTGTTGCTTTCATTGTTTTCCATTTTGTCCAATTACGCACGTCAGCATCAGACTCGCTATTTGTCAGTAGTGTGTGCCGTGAAAGTTGTTCTGTATTCTCATTGGCTGACAGGATGTCATTCTAAGGCTTTGACCGAGTACTATAACTATTTCCATAACCAAACAATGGGAAAACATACGTTGTCCTGACTAGTATTTTATAATTCACCAGTTTTCGGGGAATAACTTATCTGCTTCGCGAATATTATCTTTGCTCGGCCAGGCTGGGATCTTGTATCGATACTTGATACGTTATTAATGAGAACTAGGATCCTAATTGATTTCAACAAAATAATTCCAGTGTAATTTCTGATAATTTTTATTTTCCCTCGTCTGAAGCATAATTATTTTGTTTTTAAATCCCAGACACCCTACAGTCACCCATTTGACACAAAATGAACTGTAATCGCATTTTTCACAAAAAATAATTCATATATATAATTCATATATTTATAGGGGTGAGTTTGCTGGCTGGAACTGTATGACATTTTGCTGACAAATAGTAATCTTGTTAAATGATATGATCTATTTTTAAACTTATTTTGACCTAAAGTGGTGCCTCCGTTTCGCTTGATTCTTCTTCTTCATCTTCAGTGGAAGATTGTCTTGCAAGATGTAAAATCGGATCGTATTGATACGGTCTAACATCCATTTCAGAAATGACATCAGGAACATCTTTTACTGCTTCAGAATCCACGGACTCTGTTCAGTTGTGAGGTAAAATCAAAGAGGAAGCCATCAGCAACAGGCACTTATGACGTCATGTCACGTGATACCCCCTCTGCTCATTAACTGTCGGGTGTTTCCGTAACAGGCGGAAATACGAGTACGTTTTAGTGTTTTTGTTGCTATTTTACAAACTTTTTGTTCAATTTTAATCACGGAATGAGACTTTTAGAATATCCTTTACAATATATTAAAAGTTTTGTTTTCATTCGTATTCTCCTTTAACAGAACAACACAACACCCTCATCACAGCTGTGTTACATCAGAGCCCCACTTAATGCTCTTCACATGGTTTATCACTGGCAATACGTTTCCCAAAATATAACTACTTGTATCGTGTGATTGTGAAAGGTCACTTTACACCTGAACATAACTTCAATTCACCACTTTAAAGGAACAATATTGAAAACATATTAATGTACATTATCATTTCTTTTGAAACTAACATAATTTTGATGTGAGATAGAGTAAAAACAATGGTATTGACAGTTTACATATAAGAGACAAGTCACTCTACCATGCATGATAATGATATGCTGGTACAAAGTCATGTCCTAACACATTTCTTCTTGCCATTTCAGTCAAACCATAAAAGTGCCAAGACATTAAAATGCTCATAATAAACATGATGTAGTGGTCTCTTAAAGGGAATTACAACAGTCCTCACTAATACCTCACTCATGATACAATACCACATAGGATGAACACATGTGAATGTTAGTAGTAGTGGGAGGGGGTGTTTGGGGTGGGGAAGGTGTGTGAGGGTTGCAGTGGGATGGAGGATAAGCCAGGTAGAGGTAGAGTGAGATCAGTGATGGGCATATTTGCTTAAATTGTCCATTAGTATTTAGCATATGCAGTCAACTTTAAGTTTGGAATTTTTCAATGTTGCTTTAAATAAAGCATTGCTAATGTCAGTATCCTTAAATTTGAATTTACAAGCATTTTGTGGAAAACCTTTTGTCCAATAATGAAGAGAGGACAGCTAAATATTGGTATTTCTTTTGATTATGATGTGCTGCAGTAAGTGTCTGGTTGTATACTAGTTGCCATGTTACTATCAGTAAGAGGTACTGGTCCAAGAAAAGGTACTGGACAGTAAAACCAGAGTGATTCATTTCCTGAGGATATGAACAACATGTGTAGACACTTCACTACTGACTGATGTGCCACTGCTATAGAACAGCAGCAGCAATCTGCTCCCTCTGCATCTGACAGTGGCCTTTCTTACACACCCGTGGGTGAGAAACCCATGTGAGAAAACTGGTATCACACATATGTGTGAGATCGATTTCTAATCCCGTGATTGGCTACTCCATGGTGATGACCTAGGGTCAGGTTATGACGGACTACTTTCCTGATTAAAATTCATTGACAAGTTACTCGTGCTTCAATCAAACAAAACCGGTTACTTGTGCAAAAAATACCCCTTTACACCTACCTGTTATTTTCGCGATTGCAACATAAACAGGGATTTATACAATGAGTCACAAGTAGAATAAATATAACACGAATCTATTAATTTTCTAATTCCTTATATTAAAACTTTTGATTTCTAGTCATGAATTCAAAATGGCTCGAACAATCAGTGATACCTGTGTAAACAATTATGTGAAAATCACCGTTAGAGATAAAGCCCGGGATTCCCTTCGAATATTCAAAATGTACAACATTGGTACTTTTACTGGAGAGATGGGACAAGTGTCATGTGTCGTCTTGCAAAAATACCTGACACGAAAACGTCAGTGCTTGTCCATTGGGAGATCGATTTGCCTTGTTGTTTCTTTGATGCATTGGTGAAGATGACATTTTTCACTGATAAACATGATGAAGACCCACTTCCAGCTCCGAGATACTATGTGATTCCAATGTTATCAAATTCACTCATGACAATCAGAACCAAAACACACACGTTAAAACAATGTACAACATGGAACGTTTTGCAAGGCTTCATGAGTGCAAATTGCGGCACACATCCTTTCTATTCAATCGAACATGTACAGGAACGGTTGATCTACACATAAGTCATTGCCTAAGATATTCCGCATGATAATGCAAAGTTTATGTCTTGATAATACAGGATGTAATCAACTCACATTTCATACTGACAACTCCGTATTACATTCCAAGTGGCAGTTTCAGGATGTGGCGAAGAAGAGTAGTCTCCCACTGATAGTGAACATAACCTCAGCAATGTAACATTCAAGCACACTGGGTGTACCTAATTACACACACTCAAAAGTTTTGGCTCCGGTCGATGGGAGAACATTGAACGTAAACTGGTACACAAGTACAGAGATATCCAAAACAATCTTCCGATGACGACAACCACCCAGCGATAACGATGACGTCACAAGCTCAAATAGTTTACGCTTGCAAGAATTAAAACCATCCACATTTGCATGGTAACATCATCGTTTTAGAGGGTTTAATTAATTTTCTGTGATCTTATCTAGTTTTCATTATCACTATTGCCTTAATGATGCGAAGAGGTGGCAGAAACTTTTTTGTGGAGGGTCACCATGGCGATGAGTAGTGATTAGGAAGCCAAGTGACGTCACTCATTCATAAAAGTTGTGTTGTGTATTATTGCGCAGCTGCGATGAGAAAATATGAAATTTGAGATTCAATCTATTCGACCATAAAATGGTGCGATTTTATGGTGTGTAAGAAACAGATTACTGTACTCGTGTCTTTCAGATACCATTTGTCTTACAACTCGTAAGATAAATGGTATCTGACAGACACTCGTTTAGTAATCTCTATATCCCATCCACTGGACGGTGTGGATGATCTTTCTTCAGACCTGCTGGTACAAGATCACCCAACAAGCATGTTTATCATATAAAGGCACAGTAATATAACTTTGCAAGAACCTGGATTCCCCAAGAATTGTCCCTTGCTTTGTAACAATAAGAACCCTGTTTGGTGAGTTGAAACATATTAAGGTACTTGTTCTCACTGTGGTCAGTTTGTGGTCAGTTCTTGGCCATAGAAGTTCATATAGGATGTCTTGTCACAAACCATCTTGTGTACTGGAGCACTTCAATGTCTCTATTATTACCTAGGAAGCCAGAAAACATTTTCCTTTACACAGATATTGTGCCACTGTGCCAAGCCACATTCTGCAGACACAGAGAATTGAGCCTCATGCCTGTACTGTCATACTGAGCCAAATACTGCTGCACACAGGGCACACTGAGTCACATGTTGCTGCAGACAGGGCACACTGAGTCACATGTTGCTGCAGACAGGGCACACTGAGTCACATGTTGCTGCAGACAGGGCACACTGAGTCACATGTTGCTGCAGACAGGGCATATTGAGTCACATGTTGCTGCAGACAGGGCACACTGAGTCACATGTTGCTGCAGACAGGGCATACTGAGTCACATGTTGCTGCAGACAGGGCATATTGAGTCACATGTTGCTGCACACAGGGCACACTGAGTCACATGTTGCTGCAGACAGGGCACACTGAGTCACATGTTGCTGTAGACAGGGCACACTGAGTCACATGTTGCTGCACACAGGGCACACTGAGTCACATGTTGCTGCAGACAGGGCACACTGAGTCACATGTTGCTGCAGACAGGGCACACTGAGTCACATGTTGCTGCAGACAGGGCACACTGAGTCACATGTTGCTGCAGACAGGGCATATTGAGTCACATGTTGCTGCAGACAGGGCACACTGAGTCACATGTTGCTGCAGACAGGGCACACTGAGTCACATGATACGGCAGACAGAACCCATGCCTTCAAAAGAGATTGCAAAATGCATTCTGATCAGAACTACTCATAGCACCACAGTCATCAGTCCTTCCCTTTGTCCTACACACCCAAATACACTTGCTTCACCATCAAGGTGTGTTGGTCCCCACATATACAAATCTGTACAACCAGTACAAGCAACAACAACTGAGCCTAGAAACCTTGTGCTGCCTCAGTCCTCAGACAAACTCCATTGCTCAGCTGTCACTGAATACAATAATAGAAAAACAAACTCAGATTCACATTTGCAAGAAACCAGTACTGATGCAGATGATGCAACTCACCCTACAAATGTACTGGTCACTGTCTAGGTTGTCAATGACCACTTGTACACAACTAACTATTACAAGAAAACTAGGACTTTTTGGCAGACCAAACCAGATGATGTGATAAACCCATTTTCTAGTCTACATCAATTACAGCCATTGTCCCACAGCAACATCAATGTGGAAGGAGGCAATTAAACTTCCTCCGGAACAGGCTGCTCCATAGTTACTAAAGTAGTGTTAATTGTCTGCATTTAACATATTACATCTTGATAGCTTCAATAGAGTGCATATCAGTACTATTATCTAACATTCACATCCACCTGTATGTCCAAACGTGAGTAGCTGAATAGATGGTCCCTATTTACAAGTACTTGAAGTTAAAGCATTTGTTTTTTTAAATGATGTTCTGGAATTAATGTCATTGATAACTGGGTCAGGCCTAAAATATCATGAATATGCATATGTAAATGTCATTCCTGGGAGTGAAGAGGCATCTGCTTGAGAATATTTTGCCCCTCAACCATTTTGGTAAAAGCATGATGATTCTTTATAACTATACTGTTCCACATATTTTGGAATACTTTTATCTTTCCAAGATACAAACAAAAATGATTTTCACATGTCAAATGTATATAAAATTAAGATGAGATATCTGATTATCCCTAACCTAAGTTGAACCATATACTTTGACTGATTCCCTTAAAATAGCCATTCGAAATTTTGTTGCAAGGAAACAGCTTCCAAATATATTTCTTCTTCAGGCTTGTGAGCAGCTTAGTTTGGAGTTCTGTGACAATTCTGCACCTCAAAGGCATATGCATAACACATTTAATGCTTAGGAAAATGTCAAAGTATCGATGTAAGGAAATAAGATCTTTCTATCGATTGCACATACTTTTCAACAATGTATTAAGTTGGTGTATTTCCAATTAGGAAAACATATTTGTTGGAATATCATCCACCTGATTCATATGCCGGAGCCAGGTGCCAAGTGCAGACAAGGTTAGGCTTGGGAGATGCCATGTAGGGTCACCCACATACTCCTACATGTGTGGAGTTCCAGTATACTTGACATTGCATCTCAATGTCCTTTGTCCTAATATTGTTTTGTCACCATGGTCACAGTGATGCTTCCAGTATGCTCATCCAACCTTTGCTTATGATGCTACTGTCATCCTTGTTCTTTACTTGTTAGTGCTCCAGTATCTGGGTCTAACCTTTCCATGCCCTGAAGTGTATTCCAACACGGCAGTAAAGACTGCCGATAGTTGTTTATTAATCTGAAGTCCCTTTATCCTGTAAATCCCAGGCTGAGATTGTTGGGGATGTGGTTGCATCTTCAGTGGGCCTGGACACTAGGGAAGTAGGGAGAAGATCTGAGCCCTCTCCTCCAACTAAGCTTAACGCCTTAATCCTCTTATGTGACAATCAATACATATGCTATGACATGGACCCAAACCCATCAGCAATCTCACTTACATGGGGAGACATATAGCACCATTACTTCATGCCTTACAATATCACATTCACATGACTTGTCCACAGTTGCCCAGTAAACATATTCATCATATAGCACCATTACTTCATGCCTTACAATATCACATTCATATGACTTGTCCACAGTTGCCCAGTAAACATATTCATCATATAGCACCATTACTTCATGCCTTACAATATCACATTCACATGACTTGTCCACAGTTGTCCAGTAAACATATTCATCATATAGCACCATTACTTCATGCCTTACAATATCACATTCACATGACTTGTCCACAGTTGCCCAGTAAACATATTCATCATATAGCACCATTACTTCATGCCTTACAATATCACATTCACATGACTTGTCCACAGATGCCCAGTAAACATATTCATCATATAGCACATGCCTTACATTACTTCACAGTTGCCCAGTAAACATATTCAATATCACATTTCATGCATATCACATTCATATGACTTGTCCACAGTTGCCCAGTAAACATATTCATCATATAGCACCATTACTTCATGCCTTACAATATCACATTCACATGACTTGTCCACAGTTGCCCAGTAAACATATTCATCATATAGCACCATTACTTCATGCCTTACAATATCACATTCACATGACTTGTCCACAGTTGCCCAGTAAACATATTCATCATATAGCACCATTACTTCATGCCTTACAATATCACATCCACAGTTGTCCAGTAAACATATTCATGACTTGTCCACAGTTGTCCAGTAAAAACATATTCATCATATAGCACCATTACTTCATGCCTTACAATATCACATTCACATGACTTGTCCACAGTTGCCCAGTAAACATATTCATCATATAGCACCATTACTTCATGCCTTACAATATCACATTCATATGACTTGTCCACAGTTGTCCAGTAAACATATTCATCATATAGCACCATTACTTCATGCCTTACAATATCACATTCACATGACTTGTCCACAGTTGCCCAGTAAACATATTCATCATATAGCACCATTACTTCATGCCTTACAATATCACATTCACCATGACTTGTCCATTACTTCAGCCTTGCCCAGTAAACATATTCATCATATAGCACCATTACTTCATGCCTTACAATATCACATTCATATGACTTGTCCACAGTTGCCCAGTAAACATATTCATCATATAGCACCATTACTTCATGCCTTACAATATCACATTCATATGACTTGTCCACAGTTGCCCAGTAAACATATTCATCATATAGCACCATTACTTCATGCCTTACAATATCACATTCACATGACTTGTCCACAGTTGTCCTAGCGTTTGTACATCAACCAAACTGGAATCAAAACATCCTACCTAATCCTGGTACATCTATACCAGTCTGACAAAAGTAAGTCTTCTTGTTTGCAAAAAAACAGTGACACTGACACCTAGGTGTATCAGTCATGTAAAGAGAGACTACACAATGTTGTAGTTGTCTGATGAAAGTCCATGCAATTTATGGAAAAGGTGTGTCTTGTGTACAGAATGCCTCAGATTTCAAAAACTTCCACTGACTTGTATTGGCATATGTGACATCAAAGATGTTTGGGTAGGACTCCAGATCTTTAAATATAATTCAGCAGAATCACATTTTTATTACTCCCCCAGCAATGTCCACAATGTTTGCTAAACCAAAAAGTACATATCATTCGAGTGTCATATCTGGGTAAATTTGGGAAGGATTTACAAAGGTGTTCTTCCTTGTATGTCAGGCACCATGAATTTGATGTATATCTTCAGTTCCTTTACAGAGCAGTATACAACTGTCCTTTGTAACCTACAGAGTGAAGAGTGTGAATCTCATGGGCTCCATCGCATGACAAACAATTTGCTCACCTTCCAATCAAATGAAAAGGTTGAGATGGTCATTAGCATGATTAGAAAGTCAAGTCCCTATACTTCATCACACCAGTCATCGGACCAGTGTGATCAGCTCATCAAGCATGCAGCAGCAGGATTCCTCACAAGTTCCATCAATTGGGATCATTTAAACAAATGGAGTTCAGTGTCATACTATGGCCAAGCTCATCAAGATGCTGGAAACAACAGATGAATCATGGAACATAGTTGTAGTGTTATCATGCTCTAGTTGGCTGGATGAATGCAACATACATTGAAAATTCACACATATAATTTGGGTGATCACAGAACTAGGCTTCTTGGGAAGGAAGTCTAAATGAGGAATGGATGTATGCCTGGAACTGTTGAAATTTAGAATCTGTATTCTCAATTTAATGACACCATTTTAAATAAGATTCAAAGTTAAGGGCGTTTCAAGCCTGTCAGAACCTTGGAGTAATTGACAAATTTCTTTTATTGATACTAAAGTGTTCTATGTGCATGCTTATTGTCAGCATATTACTGACTTGGTCGGTAGTTCAACTTGTACTTCTAGTACAACCTCAAGTTTAACACAAATGGACATGAACTGCAATGTATAAGCTGCATATAAATGTCCAGACAATTACACTTTAAATTTTAGATTTCTAACATTTCTGACCAGTTGACCTCGTGATGTTCAACCTTTTGTGTATGTGTATGTCTATCTTAATAATCTGGGCGAAACCTGTGTTACCGGTAATTTGTGATCCAAATGTTGCAGATGATGTCGGAAGCCAGAGCCCTATAATGGCATTATAACCTAAAATGGTTGTACAGCAGCCAGTGTTGCCAAGATGCTTCAACAGATAAATCCATCAGCAGAGAAACAGTAAAACACAATTCCCATTGCGAGGTATGGCTGGACTATTTGCTCTATATCTCAACTTATACCCTATATGCAGGCCCAATGCCGTGACCTTGTGAGGTATGGCTGGACTATTTGCTCTATATCTCAACTTATACCCTATAGGCAGGCCCAATGCCGTGACCTTGTGTGGTATGGCTGGACTATTCGCTCTATATCTCACCTTATACACTATATGCAGGCCCAATGCCGTGACCTTGTGAGGTATGGCTGGACTATTCGCTCTATATCTCACCTTATACACTATATGCAGGCCCAATGCCGTGACCTTGTGAGGTATGGCTGGACTATTCGCTCTATATCTCACCTTATACCCTATAGGCAGGCCCAATGCCGTGACCTTGTGAGGTATGGCTGGACTATTCGCTCTATATCTCAACTTATACCCTGTATGCAGGCCCAATGCCGTGATCTTGTGAGGTATGGCTGGACTATTCGCTCTATATCTCACCTTATACCCTATATGCAGGCCCAATGCCGTGACCTTGTGAGGTATGGCTGGACTATTCGCTCTATATCTCACCATATACCTTATATGCAGGCCCAATGCCGTGATCTTGTGAGGTATGGCTGGACTATTTGCTCTATATCTCAACTTATACCCTATATGCAGGCCCAATGCCGTGACCTTGTGAGGTATGGCTGGACTATTTGCTCTATATCTCACCTTATACCCTATATGCAGGCCCAATGCCGTGACCTTGTGAGGTATGGCTGGACTATTTGCTCTATATCTCACCTTATACCCTATATGCAGGCCCAATGCCGTGACCTTGTGAGGTATGGCTGGACTATTTGCTCTATATCTCACCTTATACCTGATATGCAGGCCCAATGCCGTGACCTTGTCAAGGATGCAGCTGGTGGTCACAATGGATGCCATTAAATAACACAGTATTGGAATAAATAATGTAAATCTCTGCTCCAAGGACACCTGGCTGGGCCGAATGTCCATGCTGCCATGATCAACTAGTAATTGTCTTATAACAATATAACAGAACCAAATTACTAAAAGCTTTAACCAAAGTGGAAATGAAGGTCCTGTCTGTGCCAAACATTCTGATCTACTTGCAGGAACCTGTCACATGATATTGTATCTAGTATATTTTGGTGTTAATATACAGACATTTATTAGCAAAGCTCACTTGATCGAAAGAGACGTGACTATGAAATTCTGTTTACAGCAGCATAACCCAGTGGCTGTACTCTGTGAATCATAAATATATTCCTGGCCAATCATAATGGCTTTTACAGTGGATTTACATCCCAATGTCACCAGAAGGAGGTGAAGATTTGTGACACCAGTAATTCCCTGGGAGACTGCCCAGACTATAAATATATGTACATTGACCTAACTACCAACTCAAAGATTAAAGAGTCTCAGTCTCAAATCCTGATAAAAGTAAGCAAATACTCATTAACAATATAGGAACGTGTGGTGTGTGTGATTGGAATATGTGACTCAAGCAACCTGCATGATACACAACATTAATTTTCATTTATAAATGTATCCTTAATATATCTGCACAGAAGGTAGTCAGTCAACAGCTCTTGGGGTCATCTGGTGGTGGAGGGTGGAGTACACTCTCATGTAGCTGTCCACAGACAACCTAGCTAGCAGTGGTCCAAGTCTATGATATAGTGCACCTGTGGTCGTTGTAGCTGTAGGAGTGTTTTAGACGCTGCTTCACTATTACCACAAGTTATATCATCTGTTATGAAGTAACACAGTGATGGATTTCCTATCTGAAATACATGTAACAGTGTTTAAATTTCAGACACTATGGTACTGAGTATCAGGTCTAATATATTGCTAATCCTGTCAAAATATTACCTATCCAGATTTGTTTAAATATATTTTAATTTAGTATCCTTTATTTTATCAACTAAATCTACAATAAATAAACCTGCCAGCACATCTGGGTGAGTGAGTGATTGGCTTATTAATATTCCAGCCATTAACAGCTTCATGGGATGCAAACCCTTGAGTAAGTCAACATGGTCAAGCCACTTTATCAGCTATCCCACAGTGTCTCCATGATGTCGTGAACCTATACTGAGGGCCTTTGGACATGTTGTTATGTGTGGAGTTGACAATGAGCAGTTCATGGACAGTACAATCTCGACAACACTGTCCTTGTACAGCTGAGAGCAGCTGAACGCCACCTCATTTCCAGTCTCAGTGTCACATGTCACATGCTTGACCATATTTCAGAAGCAGCAGGAATGGACAGGAATCAGTGGCTCTTGTATGTTATCTTGTTCATCAAGAACACCGGTAGTGGTCGGCAAGGTAAATGAAGCTGTTTACCTGATATCACAGTCCAGGATGTAATCAACAGCCAGAGCTCCAGATAAGATTTAGCTCATGTGGGTACTGTACCCACTGTATTTTTTGGAGTGGGTATTATAAATGTTGAGTGGGTATTTCATTTTCCATCACCCACTGCTTTCAAATATGTGCGTATTTCAGTCATTTTACTCACCTAGGCATTATGTGACTGAGTAAGTTTACTAAGCAGGTATGTTCTGCCTTATGTCATACCTAATCAAATGCAACTTAAATATAATGGAAATGATTTCATAAAAAATCACTCATCCTATACTGACAGTACAACACTTGTCCTATACTAACAGTACAACTTGATAGCAATCGATGTCTTTTTCATTTTTATAAATATATTCTGTACGCATTTGTTTTAAACTCTCTGTGTATCTAACATTTTAAATGCGTAATTGGTACACAACAATTATTTTTCAATGTGTAATTCTATGCGTATTTTACCCAGATACGCAGCTTATCTGGGCCTCTGAACAGCATTCATAGACTAGTTGCTTGTTAAATTTTAGTTACAAATTTAGTGTTTAGTCAATACATGACAAAACAATAAAGTTTCACCAGGATGAAAGTCACAGCATAACTGTTTTATACAAGTTAGTAACAAAACATGTGCTTCCAAACGTCAAATATTATTGAGTTCATGATACGCACGACACACAGTATTGTAATTAACACTACTGCGGTGAGATTTAGGGAAATTATGAAGGAGCCCACTATGAATTAAATGTTTTATTTCCAACTTTACTAAAATTATGTTCTGGAGAAGGAAGGTAGGAATGCTATTTGGAACTAGCTAAGTACAATCCATAGTTTTTCATGAATAACATTTTTTGTAAATATTACACACAAAAATTGCAAAAATACATACGTTTAGAAAGTGTCTATTTTTTATGCACTTATTTTTGAAAATTCATTACCCCATCGCCACAAGTGATCTGCTCCATAGTCTCTACCACTCCAAACAATTGAAGAAATTAGTGTTTTGAATGTGTTTTTAATAATACAGTTCAGCCAATCTCCACCAGTATGAGCTAATTGTGACTGCTGGCATCCTGTGTATAATGGGGTATGCACAGAGGACACTGCCCTAGAGAAACAATGGTGGACTTGTTGGCTACCTGATTACAAGGACCCTCAGATGGCTATTGTCCTGCTGTCTGCTTCCCCTGTACTGGATCAGACACCACTAAAACACAGCCACTGGCACATCACTTTCATAAATGACAGATTCGGGAGAAAAAAGTACATATCGATCTTTGAGATATGTCAGACTATTAGCTTTGTCAGTAACACAATTAACCATAATCCATCTTTATCATCTTCAATCCCTAATGTAAGGGGACTGTCACAGAAACACATTCAATCAAATTAGTGATGAAGATGTTCGAGCTCCTGTTGCTTCTCAATCTCTCCTTTTATCTTCCAAGCTGAGGTGTCTCTCCAGCACATATCAAAACCTCATTTGAGTCCATCGGACTCCTACACGAAGCCTACATCACTTGCAGTGCTGCTGCTGACTGACAAACACACACAAAGTACCCACACAGCACCTCCATCAAACTCCTCAAGTGCTGATGCTGGAGAATTAACACCACATGACTTCTGCAGCCTGTCGAAACTATCAATTTTAACTTAATTATAACTTGGCAGAAATGTAACTTTTAAAATCCTACTTAAGATGTAAAGGTTGATTGAGCGGAATATAATCTTCTGAAATATAGCACTGAATTGAAGGATTGTGTGGTAGGAAAAATATATTTTAACATTTTCCAAAGTAAACCAGCATTTGTTACATATTACATAGTTAACTGAAAGAATGTTGGGATATGGAACTGAAGATCTTGGTAGCTATATTGTTGGAAGTTAAGGCCATAACCTTGAAATACTGTCATGAACATTACAGAAAATATGTGAAAATCAAGAAACATAATACCCTTGCCAGTTCTACCACAGCTCAGTCCAGTTTACTGCCAGTTCCTGTCAGTCCATTAGACAGTATGTTCATTTTAACCACATTGTAATTTTTCAAAGGAACACACAATCTTTGTGATGCCAACCTGCCTTTATCATGTATATGGCTAACACCAGATTTGTTTGTTTTAGGTCCTGTCTTGTCAAGTTGAGCAATGGATGACAACACATGAACATGATGAATATCTACCGACCATACATCACTGACCTGGCGGCAGGCTACCATCAAAACAGACCATTGAGATATGGACATTTTCTGCCAATTAGCATGTCAATAGCATAAGCCACCTTAATTTCAATTCCAAATTTTATATTCAAGTGACACCATTTTGTAGACTTTTACAATCCATGTTCATATTTTGACAAACATAGTTAACTATTAAGGTAACTTTATCCTTAATAAACACATCATTTGTATGGAATCCTCTGTTAATGTTAAGTTACAAATTGTGTGTGTGTGTGTGTGTGTGTGTGTGTGTGCGTGCGTGCGTGCGTGCGCGTGCGTGCGTGCGTGCGTGCGTGCGCGCGTGCGTCGCGCGTCGCGTCGTGCGTGCGTGCGTGCGTGTGCGTGCGTGTGCGCAGTAATGCATATAACACATTGTGGAGAAGGTGTATGTCTTATGTAGAGTTACATGCAGTAGCTATTACTCTGGCAGGAGAATGTTGTATGTGAATGTACTGCTCATTTCTATACAATTACCTCATGACAAACGTCAAATCTGTGAGTGGAACATTTGTATCCTTTTGTGTGTCAGGGTGACACAGTATACAGTGCTCTGACTGCAGATCACTCACTGCTGGTGTGGCTCACTCACTGCCATGTTGCAATGTGAAAAACATACTGTCTCAATAGTGCATGGCTTCACGACAGGGAATGTACGTAAGGGCAGTCATATGCTGCTATTCCAGTGATGGACTCCAGGGACCACAAAGTCTCCCACAACACCAGCATGTGTACAAACAATAGAGTCATCAAAACAAAGTTCACCACATCTGCTTCCTATATACAACAGAGGAATCAATATGTGTACGTACCACTTGATCAGTGAGACACATAAATATTGTGTACAAAATGATAGCTTTATGTAGTCAAAATACAATCAATGTAGTTGTCCCATGACTGAAATAAGATAGATTTGGTAACATGTATCGAGTTGTCATGCTTCAAACTGAGAAGTGTTTGTGAGATTCTACTACCTGTACGACTCTTTCCTCTATTGCATGTGACGGTCTACGAGATCGGCTTAGCATAGGCTGTAAGTTGGCCATCTTGTATCCTCCTCTCCAGTAACAACAGTCCCTGCGGCACACAACGTCTGTCTGCTACACCTGAGAGAGGCAACACTGGCAGACTGGCTGGCTGGCGGACCGTCACACAGCTGGCTGGTAGAGGGAGACAGATGACTGGGACACTCACTCACTGGATGTGCGCAGCGAGACTGTGTCCAGGCAGGCAGTGTGGGAGATCACAGCTATACAGTGTGTACAAAGATAGGACTGACCTGGCTAATCTAGCCACGAGGTGAATTTCCTTCTTCAGGTAGAGAGATTAAACTCCACAACCACCTGCTGGTACACACCAGTCGTGTAGTGGCAGGCGCTGCCCGGGTTCAGATCCTGGCCCTCACTACAGCAACAGGTCTACAGGGAGGATGCCAGGCAAGTCTATCTATTCCCAGATTATACCAGCTTCACGGGATGTCCCAATGAATCAGCAGTTTACAGAACACAAGCTACCCAATCCAGCTTCTCCAGTATTCCTCTGTCAAGTGGAGTTGTACCTTCAAAAACTCTTCCGACAACTGAGATATTTTCAAATCCAGAGCAAGGTGAGATTGTCCAGTTTGCCTCTCTCTAAACTTGTGAAAAGGGCTTAGTTTATGATCATCTCCTTGAAGTTTACCTTTATTTACTTTCATACCTCTTATACACATAATTGTTGGGGATAAACATCACATATCATGCTGATCATTTTCAATTGGCAAATAAATGTTCAAAATAAAACTAAAGTAGGCTAGCATCGTAAATTGCTGGTACTAGAAAGTGGCAAGGTAGGATTGATTAATTTATGACTTATCACACCACAACACAGGCAAACATGTGGCTGCATAGACCCTGTACCTCCTCCAGCCACTCGGTCACATGATGGGGTAATGGTCCACACAATGCAGCTGCCTGGGAACCCCAAATATGGGACGGGGCTACGGAATGGCATTTTCATAAGTTTCATATCAGTTACATATGCATTGCCATAACAGTCTGGGGACTTGAAGGAGATGCCCATATGTGTAAAGTATGTGTACAACTTTCTACACCAGTGTGCAGGGTTAGATGCCATAGACACATGATGTCCATATGAGTTGACAACAGCCATTCATAAAGTATAAATTATGTCGGTGGGCAATTATCTTACGACAACAACAGTTTGTCCATAATCAAACTGAAGTGACAACAGCTTCACCATCACATCTCCATGTATACTCCATGGCCCCAGCTGTCTTACCCATGGCTACAGCTGTACTATCATATGTCTTCCTGTCTTACCCATGGCTACAGTTGTACTATCATATGTCTTCCTGTCTTACCCATGGCTACAGCTGTACTATCATATGTCTTCCTGTCTTACCTATGGCTACAGCTGTACTATCATGTCTTACTGTCTTACCCACGGCAACAGCTGTACTATCATATGTCTTCCTGTCTTACCTATGGCTACAGCTGTACTATCATATGTCTTCCTGTCTTACCCATGGCTACAGATGTACTATCATGTCTTACTGTCTTACCCATGGCAACAGCTGTACTATCATATGTCTTACCCATGGCTACAGCTGTACTATCATGTCTTACTGTCTTACCCATGGCAACAGCTGTACTATCATATGTCTTACCCATGGCTACAGCTGTACTATCATGTCTTACTGTCTTACCCATGGCAACAGCTGTACTATCATATGTCTTCCTGTCTTACCTATGGCTACAGCTGTACTATCATGTCTTACTGTCTTACCCATGGCAACAGCTGTACTATCATGTCTTACTGTCTTACCAATGGCTACAGCTGTACTATCATATGTCTTGTACTATCATATGTCTTACCCATGGCTAAAGCTGTACTATCATGTCTTACTGTCTTACCCATGGCTACAGCTGTACTATCATATGTCTTCCTGTCTTACCTATGGCTACAGATGTACTATCATATGTCTTCCTGTCTTACCCATGGCTACAGCTGTACTATCATGTCTTACTGTCTTACCCATGGCAACAGCTGTACTATCATATGTCTTACCCATGGCTACAGCTGTACTATCATGTCTTCCTGTCTTACCCATGGCTACAGCTGTACTATCATATGGCTTCCTGTCTTACCTATGCCTACAGCTTTACTATCAAATGTCTTGTACTATCATATGTCTTACCCATGGCTACAGCTGTACTATCATATGTCTTCCTGTCTTACCCATGGCTACAGCTGTACTATCATATGTCTTACCCATGGCTACAGCTGTACTATCATATGTCTTCCTGTCTTACCCATGGCTACAGCTGTACTATCATATGTCTTCCTGTCTTACCCATGGCAACAGCTGTACTATCATATGTCTTCCTGTCTTACCCATGGCTACAGCTGTACTTACCCATGGCTACAGCTGTACTATCATATATGTCTTCTTACTTACCATGGCTACAGCTGTACTATCATATGTCTTCCTGTCTTACCCATGGCTGCAGCTGTACTATCATATGTCTTCCTGTCTTACTCATGGCATGTACTATCATATGTCTTCCTGTCTTACCCATGGCTACAGCTGTACTATCATATGTCTTCCTGTCTTGCCCATGGCAACAGCTGTACTATCATATGTCTTCCTGTCTTACCCATGGCTACAACTGTACTATCATATGTCTTCCTGTCTTACCCATGGCTACAGCTGTACTATCATATCTTACCTATGGCTATAGCTGTACTATCATATGTCTTCCTGTCTTACCTATGGCTACAGCTGTACTATCATGTCTTACTGTCTTACCCACGGCAACAGCTGTACTATCATATGTCTTCCTGTCTTACCTATGGCTACAGCTGTACTATCATATGTCTTCCTGTCTTACCCATGGCTACAGCTGTACTATCATATGTCTTCCTGTCTTACCTATGGCAACAGCTGTACTATCATATGTCTTCCTGTCTTACCCATGGCTACAGCTGTACTATCATATGTCTTCCTGTCTTACCCATGGCTACAGCTGTACTATCATGTCTTACCTATGGCTATAGCTGTACTATCATATGTCTTACCCATGGCTACAGCTGTACTATCATATGTCTTCCTGTCTTACCCATGGCTACAGCTGTACTATCATATGTCTTCCTGTCTTACCCATGGCAACAGCTGTACTATCATATGTCTTACCCATGGCTACAGCTGTACTATCATATGTCTTCCTGTCTTACCCATGGCTACAGCTGTACTATCATATGTCTTCCAGTCTTACCTATGGCTATAGCTGTACTATCATATGTCTTCCTGTCTTACCCATGGCTACAGCTGTACTATCATGTCTTCCTGTCTTACCCATGGCAACAGCTGTACTATCATATGTCTTCCTGTCTTACCCATGGCAACAGCTGTACTATCATATGTCTTCCTGTCTTACCCATGGCAACAGCTGTACTATCATATGTCTCCATCCTGACTGTCATATTTACCAGTTAATAGTTGTGCCACTAAAGCTTGCCAACTAACTATTTAACGGAGACAAACCACCTTCTAAATGTTGGACAAAAAGAAAGTGATGTAAAGGATGTATCAAGTGTCATAACTATTCTTGTACAACCATGGGACTGTTTATCCAAGTTGATTGCTCACATTCAAATACGTATTTTGGAATGCTGATTGACTTGGCAAAACATTTGGTGTTCTGCTGATAATCATGACATCCTGCCTGTCTCTACCATTCAGTGTGGTCGCCAGTAGATTCTATCCTGATTTAGCCAAAGTCAGACAAAAAGAAATATTACAAAGCACTTATAAACTAAAATCAAATACCACACTGACAATTGACATTACTGACAGTGACTGGCGGGCACATATGCAATCTGTGTTGATGCATTACAAACAGAAGGGCCTGACCCTCGTGTGTTGCCAAAGACATATAGGCCTGATACATTCATGTTGCTGTATTGCTAGATACATAGGCCTGATACACACATGTTGCTGTGTTGTCACAGACACATAGGCCTGATACACACATGTTGCTGTGTTGCTAGATACAGCGGCCTGATAAACACATGTTGCTATATTGCCAGATACAGGGGCTTGATATACACATGTTACTATATTGCCAGATACAGGGGCTTGATACACTCATGTTGCTATATTGCCAGATACAGGGGCTTCATACACACATGTTGCTATATTGCCAGATACAGGGGCTTCATACACACATGTTGCTATATTGCCAGATACAGGGGCTTGATACACACATGTGGTGTGTTGCCACAGATACAAGGACCTTATACCTATATGTTGCTGGGCTGCACTGACAGACATGATCTGACACCTGTGTGTAGCTGTACTGTCCCTATATTGTCCACCTCCAGATAGAATCTGGTAGAGCCACAGGGGTTTATCTTGCCCTACAAGACTCGGTCTCCACAGGACCCCACGAATACTCAAATCAAGGGTCCTTACAGGAAACTGGGGAAATCTGACAGTGCTGTAAAGTTAAATAGCACCCAGTACATTACTGTAAGATGTAATAATGTTTATGACACATACTTTATAATTATTGTCAAGAATTTCACACATTAAATATTGTTTGTGTCCCTTTGTAAGCAACATCTATCTTTACATTCATTCCATGTATTTGTTCTCACTGGACCTACAGACGTCTACATATACTGTATAGTGCAGATGGTGTGTCTGTATCTCATACAGCTGTTGCCAGCATCAGTGGCGCCAGTAGATGGTCCTGTCAACTGACAAGAAAATAGAAGCAGGTTGCAAGCAGTCAAGCATAACCATGCACCATCCAGGTGTTACTGTTACAGAAAGTTTTCAAGAAAATCATCCCTTGTTCAGTTCCCATTTAGGTGTTTTTTTCGACAATCTGATCTGGGTAACAATTACTTTGACAAGCCATGAGGAGTTACACTTGGACCAGACACACCACTGATAACTCACGTGATGGCCAGCCTGCTGTCTATTATAATGAGGTGTTTACATCTGACTAGAGCTGTGTATCGTGGCCTAAGTGGCGAGACGATATATCTCGATACCATTTTGGATACAATGGTGGAGATACGATACGTATCCCGATACTTTACAGTTTCTAGTAACAGAACAGATATGGCAGATAAAACGACTGAAACTTTATTTGTTATACATCAGACTGACTGACAGAGTTTGGTTTTACGACGCTTTTAGCAATATTCCAGCAATATCAGGGCGGGGGACACCAGAAATGGGCTTCACTCATAGTACCCATGTGGGGATTCGAACCCGGGTCTTCGGCGTGACAAGCCAACGCTTTAATCACTAGACTACCTCACCGCCCCGTTATACATCAGAACTTGTGTTACATTCACACACACTTAAAAACCTGTACATCTAATAAAGATTTAGCATTTAATACTTAAGAAAGTACAGTCACACATATTCAGTATACCCTGATCTAATATATATAAATTTGAAGCTGAAATTTCCCTTTGGAAATTGTGTTTCCACACCCATGCTTTCACAAACAACTCACTGTAATTTATATCAGAATTCAGAATCACTGAAAAAAACTCTTTATCTTCTCTTTGTTCTCTTTCTCACCACAGCTAAATTGTTAATAAATGGTGTTATTTGTCAAACAACTAAAACATATCTGCATATTTCAATTACCTGAAGACAAGTATTCTAAAGTTCACAGAGTTTGCAAAATGTTCACGCTCTGTGACTTATACACCAACTCCTTTGTTCATGTAACAAAGATAACAGACACAAACCAATTCCTTTAAGGTTCAATTTGTTTATAAAATTCAGAAGAATTTCAAAGAGTCTCCTTTCCTATTCCTAATGCAATACTCCTTACAACTTTAAGAAGTAGTTAAGTTGTATCGGGATATGTCATCTCTTGTGGAGATACATCGATGTATCATGGACCCTCGCGATACAAATATGATGAAGTATCCTGATATATTGCCTAAATGTGTTTTGTATCGATGCACTCATATCACGTAGTTGACGATGTAAACATCGATATTATTGATGAATCATTACACCACTACATCTGACGATGGCCAGTTGTGCTATCAAATCCTTATTCATTTATTGGCATGATGGTGCACGGGAATCATCTGTTTGTCAACTGTACTCAGCTATATTCCAGCCTGTTTGTAAATAATAGTCTGACCAAACATTCCAGTTATTGAAATCATTCAGCTACTCCATCCAATCAACATTCTACCATTACTATGTGAAATACCCACATTTGATTGGAAATATCAATAAAGTTAGTCACTATCAATTTGGATTGAAAATGCGTCTGATTTCACGACTGCTTCGCTACGCACGTATACAACACAGCTGCACTACTTCAGCTTGACCACCAACATGGCTGATATCAACACAACAGATGGAAATGATGGAAACGTTCATAATAAAACATTTATTAAAACCAAAAATATTCAATTATATGATTTTTTCCTTCACATTAATTAGGGAACCTATCATATTACCTTCTGTTATAAGAATACTCAACCTCAGTTACACGGTACAATGTACAGTCCCAACCATAAAAAAACAATATCCAACTTATGCTGAAGGGGTCATTGTCGGCACGGTTACTTCAGATGTGTATACAAAAACATACCCTAAACAAAGTCAAAATACAGAAACGTATCTGGTACCATAAATGATGGACGAGTCCACATCCCAAAACTGAAACCGCATATAGTTGGTGCCCCATTTAACTGGTTGGGAGTGGTATTTGGCATCGCGAAATATTCCTACGCGTTTGGTTTCAAATGAATTTAGAGACTATCAGTTCTGTGTAACATTCATCTAATATGCACACACAGGATGTTTATCTCTTAAGCCAACCAAATAAGTGACCCTAGCCACCCAATCTACTTAGTTGCCACTTAGGATATGCTTTTGTTGCTAGTAACTCTTATTGTTTTCTGACCTTGCTACTTTATTTGTCCAACATAAACTATGTTTATTCTTCAGGAAGAGTTTCACAACCCACATCCGATCACATTTCATACATGACTGAGGACGAGGGAGCGAAGGGAAATTATTATAATATTAACTAATTAGAAACCCATCCATTGACTCCTCAGTCAATGAATTTTCATTGCTTGATTACATGAATAATAACTGGTGTTAATGCACTAACTGGTTAGCAGAAAGGTTAGGTAACTTGAGATCTCTTCAGTATTTGAACTGTAATGTGTGTGAAAGATGTAAATTGATCCTATGAATATAAATGAAATTGACTGAACACCCCTATCTGGAAGTTACTGTAGAGTAAGTTTAAAATTGCAATATATATTCCTGTAATATGCCAGCAGCCTGGGAAATGTTACATGCCATGGGAAACAATTTGGGAACAGAACACACTGGTGGTTGACAGTGTTAGCACCAGGACACACTGATGCACCAGGGGTTGACAGTGTGAGCATCTGGGCACACTGACACACCAGGGGTTGACAGTGTGAGCACCAGGGCACAGGACACTGGTGGTTGACAGTGTGAGCACCTGGGCACAGGACACTGGTGGTTGACAGTGTGAGCACCTGGGCACAGGACACTGGTGGTTGACAGTGTGAACACCTGGGCACAGGACACTGGTGGTTGACAGTGTGAGCATCAGGGCACACTGATGCACCAGGGGTTGACAGTGTGAGCACCTGGGCACAGGACACTGGTGGTTGACAGTGTGAGCATCATGGCACACTGACACACCAGGGGTTGACAATGTGAGCATCATGGCACACTGACACACCAGGGGTTGACAATGTGAGCACCAGGACAAACTGACACACCAGGGGTTAACAGTGTTAGCACCAGGACACACTGACACACCAGGGGTTGACAATGTGAGCACCTGGTCACAGGACACTGGCGGTTGACAGTGTGAACATCAGGACTCGCTGATGGACAGGTGTCATGCCTTGACAGTATTGATCATTCCCACCCAAGTCCTGACTGGTCAATAAGTGGTTATCTGTCTTTTCAACATTTACTTCAAAATTTAAATTAAATTTTCAAAATGCAAAATTGGAATGCTTAAGACCGGCTCTGATTATTTGTAACATGAGCAATGGATGAATAAGCAGTAACATGATCAGTCACAGTGTCACCGCCCACAAGACTGGATCACAGCCAGCCAGACAACCTAACACTTGTCATCATTTGACAATTACAGAAGATAATGACTGTAATTGAGCATATTGGTGGCAAGTGGCCATGTAGGATTTGTCACAGGGAACATTAAACAGCACAAAGGCACAGCAGGAGATTCAATACTTGTGTACCAACTGTTCTGGCAAAATGCTCTTTTAAGGGCAGAAATGGTTGAGTGCTTCACATTTTCAGCGTTCATTCTGTTCCACAACATAAAGTGTGTGAGTGAATGGGTCCTTGATTGGAAAAATCTTCACTGTTTCACTTATGTACATTTATGATAAAGGAAGACAGAATATTGACTTCTATTGATCATACAGGACCACCCAATACCATCAAATACTGTTATATTACTTAGCCATTGAAGATACAACTGTTTAATATTCATACAATTCAACAGAGGGAGCACAGCAAGACGGTGCAAGTGTACCCCCCTGAAAGATTCACAATACCAGTAGAATCTCCCAACAATATCAACACAATGTCTACAAACAGAAAAACTGTGGGTAAATTTCTTATGTGAAATTAAAGAAATAAAACATCTTTCAGCACAAACTGACACTGAATAGACTTTGAGGTCATGATTCACAATTCGCACATGCCTTCTTAGTGCACACATTTTTGTTTGGTTAATTGTGGAGCATAGCCTGTACGAAAGACCTACATGGTGGAGCCTGGCCTGTTCCAAGGAGCTGCACTGTGAAGCCTGGTCTGTATGAAAGACCTACATGGTGGAGCCTGGCCTGTACGAAACGAAAGATCTACATGGTGGAGCCTGTCCTGTTCCAAGGAGCTGCACTGTGAAGCCTGGCCTGTTTCAAGGAGCTGCAGTGTGGAGCCTGGTCTGTACCAAGGTGCTGCACTGCAAAGACTAGCCTGCTCTAAGGAGCTTCACTATGGAGCCTGGCCTGTACCAAGGAGCTGCACTGTACAGCCTGCCTGTTCCAAGGAGCTGCACTGTGGAGGATGGTCTGTTCCAAAGAGCTGCACTGTGGAGCCTGGCCTGTTCCAAGGAGCTGCACTGTGGAGTCTGGCCTGTACCAAGAAGCTGCACTGTGCAGACTGGCCTGCTCTAAGGAACTGTACTGTGGAGCCTGGTCTGCACCAAGGAGCTGCACCAAGGAGCCTCATCTGTTCAAGGAGCTGCATGGTGTAGAACAGTCTGTACCAAAGAGCTGCACTGTGCAGCCTGGCCTGTACCAAGGAGCTGCATGGTGTAGCTTAGTCTGTTCTTGGATGTTCTGAAGAGCTGCACTGTGAAGCCTGGCCTGTTCCAAGGAGTTGCACTGTGAAGCCTGGCCTGTTCCAAGGAGCTGCACTGTGAAGCCTGGCCTGTTCCAAGGAGTTGCATGGTGTAGAGCTCAGTCATACAAGCCTACCAAAAACCTGCATGGTGCAGTCTGACCTCATGAACATGATGAAAGCGTGTCATGCCTTGCAAGTCTACGTTTAAATTTATTTTACTGTCTCCTTCATCCAGAAAATCCGAGTGGGAATAGGGCCATGACAAGAATACATGCCTTACCAACACACCCATGCATGGAGATTAACAGTACTAATAACTGACCAGGACAAATGACTGCTTGGTTGTAGCCCGGATATTGAGATAAGAAAGTGGAGGGGTACCTGTGACCTGGGATCTGGCATATGTCAAGAGTATTATCAGGAGACTAAACTGATTAGCTAGCTTTCCCATAGGCAGTATTTGACTGGCTGCAATAGTTGTCATGTAGATCTAGGAGAATATAAATCCATATTCACCATGTTCATATTCCACTGTATGGTCGTATAAGAATATGTCCAAATTTATTCATGAAAAAGCTGTATCTAATTTGAATCTAACCATGCTAAACATATGTCTATCAATATCTGTGACATAAAATAATGTTGGGAATGGAGGGTGGCTGAAAATGTCTGTGTCGAACTTAAAAAGGAAGAACTGCATAGATGTTTAGATGTAAGTCTCTAAACGGAAACAAATATACCGTTTACCTTGTAGGTAAATCTTACTAATGTTTTGTTGTAGATTTTGCATAAATAGGGATGTATTTTTACAAGGTTTACTGATATGTTTGATATTGTTTGTTTATGGTTGGGGCATTGTAATTGAGTTTGAATATTCTTATAACAGAATATTGCTGAGTGCGGCGTAAAACTAAACTCACTCACTCACTCACTCTTATAACAGAAGGTAACACGATAGTGAGCTTTCCTATTAATTGTACAGGAAAAAAATCATATAATTGAATTTTTTTAGTTTTAATAAATGTTGTATTATGAACGTTTCCATCATTTCCATCCGTTGTGTTGATATCAGCCATGTTGGTGGTCAAGCTGAAGTAGTCCAGCTGTGTTGTATACTAGTGCGGTGAAGGGGTCATAAAAACAGACTCATTTTCAATCCAAATTGATAGTGTCTAATTTTATTGATTGTCAAATCAAATTCGAGTATTTCACGCAGTCATTGGAGAATCAAGCACTTGTTGTTTCTATTGGTATGAAAAGGCAATCACATAGTGCTTCTCGTTCAGTGCCTTGTATGGGTTATATGAAGATGTATCATCCGGACAGCTCACATCACAGCACCCTCTCTCACATTTGCTCATGGCAGGAAGATGGTATAATTGTGTTGAACTTTGCAATTCAGTGTGAACCTTTTGACTCTAGAACAGTCTGTTCAAATGTGTATAGTGTAAGTAACATTAAGCTAACCACTGTTTATCAAGATATGCATCAAGTATATTGGCTATTTTATTTCTCAGTCCTAGTCCACTATACTGTGTATTCTGTCCCATAAATATGTAATTAGATATGCTGACAGTTGTGAACACACGACACTGGTAACATAAAAAATAGAACAGTTTCACATCCTGTAATACATGGTACAAGGAAAGAGAAAGCAGGAAGCTATCCTTCACACGATAGTGCTTTAACATTTAGAATTCCACTTCACCGACTACCAGGATGAAAGTGACAAAAGACCTTTGGGTATTACATTCAGTTCTCGTGAACAATCATCTTGCTCACAAATGACAATGACATCCAATTCTTTTCTATGAAATCAGAAAGTATTTCCTGTGAGTACTTGACTGTAATGCCAGATGAAGGCTGATTGTGCCACTTGTAGCGTTCATCCACAGGATCATCAAAGCTATGTGGCAAAATATCTCATTTTACTTGGACCTCAAGTAAAAGTGTAGACCCATTTAGTTCATATCAAATCCAAGGTAGGAAGTATAACCAGTCACACTGCCATTCATCCACATGATGAGTTATTACATACTAAGAACAAGGTAATGCACACAGATATGTAAGTACCCAGACTGTACTTGATTATGTTATATAAACCTGAAGGCTGCTTCTCACTATATATTAGACATGGCTTCTTTTCCCGGATTTACCGCATTTGAGTTTTTTGTTTGCTCCCAGGTTTTACTTTTCGTAATTAAGACCCATTTCCCTGTTTTACTTTTTGTAAGTAACACCTCTTCCCAGGTTTTACTTTTTCCTAACTCTATATTAACATCAACATTCAAATTCAGATGATATGTTAGTGTTTGAAATCAATTGAAAAATATCGTCAAAGATCAACATAAATGTGCAAATGTTTTCCCTAGCAGGAATGGAACCGTTATTTTCAGATTCATAAGTGGACACTCTACCTCACAGCCACCGGGCCGACAAACAACGATGGTTGAATTAGCTATTTATAGTTAGGCCTTTTTATTGATTTTACTAGCGCTTCAGTTACTGTTATGTAGCTTCATTACATGATCATCTAATTATCCATCATTGACAGTTTATATATATAATAAAGCACTCCTCCTCGGTTATGGTTGGGAAAGTAAGCCCTCGACCATCGGGTGGAGAGAAGTAAGACCTCGAGCGTACGCGCTCTCTGTCTTACTTCTCCCCACCCTCCGATCTCGGGTCTTACTTTCCCAACCATAACCTCGGAGTCGTGCTTTATCCTACACGTAATACTGTAATAACAGTACAAATCACAGTCACACTGATAGTAATAGTTTGCATTACAAAAGTGTGTAATATACTGTTCAACATATCTTGTGCTAACTCCAAACATGTACATCCTCATGAAGAGAAACAATATTTATTCCAATTGATGTTTCGGTGAAGAACTTAACATTGTTATCAAGCAAGTGATACACAACATAATTATGTAAGCATATTTTTACGGCTACCTGATTGGTCTAGAAGCGGTCACGTGACCGTTGACAGAAAAGCATATTGACTCCAACCCAGGTCCGACCAAAAGTTTTATTGACTTGAGTTACTAAAAATAAATTTTGACGTCAAGCTATGATGTCATGCTATTGTTTACATGTCACAGTATTTTTAACATAACTTTATTGGTTTGTAGCGAAAATAAAATTACTTTTCTTGACTAAATCGACATGTTTTGGTTTTTAGAAGCTTTTTTTCCGTAATAACATAATAAAACAATTATGGACTGGTGATGAGGTCAATACCAGTTTTTATGGACCTGCGAAAAGAAATATTGATCTCTGAGTTCTTCGTCTGAGGTCAATATTGCTTTTCGCGGGTCCATGAAAATAGGTATTGACCTCATCACCAGTCTATAATTGTACACGCACTCACGCACACACACACACACACACACACAAAGTTTACTAGAGTATATACAACTGAAGAGGCTGATGTACAGTATGATGACATCACTGATAGTTGTTGTGATTACAGGTAATGGCTATGAAGCTAGATGGACTAAGCCAAAGGGTAGGAAGGGTCATTCTTCATTATCCTTGATTAGATGATGGTAAGCTGTTGGGTTGCAATAACCTTAAATACCACTTAAAGAAGTTGCTGCATATTCCTATCATGGCATCACAGTTATATGTACAGGATAAACCATGACTGTTGTATTGCTGCATACTCATATCATGGCATCACAGTTATATGTACAGGATAAACCATGACTGTTGTATTGCTGCATCCTACCATCACAGTTATATGTACAGGATAAACCATGACTGTTGTATTGCTGCATACTCATATCATTGCATCACAGTTATATGTACAGGATAAACCATGACTGTTGTATTGCTGCATACTCATATCATGGCATCACAGTTATATGTACAGGATAAACCATGACTGTTGTATTGCTGCATACTCATATCATGGCATCACAGTTATATGTACAGGATAAACCATGACTGTTGTATTGCTGCATACTCATATCATGGCATCACAGTTATATGTACAGGATAAACCATGACTGTTGTATTGCTGCATACTCATATCAAGGCATCACAGTTATATGTACAGGATAAACCATGACTGTTGTATTGCTGCATACTCATATCATGGCATCACAGTTATATGTACAGGATAAACCATGACTGTTGTATTGCTGCATCCTACCATCACAGTTATATGTACAGGATAAACTATGACTGTTGTATTGTTGCATACTCATATCATGGCATCACAGTTATATGTACAGGATAAACCATGACTGTTGTATTGCTGCATACTCATATCATGGCATCACAGTTATATGTACAGGATAAACCATGACTGTTGTATTGCTGCATACTCATATCATGGCATCACAGTTATATGTACAGGATAAACTATGAAACTATGATCTGTTGTATTGCTGCATACTCATATCATGGCATCACAGTTATATGTACAGGATAAACCATGACTGTTGTATTGCTGCATACTCATATCATGGCATCACAGTTATATGTACAGGATAAACCATGACTGTTGTATTGCTGCATACTCATATCATGGCATCACAGTTATATGTACAGGATAAACCACTGTTGTATTGCTGCATACTCATATCATGGCATCACAGTTATAAAGGATAAACCATGACTGTTGTATTGCTGCATATCATGGCATCACAGTTATATGTACAGGATAAACCATGACTGTTGTATTGCTGCATCATGGCCATGACTGTTGTATTGCTGCATACTCATATCATGGCATCAGTTATATGTACAGGATAAACCATGACTGTTGTATTGCTGCATCCTACCATCAAGGCATCACAGTTATATGTACAGGATAAACCATGACTGTTGTATTGCTGCATCCCACCATCATGGCATCACAGTTATATGTACAGGATAAACCATGACTGTTGTATTGCTGCATGCATCCTACCATCACAGTTATATGTACAGGATAAACCATGACTGTTGTATTGCTGCATACTCATATCATGGCATCACAGTTATATGTACAGGATAAACCATGACTGTTGTATTGCTGCATACTCATATCATGGCATCACAGTTATATGTACAGGATAAACCATGACTGTTGTATTGCTGCATACTCATATCATGGCATCACAGTTATATGTACAGGATAAACCATGACTGTTGTATTGCTGCATACTCATATCATGGCATCACAGTTATATGTACAGGATAAACCATGACTGTTGTATTGCTGCATACTCATATCATGGCATCACAGTTATATGTACAGGATAAACCATGACTGTTGTATTGCTGCATACTCATATCATGGCATCACAGTTATATGTACAGGATAAACCATGACTGTTGTATTGCTGCATACTCATATCATGGCATCACAGTTATATGTACAGGATAAACCATGACTGTTGTATTGCTGCATACTCATATCATGGCATCACAGTTATATGTACAGGATAAACCATGACTGTTGTATTGCTGCATACTCATATCATGGCATCACAGTTATATGTACAGGATAAACCATGACTGTTGTATTGCTGCATCCTACCATCATGGCATCACAGTTATATGTACAGGATAAACCATGACTGTTGTATTGCTGCATACTAATATCATGGCATCACAGTTTTATGTACAGGATAAACCATGACTGTTGTATTGCTGCATACTCCCATCATGGCATCACAGTTATATGTACAGGATAAACCATGACTGTTGTATTGCTGCATACTCATATCAAGGCATCACAGTTATATGTACAGGATAAACCATGACTGTTGTATTGCTGCATACTCATATCATGGCATCACAGTTATATATGTACAGGATAAACAATGACTGTTGTATTGCTGCATCCTACCATCACAGTTATATGTACAGGATAAACTATGACTGTTGTATTGTTGCATACTCATATCATGGCATCACAGTTATATGTACAGGATAAACCATGACTGTTGTATTGCTGCATACTCATATCATGGCATCACAGTTATATGTACAGGATAAACCATGACTGTTGTATTGCTGCATACTCATATCATGGCATCACAGTTATATGTACAGGATAAACCATGACTGTTGTATTGCTGCATACTCATATCATGGCATCACAGTTATATGTACAGGATAAACAATGACTGTTGTATTGCTGCATCCTACCATCACAGTTATATGTACAGGATAAACTATGACTGTTGTATTGTTGCATACTCATATCATGGCATCACAGTTATATGTACAGGATAAACCATGACTGTTGTATTGCTGCATACTCATATCATGGCATCACAGTTATATGTACAGGATAAACTATGACTGTTGTATTGCTGCAAACTCATATCATGGCATCACAGTTATATGTACAGGATAAACTATGACTGTTGTATTGCTGCATACTCATATCATGACATCACAGTTATATGTACAGGATAAACCATGACTGTTGTATTGCTGCATACTCATATCATGGCATCACAGTTATATGTACAAGATAAACCATGACTGTTGTATTGCTGCATACTCATATCATGGCATCACAGTTATATGTACAGGATAAACTGTGACTGTTGTATTGCTGCATACTCATATCATGGCATCACAGTTATACGTACAGGATAAACCATGACTGTTGTATTGCTGCATCCTACCATCAAGGCATCTCAGTTAATATATGTACAGGATAAACCATGACTGTTGTATTGCTGCATCCCACCATCAAGGCATCACAGTTATATGTACAGGATAAACCATGACTGTTGTACTGCTGCATCCTACCATCACAGTTATATGTACAGGATAAACCATGACTGTTGTATTGCTGCATACTCATATCATGGCATCACAGTTATATGTACAGGATAAACTATGACTGTTGTATTGCTGCATACTCATATCATGGCATCACAGTTATATGTACAGGATAAACCATGACTGTTGTATTGCTGCATACTCATATCATGGCATCACAGTTATATGTACAGGATCAACAATGACTGTTGTATTGCTGCATCCTACCATCACAGTTATATGTACAGGATAAACCATGACTGTTGTATTGCTGCATACTCATATCATGGCATCACAGTTATATGTACAGGATAAACTATGACTGTTGTATTGCTGCATACTCATATCATGGCATCACAGTTATATGTACAGGATAAACTATGACTGTTGTATTGCTGCATACTCATATCATGGCATCACAGTTATATGTACAGGATAAACCATGACTGTTGTATTGCTGCATACTCATATCATGGCATCACAGTTATATGTACAGGATAAACCATGACTGTTGTATTGCTGCATACTCATATCATGGCATCACAGTTATATGTACAGGATAAACCATGACTGTTGTATTGCTGCATACTCATATCATGGCATCACAGTTATACGTACAGGATAAACCATGACTGTTGTATTGCTGCACCCTACCATCAAGGCATCTCAGTTAATATATGTACAGGATAAACCATGACTGTTGTATTGCTGCATCCCACCATCAAGGCATCACAGTTATATGTACAGGATAAACCATGACTGTTGTATTGCTGCATCCCACCATCATGGCATCACAGTTATATGTACAGGATAAACCATGACTGTTGTACTGCTGCATCCTACCATCAAGGCATCACAGTTATATGTACAGGATAAACTATGACTGTTGTATTGCTGCATCCTACCATCACAGTTATATGTACAGGATAAACCATGACTGTTGTATTGCTGCATACTCATATCATGGCATCACAGTTATATGTACAGGATCAACAATGACTGTTGTATTGCTGCATACTCATATCATGGCATCACAGTTATATGTACAGGATAAACTATGACTGTTGTATTGCTGCATACTCATATCATGGCATCACAGTTATATGTACAGGATAAACCATGACTGTTGTATTGCTGCATCCTACCATCATGGCATCACAGTTATATGTACAGGATAAACCATGACTGTTGTATTGCTGCATACTCATATCATGGCATCACAGTTATATGTACAGGATAAACTATGACTGTTGTATTGCTGCATACTCATATCATGGCATCACAGTTATATGTACAGGATAAACTATGACTGTTGTATTGCTGCATACTCATATCATGGCATCACAGTTATATGTACAGGATAAACCATGACTGTTGTATTGCTGCATACTCATATCATGGCATCACAGTTATATGTACAGGATAAACCATGACTGTTGTATTGCTGCATACTCATATCATGGCATCACAGTTATATGTACAGGATAAACCGTGACTGTTGTATTGCTGCATACTCATATCATGGCATCACAGTTATACGTACAGGATAAACCATGACTGTTGTATTGCTGCATACTCATATCATGGCATCACAGTTATATGTACAGGATAAACCGTGACTGTTGTATTGCTGCATACTCATATCAAGGCATCACAGTTATACGTACAGGATAAACCATGACTGTTGTATTGCTGCATCCTACCATCAAGGCATCTCAGTTAATATATGTACAGGATAAACCATGACTGTTGTATTGCTGCATCCCACCATCAAGGCATCACAGTTATATGTACAGGATAAACCATGACTGTTGTACTGCTGCATCCTACCATCAAGGCATCACAGTTATATGTACAGGATAAACTATGACTGTTGTATTGCTGCATCCTACCATCACAGTTATATGTACAGGATAAACCATGACTGTTGTATTGCTGCATACTCATATCATGGCATCACAGTTATATGTACAGGATCAACAATGACTGTTGTATTGCTGCATACTCATATCATGGCATCACAGTTATATGTACAGGATAAACTATGACTGTTGTATTGCTGCATACTCATATCATGGCATCACAGTTATATGTACAGGATAAACCATGACTGTTGTATTGCTGCATCCTACCATCATGGCATCACAGTTATATGTACAGGATAAACCATGACTGTTGTATTGCTGCATACTCATATCATGGCATCACAGTTATATGTACAGGATAAACTATGACTGTTGTATTGCTGCATACTCATATCATGGCATCACAGTTATATGTACAGGATAAACCATGACTGTTGTATTGCTGCATACTCATATCATGGCATCACAGTTATATGTACAGGATAAACTATGACTGTTGTATTGCTGCATCCTACCATCACAGTTATATGTACAGGATAAACCATGACTGTTGTATTGCTGCATACTCATATCATGGCATCACAGTTATATGTACAGGATAAACCATGACTGTTGTATTGCTGCATACTCATATCATGGCATCACAGTTATATGTACAGGATAAACCATGACTGTTGTATTGCTGCATACTCATATCAAGGCATCACAGTTATATGTACAGGATAAACCATGACTGTTGTATTGCTGCATACTCATATCAAGGCATCACAGTTATATGTACAGGATAAACCATGACTGTTGTATTGCTGCATACTCATATCATGGCATCACAGTTATATGTACAGGATAAACCATGACTGTTGTATTGCTGCATACTCATATCATGGCATCACAGTTATATGTACAGGATAAACCATGACTGTTGTATTGCTGCATCCTACCATCACAGTTATATGTACAGGATAAACCATGACTGTTGTATTGCTGCATACTCATATCATGGCATCACAGTTATATGTACAGGATAAACCATGACTGTTGTATTGCTGCATACTCATATCATGGCATCACAGTTATATGTACAGGATAAACCATGACTGTTGTATTGCTGCATACTCATATCAAGGCATCACAGTTATATGTACAGGATAAACTATGACTGTTGTATTGCTGCATACTCATATCATGGCATCACAGTTATATGTACAGGATAAACCATGACTGTTGTATTGCTGCATACTCATATCATGGCATCACAGTTATATGTACAGGATAAACCATGACTGTTGTATTGCTGCATACTCATATCATGGCATCACAGTTATATGTACAGGAGAAACCATGACTGTTGTATTGCTGCATCCTACCATCATGGCATCACAGTTATATGTACAGGATAAACCATGACTGTTGTATTGCTGCATCCTACCATCACAGTTATATGTACAGGATAAACCATGACTGTTGTATTGCTGCATACTCATATCATGGCATCACAGTTTTATGTACAGGATAAACCATGACTGTTGTATTGCTGCATACTCCCATCAAGGCATCACAGTTATATGTACAGGATAAACCATGACTGTTGTATTGCTGCATACTCCCATCATGGCATCACAGTTATATGTACAGGATAAACCATGACTGTTGTATTGCTGCATCCTAGCATCACAGTTATATGTACAGGATAAACCATGACTGTTGTATTGCTGCATACTCATATCATGGCATCACAGTTTTATGTACAGGATAAACCATGACTGTTGTATTGCTGCATACTCCCATCATGGCATCACAGTTATATGTACAGGATAAACCATGACTGTTGTATTGCTGCATACTCATATCAAGGCATCACAGTTATATGTACAGGATAAACCATGACTGTTGTATTGCTGCATACTCATATCATGGCATCACAGTTATATGTACAGGATAAACCATGACTGTTGTATTGCTGCATCCTACCATCACAGTTATATGTACAGGATAAACTATGACTGTTGTATTGTTGCATACTCATATCATGGCATCACAGTTATATGTACAGGATAAACCATGACTGTTGTATTGCTGCATACTCATATCATGGCATCACAGTTATATGTACAGGATAAACTATGACTGTTGTATTGCTGCATACTCATATCATGGCATCACAGTTATATGTACAGGATAAACTATGACTGTTGTATTGCTGCATACTCATATCATGGCATCACAGTTATATGTACAGGATAAACCATGACTCTTGTATTGCTGCATACTCATATCATGGCATAACAGTTATATGTACAGGATAAACCATGACTGTTGTATTGCTGCATACTCATATCATGGCATCACAGTTATATGTACAGGATAAACCGTGACTGTTGTATTGCTGCATACTCATATCATGGCATCACAGTTATACGTACAGGATAAACCATGACTGTTGTATTGCTGCATCCTACCATCAAGGCATCTCAGTTAATATATGTACAGGATAAACCATGACTGTTGTATTGCTGCATCCCACCATCAAGGCATCACAGTTATATGTACAGGATAAACCATGACTGTTGTACTGCTGCATCCTACCATCACAGTTATATGTACAGGATAAACCATGACTGTTGTATTGCTGCATACTCATATCATGGCATCACAGTTATATGTACAGGATAAACAATGACTGTTGTATTGCTGCATACTCATATCATGGCATCACAGTTATATGTACAGGATAAACTATGACTGTTGTATTGCTGCATACTCATATCATGGCATCACAGTTATATGTACAGGATAAACCATGACTGTTGTATTGCTGCATACTCATATCATGGCATCACAGTTATATGTACAGGATAAACTATGACTGTTGTATTGCTGCATACTCATATCATGGCATCACAGTTATATGTACAGGATAAACCATGACTGTTGTATTGCTGCATCCTACCATCATGGCATCACAGTTATATGTACAGGATAAACCATGACTGTTGTATTGCTGCATACTCATATCATGGCATCACAGTTATATGTACAGGATAAACTATGACTGTTGTATTGCTGCATACTCATATCATGGCATCACAGTTATATGTACAGGATAAACCATGACTGTTGTATTGCTGCATACTCATATCATGGCATCACAGTTATATGTACAGGATAAACCATGACTGTTGTATTGCTGCATACTCATATCATGGCATCACAGTTATATGTACAGGATAAACCATGACTGTTGTATTGCTGCATACTCATATCATGGCATCACAGTTATATGTACAGGATAAACCATGACTGTTGTATTGCTGCATCCTACCATCAAGGCATCTCAGTTAATATATGTACAGGATAAACCATGACTGTTGTATTGCTGCATCCCACCATCAAGGCATCACAGTTATATGTACAGGATAAACCATGACTGTTGTACTGCTGCATCCTACCATCACAGTTATATGTACAGGATAAACCATGACTGTTGTATTGCTGCATACTCATATCATGGCATCACAGTTATATGTACAGGATAAACAATGACTGTTGTATTGCTGCATACTCATATCATGGCATCACAGTTATATGTACAGGATAAACTATGACTGTTGTATTGCTGCATACTCATATCATGGCATCACAGTTATATGTACAGGATAAACCATGACTGTTGTATTGCTGCATACTCATATCATGGCATCACAGTTATATGTACAGGATAAACAATGACTGTTGTATTGCTGCATACTCATATCATGGCATCACAGTTATATGTACAGGATAAACCATGACTGTTGTATTGCTGCATACTCATATCATGGCATCACAGTTATATGTACAGGATAAACAATGACTGTTGTATTGCTGCATACTCATATCATGGCATCACAGTTATATGTACAGGATAAACAATGACTGTTGTATTGCTGCATACTCATATCATGGCATCACAGTTATACGTACAGGATAAACCATGACTGTTGTATTGCTGCATCCTACCATCAAGGCATCTCAGTTAATATATGTACAGGATAAACCATGACTGTTGTATTGCTGCATCCCACCATCAAGGCATCACAGTTATATGTACAGGATAAACCATGACTGTTGTACTGCTGCATCCTACCATCACAGTTATATGTACAGGATAAACCATGACTGTTGTATTGCTGCATACTCATATCATGGCATCACAGTTATATGTACAGGATAAACAATGACTGTTGTATTGCTGCATACTCATATCATGGCATCACAGTTATATGTACAGGATAAACTATGACTGTTGTATTGCTGCATACTCATATCATGGCATCACAGTTATATGTACAGGATAAACTATGACTGTTGTATTGCTGCATACTCATATCATGGCATCACAGTTATATGTACAGGATAAACCATGACTGTTGTATTGCTGCATCCTACCATCATGGCATCACAGTTATATGTACAGGATAAACCATGACTGTTGTATTGCTGCATACTCATATCATGGCATCACAGTTATATGTACAGGATAAACTATGACTGTTGTATTGCTGCATACTCATATCATGGCATCACAGTTATATGTACAGGAGAAACCATGACTGTTGTATTGCTGCATCCTACCATCAAGGCATCACAGTTATATGTACAGGATAAACTATGACTGTTGTATTGCTGCATACTCATATCATGGCATCACAGTTATATGTACAGGATAAACCATGACTGTTGTATTGCTGCATACTCATATCATGGCATCACAGTTATATGTACAGGATAAACTATGACTGTTGTATTGCTGCATCCTACCATCACAGTTATATGTACAGGATAAACCATGACTGTTGTATTGCTGCATACTCATATCATGGCATCACAGTTATATGTACAGGATAAGCCATGACTGTTGTATTGCTGCATACTCATATCATGGCATCACAGTTATATGTACAGGATAAACCATGACTGTTGTATTGCTGCATACTCATATCATGGCATCACAGTTATATGTACAGGATAAACCATGACTGTTGTATTGCTGCATACTCATATCAAGGCATCACAGTTATATGTACAGGATAAACCATGACTGTTGTATTGCTGCATACTCATATCAAGGCATCACAGTTATATGTACAGGATAAACTATGACTGTTGTATTGCTGCATACTCATATCATGGCATCACAGTTATATGTACAGGATAAACCATGACTGTTGTATTGCTGCATACTCCAATCATGGCATCACAGTTATATGTACAGGATAAACCATGACTGTTGTATTGCTGCATCCTCCCATCAAGGCATCACAGTTATATGTACAGGATAAACCATGACTGTTGTATTGCTGCATACTCATATCATGGCATCACAGTTATATGTACAGGATAAACCATGACTATTGTATTGCTGCATCCCACCATCAAGGCATCACAGTTATATGTACAGGATAAACCATGACTCTTGTATTGCTGCATCCTCCCATCAAGGCATCACAGTTATATGTACAGGATAAACCATAACTGTTGTATTGCTGCATACTCATATCATGGCATCACAGTTATATGTACAGGATAAACCATGACTGTTGTATTGCTGCATACTCCAATCATGGCATCACAGTTATATGTACAGGATAAACCATGACTGTTGTATTGCTGCATACTCCAATCATGGCATCACAGTTATATGTACAGGATAAACCATGACTGTTGTATTGCTGCATACTCCCATCAAGGCATCACAGTTATATGTACAGGATAAACTATGACTGTTGTATTGCTGCATACTCATATCATGGCATCACAGTTATATGTACAGGATAAACTATGACTGTTGTATTGCTGCATCCCACCATCATGGCATCACAGTTATATGTACAGGATAAACCATGACTGTTGTATTGCTGCATACTCATATCATGGCATCACAGTTATATGTACAGGATAAACCATGACTATTGTATTGCTGCATCCCACCATCAAGGCATCACAGTTATATGTACAGGATAAACCATGACTCTTGTATTGCTGCATCCTCCCATCAAGGCATCACAGTTATATGTACAGGATAAACCATAACTGTTGTATTGCTGCATACTCATATCATGGCATCACAGTTATATGTACAGGATAAACCATGACTGTTGTATTGCTGCATACTCCAATCATGGCATCACAGTTATATGTACAGGATAAACCATGACTGTTGTATTGCTGCATACTCCAATCATGGCATCACAGTTATATGTACAGGATAAACCATGACTGTTGTATTGCTGCATACTCCCATCAAGGCATCACAGTTATATGTACAGGATAAACTATGACTGTTGTATTGCTGCATACTCATATCATGGCATCACAGTTATATGTACAGGATAAACTATGACTGTTGTATTGCTGCATCCCACCATCATGGCATCACAGTTATATGTACAGGATAAACCATGACTGTTGTATTGCTGCATACTCATATCATGGCATCACAGTTATATGTACAGGATAAACCATGACTGTTGTATTGCTGCATCCTACCATCACAGTTATATGTACAGGATAAACCATGACTGTTGTATTGCTGCATACTCATATCATGGCATCACAGTTATATGTACAGGATAAACCATGACTGTTGTATTGCTGCATACTCATATCATGGCATCACAGTTATATGTACAGGATAAACTATGACTGTTGTATTGCTGCATACTCATATCATGGCATCACAGTTATATGTACAGGATAAACCATGACTGTTGTATTGCTGCATCCCACCATCAAGGCATCACAGTTATATGTACAGGATAAACCATGACTGTTGTATTGCTGCATCCTACCATCATGGCATCACAGTTATATGTACAGGATAAACCATGACTGTTGTATTGCTGCATCCTACCATCATGGCATCACAGTTATATGTACAGGATAAACCATGACTGTTGTATTGCTGCATACTCATATCATGGCATCACAGTTATATGTACAGGATAAACTATGACTAGCTATACCACATGATTTTTTCATATTACAGACAACTGATTATAAATAACATTTCCTGATAGATGACATTCTACTGATTTCAGATCACTTTTCCTTTTTAAAATCGGACAATAAATAAATATTTTAGAGGCAAACAAAGCGTCGAAATTCGGGGTACCGGTCTAGATCGGTTTTGTTCATAATTACTGGAAAGTCGCGGACCGTTTTTTTTGTCAAAAATATCTACATTTTTCCAAAACTTTGCTGTTTGTTGGTGTATTTAAACAAAATTTGGTACATAGGGTAATTGGATACCACTGATTTCATTTTTGGCATCAGAATTCACCTATATCTAATGCATCAAGAGTTATTCCAGAAATTAAAGCAAAAAAATTAAAGAATTGAGAGTGTCCAAGTAATGGACGATGCTTCCATGTGAAGTACAGTCTACCAACCCAGAAATTCATACAAAGTTTGTTCCTAAATATCATAAATAAACAACAAACACACTCATACTTTATTAATCTTGAAGTATTCCATAAAACATGACCAATATAAACATTACAATATCATACTCATAGTCAAAACATATGAATAATAAAATGATAATTTAACTGTACCATAACCTAATTGGTATCACTAGAAGTGTCATTGTTTAAACAAAAATCACACAAAATTGTCTATCTCAGCATGAGTAACAGACATAAAGCTTCTTCACTGGACACCTTCCCACATGTCTATGCTGCCCAATACCTGCAAGAAATAACAGTCATTTTGAACACCTCCAACACCATCCTTATGTTACAAAATGAAAAAAAATATACAATATGATATTTTGTTTTTACTTTCCAGATGTTGAGTTGCAATAAGTATTACTTGTATTCATTGAATTGCAGCTTACCTCTGTTTGTAGTCTTCATATGCTGATTGAAGTTGTAGATATTGTGGGAGGAAAAACATTCTCCCACCAGATTTCGGCTCAGGATGGCTGAGGCTACTTAAAAAAATAAACTGACATCTGATGATGGACTGGTCATCCCTGGATGGATACTTAAACTGCCCAGGAATACTGGTTGGGTGAAGGAACTTCACTTCATAGCTGAAGGGATGAGATGCCGAGGAGACGCAGATGATCTGACCTGAATAACAATATATATTATATACATTTTGTTAACATTTAACTGTTCCTCACACCAGTTAGAAATGTACTGATTACCATAACAATTCTATAAATGTTTACAAAATATTCTGATGAAAATTAATGATTAATTTCGAATTTCTACATAAAATTTCAGATCAGTTAAGATGTGCATATAGTTATTATATTACTTAATCTGGGATTTCACCAGTAAAACAGAAAAATCAGCTGAAATGTTGTTGTACTTACAGTGACAAATGCACTTTTAAAATCAAACAATAAATATTGTCTGATCTGCCTTCTAGATGTTTTGTGAGTCAAAAATCAAACACACAAGTTGATGGATGACTTTTTGTATATTGCAGATAGCGTAGGTGTTGATTCTCAGTGTAATCTCGCACCGTTATCAAGCTATAAGTGAATACAACCAGAAGATGAGAGGTATATACATGTATACATAGTATGTTACGACAAACAGCAGATTAACATTAACAACAACATATAATTGAATACAAGCTAGTATAAAATAGTGAGAGGCCAGTAGGGGACTAACAGTAACAACAACAAATGAGACAGGTGACAATGCCAGTAAACAAGGGGGATTAAGTTGTAACAACAACCCTATCAGTTTGTTATTACGACTTAATTCCCCTTTGTTTAATAGTTTGTCATTACAACTAAATCCCTCTTGTTTATTTGCTTCGATACCAGTCTCATTTGTTGTTCTTAGTCCCCTAGTGGCCTCTAACAATTATGTGCCAGGAGTAGTGTTGTTAGTCACTTGGTTGTATTCACCTTTAGCTTGACCGCAGTCTACATCGAAACGTTGCTATATGCAATAAAAAAGTAGTTGTCATCCATAAAGTTGTATGCTTCATTTTTAACCAATGAATAAATAATTTTGTGCAGAGGAATTTATTAAATGCAGATATAATATCGTCCCTACGTTCGCAATCCTTCAAATGTTGATTTGATATAACTTACTGTGGATATGTTGATAAAGTTCTAACTTCAGTGTGAATGTCAGCGTTTATGATGCCCATCGTTTGAGATCTATTTTATAGGCAATCTAAAATGTGTGAGAAGTTACGTGTGTTGCCATGGTCATAAAAACATGAAAAAGTTTAGCCGCAATCTAAGCTACTTGAGCTGTCCAAATTACCGGACGTTAGAAATAACATTTACGATCACCGATGCTGGAGGAATAGACAATAAATCACAGCCGTTGCTTAGAATAATTTCAATAAACACAATATAGTGTATCTCCTGCCGATTGTTAGTGTATTACGCTATGATTGACATTACCCCATTACCCTACTCTCTACTGAAAGACGTTATCAAAACAACTTAACCATGACAAGATTATGTACCTTTTCAGTTGTAATTTGTTCACGCTGGGCATTTTATTATATGCAGGGATAAAGATTACGTGTGCATATTTGTCGTATACAGAACCGGAAATAGCAATCAGCTGTGCACACGTTCCTAGGCGATCTACCGGTGATTTATTTAAAACATACCCAGTAATATAACGAGATGAAATCTGGAGCAGTGATCGGTAAAATATGCTATCTAAACTACTATTTAACCAAGATCGATAAATTCTAGAATTGTGTCTTTGTAATTACTGGTTTTGCTCTATAAATGTTAAATACTTGTAACCATAACTAAGGTTATGCGGGAGCACTTTTGATGTCATGCCGGATAGTTTTTGTGCATGGAACAATTTGACCTGTCACCGATGAGATGTTGCGCGATCTCGCTATTTCTACCGCGAAAACAATTTGTTGACATGTGATCGCCAAACTACAAGAAATATGACTTTTAGCGAAACAATATACTCACACATATATATGTATCCATTTTCTGTCAACTACACTAGCTAAATATCATGCTGTTTACAGACAGAACCGAAATCACCACAATATGAACCGTAAATAGAACCGAGTGTAAATAGCTCAGTCTTTTGGTGGGAACGGTTTCTGGGAAAGAGATATTACGTGTCAAATATTTTCATACAGATCCATTTCAGTAGATGACGATTTTAGCATTCATCGTTCACCATTTACTATGCAGTAACAGTTTGACATAGGATATTGTCAGACAGAGGCCGAAACCGTAGTGATCTACGCTCTACTGCTGTTAGCGTTAGTGCATGGGTCGGGCTCCGGGGGTGAAAATGGCACGTTTTGAACGGCACTAGTTTCATATTACGCGATCTCACGCCGTGTTACCCAATTTTAATATTGTTGATATATACATCAAAATAAAGGGGAAATGTTGCTCTTTATGCTACGCGATGTTACAGATTGAAAACGGACTTACCTTGCAAATGGCGAGTACTTGAAAATGGGGGAGTTTTTCAAACGCCAATTCCACACCGTTCCTCTTCATTCGTCGAAATATAAAATATACCACATGAAAGACCATCTTCTGATCTTACTGTCCACCAATTTCTATGACATTTCAACTCAAAACAGCAGCACGACGGTGCTTTGAAAATACCCCGACGAAACTGGGCACTGCCATCAAACGGTCCACGGGACGCGACCTTTGACAGATTGGCAAAGCTGACACTCACCTCGCTGTCACTAATTAACCGAAAAAACAACAAACACCATTTTTTTATGTTATTTACTTTAATGTGTTGTCTAAACATATCAGAAAAATAACTGAAAAGATTCAATAGTTTTTCTGTAGTAGTCAGACAGAGGCCGAAACCGTAGTGATGTACGCTCTACTGCTGTTAGCGTTAGTGCATGGGTCGGGCTCCGGGGGTGAAAATGGCACGTTTTGAACGGCACTAGTTTCATATTACGCGATCTCACGCCGTGTTACCCAATTTTAATATTGTTGATATATACATCAAAATAAAGGGGAAATGTTGCTCTTTATGCTACGCGATGTTACAGATTGAAAACGGACTTACCCTGCAAATGGCGAGTACTTGAAAATGGGGGAGTTTTTCAAACGCCAATTATACATCGTTCCTCAGCATTCGTCGAAATATAAAATATACCACAAGAAAGACCATCTTCTGATCTTACTGTCCACCAATTTCTATGACATTTCAACTTAAAACAGCTGCACCATGGTGTTTTGAAAACACCCCGACGAAACTGGGCACTGCCATCAAACGGTCCACGGGACGCGACCTTTGACAGATTGCCAAAGCTGACACTCACCTCGCTGTCACTAATTAACTGAATAAACAACAAACACCATTTTTTGATATTATTTACTTTAATATGTTGTCTAAACATATCAGAAGAAATAACTGAAAAAGATTCAATAGTTTTTCTGTAGTATACGAATAAAGAAAATATTCCAGGGTAATTAGCCAAATCTAGTCAATTAGTGGGGGGCTGTGGTATAGCTACCATGACTGTTGTATTGCTGCATCCTACCATCACAGTTATATGTACAGGATAAGCCATGACTGTTGTATTGCTGCATACTCATATCATGGCATCACAGTTATATGTACAGGATAAACCATGACTGTTGTATTGCTGCATACTCATATCATGGCATCACAGTTATATGTACAGGATAAACTATGACTGTTGTATTGCTGCATACTCATATCATGGCATCACAGTTATATGTACAGGATAAACCATGACTGTTGTATTGCTGCATCCCACCATCAAGGCATCACAGTTATATGTACAGGATAAACCATGACTGTTGTATTGCTGCATCCTACCATCATGGCATCACAGTTATATGTACAGGATAAACCATGACTGTTGTATTGCTGCATCCTACCATCATGGCATCACAGTTATATGTACAGGATAAACCATGACTGTTGTATTGCTGCATCCTACCATCATGGCATCACAGTTATATGTACAGGATAAACCATGACTGTTGTATTGCTGCATCCCACCATCAAGGCATCACAGTTATATGTACAGGATAAACCATGACTGTTGTACTGCTGCATCCTACCATCAAGGCATCACAGTTATATGTACAGGATAAACCTGTTTGCTCTCTTTTTAAAAAAGATTCAACACATTTCTAATTAAACGTTTAGCATCATCTGAATAAGCTTTCATGCTGACAGCTAGAAGTAGTCAATGTGAATGATCCAAACGGTCTATCATTGTGCAGTGCACAGGTAACTCTCATGAACTGCACGTGCATTTACCTTTATGACCCAACACTGCCGCTGTTACAGGTCATTGGCTCCATCCCTCTGCAAGCAGTCTGCGGTCTGCTGTTTATTTTGTTGACAGTTACATAGACAGATTCTTTAATACAAATGCATAAAATTGGTGATTTACAATGTGATTAGGTTGTCTGACAAAACATCCACTTGCACAGTTTGAGATTGATTGGGTCATTGGATGAAGAGATATTTACAAAAAAACGGGTCCACATGCATTTCATGCCAAACTATAATGGGCAGCACACAAAGTCAGCTGCCTAACCGACGAAGGGGTAGAGCCTAACAAAAGTGCAAGAATCTGTACTTTACAAAGAAAGTGTAATCCTAAATATAACATATGTTACATTTGACCAATTTCTAAATGGTATTGCGTAATCAAGGAGGAGTATATTTTCTCACTATTAAGATACAAATCTAACTCAATTTTTCAAATGTCATACATCTCTACAGTTAACAGGATGTGTTTGCTTGTTGAATGCATGGCTGACTGATTGCATGAGCAGCATGTGCAAGTGATTACCTGCAGCTGTGTCCCATGACAATAAACATTGTATGAACTGATTCTTTTTTTCCTGTTTCTTTTTTTCCTAGCAAAAATTGATTCTTTTTTCCCGATTCTTTTTTTCCTGATGCTTTTTTTCCGATTACCGACAATAAACACATGTATTTTAGTGTGAAAGAGAAAGTCAATATATTGGACAGTGGTGGACATGTATTGTGACAAAGAATATGTTTAAGACCTCTAGGAAGTTTCAGATCATTTCCAGCTCAGATTTTTAAATTAGGATATAGGATGGTAGGATGTACTCCCTCTGGTAGGGTTAAGAAACATTTTCATTCACTCTACCATAATTAGCAAGTATAATAAGACACTTGCATTTTCATACCATTTGAAACTAGATTTTACATGGGAAATGTTGTTTGAAAACATAGTTAAAGAGCATAAAATTATGTTTGCTTGAAGACGCAACCAGTACACTATTGACATAGGGTGAAGATATATATTCACATAACAGTAAACAATGGTTATAACTGATTGGGACCACTAACTGTACTTTACATGAGGATAGTTCATCACACGTATTTAGAATACAAGATACAGCAAGCGGCCAGGACAAAACAAACCCAGTTGATGATATCCAATCCATTATAAGCTTGTTCAGTATAAACATAGTTTACTGCAGTTACTTCCTGTGATTGTATCCTTTCAGTCCACTTGTTTATTGTTTACTTTAAACCTATACTAAATCTCAAAGGATAAGCACTTTATGACACCCCAGTGGGCCATAACAAGTTAGAAACCACTGGTGGACACACCTCCTAGACAGATGGGATGGGTGGGAAAACGTCAAACCAACTCACCAGTATGGGGCAGATGTCAATAACACCAGGCAAACAAACAGGAAAAACAAGATACTGTTAAGAGCCCATTATGCTTTTGCTGCTCCTGGGTATTTCCTTGAACAGTGGTCACTTGATGCCATTTTGTAAACATTTCGTATGTCTAGATGTTACATCGTGCATTCATATTTTTCTAGAAAATAATTTGTAAAAAAAATAATTACATTTTTATGTGAAACAGAAATATTTCCTGACCATAACCACTATTTTGTAATTGCCAAGGGTGTTAAATGTAGTGAATACCATTTAGAAGATCAAGTAGATGACCATTTTATAACCCATATGACTAATAACATTGCATACAATACTGTTTTAAGGTCACAGATGGGAATCTGTAATAGCATAAGGAAGAAGATGTGATGTCCAGCGAGCTGCCGTTCCTCACCTGATGATCGTAATGAAACAAAAAGTGGAAATCAAAACAAACTTCGAACAAAGTGAATGGTAAAGGATGATGCAACCACCATGTTTCTATATCAATCAATTTTGGTTAACATAGATTTGCAAATACACATTTTGATTACACCTATCTTCCCTGAAAGCTTTTTTTCCCGTTAAGGTAATGTCCAAACGTAAAGGTTTCAAAGCAAGACTTTCCTTTCAAAATCCCAGGTTTGGGAGATAAGCTAGTTACTGATTCAGTTCACATCACCATTCAGCTGAGAATGTCAGGAACCTGAAGCAATGAAGGACACTTAACTGATTTGTTTATAAGTGAAAACAGAGCGTGAACAGTTTTACAGACGAATGTAGTAATCAAGTGAAGCAGCTGTCTCAGAGACATCAAGAAAGTACTTCTCTCTTCTGTGGACTACTGCTTGTCTATATTTATGCTGATTGAATTTAGTGTTCAGACCTAGTTTTTGTGTGGTGTTTTATAAGTAGGATATCTCTTGCTCACTGCTGTGTTGGGGATAACTCTGTTAAAACATGTACAGCAGCTATACTGGAGCTGGTATAGTCTATTACAACTCGGACATGAAGCTCCCTGGTCATATTAATGGAACAGTTACCAGGCCTACCAAAGAAAACTTTCCCACTGTGCAGAAAAACGCAGAAAAGCCCACATTAATCAGGGAAATAGCAACATAAACACATTACCTCGCTACTGAAACAGTAAAAACGGCAACAAAAAAATGAGGAAACTGCAACATTTTTATATCAGCGAACTTTGACCTCTACTGCGCATGCGCATTACGATCCGGGCTTCTTTCCAATTTCCGGGCAACCGTGAATTGCCTCGCGTAGAAAAAGTATTAAATATGTCGAAATAATTGCTGTCAATTGTTTCATACGAATGGAAAGTAAACTAAACAAGTGTGCACACAAGTATCATGATGATAAATGCCAAATAACACAACAGAAATACTTTAAAAGGAATGTAACTTTTGTCCAAGCTGGAAAATGTCAACATGCGGTCGAGACTTTCTCTTCCATGTGCGCATGCGCAAAATTGAAGTTGCAGGCTCCTCGTTTTATGATGCAGTGTTAGTGATTTAAAGTTGCCGTTTTTACTGTTTCAGTAGCGAGGTATTATGTTTATGTTGCTATTTCCACGATTAATGTGGGCTTTTCTGCGTTTTTCTGCACAGTGGGAAAGTTTTCTTTGGTAGGCCTGGTTACCCTACTTAATGACCTTTCATCCATGGCTTTACATAGACATTACACTTACACACGGACTATTTAAAAACGAAAGATAAATATTGATTTTTGTCACCTTCAATAAATATGCATTACCCAGATTAATATTATCACTGTAAATATATAGAAACAAACCCATGGTTGTAGACAGCAACTGTAGACGGGTAGACCTGTTTGTGGTGAATGACGTTTAGGAACAACCTCACTACCTTCAATGTCATCCTCTTGCCTTGGAAGTGAATCCTGTCTAAACTTGATAGATTTGTCCACTACGTCAGTTTTTCCAGCCAAACTTGATCCTTCCCTTAATACTACAATATTCACAATACATTTTCCTGGAACATTTGTCAAATACCAGACAGTCAAAATCGGTTAAGCACAAAACACCAAATTCACCTGCATTTCAGATGACCTGCTTTGACTTTCTGATGAATATAATATTTCTTTGTTTACATGGCAATAATGGCATGAAGTCATTATCCCCATCTTGCTCATTACCAACAGTTTCATTATCAGTTTCAACACCAGATTTCTGGGTCAAGAAGTAGGTGACTGACTTTCTTCAACTGTCATAAGTCCCAGAATCCAAACCTAACTCTAGCATTTGGATAGTCCCAAAATTAAACAAGCAACAGTGATTTCAAATTGACTTCAAAATGCTTTTGAGATTAATTAATGAAGTCCACACACAAAATTTATTCAAACTGTCACTTTAACTGGATATACTGTCTCCAGAAGAAATTTCTACTTTCCTCTAGCCAACTATTTCTGAAAACTTGACCGCCATTACTAACATTCAATCACATGTGCAAGTGTTTTACAAAAACTGTGATCACCCGTCACAAGTTTCTCTCACCCCTTCATAAGTTTCTCCAAAACTGTCATACAGTCAACAAGTCAAAGGTTGCCCCAACATGTATAGATGTTCTCCATTCATGTCACAGGTTCCAACCTGCATGGCTAGATAGTCTCAATTGCTAACATACACTACCCCTACATGTCTTGTGTTTCTCCTTCCTGTTATACCTTTCTAGTAACATTTTCTGACATATTTTTGTGTTTATTTCCTCTGGACCTATGCTACATGTAAATTTTAATTGTTCTTAGATTCCCATATTATAGTGTTTATGTAGATGTATTTTGACTGATTTTGCACTATAATTAACAGAGTACTAGCCATACGTTCAAGTGCAATGAAATTACTGAAAATATTACAACATTTTAGTTGACGTCATGGCTTGATTTACGTATTTTTTATACATCTCACCTAATTTCCATTATTTGTATTAAAGCTTTCAGTTTCTCTGTCAGAAATTACGGCTCTTTCAACAGAACATAAAATGACTGATTTCACCATTTAAATAATGTCCTGAGTAGATGAACAATTAGCTGGTTTGACTGTGTAAGAAAGAGAAAATATATATATTTTCCCCGCTCGCAAAATTAAATCCTAATGTTAAGATATACGGGAGCAAGACTTTGACTACGCAAGACAGTTTGTTGGACACTAAAACACCAGTATCTGTTCTCAGAGACTTTAAACTGAATTATCTAACAATATTTGCGTAAGAAGTCAGTGCTTCGAACACCTCAGCCAGTGTGAAGTTAAAAAACAATGCCTTTGAAAAATTCATGTGCGTGTTTGCTTTGACTGGTGATTTTTCCCTCCTTCCTTTAGGTTGTCTGAGGACAACAAGAAATAAAATTGGTCTGGCTTAAGTATAAAATGAAAGATGCAAAAAAGATAGCCCTTTTTGTATGGAACTATCAGAATACTGATGGAAGGTTTGCTTAAAGTAAGACATGGCATTTATATTTGGTTTATATTTGTTTTATAAATTTCGTAGAAATAAAGTTACAGTGTGATATCCTGTCATCACAATATTTTTGTTTTGATAATGAATTGATAATATTATCAAAAACAATGATAGTGAACTGTAAAACGCTTGTGACAAACACCCACCTGGCCAATCATTTTACATCACCATTTTGTAAATAAAACAAAATAAAGCAATTCAATGAACAACACAATTCCTTCAAAAATATGTGTATATACATTTCATGAAAAATAAGAATCATTTTAATTAATATTGTCAGTTTTACTTGTAAGGTTAAATAAAATCGCTGTTCAATAACCTGTTCATATGAAACTGTAATATTGATCCCAATATTGAATATTGCACATCATAGGAACTAAAGGACATGTTGCAGTTATGCCTAAATTTCATCTACTAACACTTGTGAAAAGGAATAAAATATGGTGTACTACACTAAACCTGTTAATTTCTTAAGTAAATATTATTCAAACAAACCAAAACTTTCAAAATATAAAAAAAACTTATGGCCTAAATCCACGTACGATATGATATTGAAAATGGCTAAATGAAGATTCTGAAATTAGTTTCATGAAGAAATATCTGAACGATACGCAAAATATACATCATAATACTGAAAAGGTAATCGGCAGGATATGGTGATTGTGTTTACTCTTTTTCAACCGACTTCTAAGAAATCGACAAATATGTATGTATACATATTTCTTACAAAATGGTGACTTCGTTGACAAGGGTACGCAGGATTTTGTGAGGACCCTTCCCTTGATTCAGGGAATGTTTGTACATAAATATGTGATGTAAGTAATCAGAAACATTCTGACTATCTGCATATGGTTATCTTTGTCTATTGTTTTCATTTTAAGTATGAGAAGAAGCCAGAATTGTGGATAATTACCGGTGACGTTCTGCGTGATTTTACATCAGTCATGGCATCAAGCTGCACAGAAACTTTGGCCATTTCGTATGAATATCTCAATTTACTGTATTGTATCTATTCTTAATGCAACGAATAGACGAATGGATGTATGAAATTTTGAAAAAATGCTACGCAGTGTAAAAATTGGTTTAGGTGACAGAGACCATTTGTTATATAATTCTGAGTTGATGAGGACCTCAGTGATGTATTTGTCGCAGCTGAATGTAAAATATACGTGATGTAATGGGCTTCCCATGACCAGTCTTTGCAAAACTTGATTTAGGAAATACTATACAATATGGCAGAAACCTCACATCTGCGTTGATGTTCGTCTGTTTTCTGAAACATCCCAACCATTTTTAGGTTTATCAGCAACGTTTCAGAATTACCATTGGTGATTTGATGAAAAACAGACATCAGTGATTACTAATATGTTATTTTTTAACTTCAATCCTTTGATTAATTATCTGATTTTTACATTTCCAAACATACACCAAATATCTCTGTGAATCGCGATTTCGTAGTGTGTAAAAAGTGGCGACGTTTACGGTGAACCTAATTTTCAAAGGTCATTTTAAGCACTATTGCTCTGTCTAAGATGATTGTGATTGGTATCAAGAAACAGGAAATTTCACCCATAATTCAAAAGTGTGAAGTGCATTTGTGTGCATGATATATTGTGAATTTATTTCGACTCCAAAGCGAGGGATGAAGAGGAAGGACATATATGTCCCTCTGGCATCCAGGGGGATTAAATGGCAGACAACACAACTTCCCACCAAAAATAAAGTAGCACCTCCTTACTGCCTACAGCAACAATGTTTCTGGCTCAATAGGAATCATTCAATACCATTCTGAAAGAGGAAACCAGGGCCATATTGATCCACAGTCCATAGCTTTGGTCAAAAACTCACACTAATACTCTTAAATGTCATGTGTCAGTATCAGAAATTAAAGAAAAGATTACCGATATACAGTTTATTAAATGATTTCTTAATATCAGCAAAGTATTCATAAACTGAATAGACGTTTACGTACGGGTAAGTATATATGATATAAGGGAAGGGAGTGCGTAAATGACTTCACAAGCTTTGATTATCAATCAATGCTAAACATTCGAAGGCTTGAATAAAGGGAAGTAAATCTATTACACGATGCCTGTAGCTACTACAGATAGTTGAAGCACCATAAAATCTTCGGTGTTTGTATTGATTTGTGGAACTTTAATGCTGATACATTCTGACATCTCTTCTTACATAAAACAGTTCATTTTGCTCCTAATTTTGCTTCATTAAAGTTACAACATAAACTACTACGAACATGATCAATGGTTACAGAATATTTGTTCATGTTAGGCCATTATTACACACATCAACCACTTATTACTCCAGCTTTACCCTCGTGTGCACCATTTTGACTGCCACTCGCTCATGAGGAATACTACTGACAGAAGGACATTTAGATAATTGAGATTATGAAAACAGGTAATATCCACAATTTTGCCCCTTGTCAAATGGGAAATACATCTCAACTGTCTTACTATCATTGCCACCATCTTGAAAACTATCATGTTATCTTCTCCAGATTACCACTGTTTAGTATTAGTTGCGGAGGATAGTGGAGTCATCAGTTGAATAATCAATTAATCGTTCTATCCATCTGGGTATTCAAAATGATTATGAACTTGCCCAAAATGACTGATCAATATAGCATTGTTGTATGGATTGATGTGAAGCAGCATGTTTTGGGGTTAAAGTGGGCAGGGATACAATAACTGTATTATACTGCTGCATGTTTTCACTGAACACAAACTGGAGACAGAGTTAGGGATTTTATTCAAGGTAAATGTTTATGATGATATAAGCCTGACCCTGTCCCTCCCCATCAGCTATGCTAGAGAGGCCATCACTTCAGCATTTCAAATACATTATGTTGCATATTTTCACAGGGAACAAATTTTGATTCTGATCAAATTGAAAGCTCCAATGATCAATATGAATATTCAGAGCAATAACAAGCACAACCAAGGGATAAATTTGACTGAAACAAACCAGAGTTAAGCGTGAAAGTACATAATAGCAGAACGGGAGTATGTTGAGTATGATAGATTCACATCATTCCAGAGTTTGAAATTCCTTGTATTTTAGTGCCACAGCACAGTTCAAGATGCTACAGGCACAGTTGCCATTTGATTCAGTCAACGCGTAGAACAGGATGAACATGTCATCACAATTAATGCACAAAACAAATTTGGATTTTTTACTTTCAATCATACTGATAATTAGGTTTCCAAACTTCTGACATTCATATTTGATGGTGGGTGAACAGGATTTTTCTATTGGACATGCTATAATTATTCTAATGGATGCAGCCAAACATCTCAATGAGTATCAAGTAGCACTCAAAAACAGAAATATTCTATGCCGGCATTTTAACTGATAATTGGGTAAAAAGTCACTTTGATTATATTCATCGCGGTATCCAATTCATGACAATGACTTTTCAATCCAACGGTTATTCTCAGAAGTTAAATTATCTTGAAGCAACCATATGAGGCCTTGTTTGATAGTTAACCAACTATATGTTTCAATTTGATCGAGGATCAGGTGAGGTCACAGGGTCCAGAGATGGTCCAAGTACCCACCAGACTACACAGACCCCGGGGATAGGGAAAGATTTCTGCCCGTAACCCCTGGTTTGTGTTTTATCATTCTATACCTAAGTCTTATAGTAAGAACAGATGATTTTTATAGAAACCCTACCCTAACCCTAAACCTTAGTAAACATAATGCTAATGCTAAATCTAAACCCTTGAAATAATCATAATAAATAGAATATATTTCAAGCGTGTAACTCGGAAAGACTTCTGCCCCTATCCCCCCTGAAATTTCATTCTAATCAAATCATATGACTTGAACATATATATTCCACATCTGATAAGGATGCGTTTTAACATGTTTTTTTAGTTGTACCTGAACATACTGAAAGACATATCCAACTTCAAAGAATGCCACTCAAAGAAATTTTTCCTCATCGTTGAAATTTAGGGGGGATACGGGCAGAAGTTTTACCGCTAATGTTGGCTTATCTTTCTGACCAAGAGCATGCATTCTTTCTGACTTTCAGATGTTTGAGTTCATGTTATACAGCCTCTGTTAACTTCAGTGTATTATTCATCCAGTCATTTTTTTATGTGTATCTAGATGTTTTTTGCCAATGATATGGTAAAAACAGTGTCAAATTCCACAATTTGTATCTAACTCTTTAGACCTGGAGTGGGTACCAGTACTGGGTCAGCTAATAGGGGGGTGGGTACCCAGGTAGCAAATTGGACTTGATTTGAGCTTAACAGGCTGTAGTTTCAGGGAAATGCTTGCAAGTGCTCTCATGGTTAAGTTAAATATTATTATATGCACAGATTCATAGTTGTCAACATACGCACTAGTAGTTGAGGTGAGTCAAACCTTATTGAGCACTGATCATAAACTGAACATATACATTCCAGAATGGAGGCAGATAATAAGAAAGAAGCATGATGGGCACCTCTAAGACATAGTGACTTGGCCTTGACATGTCCGCACAAATGTTTCCCATTGACGGTGCAGTTCCCTGTCCTTCTTCCTAACGCTGGTCCCCAGAGCCCCACAGTGGGGACACTCATCCAGAAGGCAAACTATCCTGTAGTGGAACCTCTCCTCTCACATGTAAGGCCAGACAATACACCGGTGTGGGGTAACAATCTTCAACAAACTTGGGGGCTGAGAGACCATTTGCTTTGCATAAGTTCTTTGCTGCTTTGAAGGTTTATCTTCTAATTGGCCAGGCCAATGAGACAACAATGAAACCTTTCTAGATTTGTTAGGTAATCACTAATTGTTCAGCTAAACAATGGAGCCAAGCTGACTCCAAGACATACTATCAAGAAAGCCTTGTCACAATATGTTCTACACACCCAGCCACTGAAGGCCTTATATCCACTGTGGAACCAGCTGTGCAATATTTAGTGAGTATACAAGTATTTAAATGATACATAGGCTTTTCAGGTTGAATTAACATAAAAACATTGCAAAGAATCAGAATTTGAACATACTGCAATCAATATCTTGAGTGAGTGAGTTCAGTTTTACACCGCTTTTAGCAATATTTCTGAAGTATCACGGCAGGGGACTCCACAAATGGGCTTCATACATTGTAGCCAATCGATAACTTGAACAGAAAAATGTAATTTTCTGAATAAAATTGATATTTTATACTTATCCTGACTCATGCTCTTTTGCTTGTCTCCTTCCTTCTGCGAACGTTAGTGGAACACTTGTATCTCCTATTGAAGCTCCCTTCAATAAAGAACAGACGTAAAATCCCTACTCACCACGAGTTATCTGTGTGGCCGTTTTGGCGGGAAAGCGGCGCCACCGTACTCCCATGCTTCACTCTCTCCAAATTATGAGCGCGACACTTTAATTTACAGGGAAATCAAAAGTGTCTAGCGGGGAGGTTGGGAGGGCTTACCTCATGAGTCAGGATAACTATAAAATATCAATTTTATTCAGAAAATTACATATTTTTCCTTATCCTGACTCATGCTCTTTTGCTTGTAGAATCCGACGGATTTGGTGGTGGGTCAAACTACTTCGGATTTTATGTAGTGATTTACGCCTTGCATACCCCCTATGGGAACTTCATGGTAGCACTTCTTTTACTGCTAGGCTCTGCTGCTGCTGTAACCCTTCACTTCCAGCTTCTCTGATGGGGGACCACAATTGTTAACTTTTGGTCCTTGCTTCTGTTAACATTTTATGTGGATTTTGCAACTCCATCTCTTGATGCGAAAGCACCAAGTGGAGAAGCGACCCTTCCTGTACGAAAGTATGTCCTTACAAGTACTGGGTCATATCACTTATGCTAGTCTGTCCTAGACGTGCATATAGACTCTAAAGCTGAACTCTCCTGAGTGTAGGCTTTTGCTAGTCATGTGATAAAAGGGCGAGACTCCGTCTCAGCGCCTTTGTGGGACTGTCAATTGTTGTGCTACAACAAGTGGGCCGAAATGGTGAATGCCAGAGACGTCCTCGGTGACGATGTCCCTCAGGTAGTGGTTGGCAAACAGCATGTCCCATTTCCTGAAGCAGTCCTCCATTATCGTCCTGATAGAGCAATTCCAATGTAGAGCTAGTGTTGACGCCAGAGCTCTAACTTCATGTGGGTTCGAGGCACTTGGAGGATCAAGTTCTGCTGCTTTGTAGGCCCATAGGATGACAGTTCTGATCCAGATTGATATCTTAGTGCGGAAGACCTCCGTCTGTGTCGCTGTCAATATCGGGACGGAAAGACGCTTGAATTTCCGTCTCCTGGACCTAGATCTTGTAGGTAGACTTGCAATGCTCTCACTGGGCACAAGGAATGGTCCTGCGTATCCTGTGGTCCAAGGACTGATGATAGTGTTGGGACATGGAACTGTCTGTCTGGATGACCTGGCAGTTGATTCTTGCTATGAAGTCCCATCTCAGTCCCATATGCACGAAGTTTTGATTTCCATCAAATCGTGTTCTCTCGAAGTCCAGAGCATGGATTTCCGACATCCTTGCTGCTGTTGCTAAAGTTATCAGGAACAGTGTCTTCTGCGTCCAGAACTCGAATGATGTTCTCTGTAATGGTTCGTAGATGTCACTAGTGAGATGTCGTAGAACTACGTTGAGGTCCCACGCCGGAGCTTTAAATCTCTGTTGTTGGTCCTCCAATTAAAAGGGCGTAGAAAGGCAGGTAACTCTGGTACTTTCGTCAGTTGCACTCGTCCTCATGGCGATAACTGAGAATGCCGCTAGGTATGTTGAGAGTGTTGACCCTTTTAACCGCTTCGTTTGTCTAGGTGACAAAGGTAGTCAGCCACTTGAGGATGTGTCACTTTCATGGCTGTGTAGCCGGTCCTCAACGCGTATGCCTCGAAGTGTCGCCACTTGTCGTCGTACAAGTTGCGTGTAGACTTGCGCAAAGCTAGTGTGACTGCTTTCGCTGCCCTGGCGGAATATCCTCTCTTGTTCAAGCATGCCTTGATACAGTCCACACGTGTAGCCGGAACACCTCTGGGTTGCCGTGCGCCTGCTTTGTGTGAGGATGTACTAGTAGATTCGTCCATTATGGTAGTTGCAGTTGAGGCAGTCCTAGGCCTTGTATGAGAATAGGGAACCATATTCTCGCTGGCCAGTAAGGCGCGCCTCAAGTAGTTGTAGGTCTCTCGTCTGACTGATTTTCTGCAACACCCTCGGTATTAGAGCTGCTGGTGGAAACGTATAAGCGTTTTAGTCCGTGCCAGGAGATGCTTAGCGTGTCCGTTGCCCATGCCCATGGATCTGGTATTGGTGATACGAATGTTATCAGTTGACCCTTGTGGCGAAGAGGTCTATTAATGGTGCTGCCATCTCTCGTATGATCTGCTTGAAGATCTCTGGATGTAGCATCCAGTCTGTTGGCTGCGTTGGACAGGATAGTGCATCTGCTATCACATTCTTGGCTCTTAGAATGTGGCATGCTCTGATGTGGACATTCAGGTTGACTGTTATGCTGGCCAGTTGAAAGCAGAGGTCCAGAAGGTTCGCCGACCTTGTTGATCCTTCTGTGGATGTAGAACGCCACTGAGGAGGTGACTGTATGTACCGTCAGATGAGCATTCTTCAAAATGCTGGTCCAGTGGAGTATGGCGTTTATCACTGCTTACATTCCCAGTATGTGAAAGTGCAGATCTACTCTGCTATGGCCAATATCCCAGCTGACACATTGTTGTCGAGGTGTGCACCCCCATCTTGGAGAGATGCGTCCACATAGAGATGCGTCTTGTACTACGGCTCTGCTAAATAGGTGCGTCTGCGACCCTCTGATCTCTGAGTCCACCATATTAAATATGGATTTAATCTGTCCGTGAGTCCGAGGGGGTCCGGATCGTCCAGTTGTACATTCACGAAAGACCTGTAGTGGGTGCAGTGGTAGACTCCCTCTGCGTGTCATGTCTTGTGCTGACGTGAGAAGAACCAACAGACTCTTCCACTTCATAGTAATAACGGAGAGAGTAGTGCTTGAGATACAAGGACTTGTATCTATATCCTACGATCTTGAAACCCTTGCCGTGTACGTAAGGGAAATGAAGCGATGTCCAGCTCCGTGACTGCCATCGGTGTGAAGTCTATATAAAGTCGCCTGGCTGCCGTCACACCCAAAGCCTGTCCAACGTGATGTTGCAGCAATTGCCTGATGAATCGCCTGCAATGATGACAGGGAAGGTCTCTAACCTCGTGAAGACAGCCAAATCACGTGAGGTCCCGCCTCTAACTGGACTGTAATTGAGGCCTTCCTCTCGCTGACAGGTTGTTGTCACTTGTAACCCACTTCTTGACCTGTGAACTACGGCCGACCTTCTGCGCGCAAGCGTTGTCTCTTGGTGGTCCAATCAAAATAAAGCATTTTGATTCCTTTGGTTTGCCGCGCTGTGGCGTCACCGGTGTAGCAGGAAAAAAGGTTCTTGTAGAATCTAGTGCTGCCGTTGATATCTGATCACCTCTCGGTCTTGTCCGTAGCCTTCCAGAGTTACACGAGTGACCACGTGTATCGAGGGTTGAATGGTAAACGCGCGAAATATTTCTCCGCGTAATACCGATGTAGGTAGGCTGTTTTCCTGGCTGCTGTGACTGTTACTTCAGTCCTGAAGATAATGTCGTCGCCCTTTATACAGATGATCAGCTGAAATCGTCACGTTGTCAGTGCTGCTCTTGTCGACTGCATACAGCCATCTCAATGAAGCGTCGTAATTGTAGAATTAATACTGAAATTTGTTGGAAATTCTACGGGATTGCCTTCCTGGCAATATATTCCGAAATGGTGATTCCCGTGATGATCTGCGAGGCGTCCTTGATGCCCTTGATGTATGAAGATCCTTTATTAGGCTCATCATCTGTTGACGGTCTCTGAAGATAGCGCCGTCCTGCGCGCAGGTTGTAGACGACATGTAGCGTTCTGTTGAGAAGCTAAGTACTGCGACGTCTCTGCGTTGTAGATGGCCTGTGCAATGCCTTCGCGCAGGCGTGTTGACGGCATGTAGCGTTCAGTTGAGAGACTAAGTACTACGATGTCTCTGCTTCGCTGGGGATCTGCGTGAAGACCTGCGTGGAGACCTGCGTGAAGACCTTCGTGGAGACCTGCGTGGAGAGGAGCCGGGTGAACTGCATCTGTAAGGCGACCTGCAGGGAGACCTGCGCGGAGGTGAGCGTCTCTTGGTTCGCGAATGCCTCGGTGAATCCCTGGACGATCTATGCGATGTTGAAGATGTCTTTGAGGCTGTGTCCGAAGTCTTTTGCGAGTGCCTTCGTGAATGCTGATCATCTGATTTGGCATCTGGGGATAGGCGTGTCGTCCTTCGCGCAGGCTGGTTGTCACGTAGCTGGAGGGCCTCTCTGAAGCATCGTCTGCGTTGGAACCTTCGCGAAGGTCCGGGTCTGTTCTGCAGACAGGTTGTTGATCATGCGATGCTTTGAATGTCTGCGTTGAGAGATGAGCTGCCCTCTCTGCGTTGGTAGCGATATGGCCCAGGGATCTCTCATCTACCGTCAGTGAAGATACCTCGGACTGCGTAGACAACTGCGCTGACGTTACCGTTGCTGAGGCCCGCTTCTACTGGTGATGTATCTTTCCGTCATCGGGACAATCTCAGACGAGAAAGTCCTTGTAGTCTGCGCAGACGTCCCCGTAGAGTTGGTCGTCATCTGAGGGGTGTGTAACCTTCTCTGGGTAGAGGATGGCTTCTTTTTCTTTGTCTGCGATGATTGTAGAGCTGCCCTCTGTGCGTTGATAGCGATATGGTCCAGGGATCGCTCATCTGCCGCCCTCGGACTGCGTGCTGTTGCTGTATCTCTGGGATGATCAGCAGTGGCTCATCATGAAGTCATCTGATGGCCATCGGGACGATGTCTGCCGAAAGGTCCCTGTAGTCTGCGCAGGAGTCCCCGTAGAGCTGCTAGGCGTTGTAGGGGTGTGAGGCTTCATTCTGCGCAGAGGATGGCTTCTTCTTCTACGTCTGCGTTGAGGGGTTGTCCGATGTAAAAGCCAACGTCTTCGAAGTAATGCGGACAACATCCCACGCCCATCCTCTGAGGGCACCTATAGCAGGTCACTTGATGGTAGTAAGTCGTCTGACAGCAGTAGACAGCTCGTGAGGGACTCAGCCAGTTTATCCATGACTTGTAAAGTCACCTGGATCTGTCGGTAGTACGTCTAAGTACAGAGAAAAAATTATTTATTAAATTGAATTACTGTTAAATGCTGATAAAGATTACAGCTATAGCTGGAAATACATGTTGTTGTGCAGCTAGGGCACAGTCAATGCGGCTTTGCAGCAGCGAACCTAGACCTACAACGAAAATAGGTTTTCATGAAATGTAAACAACTGAACAAACACGGACAATTCCGTGAATAAACAGTGCTAAATACGATTAAATATCAAACCATATTGTTGAAGAATACTGACTTAACCTCTATAAAAGTAGAATAGAGGAGAATAACTAAGTAATTAATGGATATAGTGCCGTATAGGAGACACAGGCGCTCTCACAACCTGCCCACAGGGCGAAGAAGGAGAGAGTGAAGCATGGGAGTACTGTTGCGCCGCTTTCCCGCCAAAATGGCCACACAGATAATTCGTGGTGAGTAGGGATTTTACGTCTGTTCTTTATTGAAGGGAGCTTCGATAGGAGATACAAGTGTTCCACTAACGCTCGCAGAAGGAAGGAGACAAGCAAAAGAGCATGAGTCAGGATAAGGAAAAATTTATCATAATAAACAGTGAGCACTTTCCAGGACCCCAATCACATCACCATACATAACACAATCACCACATCACCATACATAACGCAATCACCACATCACCATACATAACACAATCTCCATGTCATCATACACAGTACAATCACTATGTCACACTGTCATACATACATAACACAATCTCCATGTCATCATGCACAGTACAATCACTATGTCACACTGTCATACATACATAACACAATCTCCATGTCATCATGCACAGTACAATCACTATGTCACACTGTCATACATACATAACACAATCTCGATGTCATCATACACAGTACAATCACTATGTCACACTGTCATACATACATAACACAATCTCCATGTCATCATACACAGTACAATCACTATGTCACACTGTCATACATACATACATAACACAATCTCCATGTCATCATACACAGTACAATCACTATGTCACACTGTCATACATACATAACACAATCACCATGTCACAATGACATCATACATACCACAATCACCATACTCAGCACAATCACCATGTCACAAGGACATCATACATAGTACAATCGCCATGTCACAATGACATCATACATAACACAATCACCATGTCACAATGACATCATACATAACACAATCACCATGTCACAATGACATCATACATAACACAATCACCATACTCAGCACAATCACCATGTCACAATGACATCATACATAACACAATCGCCATGTCACAATGACATCATACATAACACAATCACCATGTCACAATGACATCATACATAACACAATCACCATGTCACAATGACATCATACATAACACAATCACCATACTCAGCACAATCACCATGTCACAATGACATCATACATAACACAATCGCCATGTCACAATGACATCATACATAACACAATCACCATGTCACAAGGACATCATACGTAATACAATCGCCATGTCACAATGACATCATACATAACACAATCACCATGTCACAATGACATCATACATAACACAATCACCATGTCACAATGACATCATACATAACACAATCACCATACTCAGCACAATCACCATGTCACAATGACATCATACATAACACAATCACCATACTCAGCACAATCACCATGACACAATGACATCATACATAATACAATCACCATGTCACAATGACATCATACATAACACAATCACCATGTCACAATGACATCATACATAACACAATCACCATGTCACAATGACATTATACATAATACAATCACCATGTCACAATGACATTATACATAACACAATCACCATGTCACAATGACATCATACATAATACAATCACTCCCTCACCATGTCACCATACTCAGCACAATCACCATGTCACTAAAATATACATATCCTGACTTCTGGACTCAGTAGACGGATAAGCAGCTCAGTAACGCTGTAAACATTCTATTCCAGATAATTTTCTCTGAGGTAAGCCTTCAGAGAAGAACGGAAGATGTCAGGGTTTGTGGAAGTGCTGATGAAGAGAGATAGGGAGTTCTGCAGGGAAACAATTGAGAAAGATCTTTCCCCATATTCTGTTTTGGTGTCTGATACAGTTAAAAACTCAAATATATTTGATTGGCAAAGCTTAGGTTGCTACATGGCTTGAAGATACTGGGGATCGTGAATGTGAATGTAGGTAATGTCTTGCTGCTGGAACTTTTTATTCATGGTTTAACTGGCAACCAACGAAGACTATGATACAGTTGTGATGTGCAGGAATTAGTTCTTGTACTATGGGCTTTCTATCACAACTGCTTACACAAACACCTGACCATAGAAGGTGTTGATAGCGTTTTGATATTTCAAAATAAGCACAATTTGTAAAATTTGTAATTGAACAACAATATCTATTGTTGCATTATTCTTGGGACTATGCCATATACATTACTCTGTATGACTTATTCAGAACTTCACTCTGAAAGGTGTTAGATGTATTCCATGTGGAACTCTTGTGTTCCACTGGGAGGACCATGCTGTCACGTGGTCAGTTACTCGGTTCTACGTCCTACATGTAAAATATATTTAAAGACATGAACTAGGGTGACCCGTTTTAATTATGATGAATGTCACCCAAGAACAAGCTATTGAGCTGGTCTAGGTCATGGAGAGTAGAGTGAAGGTTATGAAGTGCCCAGTGTGGAGCTGACAATCGTATTGATCTCTCCAGGAACAACTCAAACCATTAACAGTCCTCCAGGAGCATGTGTGATTGCCTCTTTCTGCCAGTATAGTTTCTGACGTTCATGTACATTATCCAGAATAAAAGCAATTTGCTAATCAATGTCATTGTCAAAGGCTGCTCTGTGATAGACATCACTCGGGGAACCTGGCCAAAAGAAGTTGTGTATACAAATTGCTCTGATCTCAAAACAGCTTGCAAACCAATGAGAGGCAACTCCTTACATCCAACTCCTGCACGCAACATGCATTTCTATTTGTGGTAAACATACAACAGACTGATTTAATTGATGTGTATGGCATTTTATCCAAGTTTCCATGCTCAGGAGCAAAACATATTACAATATATCAGCCATGATACGCGTTGCACTCAATGATATCATCCAGCGTTGTACCATTATCAGACTGTAGAGAGTGGGAAATGATGGAAGCTCCTGGGATCTGGGAGGTAAAACCAAACAGCATATCTTACTCACCTTGATATTCAATAATCAAAATTTGGGATTTGATTTGGTTTTATAACATTTAACCATATTTATAGTCTCATATCTAATTTTAAACATTGTCTTCGATTTGCAATCTTCAATTTCCAGCTCTAACAAATCAAGCCCTCACTTTCTGATCAGTGTTAATGTAAACTCTATACTTGGATACAGGTGCCTGTTCACTTGTCACTGCAGCAGTTTGAGGGGTGTGAAGAGTTACTACACTCGTGTTTTGGTCATCAGCCAGACAACAGGCACCAAAGTTTCTTAAAGCCTATTTAATGAAGTGGCAGGGATCGATTTAAAAGATGTTAACCTACCTGCACCAGGTGCAACCTAAGATATAAACCTGGTTGCACCAGCCAATTCCAGTTGCACTGCTTTTACTGCAATGTGTAGATGCAATTATTTAGATGTTTCATTCAGAAGTTTACCCACTCAAAAAGTGACTTGCACCTGGTGCAAGTTAGACTAATAACTACGTTGCACTTTGTAATATCGGGTTGCACTAGTGCAAGTAACAAAGCACTAATTCCAGCCCTGTCTTGCAATTGGAAATATGCAACAAAAATGTATCTAACATGATGCTTATTTCAGTAGCTTATGGCAGTCAAGATATACACTCCTAAATATAGAAGAGCTATCAACATCATCAACATTAACATAACATATTAGATTTGGGATTACTTTCTCCTTGTTGCCACTGTAGTCTGCTTCCAACATCCCAAGCTGTGCCTGACGGCAGATCTGGTCAGCTTTCATTTTAACCAATGAAGCAAAATCTGAATTCAAGGACAGTATTTAGAATAAATGTGACAAATCAAAGAACATCGTATTTGCTCAGGAAATTCCATTTGCGATAACAACTATTAAAACCTCCCAGTGACAAGGCACATTATCTATGATAAGTTATAGAAGTTTCTTGCTGATGTCCTTGAAGTGACAATCAAAAGGCCTAACACTGGACAGTGTCGTAGTGGTTGATGGCCTGATTGATTGCGCTGTGTAAGCAGATAGTGGCAGCAGGCCACAGACAGACTTCCCATGTTATCTGCCGTACAGCTGGTCTTGTTGAGAAAATCTGTATTGATCACTTCATAATCCACTCCTTCCTGTGCCCACTTGCAAACAATCTTCTTAATGGGATTAGTAGAAAGGTATCTTTTCTTCACAGCACCCTGATTTCTACTCAGAACGACCTCCATGACTTCCAAGTGGGCATGGGTGTGAGTTGAACCTATCTCCTCCTTTGGTGCTGCTAGTAGAATAAGTAATTCATGCCATTTGACCTAATCAAGACCATGTATTTGTAGATGGCCCCTAACATGCCATCACATTGATTACTGCCAACAGTCAGGATGGACAAGTAGAGGGAACTTATTGACACTACACTCCAGCACACACAAAAACCACAAACTCAAACATGAAGCGTGCACACAAACAGTTAATTCCATGTGCACAAATGTGCCTTTCCTCCATGCATCATCAAAACAAGTGCAGTCATCGGCACATGTTCCAATGGCCCATGGTTAAACTGTCTTGAAACTGGTATTCCTGCATATGTTTCCCTCCCCTTGGTTCCTCGTCAGTAGGATGGATGTCACTATTATATGAAAGCGTATTAAAAACACTGACAAATCAATACAAATTATCAACAAAATGCCTTCTGATCTTTGACGCTTCATTTCGTCTTTTGTTATCTTGGACAGCCATTCTTAACGATATGGATCAGTCCTTATTTGGCACATTTACCTTGTTGACATGGCTGCCAACTTTCCCCAGTTACAACCAGTCATTCATTACTATCTACTGGACATTATATCTATGATATATGGTCTACACTACAATGTACATATATAGTCATGTAATTCTTACAAGTTACATTCAGTTGATAATTTTATCAATTCCTATTTCTACAAAAGCTTTACAAGTAGGGTGTTGCGATTGGACAGATGCAACACTATAAAGAGACTTGATGCTCTTATTGGAATAAGGCCAAATTATGGCCCTGTATTGACCAGTATCTATGAATAAATAGTCCCATATTTTCCCCATACATAGTCATACTATTCATACAAATAAAGCATGAAATTGTACTTTCATTAATAATGCATAATAAATCTAACACAACTGGGACAGCTGACTGTAATGTTAATAAACTAAAAAATTATAGTTTATTTGGCCAGGACACAAAGATGAGACATTATAAGACCTTGTATCTATAGCACTGCAACTAATAGCTGTCAGAAAACACACAGTGTGCAAGAGGTGGGTGATATGGTCAGAAGGTGCCACACATATGTACACTTACATCAGTAAGTGTGTGTTACGCCAAGTGCACATCCTCCCTGCTGCTGATGCTGTGTTCTATCATAGCTCATAACCCCTGTGCAGCCTTCTATACAAGTGCATGTCAGATTGAAAGCTGCTGCATATCTGTAAACATGGCAGTACACACATAGTTATCAACAGATGCCCGCCAGTATATACCCCCCATCCACCCCAAACAGCATGCCTACACCATGTACACTGCTGGACTACAGTACCCCCACCCCAAACAGCATGCCTACACCATGTACACTGCTTGACTACAGTACCCCCACCCCATCCCGCCCCAAACAGCATGCCTACACCATGTACACTGCTGGACTACAGTACCCCCACCCGGCCCATACAGCATGCCTACACCATGTACACTGCTGGACTACAGTACCCCCCCCACCCCCCCACCCCATACAGCATGCCTACACCATGTACACTGCTGGACTACAGTACCCCCCCCACCCCAAACAGCATGCCTACACCATGTACACTGCTTGACTACAGTACCCCCACCCCATCCCATACAGCATGCCTACACCATGTACACTGCTGGACTACAGTACCCCCACCCCACCCCACCCCATACAGCATGCCTACATGTACACTGCTGGACTACAGTACCCCCACAGCATGCCTACTGTACTGCTGGACTACAGTACCCCCACCCCACCCCAAACAGCATGCCTACACCATGTACACTGCTGGACTACAGTACCCCCACCCCACCCCAAACAGCATGCCTACACCATGTACACTGCTGGACTACAGTACCCTCCCCCTGCCTACACCATGTACCAAACAGCATGCCTACACCATGTACACTGCTGGACTACAGTACCCCCACCCCACCCCAAACAGCATGCCTACACCATGTACACTGCTGGACTACAGTACCCCACCCCCACCCCACCAACAGCATGCCTACACCATGTACACTGCTGGACTACAGTACCCCCACCCCACCCAGCATGCCTACACCATGTACACTGCTGGACTACAGTACCCCACCCCACCTCACCTGTAGCATGCCTACACCATGTACACTGCTGGACTACAGTACCCCACCCCGCCAACCATGTACACTGCTGGACTACCCCCAACCCCACCCCCACCCCCAAACAGCATGCCTACCCATGTACACTGCTGGACTACAGTACCCCCACCCCGCCCCAAACAGCATGCCTACACCATGTACACTGCTGGACTACAGTACCCCCACCCCACCCCAAACAGCATGCCTACACCATGTACACTGCTGGACTACAGTACCCCCACCCCACCCCAAACAGCATGCCTACACCATGTACACTGCTGGACTACAGTACCCCACCCCCACCCCAAACAGCATGCCTACACCATGTACACTGCTGGACTACAGTACCCCCACCCACCCCATACAGCATGCCTACACCATGTACACTGCTGGACTACAGTACCCCCACCCCACCCCACCCCAGCATGCATGCCTACACCATGTACACTGCTGGACTACAGTACCCTCACCCCCACCCAAACAGCATGCCTACACCATGTACACTGCTGGACTACAGTACCCCCACCCCACCCCAAACAGCATGCCTACACCATGTACACTGCTGGACTACAGTACCCCCCCACCCCAAACAGCATGCCTACACCATGTACACTGCTGGACTACAGTAGTACCCACCCCGCCAACCATGTACACTGCTGGACTACAGTACCCCACCCCCCAAACAGCATGCCTACACCATGTACACTGCTGGACTACAGTACCCCCACCCCAAACAGCATGCCTACACCATGTACACTGCTGGACTACAGTACCCCCACCCCAACCCCAAACAGCATGCCTACACCATGTACACTGCTTGACTACAGTACCCCCCACCCCACCCCAAACAGCATGCCTACACCATGTACACTGCTGACTACAGTACCCCATTCCCCACCCACTTCCAGCATGCCTACACCATGTACACTGCTGGACTACAGTACCCCACCCCACCCCAAACAGCATGCCTACACCATGTACACTGCTGGACTACAGTACCCCCACCCCACCCCATACAGCATGCCTACACCATGTACACTGCTGGACTACAGTACCCCCACCCCACCCCATACAGCATGCCTACACCATGTACACTGCTGGACTACAGTACCCCCCACCCCACCCCAGCATGCCTACACCATGTACACTGCTGGACTACAGTACCCCCACCCCACCCCATACAGCATGCCTACACCATGTACACTGCTGGACTACAGTAACATAGAAGGACAATACCTCAATGGTTCTGTGTGCTTTTTAAATCATGCATGAAGTAATCACACCTTTAGCTCATGCCTGATTCAATTTTCAAACCAAACCAACAGAGTTCTGCACAGCAACACCCACAATGCAAGCCTTGCACAGCATAAACAGGCTTCAGTCATGTTTCAGTCATGAGGCACATTGAAGAGAAAGTTTGTGCGTTTTTCTTACAAATGTTGTACAAAAGACTAATTGTAAGCTTGATCAGACCGAGGCCAAGGTATATTAAAGCCTAGATAACAACATAAATATGTGTCATCCGTATCACGTCAATCCCTATCCTACCCAGAGTTCCTTGCTGTCACCTGAGTAACTTGTCACATCATCACATGTTTCTCATTGATTTACTTTAGACAAGACTACCACACATAGAGAAACATATGTCATGAAATGTTTAACTTTTAATGAGAAAATATCCTAAAACGTGAACACGTATTTACATTTGCTTCTTGATCCTCCAAGTGTTATCATCGAAGGCCTATGGAGAGCAAGTAACATTTCCCTGTATAAAGTTATAACGTCATGCACTTCACTGTTGCAGTTGTATATCCATAAAATGATACAAAACGATCTGTGAAGCGTATCAAAAGGCTTGCATGGGGCCCATCTTCCCTTATTTCAGAGTCTGGTCATGTGATAAGTCAACACCTGCTGAGTGCAGAAACTACCAATGATAATACCAAACAAAAATTATTTCATGTTCTTAAAGTTCAGAGTACATACTTAATATTTCTCATATTCTTATTACAGGTACTGGATACTTGCTCCTCACTGCGATAACAGAAGCATGGCTACAGATACTGGGGACTTGCTGGGCCTACTTCTCCCTGTGTCCTCACTGTGATAACAGAAGCATGGCTACAGATACTGGAGACTTGCTGGGCCCACTTCTCCCTGTGTCCTCAGACTTGCTGGGCCCACTTCTCCCTGTGTCCTCACTGTGATAACAGAAGCATGGCTACAGATACTGGAGATTTGCTGGGCCCACTTCTCCTTGTGTCCTCACTGTGATAACAGACGGATGACCTCAGATACTGGAGACTTGCTGGGCCCACTTCTCCCTGTGTCCTCACTGTGATAACAGAAGGATGGCTACAGATACTGGAGACTTGCTGGGCCCACTTCTCCTTGTGTCCTGTGTCCTCAGATACTGTGATAACAGAGACGGATGACTACAGATACTGGGGACTTGCTGGGCCCACTTCTCCCTGTGTCCTCACTGTGATAACAGAAGCATGGCTACAGATACTGGAGACTTGCTGGGCCCACTTCTCCTTGTGTCCTCACTGTGATAACAGACGGATGACTACAGATACTGGAGACTTGCTGGGCCCACTTCTCCTTGTGTCCTCACTGTGATAACAGAAGGATGACTACAGATACTGGAGACTTGCTGGGCCCACTTCTCCTTGTGTCCTCACTGTGATAACAGAAGGATGACTACAGATACTGGAGACTTGCTGGGCCCACTTCTCCTTGTGTCCTCACTGTGATAACAGATGGATGACTACAGATTCTGGGGACTTGCTGGGCCCACTTCTCCCTGTGTCCTCACTGTGATAACAGAAGGATGACTACAGATACTGGAGACTTGCTGGGCCCACTTCTCCCTGTGTCCTCACTGTGATAACAGACGGATGACTACAGATTCTGGGGACTTGCTGGGCCCACTTCTCCCTGTGTCCTCACTAACAGACGGATGACTACAGATAACAGACGGATGACTACAGATTCTGGAGACTTGGGCCCACTTCTCCTTGCCCTGGGATGACTACCACTTCTCCCCTGTGTCCTCACTGTGATAACAGATAACGGATGACTACAGATACTGGGGACTTGCTGGGCTTCCACTTCACTCCCGGATGACTACAGATGTCCCACTTCTCCCTGTGTCTCACTGATAACAGAAGGATGACTACAGATACTGGAGACTTCTCCCTGTGTCCCTCACTGGGCCTACTTCTTCCTGTGTCCTCACTGTGATAACAGAAGGATGACTATAGATTCTGGGGACTTGCTGTCCCTGGATTATAAGATTTTATTCTTTTAAGGACGAGGAAGAAGAGATGGTGAATGGAAGATGTACACCTCTATCAAGTCATGGTAAGACAAATGTTATCTCAATTTTCTCTCCCTCATTGGTAATCACGTTAGAACAGATCCCAAGTACAACATTTTTTTTAAAAAGGCGATTAAATTGAATCAGATTATCGAAATCAAAATTGTACCAAACAGTATTCCATTAATGCAAAACACTGCTCATTATGTCAGACTCTGGTTTGTCAGGTTTAGATTAATTTATTCACAAGCCACCTTCAGATAGCTGGAATACGTCCGAATGCAATATTCATTCATCACCAGAGTACCGTTATGTAGAAAGGGCTTTACATCAGGGCTGAGTTGCCAGCTTGGGGAGCAGGGCATACACAAAATACTTCTCATGATTAACTTAAAACCTCAATGCAGCTCAGTGAGAAAACAATTACTTCAACTGTTCAAAATGTGTGTCTTATTTGAGATAAACCTGTGTTGAAGATTTCCACAGTGTTGATCCTACATGTTAGCCTGAGGTAATATCAACACTGACATGACAAGGGCAGATGTTTACAGGTATAAAACATTAATTGTTCAATCATCGCTAGATCAATTGTCCTTTTGTGGTTAGTAACCATGATTTCAAATGTAAACAATATACTTGTTGAATAAAGTATTCATTTTCACAATATACATGCCTTAAGTTTTCTATCTGGGGTAGTCAATTTCAATTTTTTTACTACCAATTTATAAGTACTTGGTAACCTTTAACAGCAGCTCTGTTGTCCTTGTTAATGCTGTATCAGACATCTTTATCTATGAAGCATATACAAAAACATCAACACATCTCCAAACACCATGATGAAACAGTTCTGTGTTGTTTGTCATAACACCAGTTCACACACCCAAGTGAAAACATATCTTTTCTGGTTAACTTATTTGCATTTATATGTCACTGGGGTCTAAATTCTTAATATAAATCATATTTTTTTCAGAGTATTTCTATTTTAACCTATAATTTGAAACAAAGTCAAGATAGGGTCGAAACAACATTTGTTCCTATAGTGTGGAGATATTTGTTTGTTTGGGCTTTTTGTTTATTTGTCCTTGTTTATTCCAATGTTCTGAAATGTAAGTAGGGAATTTTACAGAGACAGTACTCACTGTGTGTCACAGCTCTGGGGAAAGTCTCATCTATATAGAATACTCTCCCACGCTTATACTGGGGATACGTAGAGAAACAAATAAACGAACACAGGAAAATTCAAGTGTTCCTTTAATACTTTCCAGTTGTCATCACCAGCTTTGAATAGCACTATGGATTTGAAAACTGGAAAATAATAAAGGAACACTTGAATTTTCCTGTGTTCCTTTATTTGTTTCTCTACGTATAGAAGCTTGAGGAAACTGAGCTTTTCTTTTCCACAAATGAGTCATTTTCTTTTACATAAGAAATCAGGTTTTACCTGTATGTAGAAATTTCTTTTCTTTGTGTGAACAAACATTATTCTGTTGCTATACCTGCTGTGTGAGTGTTTGCTTATTTATTTATTAACATGAAAAATCATCATCAAATTTATATGAAAACAGTACACAATGAACACTGTACAATAAACTCAGTCTATTTAGTGAATGAGTATTTTCTTTCAATGTGAGTAATTTGACAGTTGGGGATGTCAGAAATGGACTTCACATTCTGTTTCGGAGAATCAAACACTAGGTTTTATCATGAGGAGCAAACGATTAAACCATAAGGCTACCTCTGTCCCCATTATCTGGACATCAATGGTCTGGAACAAGTAACAAAGCTAATACATGCATTAACAACATGATGATCACAGTGGAACTGAAAACAATGCACTTCACATAAATATCATTCCCATCAACAAGGACCTGATCATATCCACATATTATATCATGTCCCAGCATTCCCCATCTATCAACATTTGGTGCATTACAGGTAACACAACAACCGGAGGTAACCAGTACAGTTCACATTGTAATACTTGTTTTCTGACATGCGAGAAGGATTGCAGTTAATATTCCCCGAGGCATTGATTGATAAGGTTGTAATTCCCTGACTATGTTCTAAATCCTGCCAACCTCTGTCACAAACAGCTGCTGACCTGATACAATTACATGTCCCTGTACGTCCATAATTTATTGTATAAAATAAATAAAATATGCCACTCTCCCTTGGTTGGTATATATATAAATATATACATCTAAACCGAATATACTGGCCCTGATGTGGTCATGTTAAAAGTGTTTACCAATCACGCCTCAGACCGAGGTTTTATTAATTCTTGACTTGTGACATCAGTGCCTGGTCACCCACCCTTCCCCCATGGAATCTCATAACTTGCAACAGCCACGTAAAAGCTACTTATCCATCTGCCTGTAGCAAGACTAAGTTTGACAGCCATGTCATGTCGTTGTAAGTCTTAGACCAAACATTGTTCAATCTCATCCATATCTCATATTTTAATTACAACTCATGCCTTTCTGCATAAAGATCTGAGGGTCATGGCTAACTTTGAGCCAACATTTAATCCTCTATCAAAATGAAGGATGTGTGGGTACTTTAACAATTCAGATGGCAGCTTCCAAAAACAATCTGGCTCCATTCCTCAACATCAATTTGAATTGTTTTAATCTGACAAAAGAAAGTAAACCTAAAGAGCACACGAATATTGTTTTGATTGAACTTCCAGGACAATACATTGGCACAGAGTTTATTATCTTCATTCACAACTGCACATTTTCGGTTCAAAATCAGGATACAAAAATCATCTATGCTTGTGTGACTGATTCACTCAGTCATACTGGGATCGAGGAAGCCTGAACACTGATTAGAAAGTTCACCCAATGTATATGAGAGGAAGCGATCTGCAGGAGTTTGAACAGTGCCACTAGTAGTAGCAATACTAGCATGATGTCAGTAGACTAAAGCTTATAGTCTCTGAATATATATAATTTTGACAGTGACAAATAAACCCATTTAAATTGAAAAGGAGCCCCAGTGAGTTGGGAGATTCCTGACCCTGGGGAAATCTAGACTTGCTTCATTTAGGGCTTTCAGAGACACTCGGCATTAGGGAAAATAATGTGGTTTAGGCACTGTGAGACAGACTAGCACTTCAGTGACACCATGTATCCTTCTTGGGAGACTTTGAGTGATGCATCTTGCTTTAGAGATTACCAACTTGAAAGTATCAAAAAACATAAACGAAACCATGGATTTGTTTCAGTTGGTTTTGCCATAGAAACTGGATTGCTGAACAAACTAACAAAACAGACTAAGCTTGTAATAGACATGTGCTTCAGGCACCAGAGCCAGTTCATGCTATGGATGGCTGCAAACTTCTGCATCACTTACAAGACTTCAATCACTGTTTCAATATTTCCATTTAAAAAATACAAAGCTTTGAGATTTTGACGAGATTCCGTTTTTTCTCAGCTCGGTGACACAGTCTGGTTGGAAATGTCCTGCACACTAGGCCTCATGTCTGGAGTCAGCTGATTTGCTGTTTGACATGTCAGTTTTGGACCCTGTCCTACCAAGTTGTGTAACCAACCATGGCGTTCACCGGAGGATGAACACTTCCAGGTGACTGACAATGGAGCGTCAGACAGTATAGTCAGTCAGAGGTCAGAGGTTAAAGAGGGCAGACAGTCCCCCCGCTACAGGGCCACTGCCCTGGGAGGTCGCCTGCTCATCCCCCGCACACGATCTTCCTACTTGAGTTCACCGCTACATGGAACCGCGGGGAGAACACAGGAGTTGTGGTGGTACATCGATTATCTGGAGTTTTACTGACAACTGCTGTCACTTTCAACCTATATATACACAAACACAACACTCCACACCGACCAATGTGGATCTTCAAAAATAACACAGAGCTTACCTTAAGTCTGATCGCAATGCACTAATAGAATGGTCCATGGTTTGTTATGTGAAACACGCACGGCTCTACCAGCCACTATTCGAACACGTGAAGGAAGAACGATGTTCACTGGCTCCCATTCACATAGATTATACACGATTAGTGAAAAAAGAACACAATCATAATAAACTTACTCTGTTGGCTATATCCGTGTCACAGATTTTTGGATCTATCCTCACATTTCTGTCTCGCTGAGATATAAGCCCAGCTGTTTCGCCGTTCTCCACGTCTCCCTCCGACATTTTGACTATAGCCAAGTCACGTGATTTTGCTTTCACGTTCTGGGAGCCTGCCCGCTAGATGGCAGTGATCTATTTGTAGTTCTCGCCTTAAAAAAGTCAGGTAAAATATTCTCATAAAATTCAGTAGACCACCTAACTGTGACGTGTGTCACTGAGTGGTATATCGTATTTCCGTGTGGTTTCGTGATGTGGTTTATAATTAATGAATGCATAGGAATTAACTTGCATTAATGTAATGGTTTACAAAATATAGGAGATAATTTAAGAGGCAGGCCTATCCTGACATTTGCTGACAACTTAATGAATAAAAGGCTACCCCTATTCGGTGGCAAATGTGATACGTCCTTTGTGCGAGATTAGATCTACTCTGAATTATCATAGAGACAGGTATTACTTCAAGCCAGGTGTTTACCAGCCCCATAAATTGCAATATATCGAAATGAAATCTCACGAAATCATACAAATACACACGTCACTACTTGAATCTTATTAAATGATACCACGCTGCAAACTATGGCCTTGATCGATATCCATGCAAGGTGATTTCAAGGAGACATTTTAATACTGTATTTACCGATCCCCCATTCTGTGCTGAAATTACCCTGAAAGTGAGCGGCGGAGCGTTTTTGATAAATACGCCACAGGTAGGTTTAGTCAGCAATATTCCAGCTACATCACGGGTGTCTGATAAGCCCCGATAAACCATGACTGAAAACAGTGGTCAGACACGACATGACACACCGAATCAGCCATGTCACAGAACCTGGCCCATATCAGTTTTCTTGTGGACTTTTGTGACAATTAATTATAGTTGTTGGACTTTTACAAAGGTGTGACAGCATGCATGGGCAATTACCTTTGGAGAAGACATTGTGACATATTCCTTATTGCCTTTGCCATGGAGTATCATCTTGTGTCATTGTATCTTTTGCTGAAGAAGACAATATTGACAGGATACATGGATACATGAGTGTTAAGTGTAACCAGCACATCATCCGTTGTATATACATCGTGATATACTCAAATTCAAAAGAAACGTTGCCCGTAGTATGCAAGGGCATTGGCACCTGAGATTCACCGCTAACAACCGCCAACAGAAGTCTGTTATTGGTTCCAGCTGCCAGGGTGGCATTAGTCGACGCTAGTATAGGTGGCGTTGACACATTGGCAACAAGATCCCCTGCGACCAGAGCGTGACACTCTCATCACCGTCCTGGTATCACTGCTACCACCAGCATGCGACCATTAGAAGAATGTTGAATAACACGGTCCAGAATTATTATGTTCCTTTCGGGGAAGCACCGCCTGTAATGCAAAATCCTCAAATGAAGCTTGCCCAGATTTCCTAGGGCTCCTTTTCTATTTACATGTAATTTGTTTCTCACAGAGCTATCTAAGCGTTAAACTAAAACGCGTCCTGCACAAACCAGATGTGTTGATGAAAACAAAGCCTTCATGACTTTTTATTATTCTTTTATCTGCTGTGTTATATATATTTCTACGTCGTCAACAGTGGCTGTCTCACGATCGTATCAGGAACCTGACTGTACTGACTGACGACATTGCGTTATTTAACTCCCGCACGTCTCCGAATACTAAACAGCAGGACGCAGAAGATGTGACAGCTATGCCCATAGGGATCTCGAGGCCAAAAACAATGTTTTGAGACGAAGAAGTTTGTAATTTCACGCACGATATGGGATCGATGTCGACATTGACAAACGTAAGTCTCCTTGGAGACGTATGAAGCTTTCTGCAAAGAGAAAACTTCGCACATTCGATGCAGAGATATCCAATCTCAAGCAATAATGACAAGAAACCTTAGTTTCACTGTGAGGAATTTAAAAGCAGTCCGATGCAGCGACAAATACCCATTAGATTTCAAGGACTTTCATAGTCGGTTCCGTTTCAACAAGCTTTGAACACAAAAATTGTGTTGTCTGAGACACTGAAACCAGCAACTCACCACAATAGGTGTCTAACAGCATCTCTGTGATGTCTTATTGCGCTATGTTTTTATGCCGCTGTGTATTTCAAGTACAGTTTGCGGTACCGAATGTCCCTCAGACCAGAGTTTGGGTTAGAGGGTTAGTAAGGTACAGGCTGTGTTTCGGCGGAGGTGTATTCCAATGCAACCAGAACTAGGGTCAGGCTTGTAACGGCAACTTTTCATTATGTGACGCTGTTCCCGACCGCGATCAGGACAGATCACTTCAAACATATGCCTGTCTCGCCTCTGAGTGAATGGTGCACTGAGGTGAACCCGGAAAGGGTTTCAACACAAGAGTGATCTGTGACCATTTGCCATAAAGCACAAATATCTCTGCAGGATGTACAAGGTGACTCTAGAATCTTGTATGAGAGCAGAATTAATGACAGTGTAACTGACGACATACAAGGATACCTCTAAGGAGAACTTATGTATCCATATTTGTCATTTGTGCTCACTCTGTGGATCCATAATCTGTGTACCGACCCATATAATGTTGGCATTGTACTGTGCTAATATTCAGCGCTTCACTTTAAATGGCAAACTACCTTTAACCTGATTTTTATTTAATGATGATATTTCATACCCAACATGTATATCATAATGCAGCCTACCCAAATGACGCTCACAGACGGCACGTGGTGTATGGACATTGTAAGTACCTCTGTGATATGCCGTTGAGTATATACGCCAATATGTCTTCTGCTTTTACTCCACTATAGTGAACGTGCTACTTCCATCATTCTGGGTGTATGGAATACAGGCATTTATCTTTGAACATACTGAAACCCTCGTTGACGTTAAGATTGCATGGTCGTCACCGGTGTAATGACCAAACCTTGCAGTATGTTAAATATCCAAATATAGACGGGAAATCATTGACTTGTAATTGTAGCTTGTGGAAATATGAAAGGTGATTTTAACTGTTACGCGGCACATTCCTTCCAAGTGGCTGATTTCACTCTTAATTCAGAAATCGAATGCACTTGTGCAATGTTCAGAATACAATGGATTCGCGGCAAGAAGGTCTGCAGATCAGCAGATACAATATTTTCTTTTCACATCATGCAAAATGGCTTGGAAGAGGCGAATCTCGATCTGGATTAATGAACATGGTTCCACTGTTGCGTCAAGACGTTTACATGTATGTGCCTCTTCAAAGGAACTAACATAACAAAGATCTGTAAACAGTACAATCTATAATAACCCAGATGTTGGAACGTGTTAACACCATAAAGGCTCACCACGGTTTCATGTAAATTGTGAAAAAGGCAACAACACTTACAGGTTTGAACTCATTTGGGCAAATAAAAGCATATGAACATATGCGTCTTGAGTATACGCGATGGACTTGATGAGTTCCTAATCTATATGTAATTGAGGACCACAGAGCTTCCTATCTCAATAATGAGATCGAAGCTCTCCATACAGCGGCCTAATTCCATCGTTCTAGGTTACTTAGTCGAAGATACAACAAAATGATATACCGGGCTTCTATTATATTCGAGTTTCCGGGTACTAGTAAACAGACTCGTTGAACACAAAACAACCCGGTGTTTTCTATGTAATCGTAGTGAAGGTTATGTTGCAGAAAATATACAATTTTCAATGTAATTACAATGTTCCTGGTTTATCCAAGAACGTATACCCAGGAATGGACGTGCTTCCTCAGCACAATGTGTTGTTACGTGCTGATCCTCAAGTTGACACAGTAACTGGAAATTAGTTTCTAAAAGAACTCGGCGTGAAACCAACAAACACTAAAGAAATGTGATATAATCCTACAACTGTATTCTAACTGTTACACAATGAATAACACTGTCACGTAACAGTGTCATCTTCAAATAATAAATAACAGACTGGGGTCCTTAGTGCAAGTCTCAATTTACCTACGCCCCTTTCACAGAACAAAACAGTTAAGGAAAGAACAAGAACTAGAAACTGGCGGGATGTAAAAGTCCAAGAATTCTCCTATGCACAATGGAAAGAGAATGTTAGAACGACTAGAGCTGTGTTCCATGATATTTGGCCCTGTGTTATCCTTGACCACAATGGACAGATCAGCTCCCACCCATGTTACCTGGCCTCTTCTGTATAGTATGGAAACTGTTTGGAATACACCATTTTACAGCCTGTGTTATCCTTCATGAGGTCTATTAAGACAGTGACCTCAAAGACAGGTTTCCACAATCAGGGGGGAGGCTATAGATACAACTCACATCCCAACCATTGATCCCCACTATGCTTGTGTTGATTACATTAAGCAAATCCTGGTGTTTGCTAATTATGCAGGCTGTCTGAGGACTGCTCCAGGTTTACTGATGTGTGTAATGGCTGGCCAGGGTGCGTCCATGATGCCACATTATTTCCGATTTGCTGCAGTTGGTCAGGGTCGTTTCCTGTCAGCATCACCAGAAGAGATTCACCGTGTAGACGATGGGAAGATATAAATCAAGACGTTGATATGACTCTCGTTTTGATAGGCGACCCAACCTACCCCATGTGTTTCCGGCATATGACGACGGTGGAGGTTGATGGAGAGAGTTTCTCAAAACAATAGATGTGAATGTGGACTTTGTTTCAGCACTAACTGCACAGTATCTGCACAGCATCTGTGTGAAGCAAACTGAAAATGACGAGCTTCATCCTGATTGTTCAAATATGAATACAAACTACATCAGGAATATGCCGGATACAACAATGTCAACGGAACTACCATCGCGCACCAACAATACACAGGCCTACTACAAAATGTACATCCTCTACAATACTTGCTGATTTCAAACTTCAGTATGTGACTAGCGTGCACCCAGCATTGTGGCAAACACAGTCAGTCACTCACTTCTGAAGTGTTCCTTCAGTGAACAGGGGTTTTAAAGAAATTATGACTCTTACAATGTTGTTGTATATATAAGACAGCGAGTTTGGGTTAGCGCTGCTTTGAACGGTATTTCTGTCATATCAAGACGTGCCAGTCTATTTTTGGATGAAAGTAATGTATATCTGATGCTAAACGTTTATGGTTAGCCATCGAGTTTTGGATTCGAACCAACCCGTGAAGATGCAACCCATGCTTGTCGCAAGAGGCGATTAGGGTGGTCAGGCCGGCTCCCTTGTTTAAGTCATGTCATCGTATCCCAATTGCGTAGATCGATGCTCATGATGTTGACCATTGGATTGGCTGGTCCAGACTCGATCATTTACAAACCGCCACCATATAGCTGGAATATAGTGTGGCGTTAAACAACAAACAAACAATATATTGGAGCCCACTACATGTCAGCGTGACCTGGGGTACACTTTGCCAAGAGAGGGAGTCCGAGGGCTATGCTGCTGACACCAAGCAATGCGGGTCACATTCAGACATTCGGCTCTGATATTCTATAAAACGTATGATCTATCATCATCGTCATCATCATGAATATTATTACTATTATTATTCGTAAGAAATCTGCTTTAACTGTACATATTGTCAGATCCAAATTGATACGGTATATATGTCGGTGACACCATGAAAAATAGACGACGTCAAATGAAACACGTCCTCAAGCGCCATCCTTCAAGTGACGAAAGACACCTGTAGATTCAAGGTAAATATCTAAACTTGATTAATGCAAAGACTCTGACGCTCGGGAAAAACCAGAATTACTAAACTGTTCCACAGCTGTTCCTGGAAGGGCATCAGCCACACCAAGGACACGATGCTGAGGTTCCTACAAGGTATCAAATATACTATTCCAAAAAGAAACGCATAACCCAGAAATCTGTTGCGAAAGTGTTGTATTTTCAAACATGTATAACTCGTCCATAAATACATGATTTTTTATATCAGTTAAGAAGGCGGAAATGTCTATACAACCAAGTGGAAACTGTTAGTTGACGGAGACGTTGAGCGCGATGGCGACGACGTAGCACGGTCCCGACGTCGGGTCTCCTGGCTCTCAGTCCAATCTCTCTCAACCTGTTCCGTACTGTTTGACAGGATGCACAATTTCAACTGGAAGGTGATTTATGTTGCGTTGTGGCGATGCCTTTTTCATCCTTGTAGGAAATCTCATCAAAATCAACATTTTCAGGTCAAGTCGATCTTTTTACTTGTACAATTGTGTAAAATCCTGTAATCAACACTGTTGTTACATATGTTGACGATTGTTTGAACACAATGGGTAATTCATTGATTTTTAAAAAATACAAAATGTATATGCGTTTCTTTTTTGGGATAGTATATATGTCCTTAATGGTTTAGTTATGTTTCAGGAAATGATCAATGAATCAAAAGAGGTCACTCAATAAATGACACACTAACTTTACACAATGCACGACATAATTTAGAAGCAGCTGGAAGCTTTGTCTGTAGTGAAGACTGGTTTTCTAGAAACTTAGACACTTCAGCGGCCATTAGCGTGACTTTCCTGTGTGGACGTTGATAATTAAAGGTCACATGCAACGCAAAACACAACTTTGCAGATTCTGATACCTTTCGGTATGGACTTACAGAAACAACTCATCAAAAATGCAAATTCAGCTTATAAAGTTGAAAAATAATGAGATGAAAAAAACCCCGCGAAATCGGAGTTCAAACGATTCACTAATTTCACCCCAGCGCTGGGGTGAAAAGTGGTTTCAACAGCTATGCTGCGCTGCGCTCATAATGCGTGCGCAGTGAATAGGTTTGCGGAGCTTGAAACAGGATTATAAGGTCATGAGCAGGAGTAGTCTAATCTTGGTTGTGTACACAGACAAGTAAATAATCTACTCGTTACATAAAAAAACATGTTGATTGTGATAAGCAGCCTCTGTCACAGACAAAACTCAATGTCTGTTTTATTGACACCTATATGTCTGCCTGCATGTCTGCTAATGACAATATGCAATACACAACTTCAATCATTGACCACATGCAATTTGAACTTAACACCTATCGGGCTTATACGCCATAAACAAAGAGCCGGCTGAGCGTATCGGCAAATGAACCAGCCAATGAAAGACTTCGTTACACTTCAGTGCTCGCCAACCCGCTCTCACTGGGTTTGGTATCCCGGGTGCTTCGTTTCGAGCGTAGTAAAACCAAGTACAAAATATTTCACTTTTGATTTGCGATTGTACGCCTATAGTTTTGTTTATTTGTTTTTTCATAATCAGCCATGCATGTTATATGTCATGAATAAGTGATAATTGTGCTTTAATTATGTTTGTATTTTTGGTTGCATGTGACCTTTAACGCATGTTGAAGACTGAGCTATCTGAGCACCCCGGTGTTCCAGATACCCAGAATACTATCAATACCGCAATACAGACGCAGCGGGAAATCAACAAATATAGAGGAGTGATATTTCTCTGAACGTGGTGCTTGACCGTTCTTTCGAGTCGTCAGTGTAGTATTGGTCAATGCAGATTGGGTGGATACGATGTTCGTCTCGATGGCTATCACTGCAATTGTGTTATCAGCCCCGGGTTTATTAGTCCACTATGATATATTAAATTTAATTGTAACTGCACTTACTCATAGCAAAACGGAACACTATTCCCTCCTTCTTTCCAAAATTGCTTCGTGTAGGTAGATACGTGTAAAGGTGAGGCCATTATTCTTCTCTGCCAGTTTCCGACAGAACCCCAGACTGCGTGCTGCAGCCGGTCGACGTGGTGCCTGGCGATGCCGACCAAACCGTCAACTTAAAAAATTAATAGTTACCGGTGGTATTAACATTATGCTTGAAACAAAAGGCATGGTATAGGCGCTCAGAACCTTTAAGAACATAAGAACATGTGAATTTTCACAAGCCCTGCTTTGCTAATGTCTTAGGAAATATCTCAGCTTCTCTTTCATCATCTGCAGATTTCAGGACATGCTTGAATGAAAACGCAGTATGTATCACGGCTAGCCAACTGTATCCCAGGGATCTACATTAGCTAGATGGGGTGGTATAACTAGTTCCGTGACGTGTTTTATCTCATGAAGATCAGATGTTTCACTCCAATATGCCACCTCTTTGTGAGATGGTCGACAGTATACCCTTACGATGACGCGCAGGAACGTAAAAGTGAGTAGAATATTTACAACAATATAACTAGACGATTTCGTACCAATAATTTAGAAGCCTCGTCGCTTGACGAAATTAGCAATCATCTGACGTATTCTAAATGTGATGGTACTGTCAGATCTGTAACATGTTCTAGATGTGATGGTACTGTCAGATCTGTAACATGTTCTAGATGTGATGGTACTGTCAGATCTGTAACATGTCCTTGATGTGATGGTACTGTCACACCTGTAACATGTTCTAGATGTGATGGTACTGTCAGATCTGTAACATGTTCTAGATGTGATGGTACTGTCAGATCTGTAACATGTCCTTGATGTGATGGTACTGTCAGATCTGTAACATGTTCTAGATGTGATGGTACTGTCAGATCTGTAACATGTTCTAGATGTGATGGTACTGTCAGATCTGTAACATGTTCTAGATGTGATGGTACTGTCAGATCTGTAACATGTTCTAGATGTGATGGTACTGTCAGATCTGTAACATGTTCTAGATGTGATGGTACTGTCAGATCTGTAACATGTTCTAGATGTGATGGTACTGTCACACCTGTAACATGTTCTAGATGTGATGGTACTCTCAGATCTGTAACATGTTCTAGATGTGATGGTACTGTCAGATCTGTAACATGTTCTAGATGTGATGGTACTGTCAGATCTGTAACATGTTCTAGATGTGATGGTACTGTCACACCTGTAACATGTTCTAGATGTGATGGTACTGTCACACCTGTAACATGTTCTAGATGTGATGGTACTGTCAGATCTGTAACATGTTCTAGATGTGATGGTACTCTCAGATCTGTAACATGTTCTAGATGTGATGGTACTGTCAGATCTGTAACATGTTCTAGATGTGATGGTACTGTCAGATCTGTAACATGTTCTAGATGTGATGGTACTGTCAGATCTGTAACATGTTCTAGATGTGATGGTACTGTCAGATCTGTAACATGTTCTAGATGTGATGGTACTGTCAGATCTGTAACATGTTCTAGATGTGATGGTACTGTCACACCTGTAACATGTTCTAGATGTGATGGTACTCTCAGATCTGTAACATGTTCTAGATGTGATGGTACTGTCAGATCTGTAACATGTTCTAGATGTGATGGTACTGTCACACCTGTAACATGTTCTAGATGTGATGGTACTGTCAGATCTGTAACATGTTCTAGATGTGATGGTACTGTCAGATCTGTAACATGTTCTAGATGTGATGGTACTGTCAGATCTGTAACATGTTCTAGATGTGATGGTACTGTCACATCTGTAACATGTTCTAGATGTGATGGTACTGTCAGATCTGTAACATGTTCTAGATGTGATGGTACTGTCACATCTGTAACATGTTCTAGATGTGATGGTACTGTCAGACCTGTAACATGTTCTAGATGTGATGGTACTCTCAGATCTGTGATCTGATGTGATGACATGTTCTAGATGTGATGGTACTGTCAGATCTGTAACATGTTCAAGATGTGATGGTACTGTCAGATCTGTAATGTTCTAGATGTGATGGTACTGTCAGATCTGTGATGTGTTCTAGATGTGATGGTACTGTCAGATCTGTGACATGTTCTAGATGTGATGGTACTGTCAGATCTGTGATGTGTAGATGTGATGATACTGTCAGATCTGTGATGTGTAGATGTGATGATACTGTCAGATCTGTGATGTGTAGATGTGATGGTACTGTCAGATCTGTACCATGATGGTACTAGATGTGATGGTACTGTCAGATCTGTGATGTGTAGATGTGATGGTACTGTCAGATCTGTGATGTGTAGATGTGATGACTGTCAGATCTGTGATGTGTATCTGTCATGATGCCTCAGATCTGTGATGTGTAGATGTGATGATACTGTCAGATCTGTGATGTGTAGATGTGATGATACTGTCAGATCTGTGATGTGTAGATGTGATGATACTGTCAGATCTGTGATGTGTAGATGTGATGGTACTGTCAGATCTGTGATGTGTAGATGTGATGATACTGTCAGATCTGTGATGTGTAGATGTGATGGTACTGTCAGATCTGTGATGTGTAGATGTGATGATACTGTCAGATCTGTGATGTGTAGATGTGATGGTACTGTCAGATCTGTGATGTGTAGATGTGATGGTACTGTCAGATCTGTGATGTGTAGATGTGATGATACTGTCAGATCTGTGATGTGTAGATGTGATGGTACTGTCAGATCTGTGATGTGTAGATGTGATGATACTGTCAGATCTGTGATGTGTAGATGTGATGATACTGTCATGATCTGATGATGTGTAGATGTCAGATACTGTCAGATCTGTATGATGTAGATGTGATGGTACTTGTCAGATCTGTGATGTGTAGATGTGATGGTACTGTCAGATCTGTGATGTGTAGATGTGATGATACTGTCAGATCTGTGATGTGTAGATGTGATGGTACTGTCAGATCTGTGATGTGTAGATGTGATGGTACTGTCAGATCTGTGATGTGTAGATGTGATGGTACTGTCAGATCTGTGATGTGTAGATGTGATGATACTGTCAGATCTGTGATGTGTAGATGTGATGATACTGTCAGATCTGTGATGATAGATGTGAGATCTGTGATGTGTAGATGTGATGGTACTGTCAGATCTGTGATGTGTAGATGTGATGATACTGTCAGATCTGTGATGTGTAGATGTGATGGTACTGTCAGATCTGTGATGTGTAGATGTGATGATACTGTCAGATCTGTGATGTGTAGATGTGATGATACTGTCAGATCTGTGATGTGTAGATGTGATGATACTGTCAGATCTGTGATGTGTAGATGTGATGGTACTGTCAGATCTGTGATGTGTAGATGTGATGATGTGATGATACTGTCAGATCTGTGATGTGTAGATGATGGTACTGTCAGATCTGTGAGATGTGATGGTACTGTCAGATCTGTGATGTGTAGATGTGATGATGATCTGTGACTAGTCAGATCTGTGATGTGTGATGTGATGTGATGATACTGTCAGATCTGTGATGTGTAGATGTGATGGTACTGTCAGATCTGTGATGTGTAGATGTGATGATATGGTACTGTCAGATCTGTGATGTGTAGATGTGATGATACTGTCAGATCTGTGATGTGTAGATGTGATGGTACTGTCAGATCTGTGATGTGTAGATGTGATGATACTGTCAGATCTGTGATGTGTAGATGTGATGATACTGTCAGATCTGTGATGTGTAGATGTGATGGTACTGTCAGATCTGTGATGTGTAGATGTGATGGTACTGTCAGATCTGTGATGTGTAGATGTGATGGTACTGTCAGATCTGTGATGTGTAGATGTGATGGTACTGTCAGATCTGTAACATGTTCTAGATGTGATGGTACTGTCAGATCTGTAACATGTTCTAGATGTGATGGTACTGTCAGATCTGTAACATGTTCTAGATGTGATGGTACTGTCAGATCCTGTAACATGTTCTAGATGTGATGGTACTGTCAGATCTGTAACATGTTCTAGATGTGATGGTACTGTCAGATCTGTAACATGTTCTAGATGTGATGGTACTGTCAGATCTGTAACATGTTCTAGATGTGATGGTACTGTCAGATCTGTAACATGTTCTAGATGTGATGGTACTGTCAGATCTGTAACATGTTCTAGATGTGATGGTACTGTCAGATCTGTAACATGTTCTAGATGTGATGGTACTGTCAGATCTGTAACATGTTCTAGATGTGATGGTACTGTCAGATCTGTGTTCTAGATGTGATGGTACTGTCAGATCTGTAACATGTTCTAGATGTGATGGTACTGTCAGATCTGTAACATGTTCTAGATGTGATGGTACTGTCAGATCTGTAACATGTTCTAGATGTGATGGTACTGTCAGATCTGTAACATGTTCTAGATGTGATGGTACTGTCAGATCTGTAACATGTTCTAGATGTGATGGTACTGTCAGATCTGTAACCATGTTCTAGATGTGATGGTACTGTCAGATCTGTAACATGTTCTAGATGTGATGGTACTGTCAGATCTGTAACATGTTCTAGATGTGATGGTACTGTCAGATCTGTGTGATGTGTCAGATCTAGATGTGATGATACTGATACTGTCAGATCTGTGATGTGTAGATGTGATGATACTGTCAGATCTGTGATGTGTAGATGTGATGATACTGTCAGATCTGTGATGTGTAGATGTGATGGTACTGTCAGATCTGTGATGTGTAGATGTGATGGTACTGTCAGATCTGTGATGTGTAGATGTGATGGTACTGTCAGATCTGTGATGTGTAGATGTGATGGTACTGTCAGATCTGTGATGTGTAGATGTGATGGTACTGTCAGATCTGTGATGTGTAGATGTGATGGTACTGTCAGATCTGTGATGTGTAGATGTGATGATACTGTCAGATCTGTGATGTGTAGATGTGATGATACTGTCAGATCTGTGATGTGTAGATGTGATGGTACTGTCAGATCTGTGATGTGTAGATGTGATGGTACTGTCAGATCTGTGATGTGTAGATGTGATGGTACTGTCAGATCAGATCTGTGATGTGATGATGATGTGAGATGTGATGGTACTGTCAGATCTGTGATGTGTAGATGTGATGATACTGTCAGATCTGTGATGTGTAGATGTGATGATACTGTCAGATCTGTGATGTGTAGATGTGATGGTACTGTCAGATCTGTGATGTGTAGATGTGATGATACTGTCAGATCTGTGATGTGTAGATGTGATGGTACTGTCAGATCTGTGATGTGTAGATGTGATGGTACTGTCAGATCTGTGATGTGTAGATGTGATGATACTGTCAGATCGGTGATGTACCGTCAGATGTGATGATACTGTCAGATCTGTGATGTGTAGATGTGATGATACTGTCAGATCTGTGATGTGTAGATGTGATGATACTGTCAGATCTGTGATGTGATAGATGTGATGTGTATGTCAGATCTGTGATGTGTAGATGTGATGAGATCTGTGATGTGTAGATGTGATGGTACTGTCAGATCTGTGATGTGTAGATGTGATGGTACCGTCAGATCTGTCTGATGATGTAGATGTGATGATACTGTCAGATCTGTGATGTGTAGATGTGATGGTACTGTCAGATCTGTGATGTGTAGATGTGATGGTACTGTCAGATCTGTGATGTGTAGATGTGATGATACTGTCAGATCTGTGATGTGTAGATGTGATGATACTGTCAGATCTGTGATGTGTAGATGTGATGGTACTGTCAGATCTGTGATGTGTAGATGTGATGATACTGTCAGATCTGTGATGTGTAGATGTGATGATACTGTCAGATCTGTAACATGTAGATGTGATGTTACTGTCAGATCGGTGATGTGTAGATGTAATGGTGCTGTCAGATCTGTGATGTGTAGATGTGATGGTACTGTCAGATCTGTAACATGTTCTAGATGTGATGGTACTGTCAGATCTGTAACATGTTCTAGATGTGTTGGTACTGTCACACCTGTAACATGTTCTAGATGTGATGGTACTGTCAGATCTGTAACATGTTCTAGATGTGATGGTACTGTCACATCTGTAACATGTTCTAGATGTGATGGTACTGTCAGATCTGTAACATGTTCTAGATGTGATGGTACTGTCAGATCTGTAACATGTTCTAGATGTGATGGTACTGTCACACCTGTAACATGTTCTAGATGTGATGGTACTGTCAGATCTGTAACATGTTCTAGATGTGATGGTACTGTCAGATCTGTAACATGTTCTAGATGTGATGGTACTGTCAGATCTGTAACATGTTCTAGATGTGATGGTACTGTCAGATCTGTAACATGTTCTAGATGTGATGGTACTGTCACAGATCTGTAACATGTTCTAGATGTGATGGTACTGTCAGATCTGTAACATGTTCTAGATGTGATGGTACTGTCAGATCTGTAACATGTTCTAGATGTGATGGTACTGTCACACCTGTAACATGTTCTAGATGTGATGGTACTGTCACACCTGTAACATGTTCTAGATGTGATGGTACTCTCAGATCTGTAACATGTTCTAGATGTGATGGTACTGTCAGATCTGTACCATGTTCTAGATGTGATGGTACTGTCAGATCTGTAACATGTTCTAGATGTGATGGTACTGTCAGATCTGTAACATGTTCTACATGTGATGGTACTGTCAGAATCTGTCATGTGCCTCAAGTGTGATGATACTGTCAGATCTGTGATGTGTAGATGTGATGATACTGTCAGATCTGTGATGTGTAGATGTGATGATACTGTCAGATCTGTGATGTGTAGATGTGATGGTACTGTCAGATCTGTGATGTGTAGATGTGATGATACTGTCAGATCTGTGATGTGTAGATGTGATGATACTGTCAGATCTGTGATGTGTAGATGTGATGGTACTGTCAGATCTGTGATGTGTAGATGTGATGGTACTGTCAGATCTGTGATGTGTAGATGTGATGGTACTGTCAGATCTGTGATGTGTAGATGTGATGATACTGTCAGATCTGTGATGTGATGGTAGATGATGATGTGATGATACTGTCAGATCTGTGATGTGTGATGTGTACTGTCAGATGTGATGATACTGTCAGATCGGTGATGTGTAGATGTGATGGTACTGTCAGATCTGTGATGTGTAGATGTGATGATACTGTCAGATCTGTGATGTGTAGATGTGATGGTACTGTCAGATCGGTGATGTGTAGATGTGATGGTACTGTCAGATCTGTGATGTGTAGATGTGATGATACTGTCAGATCGGTGATGTGTAGATGTGATGGTACTGTCAGATCTGTGATGTGTAGATATGATGGTACTGTCAGAGATGTGTGATGTGTCAGATGTGATGGTAGATGTGATGATACTGTCAGATCTGTGATGTGTAGATGTGATGGTACTGTCAGATCTGTGATGTGTAGATGTGATGATGTACTGTCAGATCTGTGATGTGTAGATGTGATGGTACTGTCAGATCTGTGATGTGTGATGATGATACTGTCAGATCTGTGATGTGTAGATGATGATGGTACTGTCAGATCTGTGATGTGTAGATGTGATGGTACTGTCAGATCTGTGATGTGTAGATGTGATGGTACTGTCAGATCTGTGATGTGTAGATGTGATGGTACTGTCAGATCTGTGATGTGTAGATGTGATGGTACTGTCAGATCTGTGATGTGTAGATGTGATGGTACTGTCAGATCTGTGATGTGTTGATGTGATGATACTGTCAGATCTGTGATGTGTAGATGTGATGGTACTGTCAGATCTGTGATGTGTAGATGTGATGGTACTGTCAGATCTGTGATGTGTAGATGTGATGATACTGTCAGATCTGTGATGTGTAGATGTGATGGTACTGTCAGATCTGTGATGTGTAGATGTGATGGTACTGTCAGATCTGTGATGTGTAGATGTGATGGTACTGTCAGATCTGTGATGTGTAGATGTGATGGTACTGTCAGATCTGTGATGTGTAGATGTGATGGTACTGTCAGATCTGTGATGTGTAGATGTGATGGTACTGTCAGATCTGTGATGTGTAGATGTGATGGTACTGTCAGATCTGTGATGTGTAGATGTGATGGTACTGTCAGATCTGTGATGTGATAGATGTGATGAGATACTACTGTCAGATCTGTGATGTGTAGATGTGATGATACTGTCACTGTCTGTGATCTGATGATGTGATCTGATGTGATGTGATACTGTCAGATCTGTGATGTGTAGATGATGATACTGTCAGATCTGTGATGTGTAGATGTGATGGTACTGTCAGATCTGTGATGTGTAGATGTGATGGTACTGTCAGATCTGTGATGTGTAGATGTGATGGTACTGTCAGATCTGTGATGTGTAGATGTGATGGTACTGTCAGATCTGTGATGTGTAGATGTGATGGTACTGTCAGATCTGTGATGTGTAGATGTGATGGTACTGTCAGATCTGTGATGTGTGATGATACTGTCAGATCTGTGATGTGTATGTGATGGTACTGTCAGATCTGTGATGTGTAGATGTGATGGTACTGTCAGATCTGTGATGTGTAGATGTGATGGTACTGTCAGATCTGTGATGTGTAGATGTGATGGTACTGTCAGATCTGTGATGTGTAGATGTGATGATACCGTCTGTCAGATCTGTGATGTGTAGATGTGATGATACTGTCAGATCTGTGATGTGTAGATGTGATGATACTGTCAGATCTGTGATGTGTAGATGTGTCAGATGGTACTGTCATGATGATCTGTCAGATCTGTGATGTGTAGATGTGATGGTACTGTCAGATCTGTCAGATGTGTAGATGTGATGAGATACCGTGATGATCTGTCAGATCGGTGATGTCAGATCTGTCAGATGTGATGTAGATGTGATGGTACTGTCAGATCTGTGATGTGTAGATGTGATGGTACTGTCAGATCTGTGATGTGTAGATGTGATGGTACTGTCAGATCTGTGATGTGTAGATGTGATGGTACTGTCAGATCTGTGATGTGTGTAGATGTGATGGTACTGTCAGATCTGTGATGTGTAGATGATGGTACTGTCAGATCTGTGATGTGTAGATGTGATGGTACTGTCAGATCTGTGATGTGTAGATGTGATGGTACTGTCAGATCTGTGATGTGTGATGGTACTGTCAGATGTGATGGTATGGTACTGTCAGATCTGTGATGTGATGGTACTGAGATGTGATGATGTCAGATCTGGTGATGTGTAGATGATGGTACTGTCAGATCTGTGATGTGTAGATGTGATGGTACTGTCAGATCTGTGATGTGTAGATGTGATGGTACTGTCAGATCTGTGATGTGTAGATGTGATGGTACTGTCAGATCTGTGATGTGTAGATGTGATGATACTGTCAGATGTGTGTAGATGTGATGATACTGTCAGATCTGTGATGTGTAGATGTGATGGATACTGTCAGATCTGTGATGTGTAGATGTGATGATACTGTCAGATCTGTGATGTGTAGATGATGATGATACCGTCAGATCTGTGATGTGTAGATGTGATGGTACTGTCAGATCTGTGACATGTGATGTGATGATGTGATGACTGTCAGATCTGTCATGTGTAGATCTGTGATGTGATATGTAGATGTGATGATCTGTCAGATCCGTGATGTAGATGTGATGGTACTGTCAGATCTGGATGTGTAGATGTGATGATACTGTCAGATCTCAGATCTGATGGTACTGATGTGTAGATGTGATGGTACTGTCAGATCTGTGATGTGTAGATGTGATGGTACTGTCAGATCTGTGATGTGTAGATGTGATGGTACTGTCAGATCTGTGATGAGATGTGATGATGTGACTGTCAGATCTGTGATGATGTGTGATGATACTGTCAGATCTGGTGATGTGTAGATGTGATGGTACTGTCAGATCTGTGATGTGTAGATGTGATGGTACTGTCAGATCTGTGATGTGTAGATGTGATGGTACTGTCAGATCTGTGATGTGTGGATGATGTGATGGTACTGTCAGATCTGTGATGTGTAGATGTGATGATACTGTCAGATCTGTGATGTGTAGATGTGATGGTACTGTCAGATCTGTGATGTGTAGATGTGATGGTACTGTCAGATCTGATCTGTGATGTATGTGATGAGATGTGATGATACTGTCAGATCTGTGATGTGTAGATGTGATGATACTGTCAGATCTGTGATGTGTAGATGTGATGATACTGTCAGATCTGTGATGTGTAGATGTGATGGTACTGTCAGATCTGTGATGTGTAGATGTGATGGTACTGTCAGATCTGTGATGTGTGTAGATGTGATGGTACCGTCAGATCTGTGATGTGTAGATGTGATGGTACCTCGTCAGATCTGTGATGATGATCTGTGAGATGTGATGTGATACTGTCAGATCTGTGATGTGTAGATGTGATGATACTGTCAGATCTGTGATGTGTAGATGTGATGATACTGTCAGATCTGTGATGTGTAGATGTGATGGTACTGTCAGATCTGTGATGTGTAGATATGATGGTACTGTCAGATCGGTGATGTGTAGATGTGATGGTACTGTCAGATCGGTGATGTGTAGATGTGATGGTACTGTCAGATCTGTGATCTGATGCGGTGTGTACATAGTTTTCATTCTACCATCGACCTGATGAAATTTCCAAACAAATAAAACCCTTTACCAGATGAAGCTCTTCTCCCAAAGTCGTATTCCAGCTGCAGATATCACGGATCATGCAGCGCATGAAGGAAGTGATTGAACGGAAACTAAGATGTTGTCTTTTTTCTGAACGATGTGTAGTCAAGATAAAGGAAGCGATCTAGTGTTTGACGTAGTATAGAGATGAATAGACAGCCACATGCATGCCTCTTGTCGGGAGTGACACATACTCGTGTGTGGAGGTCCCCTAGTCCCATCTCAATCAGGTCGCCCTGCTCCTTCAGTGATTCGGCCGATCACCCCAGACATTCGTTGCAGCTGACAATCAGACGACACTCTAGTAGATACATGTTGTTGCCCTGTCTGGGGCGAGGTATTGAGGGGATTAAACAAGGACTGATCGACTCGGAGTTAATATGCTGTGTCTCAGTTGGGTATTCATGGTATATCGGTGGACTACCACTAGTCAGGATTAGCACAAGCAGACGCACACACAGGTGCATGTACGTGCAGTAACCTTGCACGTTAACCGCATTCGCATTACTTCCATGTTTACACTTGGTGGTCGTTAAGTTATATCTATGTACAATAAATGATGGTACTGACACGTAGGTATATCTGTAGGCCATATTGTCGTATAGTTTTCGAAATACTATTCTCCGTCTCAAACAAACACACGGGCGTTAAGACATCCAATCATAAACACACGCACGTCTGTAAACAGACATTTTCTAATCAGCGGAGAGTTGTCCATTGACGTTCCAAGTAAAGCGACAGATAGCATTGATAACTCCACATTTTAGCATTGAACGCTGATTGATTTTTCTGCCATGGTTTGGTCGTTTGGCCATATTTTGAGAGCATAATGTACTGTCAAACGGACATCAGTGTTCAATCCTTATAGCGTATACTACCATGTGAGCAATATCCTCTGTAAGTGGATAAGGATATTCAAAAAAACAACAACAAATATTTACAAACGTTTTGATAGGCAGTCAGCACAAGGCAACTCTCGTGCAGAAATCGTGAGCATGTGCAGTGTTGTGGACGGATTAATCAGCGCAGCCCTGTACCCACCTCAACAAGCACTTGACAAGACTGACATAAACTAGCAGACAGACCTACAGTAATCAGCTTCAAGTAATAGATCGATGTTAATCACTGCTCATGTCCTTGCCCCGAGGTACCTGACTGCCGCACACCGTAATCGGAAGTGCACTAGAAGACAGTCCGACACCTGGCAACGGTGCCTACACACCACGTGGGAATGTCACCACAATGTCGCCCCGAGGTCATGCTACAAGACAACTATGCACAACATAACAAGTGTGGCAGAAACATGAGCAACATACATACAGCAATATGACGACAGCTCCAGCAGTAACAGTCCTGTCGGGACTCTACCGTACCAGTACCTCTTGCTGGTTGTAAGAACTAGTCTGGAAAGGAAATAGGACCAATACCATGCGTGACAGAGCAGACCGGGTGTTATCGTACGCCTGTGGGTCTAGGTTCAGACCATCAGTCATTGGTTTATCTGATCCAAATTCAGTCACTGACTACACTTGATAAAAGTGTAATATTAGTGGCTGTAAAATACCTTCCACTCACTCAAGTTGTGTATTTAGCAATACTGCCGTTCGGTGTCGACATGTATAGGAGGTTCATAATGTCACTTCAGTATGCAAAAGTCGGGTATCGTAGTACATGTCAGATGGCATATTGTCATTGGTGATATCTAGCAGCTTCACAAGTTCACAATATTACTGCAACGACTTCTATATTTTGCGGAAATATGTACATAGATATTAATGTCTAGGCCAAGTGGGGGACGCCTACTGACAGAGACAGGTGTAGGGGAACCTACCGACAGAGACACGTGTAGGACAGATACTGGCAGAGACACGTGTAGGACAGAGACACGTGTAGGGCAGATACTTACAGAGACACACGTCGGACAGGTACTGACAGAGACACGTGTAGGACAGGTACTGACAGAGACACGTATAGGACAGAGACACGTGTAGGACAGAGACAGGATAGGTAATGACAGAGACACGTGTAGGACAGGTACTGACAGAGACACGTGTAGGACAGAGACAGGATAGGTAATGACAGAGACATGTGTAGGACAGATACTGACAGAGACACGGGTGGAACAAGTACTGACAGAGACAGGTGCAGGGCAGATACTGACAGAGACAAGTGTAGGGCAGATACTGACAGAGACAGGTGTAGGGTAGGTACGAACAGAGACACGTGTAGGACAGGTACTGACAGAGACAGGTGTAGGATAGGTACTGACAGAGACACGTGTAGGACAGATACTGACAGAGACAGGTGTAGGACAGGTACTGACAGAGACACGTGTAGAACAGGAACTGACAGAGACACGTGTAGGACAGGTACTGACAGAGACAGGTGTAGGATATGTACTGACAGAGACACGTGTAGGACAGGTACTGACAGAGACAGGCGTAGGATAGGTACTGACAGAGACACGTGTAGGACAGGTACTGACAGAGACAGGTGTAGGACAGGTACCGACAGAGACACGTGTAGGACAGATCCTGACAGACACTTGTAGGACAGGTACTGACTGACAGAGACACATGCAGGACAGGTACTGATCGGTTTAGGAGACTAATGTGACACTCTGTGGACATGTTTGTGATCCCCTAGTCATCTACCGACTACCGACAGACAGATGTATATATCTCATAAAACATGTTTCGTTAAATTGATCCAGAATGATGAATTTAAAACATTTAAACGTTGTCACAACATGATACATTAGATGCTGGAACGCAAAACCATAGGTGAAGCTATCGAGAGGTATGACAGAGGATAATACAGTATTAATATAGGCTATATATACTGCAGTTAATCACCTGCATCGTCTCTGCAAAGACGGCTCAACACCGGTTCCAAAACCAGTTTCTCACTCGCATAGACGGCTCAACACCGGTTCCTGAACCAGTTTCTCACTCACAAAGACGGCTCAACACCGGTTCCAAAACATTTTCTCACTCGCAAAGACAGCTCAACACCGGTTCCAAAACCAGTTTCTCACTCGCAAAGACGGCTCAACACCGGTTCCAAAACCAGTTTCTCACTCGCAAAGACGGCTCAACACCGGTTCCAAAACCAGTTTCTCAATCGCAAAGACGGCTCATCACTGGTTTCAGAACCAGTTTCTCACTCTCCCAGTTCTATGCTTCTATTATTGGCAGCGACCTTGCATACCGATCAGAACAAGCTGTTTGGTGTTACTTTTCGCATCGACGCTCACTAATCACATTTCAGGCGTGGTTAAAAATCAATTTAGAAGATAGTATCCGTGTGAAAAGCTGTATAGAAAACTATACATAGTGTATGAAAGGGTCTGGTCGCCTCTGGCATTATATCGATTGCGTTACAATAGAGAGGAAGAAGACGCGTAACTTTGTCCTTCTCTGGCTGAAGGTGACTGTGTACAGGTCACTGTGTGGACCATACACAAACACCCCTCTCCCATCGACCCCAGTAGTTACGGACCTGTCACTTCATATTCAAGGCAGGGGGCTCACATTTCACTAAGATACATTTTTTTCTGTTCTTTACCACGTGCAGCTTGTAAAGGAATGTCCACCTGTGTTACTCCGTATAATTGTACAGAAATTGATAACATACGAAGCTATTTCAACATATCGCTCTCAAGGGTACAACCGATGTACTGCTATTTAACGTCGAGTGTATATTTAAACTCATAATTGTGTGAACCTTCTCTTAACGATGCAAACCCTATATAATCCTTTGAGAAGTAATTCATACCAGAGGCAAGTACGGCGTTGTCAGGACAGCGAGATAATTTTTTTCCAGTTATACACCTCGACAGCGGGGTAGACGGATTTTTGTTAAAACGGCATTGTCCAATCAGATTACAGTGTTGTACATGTAAGGTAAGATAACATAAGATGAAGCCGTATCACGAGGGGTATCAGAGGGTACATCAGACCGTATAGGCCGAGGGATAAGGCCACAACAACTTGATCTTACCCCCATGTGTACCGCTTGTGTTTTTAACGTGGGCAGTTAGGAAATTCAAATTCAACATATTGTTTTACTTCTCCCACAAATAATTCATTAATTCAGAGTTTTAGTCACATCGGCAATATTTCAGCCATATCGTGACGAAAACAAGTTGTACCTTGATAGTAAATAAATCTTCATTATGAAATAAGGGGTCAGTAAAACAACTTGAATATCGAAGATAGCAATTTAAACCAGGCAGGTCACTTTAAGATTACATCACTAGTTAGGACTGTACAGAATGAAATGACCCTGGATCGCCAGCAACTGAAGGTATATCACAATACTAGGGACCAAGCTCTCACAACAATAACTCACTGAAGCAAAGTCGCCTTAACTGTGAAGCAAGAACAACCTGCAAAATAATCATACAAGTTTGACCTCTGAAACGGCTAATGACGTAAAGGCTACACTGAAGCTGCCAAATGATACATGTATAACTACATGCACAGAGAGTATATACTGAAGCTGTCAAATGATTATATGTATAACTACATACACGGAGAGTATATACTGAAGCTGTCAAATGATTATATGTATAACTACACACACGGAGAGTATATACTGAAGCTGTCAAATGATTATATGTATAACTACATACACGGAGAGTATATACTGAAGCTGTCAAATGATACATGTATAACTACATACACGGAGAGTATATACTGAAGCTGTCAAATGATTATATGTATAACTACATACACGGAGAGTATATACTGAAGCTGTCAAATGATACATGTATGACTACATACACGGAGAGTATATACTGAAGCTGTCAAATGATACATGTATAACTACATACACGGAGAGTATATACTGAAGCTGTCAAATGATTATATGTATAACTACAAACATGTACACGGAGAGTATATACTGAAGCTGTCAAATGATTATATGTATAACTACACACACGGAGAGTATATACTGAAGCTGTCAAATGATTATATGTATAACTACAAACATGTACACGGAGAGTATATACTGAAGCTGTCAAATGATTATATGTATAACTACACACACGGAGAGTATATACTGAAGCTGTCAAATGATTATATGTATAACTACACACACGGAGAGTATATACTGAAGCTGTCAAATAATTATATGTATAACTACACACACGGAGAGTATATACTGAAGCTGTCAAATGATTATATGTATAACTACACACACGGAGAGTATATACTGAAGCTGTCAAATGATTATATGTATAACTACATACACGGAGAGTATATACTGAAGCTGTCAAATGATACATGTATAACTACATACACGGAGAGTATATACTGAAGCTGTCAAATGATACATGTATGACTACATACACGGAGAGTATATACTGAAGCTGTCAAATGATACATGTATAACTACATACACGGAGAGTATATACTGAAGCTGTCAAATGATTATATGTATAACTACAAACATGTACACGGAGATATTATATACGGAGACTGTAAGTCGGGGTTAAGAAAATATACATGGAGTTTGTCATCTAATTGAACTAGACGCTTTGTCATTGCATTAACGTTTCCGACCCTGAACCCTGTCAGCGACTGATGGGAGAGGACAGTTTACCGGAGCGGCATGACACGCCCATAGCGCTAGTTCATTATCTGCCATCATGGAAATACCAGCAGGTGCAATTATAGTTTCAGAGAGAGAGAGAGAGAGAGAGAGAGAGAGAGAGAGAGAGAGAGAGAGAGAGAGAGAGAGCAATTAGGAAATAACAAACGAGCAGATGGATGACGCATCACCAGTCACACTGATTTTGCCAAGAGACTCGTTACGTTACTGATTTAATTAATATAATGTCATGAGGTTAATGTAGTGAAATTAACTCAGTAAGTGACTATAAATACGTTGCAATTTGTATTGGGCATAGATGAGTACTCCTAGGTAACAAGTTGGTTGCTTCCCGAAATACAACGTATTGTCCATTTAGGATGTATTGGTGGGTGGTTCCGTTAATACTTGAGTATTTGGACATGTGTCGTCTAACTTGTTTCTAAACTTGAGTCGTCATTAGTGTGTGAAAGGATATGTCAATTGTTTTGAAGTTGTTGTGATGTTGTAACTTCAAATACATGACAAGGTTGTCAAGTTGTCGCTGTTGCCGCCACAACAGGAGTCGGCCTGGACCTGCTGCTTCTCCCTGCATACAGCTAGTCTATAAATATGTGGTTGACACCCCACCCTGATAACAGTAAAGGGGCTGGTCAATAAACTGTCATGTTTGTAATCTATGAATGAAACCATATATCAACAAAACGTTTTAATCAATATCCATTCAGTTTGTTTCAACGTTTCAGTTCTGCACTGAAAACTGATTGTTTATATATATAGCATGTTATGTACGGCCCTTTCACTGACAACCAGCTATTAGGAAATTTGCACTGTGGTTTAGAAACAAAACCCTATATAAGATGCCTGGGTTGACAAACCATTTTAGAACTTTCACAGACGTTGTTGACCATACAACTAAACATTTATCGGAATTAACACAATGAAATGTACAACTTACAGTTATGAACATACTGCGAAAATACTCAGAAAGATCGTGCATGTTAGATGGAAAAGAAATGACACGACAGTACATGTACAACAATTAATAGTCCAGTTAACACAGTCAAATTATATCTGCAAACGAACAGTTAATTTATCCCGGTTACTACAGCGGTACTATCAGTTACCACACCATACACACAACGCACAAGACCCAAATATGTTTCATTGCAAAGATTTCACGTAAATATTTTGTTGTTGTAGCGGTCGTGACTGTAAATTCTGGTTATACTTGGCGTCAAAACAAAGGATAAATAATGGCATTTTCCGTACTGTATTTATTATAATGAGGCTCCATTACCTGTGTACTATTTGTTACTTCCATTCGATATCTGGCTTCACCCAGTTATCTGTGTGTTGTGGTGGGGTAGCCTAGTGGTCAAAGCGTCTGTTCGTCACGCCGAACACACGGGTTCGATTCCACACATGGGTACAATGTGTGAAGCCCATTTCTGGTGTCCCCGCCGTGATATTGCTGGAATATTGCTAAGAGCGACGTAAAACGTAACCTACTCCAAGTTATCTGTGTGATACGTGATGTCGATTACTGTTACTGTGTGCTTATTACAACTTATCATTTATATATACCTCTCACTATTTTCTTATAATCACTTCACCTTCATAACTGTGTAGGAATTTACATCGAAACGTTGCTGCAGTCCATAAAGTTATATATTTTCTAATTTGCTCACAAATTTCTAGAATTCTAGACACGTGCGTGTATTATTAGAACCTGCTTGTTTGTTGAACGCGCTTGTTTCTATAGCAACACAGGAAAACTGCTTCTGACATTCGTAGCACATTTAAGGTGCAAATGACAAAGATGATATTCATGTACTTACACAGTTACAATGGATTCATTCTGTTAAAAATATAACAACAAACAAAAAATACAACAAACATGAGTTAGTCAAAGACCCTGAAACAAATATCTCCTATCCAGCCTATGCAGCTGTGTCATAGTTGGCAAGAAGCTGATGTTTCTGAAAATGAAGACGGTGGTTTGGCTCCTTTTATTTACCATATTTTCTCAAGACATTTTAACAACTGTGTTGTATGCAGACTAAGTGTTAGTCTACACGTCAGTGCACCTGACTACCTACACAACACAAGATCTCCCTGTACAATGAAGTAGTAGTAGTAGTAGTAGTAGTTAAAGACCACGTCACTAAGCATGTTGTGCAAGTGTATGCAATTTGTCAACAGCACGTTTGATTTGTGTTGTAAGTTACGAACCCACTGTCTTTTTTCTCAGAGAAAAAAGACAGCAGTTGTCAATTGCACAAAGCGATCTCAGCGTTACGACGATCGGAACTCTACACGTAAACTTACGACAGTCGTGGCACAAAGATCGCGTTGTGCAAGTGGGGTCAGTAAGTCTAGTGTTCTAATGACGTCACGTAAATCGTCATGATGTCACGAACAATGGACGACTTTATTTTCAATTATTGCGTTCATAATACCTGCTTTGCTGTGGATCTCTTCCCAAGCAATGATAACAAACGTAATGAGTGAGTGAGTTAAATTTTACGCTCTACTCAGCAATATTCCAGCTATGTGACGACGGTCTGTAAATAATCGAGTCTGGACCAGACAATCCAGTGATCAACAGTATGAGCATCGATCTGCGCAATTGGGAACCAATGACATGTGTCAACCGAGTCAGCGAGCCTGACCACCCGATCCCGTTAGTCGCCTCTTACCACAAGTATGGGTTACTGAAGACAAATTCTAACCCGTTCAGTGAGGATAGCTGAAACCAAATTTACCTGTCTCCTTTAGGCAATACATAAGGATTGCACTCGGCGATTGTAATCAGGACGCTTTGTATACTAACTGTAGGTACGGCCACGTATGAAATCGGCGTCATCCAGGAGCCAGAGGCTGCTGATCACGGACATACGGTATCGGAGATTACAAGTAGAATACTCACGGCACTGTCCCTGGTGTTTAAGTTAGGGAGCCAGTTGTTAACTGTCCACGCTGCCTGAAAATGAAGATCAGCATATAGTGCACGCACTCACATTTACATACATGAATAACTTTGTACAAACATGGTCGTATGAAACTGAGGAAGATTAAATACCGGATTTGTTCACTTTTTGAACTGGATGATTGTAAGTCCTAGACGATCTAGTTTACCTCCAGAATAAGCCGGATCATGTCGAACGGGACATACGAGCTGCATAGAACATGTACGTTGCTGACGCACACGGGGCGGGAGGCAACAGAGGACGCCGACAGGAGAAGAAGGAAATAGAATGTTAAGGTTTTAGATATAGAAGCGTAATTCAGAAACAAATGTAACTGTTTGAACATTTTAGACAAGTGGGGATGGAAGATGGGGTGTTCCAGAAAAACAAAATATTGCAACAAGCTATATACCATGTCCTGATACAAATAATATGTCGGCCATCGGTACCACGTGCATGTACGGCTCTGACGTGGCTGACATATTGTGTGTGGCGGTATCCCACAAGGACGAGTCACAACCCTCCTCCTACAATAACCAGCAGCAGAACGTCCAGATTACCTTAATATAATTCATATTGTGGATCTTTGAATTTTTGGATCTTCAGACCTTAAATCTGCATTTGTGTTTTAAGACATCGTGTGTAAGTCAATACCTTGTCCGGGATGACTCCCATTAAACATAATGTACCTCGAGGCTGTCATAGTAGACGTCACAGCAAGACGTGGGTGACACGTCCCTCATACATACATGCATCAACCTTTACACGACCTTCATGTTGTTAGATGTGTCCCTTCTCCCGATTGTCACAGGCCACACCAACTTTACTAGTTGTTTCCCCAACCCGCCTAGCGCGTTTTACCTGTTTCATCCCAAAGTTCCCAAAGGGTAAATTATTGTGTCCCAAACACGCAAAGACTTCGCGTGAAGCAAATTAAATGTTTCCATGGAAGATGACCTCCTCCTCCACACAAACACGTACGCTCGCACACGCACACGCACCAGCACACGCACTGTACAGAACAATTGTCCACGCATTATGACAATGACAATACTTTATTACCCGTGAGGGAATTCTCGTGTAAAGTACAGAGCTCAAACATTGATAAAATGATTAAATTATTGTCATACAATAAATAACACACATATAACACGCTAACAAGGTAAGACAAACACTAGGAATCATTTAAAAGGCTAATACTGGCAGGTACAAAGGATTTCATGGCACGATTAGATTTAAGACGGGGTAAATTATAACGGCGTCTAGAAGGCAGTAATTTACATTCATAGTGGTCGGGATAATCTGGATCAGATATAATCTTACGGGCTGACTTGAGAACTCTTTCTTCATATATTTCATTTAGGTTAGCAAAAGATACAACTGCAAATGTACTGGCTAATAAAACTATTTTGGGGAAACAGTTTCTCTTTTTAAGGGACAAGGTTCCATACCAGTATTGTACAGAAAAAGCCAGAACGCTCTGTGTAAAGCACTGATGGAAAAGACACATGATTGATTACCATTGAAAGATCTCAATTTGCGCAAGAAGTGTAACCTTTGTTGACACTTATTGAATATAGCATCTGTGTTTACATTAAAATGCAGTTTGTTATCAATATATGTACCAAGATACTTGTATTCATTAACGGTTTTAACAGGTTCATTTTCAATTATAACTGGCAACTTGGTGTTCTTGTTAGTTCTGAAGTCAATAATAAGTTTCTTAGTTTTCTTCACAGTCACTTGAAGATAATCATGTTCACACTATGATACAAAGTCACTTATATCATCTCTAAGATTACAGTGTAGAAAAGCTTTTATTGCACTTTCCTCCCGTGTAAAGATTGTACAACATTTCATGATCAAACGTTGTGCCTGTTGGCCATATTTGTGTCACATTAAATGTCTCCACTTAAAACACATGGAATCAATATCACCCGTCTCGTTCACACATTCTAGGTAAATCCACCGAAAAGTGTAACCTGTTCCATGATTTGTCTCCGTGCCTCTCGCTACGACGCCACGCGCCTCTTCTACTATCGACCATTTGTAGAAAAAAGGACTTTCGTCAAACCAGTGAATCGTTCTCTAGGATGCTAGGTTCCGACGTCCAACGTTATGTCCATTTGATCACAATGGTCTTCCCGCACGATATCCTACTGTTCTACTATACTTCACGATATCCTTCTGTCTGTTTTATCAGTTGCCACTTATATGCTTTAAAGTGTAACGATCACACCTTAGAATGATGGCTATTTCAAACTTGCTGTGTAGTACAAGGAATTGGAGTACATGCAACATTTCTGGTATGGTTCCCAATACATCTCTACTCGTGATGCCACCCGAGGCTGACTACCATTCGTTACAATAATCCCAACATATTCAGAAATGAACGCATTGTTCTAGGTGCCTATAGTCATCTGCTTGTCAGTGGGGGAGGCAAGTACATTTGTAATTGGTTCTGTCCGGGTGTTAGTTCATGTAGACACGACCATATGTCTTACATGTGTGAACCTGTGTTGTTTGTTTACCTAGTCATGTATAAGTTTGCCTTGCTGGCATACAGCGTCCATTAATAATACCAAGTACGTTCGTCATCATTTCTAATTTTGAACGGATTGCTGTGTCTGGCAAACAGAAATTGGCAATTGATTCTTGCGTGCAGCCATTATTACTAGACAAGGATTGTCTAGTGTGCAGTAGGATTACTGGATGGTTGTCCGTTGTGAAGCCAGGCTTACTTGACAATGATTGTCTAGTATGGTGATAACTATATCTGATTCAAGATTACTTAACAATGTTTAAGCCAGGCTAACATGCCAATGTTTGTCTAGTACGGTGATAACATGCCAATGTTTGTCTAGTATGGTGATAACTTGACAATGTTTGTCTAGTATGGTGATAACATGACAATGTTTGTCTAGTATGGTGATAACTTGACAATGTTTGTCTAGTATGGTGATAACATGACAATGTTTGTCTAGTATGGTGATAACATGACAATGTTTGTCTAGTATGGTGATAATGTTTGTCTAGTATGGTGATAACTTGACAATGTTTGTCTAGTATGGTGATAACATGACAATGTTTGTCTAGTATGGTGATAACATGACAATGTTTGTCTAGTATGGTGATAACTTGACAATGTTTGTCTAGTATGGTGATAACATGACAATGTTCGTCTAGTATGGTGATAACATGACAATGTTTGTCTAGTATGGTGATAACATGACAATGTTTGTCTAGTATGGTGATAACATGACAATGTTTGTCTAGTATGGTGATAACATGCCAATGTTTGTCTAGTATCGTGATAACTTGACAATGTTTGTCTAGTATGGTGATAACTTGACAATGTTTGTCTAGTATGGTGATAACTTGACAATGTTTGTCTAGTATGGTGATAACATGACAATGTTTGTCTAGTATGGTGATAACTCGACAACGATTGTCTAGTATGGTGATAACATGACAATGTTTGTCTAGTATGGTGATAACTTGACAATGTTTGTCGAGTATGGTGATAACTTGACAACGATTGTCTAGTATGGTGATAACATGACAATGTTTGTCTAGTATGGTGATAACATGACAATGTTTGTCTAGTATCGTGATAACATGACAATGTTTGTCGAGTATGGTGATAACATGACAATGTTTGTCTAGTATGGTGATAGCTTGACAATGTTTGTCTAATATGTAGGTGCCAGGATAACTTGACAATGTTCGTCAAGTATGGTGATAACTAGACAATGTTTGTCTAATATGTAGGTGCCAGGATAACTTGACAATGTTTGTCTTGTATGGTGATAACTTGACAATGTTTGTCTAGTATGGTGATAACTTGACAATGTTTGTCTAGTATGGTGATAGCTTGACAATGTTCGTCTAATATGTAGGTGCCAGGATAGCTTGACAATGTTTGTCGAGTATGGTGATAACATGACAATGTTTGTCTAGTATGGTTATAACTTGACAATGTTTGTCTAATATGTAGGTGCCAGGATAACTTGACAATGTTTGTCTAGTATGGTGATAACTTGACAATGTTTGTCTAATATGTAGGTGCCAGGATAACTTGACAATGTTTGTCTAGTATGGTGATAACTACACAATGTTTGTCGAGTATGCAGGTGCCAGGATAACTTGACAATGTTTGTCTAGTATGTAGGTGCCAGGATAACTTGACAATGTTTGTCTAGTATGTAGGTGCCAGCATAACTTGACAATGTTTGTCTAGTATGTAGGTGCCAGGATACCTTGACAATGTTTGTCTAGTATGTAGGTGCCAGGATAACTTGACAATGTTTGTCTAGTATGTAGGTGCCAGGATAACTTGACAATGTTTGTCTAGTATGTAGGTGCCAGGATAACTTGACAATGTCTGTCTAGTATGTAGGTGCCAGGATAACTTGACAATGTTTGTCTATTATGTAGGTGCCAGGATAACTTGACAATGTTTGTCTAGTATGTAGGTGCCAGGATAACTTGACAATGTTTGTCTAGTATGTAGGTGCCAGGATAACTTGACAATGTTTGTCTAGTATGTAGGTGCCAGGATAACTAGACAATGTTTTTCGAGTATGTAGGTGCCAGGATAACTTGACAATGTTTGTCCAGTATGGCAACAGGATAACTTGACAATGTTTGTCTAGTATGTAGGTGCCAGGATAACTTGACAATGTTTGTCTAGTATGTAGGTGCCAGGATAACTTGACAATGTTTGTCCAGTATGGCGACAGGATAACTTGACAATGTTTGTCTAGTATGTAGGTGCCAGGATAACTTGACAATGTTTGTCTAGTATGTAGGTGCCAGGATAACTTGACAATGTTTGTCTAGTATGTAGGTGCCAGGATAACTTGACAATGTTTGTCTAGTATGTAGGTGCCAGGATAACTTGACAATGTTTGTCTAGTATGTAGGTGCCAGGATAACTTGACAATGTTTGTCTAGTATGTAGGTGCCAGGATAACTTGACAATGTTTGTCTAGTATGTAGGTGCCAGGATAACTTGACAATGTTTGTCCAGTATGGCGACAGGATAACTTGACAATGTTTGTCTAGTATGTAGGTGCCAGGATAACTTGACAATGTTTGTCTAGTATGTAGGTGCCAGGATAACTTGACAATGTTTGTCTAGTATGTAGGTGCCAGGATAACTTGACAATGTTTGTCTAGTATGTAGGTGCCAGGATAACTTGACAATGTTTGTCTAGTATGTAGGTGCCAGGATAACTTGACAATGTTTGTCTAGTGTGTAGGTGCCAGGATAACTTGACAATGTTTGTCTAGTATGTAGGTGCCAGGATAACTTGACAATGTTTGTCTAGTATGTAGGTGCCAGGATAACTTGACAATGTTTGTCCAGTATGTAGGTGCCAGGATAACTTGACTATGTTTGTCTAGTATGTAGGTGCCAGGATAACTTGACAATGTTTGTCCAGTATGGCGACAGGATAACTTGACAATGTTTGTCTAGTATGTAGGTGCCAGGATAACTTGACAATGTTTGTCTAGTATGTAGGTGCCAGGATAACTTGACTATGTTTGTCTAGTATGTAGGTGCCAGGATAACTTGACAATGTTTGTCTAGTATGTAGGTGCCAGGATAACTTGACAATGTTTGTCTAGTATGTAGGTGCCAGGATAACTTGACAATGTTTGTCGAGTATGTAGGTGCCAGGATAACTTGACAATGTTTATCTAGTATGTAGGTGCCAGGATAACTTGACAATGTTTGTCTAGTATGTAGGTGCCAGGATAACTTGACAATGTTTGTCTAGTATGTAGGTGCCAGGATAACTTGACAATGTTTGTCTAGTATGTAGGTGCCAGGATAACTTGACAATGTTTGTCTAGTATGTAGGTGCCAGGATAACTTGACAATGTTTGTCTAGTATGTAGGTGCCAGGATAACTTGACAATGTTTGTCTAGTATGTAGGTGCCAGGATAACTTGACAATGTTTGTCCAGTATGTAGGTGCCAGGATAACTTGACAATGTTTGTCTAGTATGTAGGTGCCAGGATAACTTGACAATGTTTGTCTAGTATGTAGGTGCCAGGATAACTTGACAATGTTTGTCTAGTATGTAGGTGCCAGGATAACTTGACAATGTTTGTCCAGTATGGCGACAGGATAACTTGACAATGTTTGTCGAGTATGCAGGTGCCAGGATAACTTGACAATGTTTGTCTAGTATGTAGGTGCCAGGATAACTTGACAATGTTTGTCTAGTATGTAGGTGCCAGGATAACTTGACAATGTTTGTCTAGTATGTAGGTGCCAGGATAACTTGACAATGTTTGTCTAGTATGTAGGTGCCAGGATAACTTGACAATGTTTGTCTAGTATGTAGGTGCCAGGATAACTTGACAATGTTTGTCCAGTATGGCGACAGGATAACTTGACAATGTTTGTCTAGTATGTAGGTGCCAGGATAACTTGACAATGTTTGTCTAGTATGTAGGTGCCAGGATAACTTGACAATGTTTGTCTAGTATGTAGGTGCCAGGATAACTTGACAATGTTTGTCTAGTATGTAGGTGCCAGGATAACTTGACAATGTTTGTCTAGTATGTAGGTGCCAGGATAACTTGACAATGTTTGTCCAGTATGTAGGTGCCAGGATAACTTGACAATGTTTGTCTAGTATGTAGGTGCCAGGATAACTTGACAATGTTTGTCCAGTATGGCGACAGGATAACTTGACAATGTTTGTCTAGTATGTAGGTGCCAGGATAACTTGACAATGTTTGTCTAGTATGTAGGTGCCAGGATAACTTGACTATGTTTGTCTAGTATGTAGGTGCCAGGATAACTTGACAATGTTTGTCCAGTATGGCGACAGGATAACTTGACAATGTTTGTCTAGTATGTAGGTGCCAGGATAACTTGACTATGTTTGTCTAGTATGTAGGTGCCAGCATAACTTGACAATGTTTGTCCAGTATGGCGACAGGATAACTTGACAATGTTTGTCTAATGTGGTGCCAGGAAAACTTGACAATGTTTGTCTAGTATGGCGCCAGGATAACTTGACAATGATTGTCTAATGTGGTGCCAGGACAACTTGACAATGTTTGTCTAGTATGGCGACAGGGTAACTTGACAATGATTGTTTAGTGTGATGCCAGGAAGTGATGACAATGATTGTCTTGTGTCGAGCCAGGATTTCTAGTTTTGAGTACCACACCATTTTCCAGACCTGCCAGGAGATATGTTATGGAGTTCAGGGCCCTATTCGACAAGATCTAACTCCTGTACTTTTCCATCTACTTACGACAATCGTAGCTCTGCTCTGAAGAATAAAGTCCGGACTGGTAGATTGGTTGATGATGACATATAAATGTGTTCTGAATGTACACACAGTTCTTCAAATACGTCTTATCTTGAAGAAGGTGTGTTTCCACATAACTGCACCTATCATGCATGGTCTTCACTGTTCCTGTTTTAACTTCACATCAATGTAATGCACGCAGTGCTTGAATAGATCAATGGTTACACCTCTAATGACCTCCAAGGCCACTGTTTATCTGCTGTGGGCCTCAACGTTCTTGTTTAGACAGTCTGAAGTGAGAGTACCTGGATTTGTATCATGTTATTAGATGGAGCTAGGGCAATATACTTTATCCTGTTAATAAATGGAGCTAGGGCAATGTGCTTGTATCCTGTTATTAAATGGTGTTAGGGCTATATATTTGTATCCTGTTATTCAATGGAGCTTGGGCTATGTGCTTGTATCCTGTTATTAAATGTAGCTTGGGCTATGTACTTGTATCCTGTTGTTAAATGGAGCTTGGCCTATGTACTTGTATCCTGTTATTAAATGGAGCTTGGGCTATGTACTTGTATCCTGTTATTAAATGGAGCTACGGCAATGTACTTGTATCCTGTTATTAAATGGAGCTAGGGCTATGTACTTGTATGATGTTAATAAAAGGAGCTTGGGCTATGTACTTGTATCCTATTATTAAATGGAGCTAGGGCTATGTACTTGTATGATGTTATTAAATGGAGCTTCGGCTATGTACTTGTATCCTGTTATTACATGGAGCTTGGCCTATGTACTTGTATCCTGTTATTAAATGGAGCTTGGCCTATGTACTTGTATCCTATTATTAAATGGAGCTTGGGCTATACATGATGTTATTAAAATGGAGCTTGGGTTATGTACTTGTATTCTATTATTAAATGGAGCTAGGGCTTTGTACTTGTATTATGCTATTAAATGGAGTTTGGCCTATGTACTTGTATATTATTATCAAAAGGAGCTAGGGCTATGTACTTGTATGATGTTATCAAATGGAGCTAGGGTTATGTACTTGTATGATGTTATTAAATGGAGTTTGGCCTATGTACTTGTATATTATTACTGAATGGAGCTAGGGTTATGTACTTGTATCCTGTTATTAAATGGAGCTTGGGCTATGTACTTGCATCCTGTTATTAAATGGAGCTTGGGCTATATACTTGTATCCTGTTATTAAATGGAGCTAGGGCTCTGTACTTGTATTATGTTATTAAATGGAGTTTGCCCTATGTACTTGTATATTATTTTCAAATGGAGCTTGGGCTATGTACTTGTATCATGTTATTAAATGGAGCTAGGGCTATGTACTTGTATCATGTTTTTAAATGGAGCTAGGGTTATGTACTTGCATGATGTTATTAAATGGAGTTTGGCCTATGTACTTGTATATTATTATCAAATGGAGCTTGGGCTATGTACTTGTATCCTATTATTAAATGGAGCTAGGGCTATGTACTTGTATCCTATTATTCAATGGAGCTAGGGTTATGTACTTGTATCCTGTTATTAAATGGAGCTTGGGCTATGTACTTGTATCCTGTTATTAAATGGAGCTTGGCCTATGTACTTGTATCCTATTATTGAATGGAGCTAGGGTTATGTTCTTGTATCCTGTTATTAAATGGAGCTTGGGCTATGTCCTTGCATCCTATTATTAAATGGAGCTTGGGCTCTGTACTTGCATCCTGTTATTAAATGGAGCTTGGGCTATGTACTTGTATTATGTTATTAAATGGAGTTTGGCCTATGTACTTGTATATGTATATTATTATCAAATGGAGCTTCGGCTATGTACTTGTATCCTATTATTCAATGGAGCTAGGGTTATGTACTTGTATCCTATTATTCAATGGAGCTAGGGTTATGTACTTGTATCCTGTTATTAAATCGAGCTTGGGCTATGTACTTGTATCCTATTATTAAATGGAGCTTGGCCTATGTACTTGCACCCTGTTATTAAATGGAGCTTGGGCTATGTACTTGTATCCTGTTATTAAATGGAGCTTGGGTTATGTACTTGTATTATGTTATTAAATGGAGCTTGGGCTATGTACTTGTATCCTGTTATTAAATGGAGCTTGGCCTATGTACTTGTCTCCTATTATTAAATGGAGCTTGGGCTATGTACTTGCACCCTGTTATTAAATGGAGCTTGGGCTATGTACTTGTATCCTGTTATTACATGGAGCTTGACCTATGTACTTGTATCCAGTTATTAAATGGAGCTTGGGTTATGTACTTGTATCCTGTTATTAAATGGAGCTTGGGCTATGTACTTGTATCCTGTTATTAAATGGAGCTTGGCCTATGTACTTGAATGATGTTATTGAATGGAGCTAGAGCTATGTACTTGTATCATGTTAATAAATAGAGATAGGGTAATGAATGTGTGTACTAACTTTCAATGTGTGTATTCTCTGGCTAATATGACGCACCAGTGACTATTTGTACAGTTCTGTCATGATCCTGGATGGTGCAAGAAGCTATTTGTTACAAAACACAAAGCAGGATACTAAAAAAGTATTTTATTAACATACAGACAATTAATTATGAAATCTGAAAGAAATCTAGAGTATTATTGAAACCATTATTAGTTTATAACCTTCTAAAATTTATTCAGTAGATGTACTGTAGTCATTTCACACATCCCAGCTGCACTTCAGAATCCTTCTCCCTACCAAATAGTCTCACTACATACAGTGTTAATAGCTTCTCCCTACCAAATAGTCTCACTACATACAGTGTTAATAGCTTCTCCCTACCAAATAGTCTCACTACATACAGTGTTAATAGCTGCAGATATAGACACTCAGTTTAACATATGGACAGAACACTCCAAGCTATCCACTAAGTACTGAAAACTGCAATGTGGGGTAGGGGCACATAGTAACGGGTAAGGTGATTGGGGGTGGGGTGGGTGATTTGTCTCTGGTGATTAGGTTAAATGGAAGTTCATTCACTGATAACTGTAACTAAATAATAACAGAAAACCAAACATTACTTCAAGTAAAATTATCTCCCTATAACAAACGTGAATTCAAAATCATATTTATTCATTGCATCAAATGAACAGTAAAACAGAGATTAAATATGACATATAATAAATAATTATGAAAGGAAATAAAGCTAATGACAAGTTGTTAATACTGTATCAATAACCAAATAATGCTGTTGATCCATGTATAAAGACATAAAGAAACCACAACATGGTACATAAATATGTCCACAGATATTTTCAGGAAAACAAAACCAACCCTGGAATGGAGGACAAGGGTGGATTTATCACAGAATTAGGTATAACATAAAGACAAACTTATATAACAATTTCAGGTTACAAACATTTCATGGAAGGAAATGAGAGCTCTGTCATAGCTTTCTTTCAACTTACAGCTACATTTTACAAATCAGAAAATATACTTCAAATTCCTCCAATATGATTGTGAGACTGTAATGAATGTCAGTGTTCCTAATGGTAACACAGGCCACAGCCTGCTGTGTGAAACACAAAATCATCTCATTAAAGCGAGGGATTCTGACTTCATTCTGATATAATGCCTCACCAAATACTGAATAGTGAAAATTGTGAAACAAACCCAGAACACTTAACAAGTAGAAAAATAAATATGCAATTCTCATATTTATTTGAAGAAATTAAATATGCACATTTCTTTGGAGTGAATATTTGGTACTGCTAGCAAATGTTTTCTGTGAGCAAAATATAGCAAACACTGCAATGGATGTAGAGAAGGGTTGTGATATGTTCATCAACAGATATGAATGACAACTTCAGCAAATACATCTTCCCTCAATATTTTGTTCACACAGTACAGAACAAGTAACGGCAAGTTGTGGTAAGAGATGAACTGTTTGGCTTCTCAATGTACATTTTAGGCACTGATGTAATCACAGAACTTGGCACAAATAGCTTCAACAAGTCATTTTATTATGGCATTTTGGATGAATTTGTCCTGAGAAAACGCACTAGCTTCACCTGATTCTGTTCACGTTCCAATAACAAGGCTAATTTAACAACAAACATGAAACTATGATTTGGAAGATGTCAAAACTGACACCTAATACAATTAAAATTTTAACATTTTCTGATATCCATAAAAAAGTTCAACTTCAAGTAGCATATAATCTTCATTTTCACACACATTTTGTAAATCTAAACTTTTCTTCTGCAAAAATTAACACCTAGGTTTTGACTAATCAATTGAACAATCCAACCACATGAATCCCTATGATCCACATAAAGGCCCTCTTACACATATGATTCTGGAACATCTAGAAACAAATGAATGGACTTTCTCTTCTACTTTTTCTTCTTCTTGCCTTTTTTCCCCTTTTTCCCCTTGGGTGCATCTGGCCATCCGAAACCCCTCATGCTGAGAGCGTCCACTGCATCGTGTGCAATGTAATACAGGTTCTCCATGGCTGGAGGACTTAGAATGTCCACCTCAGATTTCACACTTTTTATGGATTTGGCAGAAGATTTGCCAGACTTTTTGCCAGACTTTTTGCCAGACTTCTTTCCAGACTTCTTTCCAGACTTCTTGGCTGACTTCTTTTTGCCTGCCTATTAAGTCAAGATATTTAAATCAAATAGACATTGTGTTATTGTATAAGTGACATCAAATAATAATATTGTTCACAATACTGATCTTTCATTTATATGACATGCACACTAAATAACTCAAAGCAATGACAAAGAACCATACTTTTTTTAAGCCAAATAAAATTTCACAAACAACATATTTGGTTTTCTTGAAGCACCCAGTCCATCAGGTTGGCTCCACCACCCACATACAGTACTTCCAAGTTACTTTCTACTGACAGCTTACTGTGGACAAATATCAAAGGACACCTTTCTTTGTTGTCAAACTAATATTTGTCTTTCAAGGCTATAAAAAAAATGTTCAAATCATCCCATTTAACTAGAATTTAACGGAAACTGTTTATTGACAGAATGCATCTTTTTCACTGAGAAAATGACAATCAACCCTAATGTCCAAGATATTTTTATGGATTAAACTTCTTTTTAATTTCTCTCACGACATTTTGAGACCAGTCCAGGTCCCTTCATCAGTTCACCTGATGAAGGGACCTGGAACTGATGAAGGGACCTGGACTGGTCTCAAAACGTCGTGAGAGAAATTAAAAAGAAGTTTAATCCATACAAATATCTTGGACATCAATGTACAACTTCTAAATGCCACTGAAAGAAATCAACCCTAAGTTAGGGTACAGATACACACCATATTTTCTAGATGATTTTGTACCATTGATAAATCTCAGTAAACACAGGTAAAGGTTGGAGATGGGCGTCCCAGGTCGGCCTGATGATGCTTCCCCCCAGACACCCCAGTGATGCAGCGACTGCTTCTGTCATGAGTTCTGAAACATACAAATCCAAACAGTAAGGGTTTGGGAGCATTAACTTCTTGGGTTATTCACTTGTAGCTCACCTCACAGAGGGTCAGGTGAGTTTAAAACATGTGTGACTGAATCCATGTCCTCAATTATCTGAAAGTCAAGTGAGCTTACGTCATGGCCCGATTTTCTGTCATTTAGCAGCAGTTTTCTGCAGTTACCCCTGTATGTCTCAGTCTCTGAACTGTTACCAAGTGCATCTCCTCCACCCGGCCCTTTCTGTAATGTAAAATCCCCAAATGAAGCAAGTCTAGATTGTTCCCTGGTCAAGGAATTAACCATATCAGTGATCTCAGTGGGGCTCCCTTTCAATTTAAATAGAGCTGTGTGTTTCTATCAGAATTATATATTTTCAGAGACTAAGCAGTTGCAAAGTTCACTTTGAATGTGGACAAAAGTCAAATTACATCTCCATACCTCCATCTCCCTTCCTCCTCTCTCCTCCCCCCCCCTCTCTCTCTCTCTCTGACGTGTATTGTTATTAAATGGGTTATAAAGCAGATCTAACTATCACACTACTGTTGTTTCATTTTTATGCTGCCTATTTTATATTTGTAACTTGATTTCATGGTATACATTCTTTTCAAAGCTCTTAATTTCACTACAAACATCCAAATACAGACAATTGTACACCCAAACAATAAGGTATCAATGTCGTATAAATTGTAAAAATTATACCAGCATATGTGTTTTATACAATAATCATAAACATGATGCTTGTCATTTTTGTTAATGAAGAATGATGGTTCAGTCAGTTGATAACATTGGATAGGAGGCCCTCATCACTTGACCTTGGGGTCATCAGACAACACTTAGTGCACTATGTGCAATAACAGAATATACCTTTGGAAGTGAGCTGCCACAGAGGCAAGTCAAACCTGCTGACGACTGTGTAACTAAAGGGAGATAACTACTACTGATAATTATTGTCATGTCTGAAATGGTGTTATCCCACCAAAGGCCGATCAAGTCATATGGACCCGTGAAACAAATGGAATTGGAAACAAATGCAGGTACGTAGAAAATCTCAATGTCTGTTTCTGACTAGATTATATCTATTTTTAGCCTAATGAAACAGGCTTGTTGTGACAAAACAGACACTGAGAAGTACAAAACTCACAAAAAACTGGACATATTTTCTGTCTATATTCATTAAAACATGCAAAACCATGAATTCTCATTATAACTGTTATCAAATGTTAGCTGTGATCATGCACAACTATAATTTTATTCACATTTCCACGCTGAATGTGTACATTAGGCAGTCTGCAAACATTGCCACAATCAAATCAGAAGCATGTGTCAAGTATTATTTGTCTAGTTAAGGCTTATTTAAAAGCCTAAAAGGTTGATATGTCAAAAGTTGTTACTGACTGACAACAATGCAAGGACAGATTGAGGCTAGTTAGACTTAGACTCAAGCACATTTGTCAGACATATAAAGCAGAAACTACCACACACTCCATACTTGTCATCAAAGTAGAATGTAGCTACCTTATGTTGTTGATTACATTGCCATTACCAGTCAGTGCCAATGAACTTCTGGCTTCCCTTGTCGGAGTGTCCACCTTTGTCATCTTATTAGTTTTGAAGTTTACAAGTACAAATTGCTGTCAGCTTCCAAGCCTTCTTTCACCTGATGAAGGAGCAAGGATATACTCCAAAACATTGTGTTCCTCATAGTACTGAAGTTGACAGCCATAAATTTGAACCTTTTTCACTTCCAAATGCCACTTAAAGACTTGAGTGTAGTGTAGTTTTAATGAGTCCAAATAATGAGGTTGATAATCACACTATAGTCCGTTCGGCTCAAAAACGGACCAATGAAGCAACCTAACTTGAAAAATAATAAACACATAATCCTCAATGAAACGCTGATCATAATCAAAACATCAGACCAACTCTGTGATTTATTTGCAGAATTTATGTCCTAAAAATAAAAAAAATAAGTTGTTTAACAAACTATTATTAAAATTTTGACACAGTTCACTATTTGTTACGAAGGAGGAGTTACAATATAGGCAGTTACAATAATTTGTTATGAGGTCCGTGGACAAACATTTGTAAATGTTTTCATCTTCTCGTACCATTGATTTTGAAATTCATGGATTCCGTCGTGTTTGGTGCCGGCTGTTCTGGTGTACAAGTAGTGAGTTCATTTCATTATTATACCAATGACATCAAGGAGAGATGACATGATCACCATAAACAAAACTATGAACTCAATTTTTGCGAGTCTACATAGGATACAACATCTCATAAACAAATCAAGTCATGTTTTAGGACATATTAGTAACACTGATGACTGTTCAGTAAAACCTATTCAGTGCTTCATAACACATATCAAAGAATGAGTCATATGAACATACAATACTGTTAAAAGTGTTGTTGGTAATTGTGGCCTTGGTGCTTCAGACAGGTCCTCTTCATAAGGCTTATTTATTCCTTTAAGGATATATATTTCTGAATAATGACTGCTGGTGGACTGGAAATTCAATCAAATTACAAAGACATCTCACAATATATTTTCATTATTCGCAAGTCTTTCTGATTGTTTCATCATAAACAGTGTTTTTTCAACTTGTTTTGCGGTTTTCTTACCCGAGTATTGTATACAAAAGGATTGCCATTGTTGGTTGATAGCCTGAGCCCACCCATTCCTAATCAGCTGGGTCACCTGTACCCCAAAAAACCACAATGAAAATTTAAATGAATTTAAAGTTTGTTATTATGAAATGATAATGTAAATTCTGGAAAATATCTTTAGTACTGCCAATCACCAAAAGTCTCAGCTATTTGGCATTGATTCATCAGATTTTCAGTGACGACATCGTTTGTTTTGTGTTTCACATAACAAGAGTGTAAACTCCAACAGTGTAAACTTCTTGCTAGACTTCCAAACACTTTGCAGTTACTGTGATAAAATGATTACATCATAAAAAATATTACACCAGGGCCAACTCATTTCCATTTATTGTTTTATTGTTGTTTCCATTTATTGTTTCATTGTTGTTTAAAAACAAGGCCAGTGAACAACAGCTGAGACCACTGGTTGCTGTGTTTGAACTGCTTGTGTCTGATACTGAATGTGTTGGTTTCTTGTCTAAGGAATAATCCCAATCAACATATTGAGCGAAATTTTAACTGAATATTTGAAATGTATAATGAATGATTGCATGGGTTTACACTGAACTGAAAGGGCTCTGAATGTACAAATGTGTCAAAACAGTGCTTTGAATTAATGGCACCCATATGTACGCTAGAATATGTCCATTTAATGCAGTAAATACAATATAAACATATAATTCTGTTGTTTTCACAGTCTATGTTTTGTGTGTACTTTGAGTAAGGGTGGTCCAAATGTGTGTCCGAGTTAGTGAAATAAAGTATGAATATTCCAAATCATGTTTGAATTTTGGTGGGTATGAATTTTTAAGGATATGAATAATTTAGTATCAATACTATGCACTGTTTTTTTGTTTACATTCTGGGGGAAAAAAAACATATTTTCTTGTATTATTATCATCAACATTTCATTATTTTAGTTCTGTCCACACCCCTTTTAACCCATTAACCCCCTTGCACTCCAGTAGGGTGCAGATTTTCAAAGTTACCCTAAATAATTACTTATAAATACTTTTTGACAGATGTTGCTGAGCTTCTAGATAGATAATGGTATTCAATAATGTAGTAGTTTGTTTGGGAGTTATTCCCTTTGAGTTGGTGTTTGGAGCATTGGCCATGGCCACGTGTGAAAGACCAAAATGGCGGTGGTGTTGAGACGTTCAGCATTCATTCAGTGTATTATAAAAATAGGCCCCTCTGTCTGACATTAACTAACTTGACAAATGATACCATAATGATGGGTTACTAAGTTCCTGTTGTTCATAATTATAACCTCACTTTTAGGACACATAGAAAACTGAAATTTAGTGTATCAGCATTTTCAGTATAAATAATAAGCATGGATTGGGATAGAGAACTTTGACAATGGGCCATTTTCAGGAATATTAGCTATTTTCTGAATTTAGAATGGGCCACTGCCCTTGTATCAATAGTAAACTTCAAACTTTTAATGGGCCATTTTTTATTCTAATGTGCAAAATGGCCCATGGCCCCTGCCTTTCCCAATCCCTGAATAAGTTTCATTATCATTATCAAAGTCTGGCAGAAAATTCCATCACTAATGAAGTTTCCCTTTGAAGTTATCCGTTTCCTTCTTTGCACAATAAAGTAATGGCTGCACCGTTCTGCATGGCTAAATGTCATTCCATCGCTAATATGCTACAACTTACAAGTATTGTTCAGCAACAAGGGAAATTTGTATGTTGAAATTTTGTATGCTCAACATATAATGAAACATTTTGAAATACTACCATCAAATTTAGAGATAGACAAAGTAAACTATTTTTAACACACTTACTATGTCATGCAGTACCACAATTGCAATATGAGTTTTTAGCCAATACACATTCCTACTGTACACCATTCTCATTTGTATTTAATAGGGCAACATTTTTTATTTCTGTATCTCTCATTGCCCGAATGTAATTTGGCTGTCGCCCTAAGAAGAACAACAGTTTCTATATTTCCGCTGACTCAAATTCAGAACCTACCAACTACTCATTCAACTGCATATTTCCTGTGTCAGTGCTGGGATGAAGGCTGTAGGTTTAGTACAAGTGAAAATTGACAAGAAGGCTACGTGCTAGGTGTTAATATTCTTCTTTCTTTACATTATATTTATTAATATACTATCATATATTAAAGATTGACAAAACGTTTTAATGACCAATGTGTCTAACTTTGTGACAGTAACATCTCATGCAATCTATTTTCATGCATTTTGTACTGCTTTGCTGTTCTCTGCTGCTTTTGCTTGAAGTTCAATCCTTGTTATGGATTCAAATTTGACAAATTTTGTTGCATATATGTTTAAATTCCTGACTGTCAAAGAAATCAGAAGAGGTGTTTTCTTATTTTCCAAGTGGAGGTGTCCCATTGCCACTCCAAAAAAGGCCAAATAAGGCAGAATCAAAATTGCAGATGTTTTTTTTTTTCTGATGTAGAAAGACGTCTTGAACGACTCAAGATTTATTATTCTTAGCATCCTTTACACGTTCCATTAGTTTTATCATTAAAAGGTGCAAGATAACTAATTTGATTTTTTTCCCTTGTAACTCTGTGATTTGTTGTATGTGCGACTCCCATTGTTGAGTTAAGATTGATATACATTATGAAAGACTAGTTAGCATACAAACTAAATTTTGTTTGAATGGTTGTAACGATATTTGCTAGAATTGCCAATTTGCCTGAGCCTTGTCCTCTGGGACATCAACATGGCTAGATGATACAGTTTGATTGATTAGTTTTTTCTACTTGCACAATTCTCTTCCACTGGATACTGACAAAGGAAATAAAATAAATGGATACAAAGATGCCACCCATGATGTTGATATTGCTGTTAGCCTTGTAAGATCCACGAAACGGGCACCGACCCAGGATCTGTTTACCCTGGTTACTTTACAGGGTAAAACAATCCTCTCAGTAATTAACCTCAGCGCTGCGAGTATGGCCCACTGTTGATTGCATTAGATGGTCAGAATGTTCAATTATACATCGGTCATGAGCGGTAACTTACCATAGCGTTAGATTCGGGCGAATGTGATGAATAAATAATGTTATGGCACCTCTTGTTTACACCGTCACGCACAGGCCGCCATTACGAGTCATAGTTTCTATGGTTACAGACTTCCAAGAAGTGAATACAAATAAGGATCTTAAAATAATCAGCATAATTGTGATTATTCTGCATAAGTGTAGACTAGAATAGATACCATGAAAAGTTTAGTTTTTTTGTTGCAAACTTATAAATATAAGGTATAATCATATGTGACGTCACTTCCGTGTATGGCGACGTCGACGAGGGAACATTTCAAGGTTGTGTCCATTAATATTTTAGAAAATATCTCATATTTGCAGATCATTATTTTATCTTTGTGTCATCCCATAACACTAAACAACCATTTACCATATTGCTACACTAATTGCTTTCAACATTTCCGCTTCATTTCTGAGCCTTTTCCAACAATAAATCCAATGTCCGTTCATGAGAAAGAGTTCCGAAAAGCATACCAACTTCCTCAAATTATTTTTTGTCGTTCAAACACTTCATTGCTTCCTTTCTGAAGTCTCTGTGGTTTTGTTCAATGTCAGCGTACAATATTTTAGCCTGGTACTTTTCTACAGCATGACATAGTAAACTATAAGATAGCTGACCTAGATTGTCGATATTTCAGCTGAATGAAGGCGTAGGTAATACAGTGCAATATTGGTGTTGATCTGAGTACATCATGGTTGCCAAAAGTGCTAAAAACTCTGTGGATCAAACAGGGTAGAAGTGTACAAATCTCCTGTTGTATATTGAAAAATATGTCATTTTGTAAGTAACTTTTAATACAAATTTGTGCACACCAGAATATTGATACATGATGACTGGAGGCTTGAACAGTTGCCAACTGGATTTTCGACAGTCACGACAAGCTGATTTGACAGGCTGATTACAACGTAGAATTAATCCACACCTTTGGGGCGGTGGGGTAGCCCAGTGGTTAAAGCGTTGGCTCGTCACGCCGAAGACCCGGGTTCGAATCCCCACATGGGTACAATTTGTGAAGCCCATTTCTGGTGTTCCCTGCCGTGATGTTGCTGGAATATTGCTAAAAGCGGCGTAAAACCAAACTCAGTCCGTCAGTAATCCACACCTTTAGAAATAACAATGTAACAACATTTTCCTTTGGTCATGTTTTCAATTGGTGGTCTAAGTTGTTTGGGTGATGAGGATAAATGCGGGAAGATATGATTTATTCAACAAATGAAAAAAACAACGCTTCCAACTTTGTCGATTCATGAGTTCCCCTTGTTGGATCTTACACATGGTTTTCCATTGTTAGCGCTGGAGTGATTCATTAGTCTGGAAAGAAGGAAGAATTATTGTTAAAAAGAATACTACTTGTGGAATGTCATGTGAAACAGAGTCAACATGGTCAAGACTGCAGTTACACAAGCCACAATTTGAATAGATTCTATATACTTACAAACAAATATTACTGTCTGAAATTGCTAATTAAAAATTTTTTGAAGTGGCAGTTAACTTATCTCCTCAATCTATCATTCACTCACTCTCACTTGGGAATACTGACCATGCTATAATCCCTGATAATGGACCAAACTGATTTATTTGAATATGAGTATTATCAATCAGTTAACTGTTATAACTCTAGTGCTGTTGTTCTCCACAGGTGTCTGTCATCCTTGAATGATTAGCCTGCTTGTGGAAACAACTAAGTGAGAATCTGCACCATGGAGGATGGGCAGGTGTCCCAGCCTCACTCTGATCATGGCTACAGCTGTGGAGACCCTTCCTCAACTGCATCCCCACAGATCAAGATGCCTTTTCTGGAGAAGCTGCTACAGCTGCGAGAAAAGCAGTTGTACTGTGACCTGGTGATTGAAGTAAAAGCAGTCAAGTTTTACTGCCACCGGGCTGTAGTAGCTTCCTGGAGCCCCTATATACACAGCATGCTCAACATGAAGAACATCGAGAGAGAGGTCATCAAGATCAATTTCAACAATGTCAATGTCTTCGCTGCAGTGCTGGACTACATGTACACTACTGCCCTTGACCTCCGAGAAGTAAATTTGATCCAAGTGTTGCATTTGGCAACCAGTTTCCAGGTCCAGCCACTGCGGGATATGTGCGAGGGATCACTGCGCTGCAACCTTCATGTTGGCAATATCATCAGTACGTTCCAATTGGCACGCAAGTTCCAGCTCTCTGGCTTGGAGGACTACTCTCTGACCTATCTTCAGATGCATCTACCTGAAGCCGTTAAACAGAATGATTTCCTTAATCTAAGTGCTGTGCGCTTCAACACTTTCTTGTCAAGTGGGTATGTGATAAACTTGAAGCCAGAGGTGAAACTGTTCCTCATTATCAGCTGGCTTGGCTATGATGTGAAAGAGAGGGAACAGTATTTTGTGGTGCTACTTGGTCACATAGATTGGTCCACTGTAGCAAATGACTTCCTAATGGAGATAAGTCAAACTGAGAACTTCTTCACCACCAACGAGTCCAGTTTGTACCTCCTTCTTCAGACACTCCACAGCTCTGGGATATCGTTGGGACCATACACCAATGCCTTCAGTGACCTCCGTAGCAAGTACTCCTACCTCCTGTCCCAAGTTGTACAGAGCAGTATTTGGAAGACAGCACCTGAAGTGTTCTCTCCGGTGACTGTGTGTCTGGTACCCCAGCAGCAGGGGGCACGGCCAAAACCTGTCAATGCAGGCCTCTCAAATGTGGCTGTGCAGACAGATAATGACTCTGGTCCTAAGCTGCAGCAGCAGGTGAATAGTCAAATGCTTTATGTCACAGATATGTCAGAGGAGGACAGGCACTTGGTGCTGAAGTCAGAGGAAGGATCTGTACCTGAAGCTATTCAGCAGACATCGGCTTTGACAAGATCAAGCAGTGATTTACCGAAACGGAAATCCAGTGGGCGTAAGAGTTCCAAACCAAAGAAAATTCCAAGGACGAAAAAAAGACTGACCAAAGGTTTGAAGAGATCTAGGAGACGAAAAGCATCCTTGAGAGGGCTTGAAGAAGAACCTGATACTGTGACAAGGAGAGAATCTACCAGGGTTCCTAAACCTGTTGTGTATGATGAGTTTGATAATGGTGATGAAGTTAATGATGATGAGGACAATACAGTGGAAGAGCCAGAAGAATTGCTGGGAGATGATGAAAATGATCCTGACTTCACTGCAAGAGGAAAACAAGATGGGGCTTTGTCTCCCAGTCGTGAATGTGATGGGGAAAATGAAGAAGAGTCCAACTTCCACAAATTAGCTCAGGCACTACATCTGCAGCAACAAGATGATGAAGAAGAGGAGGAGGAAGAAGATGAGGAAGAGGAGAATCATGGATATTCGGGTCAGCAAAGGAAGCGAAAACGAGGACGTCCAAAGAAGGGCACAGAACCTATTAAACCAAAATGTGAAAAGTGTTCTTATATTGGCAAAAATGAACAAGCACTAAGAAATCATATGAGAAGGATTCATGAGGAAGGTTTAGCATTTAAGTGTGCAATGTGCCCTTTTGAGTGTCAGTGGAGCAAGGAATACTATACCCACTGTAAGGAACATTATGGGGAACCGCCCTACCATTGTGACTTTGAAGATTGTAATCAGATATTTGATAAGATCCATCTGCTGTTGAATCACAAGGACAGGCACACCGATGAAAGGAGATGGGCATGTGATCAATGCCCTGCTCGGTTTCGGGCAAGGAACAATCTTACCTCACACAAGCGATCTCACACAGGTTTGATCTAGTTTTCAATATGTTCAGCATGGTCATTAGAGATGTAGCAATACGATGAGGATGCAATATGATACATATCCCTATAATATTGGGATCCAATTTGTATCCAAATACAGTACTCCTATTTTGTAAGTTCATATTCTCACCCTTTCTGCCGGTAAATCACAACCCTGAATCATATGTTTTTAGACAGCAAACATGGGATATTGTAGGGAGAAACATAAACCGGTAAATTTGGGGCACCATGAAGATTTTTCTTTTCAAAGTCAACCAGAAAATCTTTAGAATTACTTTTCATATGTTTTACCCCGTGTTGTATCTCTGAGGTACTAGTACATCGAGGGGCATGTCATGGAGGGTTCAAGGGGTACCCTGTGTAGTATGTGAGGAGTGTGGAAGTAGTACATCGAGGGGCATGGTATGGTAGGTTCAATATGTTCAAGGGGTACCCCGTGTTGTATCTCTGAGGTACTAGTACATTGAGGGGCATGTCATGGAGGGTTCAAGGGGTACCCTGTGTAGTATGTGAGGAGTGTGGAAGTAGTACATCGAGGGGCATGGTATGGTAGGTTCAATATGTTCAAGGGATACCCCGTGTTGTAACTCTGAGGTACTAGTACATCGAGGGGCATGTCATGGAGGGTTCAAGGGGTACCCCATGTTGTAACTCTGAGGTAGTAGTACATCGAGGGGCATGGTATGGAGAGTTCAAGGGGTACCCCGTGTTATATCTCTGAGGCAGTAGTCCATCGAGGGGCATGGTATGGAGGGTTCAAGGGGTACCCGTGTTGTATCTCTGAGGCAGTAGTACATCAAGGGGCATGGTATGGAGGGTTCAAGGGGGTACCCTTGTATCTCTGAGGTAGTAGTAGTACATCATGAGGGCATGGTATGGAGGGTTCAAGGGGTACCCGTAGTACATCGAGGGGCATGGTATGGTAGGTTCAATATGTTCAAGGGGTACCCCGTGTTGTATCTCTGAGGTACTAGTACATTGAGGGGCATGTCATGGAGGGTTCAAGGGGTACCCTGTGTAGTATGTGAGGAGTGTGGAAGTAGTACATCGAGGGGCATGGTATGGTAGGTTCAATATGTTCAAGGGATACCCCGTGTTGTAACTCTGAGGTACTAGTACATCGAGGGGCATGTCATGGAGGGTTCAAGGGGTACCCCATGTTGTAACTCTGAGGTAGTAGTACATCGAGGGGCATGGTATGGAGAGTTCAAGGGGTACCCCGTGTTATATCTCTGAGGCAGTAGTCCATCGAGGGGCATGGTATGGAGGGTTCAAGGGGTACCCCGTGTTGTATCTCTGAGGCAGTAGTACATCAAGGGGCATGGTATGGAGGGTTCAAGGGGTACCCCATGTTGTATCTCTGAGGTAGTAGTACATCGCGGGGCATGGTATGGAGGGTTCAAGGGGTACCCCGTGTTGTATCTCTGAGGCAGTAGTACATCGAGGGGCATGGTATGGAGGGTTCAAGGGGTACCCCATGTTGTATCTCTGAGGTAGTAGTACATCGCGGGGCATGGTATGGAGGGTTCAAGGGGTACCCTGTGTTGTATCTCTGAGGTAGTAGTACATCGAGGGGCATGGTATGGAGGGTTCAAGGGGTACCCCATGTTGTATGTCTGAGGTAGTAGTACATTGAGGGGGGGGGGGGTGTTCAAGGGATACCCCGTGTTGTATGTCTTAGGTAGTAGTACATCGCGGGGCATGGTATGGAGGGTTCAAGGGGTACCCCATGTTGTATGTCTTAGGCAGTAGTACATTGAGGGGGGTGTGTGTGTGTGTGTGTGTGTGTGTGTGTGTTCAAGGGATACCCCGTGTTGTATCTCTGAGGTAGTAGTATATGGAGGGGCATGGTATGGGATCACTCCATGTGGATGTGGTCTATACATTGTAAATTATGTACAGGATGTCTTCAGAAGTAAGTCTAGTTCATATTGGTGCTCATTGCTCCCATCGTGTCCGTAATTACCCTACACCATGTACATACAGTACTGGTACCAACATGACCAAGTGCTTACTTACTACTGTAACATGAACTTCAGTGTGGGTTGTAGCTACATTTATGACCCCATCGGATGAGCCAGGGTCATCAGGCTAAGGTTGCATTCTGGTTTCTGACTGGAAAGTATTTTGACTGTTTAGCACAGTCAAGCTGCCATCATGGCTACTAAACACAAAGGTGAGGTGAAATTGGGTTTAACGTTGTACTTGAGAATATTTCGCTCATATGACGACGTACTAAACACAAAGAACAATGGCGATAGTGTTTATATATGAAAGTTAATCAGTGTTTATACATTCTTCTTCCAGAACATTCTGTATGTACTCTTTGTTTTTTATAATATTGCATTTCATCCTTTATGTAGGTGAGAAGCCATTTGAGTGTAACATCTGTCATCGAAGCTTCGCCACAAAGAATACAATGAACCAGCATAAAGTGACACACAGCGATGACCGCCCATACTTGTGTGACACGTGTGGCTTTGCTACGAAGTACCAGTCTCACCTCATAGCACATCGGCGGATACACTCAGGTACTGAACTAGCTTAGATTTGTGTATTTGTGGCTGTGTCACATAATCCAAGATATTCCCCTGCTATCACACAGATATACTCATCTGATATTTCTCTTATTAATACACTCTCAAGATGTATCTTCTATTAATGTGTTAAAAGATGTAAAACTGTACAAGAATATATCCTGAATGAAAATTGCATGATGATGACCATGATTCTGATGGTGCCATGTACATTATTTCCCATGCTTATCCTTCAAATTCTTGGCATGCTATACTAATAGATTATAGAGTAACATCTATCTAGTCTCTGAAACGAACAGGTTTTACAGTTGCTAGGTTGTCTCAATAAAACTTTGTTCAATTTCTGAAACTGTGGTAATCTAGACTTGCCAACTGTTATAGAATAGCATGGGGTGTATTGGATATCTTGTTTCAGTGTCTGTAAGGTAGACTAAGACTAAGCTTGTTTTGTACAACTGGACCCAGGAACTCAACTCCACTCTGAAACATTAAATCAAATTTGCATATCCCTTGGCCAACAGCAGTAAATAGGCACCTTATGGTATGAGTCGTGGGAGTGTTAACTTGATATATCAGTAGGGGTTGTATAATCCCAGGGGGCTGAATTAAATTGAAGTGTGTTGGCATAGGTAGTATAGTTGTACTGTACCACATTGTTATTTGCTCTGAGAAAATGTTTCATTTACATTTGGCAAAACAGTCGTGATCTTATCCCGTGATTTTTTATGTTCTATAATTGGTCATTTGGTGTTTGAATGTTTATGTGGACCAACGATTGCGATATTTGTGTAGTTCTAACCCATACATGCACTTGTTCTAAAAAGGTGAGGTGAGGTGAAATTGGGTTTTACGTCGTACTTGAGAATATTTTGCTCATATGACGATGTGCATGCGTGTGTATGTGTATGAGCAGCTGCTCGTACTAGCCCAGACTGAAGCTGGTTTTATAGTGCTAGCCCACTGAGATACTATGCTGCAGTAAAGCATGAATACCCCACTCAGACACATTATACTGACTCCGAGCCGACCAGTCCTTGTTGTACCCATTAATGCCGAGCGCCAGGCTGGGACCAACAAGTACCATTTTTTAACGTCTTTTGGTATGACGAGGTCGGGGATCGAACCCGCGACCTTCCGCTCTCCGGGCGGACGCTCTAACCACTACACCACAGAGGCAGTCCTGTTCTGAAAAGTGCCCCACACTTATACCATGTGTACATATTTTTAGAGGCTCACTGATTGTTGGTTTTTACACAACTTATGGCATGTGTTCTTGCTTCAGGTGATGTTTACCACTGTCACTTCCCCCAGTGTACCTATGTTACCCCCAAAAGAAGTCAGCTGAAAGCACACATGCGTTCACATCTCGGCATTAGGCGACATGTCTGTCCGACTTGCGGCAAGGCATTCGTGGAAAAAAGTCATCTAGTAAGACATGAGAGAATCCACCTTGACCAAAAGCCATTCAAGTGTAATGAATGTGACTATAATTCTGCCAGGATTGACAAACTGAAAGATCATATTCTCCGACACCATGGGTCAAACAGCCCAGAAAAGTCCAAGTACCCAACTGTGCGGCGACCTCGTAAACCAAAATCCAGTGCCTGGCCTGTGAACGTTGTGCCTCTTCCTCATCCCCCACTTGCAGACCAAACAGAGGATCCTGCAAACCCCATGAAACAGAATCCTCAGCCCCTTGTGTTGTCAGAACATGGTTATGTGAGAATGACTGCTCCAACTGAAGATGGTTCCCAAGTCCAACATGGACGACATCCGGGTCCAGTGCTGGACATTCCACCAGGTCTGAGTAGTCAGCAGCAAAGTATGACAGCACATGTCCACCAGCAGGCAGCCATGTTACACCCACCTCCCCCCTCCAAGTGGCCAGCACCCCCCAGCTATATCCTCTCAGTCTCCGGCCCCACCTCACATGCAGGTTCTTCCCACTATAGAATCTGTGTCAGGTGCACCAATGACATCCTATGTTGTACCAAGCACCTCCTCTGTACTTGTCTCATCACATCAGCATCAGCAGCACCCTCATCAACATCAACAACACCAGCATCAACAACAACATCAGCAGCAGCAGCAACAACAACAACCTGACTATGGAGGTCTAGGAGCTTTCATGGCTCTCTTCTGATCATGATGTTCATGGGACTTTCTTCCAGCTACAGGACACAAGACAGGAGATTGTCTAGAGCTTCCTCAAGCTGTTGTTCATACATTGTTAGGGTTAGGGTGGCAGGTATCTTTTCTTGTTGACAATGGTTACCATGTTTATTATGCCTTGGCCCACCATGACTGATGAGCATTTGAATGGAATGGGGTTTTTTTTTTACATGAAATTACTGAAAGGGCAAGGGTATTGAGATGCAATTTGTTACATTGGGTTGTTTTTTTCCAAAACATTATTCATGTACCTTTATATGTTTTTAACTTCATGTTATCTGGGACCAGCATTCAGTTGATAGGTGTAGATCATGATTATTACAGATGAGGTACTGGCAATGCTAGATCATACCTTCCTTATGCAAAGTTCATACCACATGCATACACCTATATTTGCTTCTTTTACATATGTAGACAAGCAAACAGACCAATATTACTTTGAGCAGAGAAAAGGAGGAAACAGTTTTTGATCATATTCATACTGTTGTTAGCTGATGGATGTTATAGCGCAAACATATCATGTTAAATGAACTAATATCTGTGAAGTACATTAGATAAAATATTACTGTTATTATTACTGTCCTGAGGAGAATCAAGCTTCCAGTTATCATCTATCACTTCAAATGACACCGGACTGAAATACTGTCCCAGTTTTTCTCTGCTGTCAACAATCATAAGAACCATTCCACAACTGGATATATAGTTCATCCTTTTAAATGTTGACAACTTGATCATTCTGCAAAGTGGTTCAGGAAACGGAGGATTAATCTCTGTGTCTGAATGAACTTTCAGTTTTGCATTATGATTGGAACAATGTCAAAATTGTGCTTGACACTATGAATAAGGTGTATAGTAATGCTGAGGTGGCAAATAGTTATGTTGTATGAAGATACTTGACTTGGGTAGTCAGGCGCGCTAGTACGCATAATCCGTTGGGGGAATTCTCCAAAATTGCACATGGTGACAATCAAATGGGAATTGACAAATGAAATGTGGTCTGTATTATTCTAGGATTAATAGTGAGGAATCGTGATCATTCTTATTTTTACAAACATTAAATCTACGGCATGTAATATTTTGGAGTGATTGATGGCAACAGGTCTGTTGTAGTGTATACCTACAAATCATGTATAATTGTATATTTGCAAATAGCAAAACAATAAACAAACTCATAAAGATGTTGGTTAAATCATTCTTTTACACAACTTGGACTCATGCTCAGACAATGAACTACGTGGGTGCCTTCACAAAGATTATGATTCCAATGTCTTGACATCATTGAAACAAGAGCACTGTGGTTGAAGGTGGATATAGTCATTAATGTGATCAGCCTTGTACCTCCACAGATTCTATTTACGGTAATGGCACAGATTGACCACCTAAAGTGCTCATGTAGTAAATCTAACATCCATTTTTATACAGTAATTTACAACACAGGTCATCCACATATGTACAGAAAACTGTTTGGAAAATGAGAGACCACTTCAGATGCATGATTTCACACGAGTATTTCTTGTGTCCCACACATGTGATGTCATGTGATGTCTGGCAGCATTCACTGTGACCAGCACAGTAGTGTGAGAGCCTGCTCTCACAGTAACTGATCCCAGTCTATCTGACTTGAGAACACCTCCATGTCCAGCCATCGCTCATAGTTGTGCATGAACTCATCACTTAGTTCTACTGATTCTCCCAGTACACTCAGCGTGCATGTATCCACTGGCTTAAAGTCAGGGTCTGTGCCGTTGGTGCCATATCGACGGTTGTTAAAACGATCAACACAAGCTCGCAGTGCACATTCTTCTGCCTGGAAGTCCCATGGTCTGGCATCCATATCTGAACAACAGAAAACCAACATACATTACTGAGTAGGAACAATGGAGAAATTGATAATATGTAGTTTTAATTAACACAGATACGCATCATGGGCCACTTTCACAAAGTGACCTTAGCACCATGACGAAGTACAAACTTATACTGAAACTAACCACAGTCATAGCGCTAAGTTCACTTTGTACATGTAGAACCTGACCCTTTGTAGGAGGAAAAAGAACTAGAAGGTTGAAAGTGCCTGACCTTGTGCTATTGCATTTAGTTGATGTTGATCTACTGCATATCTAAGCGATATTGCAGACATATGACTACAGACACCATGGCTGAGTTTCACCACAAAAACAATAAAAAACTTACCATTTCCATATGCCCAATCATCACCAAGTCGATGTCGGACTTTCTGGTAGATAGCTGACATGGTTTTCATGTTGCTTTTCCTCCACTGTCGTCCCAGGTATTTGGTCTGCATCTTGAGGAGCTTGAGAATATACAGTTGCATCATTGCATGCTTCACCTTCAGAGCTCGCTTCAGAATAGGTGCAGATTTGAACACAACAAGCATCTGAAAGAACACACAAAACCATTATCGTTTATATCCTAATATGATTTTTCCAGATCTGTTATTGGATCCCATCCGATAAAGTTGGATGCCAGACCCAGAACCAGATAAATAAGAATTGACATTACTTCAGCTTAACAAGGATGGGAATCTGGAAAACATACCATTGTACGAGAATGCTTCCACTTTGTGAGCTTGTTTAGGATGCGAAGCAAGTTGATACAGGAAAACAGATTCCTCCAACAGTATGGCTGACTGTCTCCATTCTCCTACAACAGATATATTCATGTATTCAAAGAATCACATCTCACTGTCACAGCAGTTTCACATAGTCACCTTTACCCTGTTACAGACAGCAAGTGCACAGTCATCATTCCCTGGTTACAGACATACACCCACAGCATCTTCAGTCACTATTCCCTAGTTACAGACATACACCCACAGCATCTTCAGTCACTATTCCCCTGTTACAGACATACACCCACAGCATCTTCAGTCACTATTCCCCTGTTACAGACATACACCCACACAGCATCTTCAGTCACTATTCCCCTGTTACAGACAAAACACCCATAGCATCTTCAGTCACTATTCCCGTGACAGACAAACATCCACAGTATCTTCAGTCACTATTCTCCTGTTACAGACATACACCCACAACATCTTCAGTCACTATTCTCCTATTACAGACATACACCCACAGCATCTTCAGTCACTATTCCCTGTTACAGACAAACACCCACAGCATCTTCAGTCACTATTCCCCTATTACAGACATACACCCACAGCATCTTCAGTCACTATTCCCCTGTTACAGACATACACCCACGGCATCTTCAGTCACTATTCCCCTGTTACAGACATACACCCACAGCATCTTCAGTCACTATTCCCCTGTTACAGACATACACCCACAGCATCTTCAGTCACTATTCTCCTGTTACAGACATACACCCACAGCATCTTCAGTCACTATTCTCCTGTTACAGACATACACCCACGGCATCTTCAGTCACTATTCTCCTGTTACAGACATACACCCACAGCATCTTCAGTCACTATTCCCCTGTTACAGACATACACCCACAGCATCTTCAGTCACTATTCTCCTGTTACAGACAAACACCCACAGCATCTTCAGTCACTATTCCTCTGTTACAGACATACACCCACGGCATCTTCAGTCACTATTCTCCTGTTACAGACAAACACCCACAGCATCTTCAGTCACTATTCCCCTGTTACAGACAAACACCCACAGCATCTTCAGTCACTATTCCCCTGTTACAGACATACACCCACAGCATCTTCAGTCACTATTCTCCTGTTACAGACATACACCCACAGCATCTTCAGTCACTATTCTCCTGTTACAGACATACACCCACAGCATCTTCAGTCACTATTCCCCTGTTACAGACATACACCCACAGCATCTTCAGTCACTATTCCCCTGTTACAGACAAACACCCACAGCATCTTCAGTCACTATTCCCCTGTTACAGACATACACCCACGGCATCTTCAGTCACTATTCTCCTGTTACAGACAAACACCCACAGCATCTTCAGTCACTATTCTGTCAGACATACACCCACAGCATCTTCTCACTTACAGACATACACCCACAGCATCTTCAGTCACTATCCCCTGTTACAGACAAACACCCACAGCATCTTCAGTCACTATTCCCCTGTTACAGACATACACCCACGTCATCTTCAGTCACTATTCCCCTGTTACAGACATACACCCACGGCATCTTCAGTCACTATTCCCCTGTTACAGACATACACCCACAGCATCTTCAGTCACTATTCCCCTGTTACAGACATACACCCACAGCATCTTCAGTCACTATTCCCCTGTTACAGACATACACCCACAACATCTTCAGTCACTATCCCCTATTACAGACATACACCCACAGCATCTTCAGTCACTATTCCCCTGTTACAGACATACACCCACGGCATCTTCAGTCACCATTCTCCTGTTACAGACAAACACCCACAGCATCTTCAGTCACTATTCCCCTCTTACAGACATACACCCACGGCATCTTAAGTCACTATTCCCCTGTTACAAACATACACCCACGGCATCTTCAGTCACTATTCCCCTGTTACAGACATACACCCACGGCATCTTCAGTCACTATTCCCCTGTTACAGACATACACCCACGGCATCTTCAGTCACTATTCCCCTGTTACAGACATACACCCACGGCATCTTCAGTCACCATTCTCCTGTTACAGACACAGACACGGGAAGTTGCAAAATTACAAATCACTGTAACTGATATACCATTTCGTTATCTCAAACAACAACTTTCATAAATCACACAACACATATTCCAAATTTAGTGACCAAAACTGTGAGACAAGTTCATCAAGGCACAGCATACCTGGGTATACAAACAGTCATCCAAACAAACACATGCAGGTGATGTGGCAAACACCAGATGGGAGTACAAGAAACATAGCTGCATGCAGACTGATGACCACTGTCTGGCCATGTCACTGTCAGATCAGGTTGTAGTCAAACATCCATGCATTACTATATACACCTCTGTTTTGGAGGAGGTGCAACCAGGCAAGTATGTTACTTATAAAGCAGCATGATGAAACCAGTCACAATGACATACCAGTTGGCTTTTACATTGCCTTAACAAACTAGGGCTTTAGACCACCCCAAATAGCTAATTTCAAAGGACCCTGAAAACTATAAAATAGTGTACTGTACATCAAAACTGTATATAAAGGGAACTATATTTCTTGTCAAGATGTTCATAAAATTATTATTGTGCTTCACTTGAGACACCATATATATTTTCTGGCCATTCCATACATTTATGCGCACTGTTTAAACGTTTCTTTGTTGTGATAAACCCTGTACCAAAAGCAAAGGTACAGATAAGCTGCGTATCTGCGTAAATTACACAAATATTTATGTGAAAACTCAATTCCTATTAAGTCTATTGCATACACGTACGCTTGAATTTTGGTAAATATTCAATAAATGTGGTCTTACATGCGTACACACGAAAATGTCAAATCTTAGCTTGCGTACCGGTGGATAGATAAAATATCTGAGGTATAGTACTGAGAGATTCTATTTCAGGACATGAACTTGACAACTTGCAGTCTTTCTTATTGTTTCTCATATTACAGATCAAATATAAATAACAAACACTAACATTTAAACTTATTATATTTTTAAAATTAATGGAAAATGGCAAAATACCCAATTGAGTGTGAGTGAGGTGGATACAATGTTTTTGGTTACTCAAAGAAAAATTAGGATACCCAATTGAGATGAACACAAGCGAGTACATAACTCAATGACCCAAAACGTTATCTGTAGCTCTGCAAAAAGGGTGAAGCTCCACTACATAGGAACACATCAAGGCCATTCTCATCCCCATGCCCCAACAAGGGCGGTAGCTTCAGTCACTGCAACCCATTAAGTACAGTATAAGCTAGTTACTAGACGGTAATTCAAAGCGACATAAGGTCATCGATTGGAATGATTATTCTGGATTGCCAAAACTACCTTACTAACAAAATGAGGTGAAACTAATGTGACCTACACCATTACCATCACTGCAGGAACCTATGTGACCCATGAATATCATTCATGTTACTTGGTAATTATGTACAATCCATCCATAATAACCAAAGACATGAACCGGAATGGGAATCAATCCCATGCAAGGAACCAGCTTTGAATCTCAGTTGTACATCAGAAACATTGCTGACATGTATTGTACATCTCTCTACACCAGTGTGGTATCTATAACACTGTAGGTTGCTTGTACAGTAAGGTTAGTACCACACTGTCATGCTATGGAAAGGAAAAGTGTAGTTAATAACATGGATCATGTATCTGTTGATGACAATGTCACTTTGTTATGTCAGGAACATTGGTACGACTTTACAGATGAAAACTGGTCACTAGTGTCATCACTATCCCACTTCATTATTGAAATTTTACATATATTATTCATGAAAGAAAAGGATCGGGCACAAGTTATCTAACATGGAAAAAGCCCTTTCCCATCTCAACAATAATAATGTCAATAACAGTCATCTCTACGGCAACTGATCTATGACAACAACATACATAATGGTCATCTGCAATAACTGATCTGATCACAAAGCAACACAGGTATGGGTCATTACCACGGCAACTGATCTGATGAAGAGCAAAACAGGCAATAATCATCACAACAGCATTTAATCTGATGACAGTGGCAACACAGACATGCAAGATCAGTCAGCATGGTCAAAATGGGCACAGGGGTGAGAGGGAGAAGCACAAAGTAAGCACCCTGTCTCCCTGTCTGTGTTTGTGTGTGCTTCAGCAGTTGAGCCTTTATCATGTTATCATGAGGAACTACAGTAACTTACAACGTTATTTACACAACTGTCTGCTATGTAAGTTTCAAATTTCAGGAGATCATATGATAATAATTACATGTCAAAGCCAGCTATATGCCAGCAAGAAGACATATACAGAAGCAAGTCTGGACCAGGCAAAGCAGTGGATGAGAGCAGTCCATTAGCTAACAACACAATCTGCTACGCCACATGTTGTAAGCTGTCCACACCACAGTTTCCTCAGCAGTTTTTGTCATCCTAATCTTGGTGCTAGAATTTGGACATCTTCATTTGCCAAATTCATTGTGTTTTGAGGTCAATAAATTGAAATTTTGTGCAATACCTAAACCTATACCTATACTACAGCCATGGAACATGGTCCAGAAGTATGACTTCCCAAAGAGCTTGCCAGTCAATGTAAACACGCCCATCAAGATATTTTTCTTATATTGTGTATCTCAATAATTAGCTTGTTTATTTTCCCATTACAAGCAAGGGAACCAATATATCTGGATACAGTGGATTTGTACTGGTTAAGCTGCAATATATCAGTTCTCTTTTTATTCAAGCACATGGCCAATTTCAGTGTGTGTTATTCACAAAAAGCCTGTGGTATGTGTTATGCTGTCATGGTCAGGATTGATGGATGGATGAATGTTTACAGTGACAATGAAAGACAGAGCAAGGAAGAGAGACATGAGGGAAGAATGCATGCTCACCTGCGCCTCCTCGGACGTGAACTACAAGGGAGGTGAATCACACATTGTCAAACAACTCTCCACAATACAGGTAACACAGGGCTACATATGTCAGCCAGGTCCAGTTGCCATATTGGGGGTCACTGTTAGACAGCAGTCATCTGTCTTACGGGGGTAACAAGGGGATTAAACACTGTGAAACATGATGCTTTGACTAGATGTTGGGGTGTGTCTCATTCAGTGTGAAGATGTGCAGTTAGTAATTGTTGTTAGTTTAACAGTGTGACTACGCATGCTGAAGGCAGACCTCAAAGTACTCTTCCTCCTTTCAATGTTAAATCGTAACTACGCTAGAAAACTTGCCAGCCTTGATTACCCAGTGTATCATATCTCCATTGGACATATTTTCTACTAAATATCAGTCCAATCAGATTAATCTTGATTAATTATTGCAACAAGTAGCAATATGAACAATGACCAACCTTGATTTATACCAACTGAATACATTGGGAAACGTCTCACAGACATCACTCACCTCTAATTACACAGAAAATCATCCAGCAACAAAAGTAGGTTCAACACTCTTCTGATTTGATGTAAAACCCTTATTTAAGGGCTCAATGACTAAAGGCTGTTATTTTGAAATGAAGCTGGTACAGAAAAATCCTTTTATTGCTTGCTGATTTCAAGCAGAGAGGTGAGAGAAAATCTGTGCTACATTACTGACAAAAGACATGGAGATGGTGATGACAGTTCCAAATACAAAGTTCTAGCAACAAATGGTTGAGTTAATTCAACATACCAGATAGGAGATATCATACACTAGCTGATCTAGGATGGCCCCTGGTGGGCTATATTACCATACTACAGTTAAGTCTCCTAACTTCCACAACTGGTCTTGGCAGGGTGATGCTGGACCCAAGACTGGACCATATATAGGCATATTTGTTTGAATTTCAAAATGTTCCAGGAGGTTTGACTGCTATGTATTTCTGTTATTTCTAATCTCCTTATTTTAAGAGAAAATGTTAGCATGGAGCCACCTACATAACTTTCCACTATGATCAAGGTACCAGAGTTCCTTATGTAGCTCCTGTATCATTGCTGTTCATGGTTATTGCAATGACTCTCAGCATGAACTCAATAACAGTACCAGTCCATGGGATGGACTTCCTGGTATATGAAGGTATTATGTCAACAGTACTGGCATGAGCAGAGTATGATTCCATGAGTACATCAGTGCAATATGTCCGACCCACCAAGATATGTGTCCTTGGTCACACATCTACTACCTACTGCGAAACAAAAACTATATCATGGCAACCAGTGTTCTGTTGAAACTTAATACTTGAGCGAAATCAAAGATGACTTGTTAAAACAAATACAAGAAAGACAGAAAGGAAAACCAAAGAAGCTTATTGTCTGTGTGGGAATTACAGTCAGTAGGTGGAGGTTGTACAAGGGGCAACAGCTACTCACTATGTTCTCTGCTGTCAGTTCCGGCTGGTCTCCGATCACACAGTTGGGGAAGTCCAAGGCAGGTATGCTACAGCACAAAGAAACATGGTAAACAATTTGGCAAATATACTAAAGTTTGATCTTAATACACTCTTGACTCATCTAAATTTCTGAATAATCACTGCCCCAACACACAATGTTGCTCCTGCAACACCCTGTTATCTATACATTCTCGAACTGTTTTGGACAACTAAAGTTTGATTGACGAGATACTTGGGGAAGTGCCCGACTCACCTATTTTTGGCACTGACATAAGACAGGATGTTCTGGTTAAAGAACTTCAGCACAAGTGGAATACAGTTGGCAAACACCAGATGCTGACTCATGAACTCAAACTGAAACAAAAGAGGGCACATTCACTTGTGTAAAAACCCACAATGATAAAGAAGATGCTGATTTTGTGAAGAGTTGGATATACAAGACATTACAGTTGATGATGAGAATGTAGTAGTTATAAATGATATACAGTATATGACAGCAGAATACCTGACATACATCTGATGACGAGGAGACATTGTTTACTGGCGGTATACATGATACCCAGGTCCACAAATCCATGGGTTCCATCTCAAAGTAACAAGCATTGTGCATGACCATAACTTACCTGGTACACATGGTTGAGTTTGAAGTGTTTGAGCAGCAGAAGAAGAAGTCCTGAGATGGCCTTGACTATGATTTCCTTGTGTCGGTTTACATCAATACCCAGCTTCATGGACTGCAACACTGTAGTCCTGCAAGACAGCGCCAGCTTTGTACTCAACACACAACCAGTAGCAGCCATCACATCACATGGACATGGCTAATGTGCAACAATCACCTTCACTGTACACAATGTACACAATGTACACATACTGACTAAAGTCACCGCAACAAGTGACTGGTGGGAATACAGTGTGACTGTGACAGACTGCTATTACCCTGTCACCAGTGGTTAGCCGAGGCACAAGAACTTGGGCAAGAACAAGTTATATATGATTTTCTCCTAAAGTTGAAATTTTAAACACAAACAGAAAACAAACATAATGGACACATCCACAAGTGTGCAGCACTCTCCAGGTGGGCCTGTGCCTTCTCCAGTCTAATTAGGCTCTTTCTCATCACTGCTGAGTAAACACGTGGTTTTAGAGGGACAATTTTTCAATTCCTCTGGTGTCTTCTTTATGTTTGAATTTACAAGGTAATGTTCACCAATCAGGAAGGAGGAAATGGTTCAAATGTTACACAAGTTTGAAGAGTATTTCAGTTACTTGACAGCCTGTCAACTCAAACAACCACTGAAAAAACAAGATCATAATCAGGGCTAATTTCAAGCCACTAACGTAGGATTCCAGCTGTTCGAAGGACACAATCTTACATCCAAACTCACAGGGTTTGATTGTGAAATAATCCCATCATCCACTAGACCCATACTATCAGCACCATGTGTCCATCATGGGCTACACTACTCACGGCATCTCCTCCGGCAACACATCAGCCAGGATGTTGATTGACTCGGTCTTGGCCTTCGATGTAGGAGCTGCAGCAAGCAGTAACTTCAGAAGGGCTATCTGAGGACAGGAAAAACATTGTCAGTATGTCTGTAGAACATTTGTGTTTGTATGCAACACACATGATGACAGTACAGCCACTCACCATGTACTGAGGTAGATTAGGTAGCATGGCTTGATATAAGATCTCAGCACCGCCTGAGGTTACCTCGGACTCGGGCTGAAACAGACCAACATGACATGTTTGACTACTGTACCAATGACATATTCATCTATCCTGATGAAACAATTGACATAACAGGAAACAAATTTGGTTACCATGGCAATTTGACGACTACATTATGGTCAAGAATTAGAAAAATATACAGAAATCAAGGTAAAACTACAGCATGAGCTCACCAACCTATTAAGTGCTCATGAATCATGACTTTTACAGCTGTATTTTTCAGTGGTGTGAAGACTTTAGTTGGTCGTCTTTCCAAATGTAAACGTAACCCTACATTATGACTTGGCTCAGAAAATTTAATTTGGCTCCTTCACAAAAATATGTCAGTGGGCCCAAGTTGGCTCCTTCCTAGAAAGATTTCTTTGACATTTGCGTAAGAATTGTTGCTACTGTCAGACCTACCTTTGACAAAGGATTTTTGGCAATCTCCTCTTCACGTTTGATTTGGATTTCAGACAAAGATATATACAAATGCTGCAAGAACAATGAAAGGAATACATTTTAAAAAGAGTTCATAAACAAAATTTGATAATAATGTAATTTTTAGAGTAAAATTGATATTTTATACTTATCCTGACTCATGCTCTTTTTGCTTGTCTTCTTCTTCTTGCGAACATAGTGGAACACTTGTATCTCCCTAATTGAAGCTCCCTTCAATGTAAAATCACTAATTAGTACTCAGCACGAGTTACCTCCCTTCCACAAGCTCGGGAATGAGGGCGCCACCTCCACCCATGTGCCTCACTCTCTCCTCATATACTGAGCCCAACATTTGAATTTACAGGGAAATCCAAAGTGTTATGTGGGGAGGATGGGAGGGCTTACCTCATGAGTCAGGATAAGTATAAAATATCAATTTTACTCTAAAAATTACATATTTTTCCTTATCCTGACTCATGCTCTTTTTGCTTGTAGACTCCGACGGAAAGGGAGGTGGGAAAAATATAATACTTTGGATTTTAATAATTAGTGATTTGAACTGTGATGATTGTAATAACCCTATGGGAACTTCATAAAGGTACTGAACTGATGAATTCCTGCTGCTAACTTATCAGCTGCCATATAAAGGTTATTACAAAGTACTTATTATGATAAAGTATATATAACATTAATACAATGCTTAAGACTAATAGACTTAAGCTTGTTAATATGTTAGTATAAACTCCTTAGAGTTTGTTAGCTAAAATACTTTAAGATATAAACATAGTACTAAGCTTAAGATATGATTAAACTTTAGCTAATTATATAATAGCAAAACTCTTTAGAGTTTGTTAGTTAATATACTTATATGATATTGATATAATGCTGAGCTTTAGATATGAATAAGCTTTAGCTACATATATAATAGCAAAACTCTGTAGAGTTTGTTAGCTAATATATTTTTACAATATGAGTATAGTACTGTGCTTAAGATATAATTAACTTAAGCTACATATATAATAGCCAAAACTCTGTAGAGTTTATTAGCTTATAGATTAATAATGTAACCATAGTACTAAGCTTAAGATAAGATTAGACTTAAGCTAAATGTATATAGCAAAAAACTCCTTAGAGTTTATTAACTAATATACTTTTATGTTATAACCATAGTACTGAGCTTAAGATATAATTAAACTTAAGCTATATATATAATAGCAAAACTCCGTGGAGTTTTGTTAGCTAATACATTTTATAATGTAACCATACTGCTTAAGATATGATGAAACTTAAGCTAATTGTATAATAGCAAAAAACCCTTTAGAGTTTGTTAGCTAAAATACTTATATGATATAAACCTAGTATTGAGTTTATGAAGGAAAACTTAAGCTACATATATAATAGCAAAAACTCTGTAGAGTTTGTTAGCTAATATACTTATATGATATAAACATAGTATTGAGCTTTGAAGGAAACTTTAAGCTACATATATAATAGCAAAAACTCCGTAGAGTTTGTTAGCTAATATACTTATATGATATAAACATAGTATTGAGCTTAAGATTTGAAGGAAACTTAAGCTACATATATAATAGCAAAAAAACTCCGTGAGAGTTTGTTAGCTAATACAAGTTATAATGTAACCATAAAGCTTAAATTATGATGAAACTTAAGCCAAATATATAACAGCAAAAACTCTTTTAGAGTTTTGATAGCTAAAATACCTATATGATATAAACATAGTACTGCTTAAGATATGAATAAGCTTAAGTTACATATAGCAAAAACTCCGTGAGTTTGTTAGCTAATACATGTTATAATGTAACCATATTGCTTAAGATATGATGAGACTTAAGCCAAATAGCAAAAACTCTTTAGAGTTTGTTAGCTAATATACTTATATGATATAAACATAGTACTGAGCTTAAGATATGAATAAGCTTAAGCTGCCTATATAAAAGCCCAAACTCTGTAGAGTTTGTTAGCTTATATATTTTTACAATCTGAGTATAGTACTATGCTTAAGATATAATTAAGTTAAGGTAAATATATAATAACCAACTCTGTAGAGTTGTTAACTTATATATTGTATGATGTAATAATCATAGTACTGTGATGATAAAAAGAACTTAAGCAAATTATATATAGCATGTAGCTATTTAGTACTGTTATAAGATAAGTAGAAATCTGTAAGATTGACTTATCTTCTCCGAGGAACTGTCAACTGTAGTGCGAGGACCATGGGATCGAATTGGTGGATACCTGAGACGTCCTCGGTGATGATATCTCTCAGATAATGGTTGGCAACCACCATATCGGATCTCCAGAAAATAAACCCTCCATTATTTCAAATAACATTGTGTAGATCAATGCAGAAGTTAGCGCTCTAATATCATGAGTATTAAAAGCTCATGGAGGGTCGGATTGGGTCCATCCGTCTTGTATGCACGTAGTATGACAGTTCTGATCCAAACGGAGATATAGTACGTGAGATTCCATTCTGCGTAAGTTGATGATAGAGGAAATAATCTGTTGTATTATTCCCTTCTGTTTGGTTCGGTGGAGATAAATTTACAGTGCTCTTGCTGGCCATCGTGATAGAATCATCGTATCATGAAGTCCAAGTATGTCATCCAGGCGTGTTCATAAACCTCACTTGTGAGGTGTTGGAGCACTATATTCAGATCCTCAAGTTGGAGGGTGAAACTTCCGTTTTAATTCTCCAATCAGAAAGTTTAAGTAGGTTTACTAACCATCTAGTTGTGTTAGTAGCTTGATTATGAAATTCAGCTGTAGTCTGAGACGCTGTGGATTTAGATCCACTTGTATCCCGTCGTCTAGGTTATTCGCTCGCCGTCCTTGACGATGTAGGTGCACAACCAGGTGTGTCTGTCCTCGTTGAAGTTTATGTAAAATTGCCTGACTGCCGTGCCTCGTCGTCCTAACTTGACAGGGGAGGTCTCTAACCTGAAGAAAGCAGCCCAATCATGAAGGTTCAGATTAACTGGACTGTAAGGAGGCTTGCTCGTTCACTGAAATATAGTTGTCACTTATAACGTAAGTGTTGACCTGTGAAGTAAGATCGACCTCTGCGTAGGTCGTTGTCCAACGCGGTCCAATCAGAACAAGGCATTTTGATTCTGTAGAATACCCGCTGTGATGTCACCGGTGTAGCAGGAAAAACCTTGTATAAAATCTTGCCGTCGTTGATATTAGCATAATCGTCGGTCTTCACCGTAGCTTCCCGGTTACCCGAAAGTGACCACGTGTTTCGAGGGTTAAAGGTAAACGCCATTGAAACCTCCGGCCAAATACCTCGCTTTGTAATATTAATGCTGGGTAGGTTATTTTCCTGGCTGTCGTGAAAGTAACTTCAGTTTTGAATATAATTCCGACTTTCTTATATAAAGGTACAATAAACTTGCAAGTTGTCAGCTTGTAGACTGTATACATGAATGTATCGTCATAATTGTAGAATTAAAGCTGAACTTGTACATATTTCTTCTCAGAAACTTTGACGATTATGAGTTATACTCGCTGTAACAAGGCTGCTGTTCAATTTCGATATTGAATTGTCTGCAGATCTGCGTAATGGTCACGCATGTAGATACTCGTATCGTAGTCCGGGATTGCATATTCTAGCAATCTATACGGAAAGGTTGATTTCTGTGAAGATCTATGCAACGTCGTTGATTAATTAATATAGCGACGTTTGTGTTGTAAATAGCCTGTGCAATTGTCTTCGCGTAGGCTTATAGACGGCATATGGCATACAGTTGATAGACAACTTATGCGATGTCTTGAACGGACTGACGAGTAGCTATATATGACGAGTGGCTAATATATGGAGACCTTGGAGGAGAATTCCTCGGTGGACGCCGGAGATTTCGCGAAGCTCTCGAAGTATCCAATCTAGATTTCCTGTGTGAGGTAGACTTGGAGCCACTTAGCCTTCGCGACCTTCGCGAAGGTATTGAGTCAGAGCCCGATCAGTATATATATAATATATGAGCGCTTGCTTCGCGAACGACCTCTGTGTTCAACAGGAGTGAGTGAGTGAGTGTATTGTTTTACGCCGCACTCAGCAATATGTGGGGTCGGTGAAGCGCTACTCCTCCGTGACGTCCCTTGTAACTGGTGAGGCTCTAGCTCCTTCGCGGAGGTGGCCTGGGACTTCCTAGGCGAAGTGTCTAGAAATCGATCAATATATGAGCGTTAGCTTCATACAGGGTGTGGTTCTTGCTGGTTCTGCATAAGTAGAGCCGGTAGATCATCCTATCATCTTCAGAAGTCGTCACGAAATCTGGTGATAAGAATCTCATTGATCGTTCTAGATCTATTAATGCCAACAACATACGCCTCTGGCGTTTGAACTGTTATGGCTTTATGGTAGGCTGTGTCCACATACTGTGGCACCGCAGCAATCGAGTCGATTGGAGGTAAGGTGATGGCGTCTGCCTCGTCTTCCTTTATCAGGTATGTCTGCGCCGAGTTGCCACTCTTGGAAGGTGAAGAGAGATCTAGGTTGTTTACCATCCAATATCGTATCTCAGCGTCTGAGAAAATGATGCCTCCATCATTTTCTATCCCAGCATCACTGATGAGAGGTTGATGCTCTTCTGATGGTGGACTGTGTATTTCTATCTCTATGTCGGGTAACGCCCGGGGAGACCTGACTGTAGACTTGTGTGCAGACTTGTGTGGTGACCTGTGAGACGATCGACGTGGTGATGTACGAGGAGATCGGCACGGTTAACGGCGCGGAGATCGTGTTGGTGAACTGCGTCTATGCGTTGACCTTGTTGCTTCGCGAAGCTCTCGTGTAGTCAGGTGTCCTTCGCGAAGGCCTTCGCGAAGGCCTTCGCGAAGCTTCCTCTGCGTCCGGTCCTGGGGAACGGCGATTTGACCTTCGCGAAGGCTTCCGTGAGGTCTGACGGTCTGAGTCCGCATCTAGGGATGAAGCCGAGGAATGTGATGATCTATCCCGCCTTACATCTGTAGGCTGTACATCTGGGTCCTTCGTGGAGGTGGTCTGCGACTTCCTTCGCGAAGGTGGCTTCATCGTGGCTGCTACGCTGATGGGGGTGCCTCTGGGGTGTCGTCTGCGTTGGAACCTTCGCGAAGGCTCTGGCCTTGGGCTGGCTGCTTCCCAGTCTGTGGTGGCCCTCCATCATGATCATGATTTGCCGCAACAGTTCATTTGCGACGAATTAGTCGGTGCCCTCTCTGCAATGTTAGCGGCGGGACCCTCAGGGAAGTCGTCTGACGTCAGTGTAGAGACATCAGGCTGCATGGCGATCTCTGCTGATGTCACTGTAGCTGTCTCGGTCGCTTCTTGTATGCGTCGTCGAAATGATGATCAGCTGATCATCGTAGAGGCCCAGTTCAGCGGCTGGAACAATCTCGGTTGAGAAAGTCCTAGTAGACTTCGTTGATTTCCCCTCAGAGGTCGACGCTGCCCTGGGGGTGCGAAGTCTGCGTTGAGTGTTGGTAGCGACGGGACCCTCAGGAAGATCATAGAATATCAGCGTTGGTACATCAGGCTGCATGTTGATCTGCGCTGACATCACTGTTGCCGACATCGGTCATTCTTTTGATGTACATCAGGTATGATGATCGGCTGATCATCATACAGGCCCAAATCTGCGACGGGAACAATCTCGGCTGAGAAAGTTCAAGTAGACTTCGTTGATTTCCCCTCAGAGGTCGCGTTGAGATGCAGTAGAAAAACTCTAGTCTTCGGCTGCGACGATGGGATGTCTGGGAAGCAGGACACTTCTTGGAGCGGCGACTCACGTCCCACGCCTCTCCACCACTCTAGCGGAACACCAGACGGGGCGGGGTCGACCAACAACAGTAGACTGGCGAGGGTTCAGGTGTATCAGTCATGGCTAGACTCTGCATACGCCGACCTATCTGCTGCGCCGTCTCAAACGCAAAGTAATTATTTATTAAAGGCAGAAATGGATAAATTAGTACCGCGAACTGCAACGTGAATAAAATGAACATGGCGCCAGTACAACTAGGGCATATTAAATGCGATCAGCAGCAGAATAAAAAGCGTAATCTGCAACAGAACAGAATTTTTATCAACGTAATCCACTGAAACAAACCGCAGTCCCCGTGAATAAACAGTAGAAACACGACTAAATATCAATATATAATTGTTGAAGGATACTAGCTAAACCTCTATAGATGTCTATACGAGGTAACTAACTAAATATAATCAAAGGATATAGTGTGTCGGGAGACACAGGTGCTCTCACGTCCAGCTCACTGGGCGAAGAAGGAGAGAGTGAGGCACATGGGTGGAGGTGGCGCCCTCATTCCCGCGCTTGTGGAAGGGAGGTAACTCGTGCTGAGTACTAATTAGTGATTTTACATTGAAGGGAGCTTCAATTAGGGAGATACAAGTGTTCCACTATGTTCGCAAGAAGAAGAAGACAAGCAAAAAGAGCATGAGTCAGGATAAGGAAAAATAATTGTATATTTATATACTTATCCTATCTCACAGTACGCACCTCTCTTCTTCTCTACGACCATGTGTGGAAATGTGCTGTAGGCTAAGTTGAATCAAATCTTACTGGCCTCTGACCCACCCCGACCTCTGACCCCACTCCGACATCAGCACCTGTCAATCATCTCCGTAAGTGTGCAGCTCGCTCAGATGATCATGTTACCACCTGTGCCTGTCATTCTCGTCTTGGAGCTTCTAATAATCTGTGATGTGGGGCAGGTCGGGTGAGTATCCATTGCGTGAGATAGAATAAGTATATAAATATACAATTTATTATAAAATGTACAAATTTTTAAACTTATCCTATCTCATGGTATGCACAATCCCACAGTTGGTAGGAGGGCCGCAGATTACCCCGTCAATACGTACAACCAGGAAGATGCATAACCCCAAGGAGGCCAGGAGAACGCACCAACTCCCGATATGCAGACTCAAAACTTAAGATGGGTTTCTTGTAACCCCTTGGCTTACACAGCACAAAACTCTAGGGAGCGGGCGCTCCTGAATTAATGTGGTTTTCAGCTGCAACTTTTGACAAGCAAAAGGACACGGTTTGGCAAGTAGGCCCCGCCGCCCCGCGATTTATCAGGTGACCCCAGTGAATTAAAGTCGAAGACCTTAATCTGGCCAGTCCCTGCTTCGAAACTAACCCCCACAGACACACGCAGGAAGGCGGTGAAAGAGGGAATAGCCCGGTTGCTCAACTAGTTTAACGATCAGTACCAATCTCCCTAACTTACCAAGGTGAGAAAGGACTTAGGAGCAGAACGCTTCGAACACCATGTAGGTAATTGGAAATCAACACTTTACTGACGTAATTGCTCGGAGAGTAGAGGTCAGTAAGTGGAGTGTCGATCATCTCTGCATGTATCACAAGACTGGCCTCACAGTCTATCAAGTCATAACTTATGACAGTGCAGACACGCCTATTCCCATAGGTGAGAAAATTCTAATCCCAGTGGAAAAAAGTACCAAGACATGGATAACATCGATATCTTTTATTATGTACAGAGCAACACCGACCAAAGAAGGATTGCTTTATCTGCGAACACGGGCCGATGACAATTGCTGCGCCAGGACCAAGCGGCAGAATTGATGTAGACCTTCCACGTCTGTAACCGATAGGTCCCTCAGGTAGTGTGAAGCAAACACCGTATCGGATCTCCAAAAACAGCCCTCCATGATGGACTGCAGGGAACAATTTCTGTGAAGAGCCATGGTGGAGGCAAGAGCTCGAGTCTCATGAGGCTTCGCCATCGACGGTGGAGGTAGGTCAGCAAAGGCATAAGCAAGCAGGATCGTAGTTCCAAAGTAGTACGGGAGACTTCCGAGGTGGAGGCAGTAGACAATGGAATGAACAATCTCTTACGCAGTCTGCGGCAATCCTGTGAGGCAGCTAGGTAAATCCTTAATGCACGCACCGGGCATAAGGACAGATCCTCAGTGTCATCTGGGCCCAAGATAGTGGACAACGGCGAATCGTGAAAGTGCGATCCGGCTGTCCTGGTAACTGATTCTTGGCGAGAAAATCCCATCGCAAACCAAGGAAAACTCTCGCATGTCTAGACCTTTCAAACCGCACCCGAGAAACATCAAGAAATACGGGCAGCTGTAGCCAAGGCCAAGAGAAATAAGGTCTTAAAGGAGACATGTTTGAAATCTTTCTCCTCCAAAGGTTCGTAATCAGCTGAAGTGAGATGAACAAGTACAACGGAAAGATCCCAAGCTGGAGGCCGGAACTTCCGAGATTGGTCAGCCAGTTTGTAGGACCGGAGGAGAGACTGGAGTTCAGGGACAGTGGACACCTTCCCACCCGAGGCCGCTGCAATAACGGTGTTGAGAGCAGCCAGGTAGGTAGATAGTGTAGAACCTTTGAGTTTTCTGGAGGTTCGTAGATGTTGAAGGTACTCTGCCACCATCTGTGGGGAGGCCGTAGTGGGGGATGAGACGCCCTTCTTCCTGCCATATGCTTCAAAATTCTTCCATTTGTCATCGTAGAGTGACCTCGTAGAAGTACGATGCGCTGTAGAAATGGCCGTAGCCACCCGTTTAGAATAGCCCTTCTAGGCGTGCAGATGGAGCGTCAATGGGGACCAATGTAACTGGTCAGAGTGCGGATGTATCAGAAGATCGGGTCGAACGGGCAGTGGTACGGGATCTGGTTCGGCTAGGTCTTGAAGGTTTACGAACCAACTTCTGGCCGGCCAATAGGGCGCGACCAAAAGCAGAGTCATCCTCTGAGTTGCGCGCAGTTTCACTAATATGCGAGGTAGAAGGGCCACTGGCGGAAACGCGTAAGCGTTTAGGTCCTCCCACGGAATGGCTAGAGCATCGAGGTCCCAAGCCAGAGGGTCCGGAATCGGTGACACAAACCGAGGCAGCTGATGGTTGAATCGGGTGGCGAAGATATCTACTGTCGGAGTCGTCAACGGTAGACAAAGGGTCTGGAACACCTGAGGATGTAATCTCCATTCCATTGGAGAGGGACGACTCAGCCGGGACAGAGAATCTGCGATGACATTATTCACCCCCGGGAATGTGGTTGGCTCGGACTAAGATGGTGAGATAGTCCACCAGATCGAAGAGTAGACCCCGTGGACCCCATCCTGTTGATATACCAAACCACCGCTGCGTTGTCCGATCGGATCATGAGGGAAGTTGGTCGTAGGACATCCTGCCAGAGACTGATTGCAAGAATCACCGCCCTGAACTCCAGAACGTTGATGTGACAGGCGCGATCTACGAGAGACCACAGCCCTGCCACTTGTTGATTGAGAAGATGAGCTCCCCACCCGTGTAGAGATGCTTCCACATACAGGTGGTAAGACGGAGCAAACGGCCCTAAGCAAACTCCGTCGCAAATATTCAATTCTTCCATCCACCACAGGAGATGGGGATGGAGCTCCCAGAGGTAGAGTGATCAAGGTAACTGGATCTCCCACTCCGATGTAAGGCGCTAGCAAGAACTGCAAGGGACGAAGTTGTAGTTTACCCCTGAGGGTCAACGCCTGAGCTGACGTCAAGAGGCCCAGGAGCTCCTGCCACTGACGAAGCGTCCTGGGATGCGCCAGTGCCAGAGAGACCAATCGCTGTATCTTGCAGAAACGATCCCTCGGGACAAACAGTTTGTTGACCTCTCTGTCGAACACTGCCCCAATGAATTGAAGACGCACGTAGGGACTAGTTCCGATTTCTGCAGATTGATTAACCAGCCTAATTGGCGAAGAAGCTGTATCGCAAACTGCATGTGACGAAGCAGAAGGGCATGATTGGTCTGCGCCTGAATGCAGTCGTCGATGTAGGCCTCGGACACTATTCCCTTGCGGTGAAGGAAACTGGTGATAGACTTCGTTACCCATGTAAACAGCCACTGGGCCGAAGAAATTCCAAATGGGAGGATACTCCACTGATAGTGGGTGCCCTCGAAGACAAACCGAAGGAACTTGCGATGAGCCGGGAAGATCGGGATGTGCAGGTACGCATCCTGGAGATCCAAACTGATCATGTAGTCTCCCGGCTTGATAATGGTCTTGAGGAGTGCCACCGATTCCATGCGAAAATGGGGCGGAGGCTGCAGAAACCTCTCGTTGAATATCTTCATGTTCAAGATTAACCTCAGTTTGTCCGAATCCTCCTTGGGGACCAGAAAGATTGGAGAATAGAACCCTGGGACGGTCGGCGCCTGACCCAGGGATTCGATCGCAAGTTTCTTGAGTAAGGTGTCTATTGTGGATCGAAGAACAGCCGTCTGCTGAGCGGGATACGTTCTGCAATCCGGAAGTAAAGTGAGAGGAGGATCCCCGATGATTGGCAGCTGAAACCCTGTGGATAACATGGAGAGGACGTAAGGGTCTCCCAAGATGATCCAGTTGGGAGCATAGGTCCCAAGCACGACAAAGGGCACGACTGGAGGTGGAAGAACCCAGTTGCATTCTAATGTCATCGAGTCACTGTCTGTCAGGCCTTTGCGAAGTGGAATGGTCAGCAGTGGAAGCTGGTCGTGAAGCAGAGAACGCCCGACGTTGACGGCTGGACCGTCCTCTGCCAAAGGATCCCTTTCCACAAAAGGAAGCAGTAGAACCAGCACGCAGGTCCGGATTGACAGGAACATAACGGGCTGGTCGTCGTAGACACAACAATTCATCCACCTGCAAATGTTGGAATTCAACAATTCCACTGACACTTGTAAGTGAGCATCTTGACCAACTCTAATCGCCCCGTTAAAAAGAGACCTGCCAGACCACGGCTGCCGAAAGAGATCAGTACGGAACCTATCCTCCCATGAGGATAAGTGCAAAGGCCCCCTGCGACGCATAGCTGTGACATACGAAAAGAAGTGAGCCAACTGATCCAGAAGGCTCCCTAAAATTTCTCTTGCAACAAGACCATAGCCGCTCGAATATATGCTTGTTGATGGGACGTAGCATGTGCAGCCGACATAGCCACTGCTTCGGTAGTCGTCAACACCATGTTGAGTGGCGCCACGATCCTCCACCAGGAATGGATAGTAGGCTTTCTGTTTAGTTCCCAGCAATGTAACATCATCATCCAGTGGAGGGGAGACGATCAGCATAGAGAAACCATGCACATGAGCAGATGCCAAGTTGAAGCGAGGAGCCGCAAACCCATCCTTAAGCTTCCTCAGGTTACCAAAAGCCTCATCCAGAGATGCTGCCTATTGAGTAATACACAGTCGAGGCGGGAACGTGATGGAACCGTAATCACCTGGCTTCATATCAAAACAGGATAATAAATCCGCCGACGAACTACTATGCTGTAAACGGAGGCTATCGGCAATCCATATGAGTAGTTGAGGTGTGGCAACAGCATCCACGCTACCATCCGACAGTACCGTACCATCAGAAGATGGAGATGGCGTCCACGAATGACAAACCTCCTCTAAAAGTGGAACTGGATTGGTCGAAGGCCCCCATGACTGAACAGCAGCGAAAGTTGCTGGCGCCTGATGCCGTAATGCTGACACTACCGCTAGCACAATGGCATCAAAATCCACAGGTTGAGAAGTCGAAACCTCCGACCCCGGATTCCAGGATACTAGTAAAATAGGTCTCACCGCCGATCCCGTTGTAGGAGGAGCCGAAGACGCAGACGCAGACATTAAGGGATGACGAGGCACCTCACTGAGAGCAGACAGACATACAGCTGACTGAGGCACACTCCCATGAGGCAACAATGAACCCGAAGGGTCCTTGGTATTGGAAGCAAAAGCTGAGCTGAGTGGACCTAGCGCCGAACTAGACACATGGGAGGTGAGCACTGAACCCTGAGGAAGCGTCGAACCAAATGCCCCATGAATCAAACTTGAAGCCAGTGAACTATGACTAAGCGCTGAAGCACGAACTCCGTGAGTAAGCGCCGAACCAGGAGCCCCGTGAGCAAGCGTCGAACTGGGAATAGTTTGAGTAAGCGCCGAACCAAAGCCTCCATGAATAAGCGTCGAACCAAAGCCTCCAAGAATAAGCGCCGAACCGGGAGCACCGGGATTAAGCGCCGAACCAGGAGCACCGGGATTAAACGCTGAACCGGGAGCACCCGGATAAAGCGCCGAACCAGGAACACTGGTAGCAAGCGCCGAACCAAATCCACCATGAGGAAGCTCCGAACTGGAAGCGCCGAACCGGGAACACCGTGAGGAAGCACCGTATCGGGGACACCAGGAGTAAGCGCAGAACCAGAGGTAAACAAGAGCGCCGAACTGAAAGCAAGCGGCGCTCTGAATGACATCACGGGATCGGTAACAAGCGGTGCTCTACCAACAGGTAACTGTCCCGATGTAAGCGGTGCTGGACCAGCAAACGACGCACTAGAATAACGTGGTGGTCCATAACCAAACGGTACATGATAAGGGATAGATGTGGAAAAAGGCACTCTAGGGATCATTGACACACCTGTCAACCCCACCGGAGGATGAGAGAGCGCCGCACCGAAACCATCCACTGTGTCCGAAGCCATTGCCACATTTGACACAAGCCCCAAATGGGAAATAGGCGTAGAATCAACCACCGAAGTGGAAAGCGCCGCACTGCAAGGAAGCGTCACTTGAGATGTAATGCTAGGAATCACACCAAGCGACGCACGAGAAACCCCCACCTCAGGAACAGAAGTGCACTGAGGAATAAGCATCACCGAAGAGGGACGGGTTTGAAGAGAAGACGTAGACAACACGACAACCCTAGGTGGTGAAGAGTCTTCTAACGTGATGGGGCTAGACGCATGCGGCTGAAAAAGTTGCCGTAAATTTTCACTGAGGTAGGAATCCGACGCCTCCCCTAGGAAATCTTCAGTAGGGGGCGGGGACTTCGAACGTCTGACTGCAGTTTTCTTACGGCGTTCTGTCTTAGAACGTTTAGATGCAGAAGGACCCTCAGATGGTTGACGATCTCTGTCTGACACACGTCTACAAGCTACCCAGCGATATTCAGAAAACGCATCATCGTTGAGGTCGGCACAGAAAGTGCAACGTTGAGACCACTCACAACGTCCTAAGCAATCAACACATAAAGCATGTGGGTCTGCCGCCGAGAAGTTGCTATTACATTTATTGCAATGTTTACGCTTTTTAGCACTATTGCGATTTGATTTTCCCATTGTAGAAACACAATCAAACTTTCTTAGAGACAAGCACATGTCCACACGACGTAGCGACAAGAAAGAGAATGACAGGCACAGGTCACATGATCATCTGAGCGAGCTGCACACTTACGGAGATGATTGACAGGTGCTGATGTCGGAGTGGGGTCAGAGGTCGGGGTGGGTCAGAGGCCAGTAAGATTTGATTCAACTTAGCCTACAGCACATTTCCACACATAGTCGTAGAGAAAAAGAGAGGTGCATACCGTGAGATAGGATAAGTTTAAAAATTATACATATCTACAAAAACTCGCACATCATATCATACTCACTGTCACCTTGAGAAAAGTCATTTAGCATTAACAGTCAAATAGAGACAAGTCAATTAACACTGCCATATACTAGTGAGTGAGTTTAGTTGTACGCCGCACTCAGCAATATTCCAGCTTTATGGCAGCGGTCTGTAAATAATTGAGTCTGGACTAGACAATCCAGAGATCAACAGCATGAGAATCGATCTGCGCAATTGGGAACCGATGACATGTGTCAACCAAGTCAGCGAGCCTGACCACCCGCTCACCTCTTACGAAAAGCATGTGTTACTGAAGGTTCATTCTAACTGGGACCTTCACGGGTTCCATATACTATAGACACTAGTCATTTAACACTGCCATATACTATAGAGACTATAGTCCGTCAACTTAACTTTTGGCACCCTGTTTTTCACAATATACATAAAACTCCTAAATATTTTGAAACACTGCTCTGTTCATATGGTAATTGTATACCGTGACCTAACAAGATATCAATTTTAGTAATTTTAAAACAATCATTAAAGATTTTGCCTTTAAACCTGTCATATAATAATTGTAACACTGTGGAGAGTTTTTACAAGGGGTTAATGCACCTGACGGAACAGCCAACAACACTGTAAAATGTGTGTCAGCGTGATATGTACATGCACGGGTATTTACATTAGCACGCTTAAGTGATGTCAAAGATCGTCAACACGCACAGGTTGTACGTAGGGAAAACAATATTGTACAAAGATGACCGGCAAATCATCAAAAGAGTTTACAACTTTTTCAAGCGAGACGCAAAGCGAAAAAAACTCTCTTTTTTTAATTGAATGTTTCTCCAAAAGACATTTAATGCCACGAAGATCTGCAAAAGAATATTGCAAAGAGTTATCTCCCATGACACCATTTCAGAGCCTGACGATGACGTGGCCGTTAAATCTGGGACCGTCTCAAAACATGCAAAGAAAACAAAGCTTGATGAATTCGATAGAAGGGTTGTGAGGGACGTCATGCGTCGGTTACATCGATCCATTTTGTCAAGCAAACTGAAGAAAATATTGTTCAAAAGAAGACCATGACATCATTGTATCAAAGCATACCATTAGCAAGCTGTTGTTTGGATATAGATACAAGAGATCAAGCAACCTGTCTTTAAAGACTTCAATGAATCTACTTTTTTAAAATGGATTTATGATGATTATACAGTCCCTGTAGATTTGCTTGCAGGCGTAACAATGTAAACAAGATGCACGCGTGTCACACCATGTTGTCGGCTGTTCCATCATATCATTTTACTCCCTTGTATAACTACTTCTATTTTTCATATTTTTATAAGATGGCTTCTTAAGAAGAAGCTTTAATAATTGACATAAAATTATGAAATTTAAACCTTGGATAGGTCATAAGATATAAAGAGAATATGCACAAAAACATTTTGAAGGCATTTTTGGTTAAAAGGTAAATTGTGAAAAACTGGGTGCCAAAAGTTCAGTTGACGGACTATAGTCATGTAACACTGTCATATAGACACTATAGTACTGTCGGAAATAGAAAAAAACTGTTTTTAGGCTCTTACTCTGTATCCCTAAAATTTACACAACTGCACATAGCATATGTCGAAATAACCCATTTCGGCCTAACTTGGCATTCAGTGGGATGCGTAATAGGATATCCAGAAAAGCATGTGTACTCGTAAAATCGGGCAAAACTTAGAAAAAATACGAATACCTGCTGAAAACAATAGATCAGACTATAGATGGTAATTAGGTCGCTCAGCCAGGTATGACGATGGACCGTCGACTCACCTGGCATGAAATGCATGTGCTGCCTACCGGCGCCCAAGGGGTCATCTCAAAGATATTTTGTGCTTTTTCATGTGTGTTGACTATGCCTCATCTATTGATTAACAGCTTAAGTGTCTTTCTTTCATAAAGTTTATGTTGAGATATGTAAAAGAGTTTGATACCTGATAACCATAGAAACACATCGTATTAAATGTCTCAAAATATATAGGTGGCATGACCACCCGATCGCAAAGATCGACAGGACTGGATATTATTTGTAAATTGTTATGACATGCCGTGTACTTCCCCAGTATGATTGCCCTAAAGGATTATCGTATCTTAGCTGATATCTCTATCCCCAAGCCCGACCCCAACGATCGTCTGTGACACCCGTCCAGGTTTTGCTTTTGAGACGAACCCTCCTATCTGTTTCTTTTTATAGTGACAGTGAGACTCCATGGTAGCTACATTCTTAATAGTTTCAGCATGAAAGTTATTATTTTTTACGCCAGTTATCGTTTATAATGAAGCTACGTCTAATTTGAAATTGGTCACTTAAAAAGTGTCCTTGATAATACAATATCGTCGCACACTAATTTGCATACAGCCATGGTCTGTTCCAAATAATTCGTTTTGGACTTTGCTCATTTCTGCACTAATCTCTCCTCAGTAAAGTCCTTTTTCTACTTTTCTTGTGTCCCTACCATTAAGACTGTAGGTAGGCCGAACTTAGTTTAAGAGATATTTCACACTTGCACATATCAACTACATAAATTGTAGAGATAAATGAGAAAATACAGTTTTTCTATTTCCGACAGTACTATAGTTACTTAACACTGCCATATACTATAGACACTAGTCATTTAACACAGCCATATAGACACTAGTCATTTAACACTGTCATATAGACACTAGTCATTTAACACTGTCATATAGACACTAGTCATTTAACACAGCCATATAGACACTAGTCATTTAACACTGTCATATAGACACTAGTCATTTAACACTGTCATATAGACACTAGTCATTTAACACTGTCATATACTATAGACACTAGTCATTTAACACTGTCATATAGACACTAGTCATTTAACACTGTCATATAGACACTAGTCATTTAACACAGCCATATAGACACTAGTCATTTAACACTGTCATATAGACACTAGTCATTTAACACTGTCATATAGACACTAGTCATTTAACACTGTCATATAGACACTAGTCATTTAACACTGTCATATAGACACTAGTCATTTAACACTGTCATATAGACACTTGTCATTTAACACAGCCATATAGACACTAGTCATTTAACACTGTCATATACTATAGACACTAGTCATTTAACACTGTCATATAGACACTAGTCATTTAACACTGTCATATAGACACTAGTCATTTAACACAGCCATATAGACACTAGTCATTTAACACTGTCATATAGACACTAGTCATTTAACACTGTCATATAGACACTAGTCATTTAACACTGTCATATAGACACTAGTCATTTAACACTGTCATATAGACACTAGTCATTTAACACAGCCATATAGACACTAGTCATTTAACAGCCATATAGACACTAGTCATTTAACACTGTCATATAGACACTAGTCATTTAACACTGTCATATAGACACTAGTCATTTAACACAGCCATATAGACACTAGTCATTTAACACTGTCATATAGACACTTGTCATTTAACACTGTCGTATAGACACTAGTCATTTAACACTGTCATATAGACACTAGTCATTTAACACTGTCATATAGACACTAGTCATTTAACACTGTCATATAGACACTTGTCATTTAACACAGCCATATAGACACTAGTCATTTAACACTGTCATATAGACACTAGTCATTTAACACTGTCATATAGACACTAGTCATTTAACACTGTCATATAGACACTAGTCATTTAACACTGTCATATAGACACTAGTCATTTAACACTGTCATATAGACACTAGTCATTTAACACTGTCATATAGACACTAGTCATTTAACACTGTCATATAGACACTTGTCATTTAACAGCCATATAGACACTAGTCATTTAACACTGTCATATAGACACTAGTCATTTAACACTGTCATATAGACACTAGTCATTTAACACTGTCATATAGACACTAGTCATTTAACACTGTCATATAGACACTAGTCATTTAACACTGTCATATAGACACTAGTCATTTAACACTGCCATATAGACACAAGTCATTTAACACTGTCATATAGACAGTAGTCATTTAACACTGTCATATAGACACTTGTTACTTAACACTGCCATATACTATAGACACTAGTCTTTTAACACTGCCATATACTATAGACACTAGTTACTTAACACTGCTATATAGACACTAGTCATTTAACACTGTCATATAGACACTAGTCATTTAACACAGCCATATAGACACTAGTCATTTAACACTGTCATATAGACACTTGTCATTTAACACTGTCGTATAGACACTAGTCATTAAACACTGTCATATAGACACTAGTCATTTAACACTGTCATATAGACACTTGTCATTTAACAGCCATATAGACACTAGTCATTTAACACTGTCATATAGACACTAGTCATTTAACACTGTCATATAGACACTAGTCATTTAACACTGTCATATAGACACTAGTCATTTAACACTGTCATATAGACACTAGTCATTTAACACTGTCATATAGACACTAGTCATTTAACACTGCCATATAGACACAAGTCATTTAACACTGTCATATAGACACTAGTCATTTAACACTGTCATATAGACACTTGTTACTTAACACTGCCATATACTATAGACACTAGTCTTTTAACACTGCCATATACTATAGACACTAGTTACTTAACACTGCTATATAGACACTAGTCATTTAACACTGTCATATAGACACTAGTCATTTAACACAGCCATATAGACACTAGTCATTTAACACTGTCATATAGACACTTGTCATTTAACACTGTCGTATAGACACTAGTCATTTAACACTGTCATATAGACACTAGTCATTAAACACTGTCATATAGACACTAGTCATTTAACACTGTCATATAGACACTAGTCATTTAACACTGTCATATAGACACTAGTCATTTAACACTGTCATATAGACACTAGTCATTTAACACTGTCATATAGACACTTGTCATTTAACACTGCCATATACTATAGACACTAGTCATTTAACACAGCCATATAGACCATAGTCATTTAACACTGTCATATAGACACTAGTCATTTAACACTGTCATATAGACACTAGTCATTTAACGCAGCCATATAGACACTAGTCATTTAACACTGTCATATAGACACTTGTCATTTAACACTGCCATATAGACACTAGTCATTTAACGCAGGCATATAGACACTAGTCATTTAACACTGTCATATAGACACTTGTCATTTAACACTGCCATATAGACACTAGTCATTTAACACTCATAGTTATACAAACTAAAGTACTGTCGTAAATGCTAGAAAAATGCTTTTTGACTTATATTTAAAATTCAGAGGTATTACAGTTACTTAAATAACAAATATCACTTCAAGAAACATCTACCTAATGTAGACTGAGGGAATAAATTTTGAGACATGCTCTAAACTGTGTTTTTACTGATGAAAATACCAAAAACTTAGGGGTAGTTGGACGTTATTTGAAACAAACATTAACTGCCTGTGTTACGTCATCAGCATGCACGGTATCGACAGGTGAAATTGACACCTGAGCACACGCTCGGGCGAGGGGTCATATCAATAGATGTTTTCTGTAAAATGTTGAATATGTGTACGTATAGTATACGTATTGGTTATGTTAGGGATCATTTGTGTATGTGTTTGTTTTGAAATAAACATACAAATTACTGTACATTGGAAAGAATCCTATCACTTGTGTTATCTTATTGATTGATTGTAGAAATGTGCAACGTTTTAATACATGTTTTGCATGTCAACAGTATAGTTCATGAAAAAATATGGATGTAATTCGGTCAGTTTAATCTAGTTGGCCAAAGATATATTATATATATTTTTCTTTTCATAAAGTTTGTAGACCGCCCGTCTAAGCACTCCCTTGTCAAAGTTGTCAAGGATGGTTTTACGTCCCGGTTTTGCATATGAGACGGTCCCTGTCTTGTCTGATTTGTTTACAATATTGTACACTTGTTGGTAAGACATGCCAACAGCTCTACAAGTTCTGTAATAAACCCTCTCTACACTAATGAAAGGTTTACCTCTGTCTTTTTTGAGCAGAAAAAAACTATAAACCTTTGCAACAATCGACTGCAAAACATTGGCCATAGTGGACGCTGTGATAAAGATGTGCATGCATGACGGGAAACTTATTATTCAAGACTTAACATTTATATTAATATTTCTTCAATACAGAAAACGATAATTAAGTAAAGTAACACAAACATTCAACATTTATTTGTTAAGGAAAAACGTTAATTCATATTTTTACACCACCTGTATTATTAGCATAAATGTAAAGACTATTTCAGATTTCTGTTGTTAAACTCTGAATAAATCTTAAGTTGCTGTTTTGGTACCAAAATGAAATTTTTAGAGTAAAATTAATATTTAATACTTATCCTGACTCATGCTTATTGCTTGTCTTCTTCTTCTTGCGAACATAGTGGAACACGTGTATCTCCCAATTGAAGTTCCCTTCAATTAAAAAATCACTAATCAGTACTCACCACGAGTTACCTCCCTTCCACAAGTGCGGGAACGAGGGCGTCACCCGAACCCATGTGCCTCACTCTCTCCTTTTGTTTCGAGCCCGACACTTTATTTTTCCGAAGAAATCCAAAGTGTTAAGTGGGAGGACGGAGGGCTTACCTCATGAGTCAGGATAAGTATAAAATATTAATTTTACTCTAAAAATTTCATATTTTTCCTTATCCTGACTCATGCTTATTGCTTGTAGAATCCGACGGAAAAGGAGGTGGGAATATATATACTTTGGATTTTAACAATTAGTGCTTTGAACTGTGATGATTGTAATAACCCTATGGGAACTTCATAAAGGCACTGAACTGATGAATTCCTGCTGTTTAACTTATCAGCTGCCATATAAAGGTTACTACAATTTATAGAATATGATAAAAGTATATACAACATTAATGTAAGCTATTAATGTGATAATATAAACTTCTGTGAGTTTATAGTGGATACTTTTATAAATTAACCAAAGTATTAAGCTTAAGATATGCATATATTTAAGCTATAATAGTATAGTATAGTGCTTAAGATATAATTATAACTTAAGCTGTATAATAGTAACCAACTCCTTAGAGTTTGTTAACTAATACATTTATGCATATGACCATATGACTGAGCTTAAGGATTGATGAACCTATATATATAGTAGCAAAACTCCTAGGAGTTGTAAGCTTACATATAGTATGATATAAAAACCATAATACTGAGCTTAAAGAACCACTAAACTTTGTTTTTTGTTACTCTTTTAACCATTACATATGAAAGATTTGTGGTTAGTCTTATGCGGAACACCAAATTTATTCTTTAAAAACTTGTGGTTAATTAATACCGAGCGATTAAAAGTGGCCAAAAAGTCGCCTGCTTCCCTCTCGCCCGCCAACGAAACCACAGACAGGTTACGTAACTCTGTCGCCAGAGCACTGCAGTGACGTCATATGAGGAACGATTTTCAGTTAGTTGTATAGAAAATGTGTAGCACGCTCATCATTTTGATGATTTCTCGACATCCACGACGACATGCCGAATCGTTGCTTTGTCGTCAATTGCTCTAGGGGTCGGGCGATGGTGTCCCCATGCACAGATTTCCACAGGACCCGCGTTAAGGTGCTAAATGGGTTATGTTTGTTAGTCTTGGCGGCGTTTGTGGAAGCCTGAAGCGATATCTTACTTGTGTTCAGATCGCTTCCGCGGAAGTTAAAGAATCAAAACTACTTACTAGTTGTAGTAAAATATGCATATGATTGATGACCATAAAGATTTTCTATGTTACAAGTTAACATAACGATTTCTTCCTCGGAAGTGAGGTTGTGGTCGAAGTAACAATAATATTGTAATAAGTAGTATTATATTGACACCCACCTCTGCCACGAGAGAAATTGTTATGATATATATATGTCATGCAAAATCCTATTGGCCATCAATAAAATACATATTTTACTACCAGTAGAAAGTAGTTTTGATTTTGTAACTTCGGTGAAAACAAACCTCAATACCATTCATCTTCAGACTGGCGGATGTTCCCGACAGGCGCCGCCATTTTAACAATAAAAAAATCTGTTAGAATTAATGAGATTATAGTTTGTTTTCATCAAGTTAGAAAAATCAAGACTACTTTCTACTCGTTGTTAAATATGTATTGGAATCATAACCAAACGGATTTTGCATGACACAACTTTCTAACATAACGATTTCTTCCACGGAAGCGAGGTGGGGTTCGAAGCCACAATACTCTTGCTGATACATTTCTTGCTACATTCCCATGGTTAATGTCCACTCACCAGTGCGTAGATACTAGTCAATGTGCGTCTTTATATTTGGTCTTATAATCCTAATTAGTTTATTATCATACTTTTATGCATTTTGAAACTAAATAAAAGAAGGCGATCTGCTGATACTTATAGTAAATTTATAACAGAACTGTAATATCTAGACATTTTATAGTTTGCCAATGTGAATCATAATTAGCACACACCCTAGTGCATGTTGTCTGTCTCATTACACTTCAATGGCGAAAACAATGATTCTGTTGAATGCTACGACAAATGAATAAAAACAAAATGCAAATATTAAAATTAAAACAGATTAAAGTTATAGGAACAATATCAGGCCATTACCTTGTTCGAGGAATGTATCCATCAATATCCACAAAACTGTTCCAAATGATGTGTCTTTTAACAGTTTAATATACCAAAAAGTGATAAATCTTTTCAGGTATTGGTGTATAGTCTCATTGGTCACCCAAGATAGCACACCTGGCAACTAACTGCATAATGTCCGCCTTTCTTTAAAAACAGTAATTTAGTTAGCCAATAATGGGCAATCAATCAATGTATTGCTGGTTAATCCTTTGAAAGAAGGGCGTTGTTTTTATGAATACCGACCGACAGAGTGTATTCAGTATAGATTAGTAAATCTACATACATAAACACTACCTTTGACAAATCCGCTGTGTAAGATAAAAGTAATTAATCAATCAGCGTGTTATCGGTTAATCCTTTGATCGATGTTTATAATGTTGAATATTTACTCCAGACACAAGAAATGCCAAATGGGAACCTTTGTCGGTAATCTAAGTGTGTTACCACTAATTATACCTGTTATAAATTCATTAACTGACCATCAAGTGAATGATGACAAATAACATGTGTAGGTTTATACCACCTAACACGGGTTACAACGAGGAGTATTAATTGCTGTATTGCATGTGAAAACTTATGGGCCGACACTGTTTTGAGAATACAAACAGATTTTTACATGACATGATTAAATATCGAGGTAAAACAACACAGAAATGGGATCAATTTGGATCAGTCATTATACAAATAGGGCCTAACGACACCAATCGATTTTGACAGAATCGTCTATGAAAACAAGTTGTAACTTCGAAACTAGGCAAAGCAGGAGACAAAATTAAATGCCAGTAGATTGTGAGAACATATAGCTTTCATTTTCCACAACAATTGTCACGATTTCAGGTTTATACAAGCCTGTAAACACGATAATTTACCCCCTAAAATGTAGATGAATTCTGCATCGGCCCTCAAAGCTATTCCTCATATGACGTCACAGAGGCGCGCCGCTCTGATTGGTTGAAATTTCGTTCGCGGGTGAGAATTGTGCACTGTTGTCAAAAAGGTCGATTTAAGTCAATTAAAGGTCGAAATGAGTAGTTTTAATGACGGGGTTTCATTTATAACGGTGCCAGTTAATGATTTATGTATTTGTACCCCCTAGGGTTTATGTGACCTTTAAGATAATAAATTAAACTTAAGCAAAATATATAGATAGCATGTAGCTATTAGTACTGTTATCAGATAAGTATAAAATCTGTAAGATAGACTTATCTTCTCCGTGGAACTGTCAACTGTTGAGCGAGGACCATGGGACCGAAATGGTGGATACCTGAGACGTCCTCGGTGGTGATATCTCTCAGATAGTGGTTGGCAAACACCATATTGGATCTCCAGAAACATCCCTCCATTATGGTATTCAACGAGCAATTCCCATGCAGAGCGAGAGTTGAGGCTAGCGCTCTAATTTCGTGAGGATTAGAAGCTCTTGGAGGGTCGAGTCCTGCAGCCTTGTAGGCACGTAGTATGACAGTTCTGATCCAGATAGAGATCGTAGTACGTGAGACTTCCGTCTGCGTAGCTGTAGATATAGGGATAAATAATCTCTTGAATTTCCCTCTGCTCTGTTTGGATCGTTGGAGATATATTTTCAGTGCCCTCACTGGGCATAGTGATAGATCCATCGTATCATGCGGTCCAAGTATGGATGAGAGAGCTGGGACGTGAAATAATCTGTCTGGTTGGTTGGTTTTACGCTATAAAATCCCAGCGAAGTCCCAGATGAGCGATGTTATGAATATCATCAAAGCGTATTCTCTCGTAATCCAAAGCGTGAATCTCTGACATCCTGGCGGCCGTAGCTAACGCTAACAGGAATAAGGTTTTGTGGGTCAGTGATTCAAACGATGTAGATAGCAATGGTTCATAAGCCTCACTAGTGAGGTGTTGGAGCACTATATTTAGATCCCAGGCTGGAGCTTGAAACTTCCATTTCTGATCCTCCAATCGGAACGCTCGTAACAAAGCGAGTAACTCTGGTGTTTTTGTTAACTTGACGCCCGTTCGCATAGTTATGACAGTTATGACATACTTATGGCTGCAAGATAAGTGGACAAGGTTGAGCCTTTTAGATTCTTAGTTTGCCGTAGATAACATAAGAAATCTGCCACTTGAGGATGTGTAGCATATCTGGCTGTAAATCCTTTCTTAGCAGCATAATTGACAAAACTGTGCCATTTGTCATCGTACAAGTTACGAGTTGAGTTACGTAGTGCAAGCGTGACCGCTTTAGCCCTGAGCTGATGTGAGTAGTCCCAATAGGCTCTGCCACTGTCGTAGTGGTAACGGAGAGAGTAGGGCTTGAGGAATAAGTTGTTGGATCTTGATCCATCTGTCCTCCGGGACTACAATACGATTCTGAGCTGTTAGAAATCGTATACCTAGAAATTGCAAATCTTGCGTTGGTTCTAGGTCCGACTTGAGTAGATTTACTAACCATCCTAATTGTGTTAGTAGCTTGATTATAAATTTCAGCTGTAGTCTGAGACGCTGTGGATCTGGATCCACTTGTATACCGTCGTCTAGGTAAAAAGCGCTGCGAAGACCTTGACGATGTAGGTATGAGACAATAGGCTTGGTCACTCTTGTGAATACCCAAGGGGCCGATGTGATTCCGAAGGGAAGAACCTTCCATTGGTAATGTTTCCGTCTAGGATAAATCTTAGATATTTCCTTGAGTTGGGATGAATCGAATGTGTAGATATGCATCTTGCAAATCTATGCTGGCCATGTAATCTTTGGGGACGAATTAATTGCGAAGTTAGCGGTAAGTGTATCATCGCAAACGTTGGAGGTTTGCATAGATATTCTCTGTTGAAAATGCTCATGTTGTATATGAGGCGAAACTTCTCCTTGGAATTTTTCTTCGGCACTAGGAAAACTGGGAGTAGAAACCTGAATGCGATGTTTACGTTGATCCAGAACTTCTAAGGCCTGTTTGTTTAGTAGAGTAAGTACTGTTTCACTTAAAATAGGTACTTGTGCCGGTTGAACGTTGAACCCTGGGGGGTTGACTGTTAACGGAGGCTTGGCCTTGAGTTGTATTAGATATCCGTGCTGTAGGATGTTGGATACATATGGATCTTGTAGTATTCCCCAGTTTTCCCAGTGTAGCTGAAGGCGTCCACCCACTTGAGACGGTTGTACTGGAACGGCTGGGGGTGGAAGACTCCAGTCGTTCCGAACCTGAATTTCATCGTCTAAATCCACGGGCACCTCTGGATGATCTGCCTCTAGCTGATCCTCCCCTAAATTTGTTGTATGGGCAACGAAAAGAATCCTTGGGATCTTTAGCTGCAGCTTTCTGTAGCCCCGAAAACTTAGACTTGCCTGAGTATCTCTGTGTTGACTGTTTAATGACGTCCGCTAAGGTGTCCATGGATCTGATCATAAGAACCTCTCTTGAGTCTTTAGATACTTCTTTGAAGACCTTGTCTACGTTGCCATCAAACAGTAAGGGCGATGACCATGGAGCTGTGTATAGAGATTCTGTAAATTGCTTATCCCAAGAGCAGGAGGCTAGTAAGCCTTGCCGACGAGCCATGGTAGTAGTTTCAGTAAGTGCTGATAGGTGCTCTGTAAGAAATTGGTGGTCTCTTTTCTGCATGAGTAGAGCTGAGTAGATCATTCTATCTTCCTCCTCTGTAGAATTCTTGAACTTGGTGATGAGAGTTTCATTAATCGTTCTAGATCTATTCAATCCAAAGAACATCCTCCTGGCGATGGTATCTAGTTGAGCGAATTTGCGATCGTCTACTTTGTAACTTCTGGACTTGGCATCGCTGATTAATTTAAAGTTGTCATCAATATCCTGGGCCTTGAAAAAGGGGTCCATATTGTGTCCAGCAAATTTCTTGGCATTGAAGACCGGGAAATGTGTAGATTGGACTTTTGAAGATTTGGAACAGGCTGTATCCAAATTAGCTGGTACCGCTGCAATCGGATCAATAGGAGGTAAGGTGATATTGTCTACATCATCATCCTTCATCAGGTAAGTCTGAGTTGAATTCTCGTTCTTCGATGGGGAAGCAAGTTGTAACTCATTCACCATCCAGTATCTGATCTCAGCATCTGAGAAAATGATACCTTCTTCCTCTGATGTAGGGTCACATGTCGGAGTCCTAGATCTGTAGGAAGATCTATGAGAGGACTGTGGTGAACGGACTGACGAGTGGCTAGTGTAAGGAGACCTTGGAGGAGACATCCTCGGCGAACGCTGGGGACTTCGCGAAGCTCTTCTAAATCTTCTGGGCGAGGTAGATATGGAGCCACTTAGCCTTCGCGACCTTCGCGAATGTATCGAGTCAGTGTCCGAATCGACATATGAGCGCTTGCTTCGCGAACGACCTCTGTGTTCTACAGGGTGTGGGCTCGGCGAAGCGCTCCTTCTCCGCGATGTCCCTCGCAACTGGATAGGCTCTAGCTCCTTCGTGGAGGCGGCCTGGGACTTCCTTTGCGAAGTGATCGCTACGGGCTGGGTTGCCCTTCGCGGAGGCGCGTTTGTGGGCTCTGGGGCCCTACGCGAAGCCAAGGCGGGCTCTGGGGCCCTGTATGACTTATTAAGTGTTGGGCTCTGGGGCCCGTGGCTCCTCCATCAGTCTCATGATTTGGTTAACCAGGTCGTCTGGGACAGTCTGCGCTGGCGTTGAGGGTGGCTTCTCTGTGAAAGTGACGGGACCCTCAATCGTAAACTCAGGCGTCAGCGTAGGCATCTCTGGTTGCGTGTTTATATGCGCTGTTGTGACGGTAGCAGATACTGGACGTTTCTTTTGACGTACATCTGGAATGATAATCGGAATGTCATCATCATATAAACATAATTCTGAGACAGGTAGAATATCGGAGGCAAAATTATTTGTAGTTTTCGTAGATTTCCCTTTTGACGAAGCTGTGGACCTGGGGGTTCGAAGCGTACGTTGAGATGATGTGGACGCTTTCCTAGTCTTAGACTGAGAAGACGGAATGTCTTGAGATGCAGGTCGCTTCTTGGACATAGCGGACTGCGTCCCACGCTTATCCCCCCGAGGGAAACTCCGGCATGCCACCAGCCGGTGGCGGGTCGTCAGTCAACAGTTGACAGGGTATAATAGCTTCCGATCTATAACCATGACTGAAGATTGTATGCAAGATTTATCTGCCTTCCGTCTCAAAACGGAACATAAATATTTATCAAAGGCAGAGATTGGTAAATTAATACATAATTTACAACGAGAAACAATAGAACATGGAGTAATGCAACTAGGGCATTTTAAATGTGGATCGGTAGCAGAATAACGTAGTTTACAACCTGTGCAGATTCTCATGAACGTAAACTGCTGAACAAACACGGCGAACCATGAATAAAACAGCAGAAACACGACTAATAATCAATGCAAGTTGAATAAGGATACTAGTTACACCTCTATAACTGAATATGAGAGGTACTAAACTAAATATAAATAAAGGATATAGTGTGTTGGGAGACACAGGCGCTCTCACGTCCAGCTCACTGGGCGAAGAAGGAGAGAGTGAGGCACATGGGTTCGGGTGGCGCCCTCGTTCCCGCGCTTGTGGAAGGGAGGTAACTCGTGGTGAGTACTGATTAGTGATTTTTTAATTGAAGGGAACTTCAATTGGGAGATACACGTGTTCCACTATGTTCGCAAGAAGAAGACAAGCAATAAGCATGAGTCAGGATAAGGACAAATTTCTCTCCTGTAAACTGCCCTTTAAATGCATGGGAATGTTAAATCGATTGAAATAAAAATTAGGTAGACAATAGGCGAGTTGATATATTGACAACATAGTACATTTATCACCTTTATAAAGATATTAAGGCTAAAAAGCATTTTTCTAGCATTTCCGACAGTACTTTAGTCATTTAACATTCTCTCTGACTTTTCATTTCACTTTTAAAATTAGTCACACACCGTAGCCTTTTATCACTTTATCACCCAGACCTGCCATTTAACACCCAGTCAGACAAGTTGGTCATTTCACACTGCAAGGAAGGAGTTGTATGTACCTGTTTGAGAACCTTGACACCCTCGTGTATGGGTTGTGGTAGACCCGCCAGGGAAGAGTGGTCGTTCTTCACCTGGAACCCCACAAACTTGCCTCGGGTGTGCTCCAGAAACATCTCCAAGTCCTTTAACCTGCAACACATTGTCACCTCAATTATAACATTAAATACCTTCAAGAACTAAGTTTCACTTCTATCTTTAAAAACAAATGACTACCGTACCAGTTTGCCATAGCTACACTCAGAACATCTCTCAACAACTGATAACATAGTAGATAGATCACACTACAGGTACAGAAAACACTATCCTGAAACTCATCAAAGTACATACAGGCATAGCAAAATGTGTAACCTATTTAATGATAGATTTCTAGCACAAGGTCTGTGGTTATGATGATGATAAAATCCTTCTCTCTGTGTAGATAGTAACTGACCTGACTTTTGGTTTCCATGGCAATGACCTCTGTGTGACAGTGGGTGTGGAGGGTCTGGGTGGAGTGGGAGGTAACTCCTCGTCACTCCCATTCTTCATTGGGTCAATCTCTCTCATCAGATCATCATCACGTTCAGCTCCATTCTCAAAGGGGTCATCTAGACTGCTCTGTTTGACCAAACTCTAACATTGTAGCGTATCGTGGCAAGTCCACACAGGCACAGCAGATAGAGGAGGAAGCAGAAATGGCAGAGAGAGGTTAGAAAGCGAGGCTGAGCCAAACTCTCAGGCCGACCAGGAATCTACAGTCTTGGTCTGGGACATTCCCCCAGCGACATCGTTTCTAGATGTACATGTGGCCCTGTAACGACCCCAGACCAGACAGTGATGGGGCCTGGCAGACCTTCATCCTACTTGTGTGTTTGGTTCAGGTTAATGGCTCAGATGTTATTGGACTAAAGGTGTATTGTAGTTATATACCAGCAACTGTAGAAGTAACCTGACCATTGCTTTTCCATCAATCAACGTAACCTAGCTATACATTGCCCATATTCCCTTTCACTTCACTGATTCATAAATTAACCATTCTTCATGAACAAGAGACAACCAGTTACTGAAATTTAAGCTTGAACATAAAATGCATTATTTATATGGATAAATTTTTTTAAATTACAAAACACGTTTATACAGACTACAAGAACATAATAGAAGCATACATTGTGTTCATAGTTGATAATAACAAGCTAATCTCATGTACAAGCGGAGATAATCAATCAGATCATATCTCTAACAATTGCTATTCGGGTTGGTCCCACTAAAATTAGAGTTTATAATGAAAGGACAAACACACAAGTACTACAAAGCTGAGTTTTAGTAAAACATGTTAAGATGCACACTAAACAGTTGTTATTTCTGTCAAATATACTGTAAATAACTGTGCAACGTTTTGAGGACATGGTGAAGATAACGAGTTCTGCACACAAACACTTCGGTGTTACTGACTGATAACATTACAATGCACATCAAAGCTGCCTAAAATAAACCCCATGCTATAACCATATTATAAATAAAACTGTAATTTGATTTTGTGCTTGAAAATCACAAACATTACTGGTAATTTGTATTTCAATTCTTTTTATAAACCCATGGCAACGCATAACGGAAAACATGAGGTACAAGTGTTCCTTTATTTATTTCCAGATTTTCACCCACAGTGCAATATAAAGCATGACAAGAAACCTGGAAAAGAGTATAAGAACACTTGCACTTTCATGTGTTCCTGTATTTGTTTCCATGAGTATACAATAGCAGTTTTTCTCTACATAAAAGAGACACCAAGATCAGTGAAGATATTAACAATGCTATTAAATTGATCAAAACAAGTTCTGTTTCTCCGTAAAAATTTATTTCCAAGATTAATATGGGGAAAAATTCGAACTAACCTGTATAGGTTTCAGATTCTTTGAATATATTCCTCCTTGGGGTACTTATAAGCATTTAAATGTCCATTTAAAATCCCTACGACAGTTGTAACAATATTTGAATAAAATATTTACAAAACAAAAACTACGTTTTGTCTTGTGAGACCACCCTTACAGGGCCCTCTGGCCCCCTACAGCCAAGAGCAGGTAACTCTAGACAGTAACCTCGCACCTCACTTTCCATGCTGAACGACATCAGACAGAATGTGGGGAGGTGGTGGTAGGCGTACCCAAGGAGGAATATATTCAAAGAATCTGAAACCTATACAGGTTAGTTCGATTCTTTTATATATTCCTCCTTGGGGTACTTATAAGCATAAGACAGACTCCTAAAGAGCAGGAGCTAAGGGCGGCATTCTGTCTGCAGAAAACACCCCGACAAGAAGTGGAATTTCCCAAGCTAATTATAGCAGAAAAAGCACACTTACCCGTCACGCGTGTCCACCATAGCCAATCAGGCGGGGGCATGAACCAGGGTCAGGGTCGAACATATGTAAATTGCCCAGCGAAACCTCGCTAAAGCAAACTAACGAGACACACCCTCCCTCCTTCCCGTAATCTACTCGAGGCGAAGATAAGGGTCCCGCAATAAGCAGCCAGAAGCGAAATGCCTTAATATGTATATATTTTAGCAAAGCTTCCAAGGCCAGTAAAGTCTAGAGCAGAATGCAAAGACATGGGAATAAAACCATCACCACATAAAACCCGTCACCATGGGAATATGTAAACAAGATTTTTAAAACCCAACACCAGTGTTAAAAAGTTGGCATAGAATGGTTCACATACTTTCTCGAAAGCTCAATCGGCTAGAGAGGTGGAACCATGCCCACTGGAGAGAACTGACTGACCCGAACCGAGCACGCTCACTGGAGAGCCTGTCAAGTTGGAAATGACGGATGAGCGTGCTTCGGACGGCTCCAAATAGCCGCGAGCAGATCTCCTCAATGGGCAGGGCTGCAGCGTAAGCTTCGATGTAGCAACTGCCCTAACCGAATGAGCTTTCAACCCAACAGGCGGGATCGCCCTGTTTGAGTATAGCTCATATGTATGGCAAAGACAAGCCACCGAGAAATGGTTTGCTTGGTGGCGGAAGACCAGCCTGAACCCGCCATAACAACAAAACAATTGGTTACCCTTACGGGTACCCCTTGTTAGTTTGATATAAGCCTTAAGTGTCTTCACGGACATCTAAGGCGTGAGCACGTCGTGAGAGGTACCGGACAGGAAGGCTGAGTGAAAGCTGGGAGCTCAATAGGCGCCGTCACATGGAAGGGACTATCCTTCTTAGGGCGGTAAGTATCAGGCAGCCGTATGCTAACTCTGTCTTTGTGAAAACAGTAAGCGCGATCGGCCGACATTGCATGAATATCGCCAACCCGCCTGCCTGAAGTCACCGCCACAAGAAGCGCCGTCTTCCACGTCAACAGTTGGAGTGAAAGAGCCGACAGATTGTGAAACAGTGGACCGGACAGCCAATCAAGAGCGATTGACAAGTCCCGCGGGGACTAATCCGCCCGGACAACGGGACGGATTCTGTCCACGCCTGCTAAAAGCGCTGTACCAGAGGGTGCTGCCCCAAAGAGAGCACCGTCAACAGGTATATGAAACGCAGAAATAGCTGTAGAATATCCTCGAACCGTTGAAGCCGCTAGACCGGCGTCCAACGAGACTGGAGGAATTCTAAAACACAGACTAATTCTGTAGAAAGGGATCAAGAATCCCCTGTTGACACACCAGCGCCGAATAACAGGCCCATCTATCCTCATATTGAGCGTTTGTCGAATCCCTCCGCGAAGCCAGAATTGTGTCTGCAACTGGTGCAGGAATTCCCGCTTCGCGGGGCGATCCCCTGACAGCGGCCAGGCCACCCACTGAATCCTGGGATTGAAAGTGGAAACTCCGTTCTGGGATAGGAGGTCCGGTCGAAAAGGTAATAGAACAGGAGGCTGAGCCAGAAACCTGAGAATTACGGAAACCAGCGTTATTGCCGACCAAAGGGGTGCCAGAAGCACAAGTAGCCGAGCTGGTTGTGCGGTCAGCTGTGACAGGATCCTGGAAATCAGTGGTATCGGGGAAGGCCCACAGTACCCTGTCCGTCCAATCGAGCTGAAAGCGTGCGTTGGCTAAGCTCCCGGATCCGAATCCGGGGAGCAAAACACAGGAATCTGGTTCGGTCACCCCAGGCGCAAAACAGATCCACCTGGAATGACCCGAACAACTGGGAGATAATCCCGAATATCTCCCGGTCGAGCATCCACTTCGTGTGGGGCTAGTATCGCCCGTGAGAGTGCATCTGCATGGGCGTTGTCTACCCGGAGATAAACAGGCAAAACCGAATGTTGAACTGATTAAGCACCACAGTAGAAACTGCCACGCCTCCTGAAGGAGCCGGCGGAGACACTGTGCCGCTTGCTTGCTTGAGAATGTAAGACATGGCGTTTGATTGTCCATTTCTAGACGAACCACATGGCCCTGCACCAACACTTTCGGAAGCACTTTCGAACACCCTGCGGACTGCTCTCAGTTCTAACACATTGATGTGTAGGCTGACTTCTCCGCCCGACCAGAGGCCGGAGGCTGAGTGCTTCGCCAGGACCCCCAACCTGTGAGGGAGGCGTCCGTCTGAACTGAGAGGAAAGGTGTCGGGGTGTCGAGGGGATCCCCTGGACAAATTCCCCGACTTCCGTCCACCATCGCAAGTGAGGAATTAACCACTTTCGGGCGTTGTGAGAATAATCTCAGTAGCTCTGCGAGTGGGACCACAACTGCGCTAACGCTTGCTGAACTGGTCGATCCTCAGGCCAGCGCCGCCAAACCACGTCCACTGTCGCCGCCATGTTGCCTAGCAACGAAGCCATGTTCGAGCTGACGATTGGGCGACTGGAGAAACTGTGAAACAGTACTCTGGACTTTGGCGATGCGGTCCGGGGCAAGAAACAATCCCTAGCTCCGTGTTGAATGTTGCCCCAAGAATATCAGATCCTGCGTCGGAGCGAGGTCTGATTTCTTGAGGTTGATAATCCAGCCCAGTGACACCAGAGTATCCATCACGCGCACAGTGTGGAGGCTCTGCTTAACTGAGGACCTAAGGCCCTGAGAAGCCAATCGTCTAGGTATGCGGTGACAACACCTGCCCTGAGACCTGGCTAACTGAGCTGGGATTAGCATAAGTTTGGTGAACACCCTTGGCGCGTGGAGATGCGAAGGGGAGCATCTTGAAACTGGTAGCACGTCCGTCGAAGGAGAACCGGAGGTACTTCTTGAACTTCGGGTGCATTGGAACATGGAGGTATCGTCTTTGAGATCGATTGGCGTAAGCCAATCCCCTGTCACCGACGGAGGAGATCACTGACCTGAGTGTCTCCATCCTGAAAGACGGCACCTCCAGTAACTGGTTCAACCCTCTGAGATTCAGAATGGGTCTGAACCCTCCGTCCTTTTGGTCACTAGGAAGTAGGTGGAATAAAACCCTCTCCTTGTTGACCCACAGGAACCACCTCGATGGCTGCCTTGTTCAGTAAGGACTGAACCGACACGGAATGCTGTCCATGTCGGAGAGGAGGAGGATCTCGCCCACTGGCACAGGCGTGTGCCAACCCTCCGGAGAAGGACGGAGGATCTCGCCTCCCACTGTGGCAAATGGCCATCCCTGGCGTGGACAGGACCCAGGGATTTGAGGTGGCTGCCTCCCACTCCCGGAGGAATAGGGACAGCCGACGCGCCTGACAGGGGCAGTCGCCGGGGCAGAAGGATAAGCGGGCCTTAGCGGGGAAGGCAGCTGGCGAGGCGGAGGGAGGGCTGCTCCAACAAAGGCTTTGAGTCTTTGAAGGTAGAGACAGCCTCCAGCGGCCTCGATACTACCTGCAATGCCCCAGGGAACAGGGAGGATCCCATGGTATAGGGCAATGACAGGGCGCTTGTTGTGTGGCCGGCGAATACCGCGCCACAGACAACCACAGGCGGCGCAAGCCCATGACGGCACCCATCATCTGGCTGGCACAGCACCGAATGCTATCCCTAGCCAGATGCGAGTGTACGTCCGTGAGCTGGCGGGCGCGAGCACCGACTCCGATGAGTCGGCGCCACAAGCGCTGTGAGCCACCAGCTGTCCCTGCAGTGCAGACAGGTAGGCCGAGTGGACTGCTACTTTGAGGTGCTGGGCCGCGCACCGGTAACATTCCTCGAATGACCGGTACGCAGACTTCAGCGGCAGTGAATTAGCAGGAAAAGGGGGGAGGCGCCTGCCCTGCCTGGCGAGGCCAGGGAAGGCGAGGGACGACCCCCTAGCGTGACTGAGGCAAAGACGCGCTTTCGTCCACCACTGGTGGTTCGAATAAGCGTCTCCTCCCCAACTGGTACCTCCTGCCAGCGTCCGGGCAGATCAAATCTCGAGCGAGAACCAGTTAAGAGAGGATTTACCACCTCACCTACCAGTGATGGTAGGATGCGTAGGCGCGCCTCGGCGACCTTGGTAGGCGCAAAAGCCTCCCCCGGGAGCCGAAACTCCCGCGGTAGGTAGAGCCTGTGTGGGAGCGGCCACCTGGGGCAGGGCTTCGGCAATTTTTTCCCGCACCTGCCTCAGAGACGAGCCAAAGTAGGAGTACGGCACTCCCGCCTCCGGCTCCTCCCTCCCTCCATGTCCACCTTGGCATAATCCTCGGCAGCCGTACTCTCATACTCCTGAGAGACCGCCGAGGATATACCAGAGGCTGAACCCGAAAGACCATAAAGGTCAAGAGGCGCCAGAAGCAACGAGTCGCCCAGCCGGGCAGAACTCGCCCCAAGTCGCCGAGGCGCCCGAGAGGAACCTGCCGCGACAGGCCTCCCGGGCAACCCAGACCGGGAAAGGAAAACTTTCTTGTAATGGACCCACGTCTATGTCGGGAAACGACAGCATGGAAAGTGAGGTGCGAGGTTACGGTCTAGATTTACCTGCTCTTGGCTGTAGGGGGCCAGAGGGCCCTGTAAGGGTGGTCTCACAAGACAAAACGTAGTTTTTGTTTTGTAAATATTTTATTCAAATATTGTTACAACTGTCGTAGGGATTTTAAATGGACATTTAAATGCTTATAAGTACCCCAAGGAGGAATATATAAAAAAGAATGAAGTATGTTTTTCCATGATCTTCTGTCAATGGGTGAGGTCAAGGGATGGCTACAGACAGGTGGACAGATAGGTGGACAGACAGGAGGGGAAGCACAGGACAGAGAAAGATACGAAACATGGCAACAAAACGACACACACATAACTACCAGTAAACATGGTAAAGCATTGATATCCCAACATGGCTTTTACAAGTTCAAGACTGAAGTGATCCACATCCATGAGTGTTTACAAGGCACACTATATTCAGGCAACAGAACCTGCTGTCTGTGACATTACCAGGAGTTGTGCGTTTAGGATATAGTGATGGGAAACATTGGGTAAACATACAAACACAGGGCTCCCAGTAGTACAGATACTGTGTTGTGTTTATTCATGGTGGCTGTCTGGTGACAAAATGTAACATATTGAATATTCATCAGAGGAATTATTTTCAGTGACAGTAATTTGATAGGAAACACTCTAGTCCCAATCTTATCACAGGTTCCAATCTATACTGCAAAACTCAGAGATCACATTGAAATGCCAAGCTCTCACACACACAGTTTCTGTATGATCCTGGCAAACCCATAGTTACAAAGTGTTTCCAACCTCCAACTGGTCATCAAAGGACAACAACTATCAGCAGGTATCACAAATAGCAACATGTGGAAACCCATGTGATCAAGGGTAAAGGGATCCATGTAATCCCATGTACCTACCCGTTTGCCACCCCGAGGTCCACGCCGGGGCACCTGTTGTTCAATGAGGTCAGCAGCAGACGCAGGAGGCGAAGAAGCCCTCATGTTTTTGCACACTTCATATGTGTCTTCTGGTAATGGAGGCAGGCCATTCTCCTGTCGTACTTGATTCTTGATATCCTGCAGTTCCTTTAATCCTCCTAAGGAGACCTAGTTATGAAATGGGGAGAACATTCAGAGATGATTAACAAGACCAGGTACAATGACATTCATCACAGATAATTGGAAATATTAACTATAAATTGTATACTTATCCTATCTCATGTCTTGTACTCTCTCTCTCTTTAATTCGACCAGTGAATTTGAGTGAAAACGAACTGCAGACAAAATCCTAGGCCTGTCTTGTCCAATCGCCTGTGCACTCCATGCTGCTCCCCTTATTGGACAGCCTCTGTGTCTCCTGAGAAGCATGCAGCATGCTCGACTACCTGCTCCCGTGACCACCCTTCTCTGATCATCATCGTTCTTGGATCAAAGTTGTAATCTTAGTTGATCTTAATCTGGTCAGCCCCTGATTTGAGACCGCCCCTGCAGACACTATCGATTAGAGGGTGAAAGGGGAAATGACTTGGAAAACTCACTATTTTAATGGGTTTGGCCCTCCCATAGTGCAAAGATAAGTGAAGAAAAATCCCTCCTGTTCACAGTACGTCTGCACAGCTGTGCGACAAGAAAGAGAATGATTAGAGAGGGGTGGTCACGGGAGCAGGTCTGGAGCATGCTGCATGCTGCATGCTTCTCAGGAGACAAAGAGGCTGTCCAATAAGGGGAGCAGCATGGAGTGTACGGGCGAATGGACAAGAGAGAGAGTACAAGATGTGAGATAGGATAAGTCTAAAAATATAGGTATAACGTCCTTACCAGTACAACTTTCCATAAGAGCAGCAGAACCTTCTTCATGGGAAAGTGGGGCGCACTTCCACTGCAGAACTTTGTTACCATGGCAAACAGAGTAATTGGAAGACTGTCATCACCAATAAGAGGCTGGTCTGAAATCAATGGATACAAGCAGTTGTCACTAAGGTGACATAATCCCCCGCCACAAATTACCAAATCAAACCTGAAAAGTAATGAAAGTGAAGGTCGTAGTTTAAGATGAAGTTAAATGTCAACAAAAACATGACGAGTCAACCTCTCTTGATGTCATGCTCTGTACCTGTTCAAACACACAAATGCTCACTTTGACCCTGACATGAATGTCATGCTGTATGAAGTATTAAAAAAATAGTAATAAAGAAATTGCGTATCAAAAAAACATTCAAGTGAAGTCTTGAAGGTCTATGAGGAAAATCCAGTGAACTGTTCTTGAGATATCCTGCTGTCAATCTGAACATGCAGGTTAACTCAAATCTTTAAAGTGTCGCTGTGACCTTGAAATTACGAGAAGGTCACCAAAATAGACTGGGCCCTGCACCATCCCTATATAAAGCTTGGTGTCGAATATGAAGAAAATCCAGTGAACAGTTCTTGAGATATCCCGCTGACAGGGGTAAAATGTTCTAGTCCCCTTGTGACCTTGAAATGAAGGTCAAGGTCACAAAACCTGACTGGGACCTTTCACATACTGTGATGAACCTATGTACCAAGTATGAAAAGAATCTAGTCAACACTTCTTAAGATATTCCAATTCGTATATACATACATTCGGACGGAGCCTAATACTAAATCCCCTGCTTCGCGGGCATAATAATTCACTCCAACATGACAATACTACACATATCTGATGGAAGTCCATTACAATGAAAATTGTTATGTTTGGGATGATGAGAATATTTTCTCTGGTAGATCTATTATCTACTTGAACTTGAAGTGCTTTTTTAAATTGAAACACAAATAGAAGTGAGTATTATAATTACTCATATTCCTGTATATATCCCCCTGATACTCCCTACCATTCACCTAATGACAGACAAACATACACTCCGAAACGTCATGTTATACACAATGAAGAAGAAGAAGTTGCCATCTATAAATCCTGCTTTTCTTACCCATATTCCTGACAACCGACAATGATAACTGAAACACTACTGGTGACAAATGACTCCTTAGTCATCTGTAAGTAAGGGGCCTGTGTGTAGCTACAGTATTGTGACTTACTGATGTCAGTGAGAAACGCCTCTCTGATCTCCCTCTCCTCCTCCACTTCATCTTCTGTCGGTGTTCTCATCGTCTCCACCACAGTGTACAACACATTCAGGATACATCTAAACAAAAGTAGCAATCACCCTGAGCATTGACCACAAGACATTTACTGGGTGCATGCATATATTAATGTAAATACATGGGAACATGAAGAAAGGGTTCATGCATTGCTTTCATATCAGTACAGGTACTAGTCCCTTATAATTGCTTATCAAGATAGTGCACTGAAAGAATAAGAAAGTTGCCATTGATTCACTGATTCTGCAAGTCCATATTTAAATGCCACAAGATGGAACATGTCATAAAACCAAATTATATAATATTTTCCGTACACCAAATACACTGACAGGTGTCAGTGAAGTATTTCATTGTATCAAGATTAGTTCTGTCAGTCATGAAGAATGACGAATGACAGGTTTACCTGAGTTCCTTGCTATCTGCAACAGATACTGCAGGCTTCCTCATGGCAGAAGATGCTGCGGAGCTGTTGCTGAAAGTCAGATAAATCAAACATGTAGGTCAAAACATTACATCAAAACACTTGCAAACCTTTACTGAAGTAGGAGAAGATCTACCATCACTTGTAGTGTTAGAAAATCTGGTATAGCCGAGAAACATAATTTCTTTGAAAATGATTACCAGTTAATTTATATGGCTTCATTACAATCTTATTTCATAACTTCAATATTTTCTCAATATCATTTATTAATTTCTACTACTCTCTGAAACACTGTTAAAGGAAACAACACTCACTCTATTTCCATGGCCAGCAGCTCAACAAAGGAAACAAACAAGCCTTGGTCATATAACAGGTAAACATTCTTCCTGGCCCAGACCTCCTGGTGATCCTCTGACTCACACTCCCCAAACACACCTGCAAGACATCATCATACACAGTGGTCTACATTGTTTAAAGGTCACATGCAACGCCCACAGCACATGCGCAGTTATTAGGTTCGCGCGGCTTGAACCGGGAAGGCGACTCGTAAAAACACAGCAAGTGATGCATGCAAGGATTATCGGTGTGGTCGAAGTTGGAGAACATAAGACGTTTCTTGTGATTACAAGCATCTTTGGTCTGCAGTAATAAAAATACACTGGTCCCATACTTTTTCTTATATGTTTTCACATCTTGCTTTGGGTTTGTTTTTGGTTTTTTGTTGTTTTTGTTTGTTTTTGTTTGTTTGTTTGGTTTGGTTTTGTTGTTGTTTTTTTGGGGAAAGAGATTTGCATACCAGGTTTTCAAGAAAGTGTAGCAATAATAGTAGCATTAGAAATACTAATTTCTTTGTTAAAAATTGCTCAGCTTGAAAACTTAAATGTTTTAATACATGTCTATGGAAACATACAAAAATATGTTGATTGTGATAAGCAGTCTCTGTCACAGACAAAACTCAATGTCTGTTTTATTAACACCTATGTGTCTGCCTGCCTGTCTGCTAATGACAACATGCAGTACACAACTTCAATCATTGACCACATGCAATTTGAACATGAAATGTATAAGGCTATACACCATAAACAAAATACATTGATTTCTGGCTCTTGCACCTGAGTTCTGTCTCTGTCACATTATGTAATTTTTTAAGTAAAATTGATATTTTATACTTATCCTGACTCATGATCTTTTGCTTATCTCCCTTCCCTATGCGAATGGTAGTGGAACACTTGAATCCTTTGAAGTTCCCAAAGCGGACGTAAAAGTACACTCACCCACGAGTTGCCTCCCTCTTGCCCTTTCCCGCGCAAACAGTCATGTGACCAGCCTTACTTGTCACTCTCTCCTGATTTTTCTGCCCATGCACTTGGATCTACTGTGAAATCCGAAGTGTTTCCAGCGGGGAGGTTGGGAGGGCTTGACCTCATGAGTCTGGATAAGTATAAACTATCAATTTTACTTAAAAAATTACATATTTTTCCGTATCCTGACTCATGATCTTTTGCTTATAGAATCCTTCGGATTGGTGTAGGGTCAAGCCACTTCCTGGATTCATCAGCTGTCCTTAGATACGTCCTGTCCTTAGATAACGGCATTTCCGAGATCCTATTCTTCCAACTTCCGTTATAACTCAGGGGGACCACTTTCTTGTCTTACTTCAATCTCAGACAAGTTGAATAAATCTTGATTCATGTGGCTTAAGATATACTAGTATCTTCTTTTTTACTAGATATCTATAACAAACCATAGATTATAATAAGATCTTTATCATAAATGAGTTGCGACCCCTTAATGTACAGGTAAGATCTTTACCTGTACAGGGTCTTAATCACTCATGCTAGTCTGCCCTAGACTGTGCACATCGACTTTCAAACTAATACTTTTCCTTAGTAAAAGTTCAACGTGAAAAAGGGTGAGATTTCCAACTCAGCGCCTTTGTGGAACCGTTAGTTGCTGTGCTACAACGAGAGGCCCAAACTGGTGAATGCCGGAGACGTCTTCAGTGGCTGTCTCGGAGGTAGTGGTTGGCAAACACCGTGTCCGACTTCCAAAGGCAGCCCTCCATAATTGCTGATATAGAGCAATTTCCATGCAGAACTAGTGTTGACACCAGTGCTCTGACTTCGTGTGGGTTGGAAGCTCTTGGAGGTTCTAGTCCTGCTGCTCTATAGGCTCTCAATATGACGGCTTTCATCCAGAACGATATTGTCGATCTTGAGACATCTGCTGATGTCTCTGTAGATAACGGGATGAACAAGCGCTTGAATTTTCGTCTCCATGTTTCAGTCTTTTGAAGATATATCTTCAGGGCTCTGACCGGACACAAGGATAGGTCCTGCGTATCCTCTGGTCCGAGGATTGTGGATAGCGCTGGTACGTGGAACTGTCTATCTGGTTGACCAGGTAGTTGGTTCTTGGCAGTAAAGTCCCTTCTACTAGTAAGTCCTAGATGTACTGCAGCATGTTGCCCAGCGTTGAATCTAGTTCGACCAAAGTCCAGCGCATGTATCTCCGACATTCGAGCTGCCGTGGCTAGTGCAAGCAGGAACAGCGTCTTCTGTGTAAGTAGCTCGAAGGTAGTCTGATCTAGAGGTTCGTAGGCATCACTCATGAGATGACGTAGAATTACATTCAGATCCCAGGCCGGAGCTCTGAATTTCTTTTGTTGGTCCTCCAGTTTAAAAGATCTCAGCAGAGCATGTAATTCTGGTACTTTCGTCAACTTGATGCCTGTTTTCATGGTAATCACTGTACTGATGGCAGCCAGATACGTGGATAATGTCGAACCTTTCAGATGTCTAGTATGTTTAAGATGACATAGGTATTCCGCCACTTGAGGATAAGTAGCTTTCATAGCAATGAAGCCTTTCCACCATGCATATGTCTCAAACTTCTGCCACTTGTCATCAAACAGGTTACAAGTGGATCTGCGTAACGCTAAGGTTACTGCCTTGGCTGCTCTGGCGGAGTATCCTCTTTTCTCCAAACATGTTTTGATACGGTCCACACGTGTAGCGGGAATAGTGCTGGGTTCCCGTGGACTTGCTTGGTGTGCGGATGTATGAGTAGGTTTCGGCCATTCTGGTAACTTGAGTGTTGGACTTTCGAGATCTTCTATTAAGTCTAGGAACCATCCTCTCGCTGGCCAATAGGGCGCGACCAAAGTTAGTTGTAGCGCCTGCGTCTGTTTGATCTTCAACAGTACTTTCGGTAGTAATATCGGGGGTGGAAACGCGTGAGCGTTTAGTCCTTCCCATGATATGCTCAGTGCATCTGTTGCCCAGGCTTGAGGATCTGGAACTGGTGAGACAAACATCTGTAGTTGTTTGTTGAACCTTGTGGCAAACAGGTCTATGCATGGGGATCCTATTTCCCTTATGATGAGCCGAAATGCTTCTGGATGGAGCATCCATTCCGTAGGTGACGGGTGCAGTGGTCGGGAGAGAGCGTCTGCAAGCACGTTCTTGGCTCCGGGTATGTGATACACCTTTATCCAGATGTTTGCTTCCTCTGTGATGTCGAACAACTGGAATGTGAGCTGTAGAAGGCTGGGAGACCTTGTAGATCCTTGCCGATTTATGGAGAATGCCACTGTAGAGTTGTCCGTGTGGATCATCAGCATTCTGTTGCTCAGCGAGCTCAACCATAGTTGTAAGGCATTGATCACGGCTTTCATCTCCAGCAGATTGATGTGAAGATGCTGCTCTGTTTTGGACCACCTCCCTGATGCAACTTGATTGTTGAGATGCGCACCCCAGCCTTGTATCGATGCATCTAAGTAGAGATGTGTGTCAAAGGCCGGCTCTTGTAAATAGGTCCCTCCGCAGACATTCGACCTGTGAGTCCACCAAAGTAGGTTCCTCTTGAGATTGTCTGGCAGCAAGATAGGGTCGACGCTGTCGAGAGGTTTTGTCATGAACCGTTGCAGCGGTCTTAGTTGTAACCTTCCTGTGCGAGACAAGTCCTGCGCCGAGGTTAGTAGACCGAGTAGACATTGCCATGTTCGTAGTGTTAATGGAAAGATGACTGCTTGAGGAAATAATGGCTTGTATCTTGACCCAACGATCTACTTGGACGACAATACAATTCTGTGTTGTGATAAATCTTATCCCCAGAAATTGAAGATCTTGTTTTGGTTCCAACTCTGACTTCATAAGGTTCACCAGCCATCCTAGTTGAGTGAGCAACTTGATTGTAAAGTTCAGCTGTGGCACTTTGGTGAACCTGAATGCCGTCGTCCAGGTAAAAGGCATTGTGTAGACCTCGATGATGTAGGTATGCGACTATAGGCTTGGTTACTCATGTGAATAGCCACGGAGACGACGATATTCCAAACAGTAACACGTTCAATTGGAAGTGTTGCCCTCTAAATAGGAATTGCAGATACTTTCTTGATTCCTGATGTATGGGGATGTGTAGATATGCATCCTGAAGGTCTATGCTGGCCATGTAATCTGCTGGACGGACGAGTAGTCTGAGTTGAGGTAGGTGGATCATTCTGAACCTGTCTGGTTTCAGTAGATAGTCTTTGCTGAATTTGCGCATGTTGTAAATCAGCCTGAACTTCTCTTTGGAGTTCTTCTTGGGTACTAGAAAAATTGGGGAGTAGAAGCCTGGCGTGAGATGATGTTGACCTATTTTCTCTACCGCATCCTTCATAAGAAGTGAGTTGATGGCTTCTTGTAACTTGTCTGCATGGTCATCGAAGACCATCGGGCTGAGAGTTAATGGTGGTGTGGCCTTGAGATGCACTCTGTATCCTTCTCGCAGTACTTGTGAGACGTAGTCGTCCTCTAGTATTCCCCAATTTTTCCAGTACCTTTGTAGACTTCCACCCACTGTCGATGGTTTTACAGGAACGGCTAGGGGTGGAAGACTGCAGTCGTTCCGAACCCCAATATCAACGTCTAGTTCCTCTGGATCCTCTGGGAGTGCGGCTTCTCCCTGAGTTCCCTCTGTAATTTCCGGATGGGCGACGAAAGGAACCTTTCCCGCCTCTGAAGCTGGAGTAGTTCTTCTCCTTAGCCTTCTGGATGCCGGAATATTTCGACTTGCTGTTGTACTTCTGGGAAGTATGACGAATGACGTTGGCTAGAGTATCTATAGACTTTATCATCATGACTTCTCTTGAATCACGAGTAGCTTCCTTAGCTGTATCATCTATCTCGCCTCCGAAGATAGTAGGCGCCTCCCACGGAGCTCTAAGCATTGGCTGGGTGAATCTGTCACTCCACGAACAAGATGCCAGTAGACCCTGTCTGCGTAGCAAAGTGAGACCTGCTGATATTGATGCCAGATGGTCCGATAAAAAGTATTGGTCCTTCTTCTGAGTGAGCAGAGCTGATAGTATCATTCTATCTTCTTCCCAACTGGGGTTCTGGAACTTGTTAATCAATGCTTCATTGATTGCTGTAGATCTGGCTAAGCTGAAGAAGGATCTCCTTGTAGCAGTATCAAGTTGGGATAACTTATTATCTTCCACTTTGTATATCTTGTTCCGAGAGTCGTTGACTAACTTCATGTTAGCATCTAATTCCGACGCCTTCATAAGGGGATCCATGTGATGTAAAGGGAATTTCTTCACATTAAAGGATGGCAGATGCTGATTCTGGAACTTGGTAGCTTTCTCGAAAGCTGTGGGTAGGTTGGAAGGTACCTTGGATATAGGTTCAATCGGAGAGATAGTCACCGAGTCAAAGTCGTCATTGCACATCTTATATGTGTAGACTTCATCCACATCCTTAGGAGACTCCAAGTTCAATCCATTGGCTATCCAAGCTGTCACCTCTGAGTCCGGGAAGACGAAGTCTGCTTGTTCATCAGATATATCTCTGTCCGTAGAACTATGCCTCAGCTAATCATCCTTCTGTGAACCTGTATCCCTAGAGTCATCCCTTCTCGAACCTCCATCTCTTGCATCATCCTTTCGCGAACCACTATCTCTAGATTCCTCCCTTCGCGAACATCTGTCTTGAGAGTCCTCTCTTCGCGGACCTCTGTCTCTAGATACATCTCTTCACGAACCTCTGTCTCATGAGTCTTCTCTTCGCGAACCTCTGTCTCATGATAACTCTGTTCGCAAACATCTAATTCGAGATCCATCCCTACGAGTTGAATCCTGCCTCCGCAAACTTGGTTCTCGCGAACGTCTGTGAGAGATATGAGATCTCGATCTAGAGCGACTTGGTGTTGGAGATGGATCCTTAGGTGTTCTCGAATGTTGAGGGTTCACAGATGTAGATGTCGAAGTGTGAGTAGACTTCTCATGCCTTCTATCTTCCTCCATGATGACAGAATGTAGAGACCTTCGCAAAGGTGTACGTTCGCCAACCTAGTCTTGTGACGTAGATCTATGAGGAGTAGGTTCGCACAGGTCCGAGGGTTTGCGCACGTTGTCAGCAGATGAGAGGTTCCGTCGAGCCTTCGCCTCTTCCTCGAACCTACGTTCCATCATCTGGTTGGTGAATTGCCTCATGAATTCACCTGGATCAAAGTTCTGCGTTGATTGAAGCTGCTGCGGTGTAGATGAAGCGTCGCGAACGCTGATGAGTTGTGTGCCTCAACTTCACTCCTTTGAGAAGTTGGTGGTTGGTCGTCAAACAGCTGGCCTGCTGTAGCAGTTGCAGGAGACGATCTAGAAGTCGAGGAAGTCGATTGAGTCGCCGATCTAGCAGGTACTTCAGGTAGAAGTAACGGAGGTTCACCAAATACGTCTACTTCATGAGGAATGGCATTGGGGGTGAGGATCAGCTACGGATAACCTGTGCCTGCAAACACTGCAAGAGTTCATGAAATGTAAACAAGTTACATTGCGATGAAAATATGACACAAATACGAATAATTTCTTCAATTTTTTTAACATACAATATAAAGTAATTATAGCCAAATCCATACTCAGCGTAATTTCAAAGAATAGGATCTAAATAATGGGCAGAAAAATCAGGAGAGAGTGACAAGTAAGGCTGGTCACATGACTGTTTGCGCAGGAAAGGGCAAAAGGGAGGTAACTCATGGGTGAGTGTACTTTTAATCCGCTTTGGGAACTTCAAAGGATTCAAGTGTTCCACTACCATTCGCATAGGAAAGGGAGATAAGCAAAAGATCATGAGTCAGGATAAGGAAAAATATGTAATTAAACAGACAGGCAGGTGTGATACTTGTTCACATGACATGTTATTAGTTATTATGTCTGTTGGTTGTAAACAAACAGCATCCATTTTTCTCGGATGACTGGATCGGACGGAAACCCGTGCAAACTCGGATTGTCAGTTTCAAGTCCTGCTTTGTACTTGAACGAATGACAGTTTCCAGCCATGCAATAGTTCACCATCTCAGTATTTGTTGATTGGATCGAACGCAAATGCAGAAAAAATGAGCATGTATATACAAAACCCAACATCTCTATACACACACACACACACAATGAGCCCTCGGCGTAACGGCAAAAGAACCAGTCAATGAAAATTTTCGTTACACTTGAGTGCACACCCACCCGCTCTGACTGGGTTCAGTCACCCGGGTGCTTTGTTTCGAGGGAAGTAAACCCAAATACCAAAAATTGCACTTTTGCTTTGCGATTGTATGCTTATAATTTTGTTTATTTGTTTTTTCATAATCAGCAAATGTATATTATATGTCATGAATAAGTGATAATTGTGTTTTAATCATGTTTGTTTTTTTGGTTGCATGTGACCTTTAACAATCCAGTACACTGCAGGACATGGGGATTCACACTCAATACAGTATGCAGCTAATTGCTTTTAAATGGTTAATGGTTCCCTGAAACTAAAACACCACTTAAAGATTTTGAAAAAGTTAAAAGTGGAAATAACATGATGTGAAAATCTTCAAATACATACACCACTGACTGCAAAGATCTATGTCAACACAAACTATCCATACAATTGGGTAAACAACAATACCTTAATAGACTAATTCTACTGAAATACTTGACTCTGATTACCCGGTAGTCAATTAGAAATCTACACAGATGTTTATAAAAGATATACTTCTGCTTCAGTCATATATTCCATTTGAATTTTTACAACAATTGATTTTGCTAAATGAGTATGGTTATTTCGTTGCTTTTAGCAATATTAAGGCAATATCAAGGTGGGGGAGCACCACTTATTAGCTTTACACATCGATTCGCACCATGTGGGAATGGAACTAAAGTCCTGTCGGAAATAGAAAAAAACAATTTATGTAGATAATATGTGAAACATTTGTTAAACTAAACTCGGCCTAACTATAGTCTCAGTGGGAGGGAGATAGGAAACGTAAAAATTGGACTTTACTGAGGAGAGATTAGGGCAGAAATGAGCAATGCGATTTTTTTCTAAGTCCAAATTGACTTATTTGGAACAAACCATGGCTTTATGCAAATTAGAGGGTGATGATATTGTATTACAAAGGACTCTTTTTAAATACGCATTTTGAAATTAGACTTAGCTTCATTATAAACGATAGCTAACTTAAAAAAATAATAACTTTAACACTGAAACTATTAAGAATGTAGCTACCAGTACCATGGAGTCTCACTATCACTATAAAAAGAAACAGGTAGGAGGGGTCGTCTCAAAAGCAAAACTAGGACGGGTGTCGAAGACGGCGGTTTGGGGTCGGGCTGGGGTATAGAGATATCAGCTAAGATAAGATGATCCTTCAGGGGAATTAAACTGGGAAGTAAACGCCATGCAATAACAATTTACAAATAATATCCAGTCCTGTCGATCTTCGGGTGGTCATGCCACCTATATATTTTGAGACAATTAATGAGACGATGACTGATTATGCTTTTCTACGGGTATCATACTCTGTTACATATCTGAACATAAACCTTATTAAAGAAATACACATAAGATGTTAATCAATAGATCAACATGTTCAACACACAAGAAAAGGCAACAAATATCTTTGAGATGACCCCTTGTGCCTGTAGGCAGCACGTGCATTTCATGCCAGGTGAGTCGATGGTACGTCGTCATACCTGGCTGAGCGACCTAATTGTCATCTATAGTCTGATCTATTGTTTTCAGCAGCTATTAGTTTTTTTTCTAAGTTTTGCCCGATTTTACGAGTAAACATGCTTTTCTGTATATCCTATTACGCATCCCACTGAACGCCCAGTTAGGCCGATGTGGGTTATTTCGACAAATGCTATTTGCAATTGTGTAAATTTTAAGGATACAGAGTAATAGCCTAAACACAGTTTTTTTTCTATTTCCGACAGTACTTTAGTGTCTTTGGCTTACCTCAACACCCCAAATGGATTAGAACAATCATGGAAAAGCATGATAATAGATTTCAACCAGTCAATCACAACATTGCCGGTAATAGATATCAGGTAGACATAATGTACCTTCATTTCTAGTATGTACCTATTAGGACACTCTTACCTTGAGCAAGGTACAGGGTTGCTTGTATTGCTTTGAGACGCCGGTGTCGGTCAGCAACCTCCAGCTCATTTTGTAGATAAACTGTGAACCTTCTCCTTATATTTTCAGGGGCTGTTGTCCACTTTTCCAAGCCATGTTTGTTGCACAGCTCTTCAAAGTTCTCCTGATTCTGTGGGTATTCTGGCTCCTCTGTGTAACTGTATAACTCTAAAAGAAAATCAACCATGCACAGTAAAAATTATAGTCTCTAACACAGTGTTTCAGATTGCCAGGGGGACCATGTAATTGCCCTGAAAAAACACAAGCGGTCCACTACGTCCTTCTCTCAGGACATACCGATTTCTGACCTCATATTTTCTAACAACGGGTGGAATAAGAGAGGACCTTGGGGCTCCTGCTACAATATTTGAATGTGGGAATTCTGTCATTTTTGACATGTGAGTTATTAGTTACAAGGTCCCATATACATCCATTCTTAATTTTGGCAGAAACTGGAAACTGAAACCAAATGATTACATACCTGATATTTCAGCACTGTACTTATCAGCATCACTGTAGGAGAATTCAATGTCAGGAACCTCTGTCATTGTCTGAAAGTTGTCACATTATCATCATGATCATAATGAATTTAAACTGACATGCAGATTTCATTCTAATTAACAAGAATAGTTATGCCTCTATTTCAGCAAAATGAATGCAAATTTTCCCCAGGATTTTAGACAAATGGTTTATCATGCATAAACTAAAAAATAGCACATCCTTGTCTTGAGGCAACCAAGCATAATCCCACCTCTCTCTGTTTTAGTAAACACAATTCAATTATGGCGGATGGCTTTGATTATTGCATGTCTATGGGTTGTGAAAACTTTGTGATGGATACCATCACTCAGGCATTGACAGTTCCAACCAATGCAACACTAACAGGAGTAATAATTCGCATGAGTTAATGAATTGTCTGGAAATAGTTCTTTACGTAACCCCCGCCTATTTTTGTGATGAGCAAACACTATAGTTTGGTCTATAGTTTATAGCTGAAAATTAGGTGGGGGTACGTAAGGAACTCTTACCGGGGTCTGAATGTTTTTCCATTCTGATCACTGTATTTGACATTCAACGGATCTGTCGTGTTTTGACAGAAGTCTCGAAAGGATACGTCACGTATGGTCATTAAATATGCTTGATAAAGATGGACAATGTGCAGAATAAATGTATGTAAATAAGAAATACCTCAGAATCTCTCCGCTGTCGCCGCAACAGCTCTCTCAACTTTGGCACTCCAGTTCTTTTCCCTGCCAAGCCCACCTCCATCTTTGGATGGTGTCGCTCAAATCAAGGGGAAACAACTCATGTACTTTGTAAGTGGCTCACCACTAAAGACGGACAGTTAAAGGCAGTGTGTGTTGTAAATCAATATCATTGCAATGGTATCTTGGCTTCAATACGATTATACAATAAACTACACAAAGTTTGTGGTTTGTTTAGATATATGATTTTAAAAAGAAAGGTAGATCAATGTTTTTTCTTCTTCAAACAAGAATACAAAATGTTGAACATATATCCAGACATCTTTGACAAACATTTTATGTTTGAATGTCAGAGCGAAAAAAAGAGAAAAAAACCCAAAGAAATTATCAAAGATTTTAGAAAAACTAAGTCAACAATAAATGCTGTAAGTATTGAAGATAACGAGATAGAAAGATTAACTGAATACAACTATTTGGGTACTGTCTTAGATTCCAAACTCTCCTGGAATAAAAACACTGAGAACATGTAGAAGAAGGGACAGCAAGGTTTGCATTTGTTGTGGAAGTTCAAACATTTTAAAATTGACCAAACTATCATGATGTTATTTTACGGAACCTTTATTCAAAGTGTCATAACATTTAATTTCTTGAGTTGGTTCTGAAACCTGTCTGTTCTGAATAAAAACAAACTCTCAAAAACACTGTTGCTAAATTATTGGGCTTCTTATCGAAAGTATCATCAGTTATTATGAGAATCAAATATCCAAAAAGGCAAACCAAATTTCCCTTGGGATAATAAAGGAATTATCTTATCTTATTTAAATAGAACCCCAGCGACACCCAAAACATTACAAAACTGATACATTGTCTATGTTTCATTACTATAAGTAATACATAATGTACATGGTATATTAGGATTTGAACGGGGAACTCCTGCCTAGTATTCGAGCTGCAGATAGCAGCATGTTCATCATTTGGAACAATGAGAAACTGTAATAAAAATAGGCATTGTGCATTGATTGACTCCATGAAGAATATTAACTGAAATAGTAAATTTATTAAAGCAACTTCACTAACTTGTAGCCGATAAGTTTTTGTTTGTTGTTAAATGCCACACACAGCAATATTCCAGCTGTAAATAATCGAGCCTGGACCAGACAATCCAGTGATCAACTGCATGAGCATTGATATAGGCAACTGGGATATGGTAACATTCATCAAAAAGCCTGACTAACAAAAATGTTATCCAAAGTGCTGTAACCAGCTCTAAATTCTGCTTGTGATTCTGGCAGCTGTTCATACAAAGAACAAAACGGTGTTAATCTCTTATTCAAAATAGATGTAAATACCTTACTCATAATGTCAGTAAGTGTTATGCCTCTATAAGTATTAACTTCTGAGGCTTTTCCTCTTTTGTGTAATGGTACCACTAATGCCTTTGTCCATTCCACGGGAAATATACCACTAGTAAGTATAGCATTAAACAACACGTGAAAGTAAGAGTTCAGATTTACAACATTTAATCATCTCAGGTGTAACTGCATCAGGTCTTGGTGCCTTCCCAACACTGAGATTGTTCAAAACCATGACGAATTTAAACATTTGATATTTCACTGTTTAATAAGTAGTAACGTCATGATCATTACAAGCCCTACAAGTTCTTTCACAAACTGATCAGCTTTACTGAGATGTTTTTGATCAATGTCCTGGTACTTATGGTATTGAAATCAGTTCTAAAATATGCCACCCATTCAGTCGCTGATATAGAGTTTGATGTGCTGCTTTTTTGTTTTGTCAGTTGTTTAATATGACTCCAAAATGCTCTGGATTTACAACAGCTGCTAGACACCATGTTCCTCCTCGTCTCGTTCTTTCTTCTGACGACATAGATGACGATACGAGTTTCTTAAAAAACGAAATTCAGTCCAACATAAAGAGATGCCAGTTTTCCTAAACATGTCCAAGTTTGAATATTTAAGGTGTTTCAAGAACCTACACTCCTCGTCTGACCAGCCAGCACTACGAGGTTGAGAGGACAAACCCCCATGGACTCTCACACCACAATGTTCTGCACTACGGCTTATATACAGGAAGTTAGTTTGGAGACAGGGTCGTCTACACTCCTTAGAACATCGCTTGTGAAGTCATGGTCACCAGTTCACATGTGAGACTACCCGAATAACCGTTTATCTTTTCATCTTTCCATTTAACAGGAATTTCTTCATTGTCATTCACGTCAACTTTGTCACGTGGTGTTTCCGTTTGAGAGGTTAATACAATCGGCAGATGGTCCGATTCACATCGGGTGATAGTCTGATAGTCATGATCTATATCAAACAGATCCGCGGAACATAGGCAATAATTCAAAAAGGCTGGTGCCACCAGCAATAAAACATGACATATCACCATTAGGATCAGATTCACATCGGCCATTCAGCATGTGAACATTGAACGAGCAACAGAGGTCTACCACATCTGTACCATAAGAATTCACAATGTTATCTTTGCTTTTCCTAGGTGTTTGAAAACTATCAGAGATGCATTCCGTATACAGAGATGTATATACGAAAATCGGTATGTATTTATCATCGTCGCATAGAATATAGTCTCTCAGGTTCCCAGTCCTCGCATTCAGATCACCCATGATGATATACAGAGTGTCCTAAATATCAATGTCGGATTTCAAATAATCCAATCCTTTCAACAATCCTGAATCACTCATTATAGATGAATTTTACTGGATAAATGTAAACACAACCAAATAAAATGTTACATACAGTGTTTGCCTTTAACCTTAAAAGCTGCAGGCCCTAAGGACCCTGATCAGAATGTGTAGGCCCTATATTTTAATATGGAAATAATACTCTTAGTTATTGGGGAAACAAAAGCTGTGGGTCCTAGTGGTTTTTAGTCGGCTTCGGGCTTAAGGACGGACGTTAATTGTGAAGGTTGGTTACACCTGTGACCGGGTGTAAAAACCTTGGAGTCAACTTTGTGTGCAGACTCTTTCAGTGTTGTCACAACCCCTAGTGTACAGTACACAACCATGTGCACTTAAAGAACCCACGAATCCGTTGGTATATGACCAGATGGTGGCCACATGAATACGTGCAAACACCCAGTTGCGGGTACAGCAACGTGCAGTGAACATGGACAAAGTACTGTGACTATGTGTCCCAGTCCACCCAGCTGTGAATGGGTACCTCGTAAGGATGGGAATGCCACAATACCTCGGTGCGCCTAGTGGCTGCAAGAGTTGTATGCTCCCAAGGGAGTTGAGGTTGACAATACGATGTGCCGTTGAGATTGACATCCAGTGAACGAGGGAAAAACAAAGCGCCTTTGAGCAGCTGAGCTGAGCTGGATATCGGCGCTATACAAATGTTAGTATGTATGTATGTATGTATGTATGTATGTATGTCTCTGTGTGTGTGTGTGTGTGTGTGTGTGTGTGTGTGTGTGTGTGTGTGTGTATGTATGTATGTATGTATGTATGTATGTATGTATGTATGTATGTACATATTGTCGGACACTTTCTCATTGCTTGAACCACATGTGCCAGTTCTCCGCCCGACTGTTGTTTTGAAAATGTTGTGCTACTAGTATAGAAGACAAACATGGTGACACGGCTTAGCTGAACCTGCTCAGTATTTCCTGTTCTGCGAACACAAACTAAATCCTGCAATAAGCTGCCGCTGTCTGAGACTTTTGGGTTTCGGTAAAAATTTCAAGATGGTGTAAATGGCACCACGGTAATATGCTGCGATAAACAAAACAAACAAAACAAAACAAAAACCCCAAAGAATTACCCTTGTCATATCTGCTGACGATCATTTGCACAGATTGTTCACGACCTTCACAAACAAAGAAATTAACATTTATCATTGTTCACGTTTTGAATCTGTAAATGCTAAGGTATACTGGTAAACTTGTATTCATCGCCCCGGTTGGGTTTCTACGTTTGTCAGCACGGTACCGTACTCGCGGGTTTCACCTAAATAGTAAACCTCCGAGAGCTGCCTCACTTCCGATGCACCGGATGTCATTCGTTCATTGTTCCCATATGCCGTGATATAATTGGAATACTGTTCAGATCGGTGTTAAACCCAAATTACTCACTCACACATCATTCATTCATTTTGGTGAGGCTGATGTGCTAATGGATCCTTGACTCCTGAATCCACATAGATTGAAGAAGGGTGTCCTGAACTCCAATCCAAACTGGCATCAACAGAAAGTGGATAATCGACAGATATCAGATCAGTTCGAAATGGTTAATAGCACCGACTCATATGTTTTGAACACACAAGGATTTAGATATGAACATTATGCTTGAATTGGAGGATGGTGTTTTTACGGATCCTACTCTAATCTCTGCCACAACCAATGCTGAGAAGCCTGATGTAGTGCCATGTTGTAGTCATTTCCGGAAGCTTATCGTCTCATGTTGCTGGTGTATTTAAAAGTCAACTAATAAAAAGACAAACTGATGAACTTGATAATATAACAAGTTTATTATATATTTACAATCACACTGTAAGCAGTGGAATAGTCATTTGTTGGAATAACTTACAATGTGATATGAAGTAGCTACTGGATATGTTAACATCACATTAAGTACACCAATGGCAGACCGAATAGTTCACAGACAAAGTTCTGGTACACTAACACCTGACCCAAGTCATGGAACAGCCATATTGCATTTGAATCTGGAGATGAGGTGAACAGTTCATGTCCCACCATACATTTGTGTATGGTTATCATATGAGCCAGACACATCACTGCATCCTCAGTGCACGCTGCTGCAGCAATAGCCAGACTCATCCCTGCATTCTCAGGACACGCTGCAGCAGCAATAGCCAGGTGCATCTCTGCATCCTCAGTACACGCTGCTGCAGCAATAGCCAGATGCATCTCTGCATCCTCAGTACACGCTGCTGCAGCAATAGTCAGGTGCATCACAGCATCCTCAGTACACGCTGCTGCGCAGCAATAGTCAGGTGCATCACAGCATCCTCAGTACACGCTGCTGCAGCAATAGTCAGGTGCATCACAGCATCCTCAGTACACGCTGCTGCAGCAATAGTCAGGTGCATCACTGCATCCTCAGTACACGCTGCTGCAGCAATAGTCAGGTGCATCTCTGCATCCTCAGTACACGCTGCTGCAGCAATAGTCAGGTGCATCTCTGCATCCTCAGTACAGCATCACAGCTACAATAGCTGCAGCAATAGTGCATCACAGCATCCTCAGTACACGCTGCTGCAGCAATAGTCAGGTGCATCACAGCATCCTCAGTACACGCTGCTGCAGCAATAGTCAGGTGCATCTCTGCATCCTCAGTACACGCTGCTGCAGCAATAGTCAGGTGCATCACAGCATCCTCAGTACACGCTGCTGCAGCAATAGTCAGGTGCATCACTGCATCCTCAGTACACGCTGCCGCAGCAATAGTCAGGTGCATCACTGCATCCTCAGTACATGCTACCACAGCAATAGTCAGGTGGATCTCTGCATCCTCAGTACAATCTGCTGCAGCAATAGCCAGATGCATCTCTGCATCCTCAGTACATGCTGCAGCAGCAATAGCCAGACTCATCACTGCATCCTCAGTACATGCTGCAGCAGCAATAGCCAGACTCATCAATGCATCCTAAGTACATGCTGCAGCAGTAACAGCCAGACTCATCAATGCATCCTCAGTACATGCTGCTGTAGCAATAGCCAGCCTCATCCCTGCATCCTCAGTACATGCTGCAGCAGTAATAGCCAGACTCATCACTGCATCCTCAGTACATGCTGCTACAGCAATAGTCAGGTGCATCCCAGCAATAAACCACAAGACCATTGTTGAAAGACTTCTGCCTACCCCAGCCTCATGCTGTTATCATACATCATCCAGGTAGCATGTGTAGGAGCCAAACTTGGAAGTCTGACTTGCTTTCAACTTGTAAATGGAAATCAAGCAGGCTGAACACATTTTACCATCACAAACTGAAAGAAAGCAATTTGACATATCAAATGTATTGAGTAATGTACCAGTCAGTGAGCCAAATGATTTGAGGAGTTTAACATGCATATTGTTCAAGGCGGATCATCAGAAACAGGATGCAAGATTCTAAATGTCATCGCATAATATTCATTCACTTGTCTCAACATTATTCTTGGATCTTCCTAAAATGATATTATCTTTTTAAAACAAATACAACACTTGCAGTGACATCTGAAACTCACCACTGTCCTTAGCCCATCTTGTTATCATATTTATCCCAGTATGGGTAACCTCACTGTAATGTGATCCCTTAGCAAAACATCTAGGGGGGATATGGCCCTTGAATGGTGATATTACATGTAAATCTTCAATAACTAGGAGATCAAAATCTTAAAAACAAGACACTTATAGGTGGGAAATGAACAAAGACGTGCAGCAGAGACAGGACATAAATGCTGAAAAGTGTGGTTCTACTGACTACTGTAAATCAAGAAATTAATGCGTCACGAATTTAATGCGAGTGCAAGGGATATAGTCTAAAATGCGTCACGAAATTAATGCGAGCTTAGGAATCTTGTGTTGATGATAAAATGTGACACCCGAATCTTTGGTGTAGTTCTTTTTCTTTTCACACTTGTTATTTACCAAATAACCTGAATTGAGCTTGTTAAGCAATGAATAGAAATGAGCTGACGATGTTTTGATTACGCTGCCAGTTTGATCAAGTGATTGCTTACTACTATTTGTCTTATAAACGTAATCCGACTTGAAAGATATAAGTCATTTACCAAGGTACAAAAAACAATTGGCTGAAGAATGTCCGGTCTGGCTGATGCTCTTGAGTGACTTTAAACAATGACCAGTGATTGTAACCAGTGATAATTACATGTGGTTTGAGATACCTTTAATGAGGAAGTGACCTGTATTGGTGTAATGTGTAGTGTAAACAGATTTACGTTTTCTGTCTTTTAATAAATTCTCAAAAGTAGACATTGTCAGACTGAAATGCGTCATTATAATAATGCGAGAAGAGTACAGACACATTAATAAAATGCTCGCAATAATTTCATGATTTACAGTATATACAAGCTGTTTTAACTGTATCCCTGCTGGAAACTGAACCAGAAAGCACATACTGCTGTAACATGAAACATGGTCCCTGTGCGTTGAAAGGAAAACAATACAGTCATTCCAGTCAATCATATTATCAGTTCTGAGCTGTCATTGGGCTATCCAGAGTATATATTCACAACCAGTGGGGTGCAGTATCCACGGAAATATAACACAAGGCTGTCTTGTTGGGCAGGCCATCACATATCCATGTTCCATCTGTACACATGGGAGGACCACAGGCTTGTTTGAAAAATGTCACTATTTCAGAAGGGACAAGGTGTTCCAGCACTGTTCCATCTGTACACAGCGGAGGACCACAGACTGGTTTGTGAAATGTCACTGTTTCAGAAGGGACAAGGTGTTCCAGCACTTGTACGAGACTGTATGCATCACTGCCATCTGACTGGTCATGTGTCTCCTGTCTGACTGACCGACATGACCTCTACTGGCTGGAGTGACATGCCGGATGTGTCTTTACATGTGGACATGGTGACATGCATGCCTGGTTGTGACTGGGCAGCAGTTAGCTGGGGTCCTGGTAGGTTTACATTGGGATGCACCAACTGGTACAGGGACACTGGAATAGTCACAACACCTGCAACAAACAAGGTATTTGTCAAAATCTGATGTAACCATCAAGGCTGGAGAGGCCTATACTAACCTGGGACCCCAATGGGAACATAAACACGAAAACCAGAACAACATTCTTAGTGTGTTCATGAAATTAAAATGGGTAGTCACAACTTTGAATTATGGTAAATATTGATCAATAAACAATTACACCAACACTGTTTTCCAAACTACAGTCAATTCCACAGCTCAGTGACACAGCATGGTATGGTGTGGGTTGTAGCAATCAGTTGCATGATATCATCAAAAACATAACTCCTTGCCCTCAATGTCCATTTGAAGAATACTATAAATGAGATTGGACAGGTCAAAGGCATAGTTTGAACAGATTCCAAGTATTTTCTACAAAATTTAATGGAAGCCTTATATAGAGGGTATATATTACATAAGTACTGGATATGTTCACTACGTGCTTGGAATTATGAAATTATTTCCGTAACTGCTTGACAAACTTATGTAACCCCCCCCAAAAAAACCAAACCAACGAAAACAACTGACCACACTTGTCTTAGAACTGGTTAGAGGCAAATTCTAAATATAGGTGCCTAACCTGAATCTGTAGCACAAAGATTTGTGTCTCCAGTAAGCACCAGCTGATGATCCTGTCCGAGTGCAGCCCCGTGAAGAGCAACAGCCTGCTGGGTGTGACTGTCTGCCATATCCAGACTGAGAGAGTTCATATGGACTTGGTCTCCCTGAGCGATGGAGCCATCAGCAAGTGTGTGGACTGCTTGAGCTGTCTCCTGCTGTTGCTGCTGCTGTTGTTGCTGTTGCTGTTGACTGTTGTGAACCTGCTGCAGAAGAAACAATCTTAATTTGGAATCAGCTACTCTTATTGAATAGTACTTACAGAGACATCATGCACAGAGATACACAGAGATGTCATACACAGAGATACACAGAGGTGTCATACACAGACATACAAAGAGGTGTCATACACAGAAATACACAGAGGTGTCATACACAGACATACACAGAGGTATCATACATAGAGGTGACATACACAGACATGAGACTTCATACACAGACATACACAGATATCATGCATACAGTGACATACACAGAGGTGTCATACACAGACATACACAGAGGTGTCATACACAGACATACACAGAGGTGTCATACACAGACAGACATACACAGAGGTGTCATACACAGACATACACAGAGGTGTCATACACAGACATACACAGAGGTGTCATACACAGACATACACAGAGGTGTCATACACAGACATACACAGAGGTGTCATACACAGACATACACAGAGGTGTCATGCATACACAGACATACACAGAGGTGTCATACACAGACATACACAGAGGTGTCATACACAGACATACACAGAGGTGTCATACACAGACATACACAGGTGTCATACACAGACATACACAGAGGTGTCATACACAGACATACACAGAGGTGTCATACACAGACAGAGGTGTCATACACAGACATACACAGAGGTGTCATACACAGACATACACAGAGGTGTCATACACAGACATACACATACACAGGTGTCATACACAGACATACACAGAGACTGTCATACACAGACATACACAGAGGTGTCATACACAGACATACACAGAGGTGTCATACACAGACATACACAGGGGTGTCATACACAGACATACACAGAGGTGTCATACACAGACATACACAGAGGTGTCATACACAGACATACACAGAGATTTCATACACAGACATACACAGAGGTGTCATACACAGACATACACAGAGGTGTCATACACAGACATACACAGAGGTGTCATACACAGACATACACAGAGTGTCATACACAGACATACACAGAGGTGTCATACACAGACATACACAGAGGTGTCATACACAGACATACACAGAGAGATATCATACACAGACATACACAGAGGTGTCATACACAGACATACACAGAGGTGTCATACACAGACATACATAGACAGAGAGGTGTCATACACAGACATACACAGAGGTGTCATACACATACACACATACACAGAGGTGTCATACACAGACATACACAGAGGTGTCATACAGATATCATGCACATACACAGAGGTGTCATACACAGACATACACTGAGGTGTCATACACAGACATACACTGAGATATCATGCATAGAGTGACATACACAGAGGTGTCATACACAGACATACACTGAGATCATACACAGACATACACAGAGGTGTCATACACAGACATACACAGAGGTGTCATGCACAGACATACACAGAGGTGTCATACACAGACATACACTGAGATATCATGCATAGAGGACATACATACACAGAGGTGTCATACACAGACATACACTGAGTCATATCAGAGATATCATGCACAGAGAGTGATACACATACATACAGGGATATCATGTCATACACAGACATACACTGAGATATCATGCATAGAGTGACATACACAGAGGTGTCATACACAGAGGTGTCATACACAGACATACACTGAGATATCATGCATAGAGTGACATACACAGAGGTGTCATACACAGACATACACTGAGATATCATGCATAGAGTGACATACACAGGGGTGTCATACACAGACATACACTGAGATATCATGCATAGAGTGACATACACAGAGGTGTCATACACAGACATACACTGAGATATCATGCATAGAGTGACATACACAGAGGTGTCATACACAGACATACACTGAGATATCATGCATAGAGTGACATACACAGAGGTGTCATACACAGACATACACTGAGATATCATGCATAGAGTGACATACACAGGGGTGTCATACAGACATACACTGAGATATCATGCATAGAGTGACATACACAGGGGTGTCATACACAGACATACACTGAGATATCATGCATAGAGTGACATACACAGACATACACTGAGATATCATGCATAGAGTGACATACACAGACATACACTTAGATATCATGCATAGAGTGACATACACAGACATGTCATACACAGACATACACTGAGATATCATGCATAGAGTGAGCTTTTTGTGTCATACACAGACAGCACTGAGATATCATGCATAGAGGACACATACAGACATACACTGGGATATCATGCATCACTGACATACACATGTGGGGACACTGGTCTCATGATAGAGCATATTCCACTAGGCTACCCCATGCATAGAGTGACATACACAGACATACACTGAGATATCATGCATAGAGTGACATACACAGAGGTGTCATACACAGACATACACTGAGATATCATGCATAGAGTGACATACACAGGGTGTCATACACAGAGGTGACATACACAGATGTCATACACAGACATACACTAAGATATCATGCATAGAGTGACATACACAGGGGTGTCATCCAGACATACACTAATATATCATGCATAGAGTGACATACTCTGAGATATCATGCATAGAGTGACATACACAGAGGTGTCATACACAGACATACACTGAGATATCATGCATTGAGGCAACATACACTGAAATATCATGCACAGAGGCGACATAAACAGAGGTGTCATACACAGACATACACTGAAGACTATTGTTAATAGGCTTGAACATGTTATTGCAACTATGACCAACAGAGGTAAACATTATGAGTAAAATATGCTCCGATGAGCAGAACATATGTTGACTGTGTGGATGGTAAACTATCAGGGTCAGTGTGAGCTGACTTACCGCATGTACAACAGTGGCCTGTGTTCCATCAGGCAGAGTGACGACACTGCCTGGATTGGTTGTGTGGATGGTAAACTATCAGGGTCATTGTGAGCTGACTTACCGCATGTACAACAGTGGCCTGTGTCCCATCAGGCAGAGTGACGACACTGCCTGGAGTGGTTGTGTCTATCTGTATGATGGACACAGAACCGTCAGGGTTGTTGACAGTCTGAAGCAGGGTCCCATTCATGGCTGCAGCATACTGGGGCTGAGCTTGCTGAACGGATGTTCCTTCATCATTGAAGATATGAAGCAGATCTTCACGGCCATGGTTTTTGTAACAATTTTTAACAATTGTGCGGAGGGCCTCAGTCCAAGAAACCTGAAACAGAAAACAAACATAACTATCATGTACACATGGAACAGTGCAAGTGCATGTAATACATCCCCATTGTGTGAAAGCAATTATGGCTGAGTCAAAAGAGGGTAGTCCTGGGCCTAGATTTTCGAAGCTCTCTTAGCGCTAAGATAGTCGTAAGTACCATACATTAACATTAACTTCCGACTATCTTAGTGCTGAGAGAGCTTCGAAAATCTAGGCCCTCTTGTCTGTGTGATTATCAAAACACACTGCATTGAAATACATCAGATTTTTAAGACATACTTGTGATAATGGTGCAAGTCTCTTCTAACATTAAAATAAAGATTTAGACCTCATCTTTTTCAAATAGACAAATACAAAAGGCTAATATGGCACCCTAACATGAAGGTATCTAAATGTAACAACACACTCAATAGCGGCACCAGTCCTGATATTAAGGCATTTAGTTCCATACACTTAATGCAATACAAGGAACAGCAACAATGATCTTTCCCTTTTCATCATAGGGTCTAAAAGAGTCCCGCAAGGACATGTGAAAAAGGCCTTTGAAAGAAATCTCCTCAGGTCAATAACCTGTGAACAATCAACATTAAAATCCAGGGCCGTAGTTAGACCGGCTAGGCAGCTGCCCCCCTAGATTTTTTTTACAGATTACTTTTTATGCATCAAAATATTGATATAACACTCTTTTAATACTGATAGTGCCCCCTTTATTAAGAAAAGTTAACTACGGCCCTGAAATCGCTGGCAGTAATGTCACAGGTTTAAAACACGACCACTGGGCTGGTGTCCAATGTCTTTATTCTGCCATTTGTCATTTTGGGGTACAAACACGAGCGTGCCATAAACCTGTAATTAGGAAATTACGTACAGGGCTGCCACTGCCAGCATGGTGTGTGTAATTATAAATTAATATGATAAAGTAAAACTATTGTGACATTTACATACTTACTAAATAGAAACAATTATGAAAGTTAATGGTTACTAAACCATTATTAAACATAGTTACTTGAGTACATGATTACATCTGACTTAAAATGAGACATTGTTTTAATATAAACAATTCAAACAAACTTGCATACCTGAAATTAGGAAATTACGTACAGGGCTGCCACTGCCAGCATGGTGTGTGCCAGGCACATGGCACATGCAGCTTTTATATCACCTGAGTGCACAGACTGCAGGAGCAGCATGTGCCAGAGCCCAGGATGTACCAGCTGGCAGCAAGCTCATCTGTATGGCAAGCTGTTAGGGAAACAAATTGTGAAATGTGCCAGGGGTGCTGTGCTATACATTGTATGAAAGATTGAACCTGTGACAGTAACAATTATCAAATTCTGACAAATCATTAATCAATCCCATCTCATTTCATAGTTGACACGAGCAAACTTTCCAGAAACTGCTGGTGGAAAAATGCAGTACACGATCATGAGATACACACCCATCCTGGTATAGATTGTTTCACTGCTCACAACATAAACATAACCACTTGGTTCACTAAAAATACCTGCTTTAATACTTTACGGTATTGCTGGTTTGTATTGATCAACAGAACCTGTAAATCTGACCTTCCACCTACAACTGACAGTTTCATACCTTCTGCTTCTGTTCCTCTGTGCGAGCATCACTGCGGACATTAGCCCAGGGTAGATCCTCTGGCCACCACATCGGGCGGTGTTCCGGCTTACCCCACCCGGGCTTGCCCCGACCGGTCGAGTACTTGAGCATGAGTGGGATGAATGCTCGCAGCTGCGCCTGGGGCACAACAAACACAGTTTCACAAGTGTACAGTTTGTTCATGATACAGTTTGACCATAATACGAAACATATGTTTGAAGCAGTATATTACTTTCAAGCATTCATCAATGTGTGTCTAGATAATGCAGCATGAATGAATGTAATATCATGCTCAGTAGGAAGTTTCCACTTTTATCTCGGAGGGGAAATAAGTCAAGCGAATCCTGTGATGGATAGCATGAGCAAATGTCCATGTTATCAGTGTATGATGACACACAACCAGCCAGCTCATTCTAACCAACCAATCCTCTTATTGATAACACATATAAGTCGGCCCATGTGATGGGAACAGGATATAAGGTGTGTACTATATGTTAGAATTCCCAGGCGTAGTCTCTACCTGAGTCATTTTATCAACTGGAGTCGGGATGCCATCAATACACAAGGGAGGTAAGTCATGCATGCTGGAATTCTCCATCTGTGGCATAACCTGCTCAGCCAGGGCTGTCTCCAGGTCCTGGAGAATCATGTTGCGACAGTTACGCATCTGAAACATAAATATAGTTTGTCCTTTCTCTGCAGATAATATAAAAATACATCAACATCTAGTATTATCAGTGAAATGTCTTTTCCAACCATGGACATTTGAACTTTGACAATGTGTCATAAAAAGTTAAGTGGTGAGTATCTATGGTGAGCGTCTGTGACGAGTGTCTGTGACAAGTATCTGTGACGAGTGTCTGTGACGAGCGTCTGTGATGAGTGACTGTGGAGAGCGTCTGTGATGAGCGTCTGTGGTGAGTGTCTGTGGTGAGTATCTGTGATGAATATCTGTGGTGAGTGTCTGTGGAGAGCGTCTGTAATGAGCATCTGTGATGAGTCTGTGGTGAATATCTGTGGTGAGTGTCTGTGATGAGTATCTGTGGTGAGAGTCTGTGACGAGTGACTGGTGAGTATCTATGGTGAGTGTCTGTGACGAGTGTCTGTGACAAGTATCTGTGACGTCTGCGACGAGTGTCTGCGACGAGCGTCTGTGATGAGTGACTGTGGAGAGCGTCTGTGATGAGTGTCTGTGGTGAGCGTCTGTGGTGAGTGTCTGTGGTGAGTATCTGTGATGAATATCTGTGGTGAGTGTCTGTGGAGAGCGTCTGTGATGAGCATCTGTGATGAGTCTGTGGTGAATATCTGTGGTGAGTGTCTGTGATGAGTATCTGTGGTGAGTGTCTGTGACAAGCCTCTGTGATGAGAGACTGTGACAAGTATCTGTGGTGAGTGTCTGTGATGAGCGTCTGTGACGAGTGACTGGTGAGTATCTGTGGTGAGTGTCTGTGATGAGCGTCTGTGACGAGTGACTGGTGAGTATCTGTGGTGAGTGTCTGTGATGAGCGTCTGTGACGAGTGACTGGTGAGTATCTGTGGTGAGTGTCTGTGATGAGTATCTGTGATGAGTATCTGTGATGAGTGTCTGTGATGAGCGTCTTTGACGAGTGACTGGTGAGTATCTGTGGTGAGTGTCTGTGGTGAGTGTCTGTGATGAGTATCTGTGGTGAGAGTCTGGGACGAGTGTGGTGAGTGTCTGTGATGAGAGTCTGTGACGAGTGACTGGTGAGTATCTGTGGTGAGTGTCTGTGATGAGTGTGGTGAGTGTCTGTGATGAGAGTCTGTGACGAGTGACTGGTGAGTATCTGTGGTGAGTGTCTGTGACAAGCGTCTGTGATGAGAGACTGTGACGAGTGACTGGTGAGTAGCTGTGGTGAGTGTCTGTGACAAGCGTCTGTGATGAGAGTCTGTGACGAGTGACTGGTGAGTATCTGTGGTGAGTGTCTGTGACAAGCGTCTGTGATGAGAGACTGTTACAAGCGTCTGTAATGAGTGACTGTGGTGAGTATCTGTGGAGAGTCTGTGACGAGTGTCTGTGACGAGCGTCTGTGACGAGTGTCTGTGCCGAGCGTCTATGACGAGCGTCTGTGATGAGTGTCTGTGACGAGCGTCTGTGATGAGCGTCTGTGACGAGCGTCTGTGACGAGTGTCTGTGACGAGCGTCTGTGATGAGCGTCTGTGACGAGCGTCTGTGATGAGTATCTGTTGAGAGTGTCTGTGACGAGTGACTGTGGTGAGCGTCTGTGGTGAGTGTCTGTGACGAGTGTAATGAGTGACAGTGAGAGTCTGTGATGAGCATCTGTGGTGAGTCTGTGATGAGTGTGTGTGATGAGTGCTGAGTATCTGTGATGAGCATCTGTGGTGAGTATCTGTGATGAGCATCTGTGGTGAGTATCTGTGATGAGTCTGTGATGAATGTGTGTGATGAGTGCTGAGTATCTGTGATGAGCATCTGTGGTGAGTATCTGTGGTGAGCGTCTGTGATGAGCATCTGTGATGAGCGTCCGTGGTGAGTATCTGTGGCGAGCATCTGCGGTGAGCATCTGTGATAAGTGTCTGTGATGAGCGTCTGTGATGAGTATATGAGATGGGAAGGCAGCTCACCACACTTTCAAGAGGCTGAGAGCCAAACACTTTGAAGGACTGGACTGACTTGGTCCCTTTGCCAGGGGTACAGCAGACAATGACCGCCTGCTGACCTACTCGTGTTGTGAACTCCTCGATGGCCATCTTCAGCTTCCTGGCAAGTAACATTTTTCACATGAACACCTAATTACAGCCATTTGAAACATTAAGCCAAAAATAGTGCCACATTACAGTAGCCCACCTGAGACGTCAACAGTCTGAGATATCAGCATAAACACAACCGCTGTCAGCAGAACTACTAAAACATTTTCTACATACCGGGTACATACTGAGGACAAAGGTACTAACAGAGTATGAAACAACTTCCTGTTACTACCTACAATGTATCTCTATCTGCAAAATATAATCTACTATAGAAAAAAAATGCCATCGTGTAGTTTTAACTCTGAGATTCACAAACTTTCAAAGGAAAATAGTTTTTCTAATGACGTATATATAATGTTCAATTATTTTTAAGAAAAGGCACTGCAAAATCCTAATGATCTGAACAAAATCTGACCCATCTTAAGGAGAATTAAGCATGAAAACATTCAGCTTCCCTAGTCCTAGATAATTACAGTTCATTTTCAGCAGAAATGGCCAAAGACAGTTTTTTTTTAGTATCACTGCTGTGGCAGCTAAATTGTGAAAATCAAGTTCAAACTTCATGAGTTAGTGAGTTTAGTTTTACGCTGCACTCAGCAACATTCCAGCTATATGGCGGCGGTCTGTAAATAATTGAGTCAGACAATCCAGTAATCAGCAGCATAAGCATCGATCTGCGCAATTGGGAACCGATGACATGTGTAACCAAGCCAGCGAGTGTCTGACCACCCAATCCTGTTAGTCGCCTCTTGCGACAAGCATGGGTTACTGAAGGTTCATTCTAACCCGGACCTTCACAGGTGTCAAACTTCATGAAGAAACTTGGATGCTATCAGTGCTGATAACAATGAGTATTAAACATGTATTAAATCGCATATTTCAGCAATATGAAGACTGTCTGTAAATAGCTTAGTCTGGATGAGGCAATCCAGTGATAGACATCATGAGCATGTTTTTTCACTGATTTACTCAACTTTGGACATAGTATAACTATGGTGAACATGCACTTACCTAAGTAATCTAGTTTGCTGTCTTTTCCTGTTGGAAGGGTTGGTCTCGAACATGTGCGGTCGTTTTCGTTTCTTACCAGTTGCTATGGCAGCTGCTGCAGCGATCCCAACTGTGCCTGCGAGAAAGTAAAACTCATGGGTGAGGCATCCTGTCCATCATTTCATTGGGAGCCCTCACGAGCAACCAACGCTAGGACAACTCACTGGGGATGATGGGGACGCTTCCTGAATGATACCTCATGTTTGCTAAACCAAACTGAAAACGTTGTCCTGCCTACAACAATGCACACTGTACACTATTGAAACAACTGTTACTGTCACCATATCCTACCAACACCATAACCATGATAATTCAAGAAGCAGGGCAACAGTGACACAGAGAGAACACCATGTGTGATGTGATCAGTATTTTTGTAGAGTTGTAATGTCATTGCTTGTATTTCAGTGATCTAGCGACTGCATGCTATGCAACTAAAGCAATCTACACTATCTCCGACAGCCACCTCAACTTCTATAAGTCTGTGTGTTAATGTCCTAGCACACCCCAGTCACTGCCAACTCGAGCCAGTGCCTTGCCAACACTATCACAGCCACTGGACATTTCAGTACCACACAAAACAAGAGTTGCCTCGCTGACAAGAAAACTGGGTGTGTTTTGTAACTGATTCCTGATATTTGCAAGATCAGCTAACTCATTTTCCACCTTCCATAAAAAAACAACATTGACAGTGCAAAGTGAGCTGAACATTACAAAGTAATGTAGGCTTGACTGCTCATGATGCGAGGAGTGGTATTGTTGTCTGATTAAACAAAACATTCCTTATGTCTTCAATGTTTCACTAGTGGATCAGCCAGCCCTTATTTGTTTGGGTATTACAGATGCGGACGATCTGGTTGAACTATGTGAAAGTACAAACCCGAGGCTGCAAGTTGAGATGTGACTTCGTCGGCTGTGAGGAGGTCTGTGGGGTCAAACGCTTCACTCTCTGGGGAGCTGGGGCCACTCATACCATCACTCATCATGTCGGAGGTGATGTGGGCTGGGTTGATGGTAATGGTACCCGCCAGATTCTGAGTGTTGATATTCATGGTGACTTCAGGTGGGTTCGCTCACCTGCCGGAACATTCACAAAACCACTTTAAAAAACATTTCAGGGATAGAAACTAGCCCAATCTCATGGAAGTTTGTGTACTGTTAAAGGTATTGTGACAAATTCTAAAGCTTCATGCTTTGCTCACTATTTTGAATTACAGATGACTTATGTCTAATTTCACCACTGCACCCATTGCCCTCACATGAAACAAGTATCATGTAACTACTTCACTTACTTAATGCAGCGATGAGGATGGGCATGAGTGAAAAAAGAGGAAAATGGCCCGGGGGTCTTGGGGGCCGCAGGTCTAGACGATTCAGCGCAACTAAATCCGCGGATCTGTGGAAAATTCTCATCCCTGTTTATGATATGGATCCGTGTGGCTGCTAGTCCAAACTAAAGCCAGGTGGGATAAAGAGAAACTTTATGGATGAACAACCTCTTTATTCAGGTGATGCGACATTTCAATAGATTCTTAATTGACAACGATACAAGAATCTGTATTGAAACGTCTGACAACGATACAAGAATCTGTATCGAAATGTCGCATCACCTGAATAAAGAAGTTGTTCATCCATTAAGTTTCTCCTTATCTTATTCACTATCTCTTAGTATCTTGTGATATCACACGGCAGAGAACTAGTGTTGGGAATTGGTTAAAATCTCATAATTGATGATTGCTTCATTATAACCGATCAATCATCGAAAATAATTGGTTAGTTTTATTTATAAAATAAGGAACAAACATGTAGTTCTTTGGGGTTTTTTTTGGCAAAATTTCACATCTTTAAATGATAACTTGTATGTTACGAACATAAATTTCTTGGAGTCTTTAAGATAAATTCAATCATGACTTGGAACGAGTTTGTTGGGCTTATGAAATGTAACAGACAAAATCAGCCTTGTGAAATATTTTGTTAATGAAAACAAGTGTTCCAGAATTGTTTGTGTTGGATTATGAGAAAACATGATCGATTGCTTGGTTGTTTAGTCACTGCGTCCAATCGTCGATTATTTCAATTTATCGGACCACCACTACAGAGAACTGAGCCACTAAAGTTTTGCTTTTCACCCAGATGCTCTAACCACCATTCAGAGGGAAGGAGAGAAAACAATGTCTACTGGTTAAATGGAGCAGACAATCAAGTGATTGGTATGAGTAACACTGTCAGACTATGGTGTCATGCAAATCAACCAAGTCACAAAGTCTCACCACCCATACCATCATATGTCATCACTTACAACCAACATAGCTTGCTGGGCACCTACTCGTATACACTCTGCAAAAAACAAGAAACACAAAAGTGCTTTTAAGGTGTTTACTTAATGTATTACATAAAAAAATCAACAGATCATAATAGAATGTTCAAATTGCACAATATTATTGTCCCTGACCATTGTTTATAATGGCACACATGAAACGTGTCAAGGTGAAGGTCATCTGTTATCAATATCTTGTACTGGCCCATAAAAGTCAAGAACTGCCTGACATCATTGCCCCATGGAACCAGATTAAAAATTGTGGCCTGGAGATTGTTCACCCACTCTTCTTGCACAGTGTATGTGTGTTGATCAAGAGCATCCGATAAATGTTTGATCAGGGAGAGGTCAGGCAGTGGCACTCAGTATAATTCAATCGCTAACCTTCCTTGTGAAAATTTTAAAAAAGCCTTTGAAGCAAGAACACAACCTCAGAGTATCAAAGTACACACTCTGGCGACTCTTACACTCTTTCGGGTATCGTTATAAGAAAATTTCATGGGAGAATAGGTCAGTACTCTGTGAATGCCCTGATATCGTTTGCTTGAGAAATAATTTTCTCAGGGTTATAAAGAAGAAGCGCGAGGAAGGGTTCGAGCCAGTGTACTTGGACGAGACCTGGGTCAATGCCTCGCACACTGCCAGCAGTCATTGGGTACCCGATGGGGGTGATAAGGGATCACGTAGAAAGCTGCCTCTAAGGAAAGGAGAGAGACTAATCATTCTCCATGCTGGTTGCTCCAGCAAAGGCTTTCTCCCAGGCTGCGACTTGGTATTCAGGGCAAAGTCCACAGATAACAGAGACTACCATTCAGTGAAGCATGAATACCCCACTCAGACACATTATACTGACTCCGAGCCGACCAGTCCTTGATGTACCCATTAATGCTGAGTGCCAGGCAGGGACCAACAAGTACCATATTGTAACGTCTTTTGGTATGACGCGGTCAGGGATTGAACCCGCGACCTTCCGCTCTCCGGGTGGACGCTCTAACCACTACACCACTGAGGCAGTCTCGTGGATACTTACTTCTTGTTTATTGTGTAATATTAATTCAGGGTTGGTTACATCAAGATAATAGTATAATGCACTTAGTAATATAGCACTTGAATCAGGTTTGTGAGTGTTAAAAGAAGGTAACCTGCCAAAAAGATACAGAGAGCTTATGACAAGAAATGATGAAGGACTTCATGAGTTAATGTCCTTTAACATGCCAATTTTACAAGATACTGAAGATTTCATTGGAAGAGAATGCAAAGATCCACCATACAAGTATACATGGTTACAGTCTTAATGACAGTTAATATTTGTTCATTACTATATACCATGTACATGCACTTTGTAGTGATCAATTACAAAACACCTTGAATTAACACCAATGACAGGTATGGGTTGCTGGAGACAATTCTAACCCAGATCTTCATGGTTCCAAGACAGATCACTGAGTCATTGCAAGACAGACATAATCTCGAAGGAAAGTTAGGTTAGAATCTCTTGATTGCAGTACACAATTTAAGGAATAGTGTATTTAAAAAGTGCCGAAGGCAATGTCACTTCTATTTTCTCATTGATGCATTTTGCAGTAAAACAGGGATGTCATTGTGAATTGCATCATCAGTGAATAGATAATTTATTAACATGATACTATATATGGATACAGACCATGAGTATCAGACAGAAGAACATTCAATTTGAAAACAGTTAGTCGATCAGCCTAGATCATATTTAACACTTAGTTTATTGATTTGCATCTATATAGATATTCAGAATTACTCCTGAGTTGATATTTTGAGATGTTCACCCCAGACTTAAATTGTTCTTGTTTGCTCTTTATTTACCTGCAAACCATTATATGTATATAACATCTGCACAACATGATTTTACAAACAAGAAAAACAATATGAATATTTTAGTATGTGGATGTTTAAATTTCTGTCTTTAAGTAGATCTAGGGAACTCCTCTACATTATAGTGGTTATCTAGGGCAGAGTTTATTGTTTGGTATAAATTAACAAAATTAGCACTGAGTTCTATTAACAGTTATATATATTTACTTAAACATTTGCCCTACCCCCATGCATTTGACAAATGGTATATCTGGTGCAGTGCCAATAAAACAAGAGTTTTGCCTGTTCTGACTTGGGATCTTTTTAAAGCAAAACAAGCAAATGCAATGTAGTTTGTAAATTGATGATTTTCGCGTTTGGAGCATTCGGTAAAGACCATAAAAATTCGTTGTGTGTATTTACATTTGGAATCGCTGGACGTTCTGTTAAGATTTAATTATATTGCATATATACATTGTGGCTGGCATTATAGTTCGCACTCAATGCGCAGAACGGTTCATCTGTAGACGAAATTTGACAGATACACATTTGCGACTGCGCTGTACATGAACCTGCGCGCGCAAGGATATTGCCATCCAAGTTTCAACACAGTCTGTTGTGTAATAGGAGGCCGCGGAAACATGCGATTTTATGGCCAAGACAGCAGCTGAACTAACAATCCACTCCTACGACATTTCGTTTCGACGACCTGACACAGTGACTACTAGTACAACATCGAAAAGTGAATTGTCAACTCACAAAATGGCGGTCTTCCAATAGAGAACAATGGAACACTGTTGACAGTGCCCTCCTTTCAAAGAGGATAGCAACCAATCTCGCTGTTGTTTACCCGTTCTGAGAGATGAGAAATACGAATAAATGATTGTTTTTACTCCAGATCTACTTATATATCTTATACTCACCATAGATAGTCTGAAAACCTAGCTTAAATTCACTCAAATATTTAGGCCATATGCGCAGATTGGTTCATTTTTAGGTATCGTTTGAGCAAGGGAGGGAGTTTCAGCGATGATGAATTAGCGCCACCTGTCGTTGTCTAATGAAAATTGGCGGGCCATTTGAACGCCTTGAGTTGTAACTCGTTGAAGGTATTCAGTAATGAATGCATGCTTTCGGCGAATTGGATGATAAGTATTTTCATAACGGCTGTCAGTACGTGCTTGTAACAGTTGATATAGGCATCACTGCCTTACAAGATGCATTCGTGGGACGATTAATTGATAGGTAAATTCTGCGTTTAGCCTAGAAGAAATGGACAAGAATTTATTTTTTTTACTTTTAAATAACACTCCTTGTCTTCACACTGAAATGCATTAGCCACCGATGTTGGAGAGAATTTTCCCTTCTTCCTCAAGTAAATGCTTGACATCAGATAAACATCGGGTTGTTATAGCTCGGGATTCTCCCTAAATATTATTATCATTGCGAATAAGCACCATGTAGTGAATAGTGTGGAAGTAATATAGTCGGGGCCTTTATTCGAGCAAATACGGTTGATACATATGTCCAAAAAGTTTACCCAACCTATATATCACGTCAAAGGAAAAGAACTGAAATTCCTTGCAAAAATTATAAATATTAAAGCAACAACAGTGTCATATCCTTTCTCTTCCTCTGTAGTATCAAATTGTATAATGTTTGTTGTATCAATTATTATATGTAGTGCCAGCTCACCATGCTGTATGTATTATACCCTGTACTTCACTCTTATACCACCTTGGTGGTCTTGATGGAGAATAAAAGAATCTTGATTCTAGACTCATTTGACCCGTGAAGATCACGCCGAGTATGAGTACAGTGTGCAGCCCATTTCTGATGTCACTCGATCGCTGTGATATTGCTGAAATATTATACTATTCACGCTTTGCTCAGGATCAAATAATTGATTCAACAGAAAACTATGTGTGGTCAAATTTGGTTTAAATAGATAAGCTTATTGTAAGCATGGATCCTAGGTTTCAGTATGTCATTGCATCTTATGAACCCCATACCTGCTATTGACATGTGTTGTTTATTTCTCAGTGACCCGTTCCATGATCTGCAAAATGGTTGATTGGTGCCATGAAAACCATGTTTATGGTTACTCATGTATCAAGTGCATAAGGTTAGAATAAAGTGTCTGTCTGCCTAAAGAGGGGTTACCATTTTATTATTTATCCAGTTTTAAAAGGATACAATTTCAAATTATGAATCTACGTTAAAGTAAAGTTGTGAATTTTTTGTGATCCTTAGCAAAGTGTGAGTAGTATATATATTGCTAAAAGCGGCGTAAAACTAAACTCACTCAGTCTTCCTGTGGGAAGTCTGACGGAGGCAGGTTCTGGAGAAGTAGTCAGGTACGCCAGGAAGTAAGTTGGGTTGACGCCATGCACTGTGAACGGTATTCCAGTTATATCATGTCGTGTCAGCGTAATGCGTGAGGAAAGCCCGAACTGATGCAGACGTTTAACTATTTGATTAAAAGGTGTGAACATTGTGCTGACAAACCTCTAAGCATGATCAAAGCCATCCTCGATAATCTCTAGGGTATACATTACGATCACTCTCCACTATACGTATACCCTGGAGATTATCGAGGATGGATCAAGGCAAACCCGGACATTAACCATCAAGGTTTCTGGATGTCTAACTTTGGATAAGGAGAAACTTTATGGATGAACAACTTCTTTATTCAGGTATACCTTCTTGACAACGATGCAAGAATCTGTATCGAAACGTCGCATCAGCTGAATAAAGAAGTTGTTCATCCATAAAATGTGTCCTTATCTGAATGTCCAACTTCTAAAAATGCCACTCAAAGAAGTTGTCTAACTTTGAGCAACGAGTTTGTATGGAGACTATTTGTTTTCCAGTACAGCTGAAAAAACACCTATTCTTAAAAAAATGAAACTTATAACCTATAATACTATATTTGCATCAATGTATTTTGTTGTGGCAGACAATTCATTTTGTAACACTTTGAATCAGAAATAGTTTTGACAACCTATTCGAAAACAATTACTTCTTTCCCATAGACTCTCCGGGTTGTGTTAGACAGATTACGAAATGGGAGCTAAGTCTGTCACGCCGGATTCAGAGAGAACGTATACATTCTCAAAGTTAAAACCGTTTTCAAGATTAAAAACGTAAGGTGACACAACCTTTTGTCGTATCAGTGCATGTCATCTGGGAAAACGGTAACTCGAACCGTCATATAAACTTAGTGTGCCTCATTTATGTGTGTAAAATTCTGTAGGGCCTACTTAAAGATTCGAAGACGGAAATCACTTGATGAATCCTCTCACTCAACTTTGCCTTGACCCTAGTGCTCATTAATGGTATATGAGGTAATGATATCTCGCTTTTAGCAGTCATTGTAATCATATGCATATGGTACTCGAGACAATGAGACACTTTCTGAAGTGTTTCGCTTACCGCGATTTCTGACAACCTCAAAAGTGTAAGATAGATATAGAGAGAGTGTTTGTCTATGCAAGACTAAGCTAGGTTTAAGTCTTATAGAGCGGTGGATACAAGAACATGCCGTGCTAGACTGTGTTGAGAGAACAAAATGGAAACCAGCCCTAAAAGTTAAGTAGTCTGACTGTTATTTTATTGATTGTTGGTATATAACACTATGTAGCTGTTCTCCCGCAGTGTTTTATATCTTCTAGTAGGAGTGATTTCGTTCTTGTTTTGTCTCTGACACACGAATATATTATACCAGAGTGACCAGGTCTGCTCAAACTGGTCTCAGTACGAACTAAAATTGCCATATATAGGCCGGAGGTGAAACCATACATCGTGTTCAGGGGCACATCGTGAGTTTTCTTGCTACGATATGATCGACCATATGTTTTCTGCATCGATACATCGATACGCTCCTAATCCTTGCAAATCCGTCGTGCAGCGTGCTCTGTCGTACAGCGTGCTCTGACAAACGGAAATCTGGAAATACTGGAAATCTCAAAACGAGGCTCTGCCGCTAGAAAAGTTTGGCGGTCTGGTACGGACCTGATATTATATCAATCACATTGTACGTTACAAAACTACAATGAATAGGCGCAAAGAACACATAACAGGTGTAACCAGTGAGCCAGATGAATTGTGAATTATTTTACGACCTCATCAAACAGGGGCAGTCTGTGACGTATTAGTTTACGACATGTTGCCTACACCTCGCCATAAAATATAGAAATACGATGTTATTAAAGTTTAAAATTAAAATTAACTTGTAAATACCATTTTCTTATGAAACAAGGAATTGAAATTCAGTGTAACCATAGTTGTTTGTGGTGTCTTTTTTCACTTTCACACGAGAAAATTCGAATGGGCTGAAAAGTAGGTCATTGTCTAAATAGGTTAATGAGACTCATGTTTCGGTTTGATTCTGATATATTTTTTTGTTTCCTTACGATATGAGTTAATGTATCTATTTATCGTGACGCACTGCAGACACACACACCTATCTAAACTTATGTCCAAAAGAAACGATACCAAATATTTTTTTCAATATGTTTAAATTAATGATACTTTTTGCAGAAAAAACATATTTCTGTGTATCCCACGTTCCTAACCAAACGTATTCGATCGAAAAAAAAACGGTAACATTTATTCACTTAAGAAGCAATCGCACGAATACTCAAAATGACATTAAGTCGTGTAGCACGAAATGCACGTGCAGATGAACTGTATAAAACCACTGGTCCGACACGTTGTGCCCACAGCAGTAAAAAGTACACAAAAGAAATGGCACGTTTGACAGCGATCGAGAGAGAAAGAGCCGTTGGAATGGTCCGACAGGGAGCATCACACGCCGCTGTAGCAAGAACGTTTGGATGCGCGCGCATAATCGTTACCAGGTTAATGCGACGGTTGCGTCAAACAGGCCGAACAACAGACAGGCCGAGAAGCGGGAGACCCCAGGTGACCACGCCTATTCAAGACAACCACATCCGGTTACTTCACCTACGTAACCGCTTCGTTCCTGCGACGTTAACGGCGGCGACGGGACTGGGACACCGGATCAGTCGACAAACCGTCTACAGGAGACTGCAGGCACATGGTATCCGTGCACGTCGCCCCTACCGCGGAGTCTACCTGACACGTCAAAACAGTCAACCGATTGATATGGGCCAGGCGTGTTCGGCGGTGGCAACGTCGAAACTGGGCACGTGTCTTTTTTTCGGACGAAAGCCGGTTTTGCCTTTGCAAGAACGATGGCAGCGAGTATACCGAAGAGTTCGCGACCGTTTGGCGCCGAACTGCATCCAGCAAGTCCATGCATTTGGAGGCGAAGGTGTAATGATGCGGGGAAGTATCTGCGGTGATGTGAAAACGAGGCTCGTCATTATTCGGGGGAACCTGAATGCACAGCGTTACCAGGATGAGGTTTTACGACCAGTCGTGCAGCCATTCGCCCAACAGCATCCAGGAGGAATCGTGTTCCACCACGATAACGCAAGGCCTCATACGGCAAGATTGATCCAGAACTTCCTTGCCAACGCCAACATACAGGTTTTGTCATGGCCAGCGTGTTCACTGGATTTGAATCCCATTGAGCACATATGGGATCACCTCAATCGGAAAATCAGAAACGCCCTGCGCCCCCAGCCAACCTCCAACAATTGGAACATTGTCTCCAGGATGAGTGCCAGCGAATCGCCCCTAACGTCATCCGACGTTTGACGTCATCAGCTCGGAGGCGTGTCATGGCATGTATCGCAGCTGCTGGTGGACATACCCGGTACTAAAGTGGCGTTAAGACTGTTTTCAGAGACTACCCTCGCTAGCCTCCTCCACTGTGCTAAAATGAAATTTCAATTTTGGGTACCACACTTCGTTTAAAGCCCTGTGTTAATGATTGTAAATCTTTGGTTGCCATGACTTTTTGTACACATGCCGTAACATCATTTATCTAATGAAAGATATCAATTTGAAATGTCTATGTTGTTTTGTTTTCATTTAGTGATCTTTTGAAAAACGTGTGGTATGGATTTACAACTTCATAGGAGGCCAGCGCGCTGGAATTAAAGAATGTCAATCAATCAATCATCCTTTTTATTACCATAAGTTTACAAATACATGCAAAGCATCATGGGAGGTATTTTTCAAAAATATATCACTTTTAGGCTATGGCTTGAAACAAATCCAGCAATTATGTACAGGTAAACTATTCATGTCGTGTTGACAGACATTATAATGGAAATAAATTTACATAGATATCTTAATTGCTTCATATTATGAGTTTCAAATAGGGCTGACATTTTATAATAGTTAGGGTTGTTTACATAATAATTCTCTAAATACATATTTCTGGAAGCAGTAAATTTATTACATTGAAATAGATAATGAAACTCATCTCCGAGTTGGGAGGGACATGACGGACAGAATCGTTTATTTGAGGGAATATTTTCCCAGCGACCTGTTTCAATAGGTAATTTATGGTTGGCGGTTTTAAATTTGATTAAAATATTACATTGCTTTGTTCCTAATTTACGTTCCAGTAAAGAGATATCATGATGAGATTTCATACATTCGTAGATAACAGCTTTAGAGGAAGATGTTACGGGGTTGTTAAGCAATTGAAGCGATTGATCTGAGATTCTAAGTTGGACAGCATTTTTGAACCAAGAAAAGGAAACTATATCTTGAGAGTGCCATATATTGGACATACCAATATTATCTAATACATGTATGGTTTTAATGTAATTGAGCAATTTATAGTTGTGGCTGTATTTCATTGAGTTTGTCAATGATATTTGATATAATGCTGTTAACATAGAATTACATTTTCCGGATACTATTTTAGACCAGAAACACAACATGCGCAGTTTGATTTTATCAATAAGAGGTGATCTCCCTGTTTCACGATACAACATATATGTTGGGGTACTACGTCTTAGGTTTAAAATATATCTAATAAAATCAGTATGAATCCTTTCAATTGCTTTTACATTTTCAAATCCCCATATTTCGCACCCATAGAGCAAAATAGGGCAAATAGTACAATCAAATAAATAGAGTTTACATTCTATAGACATGTTAATATTTCTTAATCGCTTGTACAACAGATGCATTGCTTTATTGGCCTGGGTAATATTAGATTTTCTGGTATTTGCATACGAACGATTGTTACTGAAAACAACGCCAAGGTATTTATATTGGTTTACAAGCTCGATAATATCTTGTCCGAACATAAAATTATAGTTTCCTGTCGGGTTCTTCTTACCGAAGATTATGATTTTGGTCTTTTGTGTATTTATGGATAATTTGTTTTCTAAACAATAGTTGTAAAAAAAGTCTAACGAATTTTGTAATTCTTTTGGGTCAGCTATAGTAAAACGAGAAGTCGAACAAATATATACATATTATTATCATCGAGTGTAACTGTTACACCGTCAACATTATTTCTAAGAAGCGAATTTTCTAAATCATTTAAGTACAGTGCAAATAGTATGGGGGATAAATTTTCTCTTTGTCGTACACCATTTTTGCACAAAAAATACTGAGAGTTGTGTTCTACACAGGATTTAATACCTTGGTACATTGATTTAATTACATTAAATATATTACCATTGATATTGTAGTTAAGAATTTTCTTCCAAAGAATTGGTCTGCTTACATATCAGATGCCTTACTAAAATCTATGAAGGCGCAAAATAGTTTACGCTTGCTTTTTTTCAGTATATCTGAAAGAGTATGAAGTGTATATATATGATCAATAGTCGAAAAGCCCTTCCTGAAACCAGCTTGATTATCCAGCAGTACCTTCGTGTTTTCAACAAAAGTGTGTTAGTCTATTGTTGATAATAGACGTAAACAGCTTACTGATACAGCTTAATAGCGTTATATGACGGTAGTTTGATGGATCATCTTGGTCAAGTCCAACAAAAGCCTCTGCAAAGCTTTATTTCACAAATAAAGCTTTTGTCAGGCCCTTAGATCTCGCCCCAGTATATCTACTACTTTTGAACCCCAAGTTAACTTCCCGGCCACACGTGGCACTACTGTGCCGCTATGACGTGTTGACAGGAGGTAACATTGTGCCGTACGGTATGATCAATAATTCCTCTCTAACGAACCCTCTGCCTGGCCCATCTCTCAAGTAGTACAAGTTCCGCTCGTCGGCTTTGATGTCCACTTTATCTATGTTGTAAGTTTTGACTGACCATATCGGATCGGTGGCTCGCTTACGACTATCCCCTTCGTGTTGCCCCGGCTGGTAGAGGTACCTCATTAGGGCCTTTTTGGTATCTGTTTCTCTTTCCCACGCAATGGCGCAGCCGACTCAGCCGCTATTGATTTCAGTTTGATAGCGTCTGCTGGTTTCTTGCCGGTGAGACGGGTGGTTTCGTGGTTTATGGCCGACACCACCTGAGGTAACCGCGCTACCCATTCAGTCGATCGTTTCCCCGGGTTGGCTATCTCTCTCGCATACTGATGCCCAAATAAGCGCTCGGCCAAAGTCCTATTGAATCTCTCAACTATGGCTTGGCTGCGATGGGCTCCGGCCGTGCCACGCCTGACCTTGGTATCGTGTTTGTCTAGCAGGTGTGACACGACACCCATGAACTCCCGCCCAGGGTCAACTTGCAGCTCTGTGGGCCACGTCAGCGGACTGCGTTTGTACATGCGTTCGAATCCGCGGGCTACCTGGGCCGAGTCTTTCGCGGTCAAGGGTTCGGCTTCCTTGTAGCGACTGGCAACGTCCACGACGGTTAGGGCATATTTGTACCTCTTGTCGTGGGGTAGGAATAGGAGGTCGGCCTGGTGAACGCTATTGGGTATGTTAATACCAAACTTCCTTCTAGGCACGTAGCGTGGTGCCGGTAAATAGATCTGCCACAGGGCTTGTTTTTCAAGCCTCGCTTTGGCCTCGTTTGGGGGTACTCGCGCCATTTTAGCCTTTTTTTTATCTCATCCCACTGCTGGTATGCCCTCATACCATGACTGAACAGCTGGTTGGGCACGCCCTCGATGGTCACTTCCACCTTTTCAATCTCGGGGTTGAAAAACTTCTCGCTGTCCCTTCGGAACGGCTCATAATCCTCCACGGGGACCACCAGGATACCTTTCATCGATCGCGCCGGCACGTTTAGGTTGATATTCCACACAGTGTCGCTCTTATCCCGCACAACTGATCTATGCCTCAGTATGCGGTCGTACAGGATGGCCACCTTCCCCCCGAGTACTGGTTTCGAACCTGCCTGGCCAGCTCCGGGCTAGTGACCATGTCGAACTCCAGAGAGATGTTGTCTATGGTGTAACTGGCTTCATCACCGTTCGGCGTACGCACTACTTTGCTGTAGTCGTTAAACGTGAGCTCGTATTCAAGCCTATCCCCCAGCGCGGCCTGGTAAAACGGCGCGTGTGACCCTTGAGCAACTCGAAGTCGAGCGGCACGCAGAACCTGTTCCCGTACTCTTGGGCGATGGCCTTTTCACCGTCCGTGATTTTGTCTAGCTGGTCTGCCGTGAAGCCGTACCCCATGTGCAACCGAGTCGATTTGCTGATACCTTGGTACACGTCATTGACGCGTTCTCCCCCGCTTTTCCAGAGGTTCCCCGTAGCAGTGAAAGACGTCGCTGTCGTCGATGCTCAACACCTCGTTACCACTGATCTTGATGATGGCTCGACCTACGTTCCGCACTAGCTCGTCGTTGTCGGAGGTCAACGTGAGGTTGAACGTCAGTCGAACCGTGCCTGGTACGATAAGGTCATTCTCACTCAGGTTTGGGAATCTAACCAGCAGCGTTTGGTTCTGGTCTATCTTGCCCGGGATTGTTGGTGATGGTCACCGACTGGCGCACGGCTCTGACGCCTAGAGGCTCTCTTGATCTTCGGAAAGGATCTAGTTTCCTGCCATACATTGTTATATAGATAAAATATAAAAGTTTAATATAAATAATGGCTGAAGGCGGTCATGAGTACATCCCGATGGATGATATGTGGGATGTGGATTACGATGACACCACATTCACGAACAACCCCTTAAGCGCTGAACTTTACAGCCGGCCGTCGACGATTATTAGGACGCAGTTGAAAAGAGAGACAACATCAAGCCGTTGGTACGAGAGTATGCCAAGTTTACCGTCGATAAGAAGGGCACGCTGCGATTGAAGGCTCAGCCGGGGGTCAATATCATGAAAAAAGACGGGAAAGAACCGTATGCTTTGTCAACACTCACCAGTCGCCCTGGTGGGAGTCAACTGCTCCGTGATGAACTAGGCTTCATAGATTACGGGGGCGCACGGTCTAAGCTTCCCCCCGAAGGTTGTCCAAGATCTACAAAACATCAGGGCCGAACTCAGTAATACTGGGGACGTACCCCAACGTGCTAAAGAAACGTCGGACAGCGACGAAAAACTATTGGCCACGTACCATGACAAACCCTTGCCTGGTTTCGAATTCCCTGTTCGAGAACTGTGAGGCCTAGACGAAGCCTTGAAACGTGTACGCGGAGAACTCGTGAACAACATGGGGAAACTGAACGAAATTGATGAGCACATCGCTGGCGAGAAAATAAAACTCACCGAAACGGAGGACGATGATATGAAACGTCGTATCGAGGAGAGAATAAAAAACTTGGAAGACGAGAGACGGACTCGGTTGGAATCTGCTTCCTCGAACCGGGAAGCCCTCCGATCCCAGATCAGTCGTGTACGGGAAACCATCGATCGAGTCCTAAATGAAGACACCACGCTAGCTGACAGGATCCGAATCCTCTTCCGAGAGCAAGGCATCACCATCGCCAGCATTCTGACTGCATTGGGCTTCATCATATCAACCCTAGTCTTGGCATTGACGCCTGCCGGCGGCAGTGGTACACCAGGTGGGGGTACCCCCACTGGTGGCGTCAGAGACTGTATAAAAAAACACCTGAAATACCTCGGGGAGGCCCTGGGAAAACTCGCTGGTAAGGCCGCCGAAGCCCTGCCCGGCATCCTGGGTAGCATCGTCTCGTGGCTGCTGAGCGCTCTGGCTAAAACTGCCACGTGGCTCGGCCAAAACCTGTGGGCAGCCATCGTTGCCGTGGCGGGTCTGGTGTACGTAGCGGCTAAGGAATTTTAAACCAAATGAGCCCCACCCCGACCGCGACCCCACCAACCACCAGGGCTGTTTTACGATCGATGTGCTGCTCATTGGATTGGGGGGGGGCTGGGGCTGTGGGGGTGTTGGTTGAACCCTAGGCCCTGGGGGTGGTACGACTATACCCGTTTCACCGGTTGTGGGTGGTGGGACGTTGGGGGTGTTAACATCGGGGTTGACGCCCAACTTTTTGTCCGCCGTGGCTATGACTATTTCGTTGTTGTAGCCCACCACTTTTTTTACTCTCAGTTGCATATCGCTCGGAACCATGTACAATCCAACGTCGAAGACGTAGTCGACTTTCGACCGGGCGTATTCCAACACGTCTTGGTAGTGTTTGATGGCACTCGGGAGATCAACTGGAGCATTGATAGCATCCTCAACGTTAACAACGAACTGTTTCTGAGCGTCGTAAGCAGTCCCCTTACCGAGGATGTTGGAACGCATTTGCATCTGCGCACCCATCAACGCCCACACGTACGTTCGAATCGAGTTGTTCAATCTGGTGACACCGGCACGAGTAAACCCTTTCGACGTGTCCAGCATGAACATTTTCCAGTCATCCGCTGCCCCCCTGCTCGAACCTCCAGACTCGGTAATCCTTGCTGTTGTCGAAAGCCATGTAACGGTCATCCCACTCGTTTGTTGTGAGGTGATGATACGACTTGTACCCCCATACTTTCATCTTTTCGCTGGCATCCACGATAGGCATATTGTGAGCGATGGGAATACCCCAACCCGTGGTTCGGCCCCGGCAAATGCCAATCCGTCTTCGGGTTTAGTTCGAATTCGTTGCAAATACCTTCGTAGGCCCGTCTATCGTACTGGTTGTTTACTGCGTCCCACGCCTTGTCCTGTGGGAGCGGGGCGCTGATCTCTTTGAGGATACGCCTGACCTGGTAGTACACGTGGAACATGAACACAGACTGACTCAGTGGTCCACGCCGAGTGTCGGCCAATGTCACACCACACCCCGTTGTAGCGCATCACACTGCGAAGTTGAGTTGATTCTACCAGAACTGCATCGGGTTGTTGAACCAAGCGTGGACTGCCTTCACGTTAGTCACCGAAAGCTTATACCGGCCGAACACATCTATAAACTGGGCACTGAAATACATCCCAGCAGCGTCGACCACAATCTTCATGTGTGGGAAATCTATGTCCAGTTTAGGGTAAAACACTCCTGGGGAGTAAAACACTCCTTTGTCCATTTTTTAAAGTATTATATAATGAGTATATATACTCTAACATGTACGTAACACTTCCAGGAATAACGAGCGGCGAGTCTGTTCAGCTGATACACGCGATCGATAACACATCGGGTCAACTCGAAGTCGCACTCTGCGATATCACCTACCTACCGCGATGGACTAACATCAACGTCAACAACAACAAGCTGTTCGTCAGTGGCGCCCGCAACCAGATAACTGACGGCTACTACAGCGTGTGCTCTCTAAGCGATGAGGTCTTCAAGCCCCTGGGAGCCGAACTCAAGATGAACGACTCAAACGGCACAGTGGTGTTAATCAACAACAGAAAAAATCCCTTGAGGCTCAGCTGACCATTGGCGAGGACACTCGGTATGCCGCCTGATGAGATAAAACCAACGACTACCGTCACAGGCACGAAGTTACCCGACCTAGTACCGTACCGAGAGCTGTGCATTCATCTCGGTCAGCTGAGCACAACGGACAACATTCAAGGCGGTCACCCTTCCACGATACTGAGAGCCGTACCGGTGAAAACGGAGAAATACAACGACGGCAGAACCGAGTCGTTTTCACCGCGGCAGTATAAGAGGTTAACTCGGGGCAACATCCCGGAGCTGATAATATCAGTGTTAGATATAAATCATAATCCTGTGAATATAGGATACCTCAGCATAACGCTGCACATAAAATGAATAGCGCACAAGGCCCCGGAATGAGGTTGAAAAAATGCATCAATGCGGGGATCTCCGACCTCGGGGACACACGCGGATTCGACGACCCCGGAGTAGATGGTAAACTGTACGCCTTGCAACTGAAAAACAACATTTACAAATGCGTTGAAGTCCCCTCCATCGGTAGAACCCTAGGTGACATAGTAGATGTCTCAGGAGCGGCCCTCAACACTCGGTTCGACCTAGTCCGCATCGGTGATGATAGATGAGCGTTATCCCAATCGTTCGGAGGCAAACTGTTCGACTTAGAAGATGTTAATAGCACGACCGTCGCCCGAAACAAGCCATATACGCTCGTCTTCACCGACGACAACAAGTGGGTGTTGTTGCCCACTAAAGTCGACTGGTTTCTCAATTTTAGGCTCGGCTCCCCTTACGTGTTCACGGAGAACAAAGACAACTACCTAAACAAAGTCGTGAACAACGGAACCCTTCCCGTGGCTTACGTCCTGGCGCAGAGACGTAGCGTAGTCATCAGCCCAGTCGCCAGTATGGCAGCCTACATGCTATCGAGTAAACCGGGAGTGCAAGATTGATCATTGCAGTTGGTATCTGAATTCGCTAGTGTGGTCAACATCCTGGCGAGCCTACCGGCGAACTCCACGCTGGTCATCAAAGTCTACCTAGGGGAACCATCGCCGGATGAAGTTGAAATCGTAAAGGGGATCAAACTCCGGTGGGGGATACAACACCAGTATCACGTTTGCACTGTTTACGTGCGGGTGGGTGTCGACTCCCACACCAGTCTGCAGGGGGTCACCGTGACCGTGGAAGACACGATATCACTAACCAAGATCTTCCTACCCGACAACATACACTTCATGGGGGTGAAGTGCACCCCTGAGAAATTATCAGAAAAACAATTGGAAACTATCTCGTAATAGTATTATAGCAATGTCCAATCGTCATCGACCCAACGCCACGCTTAACGATCTAGGAGACACGGAGGGATTCGATCTGCCCGGTGAGGAAGACGCCTTGTACGTCCTACACTTGAAAGACAATGTGTACAAGCGGGTGCGGTTATCAGACTTTAAAGAGCCTTTATGGGTGATCAACATAACCCTCACCGCACCTTAAGTCTCCTCGAACCAAAATAATACTGTCTCCGAGATTAGGAACAACGGTATCATTCTCGGGTCTTTCACTCCAGGTTATGGTGATGATATAAAAGTTATACGAAGACCATTCACCCCGGGCAACGTGTTAAGCCCAAACGGGGAATTGTCTTTAAGTGTTGTCGCCCCCGATTACCAAACAGACCTTATGATTGTAAAACCAAACTCCACACTCATACTAGAAGTCTTTATCACATATGATCTTGATTACAAAGAGCGTGATCTTTTACCTGGGTTGACAATACTCTTGGACGGTGGAATCTTGGACGATCGTTTCAGGATCATCATACAACTGGGATCGGAACCCTTATTGAGAGTTATACCCCCAAACATATTCCTCCATAACTTTCGCGTGAACCAAGATTTACTTAGAGTCTCAAAGGTTTCCCTGCCCAATTATATAAACCTTATAAGCCTCAAATATACTACTCAAATATTAACCGAAGCTCAATTAGAATATTTCTTGTAGTATATATTATACGCACAGGATGGGGTTGTACCCAGTCGCAGAGGAAGTCCCGAAGCCACTGGAAACCATAGACGGGTTCCGCTTGAAACAGTTATGTGACATAAAACGCCAACTAGAACAAGACCGCGACACACGGGCAGCATTGTATAAGAAGTACCATAGAGCTTTCAATGTCGTGGATGGGGTTGATACCGCCCTTATGGCTACCAGTATGGGGTTAGGGGCAGTAGGTGTGGAGTTGTTGGCCACCATCATAGCCGCACCCGCAGTGCTAGGCATCGAAATAACAGCTGGGGTGTCAGGGTTGGCTGGATTGGTGTTTAAGTTTGTGTCACGCAGACTGCATCGGAAGGCATTGAAACACGACGAGATAAGGATTCTGGCGGAAGCAAAACTGAACACAGTAAGTGAGCGTATTTCCACAGCACTCACTGATAGTAAGATCTCAGAGGAGGAATCTCGTTCAATCCTCTCTGAACTCGACAAGTACCGTAAGATGAAACAAGAAATCCGGCTCAAGTCTCGTAAGTCTGCTATCGGCGAAGACGAGAAAAAAAAGTACATAGAACAAGGGGTACGAAACATTAAACTGTTTCACACGACATAGTGCCAAGTGCTAGTTCGCGGCCATAGTGGCACAGAAGTGCCCCGTGCGACACTATTATGTCACGTGGGGTCGGGAAGTTAACTGGGGGTTCAAAAGTAGTAGATATACTGGGGCGAGATCTAAGGGCCTGACAAAAGCTTTATTTGTGAAATAAAGCTTTGCAGAGGCTTTTGTTGGACTTGATCTCGGACTGTCATTATATCTACTACTATATGTACAGAGTGTTTATACAACGAAAAGGATATACATTGATTTGATATACATTGTACATTGATTGGAAGCCACTTGTTACATTGCTGTATCGTTTTCCACGATTGTATGTTTGTGTGCTAGAAAGATTCTTTCTCCGATATAGTATAATCAAGCTTTTGACCCCTGGGTATACCTTGATGAGAAGAAGAGGAACGATTACATTCAAGCAGTTTACTGTCAGTAGTTGTGTACACAACTGAATACAAATCACAAACATCGATCATTATATGATATATAGATTGACAAGACTAAGAATACATGCAATATATACAAACAAGTTAAAATGAAATGTGAATATTTGTATGACTTAAGGGGACGATAGATAGATAGAATGATAGATAGATAGGGGATATAGCTATAGCGCATTACGACATATTAGTGCATGAAAATAAATATAAATATGCTTGGATTAATACCTGTAAACTAACATTCATTAAATGATAATAGATATCTACACAACATACACATACAAATTAAGAAAAACACACAAGTTACTGTGCGTGATAATTCATATCTAAGCAATAATGAATACTTATGATCTGTATACAAACAAGAGATAATTGCGCATAACAGTGCACCTGTCTAAATGGGTTTAATATCAGATAGTTGGTTTGACCTTAAGTTGGATACACAGATATGAATACAGGAAAGGAGAATTTCGAGACTCTGAAACGACTCTGAATTTAGATAATATCCCCCACCCCACCTTTTCCCTCATTCTTATGGTAACTGTAACATATGTTAAGGTCACAGGTTGTCTGTAATCTTTAGTTGCCTAGTACCAACAACAAGGCCACCGTCTTCGATAGCTGAGAGAACTCTCACCAGTTCAGAGATGACGCAGTTGTCAGCTTTCAGTGTATTTCTTTGCCTCGTCATAATTGTACAGGTACGTTGGTGTTGAAATTGTAATAGAACAATTGATATTTTCATGAGAGTATTTAGAGCAATAGATATCTTTTATGCCAATGGGCGGTGGGGTAGCCTAGTGGTTAAAGCGTTCGCTCGTCACGCCGAGATCTACCTTCAGTTGTTGGCGACCTATAGCCCATTTTTATATTGTATTTTGTCTTCGTAAATATTTTATTTTTACATGTTCATGCTAGTTTTAGAATCCATTTGTGATACTCTAGTTATTTTACAGTCCTTCGATGACTGATTATTTAGCAACTTAAATTTATTGTTTATGTAAAACATTTCTCGTCACTATATGGCTGAAATATTGCCGAAGTGACGTTAAATTTTAACTCACTCACTCGTCACGCCGAAGGCCCGGGTTCGATTCCCCACATGGGTACAATGTGTGAATCCCATTTCTGGTGTCCGCCGTCGTGATATTGCTGGAATATTGCTAAAAGCGGCGTAAAACCATACTCACTCACTCTTATGCCAATCTCCTTGACTTGAACGTTAAAAACCCCTGAATATTTTCCTCACCGCCCCTAAATATTTACCTACGGGTGAAATATAAAGTATTCCTCTACTTGAAGTGCGATCGAGTCAGTTGAGAAGATTGTATTTTTGGCCCAACAAGACTGCACCTTACATGTTGAAAGATGGACGTGTCGTCACGTGATATAAATATATATAGCCATGCCTGTGAATTGCGTAACAATTTGCGTAACATTTTAAGATCACACGCCATCACGTAAAACATTTATGCTTAAATACCAAGTTGAGTCGAATAACTTTGCGAAAAAATAGCGTTGAATGGGAGCAGCCCCCAAATATATTCCTTCTGTTACTGACGATATCACAAAAAGTATATACAGTCTACGGTTAGAACTTAGAAACATATTCACGTGGAATTTCTATATTATCCAAGGCTCTGTTTGCAACAGGTTGTCGTTGGATTCGCGGTTCGACGCCAGGACTGTGGGGTCGCTTGTCCCCAGGACCACTGCTGTGCCATGCTGTGGCTCCCAGGTCGGAAGAGGCTGTTTGTGAACGGGTACTGTCAGGAAATGAAGCGTCAGGGACAGCGGTGTGTTCCGGGGGGCACCAGCCACGACTGTGACTGCAGAGATGGGTTGGAGTGCGTGGTGGCCGACGGTCAGGTCGAGGGCATCTGTACATAAAGGCAGATTGTGGTGGTCGATGGTCAGATTGGTAACCGAAATAAACGCAGTCGCTGGTTGAGTTGTGTTATGTTATTGGCCACTAAAGTGTAGGACAACAGGCGACTTATCAAGCTTGTCAAATTCATGTTTTCCAAAACTCAGTACCCTGTTACTTAAGAGAGACACCGAGGCTGTCTACATGCTAGATACAAAACACCGAGGCTGTCTACATGCTAGATACAAAACACCGAGGCTGTCTACATGCTAGATACAAAACACCGAGGCTGTCTACATGCTAGATACAAAACACCGAGGCTGTCTACATGCTAGATACAAAACACCGAGGCTGTCTACATGCTAGATACAAAACACCGAGGCTGTCTACATGCTAGATACAAAACCAATGTGACCATGAGCCTAAAGTCATCTTATGTGACCACGTCCATGTAGAAGTATACCCGACGTGACCATGGTCTATGGGAACAGACTCCAGTTGACCGTAAGTCTATAGTAACCTGATTTGACCACGTCCATGTAGACATATACCCGACGTGACCATGGTCTATGGGAACAGACTCCAGTTGACCGTAAGTCTATAGTAACCTGATTTGACCACGTCCATGTAGACATATACCCGACGTGACTATGGTCTATGGAAACAGACTCCAGTTGACCGTAAGTCTATAGTAACCTGATTTGACCCGTCCATGTAGAAGTATACCCGACGTGACCATGGTCTATGGAAACAGACTCCAGTTGACCGTAAGTCTATAGTAACCTGATTTGACCCGTCCATGTAGACATATACCAGGCGTGACCATGGTCTATGGGAACAGACTCCAGTTGACCGTAAGTCTATAGTAACCTGATTTGACCACGTCCATGTAGACATATACCAGACGTGACCATGGTCTATGGAAACAGACTCCAGTTGACCGTAAGTCTATAGTAACCTGATTTGACCCGTCCATGTAGACATATACCAGACGTGACCATGGTCTATGGGAACAGACTCCAGTTGACCGTAAGTCTATAGTAACCTGATTTGACCCGTCCATGTAGACATATACCCGACGTGACCATGGTCTATGGAAACAGACTCCAGTTGACCGTAAGTCTATAGTAACCTGATTTGACCCGTCCATGTAGACATATACCCGACGTGACCATGGTCTATGGGAACAGACTCCAGTTGACCGTAAGTCTATACTAACCTGATTTGACCACGTCCATGTAGACATATACCCGACGTGACCATGGTCTATGGAAACAGACTCCAGTTGACCGTAAGTCTATAGTAACCTGATTTGACCCGTCCATGTAGACATATACCCGACGTGACCATGGTCTATGGGAACAGACTCCAGTTGACCGTAAGTCTATAGTAACCTGATTTGACCACGTCCATGTAGACATATACCCGACGTGACCATGGTCTATGGGAACAGACTCCAGTTGACCGTAAGTCTGTAGTAACCTGATTTGACCACGTCCATGTAGAAGTATACCCGACGTGACCATGGTCTATGGAAACAGACTCCAGCTGACCAATAAACAGATCCATCGTAACTTAAGGTTGAGAACCAGTGTAAGTGAGTTCGGAAAGTAAGGCCCAACGTTACGAAATACCAGGGATGTGAACGAGGTGTACCTACTGTACTGTAGCTAGGTCAATTATCAGACTGTCACAATTATTGACTAGTGTCAAGAATCTATGAAAGGTGCCAACAGTTCACAGGAATTTGTCCATTCTGAGCTTCAATATTCATAGCATAATTTATATAGGACGCACCAATTGTGTGTGAGCAAACATCTGCAGCGTTTATGTAGACGAATGAATATAACCCAACAGCGTGCTCCCTTGACGAACTATATTTACGTATTTATTCCAAATAGTCACGCTTCATGTGAATCGCAATCACTATACTCCTCGCATGAAACATTAAAAAATCAATGACAAACTACAAATAATTTATTGCATTCTGAGCAGTGATTTTTATCGTTTGGTATCGTTTCTTTTGCCCGTTAGTTTATCTATTGTTCTGCCTGTCATACCCAAGGACCGTGGACCCAAGCTGGATCCGTCTGCAGCTGACAGTGAATGTGTGGAATATTACAAAATGAGAGTTAATATGGAATTATGGCATGTTTAACTAACCTTTGCTTAGTTGTGTAGTATTTAGGAATACATCATATATTTCCGTACAGTGCTTCCGTGAGTATTTCATTGTTCAATTAGATTCACGATCTGAGATCATACACATCTGTCCAAAACCAGTAATTGATAGAAACGTTCCTAAAATACCGCAAATGTGAACATTGCAGTAAAGTCGGCACACTTACAGCTGTAACCTGTTGTGTCAGGCAAAATAGTTCGGGACACTTCAGGTCTAAATATACCCCATAGAGTCAAAGGGAATGTATTATGCATTCCAATGTAAAGGGTAGTTTTTTATAGTATTCCATTGAAATTGAGGGGGTCTTCCCACTTACCCAACTCCTATTGTTTCAATAGATAATCCCCTTTAATCCCTTATTTTGTTCCCTGTGAAATAGTATCCAGGACCAAATGTAATATCAACTACTTTTGATTCAATGTTTATCTTTATTTATTAATTATATACATACAAGTTGTTAAGTTATACAAGTTAATACAACATCAATACTTTAAAATACAAGTAATGACATCATATCACATATTTCATGTGTTTCTCAATGGAGAAACAAGGAAATCTCCATACTTTATGATACTTGTGGTTGGCATAGTTCACTCAATAAAAATTCAGTTTGTAGCAAATAATATGAATATAGTTTACCCAGATCAAATATAATTGTTAGCAAGTGGTATGATCAATTTATCTGGTGAAATATGTTCACCGTTGGTTTTGATTGAAACATATTTTATTCAATTAAGAAACGGATTGGGCACAAGTTATCAAACTTAAATAAGCCCTCTCCACATAGTTACAAGTGTATATTACAAAAAAGTTCAACAAGAGGCAGACAAAGGGTATAGATATGTACAGACAGAGTTATTTAAATCGTTTAGAGTTATGGATGTAGATATGTACACTTTTAAAAACATTCTGATTTTCGCTAAGCGAGAGACCTGCATTGCCATTTAAGATGAGATTAATATCAATACATGCTCTATTATTCACTATATTTTCTAAAGAGGTTAACATTTGTTCTCTTTGAATTATATATAATGGACATTCAAGAAAATAATGGAAAGCATTTTCACAATTATGGCCACACTGACAAAGTGCATCATTTCTAACATTAATTCTGAATAAATCATAATTAAGTGTACTTGTCATATATCTTAATCTTGTATGCAAAACATTTAGTTTCCTTTTCCCATATGAGAAATATACGGGTGCACATTTTTGTTTCACATGAACTGCAGTTTTAAAAGACACAACAGATTTACAGTTTCTGATAGCTAAGGGGATGTTATTCCACAATTTAATTGTTGATGGAAAAAAGGATAGAGTCGAATATCGTAGTCTTGTACAGGGTTGAGTGTAATTACTGGAGTTTCTTAATTCATAATTTGTTCGACTACCTACTACAGGAGGGAGTAAATCATAAAGAAAACTTGGAGCAAGGCCTGTATGTATCTTATAAAATAACGATAATTTTTTCACCCTTCTTCTCTCAGATAGTAAATCCCATCCCGTTTCAAAGTATAATGATCTAGAAGAAGCATATCTCTGCAGACCAGTAACTATACGAGCCGCTTCAAGTTGTAACTTTTCTAATCTATTAGATTCTTCAATAGAACACCCGTCCCATACTTCAGATGCGTACTCGAAATGTGGTCTTATGAATACAGTATATATGCTTGACAATGTTGTTCTATTCAGGAGAAACTTCGAAAACTTTCGAAATGCTCCAATCATTTTAGAAGTCTTTTTAACAATACTTTCAATATGATGGTGCCAACCCCCATTACATGAAAATGTTAGTCCCAAATGTTTATGAAAGTCAACTGGTTTTACATGACAATTGTCAAATTTCAAATTAATGTCTGTTTGGCCATCTTTCGTCGTAAATAGCATAGCTTCCGTTTTGTCCGGATTATAAGAAATTAGCCAGTCCTTTGCCCAATTACATAATATTTGTAGATTTTCTTTCATTATTCTTTCCATCAACTGCTTTTCCTTTGACAAGGCTCCCAGTGACGTGTCGTCAGCGAAAAGCCGAGTTATACAATGTAGTTTATCTGCTATCTCATTTACATACACAATGAAAAGAAAAGGACCTAAAACTGATCCCTGTGGAACTCCTGCTTTTAAAACCAAAGGCTTAGATAATGAGCCGTGAACAGAAACTGATTGATTGCGACCACTTACATAACTATCAAACCAATCAAGTAACTTTCCACTTACTCCGTACCTCTCCAATTTAAGCATAAGCCCTCTGTGCCAAACTCTATCAAAGGCCTTAGATACATCGCAAAAGACCATACAATAGTGTTCTTTGTTATCTAGTGATATACAGATTTGGTTATAAATTTCAACAAGTTGTTGTACAGTAGAGTGGCCTCTCCGGAATCCACATTGATATTTATATAACAAATCATTTGAAATGAAGTAATTGTAAATATGTTTAAATACAACTCTTTCAAACAACTTCCCAACACAACTTATAAGTGAAATAGGGCGATAATTTGATACAATTGAGTGATCACCCTTCTTGAATAGGGGCATAACATTTGCATATTTCCGTTGGCTAGGATATGCTGATAAATTAAGTGACATGTTAAATAATATGCACAGTACTGGGCTTATAGACTCGACCGTTTTTCTAAGTAACTGATGACTAATCTGGTCTGGTCCAGCAGCTTTCTTGAGAGGTAGACATTTAATTATGTCGGAGATCTCATTAACTTCTATTATAATGTTATCTATAACGGCATCCGTGCGCCTGTCAAAGTGTGGTATAGATTTGTTATCTGCACCAGTCAGGTTAGCTACAGATTCGAAATATTGATTTAACATGTTGGCTTTATCTACATCTGAATAAGCTGATGGACTTTCCTCAATAACACTTCTTTTTAGAGCGGGAATAGTAGAAGCGGAACCTGACGTCTTGATCAAACTGCGTAATATTTTCCAATATGATGATTTATTTTCTCCATAAAGTTCGAATAAAAACTCATCAAGATTAGAATAAAAATGTTCTTTTGCATAACATTTCATGTTATTAACTTTATTTCGTTGTTTTTTGTACTTCAAAATATCAGACTCTTTCTGTGTTCTGATGGCTCTTTTCCGTAGTCGATCCCGCTTCCTACTTTCACGTCTAATATTTGAATCATACCATGGTTTGTCATTAGGTCTTATCATCACAATTCTAGAAGGAATACATTGTTTGGTATAATCAATAAAACGTTCATAAAATGCACAGCAAGTATCATCAATATTAGAACAGTCACTAAACAATGACAACCAATCAGTATTGCTAATAAGTGCGTTCAGCTTCTCATAGTCACCATCTTTGTAACACCAGACCTTTCTAGGATATGCAATCTTAGTTGACACATACACATCTAGGCTGACAAACGTGCCTTTGTGATCACTTATAGTTCTGTCAAAATCGATAACACCACTTTCTACAACCTCAACATCATCACTGACTATAATTGGATCTAGTAGTGTGCTGGTTGTCCTCGTCACCCTAGTAGGTTCTGTTATAACGTTACATAATTTTTTTCTGTTTAGGATATCTGTTAAATTAAGTTTAGATACAGAAAGTAGATTTTCATTCAAATCACCAACAATAGTAACTTTACTTGAAATATCTAAAGCACCGTTGGTCATGATATTGCTCTGATTGGCCCTGATTGGAGTGCTGGGTGAAGTTATGTCACAGCCAAAGTAGGGGTAACACATTCAACCTGCACACTCACTGACCCGTAACTGTTAATCTCTTTCAATCCCCCCAGTAAATTGGGTAAGTGGGAGTGAGCCGAAATTGACAAGTCCTTGTCAAGCTTAAATGTCATAGCCGAATGCGCTGAATGCAACTACTGTGTGAGGATTAACTTCCTGCTTCCTCCGAGATCGGAGTGAGACGGGAGCAGATATCTTTAGTGGAGGGAAAACTTTAGAATGTCAAGAGCCCTGTCTGTGAGATGTGCTGAGTATATTCCTAGAGAGCAGCACCAGTGTTTGACAAGCCCCAACAACACAGCAATGAGTTGCAGTTACCATATACTTGTTACCATTGGTAATGTGACTGGGATAGCCCCCTGCTGACTATAGGGACAGGGAATGGTTCTGCTGTATTGCAGGCAGTTACCATATACTTACATGGCGACAACCATGGATCTTGTTACCATTGGTAATGTGACTGGGATAGCCCTCTGCTGATTATAGGGACAGGGAATGATTCTGTTGTAATGCAGGCAGTTACCATATACTTACATGACGACAACCATGGATCTTGTTACCATTGGTAATGTGACTGGGATAGCCCCCTGCTGACTATAGGGACAGGGAATGATTCTGTTGTAATGCAGGCAGTTACCATATACTTACATGGCGACAACCATGGATCTTGTTACCATTGGTAATGTGACTGGGATAGCCCTCTGCTGACTATAGGGACAGGGAATGATTCTGTTGTAATGCAGGCAGTTACCATATACTTACATGGCGACAACCATGGATCTTGTTACCATTGGTAATGTGACTGGGACAGCCAACCATGGATCTTGTTACCATGCTGACTATAGGCTGACAGGGGAATGATTCTGTTGTAATGCAGGCAGTTACCATATACTTACATACATGGCGACAACCATGGATCTTGTTACCATTGGTAATGTGACTGGGATAGCCCCCTGCTGACTATAGGGACAGGGAATGGTTCTGTTGTAATGCAGGCAGTTACCATATACTTACATGGCGACAACCATGGATCTTGTTACCATTGGTAATGTGACTGGGATAGCCCCTGCTGACTAGGGACCAATGGATCTGTTGTAACCAGTTACCATATACTTACATGGCGACAACCATGGATCTTGCACCATTGGTAATGTGACTGGGATAGCCCCTGCTGACTATAGGGAGGGAATGGTTCTGTTGTAATGCAGGCAGTTACCATATACTTACATGGCGACAACCATGGATCTTGTTACCATTGGTAATGTGACTGGGATAGCCCCTGCTGACTATAGGGACAGGGAATGGTTCTGTTGTAATGCAGGCAGTTACCATATACTTACATGGCGACAACCATGGATCTTGTTACCATTGGTAATGTGACTGGGATAGCCCCCTGCTGACTATAGGGACAGGGAATGGTTCTGTTGTAATGCAGGCAGTTACCATATACTTACATGGCGACAACCATGGATCTTGTTACCATTGGTAATGTGACTGGGATAGCCCCCTGCTGACTAGGGGGACAGGAATGGTTCTGTTGTAATGCAGGCAGTTACCATATACTTACATGGCGACAACCATGGATCTTGTTACCATTGGTAATGTGACTGGGATAGCCCCCTGCTGACTATAGGGACAGGGAATGGTTCTGTTGTAATGCAGGCAGTTACCATATACTTACATGGCGACAACCATGGATCTTGTTACCATTGGTAATGTGACTGGGATAGCCCCCTGCTGACTATAGGGACAGGGAATGGTTCTGTTGTAATGCAGGCAGTTACCATATACTTACATGGCGACAACCATGGATCTTGTTACCATTGGTAATGTGACTGGGATAGCCCCTGCTGACTAGGGACAGGGAATGGTTCTGTTGTAATGCAGGCAGTTACCATATACTTACATGGCGACAACCATGGATCTTGTTACCATTGGTAATGTGACTGGGATAGCCCCATATACTGCTGACTATAGGGACAGGGAATGGTTCTGTTGTAATGCAGGCAGTTACCATATACTTACATGGCGACAACCATGGATCTTGTTACCATTGGTAATGTGACTGGGATAGCCCCCTGCTGACTTGGTAATGTGACTGGGATAGCCCCTGCTAGGGACAGGGAATGGTTCTGTTGTAATGCAGGCAGTTACCATATACTTACATGGCGACAACCATGGATCTTGTTACCATTGGTAATGTGACTGGCTGACTAGCAGGCAGTTACCATATACTTACATGGCGACAACCATGGACTTGTTACCATTGGTATAGGCGACAGGGACCATATACTTACATGGCGACAACCATGGTTCTGGGATAGTTGACTAATGCAGGCAGTTACAGGCAGTTACCATACTATAGGACAGGAATGGTTCTGTTGTAATGCAGGCAGTTACCATATACTTACATGGCGACAACCATGGATCTTGTTACCATTGGTAATGTGACTGGGATAGCACCCTGCTGACTATAGGGACAGGGAATGATTCTGTTGTAATGCAGGCAGTTACCATATACTTACATGGCGACAACCATGGATCTTGTTACCATTGGTAATGTGACTGGGATAGCCCTCTGCTGATTATAGGGACAGGGAATGATTCTGTTGTAATGCAGGCAGTTACCATATACTTACATGGCGACAACCATGGATCTTGTTACCATTGGTAATGTGACTGGGATAGCACCCTGCTGACTATAGGGACAGGGAATGGTTCTGTTGTAATGCAGGCAGTTACCATATACCCCATACATGGCGACAACCATGGATCTTGTTACCATTGGTAATGTGACTGGGATAGCCCTCTGCTGATTATAGGGACAGGGAATGATTCTGTTGTAATGCAGGCAGTTACCATATACTTACTGGGATATGACGACAACCATGGATCTTGTTACCATTGGTAATGTGACTGGGATAGCACCCTGCTGACTATAGGGACAGGGAATGGTTCTGTTGTAATGCAGGCAGTTACCATATACTTACATGGCGACAACCATGGATCTTGTTACCATTGGTAATGTGACTGGGATAGCACCCTGCTGACTAGGGACAGGGAATGGTTCTGTTGTAATGCAGGCAGTTACCATATACTTACATGGCGACAACCATGGATCTTGTTACCATTGGTAATGTGACTGGGATAGCCCCCTGCTGACTAGGGACAGGGAATGGTTCTGTTGAAATGCAGGCTGTGTGATGACTAGTACCATGCTCACTTCCCCTGTCGATATCATAGTCGGGGACGTCACGATCAACAACACCATTATAGTCGGGGACGTCACGATCAACAACACCATCATAGTCGGGGACGTCACGATCAACAACACCATTATAGTCGGGGACGTCACGATCAACAACACCATTATAGTCGGGGACGTCACGATCAACAACACCATTATAGTCGGGGACGTCACGATCAACAACACCATTATAGTCGGGGACGTCACGATCAACAACACCATTATAGTCGGGGACGTCACGATCAACAACACCATTATAGTCGGGGACGTCACGATCAACAACACCATCATAGTCGGGGACGTCACGATCAACAACACCATCATAGTCGGGGACGTCACGATCAACAACATCATTGGTGGTCGAACTTGTCCAATGTATAGTCCCAAAGATGTTCGATGGAGTTCATATCGGGATCATGGAGATGGTAGGATGACGTTGTTCTGCACCTGGGCGATGACAGTTGTCACACATGAACATCACACCACCACTGGGCCCCCACCACAGGGGGTATGGAACATCTCCTGGCGATACACCTCCCCCGGAGGTAATTGCGTACCAGACATGTGGCACAGCTCCAACATTGCAATGTATACCATTTGTAGAAATACTGTTGGCGTGTTGTCAGAGTTTGTCCGGCCGCTGTAAACAAATGTAGTTTCTCGCAGGAAGAATTATGTGTAAACTCACTGTTCAGTGCGATGGAGTTAACCCATGTCAGCCCATATAATCTGTTGTTACTGCGACTGAAATGGCTCTCATAGGGTTATGATCTTATTGCCTGGACACATATACTATAGGACATGAAACTGAACATGTTGTGGCAGAGACGTGTGCCCATGGTGTAAAGCAACGAGGTTACCATGATCAACCAAGTGTAGGCTCAAATGTATGTATACTATGTTGAAAATCCACAGTGCCATTTGAAAATGATAATGATGGTATTTTAAAAATTTGAAATCAGATGCATGTCGTCCCATCTGGTCAGAACAGACAATCCATAACTCTGGCCTATTACCACATTGGATACGAAAATACTTCTACTGTACCGTTACTGACCACAACTTGTTTCGTGTTATTCATTGAAAGCCAGGGATAATAGGCGAGTGTATATATCACTGCCTCATGTGCCTGTTATGCAAAAGGTGTGTACTTCGCCCAGATGATTGTGGCTGCCGATCCGAAAGCGGATGTTGGACTCTTGCAAGCGAACGTCAGACAGACTCGGTACAGCAAAAAAACCCATTATATTCCTGACCGACTGAGCCTAGATAATTAAATTATCCAAATAACGAAATATCACCCTATTCTTCTTTACCTAACCCTTGATTCTGATGTCATGATATCAGTCATCTCCCATACAACACCATCTTGATGGAGGAGGAACTGCGTGTTTAGTAAAGGCTCCTTCACACTTATTTCGAATTGACAGGAATCAAGGAGAACGAATCAGAAATTTCTTTTCTCCAAAATTGGAACCGCATTCGGGAGAGAATGTCAAAATAAACCATTTTTTCAAGCTTTGTAAGAATGCAACTCCCAAATGCTATCTGACGTTTCAGTGACAGGTGGCCACTTTTTATGCGATTCGGCGGTGTCCTGATGACGTCAGGGTTTATTTGAGGAGCATTCGGGACGTTCTGACTGTATTCGAGGTGTATTCGAGGTACATTCGAGCTGTATTCCATGGCCAACTGCAATCGAAATATCCCGATACATTTGAAACATATTCCACCTGAATTCCAGCAACAATCGATATACACTCGAGGCGCATTCAGGACATTCTCACATTGAAGTGGTTTGCCTTTCCAATTCTCCCTCGAATACGTTCAGAATACATAGAATGCAGTAAGAATACTGAGAATGCAAAAAGAATACTTAAAATGCAGTTAGAATGCACTTCAAATGGCGTTCGATATTTTTCCACTTCGAATGTACCTCGAAAGTTTTGAACATGTTCAAAACATTCGGGCATGTTACAAGAATTGACCCGAATAGTCGGAATGCATTCGGAATGCGGTTAGATTTTTAGAATGCAGTTCGAATTTCCAGGAATCTCTAAGAATTTTCATTCCGACAGCATTCCGGCTCATTCCGCCTCAAGTGTGAAGGGGGTATAACAGAAGCCTCCGGGTATTCCCAAACTGCATCACCTCCAGATTGTTCCAGGAGATACACATATGACAATTATATAATGTAACGCTGGTGTAGACGTATTCAAAGCATATTTTATTCAATCAAAAATATTAACATAAGAAATATTAATTTACAGTTTACAATTACAGGGACAATTGAAAACATGGCTTCTGCTTATGTGAAACTTCATGAGTCAGTCTCGCAGTACGTCTCCGAGCATGTGTCTCACTGTATGGGTTTAACTGTGTTTACCACTGATTCAGTCTCACAGCATGTGTCTCGCTGTATGGGTTCAACTGTGTTTACCACTGATTCAGTCTCACAGTACAAGTCTCACTGAAGGTGATCTCGTTTCTAGCTCCAAGCATAAGTTTCACTGTAGGTGATCTCGTTTCTAGCTCCAAGCACAGGTCTCACTGTAGGTGATCTCGTTTCTAGCTCCAAGCACAGGCCTCACTGTAGGTGATATCGTTTCTAGCTCCAAGCACAGGTCTCACTGTAGGGGATCTCGTTTCTAGCTCCAAGCACAGGTCTCACTGTAGGTGATCTCGTTTCTAGCTCCAAGCACAGGTCTCACTGTAGGTGATCTCGTTTCTAACTCCAAGCACAGGTCTCACTGTAGGTGATCTCGTTTCTAACTCCAAGCACAGGTCTCACTATAGGTGATTTCGTTTCTAGGTCCAAGCACAGGTCTCACTGTAGGTGATCTCGTTTCTAGCTCCAAGCATAAGTCTCACTGTAGGTGATCTCGTTTCTAGCTCCAAGCACAGGTCTCACTGTAAGTGATATCGTTTCTAGCTCCAAGCATAAGTCTTACTGTAGGTGATCTCGTTTTTAGCTCCAAGCATAAGTCTTACTGTAGGTGATATCGTTTCTAGCTCCAAGCATAAGTCCTACTGTAGGTGATCTCGTTTCTAGCTCCAAGCACAGGTCTCACTGTAGGTGATATCGTTTCTAGCTCCAAGCACAGGTCTCACTGAAGGTAATATCGTTCCTGGCCCTAAGCACAGGTCTCACTGTAGGTGATCTCGTTTCTAGCTCCAAGCACAGGTCTCACTGTAGGTGATCTCGTTTCTAGCTCCAAGCACAGGTCTCACTGTAGGTGATCTCGTTTCTAGCTCCAAGCATAAGTCTCACTGTAGGTGATCTCGTTTCTAGCTCCAAGCACAGGTTTCCCTGTAGCTAATATCGTTTCTAGCTCCAAGCACAGGTCTCACTGTAGGTGATCTCGTTTCTAACTCCAAGCACAGGTCTCCCTGTAGCTAATATCGTTTCTAGCTCCAAGCACAGGTCTCACTGTAGGTGATCTCGTTTCTAGCTCCAAGCATAAGTCTCCCTGTAGCTAATATCGTTTCTAGCTCCAAGCACAAGTCTCCCTGGAGGTGATCTCGTTTCTAGCTCCAAGCACAGGTCTCACTGTAGGTGATATCGTTTCTAGCTCCAAGCATAAGTCTCACTGTAGGTGATATCGTTTTTAGCTCCAAGCATAAGTCTCACTGTAGGTGATATCGTTTCTAGCTCCAAGCATAAGTCTCCCTGTAGCTAATATCGTTTCTAGCTCCAAGCACAAGTCTCCCTGGAGGTGATCTCGTTTCTAGCTCCAAGCACAGGTCTCACTGTAGGTGATCTCGTTTCTAGCTCCAAGCACAGGCCTCACTGTAGGTGATCTCGTTTCTAGCTCCAAGCACAGGTCTCACTGTAGGTGATTTCGTTTCTAGCTCCAAGCACAGGTCTCCCTGGAGGTAATATCGTTTCTAGCTCCAAGCATAAGTCTCCCTGTAGCTAATATCGTTTCTAGCTCCAAGCATAAGTCTCCCTGGAGGTGATCTCGTTTCTAGCTCCAAGCACAAGTCTCACTGTAGGTGATCTCGTTTCTAGGTCCAAGCACAAGTCTTACTGTAGCTAATATCGTTTCTAGCTCCAAGCACAAGTCTCCCTGGAGGCAATATCGTTTCTAGCTCCAAGCATAAGTCTCCCTGTAGCTAATGTTACTTTTTTAGCTCCAAGCATAAGTCTCCCTGTAGCTAATATCGTTTCTAGCTCCAAGCATAAGTCTCCCTGGAGGTAATATCGTTTCTAGCTCCAAGCACAAGTCTCCCTGTAGCTAATATCGTTTCTAGCTCCAAGCATAAGTCTCACTGTCGGTGATATCGTTTCTAGCTCCAAGCACAGGTCTCACTGTACATAGGGGATATCGTTTCTAGCTCCAAGCATAAGTCTCCCTGTAGCTAATATCGTTTCTAGCTCCAAGCACAGGTCTCACTGTAGAGTGATCTCGTTTCTAGCTCCAAGCATAAGTCTCACTGTAGGTGATATCGTTTCTAGCTCCAAGCACAAGTCTCACTGTAGGTGATATCGTTTCTAGCTCCAAGCATAAGTCTCACTGTAGGTAATATCGTTTCTAGCTCCAAGCACAAGTCTCCCTGTAGCTAATATCGTTTCTAGCTCCAAGCATAAGTCTCACTGTCGGTGATATCGTTTCTAGCTCCAAGCACAGGTCTCACTGTACATAGGGGATATCGTTTCTAGCTCCAAGCACATATCTCCCTGTAGCTAATATCGTTTCTAGCTCCAAGCACAGGTCTCACTGTAGGTGATCTCGTTTCTAGCTCCAAGCACAGGTCTCCCTGTAGCTAATATCGTTTCTAGCTCCAAGCACAGGTCTCACTGTAGGTGATCTCGTTTCTAGCTCCAAGCATAAGTCTCCCTGTAGCTAATATCGTTTCTAGCTCCAAGCACAAGTCTCCCTGGAGGTGATCTCGTTTCTAGCTCCAAGCACAGGTCTCACTGTAGGTGATCTCGTTTCTAGCTCCAAGCATAAGTCTCACTGTAGGTGATCTCGTTTCTAGCTCCAAGCACAAGTCTCACTGTAGGTGATCTCGTTTCTAGCTCCAAGCACAGGTCTCACTGTAGGTGATATCGTTTCTAGCTCCAAGCACAGGTCTCACTGTAGGTGATCTCGTTTCTAGCTCAAGCACTGTAAGTCTCACTGTAGGTGATCTCGTTTCTAGCTCAAAGCACAGGTCTCACTGTAGGTGATCTCGTTTCTAGCTCCAAGCATAAGTCTCCTGTAGGTGATATCGTTTCTAGCTCCAAGCACAAGTCTCACTGTAGGTGATATCGTTTCTAGCTCCAAGCATAAGTCTCACTGTAGGTGATCTCGTTTCTAGCTCCAAGCACAAGTCTCCCTGTAGCTAATATCGTTTCTAGCTCCAAGCACAAGTCTCCCTGTAGCTAATATCGTTTCTAGCTCCAAGCATAAGTCTCACTGTCGGTGATCTCGTTTCTAGCTCAAGCACAGGTCTCACTGTACATAAGGGATTTTATCGTTCTCTAGCTAATATCGTTTCTAGCTCCAAGCAAGTCTCCCTGTAGCTAATATCGTTTCTAGCTCCAAGCACAAGTCTCCCTGAGGTGATCTAGCTAATATCGTTTCTAGCTCCAAGCACAAGTCTCACTGTAGGTGATCTCGTTTCTAGCTCCAAGCACTGTAGGTCTCACTGGCTCCAAGCACAGGTCTCCTGGAGGTATCATAGGGATATCGTTTCTAGCTCCAAGCATAAGTCTCCCTGGACTGTAGCTAATATCGTTTCTAGCTCCAAGCACAGGTCTCACTGTAGGTGATCTCGTTTCTAGCTCCAAGCATAAGTCTCACTGTAGGTGATATCGTTTCTAGCTCCAAGCATAAGTCTCACTGTAGGTGATATCGTTTCTAGCTCCAAGCATAAGTCTCACTGTAGGTGATCTCGTTTCTAGCTCCAAGCACAAGTCTCCCTTCTAGCTCCAAGCACAAGTCTCCCTGTAGCTAATATCGTTTCTAGCTCCAAGCATAAGTCTCAAAGCTCACTGTATTGTTTCTAGCTCCAAGCTCCCTGTAGCTAATATCGTCTAGCTCACACAAGTCTGTGTAGTGATATCGTTTCTAGCTCCAAGCACAGGTCTCACTGTACATAAGGGATATCGTTTCTAGCTCCAAGCACATATCTCCCTGTAGCTAATATCGTTTCTAGCTCCAAGCACAGGTCTCACTGTAGGTGATCTCGTTTCTAGCTCCAAGCATAAGTCTCACTGTAGGTGATCTCGTTTCTAGCTCCAAGCACAGGTCTCACTGTAGGTGATATCGTTTCTAGCTCCAAGCATAAGTCTCACTGTAGGTGATCTCGTTTCTAGCTCCAAGCATAAGTTTCACTGTAGGTGATATCGTTTTTAGCTCCAAGCACAGGTCTCACTGTAGGTGACATCGTTTCTAGCTCCAAGCATAAGTCTCCCTGTAGCTAATATCGTTTCTAGCTCCAAGCATAAGTCTCACTGTAGGTGATCTCGTTTCTAGCTCCAAGCATAAGTTTCACTGTAGGTGATGTCGTTTTTAGCTCCAAGCATAAGTCTCACTGTAGGTGATATCGTTTCTAGCTCTAAGCATAAGTCTCACTGTACATAGGGGATATCGTTTCTAGCTCCAAGCACATATCTCCCTGTAGCTAATATCGTTTCTAGCTCCAAGCACAGGTCTCACTGTAGGTGATCTCGTTTCTAGCTCCAAGCATAAGTCTCACTGTAGGTGATCTTGTTTCTAGCTCCAAGCATAAGTCTCACTGTAGGTGATATCGTTTCTAGCTCTAAGCATAAGTCTCTCTGTACATAGGGGATATCGTTTAGCGATCTACGATTGTGTCTCCCTGTAGGCGACACTGGTGTCGAGCCTGTTTAATGTGTCTTACCGCCTGGACACGGTGTCAGGCTACAAGGACGTGGCCCCATGATTTAAGGGCGCACCTTCCTGAATGAGACACGGTGGAGACCTGCAGATGAATCCTGGACCAAATGACTGCATCTGAGATAAGTGCATCTCTGATAGGTGCACCTCCACAAGGTGTGAATTCTGTATTTTCTCTCTATCCAGTCGTCGAATCACTCGTGGGCTTCTCTGTCGCCGGTTCCTGTGATAAGTGTCTTCCTCTGCGCATGTGCAACACATGATAATCTCCGGAAGTCTGAGTATAGCTCTCCTGAAGCTTTTAGCACAAGCATTGTATATGACAAAGTTGACCGCAAAGTTGAGGTAATACAGCAACTGGACTACTTGTTGACAGAGATACTCGATTTCAGTCGTGGCGTAACCCGACTGGAACAATGTCCTCAGTAATGACTGCACCCGTATCGCGTGACTGGGCAAGTTGAGAAACAGAAACGACATTGCGACTGTTACCAACATTTTCGTGGTTTTCCTTTGAACCTTCGATGCATAGTTGACGCGATGACAATCATTGGCTTGGCAGCTATCATTCGTACCCTCTACACTAGAGGAGTTGATGTCGCCCTCTGTTTTAGTGTTGTAGACTTGCATGATAAGAATCAAGATTCGAGTGTTCATAAAAATCAAAATCGAGAGAGGCAGGACAAGGGTTATTGTGGTATCAGTTAGGGTTAAACCAATTACGACGTTTCTGTTTTCGGTATGCGGAACGCATAACAGTTTCCCATCCACTGTCTGGGATTTAGCAGACCAAAATGTGTACGCATAAAACGCACAAGCAAAACTAGTGACAAAGCAGACGACAATTCGTGCCTTTTTAGGCTTGGATATTTTGTGCCCAATATGACTGTGGAAAATGGTGAGGTACATTTCAGTTGTGAAGCAGACGACATACCAAACAGATAAGAAACTAAAGACATATGTGACCCACACAACAATCTGGCAGCTACCGTTGCCACGAAAGACATTAACACCAACATTGTCAAGCCAGCCTAAACCTACACAAATCAGAAACCCGGTGTCGGCAAAAGCCAAGGCCGCGAGGTATACTGATGTAGACAGACGCTTCAGTTGGGAGCAGATGAAAACTATGAAAGAGATAATGTTGCCAGTGATGCCAGTGATGATGATAATCGGGATGAAGTATTTGTTGCAGATGTTGACAAAGGTATGGAAGTTGGCGAAATCGCTTTTTAGCAATGATTCCTCCGTGTTGTTAGTGTGGTACTGATCGTCCATCTTTGTCATATGTGTTTACCTCGTACAGATGGTTCGCTCCAGGTATAGGTGAAGATGGTGCGGACCTGGTCGCCGTCCATGTAAAGCTGTCACCCTCTGGTCACCTTCCACGTACAGCTGTCACCCTCTGGTCACCGTCCATGTAAAGCTGTAACCCTCTGGTCACCGTCCACGTACAGCTGTTATCGTCTGATCACTGTCCATGTACAACTGGTATCGTCTGGTCACTGTCCATGTACAGCTGTCACCCTCTGGTCACCGTCCACATACAGCTGTTATCCTCTGGTCACCGTCCACGTACAGCTGTTATCCTCTGGTCACCGTCCACGTACAGCTGTTATCCTCTGGTCACTGTCCACATAAAGCTGGTATCGTCTGGTCACTGTCCATGTACAGCTGTCACCCTCTGGTCACTGTCCACGTACACCTGTTATCCCCTGGTCACTGTCCATGTACAGCTGTTATCCTCTGCTCACTGTCCACATACAGCTGTTATCCTCTGGTCACTGTCCACGTACAGCTGTTATCCTCTGGTCACCGTCCACATACAGCTGTTATCCTCTGGTCACTGTCCACGTACAACTGTTATCCTCTGGTCACCGCCGACGTACAACTGTTATCCTCTGGTCACCGTCCACATACAGCTGTTATCCTCTGGTCACTGTCCACACAGCTGGTACACTCTAGTCACTGTCCACACAGCTGGTACACTCTGGTCACTGTCCACACAGCTGGTACGCTCTAGTCACTGTCCACACAGCTGGTACGCTCTAGTCACTGTCCACACAGCTGGTACGCTCTAGTCACTGTCCACACAGCTGGTACGCTCTAGTCACTGTCCACACAGCTGGTACGCTCTAGTCACTGTCCACACAGCTGGTACGCTCTAGTCACTGTCCACACAGCTGGTACGCTCTAGTCACTGTCCACACAGCTGGTAGACTCTGGTCACTGTCCACACAGCTGGTACGCTTTAGTTACTGTCCACGTACTAATTATATTGGAGTAGGCAATTGGCAAGTGGTAGGTAGCTCTATATGATGAAGTATTATTGCGTAGTGAGACTCAACTGTGGCCCGGACTGTTGAATTCCAGTTTTGAAATAGGGGTTGATTTTCTTTCTTTATTATCCACATTTCCTGAAACGTTTAGAAAAAAAGAATGTTATAAAAATGCAGATTTCCAGTTACGAGGGGTAATAATGACTCATCGCAGCCATATGAAAACTTGGCAAACAAACATGAGGTTGGTTGCCTAATGTTACCATTTACTTACTTATACTTGATATTTATATTTTTCATGTTTTTCAAGTCATAAGGGACATTTCTTTCTGAATGATACACATTAAACTGAAATTGCAGCACTATATCCCATATTTTTATGTTCATACTGTGTATAGGAAAAATAGATGATCTCCTATATATTTTCTGCAGATTCACGATTCGTTCAGCCTTTCATCCCCTGGTACCCAAGTATCTCATTTCTATTATGCGACAAGGAATTCTCACAAAAACTTCACAATGTCGCGTATGTTTAAGATAACCTCCCAGCGTACTCCGCAAAACTGAGCATCCTGTAACTAGACGTTCTTTCTAACGGGACGGGTTTTTTCGGTGATGATAATGATGATTGGGACATGATACGCATTTGGCACTCGGGCCTGAGTGGCCATGTAATGTCTGATAGAAAGAGGGGTGATTAGGACCGAAGAATATGACAACCTGAAGGGGCCTTCGGTTTGCAGAGTTCATTTTTGTATGAATGTTGAATACGGAGTGGTTAAGTTGGCAGTTGTTTTTGTAGTTTTTTCCTTCTTTAATGTCAGGTTGTGTGGTTTGCCTTTTTAATACACGCACGCAGGCACGCACGCACGCACGCACGCACGCACGCACGCACACACACGTACACACACACATGTCGTGACATCGTCACATCTTCTCAACCACGAGGCCCGCATGGGCATAAGCTTCCACAGTTTAAAAGGCAACAATGGTGGGTACTCCGCCCAAATCCTTTAAACTACCCCGCCCAGTATGCATTCTAACACATAATAATTTAACCCCAAATCTCAAGACGACTACATTACAAACGAAGATTTACACTGATAACAGAACTTCAGGGTACGACGTGCAAGTGTACTTGCATACAGGGGTGGGGATTGACCCAAGCAAGATGGCTTTGATGAAATACTCACGGAGACGCCGGGAACACAGACAAGTTACGTCAAGTTCAATGTACACAGCATCCCCCAATCATTCATGCGTGACTCTGGTACAGTGCAGAGTAACAAGATGCAATAGCTCGGATGGATAACGTCACCACAACCCTAGCTAATGTGTCGACTCGGTGTACAAGTGCTTCTGTGATACGGTAAGCAGTGATATGGAAGCAACGTTGACACACAACACACAATATTTTCATATCCTCTGCGGCGATTAACAATAAACACTAAAGATGTTACAAACTATACATCTTCAATGAAAACTATCCAAACTTTTGGCTGATATGGGCAGATGTGAAAAAACCTTGGTTACGAAGTAAAGGCCAACATAAGAGGAAAATATTTCCGCCCGTAAGCCCCGCTTTTTAATGATCATTTTTTGCTTAAGAATATATACTCATGCCAATAATGGTTGTCACCCCCTTCAATTTTTTTAATTGGAGAGGGGTTGTGGGTTGGAGGTGTGAGGTGTGTGGGGGGTTGGGGTGTGGAGGGGGGTGACAACCATTATTGGCATGAGTATATAATAAGAAACCTAACCCTAATCTTAAACCAAACCCTACAGCTTAAATCAAACCCTAAACCCTAAACCCTCGAAATAATTCTAATAAATAAAATACATTTCAAGCGGGGGTTACGGGCAGTACTCTTGCCCATAAGAGACAACTTATGTTAGTGAAACCGTGGTTACGAAGTAAAGGCCAACATAAATATGAGCCCTAGAAGACTCAATAGACGAGTGTTCACGTGGACAAATAGCTGTGTGTCCAGACAATGTAAAGAACTGGAATTATAGGGTATCCAGTTCCTAACCGAGATGCATTCGACGGATGAGCACTGCACTGATCTTAGCTATTAATTAGTTATCCAAACATTGGATCATGCCAAGAAAAAGACGCAATGGGTGTTGAATGATTTGGCTTTCTTTATTTTTGTACTTTTGTACTTATCTTTGCCTACTCATTTGATACAATGAGAAATTGATGCAATAAATATATGTTTGGGCTCTCTATATTTTTGTACTTTTGTAGAAAATTGAAATTGGACAAATGGACAAATAAGTTTGCTGAAACTAAGCTTGGCACACATTGGAAGCGAAACTATTTAAGAAAACATGTTGTCTAATCCAATACAAGCCGACCCCTTTATTAAAGAACTTAGACTCTCCCAGTGTGTTCACACGGTCTGAAATTCGACCGTTTAGCACAGAACCACTCAAGCATGATTCGACGGATCGTCACTGCTGACCGTTCAAAATTCGACGGATTAGGCCGTAATCGATACGATAACTTAACTGTCAATCAGAGATTATGTTCCATATGTAGTGTAAATGCTGAATGAACTATATGCATTAATGCATTGTCCCATGTACACTGATTTACGTTTTAACTTATATCAAATGTCAGGCTCAACTGGCATGTGATACATATGAAGTGCTGTCTGATGTACACAAGTTTTGCTTTCAACAATCTAATAAGAATGTTACAAATTATGCTGCCCAAACTCTCTACCCGCTACCTTCTCTCTAGCGCGAAGAAGATCGTTTTTATATTTATGAATATTGTACATTTTGTATCCTTTTGCTAACATTGTTCAGTTTGTATTTTAGATTATCTCCTACAGTCTCTCATAATTCTATAAAGAATGGCTGGGGTACTTTTACTCTTGTTAAACTCACATCATCTGTATATATTGAGAGACATATATAAACTGTCTATCTGTCAGTGACACCATTCATCGTTTTATGCTTTCCCAGATTGGTGCTGCAACTGTACTGGGCAGCTTTTCATTCGTGTCTTCAGTTAGACCACCACTAACAGACGACTGCCCCAAGCGCTAGTGCTGGGAAGTTTCTGTACCGCTGCTGCTGTTTCATTATATTAAAGATTGTATTGTAATGGACCAATGAGGGGACTAGTATCAGCACAATATTTCTCTTTATTCTATTTTGCAATAACGAGGTCTTTAACTGACCCCTCCCCAAAAAAAAATAAAAATAAAAATAAATAAATAAAAATAAAAATAAAAATAAAAAATATTAAAAAAATATATCTGGGCCCACATAACTGGGAATACCTCTAAATTAAGACTAACCGGGCTAGAGGGTCAATGAAGGGCGGGTACAAGGGTAGTTAATGTGGATCCTCCCCAACCTTAGTAAACCCTTTTTACCTTCATAAGGGCTTAGAATTTACATTAAGTAAAATCCACCATTTATTCTTCCTGATTAATCATAATACGAAGTAAATAAAACAGTAGCAAATAGCAGACAAGGTTGAAATGTGACCAACAGATTAAGTAGGACATAGCACTGATTTGTCCTATCTTGGTAAAACCATCGGATTCCCATATAGGAACATTTTAGAGAATTGCCTTACGGTTGAGGTGCGATGTGGTTATAAGTACCGTATAAAAAACCTACATATCTTCACAAGTATGTCAACTTACCCATAAAGCTCCCTACCGAAGAATGTGAGGTTTCTGGCGGACTGAACTACTGTCTGACATATAACTTCGTCAATGGCAAGTACGGTGTTGCCATGGCTGCCTTCGCACCAACCAGGGTGTGGTAATCATCAAAATTAGGGAGCTATAACTGGCAAAAGCTTCTACGTTGTGGCCATTGGCAAGATTGTAACGGGTCAGCTCAGAATGGGGTTATTTAGAGTGTATGGATCTGTGGGAACGTACTATTTGTCATTTGTACACGCACTCATACTTGGACTAATTCACTCTGCACTATAGTCTGTTTGCAGTAAAAACGTACCGATAAATGTCACTTTAAACCCAAAAGTCAAACAAATAAAGTGAAATTAAGACTGCGAATCCTCATGGTTTTACCTTGCCAGACATGAGTGTGAAGGACTGGTCAGATTCACATGTATAAATATCCCCCAAATACTAGCAGACATGAGTGTGAAGGACTGGTCAGATTCACATGTATAAATATCCCCCAAATACTAGCAGACATGAGTGTGAAGGACTGGTCAGATTCACATGTATAAATATCCCCCAAATACTAGCAGACATGAGTGTGAAGGACTGGTCAGATTCACATGTATAAATATCTCCCAAATACTAGCAGACATGAGTGTGAAGGACTGGTCAGATTCACATGTATAAATATCTCCCAAATACTAGCAGACATGAGTGTGAAGGACTGGTCAGATTCACATGTATAAATATCCCCCAAATACTAGCAGACATGAGTGTGAAGGACTGATCAGATTCACATGTATAAATATCCCCAAAATACTAGCAGACATGAGTGTGAAGGACTGGTCAGATTCACATGTATAAATATCCCCCAAATACTAGCAGACATGAGTGTGAAGGACTGGTCAGATTCACATGTATAAACTATCCCCCAAATACTAGCAGACATGAGTGTGAATGCGCTTGTAATGAGTTTTATTCTTGTCTTATCAGAGTTATGCCAAAAGATTTTCCCTGACGGGGAGTGCCAATAACTTAAATATGCCAAGATAAGACAAGGACTTCAGAGTGTGTCTCTCGCCGCTGCTGTTCGTAGGTATGGGATCTAGCTCACACTTCAACACACCTGTTTCTGTTTGTAGGACTAACAGTAAGGTGTCCTCTCCTGTGTGTCGACATTATATCAACTGGCATTTCAAATGAGTAAGCGCAATAAACATTTTGTAGTTATCAGTGTAGGTAGTCATTATATAATGTATGTTTCTTTTCCCCAGACTTTACAACATGAGGGTGCTGATACTTGCTATATGTCTGGCCACAGCCACGTGTGTTCCTCGAGGTGAGTACAATTCTAATCTAACCTATCACTATGCTTTGAAAACGGCTGTCCATGTTTTTGCTCAAAATGGAGATTTAGTCCTCAGACGTAGCAGTCTTTCAAAATGACTCTCATTTAGTCCAGCCAAATTAGCAAAACACCCACCACAAATACCAAAAGAATTGGTTTCAACTGATTTACGCCCAGAATCGACCCCATAATGTATATCAAAATCGAAATGGTGGAACACTGTCAAATTCGACGCCAAAGGTCATAGTTGTCACTGCCCTTCTGAAGCACTTATGACACTTATTTTCCAGTGTTCACCCACTCCGATTTTGGTAGACATTTTTTATACATTATGCATGAATCGATTCTCAGTGTAAATCAGTTGAAACCATTTCTGTTGCAATTTGTGATGGGCTGGGTCGCCACTTGGCTGAACATACTGGACTAACTGGTGACAGTGTAATTAGTTCACGTCCTTCTGTGTAGTCTTGTCCAGCTGACCACACGGCCTGGTCACTGACGCATACACCAGATTCCAACCAGTCAGCTGCTGCCACTGTCCTACTTTGTCTCAACTCGGAAAACACCTGTCATGTAGTTGTGGGGAAAACACCTGTCATGTAGTTCTGAGGAAAACACCTGTCATGTAGTTCTGAGGAAAACACCTGTCATGTAGTTCTGAGGAAAACACCTGTCATGTAGTTCTGAGAAAAACACCTGTCATGTAGTTCTGAGGAAAACACCTGTCATGTTGTTCTGAGGAAAACACCTGTCATGTAGTTCTGAGGAAAACACCTGCCATGTAGTTCTGACAACAAAAACAACGCTCGTTATCTTCTCCCAGTTTTGAGTTGTTTCAATAACCTTTAGCCTTGACAACAGCTGAATGTGGAACGGAATGCTGGTAGTGTGTGGCCGTACACACGGGTCCCGTGCAGCACGAGTTGTCACACATGCCTACTGTGTTTATTGTATTTAATGCCTCAGGTCCATATGCACAGGCGTGACACATCAGTGGTTTTACATATTCGAAAAATACCCCCAAGCTGATTAACACCATGAGAGTTTGCATCTGTAACATATATAGGTCCAGTGTTAACATGACAGGATCATTTATTAAAGAGAGATAGGAAAAAGAAAGAGGTTCAGAATAACTTGACAGAGGGCGTTATGGGATAAATACACTAAACGCCAAAAGAAACGTTACCCTCCTTCCTAAATGAATTTGTACCTATCTTCAACTGGCGTTGTGATGCGTGGACGCCCACTTCTCGGTCGGTCTACGGTGACCCTAGTCTGTCTGTAGCGCTGAATAAGTCTTATAACTGTGATGCGGTGGCATCCGAGGGCGTTGGCAACAGCATTGTACGTCGACCCCATCTGCACCATCCCAATGGCCCTTTCTCTCTCTTCAGCTGTAATCGTGGCATATTTCTCGCATTCTAGTCTCTCTTCATACCCTGTAGAATCATTCTACACGTGAAATTTATGCAAATACTGCTTGAATATTGCTACGTTTTTGGCGATTGATATTACTGTGTGTAAACAGAAAATGGAAAAAATGTTACTTTGCAAACATAAATGTTAACAAAAATAATTTTAGGTGTTCCTAAACACGCTTTTAATAATATCAAAGACTCGTTTACTTGTTTTCACTAATGCAAATCAGCAAAAAATGTTTTAAAAGACTGAAATCATAGGAATAGTTCTTTTACAATTTTACACACTCTACAACAGTTGTTTCTTGTTTCAATAAATGATGGCTTTAAATGGTTTATCTTTGTCTCAAAGCAGAATTTTATTTCAACCTTTCTATAGGACATCTAAATAACGTATTGGTTTATTTCGGCATGATCGAAAATAGGACAATTTAACTCTTCTGAAAAAGATGCATTTCACCGGTTATCTCCCATTTGACAGACAGTGAACTAGAATAATCGAACAGTCCTCCAGTGGCGGATCTGGGGTGGGGGTGGGGGTGGGTGGGGGTGGGGGTGTGTGTTTTCCTAATGAAACCATAAAAATCTGTTCATTGAACCGTAAATGTTGTTGTTTTACGGCGTCTACGAACTGCCTGCCTGCGTAATGGGAGGACACCATTTCACCGAAATATGACTGCACTTTTCGTGATTTGCATTAAGCTGTGTTGTTAAGCTTTCTTGTTAACTAATACTTTATAACATATCTTTGACAGTTTTTCAGCAATTCATTAAGGAAGGAGGGTAAGGTTTCTTTTGGCGTGTAGTGTATGTTTCTTAGATTACAATCGTACAAAAGAAACATTAGTTTTCTTTCGACAATTTTTCGTCCATCATTTATCGAACAATAAACGCTTAACATTGATTGAACTGACCTCAAAGGATACTTATAACTATTTTCCTGGTAAATGCCATTCTCGTAAAAACATATTTAGAGAATGCTAGTGAAATTTGGTTTCAACCAGAGTTACCATCCCCAGCTGTTTGGTGTAACTATACAAAGCCGTAGCCATGAAAACATAATAGGTTTCTAATATGTGATGTCCGTGTCGTCTGAATGTACAAGGATAATGGACCAACACATCAAAATGTTCATCAAGCTTAAAAGTGTAGCTTTTCGGGACAATCGTACTATATTACTGAAATAAACTTACATTGTCTTTTTGGGACTGTATTGATTCTTCAATCTTCGAAGCATTGAAAACATCTCCTTTAAAACAGATTAGCTGATCTCGTGATTTCACCCGGCTTATCCCCTCACATAAAGCTAAAGCACTCACGTTCAAGTCTTCAAAAATTTTCGCTATATTTACTGTTTATTTGGAAAGTCTGTCAATAACGGTTAACACCTACAAAACTGCATATGTCCTACTTTCTGAACCATCTAAACTGCAAGCGGACAAACAGATTTAAGAGATATTCTATTTTACTGATGTTAATCCTTTGATGTTAGCGACATTACTTTTATCATAATGGTGAGAAATTTCACACATTGTATGACATGATAAGAGGCGAGTGGGTCACCTTGACGACCAACTTTTGAAATGTTAACGCTTTGGAGACGAAGCCATTTGTCACCCCACGTGATTGAAATACTTTGTAGATCAATTTATCCATTGTCTGATAGACTCGCCAAAATTAAATATGCTGAGTGTTTTATCATTAAAGGCCAATCAATTGTGCCAAAAGCTTTTTCAAAGTTAACAAGTTGTAGAAGTCCTGGAATATGGTATGTTTCGGTATATTTAGTTATTTCCCAATTGACCTACACCTATTTGACAGACAGTCGATTGACAGACACCGAACTAGAAGGTTAATTAGGGTAAATAATCAAATCATAAATTAGTCTCGTTATTTCGCCAAACTATGTATCGGGGATGAAACATTCCTGACCCTCGTTTTATAAGCATACAGTGAGAAACAGTGAGTGAAGCAAGCTTATTAAAGACTGTCAATGGTGAGATAGGGCGTCAATGTTTGAAACATTGTTTCAGTCTATTGCCTTTTGAAATACATGTAATTAGCCACAGGTTTTAAGTAACTGACAATTAACCATCAACATGGACTTCAGCTTCTTGATCTGTTTTACCCATTGTCTTTATTATGACTGAACCTGGGTTTTATTTCATTTATATTCTCAAATGCATCTTTTAATCTTTTCTGTTCCCTCTACTGTCTTATCTAATTAAACTAATATTAAACTGCTATTAAGGTATTAGGTTCTTTTCCTCTTCCCGTTCTTCATCCTCAGTTAAATAGAATGTAATCGATATAGGCGAATGGTGCAACTTGATTCTATTAATGTTTGGCGTATTGTAGGCACATCTTGTAGCGAATCCTGCAGGCACACCATGTAGATAGTTATACGGGCACACCATGTAAATAGTTATGCAGGCACGTCGTGTAGATAGTTATGTAGGCACACCTTGTAGCGAGTCCTGGAAGCACACCTTGCAGATAGTTATGTAGGCACACCATGTAAATAGTTATGCATGCACACCGTGTAGATAGTTATGTAGGTACACCGTGTAGTGAGTCCTCCAGGCACACATTGTAGATAGTTATACAGGCACACCATGTAAATAATTATGCATGCACACCCCGTGTAGATAGTTATGTAAGTCCACCGTGTAGTGAGTCCTCCAGGCTTACCTTGTAGCTATTTATGTAGGCACACCTTGTACATAGTTCTGCAGGTACATCATGTAGACAGTTATGCAGGCATACCTTGTAGATAGTTATGTAGGCACACCTTGCAGATAGTTATGAAGGCACACCTTGTAGATAGTTATGTAGGCACACCTTGTAGATAGTTATGTAGGTACACCTTGTAGATAGTTATGAAGGCACACCTTGTAGATAGTTATATAGGCACACCATGTAGACAGTTATGCAGGCACACCATGTAGATAGTTATGCAGGAACACCATGCAGATAGGTCAGTGGGCACACCATGTAGATAGTTATGTAGGCACACCATGTAGATAGTTATGCAGGCACACCATGTAGATAGTTCTGTAGGTACAGCTTGTAGATAGTTATGTAGGCACAACAAGTAGATAGTTATGTAGACACACCATGTAGATAGTCATGTAGGCACAACAAGTAGATAGTTATGTAGGCACACATGTAGATAGTTATGTAGGTACACCTTGTACACAGTTACCCAGGCACACCATGTAGATAGTTATGTAGGTACACCATGTAGATATTTATGTAGGTACACCTTGTAGATAGTTATGCAGGCACGCCATGTAGATAGTTATGTAGGCACAACAAGTAGATACTTATGTAGGTACACCTTGTAGATAGTTATGTAGGTGCACCTTGTAAATGGTTATGTAGACACACTTTGTAGAAAGTTATGCAGGCACACCATGTAGACAGTTATGCAGGCACACCTTGTAGATAGTTATGAAGGCACAACAAGTAGATAGTTATGCAGGCACGCCATGTAGATAGTTATGTAGGCACAACAAGTAGATACTTATGTAGGTACACCTTGTAGATAGTTATGTAGGTGCACCTTGTAAATGGTTATGTAGACACACTTTGTAGAAAGTTATGCAGGCACACCATGTAGACAGTTATGCAGGCACACCTTGTAGATAGTTATGAAGGCACAACAAGTAGATAGTTATGTAGGCACACCGTGTAGATAGTTATGTAGGCACAACAAGTAGATAGTTATGCAGGCACACCTTGTAGATAGTTATGTAGACACACTTTGTACATAGTTATGTAGACACACTTTGTAGATAGTTATGTAGGCCCAACAAATAGATAGTTATGCAGGCACACCATGTAGATAGTTATGTAGGCACACCATGTAGATAGTTATTAAGGTACACCTTGTAGATAGTTATGTAGGTACACCTTGTAGACAGTTATGCAGAGGCACACCATGCATATAGTTATGTAGGTACACCTTGTAGATAGTTATGTAGGAACACCATGTAGATAGTTATGTAGGTACACCATGTAGTGAGTCCTGTAGGCACACCATGTAGATAGTTATGTAGGCACACCTTGTACACAGTTACCCAGGCACACCATGTAGATAGTTATGTAGGTACACCATGTAGATATTTATGTAGGTACACCTTGTAGATAGTTATGCAGGCACACCATGTAGACAGTTATGCAGGCACACCTTGTAGATAGTTATGAAGGCACAACAAGTAGATAGTTATGCAGGCACGCCATGTAGATAGTTATGTAGGCACAACAAGTAGATACTTATGTAGGTACACCTTGTAGATAGTTATGTAGGTGCACCTTGTAAATGGTTATGTAGACACACTTTGTAGAAAGTTATGCAGGCACACCATGTAGACAGTTATGCAGGCACACCTTGTAGATAGTTATGAAGGCACAACAAGTAGATAGTTATGTAGGCACACCGTGTAGATAGTTATGTAGGCACAACAAGTAGATAGTTATGCAGGCACACCTTGTAGATAGTTATGTAGACACACTTTGTACATAGTTATGTAGACACACTTTGTAGATAGTTATGTAGGCCCAACAAATAGATAGTTATGCAGGCACACCATGTAGATAGTTATGTAGGCACACCATGTAGATAGTTATTAAGGTACACCTTGTAGATAGTTATGTAGGTACACCTTGTAGACAGTTATGCAGAGGCACACCATGCATATAGTTATGTAGGTACACCTTGTAGATAGTTATGTAGGAACACCATGTAGATAGTTATGTAGGTACACCATGTAGTGAGTCCTGTAGGCACACCATGTAGATAGTTATGTAGGCACACCTTGTACACAGTTACCCAGGCACACCATGTAGATAGTTATGTAGGTACACCATGTAGATAGTTATGTAGACACACTTTGTACATAGTTATGTAGACACACCTTGTAGATAGTTATGCAGGCACACCATGTAGATAGTTATGAAGGCACAACAAGTAGATAGTTATGCAGGCACGCCATGTAGATAGTTATGTAGATACTTATGCACAACAAGTAGATAGTTATGTAGGTACACCTTGTAGATAGTTATGAAGGTACACCTTGTAGATAGTTATGTAGGTACACCTTGTAGACAGTTATGCAGAGGCACACCATGCATATAGTTATGTAGGTACACCTTGTAGATAGTTATGTAGGAACACCATGTAGATAGTTATGTAGGCACACCATGTAGATAGTTCTGTAGGCACACCATGTAGATAGTTATGTAGGCACACCTTGCAGATAGTTATACGGGCACACCATGTAAATAGTTATGCAGGCACGTCGTGTAGATAGTTATGTAGGCACACCTTGTAGCGAGTCCTGGAAGCACACCTTGCAGATAGTTATGTAGGCACACCATGTAAATAGTTATGCATGCACACCGTGTAGATAGTTATGTAGGTACACCGTGTAGTGAGTCCTCCAGGCACACATTGTAGATAGTTATACAGGCACACCATGTAACTAATTATGCATGCACACCCCGTGTAGATAGTTATGTAAGTCCACCGTGTAGTGAGTCCTCCAGGCTTACCTTGTAGCTATTTATGTAAGCACACCTTGTACATAGTTCTGCAGGTACACCATGTAGACAGTTATGCAGGCATACCTTGTAGATAGTTATGTAGGCACACCTTGCAGATAGTTATGAAGGCATACCTTGTAGATAGTTATGTAGGCACACCTTGTAGATAGTTATGTAGGTACACCTTGTAGATAGTTATGAAGGCACACCTTGTAGATAGTTATATAGGTACACCATGTAGACAGTTATGCAGGCACACCATGTAGACAGTTATGCAGGAACACCATGCAGATAGGTATGTAGGCACACCTTGTAGAAAGTTATGTAGGCACACCATGTAGATAGTTATGTAGGTACACCATGTAGATAGTTATGTAGGCACAACAAGTAGATAGTTATGTAGACACACCATGTAGATAGTTATGTAGGCGCAACAAGTAGATAGTTATGTAGGCACACATGTAGATAGTGATATAGGCACATCATGTAGATAGTTTTGTATTGTAGATAGTTATGTAGGCACACCTTGTAGATAGTTATGTAGGTACACACCTTGTAGATAGTTATGTAGGCACACCATGTAGATAGTTATGTAGGCACACCATGTAGATAGTTATGCAGGCACGCCATGTAGATAGTTATGTAGGCACACCATGTAGATAGTTATGTAGGCACACCTTGTAGATAGTTATGTAGGCACACCAAGTAGATAGTTATGTAGGCACACCTTGTAGATAGTTATGTAGGCACACCTTGTAGATAGTTATGTAGGCACACTTTGTAGATAGTTATGTAGGCACACCCTGTAGAAAGTTATGCAGGCACACCATGTAGACAGTTATGCAGGCACACCTTGTAGATAGTTATGAAGGCACAACAAGTAGATAGTTATGTAGGCACACCATGTAGATAGTTATGTAGGCATAACAAGTAGATAGTTATGCAGGTACACCTTGTAGATAGTTATGTAGGTGCACCTTGTAAATGGTTATGTAGACACACTTTGTACATAGTTATGTAGGCACACCTTGTAGATAGTTAGTTACACCATGTAGTAGTTATGTAGGTGTAGCGAGTCCTGTAGACACACCTTGTAGATAGTTATGTACACCTTGTAGATAGTTATGTAGGAACACCATGTAGATAGTTATGTAGGTACACCATGTAGATGTCACCATGTAGGCAGGCACACCATGTAGATAGTAATGTAGGCACACACTTGTAGATAGTTATACAGGCACACCTTGTAGATAGTTATGCAGGCACACCTTGTAGATAGTTATGTAGGCACACCTTGTAGATACATCCTTAGAAGTTATGTAGGCACACCATGTAGATAGTTATGAAGGCACACCAAGTAGATAGTTATGTAGGCACACCATGTAGATAGTTATGTAGGCACAACAAGTAGATAGTTATGTAGGTACACAACCTTGTAGATAGTTATGTAGGTTACACATCATGTAGATAGTTATGTAGGCACACCTTGTAGATAGTTATGTAGGCACAACATGTAGATAGTTATGTAGGCACACCTTGTAGATAGTTATGCAGGCACACCTTGAAGATAGTTATGTAGAGCACACCATGTAGATAGTTATGTAGGCACACCCTGTAGACAGTTATGCAGGCACACCATGTAGATAGTTATGAAGGCACAACATGTAGATAGTTATGTAGGCACACCATGTAGATAGTTATGTAGGCACAACAAGTAGATAGTTATGTAGGTACACCTTGTAGATAGTTATGTAGGTGCACCTTGTAAATGGTTATGTAGACACACTTTGTAGATAGTTATGTAGGCACACCCTGTAGAAAGTTATGCAGGCACACCATGTAGACAGTTATGCAGGCACACCTTGTAGATAGTTAGTTAGGCACAACAAGTAGATAGTTATGTAGGCACACCATGTAGATAGTTATGTAGGCATAACAAGTAGATAGTTATGCAGGTACACCTTGTAGATAGTTATGTAGGTGCACCTTGTAAATGGTTATGTAGACACACTTTGTACATAGTTATGTAGGCACACCTTGTAGATAGTTATGTAGGTACACCATGTAGCGAGTCCTGTAGACACACCTTGTAGATAGTTATGTAGGTACACCTTGTAGATAGTTATGCAGAGGCACACCATGCATATAGTTATGTAGGTACACCTTGTAGATAGTTATGTAGGAACACCATGTAGATAGTTATGTAGGTACACCATGTAGTGAGTCCTGTAGGCACACCATGTAGATAGTAATGTAGGCACAACATGCAGATAGTTATACAGGCACACCTTGTAGATAGTTATGCATGCACACCTTGCAGATAGTTATGCAAGCACACCATGTAGATAGTTATGTAGGCACATCCTGTAGAAAGTTATGCAGGCACACCATGTAGATAGATATGAAGGCACAACAAGTAGATAGTTATGTAGGCACACCATGTAGATAGTTATGTAGGCACAACAAGTAGATAGTTATGTAGGTACACCTTGTAGATAGTTATGTAGGTACACCATGTAGCGAGTCCTGTAGACACACCTTGTAGATAGTTATGTAGGCACAACATGCAGATAGTTATACAGGCACACCTTGTAGATAGTTATGCATGCACACCTTGAAGATAGTTATGCAAGCACACCATGTAGATAGTTATGTAGGCACATCCTGTAGAAAGTAGTGCAGGCACACCATGTAGATAGATATGAAGGCACAACAAGTAGATAGTTATGTAGGCACACCATGTAGATAGTTATGTAGGCACAACAAGTAGATAGTTATGTAGGCACACCTTGTAGATAGTTATGTAGGTACACCATGTAGCGAGTCCTGTAGACACACCTTGTAGATAGTTATGTAGGTACACCTTGTAGATAGTTATGCAGAGGCACACCATGCATATAGTTATGTAGGTACATCTTGTAGATAGTTATGTAGGAACACCATGTAGATAGTTATGTAGGTACACCATGTAGTGAGTCCTGTAGGCACACCATGTAGATAGTTATGTAGGCACAACATTCAGATAGTTATACAGGCACACCTTGTAGATAGTTATGCATGCACACCTTGCAGATAGTTATGCAAGCACACCATGTAGATAGTTATGTAGGCACATCCTGTAGAAAGTTATGCAGGCACACCATGTAGATAGATATGAAGGCACAACAAGTAGATAGTTATGTAGGCACACCATGTAGATAGTTATGTAGGCACACCATGTAGATAGTTATGTAGGTACACCTTGTAGATAGTTATGTAGGTACACCTTGTAGATAGTTATGCAGAGGCACACCATGCATATAATTATGTAGGCACACCACGTAGATAGTTATGTAGGTACACCTTGTAGATAGTTATGTAGGTACACCTTGTAGTCAGTTATGCAGAGGGACACCATGCATATAGTTATGTAGGTACACCTTGTAGATAGTTATGAAGGAACATCATGTAGATAGTTATGTAGGTACACCATGTAGCGAGTCCTGTTGGCACACCATGTAGATAGTTATGTAGGCACAACAAGTAGATAGTTATGTAGGCACATCATGTAGATAGTTATGTAGGCACACCATGTAGATAGTTATGTAGGAACATCATGTAGATAGTTATGTAGGTACACCATGTAGCGAGTCCTGTTGGCACATCATGTAGATAGTTATGTAGGCCCTACAAATAGATAGTTATGTAGGCACACCATGTAGATAGTTATGTAGGCACACCATGTAGATAGTTATTAAGGTACACCTTGTAGATAGTTATGTATGTACACCTTGTAGACAGTTATGCAGAGGCACACCATGCATATAGTTATGTAGGTACACCTTGTAGATAGTTATGTAGGAACACCATGTAGATAGTTATGTAGGTACACCATGTAGTGAGTCCTGTAGGCACACCATGTAGATAGTTATGTAGGCAGTTATGTAGGCACACCAGATAGTTATGCAGATAGTTATGTAGGCACACACAACAAGATAGTTATGTAGGCACAACAAGTAGATAGTTATGTAGGTACACCTTGTAGATAGTTATGTAGGTACACCTTGTAAATAGTTATGCAGAGGCACACCATGCATATAGTTATGTAGGTACACCTTGTAGATAGTTATGTAGGTACATCTTGTTGACAGTTATGTAGGCACACCATGTAGATAGTTATGTAGGTGTACCTTGTAGATAGTTATGTAGGTACACCTTGTAGACAGTTATGCAGAGGGACACCATGCATATAGTTATGTAGGTACACCTTGTAGATAGTTATGAAGGAACACCATGTAGATAGTAATGTAGGTACACCATGTAGCGAGTCCTGTTGGCACACCATGTAGATAGTTATGTAGGCACAACAAGTAGATAGTTATGTAGGCACACCATGTAGATAGTTATGTAGGCACATCATGTAGATAGTTATGTAGGCACACCATGTAGATAGTTATGTAGGCACACCATGTAGATAGTTATGTAGGTACACCATGTATCGAGAACTGTAGACACACCTTGTAGATAGTTATGTAGGCCCAACAAATAGATAGTTATGTAGGCACACCATGGAGATAGTTATGTAGGCACACCATGTAGATAGTTATTAAGGTACACCTTGTAGATAGTTATGTAGGTACACCTTGTAGACAGTTATGCAGAGGCACACCATGCATATAGTTATGTAGGTACACCTTGTAGATAGTTATGTAGGCACACCATGTAGAAAGTTATGCAGGCACACCATGTAGACAGTTATGCAGGCACACCTTGTAGATAGTTATGCAGGTACACCATGTAGATAGTTATGCAGGCACACCATGTAAATAGTTATGTAGGCACAACAAGTAGATAGTTATGTAGGTACACCTTGTAGATAGTTATGTAGGTACACCTTGTAGATAGTTATGGAGAGGCACACCATGCATATAGTTATGTAGGTACACCTTGTAGATAGTTATGTAGGTACATCTTGTAGACAGTTATGTAGGCACACCATGTAGATAGTTACGTAGGCACATCATGTAGATAGTTATGTAGGAACACCATGTAGATAGTTATGTAGGTACACCATGTAGCGAGTCCTGTAGACACACCATGTAGATAGTTATGTAGGCACACCATGTAGATAGTTATGTAGGCACACCATGTAGATAGTTATTAAGGTACACCTTGTAGATAGTTATGTATCTACACCTTGTAGACAGTTATGCAGAGGCACATCATGCATATAGTTATGTAGGTACACCTTGTAGATAGTTATGTAGGAACACCATGTAGATAGTTATGTAGGTACACCATGTAGTGAGTCCTGTACGCACACCATGTAAATAGTTATGTAGGCACAACATGCAGATAGTTATGCAGGCACACCTTGTAGATAGTAATGCCTGCACGCCTTGTAGATTGTTATGTAGGCACACCTTGTAGATAGTTATGCAGGCACACCATGTAGATAGTCATGTAGGCACCCCATGTAGATAGTTATGTAGACATACCTTAAAAATAGTTATATACTCACACCATGTAAATAGTTAGGAAGGCACACCGTACAGATAGTTATACAGGCACACCTACACTAACAACTAGTCTCTGAAATGAGCATATTTTACTGAAAAAAGTTCATATAAAAAAAAAGAAAATATAATGAAAAGGAGCCCTGAGCCTTTCTTCATTTTCAGTCTTGAGTGGGCTTTCTTGGATATATTTGCTTCAGGGTCTGTACGACAGACTAAGGCCCACCTTGTAGATTGTTCCGTAGACACGCCGTGTAGATAGTTCTGTAGACACTCCATGTTGATAGTTCTGTAGACACACCGTGTAGGAACACCATGCAGCCAGTCTTGAAGGGCAACACAGGAGTCCTGGAGGAAACGTGGGAAAAGGAGTCTTGTAATGTATACGTTTATCTGTATGCAAAGACACAACGAGTCCCAAAGGCACACGAGGATGCAAGTATCAACATACATGTAGGGACATCGGCCTAACCAAACTTTTTCTGTAACAGAGCGAGGTTTGATGGACCTCCTGTCTGGTGCCACCAATGGTACGGAACTGGGAACAGCTTTCAAAGTCATCAATGCTTTTGGCAAAGTCAGCCAGTTCATCGACGATCTGAAGAACCTGGCCCCAGATGCACACAAGGCCCTGAACAGCAGCATCAGTGATATCAAGGGCAGCATGAACAGCATCATCGGTGACATCACAAGCTCTCTCATGAGTGGTGGAGCTCAGAAAAGTAAATGATTTAGATTGTATGTTTTCCTAAACTGACCTGTTGACTTAATAATGCTTGTGAGATCACAGTAATATGAACTACTCAGTTAAGGAGCACACGTTGTTTGACGTCAGGAGGCAATTCTGTTTGAAGTGGCTGGTAACACACTTTTTGAAATGAGATGTCTTTTCACAAAAGTGAACAGAAGGTGATTTCTATTGCAGCCTTATTTGTATTTTGCTTTAATTCCCCATACACATGAAGATACTTGCTGTGTTTTATTCTAGAAGCAATCAATATAACGACCCAGAATAACGTCTGGTACCCTCACTGTCGTGGAACGTTTTAGTCAGTACAAATTGTCAGTACAGGGGCAGACAATGCTTATATTTCTTATATTCGGTGGACATCAGACAAAGAAACACACAGTGGAACCCCGAGATCCCTATGGTTTCTGTTTGAAACGTCTATGTATAGAAAAGGGACAGCTGTACTTTCAAAAGACACGTTAATATGAAAGATTACAATGTACAGTGTTGTCTTGATGTACTTGGCGATACTGTATACACTGGAAACCTATGTTTGTTTTGGACCAACCATATTTCGAACGAAACAAGTGAATAGATATGGAAAAGTACACCTATTCTCCATACAGGTCGCCGTGGTCTGATGGACCTCCTGTCTGGTGCCACCAATGGTACGGAACTGGGAACAGCTTTCAAAGTCATCAATGCTTTTGGCAAAGTCAGCCAGTTCATCGACGATCTGAAGAACCTGGCCCCAGATGCACACAAGGCCCTGAACAGCAGCATCAGTGATATCAAGGGCAGCATGAACAGCATCATCGGTGACATCACAAGCTCTCTCATGAGTGGTGGAGCTCAGAAAAGTAAATGATTTAGATTGTATGTTTTCCTAAACTGACCTGTTGACTTAATAATGCTTGTGAGATCACAGTAATATGAACTACTCAGTTAAGGAGCACACGTTGTTTGACGTCAGGAGGCAATTCTGTTTGAAGTGGTTGGTAACACACTTTTTGAATTGAGATATCTTTTCACAAAAGTGAACAGAAGGTGATTTCTATTGCGGCCTTATTTGTATTTTGCTTTAATTCCCCATACACATGAAGATACTTGCTGTGTTTTATTCTAGAAGCAATAAATATAACGACTCAGAATAACGTCTGGTACCCTCACTATCGTGGAACGTTTTAGACAGTACAAATTGTCAGTACAGGGGCCGACAATGCTTATTTTTATTATATTCGGTGGACATCAGACAAAGAAACACACAGTGGAACCCCGAGATCCCTATGGTTTCTGTTTGAAACGTCTATGTATAGAAAAGGGACAGCTGTACTTTCAAAAGACACGTTAATATGAAAGATTACAATGTACAGTGTTGTCTTGATGTACTTGGCGATACTGTATACACTGGAAACCTATGTTTGTTTTGGACCAACCATATTTCGAACGAAACAAGTGAATAGATATGGAAAAGTACACCTATTCTCCATACAGGTCGCCGTGGTCTGATGGACCTCCTGTCTGGTGCCACCAATGGTACGGAACTGGGAACAGCTTTCAAAGTCATCAATGCTTTTGGCAAAGTCAGCCAGTTCATCGACGATCTGAAGAACCTGGCCCCAGATGCACACAAGGCCCTGAACAGCAGCATCAGTGATATCAAGGGCAGCATGAACAGCATCATCGGTGACATCACAAGCTCTCTCTCATGAGTGGTGGAGCTCAGAAAAGTAAATGATTTAGATTGTATGTTTTCCTAAACTGACCTGTTGACTTAATAATGCTTGTGAGATCACAGTAATATGAACTACTCAGTTAAGGAGCACACGTTGTTTGACGTCAGGAGGCAATTCTGTTTGAAGTGGTTGGTAACACACTTTTTGAAATGAGATGTCTTTTCACAAAAGTGAACAGAAGGTGATTTCTATTGCAGCCTTATTTGTATTTTGCTTTAATTCCCCATACACATGAAGATACTTGCTGTGTTTTATTCTAGAAGCAATAAATATAACGACTCAGAATAACGTCTGGTACCCTCACTGTCGTGGAACGTTTTAGTCAGTACAAATTGTCAGTACAGGGGCCGACAATACTTATATTTCTTATATTCGGTGGACATCAGACAAAGAAACACACAGTGGAACCCCGAGATCCCTATGGTTTCTGTTTGAAACGTCTATGTATAGAAAAAGGGACAGCTGTACTTTCAAAAGACACGTTAATATGAAAGATTACAATGTACAGTGTTGTCTTGATGTACTTGGCGATACTGTATACACTGGAAACCTATGTTTGTTTTGGACCAACCATATTTCGAACGAAACAAGTGAATAGATATGGAAAAGTACACCTATTCTCCATACAGGTCGCCGTGGTCTGATGGACCTCCTGTCTGGTGCCACCAATGGTACGGAACTGGGGACAGCTTTCAAAGTCATCAATGCTTTTGGCAAAGTCAGCCAGTTCATCGACGATCTGAAGAACCTGGCCCCAGATGCACACAAGGCCCTGAACAGCAGCATCAGTGATATCAAGGGCAGCATGAACAGCATCATCGGTGACATCACAAGCTCTCTCATGAGTGGTGGAGCTCAGAAAAGTAAATGATTTAGATTGTATGTTTTCCTAAACTGACCTGTTGACTTAATAATGCTTGTGAGATCACAGTAATATGAACTACTCAGTTAAGGAGCACACGTTGTTTGACGTCAGGAGGCAATTCTGTTTGAAGTGGCTGGTAACACACTTTTGAAATGAGATGTCTTTTCACAAAAGTGAACAGAAGGTGATTTCTATTGCAGCCTTATTTGTATTTTGCTTTAATTCCCAAAACACATGAAGATACTTGCTGTGTTTTATTCTAGAAAGCAATAAATATAACGACTCAGAATAACGTCTGGTACCCTCACTGTCGTGGAACGTTTTAGTCAGTACAAATTGTCAGTACAGGGGCCGACAATACTTATATTTCTTATATTCGGTGGACATCAGACAAAGAAACACACAGTGGAACCCCGAGATCCCTATGGTTTCTGTTTGAAACGTCTATGTATAGAAAAAGGGACAGCTGTACTTTCAAAAGACACGTTAATATGAAAGATTACAATGTACAGTGTTGTCTTGATGTACTTGGCGATACTGTATACACTGGAAACCTATGTTTGTTTTGGACCAACCATATTTCGAACGAAACAAGTGAATAGATATGGAAAAGTACACCTATTCTCCATACAGGTCGCCGTGGTCTGATGGACCTCCTGTCTGGTGCCACCAATGGTACGGAACTGGGAACAGCTTTCAAAGTCATCAATGCTTTTGGCAAAGTCAGCCAGTTCATCGACGATCTGAAGAACCTGGCCCCAGATGCACACAAGGCCCTGAACAGCAGCATCAGTGATATCAAGGGCAGCATGAACAGCATCATCGGTGACATCACAAGCTCTCTCATGAGTGGTGGAGCTCAGAAAAGTAAATGATTTAGATTGTATGTTTTCCTAAACTGATCTGTTGACTTAATAATGCTTGTGAGATCACAGTAATATGAACTACTCAGTTAAGGAGCACACGTTGTTTGACGTCAGGAGGCAATTCTGTTTGAAGTGGTTGGTAACACACTTTTGAAATGAGATGTCTTTTCACAAAAGTGAACAGAAGGTGATTTCTATTGCAGCCTTATTTGTATTTTGCTTTAATTCCCCATACACATAAGGATACTTGCTGTGTTTTATTCTAGAAGCAATAAATATAACGACTCAGAATAACGTCTGGTACCCTCACTGTCGTGGAACGTTTTAGTCAGTACAAATTGTCAGTACAGGGGCAGACAATACTTATATTTCTTATATTCGGTGGACATCAGACAAAGAAACACACAGTGGAACCCCGAGATCCCTATGGTTTCTGTTTGAAACGTCTATGTATAGAAAAGGGACAGCTGTACTTTCAAAAGACACGTTAATATGAAAGATTACAATGTACAGTGTTGTCTTGATGTACTTGGCGATACTGTATACACTGGAAACCTATGTTTGTTTTGGACCAACCATATTTCGAACGAAACAAGTGAATAGCTATGGAAAAGTACACCTATTCTCCATACAGGTCGCCGTGGTCTGATGGACCTCCTGTCTGGTGCCACCAATGGTACGGAACTGGGAACAGCTTTCAAAGTCATCAATGCTTTTGGCAAAGTCAGCCAGTTCATTGACGATCTGAAGAACCTGGCCCCAGATGCACACAAGGCCCTGAACAGCAGCATCAGTGATATCAAGGGCAGCATGAACAGCATCATCGGTGACATCACAAGCTCTCTCATGAGTGGTGGAGCTCAGAAAAGTAAATGATTTAGATTGTATGTTTTCCTAAACTGATCCTGTTGACTTAATAATGCTTGTGAGATCACAGTAATATGAACTACTCAGTTAAGGAGCACACGTTGTTTGACGTCAGGAGGCAATTCTGTTTGAAGTGGTTGGTAACACACTTTTGAAATGAGATGTCTTTTCACAAAAGTGAACAGAAGGTGATTTCTATTGCAGCCTTATTTGTATTTTGCTTTAATTCCCCATACACATAAGGATACTTGCTGTGTTTTATTCTAGAAGCAATAAATATAACGACTCAGAATAACGTCTGGTACCCTCACTGTCGTGGAACGTTTTAGTCAGTACAAATTGTCAGTACAGGGGCAGACAATACTTATATTTCTTATATTCGGTGGACATCAGACAAAGAAACACACAGTGGAACCCCGAGATCCCTATGGTTTCTGTTTGAAACGTCTATGTATAGAAAAGGGACAGCTGTACTTTCAAAAGACACGTTAATATGAAAGATTACAATGTACAGTGTTGTCTTGATGTACTTGGCGATACTGTATACACTGGAAACCTATGTTTGTTTTGGACCAACCATATTTCGAACGAAACAAGTGAATAGCTATGGAAAAGTACACCTATTCTCCATACAGGTCGCCGTGGTCTGATGGACCTCCTGTCTGGTGCCACCAATGGTACGGAACTGGGAACAGCTTTCAAAGTCATCAATGCTTTTGGCAAAGTCAGCCAGTTCATCGACGATCTGAAGAACCTGGCCCCAGATGCACACAAGGCCCTGAACAGCAGCATCAGTGATATCAAGGGCAGCATGAACAGCATCATCGGTGACATCACAAGCTCTCATGAGTGGTGGAGCTCAGAAAAGTAAATGATTTAGATTGTATGTTTTCCTAAACTGACCTGTTGACTTAATAATGCTTGTGAGATCACAGTAATATGAACTACTCAGTTAAGGAGCACACGTTGTTTGACGTCAGGAGGCAATTCTGTTTGAAGTGGCTGGTAACACACTTTTTGAAATGAGATGTCTTTTCACAAAAGTGAACAGAAGGTGATTTCTATTGCAGCCTTATTTGTATTTTGCTTTAATTCCCCATACACATGAAGATACTTGCTGTGTTTTATTCTAGAAGCAATAAATATAACGACTCAGAATAACGTCTGGTACCCTCACTGTCGTGGAACGTTTTAGTCAGTACAAATTGTCAGTACAGGGGCAGACAATGCTTATATTTCTTATATTCGGTGGACATCAGACAAAGAAACACACAGTGGAACCCCGAGATCCCTATGGTTTCTGTTTGAAACGTCTATGTATAGAAAAAGGGACAGCTGTACTTTCAAAAGACACGTTAATATGAAAGATTACAATGTACAGTGTTGTCTTGATGTACTTGGCGATACTGTATACACTGGAAACCTATGTTTGTTTTGGACCAACCATATTTCGAACGAAACAAGTGAATAGCTATGGAAAAGTACACCTATTCTCCATACAGGTCGCCGTGGTCTGATGGACCTCCTGTCTGGTGCCACCAATGGTACGGAACTGGGAACAGCTTTCAAAGTCATCAATGCTTTTGGCAAAGTCAGCCAGTTCATCGACGATCTGAAGAACCTGGCCCCAGATGCACACAAGGCCCTGAACAGCAGCATCAGTGATATCAAGGGCAGCATGAACAGCATCATCGGTGACATCACAAGCTCTCTCATGAGTGGTGGAGCTCAGAAAAGTAAATGATTTAGATTGTATGTTTTCCTAAACTGACCTGTTGACTTAATAATGCTTGTGAGATCACAGTAATATGAACTACTCAGTTAAGGAGCACACGTTGTTTGACGTCAGGAGGCAATTCTGTTTGAAGTGGTTGGTAACACACTTTTTGAAATGAGATGTCTTTTCACAAAAGTGAACAGAAGGTGATTTCTATTGCAGCCTTATTTGTATTTTGCTTTAATTCCCCATACACATAAGGATACTTGCTGTGTTTTATTCTAGAAGCAATAAATATAACGACTCAGAATAACGTCTGGTACCCTCACTGTCGTGGAACGTTTTAGTCAGTACAAATTGTCAGTACAGGGGCAGACAATGCTTATATTTCTTATATTCGGTGGACATCAGACAAAGAAACACACAGTGGAACCCCGAGATCCCTATGGTTTCTGTTTGAAACGTCTATGTATAGAAAAAGGGACAGCTGTACTTTCAAAAGACACGTTAATATGAAAGATTACAATGTACAGTGTTGTCTTGATGTACTTGGCGATACTGTATACACTGGAAACCTATGTTTGTTTTGGACCAACCATATTTCGAACGAAACAAGTGAATAGCTATGGAAAAGTACACCTATTCTCCATACAGGTCGCCGTGGTCTGATGGACCTCCTGTCTGGTGCCACCAATGGTACGGAACTGGGAACAGCTTTCAAAGTCATCAATGCTTTTGGCAAAGTCAGCCAGTTCATCGACGATCTGAAGAACCTGGCCCCAGATGCACACAAGGCCCTGAACAGCAGCATCAGTGATATCAAGGGCAGCATGAACAGCATCATCGGTGACATCACAAGCTCTCTCATGAGTGGTGGAGCTCAGAAAAGTAAATGATTTAGATTGTATGTTTTCCTAAACTGACCTGTTGACTTAATAATGCTTGTGAGATCACAGTAATATGAACTACTCAGTTAAGGAGCACACGTTGTTTGACGTCAGGAGGCAATTCTGTTTGAAGTGGCTGGTAACACACTTTTTGAAATGAGATGTCTTTTCACAAAAGTGAACAGAAGGTGATTTCTATTGCAGCCTTATTTGTATTTTGCTTTAATTCCCCATACACATGAAGATACTTGCTGTGTTTTATTCTAGAAGCAATAAATATAACGACTCAGAATAACGTCTGGTACCCTCACTGTCGTGGAACGTTTTAGTCAGTACAAATTGTCAGTACAGGGGCAGACAATACTTATATTTCTTATATTCGGTGGACATCAGACAAAGAAACACACAGTGGAACCCCGAGATCCCTATGGTTTCTGTTTGAAACGTCTATGTATAGAAAAGGGACAGCTGTACTTTCAAAAGACACGTTAATATGAAAGATTACAATGTACAGTGTTGTCTTGATGTACTTGGCGATACTGTATACACTGGAAACCTATGTTTGTTTTGGACCAACCATATTTCGAACGAAACAAGTGAATAGCTATGGAAAAGTACACCTATTCTCCATACAGGTCGCCGTGGTCTGATGGACCTCCTGTCTGGTGCCACCAATGGTACGGAACTGGGAACAGCTTTCAAAGTCATCAATGCTTTTGGCAAAGTCAGCCAGTTCATCGACGATCTGAAGAACCTGGCCCCAGATGCACACAAGGCCCTGAACAGCAGCATCAGTGATATCAAGGGCAGCATGAACAGCATCATCGGTGACATCACAAGCTCTCTCATGAGTGGTGGAGCTCAGAAAAGTAAATGATTTAGATTGTATGTTTTCCTAAACTGACCTGTTGACTTAATAATGCTTGTGAGATCACAGTAATATGAACTACTCAGTTAAGGAGCACACGTTGTTTGACGTCAGGAGGCAATTCTGTTTGAAGTGGCTGGTAACACACTTTTTGAAATGAGATGTCTTTTCACAAAAGTGAACAGAAGGTGATTTCTATTGCAGCCTTATTTGTATTTTGCTTTAATTCCCCATACACATGAAGATACTTGCTGTGTTTTATTCTAGAAGCAATAAATATAACGACTCAGAATAACGTCTGGTACCCTCACTGTCGTGGAACGTTTTAGTCAGTACAAATTGTCAGTACAGGGGCAGACAATGCTTATATTTCTTATATTCGGTGGACATCAGACAAAGAAACACACAGTGGAACCCCGAGATCCCTATGGTTTCTGTTTGAAACGTCTATGTATAGAAAAGGGACAGCTGTACTTTCAAAAGACACGTTAATATGAAAGATTACAATGTACAGTGTTGTCTTGATGTACTTGGCGATACTGTATACACTGGAAACCTATGTTTGTTTTGGACCAACCATATTTCGAACGAAACAAGTGAATAGCTATGGAAAAGTACACCTATTCTCCATACAGGTCGCCGTGGTCTGATGGACCTCCTGTCTGGTGCCACCAATGGTACGGAACTGGGAACAGCTTTCAAAGTCATCAATGCTTTTGGCAAAGTCAGCCAGTTCATCGACGATCTGAAGAACCTGGCCCCAGATGCACACAAGGCCCTGAACAGCAGCATCAGTGATATCAAGGGCAGCATGAACAGCATCATCGGTGACATCACAAGCTCTCTCATGAGTGGTGGAGCTCAGAAAAGTAAATGATTTAGATTGTATGTTTTCCTAAACTGACCTGTTGACTTAATAATGCTTGTGAGATCACAGTAATATGAACTACTCAGTTAAGGAGCACACGTTGTTTGACGTCAGGAGGCAATTCTGTTTGAAGTGGCTGGTAACACACTTTTTGAAATGAGATGTCTTTTCACAAAAGTGAACAGAAGGTGATTTCTATTGCAGCCTTATTTGTATTTTGCTTTAATTCCCCATACACATGAAGATACTTGCTGTGTTTTATTCTAGAAGCAATAAATATAACGACTCAGAATAACGTCTGGTACCCTCACTGTCGTGGAACGTTTTAGTCAGTACAAATTGTCAGTACAGGGCAGACAATGCTTATATTTCTTATATTCGGTGGACATCAGACAAAGAAACACACAGTGGAACCCCGAGATCCCTATGGTTTCTGTTTGAAACGTCTATGTATAGAAAAAGGGACAGCTGTACTTTCAAAAGACACGTTAATATGAAAGATTACAATGTACAGTGTTGTCTTGATGTACTTGGCGATACTGTATACACTGGAAACCTATGTTTGTTTTGGACCAACCATATTTCGAACGAAACAAGTGAATAGCTATGGAAAAGTACACCTATTCTCCATACAGGTCGCCGTGGTCTGATGGACCTCCTGTCTGGTGCCACCAATGGTACGGAACTGGGAACAGCTTTCAAAGTCATCAATGCTTTTGGCAAAGTCAGCCAGTTCATCGACGATCTGAAGAACCTGGCCCCAGATGCACACAAGGCCCTGAACAGCAGCATCAGTGATATCAAGGGCAGCATGAACAGCATCATCGGTGACATCACAAGCTCTCTCATGAGTGGTGGAGCTCAGAAAAGTAAATGATTTAGATTGTATGTTTTCCTAAACTGACCTGTTGACTTAATAATGCTTGTGAGATCACAGTAATATGAACTACTCAGTTAAGGAGCACACGTTGTTTGACGTCAGGAGGCAATTCTGTTTGAAGTGGCTGGTAACACACTTTTTGAAATGAGATGTCTTTTCACAAAAGTGAACAGAAGGTGATTTCTATTGCAGCCTTATTTGTATTTTGCTTTAATTCCCCATACACATGAAGATACTTGCTGTGTTTTATTCTAGAAGCAATAAATATAACGACTCAGAATAACGTCTGGTACCCTCACTGTCGTGGAACGTTTTAGTCAGTACAAATTGTCAGTACAGGGGCAGACAATGCTTATATTTCTTATATTCGGTGGACATCAGACAAAGAAACACACAGTGGAACCCCGAGATCCCTATGGTTTCTGTTTGAAACGTCTATGTATAGAAAAGGGACAGCTGTACTTTCAAAAGACACGTTAATATGAAAGATTACAATGTACAGTGTTGTCTTGATGTACTTGGCGATACTGTATACACTGGAAACCTATGTTTGTTTTGGACCAACCATATTTCGAACGAAACAAGTGAATAGATATGGAAAAGTACACCTATTCTCCATACAGGTCGCCGTGGTCTGATGGACCTCCTGTCTGGTGCCACCAATGGTACGGAACTGGGAACAGCTTTCAAAGTCATCAATGCTTTTGGCAAAGTCAGCCAGTTCATCGACGATCTGAAGAACCTGGCCCCAGATGCACACAAGGCCCTGAACAGCAGCATCAGTGATATCAAGGGCAGCATGAACAGCATCATCGGTGACATCACAAGCTCTCTCATGAGTGGTGGAGCTCAGAAAAGTAAATGATTTAGATTGTATGTTTTCCTAAACTGACCTGTTGACTTAATAATGCTTGTGAGATCACAGTAATATGAACTACTCAGTTAAGGAGCACACGTTGTTTGACGTCAGGAGGCAATTCTGTTTGAAGTGGCTGGTAACACACTTTTTGAAATGAGATGTCTTTTCACAAAAGTGAACAGAAGGTGATTTCTATTGCAGCCTTATTTGTATTTTGCTTTAATTCCCCATACACATGAAGATACTTGCTGTGTTTTATTCTAGAAGCAATAAATATAACGACTCAGAATAACGTCTGGTACCCTCACTGTCGTGGAACGTTTTAGTCAGTACAAATTGTCAGTACAGGGGCAGACAATGCTTATATTTCTTATATTCGGTGGACATCAGACAAAGAAACACACAGTGGAACCCCGAGATCCCTATGGTTTCTGTTTGAAACGTCTATGTATAGAAAAGGGACAGCTGTACTTTCAAAAGACACGTTAATATGAAAGATTACAATGTACAGTGTTGTCTTGATGTACTTGGCGATACTGTATACACTGGAAACCTATGTTTGTTTTGGACCAACCATATTTCGAACGAAACAAGTGAATAGCTATGGAAAAGTACACCTATTCTCCATACAGGTCGCCGTGGTCTGATGGACCTCCTGTCTGGTGCCACCAATGGTACGGAACTGGGAACAGCTTTCAAAGTCATCAATGCTTTTGGCAAAGTCAGCCAGTTCATCGACGATCTGAAGAACCTGGCCCCAGATGCACACAAGGCCCTGAACAGCAGCATCAGTGATATCAAGGGCAGCATGAACAGCATCATCGGTGACATCACAAGCTCTCATGAGTGGTGGTGGAGCTCAGAAAAGTAAATGATTTAGATTGTATGTTTTCCTAAACTGACCTGTTGACTTAATAATGCTTGTGAGATCACAGTAATATGAACTACTCAGTTAAGGAGCACACGTTGTTTGACGTCAGGAGGCAATTCTGTTTGAAGTGGCTGGTAACACACTTTTTGAAATGAGATGTCTTTTCACAAAAGTGAACAGAAGGTGATTTCTATTGCAGCCTTATTTGTATTTTGCTTTAATTCCCCATACACATGAAGATACTTGCTGTGTTTTATTCTAGAAGCAATAAATATAACGACTCAGAATAACGTCTGGTACCCTCACTGTCGTGGAACGTTTTAGTCAGTACAAATTGTCAGTACAGGGGCAGACAATGCTTATATTTCTTATATTCGGTGGACATCAGACAAAGAAACACACAGTGGAACCCCGAGATCCCTATGGTTTCTGTTTGAAACGTCTATGTATAGAAAAGGGACAGCTGTACTTTCAAAAGACACGTTAATATGAAAGATTACAATGTACAGTGTTGTCTTGATGTACTTGGCGATACTGTATACACTGGAAACCTATGTTTGTTTTGGACCAACCATATTTCGAACGAAACAAGTGAATAGATATGGAAAAGTAAACCTATTCTCCATACAGGTCGCCGTGGTCTGATGGACCTCCTGTCTGGTGCCACCAATGGTACGGAACTGGGAACAGCTTTCAAAGTCATCAATGCTTTTGGCAAAGTCAGCCAGTTCATCGACGATCTGAAGAACCTGGCCCCAGATGCACACAAGGCCCTGAACAGCAGCATCAGTGATATCAAGGGCAGCATGAACAGCATCATCGGTGACATCACAAGCTCTCTCATGAGTGGTGGAGCTCAGAAAAGTAAATGATTTAGATTGTATGTTTTCCTAAACTGACCTGTTGACTTAATAATGCTTGTGAGATCACAGTAATATGAACTACTCAGTTAAGGAGCACACGTTGTTTGACGTCAGGAGGCAATTCTGTTTGAAGTGGCTGGTAACACACTTTTTGAAATGAGATGTCTTTTCACAAAAGTGAACAGAAGGTGATTTCTATTGCAGCCTTATTTGTATTTTGCTTTAATTCCCCATACACATGAAGATACTTGCTGTGTTTTATTCTAGAAGCAATAAATATAACGACTCAGAATAACGTCTGGTACCCTCACTGTCGTGGAACGTTTTAGTCAGTACAAATTGTCAGTACAGGGGCAGACAATGCTTATATTTCTTATATTCGGTGGACATCAGACAAAGAAACACACAGTGGAACCCCGAGATCCCTATGGTTTCTGTTTGAAACGTCTATGTATAGAAAAGGGACAGCTGTACTTTCAAAAGACACGTTAATATGAAAGATTACAATGTACAGTGTTGTCTTGATGTACTTGGCGATACTGTATACACTGGAAACCTATGTTTGTTTTGGACCAACCATATTTCGAACGAAACAAGTGAATAGCTATGGAAAAGTACACCTATTCTCCATACAGGTCGCCGTGGTCTGATGGACCTCCTGTCTGGTGCCACCAATGGTACGGAACTGGGAACAGCTTTCAAAGTCATCAATGCTTTTGGCAAAGTCAGCCAGTTCATCGACGATCTGAAGAACCTGGCCCCAGATGCACACAAGGCCCTGAACAGCAGCATCAGTGATATCAAGGGCAGCATGAACAGCATCATCGGTGACATCACAAGCTCTCTCATGAGTGGTGGAGCTCAGAAAAGTAAATGATTTAGATTGTATGTTTTCCTAAACTGACCTGTTGACTTAATAATGCTTGTGAGATCACAGTAATATGAACTACTCAGTTAAGGAGCACACGTTGTTTGACGTCAGGAGGCAATTCTGTTTGAAGTGGCTGGTAACACACTTTTTGAAATGAGATGTCTTTTCACAAAAGTGAACAGAAGGTGATTTCTATTGCAGCCTTATTTGTATTTTGCTTTAATTCCCCATACACATGAAGATACTTGCTGTGTTTTATTCTAGAAGCAATAAATATAACGACTCAGAATAACGTCTGGTACCCTCACTGTCGTGGAACGTTTTAGTCAGTACAAATTGTCAGTACAGGGGCAGACAATGCTTATATTTCTTATATTCGGTGGACATCAGACAAAGAAACACACAGTGGAACCCCGAGATCCCTATGGTTTCTGTTTGAAACGTCTATGTATAGAAAAAGGGACAGCTGTACTTTCAAAAGACACGTTAATATGAAAGATTACAATGTACAGTGTTGTCTTGATGTACTTGGCGATACTGTATACACTGGAAACCTATGTTTGTTTTGGACCAACCATATTTCGAACGAAACAAGTGAATAGATATGGAAAGGTACACCTATTCTCCATACAGGTCGCCGTGGTCTGATGGACCTCCTGTCTGGTGCCACCAATGGTACGGAACTGGGAACAGCTTTCAAAGTCATCAATGCTTTTGGCAAAGTCAGCCAGTTCATCGACGATCTGAAGAACCTGGCCCCAGATGCACACAAGGCCCTGAACAGCAGCATCAGTGATATCAAGGGCAGCATGAACAGCATCATCGGTGACATCACAAGCTCTCTCATGAGTGGTGGAGCTCAGAAAAGTAAATGATTTAGATTGTATGTTTTCCTAAACTGACCTGTTGACTTAATAATGCTTGTGAGATCACAGTAATATGAACTACTCAGTTAAGGAACACACGTTGTTTGACGTCAGGAAGCAATTCTGTTTGAAGTGGTTGGTAACACACTTTTTGAAATGAGATGTCTTTTCACAAAAGTGAACAGAAGGTGATTTCTATTGCAGCCTTATTTGTATTTTGCTTTAATTCCCCATACACATGAAGATACTTGCTGTGTTTTATTCTAGAAGCAATAAATATAACGACTCAGAATAACGTCTGGTACCCTCACTGTCGTGGAACGTTTTAGTCAGTACAAATTGTCAGTACAGGGGCAGACAATGCTTATATTTCTTATATTCGGTGGACATCAGACAAAGAAACACACAGTGGAACCCCGAGATCCCTATGGTTTCTGTTTGAAACGTCTATGTATAGAAAAAGGACAGCTGTACTTTCAAAAGACACGTTAATATGAAAGATTACAATGTACAGTGTTGTCTTGATGTACTTGGCGATACTGTATACACTGGAAACCTATGTTTGTTTTGGACCAACCATATTTCGAACGAAACAAGTGAATAGCTATGGAAAAGTACACCTATTCTCCATACAGGTCGCCGTGGTCTGATGGACCTCCTGTCTGGTGCCACCAATGGTACGGAACTGGGAACAGCTTTCAAAGTCATCAATGCTTTTGGCAAAGTCAGCCAGTTCATCGACGATCTGAAGAACCTGGCCCCAGATGCACACAAGGCCCTGAACAGCAGCATCAGTGATATCAAGGGCAGCATGAACAGCATCATCGGTGACATCACAAGCTCTCTTATGAGTGGTGGAGCTCAGAAAAGTAAATGATTTAGATTGTATGTTTTCTCAAACTGACCGTTTTTTTTTTATTAATTCACAGTATTTGTAATGCACCATTTATGGGAAAGTGATTTGTTTATTTGTTTATTTATGAAATAAATAGAGTTAGGTATACTTTTCTGCGTGTTTGATTTCAGAAACAAGTATGGTCTTAGTATGTTACCATATACTTTAATGTATGATATATATTTATATTTATGGCGCAAGCTGAGCTGTCGACTGCGTGTTACGTTGTTGAATGTAATTGCTGTAGATTTCTGTTGGGCTTTACAATTAGCATGGTTTTGTACTTGCAGGTAAGGGGTATACATGCCTTCAATCTCAAAAGACGCAAATAGGTGTTTTATTGTCACTCGGTGTGTGAATAGCAAACTGTTTGGAGTATAGATAATCACCATGGAAACAGATGACAAATCTGTCGACTCAACAGTACGTGATACCGTCGTTAAGACAGTGTCCACCCTCACGGCCTGTTATGGTGTGGAAACCATCCGCGGCATGTCTGTCCTAACGAACTAGAGAGTACGTGTTCAATACAGAAGCATTATAGAACCATAGACGCACAAATAAACTCCGAACCGTTCAATCCTGACGCTACATTATGTGACGTAACCCGGTCTGGTAAAGACTGGTACACACCCTCCTTAGTTGTTAAATTGTTTTCTGTATGGTCTGTACATGTTTTCAGAGGGTTCATACAGGCCCCAGCTATCGTTCAATATACATGCAACACAGGTTATCCTCCGATCCCCGTGTAAAACTATATACAGACATACCCAGTTCACACCAGTAGAAACTGTAATGTTATATATTGTCATTATTACCCATGCGTAGAAAAGACTGGTGGTAAGATCCGTACTTAATACGTATGTCACACGTGTGGCGAACAAGGTTCAAGGCCATTCTGCATTAAGTGCTTCCAACCTATGTCTCTATTTATCGAGAGAATCGTTGTACATCATTATCAGAGACCACAGCAACAGTTGCTAATGATGATTGAGCGTCAAAGGCGCCAACGACTGAGGAATTATGCAGATGCAGGCTTGCTCGAAACTCGGTCAGCACAACGTCACGTTGCAAATGTATTTGGCAAAAGCTAAAAGATCAGCAGGACATGGAATCGTAACCAGATGGTGGGATCAGCTAGCACGATGGTGGTGGTGCCCAACAGCATACCACTACAAAGAGTGAAGGTTTCTCCTGACTGTAGCAGACCTTTTCATTTTGTGACCGATACTACATTCAGAAATTACCCGAGGAACCCTATTTAACGTTTCTACTTAGTACCTAATCAGCCCTATGAGGCTGGACTCATTGAAGGCATGAATGCCCACCGCACAGCCCCGGACGTTATGGGACGTCATGAGACGTCACGTCACGTCGTTATGAGATCAGTCCAACTTGGTAGGCCAGGACTGGGCTCTAGTACTTATACACTGAGGGGCAAAAGAAACGATACCAAACTTTAATGGGGGGACAAATTGGATTTGAACTCAGACTTTTTTAGGTGGTTTGGAACAGAAAACCTTCGCACGAACGCAACTGAAACGGACCTGCGCCAAAATACATGCATTTGGAAATGGAAAGTCATGAAAAATGCATTTGACTGGCAATTTTTCATGCACGTGCAAAATGACGTGCATGGGTCGTATTGAGTATAAAAGCACATGGAAATGTTCGCCAGTATCAGATTGCAACGTTAACATCATCGACCATGCCAAGATTAACAGCAGAGCAAAGAGAACGGGCACTTGGTATGATCCAGCTTGGTGCGACCCACGACCATGTTGCCCGAATCTTCAACTGTATCCGTTTGACGATCACCAGGCTTATGGCACGTTACAGGCAAACAGGCAGAACGTCGGACAGACCCAGGAGTGGTAGGCCGCCCGTCACGACCGCCGCTGAAGACCGCTACCTACGTGTGTTACACTTACGTAACAGGTTCCTCACGGTGACGTCATCGGCAGAGACAGCGCTCGGCCATCGTGTCAGCAGACGAACGGTGTCTAGGAGGCTACGTTTGCACGACCTTCGCGCCTACCGACCCTTCCGTGGCATAGCACTGAGCCGTCAACATCGACGTGAACGTCTGAGATGGGCACGCAAAGTTGCAGGCTGGCAGAACAGGCAATGGGCTCGAGTACTCTTTACAGATGAGAGCAGGTTCCACCTTAACAGACCAGACGGCAGGATACGGGTACATCGACGCAGAGGTGAACGTACTGCACGTTGCTGCGTACAAGAAGTGGAGCCCTACGGCGGTGACAGCGTCATGGTTTGGGGAGGCATAATTGGAGACAGAAAGACAGACTTGGTGATCGTAGACGGTAACTTGAATGGTCAAAGGTACATCGACCAGGTTCTCCGACCAGTCGTCTTGCCATTCCTGCAGCAGAACCCCCGAACTGTCTTCCAACACGACAATGCTCCATGCCATACAGCACAGCGCGTTAGGGGTTTCCTTAACGCTAACAACGTTCACGTCTTACCATGGCCAGCACGTTCCCCTGACCTCTCCCCCATTGAGCACCTTTGGGACCATCTTGGGAGGCAAATTCGCGCCAGACCACATCCGCCTGCCAACAGGAGAGCTCTTGCCAGAGCACTGCAAGACGAGTGGAACAGGATCCAACGTCCGGTGATCAGACGTCTGACGTCATCTGCCCGACGTCGAGTTCGAGCCTGTATCGATGCTGGAGGAGCACACACTCGATACTGACTCTAACTTGTGGTAAAATGTGCTCAAATGACTGTTTCAGTGGGACTGTGTAAACTTGTACGTGATCGAATACTGGACAATCGACCCCACCCTCTTTAATTGTTGAATATCTGTACCTTCTTTGGTTATGACTGTATGAATTTACGATATGTTGTAGTTGTTTGATTGTTCTGAAAATATAAATTGTCACCTTATGCTTATGACGTCTTGTTTTTTCTCACGTTGTGAAATTTACTTGGTATCGTTTCTTTTGCCCCTCAGTGTATTACTGAATCGTGATACTGTCTAGTCTGCACACATCATCGTGCTCGAGTATGGCGTAAACAAGAATTTTAGATTTTGGACGGGATCAATAGAGCACAAAGAACCTATTTCCACGTCTTGCAGCCCGGCAGAATGATCGGTGCTTACTATGGGGATGGCATTCTGGATATGAACGTGATCATGGTCTTGGAAGTGGACGGCACTTGACAACAGACAGTTGTTAATTAAATATGTCTTCATTTCTTTTGGCTAGAAGAAACACCTGCAGATTATTTTTCTTCATTGCTTTTAAATTGGTGATCCTTATCAAATATTATCTAGTTTAGTTCACGCACACCGGTATACTTGACTCACTCTTCTTTTTCGGATGCTAACCTTTTTCGCCGGTGATGTCTATGAATAAGCCGAATCTTAGCAAGACAGGTTCATAGTTCTGGAATTTTAGTCCTGGTTATGTTTGTTAACGAATATAAATTTATCAAGAGAATAACCCCAAGAGAACTCATAAACTTCAACAAGGACGCAAATCTGTAGGTTGCCATACCAACTTACACCCACACAGTACATACACACGCACACAAGCAGGACTCATCTAAGCAATATCCCCCAGCCATCGGGCTGTGTCATTGAACTGAGAAACTGACTCATGATGAGACTTCTAAGACGTCACAGGCCAAGGAGTCAATGGACGCGATAATGGATGGACCATGGATGAATGCAGGACAATGGGTACAGTGTTTCCATATACTGAAGTGATGACAACGACCAAACCGTGAATCACGCATATTCACGCGGACCTCTTAATGAGTTATTGTGCGTACTCAACAGCAAAGGCAGTGGTACGTGGCACATGTCTCCATAGTCACTCAAAAACTCAGCAACACACACGGGACCTTACATGCGCCTCTACTTTGGCGGTTTGAATCCTCTAGTGGCTGTACGTATTTGGAATCGTGTGATTCTACCTTGTGGTTTGTATGGATGTACAGTTTGGGGCAAACTGTCCCTTAAAGAATATGAAATGCTAGAAATCATCCAGCGCTACTTCTGTAAGAAAGTCCAAGGCTTTAATAAGTACATGCCAAATGAAATTGTAAGAGATACAGTCGGGATAACATCCCTACAAGGATATATAGATCAACAAAGCCTCTTACTCCTTGGTAAACTCTGTAATGCCAACACAAGATACAGCTTTAAACAAATGTTTTTAGCCCGCCTTGGCCAATGCCACTGTAAAGAACCACTGATATACAAGAATAAGCTTGATATGAAATCACCTGTTTTTAACATGTTACGGCTTGTTTCCAAATACAATCTGCTTAGTGAAATCCGTAACTACATCTGTGATTCTAAGTTTATGAAGAAAAATGCTTGGTCGCAACTAGTCAAAGATAAGGTAATTACATATGATCAAATGCAGTTGGTAAATGTACTACAAACAAGGTTGTCTCTCTCCAGATATCTAACAATAAGATCAGGACGAGAACATAGACTATGGATACTCGCTTTAGAGCGACCTCAGAACTTCACTGACATTGCGAGAATTATAAGGCTTGGTGCAACTCCAATAGAATCAAAGGAATGTCTATGCGGAACAGTTGCTCACGACATTATGAAACATGTTTTTATGTCATGCCAGTATAACTTAGTAGAAAGGAATTCTCTATTTGAAAGAATCTGTGATACTCTTGACATAGACATTTTTGTTAAAATGTGGATGGAAGACGATGATGTATTCCTGTCATTCCTCCTCGGAGGTATACCTGACCACTGTAAGGATGTACTGGATTATAATGTTTGGTCAGAACTGATGGTAATGATTAGTCTCTCTGTTCGCAGTTGGGAGAGCATACTCCGGCAATGCTCATAAATACCTTCAGTTCTTTCACAATTGAATATTACTGTATAATATAAGTACTAATAATTAGAAAGTTTTCTGTACTGTTGTTTACCATACAAATGTAATCTTCATTTTATGGAGGAAATAAAGAATATCTATCTATCTATGGAATTCACTACCATCTCTTGGCCTTACTAATCAAGCGTCTTGTTCAAAAACTTTATCCACTGTGATTTTGTGATTCCTGCTTAACTCTTAATGAGTTATTGTGCGTACTCAACAGCAAAGACAGTGGTACGTGGCACATGTCTCCATAGTCACTCAAAAACTCAGCAACACACACGGGACCTTACATGCGAATCTATGGTAAACCAACAATTTCATTTATCTAAAATAACTGCCAGAAACATACGATATTATTCTGGCCCTAGTTACACATTGAGCGCCTGATATTTTCAGAGCTTGGGCCCGAGCTTGGTTCGTGTTCAGAGACCACCTGGTCATAGCAGCGATTTCCTTCCGGCATCTGTGTTTACATAGTGGCCATACGGTTCCCCGTGCCCATCAGTCACGTCGTCAAGCTTCCAACGTTGTTGCATGACGAGATGCAGTGCCCGGGATCCGTGATTACTCGCCAAGCAGGATATCGATGTCAGTTCATCCCTCTGTTTTACCAAGCCGTGTAAATATCATCTCATTGTTGCCATATGCACCATGACAGAGTGACAAATGAGGCGGTGGATTATCATCGTACCATATCACACGACTTGTTATTGATTCCTTGACTAGATATCCGAATTCCTAAAACGGTGACCGTTCGCCCTACCTCTAAGCTGTGTCTGCAACCAGTCAGCACGAGGTCTAGATTTGTGGAAAGATAAGAATTTATTCTTGTAACGTTCTTTCCAGTTGTTATCTTCCAATAACACTTTGACCTTAAACAGCCAAACTCTCCAATCAAACACTGCTGAAGGTATAGTTCACGAGATGGGCAGGGGAGGACACTTGTACAGTACAACCAGAAATTATTGAGAATTTAAGATTGTAATTGTTTTTATTTTTTTCACTCATTATTCACGTATTAAATGTGAATATTAGCAGAATATAACTCCAGATTCAAAGACAGGTGAACAGTTAGTATTTTGTCAAGTCACCATGGGCAGCAATGCAGGCTTCAATGCGGCGGGTCATACTACTGATCAAAGAAGTTAGAAAGTCGTGGTCCATGCTGTCCCAATATCGGACCACCTCTTCTTTCATTTCAGCAATATTTGTTAGATTTTTCTTATTGACACTGTCCTTCATAAGTCCCCAAATATTTTCTATTGGATTTAGGTCAGGGCTATAGCTTGGCCAATCTACTAATGTCATATTTTAAGTCCGAAACCAGGCCTGTGAATGCTTTGAACGATGTTTTGGGTCGTTGTCCTGCTGGAAAATCCAAAACTTTCCATAGAACACGTGAGCAGATGGAAGTAAATGTCCCTCGAGAATATCTGTGTACCGCTCACTGTTCATATTCCCTTCAAATACATAGAGGGACGTTGCCCCTAACACAGATATGCCACCCCACACGTTAAATTTCGGACTGTACTTTGGGCGCTGATACAAAGGTTTTTCAGTTTGTTTGGTCCAGAATTTCAGTGTATTAGGAAACAGCCACACAGAACTTTCGTCTGAGAAAATCACATTGTCCCAATTAAATTTTCTATGCTGTAAGCACCAGCTCAACCTTTGCTCCTTTTGTTCAGGTTTCATGATCGGTGATGGAATTCCTCGACTTTTCTGCCAACCCATTGCATGCAGCTCAATTCTTATTGTCTCCTTACAGACAGCCACAGTTCCTCTATCAATCATATCCAGCCTTAAGTTTTCTAAACTCCTTCGTTTGTTTTTAGAAACAAGAATACTAAGCCGCCTCCTGTCACCGACAGTCAATTTTCTGGGCCTACCTGCGCCTCCCTGGTGCTCAATGCCATATCCATTCGCATTATTTTTCAAAACACGATAAACAGTGGACAAAGGGATGCCTGTTCTACTTGAAATCACTTTAGCTGATCTGATGTCCTTGTTATAATACTCTAAAATCAACTACCTCTTCTCTAAATCATCCATACTGAGGATCACTGAACATGTCGTCTGCTAGCAAGTAAACAAAGGGGGATAACTCTTCACAAACTTATGAAAAAGGATTAACGGAGTTGTCTCTCTTGAATGAAACAAAGCACTTGATAGCTGGTCAAGGTTATTTATACTAGAAATCCAATTAAACATATTCCTAAAATTCTCAATACTTTCTGGTCATACCATAGTATACCTCATGATGTGAGACTCAAATAACTAATGAATCTTACCTAATATTTCAAACCTGACTTGTGATGAGTACCGTGATTTCATCTGGGCTGTTACGTCCGCTTCCACCATGATATGTCAACTCCCGCATGAGACCGTGTTTGTCACACAAAAGATAACCATATGAACATGTATTTGCAGAAGACGTTCATGTTCACTATTTCTTGGTACTGAATAACTTTGTCTACAGTTCGGCACTGTCTGAGGATGAATGATGATTGTATTGTGATTTTGACCGAAGTGGAAGGACCATTAGCCTTGGTTGACCACCCTTACAGTTTATGCATTGTGCTTATCATATAAGTTAATATCATTCATTGTTTGTGTATGAACTAGTGAATGCAGTTGGCATGATGGGAATTGTCATAAATAAGCGTGGAGAGGCCAATATGCTTCACAACCTTTGACTATGGAACATATACTAACAAACCCATAATGTTCATGATCGACCCTTCAGTTTCACAAAATAACGATCGATTGATCCAAAGGCTCACGTCAGTCACGATAACAATCGCTTTGTCTGTCATCCGGTCAGGTTTCCGGGATAAATAGTGTCCTCAAAGATAACAAAATTGCAAAATCGAAAGAATAAATACATTTCATGAATAATGACACACGTTTTTATATCGGGTGTGTTATGGTCAGTTTAGGATCCCACCGGGAAGACTGTCCACATAGGAGAGGGAGGGCAGTGCGATATTTACATATGAAGACGCAGCAAGATGTGTGGCATTGTTATGGTGACCTTAGATCGAAAATAATTCCTGGGCTTAACATCTCTTATCCAAGTTAAATGACTGCCTCTCAGATCGTGACCATTCTCCCCCCAAATAAAACAATCAAAAATACTCAATTCGGTTTTAATAAGCAGGGATAGACTGGTTTGCTCTACCTCTTTACACATAAGCATGCATTGCGTGCATGTTCGTAAAATCTGGCATAAAGTGCATATGAATAACACAAAGTAATGAAAAGCAATAACAAGTTACACACGATGTACCAGACAGTCTTCCTAGATTCCTTTTCGCCAGTGTTATAGAAGTGCATTTAGTGCAGGGACGAAGGATCACAACATTTCAGTGGATGACATATTAAGAATTGAAAAGTTATTTTTGCTTCCTGAATTCGTCTAAACTTTGGGAAGATCAGCTATATCAGTTATAACCTAACTGAATCCCATTATGCCGTGAGAACGATGCACAGTGTGATACATAGTGAGAGAGAGTCAAACTACTTCATCACATGTGTGATACACAGTGAGAGAGTCAAACTACTTCAGGGCGGTGGGGTAGCCTAGTGGTTAAAGCGTTGGCTCGTCACGCCGAAGACTCGGGTTCGAATCCCCACATGGGTACAATGTGTGAAACCCATTTCTGGTGTCCCCCGCCGTGATGTTGCTGGAATATTGCTAAAAGCGGCTCAAACCACTTCAGTACATGTGTGATACACAGTGAGAGGGTCAAACTACTTCATCACATGAGTGATACACAGTGAGCAAACAAACTACTGTTTTACATGAGTGATACAGAGTGAGAGAGTCAAACTACTTCATCACATGTGTCATACACAGTGAGAGGGTCAAACTACTTCATCACATGTGTGATACACAGTGAGAGAGTCAAACTACTTCATTACATGTGTGATACACAGTGAGAGAGTCAAACTACTTCATCACATGTGTGATACACAGTGAGAGAGTCAAACTACTTCATTACATGAATGATACACAGTGAGAGAGTCAAACTACTTCATCACATGTGTGATACACAGTGAGAGAGTCAAACTACTTCATTACATGTGTGATACACAGTGAGAGAGTCAAACTACTTCATCACATGTGTGATACACAGTGAGAGAGTCAAACTACTTCATCACAAGTGTGATACACAGTGAGAGAGTCAAACTACTTCATCACATGTGTGATACACAGTGAGAGAGTCAAACTACTTCATCACATGTGTGATACACAGTGAGAGAGTCAAACTACTTCATTACATGTGTGATACACAGTGAGAGAGTCAAACTACTTCATTACATGTGTGATACACAGTGAGAGAGTCAAACTACTTCATTACATGTGTGATACACAGTGAGAGAGTCAAACTACTTCATCACATGTGTGATACACAGTGAGAGAGTCAAACTACTTCATCACATGTGTGATACACAGTGAGAGAGTCAAACTACTTCATCACATGTGTGATACACAGTGAGAGAGTCAAACTACTTCATCACATGTGTGATACACAGTGAGAGAGTCAAACTACTTCATCACATGTGTGATACACAGTGAGAGAGTCAAACTACTTCATTACATGTGTGATACACAGTGAGAGAGTCAAACTACTTCATCACATGTGTGATACACAGTGAGAGAGTCAAACTACTTCATCACATGTGTGATACACAGTGAGAGAGTCAAACTACTTCATCACATGTGTGATACACAGTGAGAGAGTCAAACTACTTCATTACATGTGTGATACACAGTGAGAGAGTCAAACTACTTCATCACATGTGTGATACACAGTGAGAGAGTCAAACTACTTCATCACATGTGTGATACACAGTGAGAGAGTCAAACTACTTCATCACATGTGTGATACACAGTGAGAGAGTCAAACTACTTCATCACATGTGTGATACACAGTGAGAGAGTCAAACTACTTCATCACATGTGTGATACACAGTGAGAGAGTCAAACTACTTCATCACATGTGTGATACACAGTGAGAGAGTCAAACTACTTCATCACATGTGTGATACACAGTGAGAGAGTCAAACTACTTCATCACATGTGTGATACACAGTGAGAGAGTCAAACTACTTCATCACATGTGTGATACACAGTGAGAGAGTCAAACTACTTCATCACATGTGTGATACACAGTGAGAGAGCAAACTACTACTTCATCACATGTGTGATACACAGTGAGAGAGTCAAACTACTTCATCACATGTGTGATACACAGTGAGAGAGTCAAACTACTTCATCACATGTGTGATACACAGTGAGAGAGAGAGTCAAACTACTTCATCACATGTGTGATACACAGTGAGAGAGTCAAACTACTTCATCACATGTGTGATACACAGTGAGAGAGTCAAACTACTTCATCACATGTGTGATACACAGTGAGAGAGTCAAACTACTTCATCACATGTGTGATACACAGTGAGAGAGTCAAACTACTTCATCACATGTGTGATACACAGTGAGAGAGAGTCAAACTACTTCATCACACAGTGTGTGATACACAGTGAGAGTCAAACTACTTCATCACATGTGTGATACACAGTGAGAGAGTCAAACTACTTCATCACATGTGTGATACACAGTGAGAGAGTCAAACTACTTCATTACATGTGTGATACACAGTGAGAGAGTCAAACTACTTCATCACATGTGTGATACACAGTGAGAGAGTCAAACTACAAACTACTTCATCACATGTGTGATACACAGTGAGAGAGTCAAACTACTTCATCACATGTGTGATACACAGTGAGAGAGTCAAACTACTTCATCACATGTGTGATACACAGTGAGAGAGTCAAACTACTTCATCACATGTGTGATACACAGTGAGAGAGTCAAACTACTTCATTACATGTGTGATACACAGTGAGAGAGAGTCAAACTACTTCATCACATGTGTGATACACAGTGAGAGAGTCAAACTACTTCATCACATGTGTGATACACAGTGAGAGAGTCAAACTACTTCATCACATGTGTGATACACAGTGAGAGAGAGTCAAACTACTTCATCACATGTGTGATACACAGTGAGAGAGTCAAACTACTTCATCACATGTGTACTGAGAGAGAGTCAAACTACTTCATCACATGTGTGATACACAGTGAGAGAGTCAAACTACTTCATCACATGTGTGATACACAGTGAGAGAGTCAAACTACTTCATCACATGTGTGATACACAGTGAGAGAGTCAAACTACTTCATCACATGTGTGATACACAGTGAGAGAGTCAAACTACTTCATCACATGTGTGATACACAGTGAGAGAGTCAAACTACTTCATCACATGTGTGATACACAGTGAGAGTCAGTCAAACTACTTCATCACATGAGATGTGATACATAGTGAGAGAGTCAAACTACTTCATCACATGTGTGATACACAGTGAGAGAGTCAAACTACTTCATCACATGTGTGATACACAGTGAGAGAGTCAAACTACTTCATCACATGTGTGATACACAGTGAGAGAGTCAAACTACTTCATCACATCACATGTGTGATACACAGTGAGAGAGTCAAACTACTTCATCACATGTGTGATACACAGTGAGAGAGTCAAACTACTTCATCACATGTGTGATACACAGTGAGAGAGTCAAACTACTTCATCACATGTGTGATACACAGTGAGAGAGTCAAACTACTTCATCACATGTGTGATACACAGTGAGAGAGTCAAACTACTTCATCACATGTGTGATACACAGTGAGAGAGTCAAACTACTTCATCACATGTGTGATACACAGTGAGAGAGTCAAACTACTTCATCACATGTGTGATACACAGTGAGAGAGTCAAACTACTTCATCACATGTGTGATACACAGTGAGAGAGTCAAACTACTTCATCACATGTGTGATACACAGTGAGAGAGAGTCAAACTACTTCATCACATGTGTGATACACAGTGAGAGAGTCAAACTACTTCATCACATGTGTGATACACAGTGAGAGAGTCAAACTACTTCATCACATGTGTGATACACAGTGAGAGAGTCAAACTACTTCATCACATGTGTGATACACAGTGAGATAGTCAAACTACTACTTCATCACATGTGTGATACACAGTGAGAGATAACTACACATGTGAGAGAGTCAAACTACTTCATCACATGTGTGATACACAGTGAGAGAGTCAAACTACTTCATCACATGTGTGATACACAGTGAGAGAGTCAAACTACTTCATCACATGTGTGTGATACACAGTGTGAGAGAGAGTCAAACTACTTCATCACATGTGTGATACACAGTGAGAGAGTCAAACTACTTCATCACATGTGTGATACACAGTGAGAGAGTCAAACTACTTCATCACATGTGTGATACACAGTGAGAGAGTCAAACTACTTCATCACATGTGTGATACACAGTGAGAGAGAGTCAAACTACTTCATCACATGTGTGATACACAGTGAGAGAGTCAAACTACTTCATCACATGTGTGATACACAGTGAGAGAGTCAAACTACTTCATCACATGTGTGATACACAGTGAGAGAGTCAAACTACTTCATCACATGTGTGATACACAGTGAGAGAGTCAAACTACTTCATCACATGTGTGATACACAGTGAGAGAGAGAGTCAAACTACTTCATCACATGTGTGATACACAGTGAGAGAGTCAAACTACTTCATCACATGTGTGATACACAGTGAGAGAGTCAAACTACTTCATCACATGTGTGATGATACACAGTGAGAGAGTCAAACTACTTCATCACATGTGTGATACACAGTGAGAGAGTCAAACTACTTCATCACATGTGTGATACACAGTGAGAGAGTCAAACTACTTCATCACATGTGTGATACACAGTGAGAGAGAGAGAGTCAAACTACTTCATCACATGTGTGATACACAGTGAGAGAGTCAAACTACTTCATCACATGTGTGATACACAGTGAGAGAGTCAAACTACTTCATCACATGTGTGATACACAGTGAGAGAGTCAAACTACTTCATCACATGTGTGATACACAGTGAGAGAGTCAAACTACTTCATCACATGTGTGATACACAGTGAGAGAGTCAAACTACTTCATCACATGTGTGATACACAGTGAGAGAGTCAAACTACTTCATCACATGTGTGATACACAGTGAGAGAGTCAAACTACTTCATCACATGTGTGATACACAGTGAGAGAGAGTCAAACTACTTCATCATCACATGTGTGATACACAGTGAGAGAGTCAAACTACTTCATCACATGTGTGATACACAGTGAGAGAGAGAGTCAAACTACTTCATCACATGTGTGATACACAGTGAGAGAGTCAAACTACTTCATCACATGTGTGATACACAGTGAGAGAGTCAAACTACTTCATCACATGTGTGATACACAGTGAGAGAGTCAAACTACTTCATCACATGTGTGATACACAGTGAGAGAGTCAAACTACTTCATCACATGTGTGATACACAGTGAGAGAGTCAAACTACTTCATCACATGTGTGATACACAGTGAGAGAGTCAAACTACTTCATCACATGTGTGATACACAGTGAGAGAGTCAAACTACTTCATCACATGTGTGATACACAGTGAGAGAGTCAAACTACTTCATCACATGTGTGATACACAGTGAGAGAGTCAAACTACTTCATCACATGTGTGATACACAGTGAGAGAGTCAAACTACTTCATCACATGTGATGTGATACACAGTGAGAGAGTCAAACTACTTCATCACATGTGTGATACACAGTGAGAGAGTCAAACTACTTCATCACATGTGTGATACACAGTGAGAGAAAGTGAGAGAGTCAAACTACTTCATTACAAACCACTTGTGTGATAGAGAGTCAAACCACTTCATGACAAGTGTGATACACAGTGAGATATTCGAACTACTACATCACATGTGTGATACAGAGTGAGAGAGTCAAACTACCTGATCACAAGTGTAATACACAGTGAGATAGTCAAACGACTTCATCACATGTGTGATACACAGTGAAAGAGTCAAACTACTTCATTCACATGTGTGTATACACAGTGAGAGTGTGAGTCAAACTACTCTCATTGACACTCTATTATTGTTATTACCCCTGATGAAGGATGCTCAAACATATTGATGGATCTTACAGCTGTGTGATACACAGTCAAGAGGCCAATTATTGTCCAGTCAAATCTGCCTCATCATTACCCTGTGAATACAACCTGAGATCCATACTGGTGTACGGTGGCATAATAGGGCCATCTGTTTTGTGTGTGTTTTTTCTTTGAAAGATTCAAAATACCTTGAAATTTCATACTATGTCCAAATTTCAAGTTAATAAGTCGATCAATATTCTACGGTGGCATAATAGGCCCATGTGTTTTTTGTTTGTTTTCTTGAAATTTCAAGTAGTAACTTGAAATTTCAAGATTGTAAGCTGAAATTTCAAGATGTCGATCTTAAAATTTTAAGTTAATAAGTTGAAATATCAAGTAATAAGTTGAAATTTCAAGATATTTTACTTGAAATTTCAGCTATATGATCGCGTAAAAATCTTGAAATTTCAAGATCTTACGTTAGTGGTATGTTAAAATTTCAACTTATTAACTTGAAATTTCAACATAGCATCTTGAAATATCGACATAGTATCTTGAAATTTCAAGATTTTTTACGCGATAATTAAGTTGAAAATTCAAGATCGACATCTTGAAATTGCAACTTACAATCTTGAAATTTCAAGTTACTCCTTGAAATTTAAAAAAAACAACCAAAACAACAACAGATTGCCCTATTATGCCACCGTAATATTCAATTCATTTTATTCAAAATCTTCATATCGAGTTGACATTTCATCAAAATATACTCTTCCAAAAAAGAAACGCATCATGAAAATAGAAATTTCATGTAGCAATGAATTAAAACGTGATTCATTTTACAAAAGGTTTTGCTCTGTTTATGAGTCCTATGGTGTTTATGTTTTAAAACATCACAACAAAACGCACCATCCGTAAAATACCCGTATTTAACAGCATGATTTTCAATTTCGGCGTGTAGTGCAATGCACGTGTGAAGGTTGGGGATCAGATAGTCTCAATGATGGGTATAAAAGGTTGATCGCTGTCTGTCGATTATTCACTGTATTTGGAATATTGTTGACGAACGCAAAATGCCACGTCTAAGTGAAGCCAACCGTCATATCGCCATCGGTTTGCTTGAAGCTGGCCAGTCTCAACGTGCAGTTGCCCGACGCATGAATGTTCACCAAAGCACCATTTCACGGCCCTGGTGCAGGATTGCTATATCCGGGTACATCACCTGCGTCGTCGAACAGCTACGGCGACCAGTACCGCTCGACAAATACCCGGATTGATGAGGCTTTCTGCACAGACCGTCAGGAACAGGTTGAGAGAGGCTGGTTTACGTGCCAGAAGACCTTATTTTGGCCCTGTGCTTCGACAACAACATCGTTGACATCGAGTTCAATGGTGCACCAACGTTAAGGCCTGGAACCTACCGATTTGGCGTAGAATCTGGTTCAGTGATGAATCACGATTTCTATTGGAACGACGCGGTGGAAGAATGCGGATGTACAGACGTCGACGTGAACGTTTCGCCGACTCTTGCGTTCCCCAGGTGGACAGATTCGGCCGGGAAAGTGTTATGATGTGGGGAGCGATCACCTGCCGTAGGAGAAGTGATTTGGTGATGATCCAGGGCAACCTGACAGCTCAACGGTACTGTGATGAAATCCTACGCCCACACCTCCTTCCAATCATTGATCGCCAGAGGGAGTTGTTTCAACAGGACACTGCCAGGCCCCACACAGCACGTCACACTAGAGACTTCCTCAAGAACCACAAAATCAATGTGCTCCCCTGGCCCTCAAGATCACCGGACTTAAACCCGATCGAACATCTGTGGGATGCCCTGGACAGACGGGTGCGACGCCGTAACCCTCAGCCCCAGACACTTCAGCAACTCGCACAGGCACTACAGGCAGAGTGGGCTGCGATTGGGCAACACGAGATTCTGAGACTTATTCGTTCGATGCCGAGGCGATGCCGTGCAGTTCTGGATGCCCACGGTGGTCACACAAAGTATTGACTTCAGCGCCACCACACGTCTTCATGTGACACTCAAACTGACTTTCCTCGAGTTGGTGCCAAAGACGGATAAGTCTGCATTCCCAGTGTGCACTTTCGCTATATTACATTGACTCATAAACCCTACAAGATGTTTCAAAATATACATAAAAATACAGTTGAAATTCCTATATGCGTTTTTTTGTTTTTGTAGAGTATATATTGAAATTTCGAGCTACTATTCTAACATCACACGGATATTTTCTAGGAAAGATGGGTGACCCAACAGACAGCACAAGCGTTGATGCAGCATCTCGGGTAAGTTTCTTTATCACTCATAATTTCTAAGTTGCCCTTATGTGTCGCAATCACACTGCATTCACTGCACTTTACGTAATTGTTTTCAGATAGGTATATCAATTTACTTTGTGTTCAAGCTCAATAGTGACTAATAACTAAATTTAGAACATTTGTAATAGTGTACTTTGAAAATATTTGCTTGGTGTTTTGTTGATGTTGAGTCATATGTTTGTTTGAAACTTATGTATAGCAACTTTATTTCAGGCTGAGGCAGCAACAATGAAAAGAGTTTCGAAACGTAAACAGGGTCTATTCGGACGGTTGCGGATTAAGCTGAATCGCACGTCAGATGCACCTTCTGAGGAAACAGCAACAAGCCCGCAAAGTCAAAACGCAATGAAACCTACAAAAAAAACTGGAATTGGCCTATTGCAGAGAGAGGGTAATATTTTCAAGTGAAAACGAAATCTGGAGGGGGCACAAGAAATGTATCCGTTTCTAAACAGGCCACCAAACCAGATTTGATATGTCAAGCAAAATCCTTGTTCTTCCCTGGGGGTGATTCTGTTAAATTTGGACTCGAAGCAGATTACCAGTTTGACCTTATGGATTACCAATTTGTCACTCTCGAGGAGGATATAACAGTACGTCGATTATCTGAAGTAACAGGACTCAGTAACCTCAGATTATACCTTGCAATCACGCCAATACATTCTGAGATAAACACATCTGCTAAAAAAACCAACGTTCCTGTTTCATCTTCACAGGCAACATCTTAACAGGCAACCGACGTTCCTGTTTCACCTTCACAGACAACCAACGCTTGGGATCAATCTGGAGTTCTAATTCAGCATTCAATTAAGCCACATGTTGATCAACTGGACCATAGCTCCTCATCAACTGAAGATGAACTTCCAGATATACTGCCTCTTCAAGCTGATGCTGATGTCACTTCTGATTCTTACGACATCTTGGATGACTTCATCGCTAACTTCGAGGACAGACAACATACGATTCGCCTACACAGATGACAATGAACTAAGAGCACGGTTTAAAAAACTCACCTATGAGTTGGACAAGGATGCTTTCAATTTCGAGATAATCCTTCCTAATGGCGAAATGAAGGTGGCAGAAGACAATGGAGGCGTTATGCGTGATGCACTGGTAGAGTTCTGTGACTCTCTCTTTGACCAGTTCTGTGTGGGCAATGTCAGCAAGGTACCATTCACTCGACATGATGACGAAACGTTGCATGTGTTCAACTGTGGAGTTTTCTGTTCCTGCATCAGATCGTACACGTTGAGGACAACCGTTAAGTTTTCTAACAGCATCGGTGTAGTAGCTGATAATCCAAGCTTGAAATTTCAACTTATTACCTTGAAATTTCAACTATTTTCAACTAAGTTACAATCTTGAAATTTCAAGTTATTACTTGAAAGTTTAAGAAAACAGCCCAAAACAGATGGCCCTATTATGCCACCGTACCATCCTCACCCGACGTGTCAGAGTGATTTGCCGTCCTGACCTCAGTCAGCATTTGCCTTGCCAACCTAGTCTTAAAAAACTATCAACAAGACTATCAAGACTTTTAAGCCAAGACCCAAGCCTGCCCAATCGCCCATCAGAATCACCATCCCCTATCAAGGCCTTGCTAGCCATCACGAAGAAAAAAGCCAAAACAGATATTACCTTCTCCAGCAGGAAGACTATGAAGACAGTCCTTTCAAGCCAATGTCAAAGGCACCAACAGTTCAAGTCTCAAACCCATAGGATGTATGTACCAGAATGAAACTTTTCGCGACAAACAGATTGGCGAAATCCTCAGATCCCTCAACACCAGACACAAAGAACACCAGACATATGTCGATGAACTCGACCAGAAATGCGCCATTTCCGACTACATTAGCAAGAACCAAGACCACAGCCACTAAAACCCTGTCCACTAGCAACAACTGGTCTCATGGAAGCTAAACTACGTCGATGGCATCAGGAGATCCCAACAAGCAATCAACCATGACAAGGGAACATACCTACCTAGCGGTTGGGAGTTATTGATTTGATTCTTCTGTCCTGGCCTCCATGTCTTCACTATCACCGATCAGAGCTATTACCCCCGCCTTGCCCTCCCTTTGTCCATTACCTACCAGTGCCTAATTACCTATCAGGACTATTTACGCCTGGATTAACTCATGGCTTGTATTTGTCCATTGCCATTACCAATCAACGCCGATAAACTACCGGCTTCCCTCATGTCGATCTTATCACCGTTGTCGTTTCACATGTTCTTGTATAGCTATCGCTTTCATAGTTTTCTTCACCTGACGAAGGAGTAAGAATATATTCCGAAACGCCGTGTTCCTCATATTACATACATTTTCACTTTTAATCATCGCACTTCAACAGTGACAGATGATAGGTTTCACTGAGGTACCATCCGAGCTGTACATCACTACCTGAACATGGAGCATGCTTCGCGGTCGGAACCTTGAACCCTTGAATGTGCTGTATCTATCATTTGTCATCCTCCATATCTAAAAGCTAAATCTCGGAAATCAAAGTCAATGTTTAAAGAAGGTCGAAAACAAACGATAAAAGGGAGATACTTATATTTTAGACAATTGATCCTTTACTGAGAGGATATTCATGATCATCTGGTAACGAATACTGAAATATCTCACAGAGGGTTTCTTGTAGTAGCGAATACTTTATTACAATAATAATTGTAAAAGTTACTGTTTTCAACTTTTGGAAGTGCTCAGACTTTTACTCCAAATCTTTCATCTTTCTCTTAGTGTCTGTAAGCTTTAAGTTGCATATTTGCCAGATCTTTCTTCAGAATTGCATTCTCAGCGACACCGTGAATAAGATCCACAGGGTCAACACCTAGAACAAATAAAAGAGTATTTATCAATATTGAAATATTTACAATAATAATTTTGTTTACTTCATGTAACACAATAATGACAAAGTTGACTTTACAGTTTTCTCAAATGTAATTCCTAATTACCGACAAGGTTTATTAAGCCAGCGCCAGTCAAGTCTTCAGGAACAAAGTATGGCAGGCTGGTGTTTCCTCAGACTGCCACTGTCACATTTGGAGAAAATTACCACCTGAATGCTATGTCCCAGCAGGAATGTGAGCAGACAGAACAGACAAGCAGAACTCAGGGTAACGGTGATATTTGGATCCAGGTGAGGAAAACAGATTAACTGCATCAACATTTGAACCACTGAAGCAATCACAGACACATTACCGAAACAGATTACTTGATTGCTAAGCCTTCACGCCAGTTCCAACAACATATGGGAAAATCAGCACGAGACTCGATATCGAACTGTATATAAATATGACCGGTAATCATGTACATGACTGTGCTCATGGTTTTTTTAATAGATATTTTTATTCATTTCAGTGGAGCATATACAAAATCGTAAAAGTCTGGCACAATGGAGTGGAACTGCTGGTATTATATACAGTATAGTAAATACATACATACAGTACATTGTATACATACACTACATTGTATAATAAATACAATGGCGTGGATCTGCTGGTATAATATACATTGTAAACCAAAAGTCACTGTGTTCTTTAATCTGATTGGTTGAAAAACATGATCGAATGGTATTCGATTCCGGCAATTCGCTGCGTGTTAATACGTACAAACATCGCTCACACCATTTTATTGTTACGTCGTCAGCTGTGATGACGTCATTCAAATTATATTGTGACGAAAAATCTTAATGACGTCACAAATGAGCAGTTCCAGATGCTACCATGGGAAACGGCCGGCTGATGACATTTCACTGCTGTACCTGTACTCGATGTGTAGACACAAAAACGTGTGTGGACCTTTTGGTTTACTTTTGTGTTTACAATGTCGATAAACATCATGTGTTGGCCAATTTCCGGGTGTTATTGAGTATTTGAAGAATGGGAATATTTCATTTGAAACCTCCGGCTGACGCCGTCGGTTCCAAATGAATTCCCTTTCTTCAAATGCTCAATAACACCTGGAATTCGGCCAACACATGATGTTTATCTCCTAAGTATAGTTTGGCATAATAACTACAATGGAGGGGATCTGCTAGTGTAATATACAGTATATTGTAAACCAAAAGTCACCGTGTTCTTTAATCTGATTGGTTGAATAACATGATCGAATGGTATTCGATTCCCTGAAATTGCAAGACTATTCACTGCGTATTGACACGTACAAAAATCGAACACACCATTGTATTGTTGCGTCGTCAGCAGTGGTGACGTCATTCAAATCATATTGTGACGTAAAGTCGGAATGTCAATGAGTGCAGACAGTTAAAGTCATGTGGGCCTTTTGGTTTACTTTTGTGTTTACAATGTCGATAAACATTCATTTGTGCTTCAAATACTCAATAACACCCGGAAATTGGCCAACACATAAGGTTTATCTCCTAAGCATGGCATACTAGTAGTAGATACAATCAGTAGTCCATAGTACACCCGTAAGGGCAGGCACAGAGGCTATAAATTCAATTGTTTGGGCCAGACTGTGCTCATGTTGTTGATATGAATTGTTGACCTGAATGAGTGCCTCTCACCTTCAGCATGTGAACCAGTGCTCAAATACACATTGTGCAGATTGCAATTTACAACTTGAACATGCCATTGGTAGGGAACTGGGTTAATGTGAGAGTGAAGTCTTTGTGAGTTTGGCGACGGAAACTTTGCGATATGTCACAGCAAAGGGAAGGATAGGGTACGACAAATTTCCTGTATACCTACAAAATCAATATATCAAGAGAGTGACATTTATGTACATTAGGTTTCCATCAGTAACAAGTAAAGATATGTTGTTCAGAAAGCTACGGATAATAATGTAAAACCATTAATTGTCACAAACTTAATACTTTTTTTTATAAATAATCGGTATATTGTGACAAATGATCCCATGTAAGTGTAAAATAATACAAAGTGTTCCGATTAGGGTTTATCCCATTTCATCATAAAGCATGTGTTGTTTTATAAAAAACAACAACAACGTACATATGAATTTCCATGAATTGGTCTAATGTCACAGAAACTTTGTGATTACGAAATTGATGTAACAGAAAATATTACCAAATATTATTTGACTTACAAATACATTTGTGATACAAATTTACCGGGTTTTCTTGCTAGATATTAACTTTTTCTACTGGTGTGTGCTATTCTTTCGGCTGATACACTCATATTTTTAATCAAAATGACTTTGATTCCGTATTATGATAACATTATACATGTATCTATGCTATATCTTGACTTGCCCCAGTGAATTACAATTGTGTAAAATAACATTGACATGATGAGATATCGAAATTTAATGTCTAAAATACCAGAAAATAAACCAATAATTACCATTTCGTCTTGTTAAAACGCATCCCAGTGCAAAGACTCTGTATCATAATGCAAAGACTCTGTATCATAATGCAAAGACTCTGTATCATAATGCAAAGACTCTGTGAAAAATCACAAAGACTCCGTGACATATCGCAAAGTTTCAAGCGCAAAAATCACAAAGAATCCAGTCTCACTGTAACCAAGTTCCCAACCAGTGATGTCTAACTAGCTGTGACAAACACAGTGTTTCATCAGCATGACAGCAATGTTCAGTTTCTTACTTTTGGATTCTTGGCTTCAATATAGTTAACAGTATGTGCGAAACTCATTCTTATTTACCTTAGTCTACTCACATGTTTGTATAATGTTAAAACAACACTCATGCTTTCAATTTTCCTAAAGCACAATAAGTAATTTGAGTTTAATCATATTCTTAGATGAATTCTGAAACATCTATGTTTTACTTCTGTCCAAATAACTTTACGGCAATGTCTACTTGACTGCATGTTGCAAGTATATATATATATGTGGAGGCTAGAGATGTAATTAAGTACATACAAACACAAAGAAAGAAAAAGGTGTAATATAGTTTGTACAAACAATAAAGTGACACGAAAGAGAAGTATAAAATAAATGATTTTACAATAAGGACAATAATGTCTTTACATAGCAGAGTGGTTTGAGAGTCTATGATTGTAAATCAATATTTTGTGATTAGTTTTACGTATTTTATCTAATGAGGTAAAACAAATATGTTAGACTATATTTACTATCAATACATAATGCTGTTTAAAAAGTGTAACAGATGGGACATTTTGGATCCTTACACACCAGTGGGTGAGATACATATGTGAGAAAACTGGTATCAAACATATGTAGGGGGTCGATTTCCAAGCCCGTGATTGGCTACTGCCTGGTGATGACCTAGGTTCAGGATTTGACGGACTACCTTTCTGATTAAATTTCATTTATAAGTTACTCGTGCTTCCATCGAGCCGGACTATGTTACTCATGTCAAACACCTTTACACCTACCTGTCACTTTCCCGAGTTTATCACAAACAGGTATTCATACAATAAAACACAATTAAAATAAACATAGCACAAATCTAGTATATTTTCTAATTCCTATTATTAATAAAATGATTTTAGTCATGAATTTAAAATGGCTTGAACAATCAGTGATACCTGTGTAAACAATTGGGCATGTGAATATCGCCGTTAGAGATAAAGACAGGGTTCCCTTTGAACATTCAAAATGTACAACATTGGTACAGTTACTACAACGTCTGTGCCCGTTCACCGTGAGACATATTTGCCTCGTGGCTTCCTTGATGAATTGAAGATGACATTTTTCACTGATAACCATGATGATTCTTCCGATAAAGATCTACTTCCAGCTCCGAGCTACTATGTGGTTATTCATGTTAACAAATTCACTCATGACAATTAGAACCAAATCACACTCAGTGAAAACAATGTACAACATGGAACGTTTGCAAGGGTTCATGAGTGCAAATGGCGGCACACGTCTTTTCGAATCAGTCCAACATGTACATGAATGGTTGATCTTGTCATTGCTTAAAATATTCCTCCGACGCATAGTAATGCTGATTTCATGTCATCTTCACATGCAGGATGTAATCAATTCACATTTCATAACACCAGTAACATACTAAGTGGCAGTTTCTGACTCTGGGAAAACTAGAAGGCTGTGGCGAAGAAGAGTAGTCCGTCATCGATGATGGACCTAACCTCAGCAATGTCACATTCAAGCACACAGGTTATACCTAATTACACACACTCAAAAGTTTTGCCTCCGGATAACATTGACCGTAAATTGGTACACAAGACTAGTATGTAGATCCCAAATAACGAAAGATATCCAAACAATCTTCCAATGACGACAACCATCAAACGATTACGATGACGTCACATGCTCAATTATTTTATGCTTGTAAGAAGTAAAATCATCTACATTTACATGGTAACCTCATCGTTTTAGAGAGTTTCGTAAATTTTCTATGATCTTGTCTAGTTTCAATTATCATTTTCGCTTTGATAATGCGAAGATGTGGCAGAAACGTTTGTGCGGAAGGTCACCTTAGCGATGAGTAGTGTTTAGGAAGCTAAGTGACGACACTCATTCATAAACGTTCTGTTATGTGTTATTGCGCGACTACGATGGGAAAATATCAGTTTGAATCTATTCCACCAAAAATGGTGCGATTTTATGATGTGTAAAAACAGATTACTGTACTCGTATCTGTGAGATACCATTTATCTTACGACTCATTATTTCAAAATGTATCTAACTCGCTTTCGCTCGTTAAATACGTTTCGAAATAACTCGTTGTAAGATAAATGGTATCTGACAGGCAGTCGTGTAGTAATCTCTATTTACACACAAAAAAGTGTTTCTCGGACTTACATTTCCATATCGCATTTGTAACGTACATGAAGAAATTAATTAAGGAAATGATATTTCCTATAAACGAGTACATTGTGGCTTGGATGTATTTGCAGCTCCTGATGAATACATACACGAAGGTGATTTGTTACGTAGTTTTAATGGAGAGGAAGTGCTTCGTCTAAACATAGCATCCAGTGAACAATGCAGTAACACAGCATATGTTCTTTTATTCATCACGTCGACAGCCACGTGTTTGTACCGAGCTCATGTTGTGATATGCAGAGACGGGGCACAGTATAACTGTCAGTATAGGCCCTGTAACTCTAATAGGGATAACAACGTTCCTCGGGAATGGCGACAGAGCCTCTAATTCTTTGGTGATGTCCATTTTTTACCTTTATGCTTTGAAATATACATTTGATGTTTGATCATATCAAACCATACAAATGTAACCACCTTATTTGAATTCGATAGTCCTACTTCGATAATAATCGTGTTATCGCGTGCCACTATACATCTTCAATCAAACAAACAAGGCGGGTATATATCTGACATTTGATGTATCGACTGTGTTCCAAGTCATTCTGGCCGATAGGCCATTCATAAACTGAGGTAAACGTGAACATTGTAACCAATGTTCTCTTGTTTGTTTGTGTTTTTATTCAAAGGCTGATATAATTGTCAGTATTGATTGGTCGAAGGTGATCAGTTAACCATCCCTCGTACACAAATGATTACATTCTAATCTAATTTAATCTAATCATTTTGTGTAGCGCCGAATGGTTCCAGGTATACTGTTCACTGGCGCTTTCACATGTTCACAGTATGTACACATTATACACAGTGCCTTTTGGTTTAACAGTCACAGGCAGTTTTGAAGACATGGGTTTTTAAGTTTGTCCGAAATGTTGATGGCGTTTCTGATAGCTTGATGTTGTCTGGAAGAACATTCCACATTGATGCTGCTGCGCGTCTGAAGCTGCGTTCGCCCATTGCTGTTTTACATCGAGGCTTTTGGAGAAGGTCCTTGTGTTGGGAATGCAGTGTCCGGCTTGGTGTGTGAGGCTGAACAAGGGGTTTGAGATAAGAAGGAGCAGAGTCTGTCTTGAGGCACTGGAAGGTGTGGAATAGGATTTTGAACTTGATTCTGCTGGAAACTGGTAGCCAATGGAGTTGTTTGAGAACAGGAGAGATATGTTGGTGCTTATATGTCCTGGTAATGATTCTGGCAGCTGTATTTTGGAGGGGTTGAAGTTCATGAAGGAGTGTTGAGGATATGCCATATAACAGGGAATTAGAGTAATCTAATCTTGAGATGGTAAGAGATTAAGCTAGCATTTTAGTTGATTCTTGAGAAAGGTATCTGCGGAGTTTCCAATCTGATGGAGATGGAAATGACCTGTTTTGCAAACTGCTGCTACTTGATTCTTCGTTGTCATTTTGGAGTAAAAAACAACGCCCAGATTCCGTACTTGTTTACATTATGTTACTGGTGTATCTCCAATTCTGCATGGGATTTTAGAATCAGGTATCTTCTGTAGTTGTTGATGGGAGCCGACAAGAAGAACTTCAGTTTTCTCCTCGTTCAATTTCAGGAAGTTATTTTTCATCCAGTTGCAAACTTTATCAATGCATTTTTCTAGTCTGACAAGTTCAGTGGTAATGCGGTTTGGTCTGGCAGCAATAAGGTTCTGTGTGCCATCAGCGTAGCCATGGAAAGGTATTCTGTAACTTGTGAAGATATCACCAAGAGGAATGATGTACATGGTGAAGAGCATTGGGCCCAAAAAAGATCCTTGGGGGACGTCATAAGACAAGGGACATGGTTTAGATGTAGAGTTCCCAATTGTTACACACTGAGACCGAAGGTGCAGATAGGACTTTAACCATATAAAAACTGTACCTGTGACATAAAATCTGACTCTCAGCCGCTCTAGAAGGATGTTATGATCGACTGTATCAAAAGCGGCTGAGAGGTCCAAAAGAACAAGTATGAGAACCTCCTGCTTGTCCATGGCTGACGGGATCTCGTTCTGAATTTGCAACAGGGTGGTCTCGGTACTATGGAACATTTTATAGGCAGGCTGAAGTGTTCTTGTAGGTCGTTTTCTTCCAAATGTTTACGAAGCTGGCCCGCGTTTCACAAAAGCCTCCTAAATTTAGGAGGTCGTAGCCCATACGACCTTGTTTACGACCCTCTTCCGACCTCCTTTACGACCGTTTCACAAAGACGTCATATCCATGTCGTACATTGTATAAGAGGTACTTTGTTGCAAAGCAACGCATAAAGCGAGACCTGCTTATCTTGTTATTCCCAAAGTATTTCAAAATAGAAATACAGTTTGAATAACAATGCAAATGTTATGTGTTTAATTCAATGTACAGGTTATCTTATCGTAAAAAAATATCAATAAATGAATTATTTTGGATTCTCTCACTAGATTCCATTGAAAATTACAAGATAAAATGTATAAATCATTTCCATTAATATTATCAGTTTTACTTATAAGGTTTGAATTAAATCGCTGTCCATTAACTTGTTCATATGAAACTGCAATATTAGTCCCAATGTATTGAATATTGCACACTATAGGACCTAAAGTCAATGTTGCAGTTATGGCTACGCTTGATCTACGAACACTTGTGTAAAGGTTTAAAATATGGTGTGATACTCTAAATGTGTCAGTTTCTTTTGTAACTTTTATTCAAACAATCAAAAACTTTCAAAAAATAAAAACGTATACCCTGTATCCAAGTATGATATGATATTGAACAAGGCTAAATGTAGGTACTGACATTGGTTTCATGAAAAAAAAATCTGAATGATACGCAAAATATACATCATAGTACTGAAAGTGTAATCAGAAGGATAGGCCACTCTTAATATTTATGCATGTGACCTTTGACCAATATCAAAACGAGGTCATACCCGCGTAATCAGCGAATCGTGATGGCGACAAAATCCGGAAGCGATCTCACGGCGTTCCTGTCTCTCACATTTTCCTTCGTGGAGACTTATATACAGATAAATAGCAGAAGTGCCGGGACTTCCCACCTGAACAAAGGCTTCAAATATTATATTGAAGGGTTCATTTTTAATTGGCGAAGTAAGTTTCATTCATCAATTTCCAATGTTGTAAATGGTACAGTAACGATCGCACTGGCTGCCAATGTCATTATGTCATTGCTGATTTCATATATACATCAAACATGTTCTCTGTTCATAACACTTTGTGTATTGTTATTAATCATTCAGAAACAAAACCATGCAATATTGATCTAGTTCACTGCTTGTAAGAAATTCTGGCATTGTTTAAAGGGAGATACTCACAATTTCAGCATATTATCATAGTTCATAATTCTGAGCATTTTTACTACCTGTGTATATTTCAAAACATTGATATCTATAAAAATGTAAAAGATCTGTGTATTAAAAAATATACAGTCGATGAAATATTACAGATTTAGCTGTAATCACATTTATTAATTTATATTAACAAGTTTGTTTTGAGCATTTGTCATAAATCCTTTGTTAAAGTAACATTTATTCAACAGAATCAATAATGACATATTTTGACAATGTAACAATTTAAATGTAACTTTGTTACCACAACATAATCTTATCTGTAATACAGACAGGCAGACAGTATATATTCAGTAAAGAGGCCTTCGCCCATAATACAATCAGACTGACATTGTGTTTAGTGGGTCCGCATTACAACTTTGCAGCTCTATGTCCTGGAGTGCAGTTTCTGTACATGGTATAAGTATAGGCCAACACTGTATATGACAGCATCATTTTTGCTTTGCAAAAGATTTACGACAGAGTAATGAGTAAGTGGTTCTTTAGTGAACTTTGTTATATATTTCGTTCTAGGTATATCATAGGCATTACAAATATATAGTACATGATATTCCTTTTCTATATAATGCTGACCTCTGGTTTTACAAAAAGGACATAGCCCTTCGTTATATTGAATTCCATTATACCTGCCACATTCAACAGCCGTATTAAATTACTGCATCTAAACCTTGATATAGCAATTTTTATATGCACAGGGATATCACAACACAAATATATTTCAACATTTAACAAAGTTTTGAACTCCTTGTAAAATATACATTTAGGAGATTCACTAATTGATGAGAACCAAGACTGTTTTAAGTCATCACCTAGCCTTAGCTTGAATAGATACACAGAATATTCCACATTTCCAATTTCTTGGCTTAGCCAAGCCTAACCAAATCCATATTGAAACAGGATGTGTTTAACTTTGGTTACCCAGGTATTATAGCCTAAGCTATCTGGTGATCTGAACATGTAATACAAATTTGTATTTTGAGGTTTTCAGAAATTGATTTGATTTGAGTTTTTACTATGATCATAGTTTCATAATAAGTCCTGAAACTATTATAAACTCTGATGAAAACTAACAAACACTGTAAATAAATACTCTGTTATACCATTAGTGTAAATATGATGTATATATTATGTTCTCAAAAAAATGCAATACAAATTTCAAGCTAATCAACATTAAAACTCAGTCAGTATTCTTTCATTTCTTTTTTATCAAAGGTCCTTGAAAACTTGATGTAATGCATGCTACAGTCCACACCTGATTAATGCTGCCCAGTTCAGCAAGAGAGACTGTAGAATCAAACAGGTGATTCTCTTTAACCCTTCTGATCAGTCTTATACATGAATCCTAAGGGATGCAATGGACTGTGTCTCCCATACTTCACTAGGCGTGAACTGTCCAGAGGAATACAGAAATGGAGGAATGTTCAGACCAACACCTTTCTCACTCAGTATACTGGCAATAGTAAAACCCTTATCAGTCATAACACTGTCCCCAGGTTCCAGCAAATCTAGAATTCCAGACAGTTTAGTTATTTCAACATCTGACATGACACCTGTGTACAGATTAGATACCAAGGTAATAGCACCATTTGGGGCACTACCAATCAGACCTTTCAGAGTGCAAGAGCTCTTGTAATGGGAGTAAAACATGGAATTTAACACCAAAGCTGGGGGAATTTGGATCCTGAGCTCAGTACAATCTAAAATGACTCTTGTAGATGGGTAAGTTATCTGAAACTCAGGAGGCATGTGTCTGTCTACTGTCACTCAATAGAGAAAATTTGCCCAGGTGATAATTTTTCGACTAACAGTCGAAATATGGCAGTTAAAACGAACAGCAAGATCCTGTTCTGGTAAACCAAGCCCAAGGCGTACAAAAAACATGAACATTTCATCAATAAGGGCCATATTTCTTGGTCTACCGGCAAGAGAAATGGCATTTGAGCATGTATAATACATACTGCACATATTGGAGGCACTTGGTTTTACAAAGTCAAAGAACTGTTTGAACAATTTATAGCTACGAAAAGATGTGTAGTACTGGATCATATCATCATTTCCAGCAAATCTTTCCAGTCCAAATCTCTCATGGGTGAGCTGTTGTTTTAACAAATCTTTCTCCTCCTCAAGTTCTTGAATTCTTTTTAGAAGCACCTGTGAATCAAACAGACTGATATCTGTCTGGGTCTGAGCTGACAACTGGTGCTCGCCTTCTGCATGAGGGTCACAATCTGACATGGAGTTTGCATTTTCAGGACTGACAAAAATAAAGAATTTACTTTCAGTGGAAATCAAATGTTTGTATACTTCAACATTTATTCATTTCTAAATATTATGATGAGGTATGAGGGTCATCAGTGATTGTGAATCAATCATCTGAAATTTAATTAGATGGAAATGCTTTAAATTAATGGATACCACAAAAAAGAAAGACATCTTTAGTTAAAGAGCATTTGAACTGAAGTAGTGCTTACACATCTACCAATTTGGTTCTAACTCTTAAACTGACCTTTCCCATGAAATTACTTGTTTTGGCATCAGTGGATGACGGATGGCTGGTGCTTTTCTGGACTTCATATTTTCCAAGTTCCAAGGAAATATGGATGGCACAGATCCTTGCTTGAGGGTCCTCCTTACCGGTGTGTACTTGTAGTCCTCAGGCCGGAAATGCTTCGAGCAAACAACACTCTTCCTGGTGATCTAAATACAAGTGAAATTAAGATAAGTCTACTGTCATTATAGATTTTGAGCTCCAAGATTAAAAAATTATCTCTTTTTTCGAATTGTTACAAGAAATAGTTGTTTATAATAAGTGATTCTATAATAATTCTTTCTGGGTCCACCTGCCATTGTTTCAAATAGGACCACGTAAGGCTAATGTATGCAATCGTCCTGGTAATTTAGTAACACGAAAGTATAGTTGAAAACAAATTTGACATGCAAAATGCTATCATGTAGTTGTTTGAGACAAAATATTTTTTGTCTTATAATCTGTTTGACAACTGCAGCTCCGATAATATATTCGTTGCTGTTTGGACGACTCAAATTCTCGAGATTTAATTTCGAAAATCCTGAATGAAAATTTTAATCTACCGTAAGAAGGGTCCTTCTTCCCGACGAATGGCAATTATCCATCTCCTTCGCACATCTTCAGCCTTCGGAAATGTGTGAAACGAAAGTGTATTGTTGTATCTCGCATCAGATGTACACTGAGGTACAGAGCAGTGATCAGCTGCCATATTTGCGGGTATGACCTCGTTTTGGAATCGGGCAAAGGTCACATGCATGAATATTAAGAATCCGCTATAGGACGATTGGGTGTACTTTTGTTTCATCCGACCTCCACCCCAAAGATATTGCCTAATATACTGAAAGCCATTAAAAATGCTATTTGACATTCATACCTTCTTTACTCACACCAATTCCAACATATATAAACCTAACTGGCAGATATGTTTTAAGTGAACGTCTGTGAATAATTTCATCTGAAAATGTCCAGTCAACAACAACATCAGTGACGCAACAACGACATCACACAAAGGAGGGGTCACTTGCAGTCAATATCGTGTGTGTCCACCGTGCGCTGCAAGACATGCTCGCAGTCTTTGGGGCATTGAAAGACACACATTTCTCAGGAACAGCTGTTGGATGGTCTGCAGCCTCTGATGGTCTGTGGTCTGATCATGACACCACCCCCTCCAAAACGATCAGGTTCAAGGACAGTTTGGCGCAAGTCTTTCTCCTTTGCGTCCATCTGCAAAGGATAAGTTAAACCTGGATTCATCTGAAAAAATGACATTTGGCCATGTCCTGTTGCCAAGATTGGCCCCATTTGCTGCCCATCGCTGTCTGCAAGTCTGTGGCGATGCAATAAGGTTGGACCACGGTACGGGTGACGACACCGGATGTTGAAGGCAGCAAGGCGTCCTTGCACCTTTTGGGCGCTGAAATGACGTTGACTTGTCCCAATTGTCCTCCTGCCTAATCATCAGCTGTTTGGAACCGATTTCGCAAGTGTGAAACTCGGATATTACGGTTTTGTCGAGCTGTTATCACAGGTGGTGCACCAGGTCGCGGACAATCAGCAACACTTCCGGTACCCCGAAAACGTTGTCTGAGTCGACTTACAGTGGATGGATGCACATTAAAGTGCCTGGCAATCATCACATCTGAAGCACCATGGCTGACCATACCGATAACCTGATTCCTTTCGTCTTGTGTCAAGTGTGGCATTTTCTCAAAGTGATTGAGTTCCACAATTTCTTGTGCTTTTACAGGGCCTGGGTGCAGGTAATGCATGTGCACAACGTGTTTCATGAATGTGGTTGTGTTTCCGAGAAATGTCACAGGTTCAGTTTTAAGTATCAAAGTTCATGTGAGAGGAATGCTCCGGGACTCGAACTCGAAATGGGCAAGAATAACAGCCTTTTATCCCTACATCCTCTGTATCGCAGGAACAAATCTTCAATAGAACTTTTGTAAGTTTCAGGACAACAAATACCAATTGCGTTTTTAATGGCTTACAGTATATGTAGTAGTACAACAATGTGGACGTGTGACATCACAACCGATGACCGATTTCTTACAAAATGGCGGCTTCGCTGACAAGGGTACACAGGATCAACATGACCCAAAGGCGATGAGGATCGTTTGTACATAAATATGAAATGTAAGTAATCAGAGTGACTCTGACTATCTGTGTATTGTCATATGTGTTCTTTGTAAGTAAGAGAAGAAGCCAGAAATGCTGATAATTACCGTTGTCGTTCTGCGTGATTTTGCGTCTGTTATGGCGTTACGCTGCAAGGAAACTTTGACAATTTCTTATGAAGTATCAAATCATTGCATTGTATCTATTTTTAATTTCCTCTTTCTTGCTATGATACTCTTTCCATACATATTCTAAAGGTATTGAGCCATTGCAAGCAATGAATAGCCGGCTGCTACGCAGTATAAATCGGAATTTTTCTTTGTTTACATTTCAAACTACCGTAGCGCAGTCTTCCGAGCACAGCGTTTGTTTTCACACCCAATATCCAGTTGGTATTGCTAACAAAGACCAACTGTGACTTGATTTTAAAATGTATGGGGAATTTAGTGATGCATTTGTCGCAGCTGACTATAAAATATATGTGATGTAATAGGCGTCTCAATACCGGCCTTTGCGAGACGTGATTTTGTAAACACTATCCCAATATGGTGGAAAGCGCACTTCGGCGTTCGTGTTAGTATATTTTCGAAAACATCCAAACCGATTCTAGGTTCATCGGTTATTGTGACTAAAATGGCGACATTTACGATGAAGCCTATTTTGAAAGGTTATTTCAGCACTTTAGCTTTGTCTGAGATTTTAGTGGATGGTCTCAAGAAACAGGGAATGTCCCGCAGAATACATAACTGTGAAGTATATTTGTGTGCGTGACATATTTAGAATTTTATTGGACTTCAAAGTGAGGGTTGAAGAGGAAGGACATATGTCCCTGTGGCACCGAGGGCTTTTTTCATCAAGTCCAGATACACGGCCAGAGCACTAGCGGTGTCGCAGAGTATTCTTGACACACTAGCTCGGGATACTCCATGGAGATCCCCGATTTCGCTGAGGAAAACCCCTTTTTGCCAAATACCTCTGTGTACACAACACTTGCAGGGAGGTCGGAATAGCATGTGAACGCCTTGTAGGTTTGTTCAGTTGGGGCTCTAACTTTCTGCACAGTTAGAAAACAACATGAGTGTCGAGCACGTTCGACCTGTCTCAAAATTTCTTAGATCTTCTTTGTTAGCGCGTTTTAATCACTTGCAGTGCCATAATCGTTGACGCCATCTTTGTAGTGTTTATGATCTCCTAAAGCATTTACGACAGGTCAATCGGGGTCCTAAATTTTGGGCTGCTTACGGCACAGTGTAAATATACGTCTTTGTGAAACAGGGTAAAAAATAAGGTGGTCTACGACCTGCCTTACGAGGTCGTACCGGTAAGAGGGCTTTGTGAAACGGGCCCCTGATATGCAACTACTTTCTCCAGAACTTTAGACAGAAAGGGAAGATTAGACACCGGTCTATAGTTTTTCATGATATTATGATCGAGGGTTTCTTGATGAGAGGCCTGATGTAAGCAGCTGTGAAGCATTTTGGAACTTCTCCCAAAGACAACGAGTTATTGATGACGACACTTAGTGGCAAATTAACACAGTCAATATTGCCATTCAACAACCATGTTGGTAATGGAGCCAACTGACAAGACTTTGATGGAGACTTCAGTATGATCTTTGACAAGTCCTCTTCTGAGACAGGTTGGAATGACACTAATTTCACTGAGCTAGAGACAGGGAGATGATGTGGTTCTTGGTGGACCTGAGAACACTCAGTGTCATGGCGGATCTTTTCGATCTTTGAATTGAAGAATGTTGAGAAATCTTTAGCCAGTTGCAAAGTATCTTCATAATCTGGGAGAATGTCATCACCTGATGTCTTCAGCATGTTGTTAATGGTCTTGTACATCGCCTTTGGGTCATGTTGACATTCCTTGAGTCGAGAGTTCACATGGCTTAGACGTGTAATCTTTACAAGTAGGTTGTACTCATTTCTCGATTTCTTGTACATCTGACGAAGAATCTCTAATCCAGTTTTTTTCCACAGCTTTTCAGCTTTCCTCCTTGTCCGTTTGGCATCTTGTTTGATATTGGTGTACCAACTGGTGTCGGGTCGGACAATGATATCCCTTGTTACTTTAGGTGCGTGTTTGTCCATAATTTCAGTTAGTGTAGAATACAGCAAAGCAGCCTGGCTATCCACTTCAGTCATCTCCTGTATTTTCCTTCCTAAATCTGAAGCAGCTATGTCTGCTTTGAACAGATCCATATCTAAATACTTTGTTTTCCTGAAGGTTACTTGTTTTTGCAAAGGTTTCGGTTTTGGCAGTTGTAGTGACGAAAAGATAGAAAAAATGGTCGGATATCATGTGATCTTGGACTGTAACATTAGAATGTGTGTTTATCTCACATATATGTTATGAATGTATACATAAAGGAATATGAAAAGAAACCATTTTAATTACTGTTGTTTACCATGTTCATTCAAGAATACAAAACTTTACGTTTTTACATCGTATTAGTTCCTCATCAGAGTAATTGGTAGTGTAGAGTGTAGAAGTATAGGCGTTCTGAGTGGGCGTTATTTACCGTTAGCTTTTGACCACCGTGCCATGCGTTTGGAGAGAGACAGCATATAGTCCAAGAGATAAGGTCCATTTATTTATCCCGACGGGTCCAAAAGGTTTGAACATTGGTTCCCATGGAAAAATGTCTGAATTTTCAGAATATGTAAGTCTTACGAGTCAAAACGTGACCATTTTTTCGCTAGAGGGCGCTGAAGTCATGACTCAGCTTTTTTTCACCTACTACCCCACTACTGGAAATGGTGATTTTTTGTGTATGAAATACAAAGAAAGGGTGACATATTATATATCATATGAAAGCCAACACATTTCGCTTTAATAAAATCATAACATTAATTACATCTTTGTACTACTACTCTGTCAGTACACAGAAAAGAGAAAATTACATAAAAAATGATAAATCACACATCTTTCGTTTTTCACTATATATACAAATATATATACAAACCATTGAAGTGTATTTTTTTTCTTATTTTAGATTGACAATAGTAATATATAGTCAATCATTTAAAACAGGATAGTATTTGTAAATTGTTATGACATGCTGTTAGCTTCCCCAGTCTATTTGCCCTAAAGGATTATCTTATCTCAGCTGATATCTCTGTCACCAAGCCCGACCCCAGCCACCGTCTGTGACACCCGTCCTGACACACCATTTGAGACGACCCCTCCTACCTGTTTCTTTTTATAGTGATAGTGAGACTCCATGGTAGCTACATCCTTAATAGTTTCAGTATTAAAGCTATTATTGTTATCGTTTATAATGAAGATAAGTTTATTTTTGAAATGGGCATCTAAAAAGTGTCCTTTGCAATGCAGTATCATCGTACACTAATTTGCATAAAGTCATGGTCTGTTCCAAATAAGTCGCTTTGGACTTAAAATACCGCATCGCTCATATCTGCACTAATCTCTCCTCAGAAAAGTCCTTTTTTCTACGTTTCCTATCTCCCTACTACTGAGACTGTAGTTAGGTCGAACTTAGTTTAACAGATATTTCACACTCTCACATATTAACTGCATAAAGTGTAGATATAAATGCGAAAAAAAACCCAGGAATATTTTTATTTCCGACGGTACTTTAATAAAAATATTACACAAGTAATTGCAACCAGTTAGAATGTTGAATACCAGGTAGCAGAGGATGTGGTGTCAGATAACTATGCAAAATACCTAAAGGTGGACATGTTATGGATGATGGGTTTCCCTTGGAATCAACAAACACCACTTTGGATTGGTTGGAATGGCAGATTAACTGCAGACTTGTTACCACAGCAAAAGCTTGGTTACATGAAAAATCTGTCACAACCACTTACACCACTGAATGTTGTTGCCCAAACCCTAAAAGTGTCCCAAGATGTAGCAAGGGAATGCAGTTAGGTCAGCCTGGTAACCTATGACCTTGCTGTTGCGAAACTGGCTCTGAAAATCCAAGCACAAGAAGCTCCTGTCAATGACAACCTCTACATATGCTTTGGTAACTTCCACATAAGCCTAGCCTACTTTGCATGTCTAGGATACCTCCTCGATGCCTCAGGCTGACCATATCTCTTGGCTGAAGCTGGTATACTTTCCGGTGGTTCACTGAATGGGTTCCTTTCAGGCAAACATTACAATAGGTGCAAAAGGATTCATCTGTTACTGTCACTTGCCTTCTGGAAAATAGGTTTCAGATCCTTCTGTGACAAATACCCTGAATACATCACTGAGGCGTTGAAGAATCTTATATGGGAATTTTGAGCAAACCCAACACCAGAGTCTGTACAGTGTGCATTTGAGAATGAGGATCTCCAGAGAATCACACAAGCATATGCAGCATATTCAAGTGACACAAGAAATGGGCAACATGGAAAAACTGGACAATTTTGGATGATCTATATTGATCTGATCAATCTCTATCTCATGTTCAGCAGGGCTTACAGAACATGTGATCTGGATCTGTTTGTGCACTGTCTTGGACAGATGTGCCCAATCTTCTTGGCAATGAATAGGTCAAACTATTCACGCTGGATGGCACTGTACTACCTGAAACTGGTGAACATTGACATTGCACATCCCGGTGGAAGACAAATGCTTGAGAATGGAGGACTTATAATCAAGAGATCTGCCCAATTCTTTTCAAAGGTACCAGTTGATATGGCACTTGAACAAACAATTAATGCCGATGCTGCCTGCCTCTCGTAAGACAGGAATAGGAGCAATCGCCCGCTCCATATCTGCTCTTCGTCGTTGGATGGTGACACGATCAGAGCGAACCACAGTTGAGATGGCTGATATCAGAAGCTGCGATGAAATATCCCACGACCAAAGACCATCACGTGTCCATAGGGATCAGGAGGATGTTGCAAAGCTTGAACAGGCCTTTGAAAATAGTCTCAATCCATTTGGGGACAACTGAGACAAATCACAACTGTTTATCCTGTTCTGAAGAGATAGCATGTGACCTAATCTCTGTTAGGGAGAAAGGACAGGAGTGGTATGAGCAGTTCAAAGATGGATGTTTTAGTGATGCTGACAGGTTTGAAAAACCAATTCCAAGGCGTAAAGTTAAAAACTTTGCATCAGCTGGAGTAAAGGCTGCCCTGTCCGTTAAAGACAAGGTGGTTAAAGACTTGAAGTGTACAACAGATCTGTTTCGACGCTTACTTTACCTTGCAACAACATCAAAATTAGATCTTGAGGAAGTACTGAAATATCCACTCATCCCCGTGCCTCTCTGCCTAGGACACACTGATGGTTCCCTGAACAAAACTGACAAATCAAAGCTCTTGACCTGTCTTGAAACAAAGATTGACCACAATCTAGAAACAGTCATGTATTTCATACAGTCACAAACACATTTGCCATCCACATATGGAGGTGTTGCATTCACTATTCTTGGGAGACTATGTCAGATGGGCAAACGTGTGGACTTTATATGTGATACGTACAAATCGCCATCTATCAAGGATAGAAATGTGAACTCAGCACAACCATATCTGGCCCACTTCAGACAAGACCGAAAGATTTCAGTCAGGCATTAAGATCACCCTCATTCAAGACCTCGTTTCTTCGCTTCCTTGCTGATGAATGGTCAAAGGACAAATACAGTTCAACTTTGAATGGACATGACCTATATTTTGCTATTGATGGAGTGTGTTACCTTTTCTGCTCAACTGCAACTCACACTGTGCAGTTGTTAGGTCTGTTGTTCACCAACTTTAATCTGGATACGAAGAGGCACGCTAGAGTCATATATCAGACTGTCACTATAGCAAGTGAGCGAAAGTCTCCATGATATCAGTTCGTGCATCTGATACTGATGTCCTTGTCCTCCTCCTTCATCACGCACACTGCATGCCAAACGCCCAAGTAATGATGGATATTGGCAGTAGCAACAACAACACCCGTCGTTACATTGATGTTAGCTCACTTGCGAAAGCTATTAGCACATACATCTGTCAGGCACTTCCAGCATTTCACGCCTTTACAGCTGTGATTATATCTCAGCCTTCGCAAGGAAAGGAACATCTCGCCCATTTCATATAATGGAGTCTTCTGCAACTTTCACAGAGGCATTTGCAAGTCTTGGCAGGCTAGAAGAGCCAACAGAAGAAACTGTTTCTAGAATTGAACACTTTGTCTGTACATGTATGGGAAAGATGGTATCCATGATGTGAACAAAGCTGGGAACAGTGTCTTCAAAGATAGATATGCTCCTAAGGCAAACTGCTCACTTGACAAGATAAAAGGATGTGATCAAAGTGCTTTTCCTCTTTCCAAAGATGTCCTTTTGAGAAAACTATCCAGTGTCAATCATGTATAAGCAATTTGGAGAAATGCCATGTATTACTACATCAACTGTTGACGAAGATGATGATTCAGACGTATCAAATTTTGGATCTGATAGTGATTCGAGCAGTGATGAATCCTCTTACTAGTAGGTAATGCTTTTCATGGCACCAATGACCATAACTATACAACATTTGCATATGTGATCACTTAAAGCATGGCTGACATGTAGCAACCATGTAATAACATTCTAACTGGTTGCAATCACTTGTGTAATATTTTTATTAGTGTTAATGTTGTTTGTCAACTATTACTTTAAGCGGTAGAAGTAGTAGAAGTACAATTAAATGAAACTTTTGCCCTAGCCATGTGTTGAGGACAAAAATCAGTGGGATATCAGAATTGAAGACAAGAGTTATCTCCCTTTTCTGAAATTCAAATTTGACACCTACCTCACAAAACATGGTGTAGATCCATTAACAATTGATAGAAACTTATAATTCTTGTTTCAAATGATTGACTATATATTTGTCAATCAAAAATGAGAAAGGAATATACACTTCAATGGTTTATTTGTATATATAGTGAAAAACGAAAGATGTGTGATTTACCATTTTTTTATGTAATTTTGCCTTTTCTCTATAGTGTCACAGTAGTGAGTACAAAGATGTAATTAATTTATTTTTTTTAAATTTTATTGTTTTTAAAGATGTTTTACAGTCTATTCCGAAAACTCAACAAAGGACATTCAGGTTACAATACAATACAAGCATATGATGTACAAATCATGTGAACAGTTCATGACATGAAGACCAGAACTTATAAAAGGCGCTGATATTACACTCCATTAAAGAAGAGCACTTTGTTATCATAAAATAATGTCTAATTTCATTCTGGAAAACATGGAAAGGTGGCACACTGTTTTTTAATCTACTTCCAAAAATTAGGTTTTTAAAGATAATAATGATAATATTGAGAGGGTCATTGTTTTTGTCTGGGAAACCGAGCAATACCTGTCTTCTTGATACTTGATATTGACAAGAGCTTTATGATTTAGCCAAATTTCGAGTTTTAGCCAGATATGGTTGACTTTACTGCAAGACCAGAACACGTGATCGAGTGTCTCAATTTCGTTTTGGCAAAAGCTGCATTTTGAATTATTTATATACCCCATCTTAAATAGCTTTATATTTGTCGGTAAGATGTGATGTAATATTCTATATTGGAACCATTGCATTTTACTGTCATTGGTGCATCTAAATGGTATTTTGTAATAATTTTTCCAGTCGTCAGACAGGACTTTGTTGTTTAAGATACTTTGCTCCCATTTTTGGCAATGTAAATTTTTTGTAGTGACATCTGACAACAATGTTCTGTAAAACCGTTGTGTCCCCTTTGCATCCCTGAGGAGCTGTTTTATATTTGCTGGTAAAGTTGGGTTTGGTAGTTTTGACAAAGTCTTAAAATCTATGTTAAGTGTTTTCAAATATGACTTTACTGATCTAATGAGGCCAGTAACTGTTAGAAAATCAGTTTTTAAATGATAGTGTTTTAAAAAAAATTCAAAGCAGTATATGTTATCATTTAAGTCAAGTAAATCGTTGATACACCGAATTCCTTTATCATACCATTGTTTGTAAAAAATTGGTTTACATCCTACACATATGTTTTTGTTGTAACAGAGATTTTCGGCAAGTATATCATTTACGTCATAGTCAGTTTCATTCCGAGATATAAATTGCCACCAGGCACATAAAACATCCCTATAATATTTATTGTGGATCAGTGGGAGACATTCTTCTGACAGATATTGGCAGTTATAATCGAATACATAACCAGCGCCAAACTTTGGGAGATTTGAAATAAATAGATAGCACCAACTGGACTTACATCTGAAAAACCTTCTGACCATTGATAGTTTCTGAGCATGCATTAATGTCTTTATATTTGGCATGTTGAAGCCTCCATCTTGTTTGTCACAGATAATCTAGCTTCTCTTAATTTTATCAGGTTTATTGTTCCAGATAAATTTAAAACATTTCTGTTGAAATTTATTTGTAGTTTCATTATCTTGGTCAGGAAGTACACTGAATAAATGATTACATTTTGGGATGATCAAAGATTTTAAAACAATATTTCTTCCAAAGGGAGTGAGATTACGTGCGGACCATATGGACATTAGTGTTTCACAACTTCTTATTTTTTCTTTGTAATTTATCTCTACCATATCGTCTAAGTCTTGAGTAAATGTAATTCCAAGAAGACTAAAGTCACCCTGGTCCCAATTAAGATTTAGCTCCGAACATAGTTTCATTTTCGATCTTTTCTTTGATCCTATCCAAATGAGACGTGTTTTGTCGATGTTAACCTTTAAACCTGAAAATCTGGCGAAGAAACTAAGCACATTAAATACTGCATAGAGACAACGTTCTGAACCATCCAGGGTGCATGTTGTGTCGTCAGCGAATTGATTGAGTAAGTATTCAATGCTTCCAATTGAAATACCCTATATTTTTATTGTTTCGTATCATTATTGCTAATATTTCCGCACATAAGATAAAGATATAGGGGGGAGAGTGGATCCCCTTGGCGACAACCTCATTGAATATCAAACATATCCGTTCCATAGCCATTAACAAGAACATTTGATTCAATTCCTTGATATAGAATTCTGAACCATCTTCGAATTGATTCCCCAAAGTTGACATAGGATAATGTTTTGTCAATAAACGACCAATCTACCGTATCGAAAGCTTTTTCAAAATCAATAAGTAATAGAAGACCGGGGATTTGACGGTTTTCTGTATATTCCATTAGGTCGTAAATTAGTCTTGTAATGTCCCCGATATATCTGCCTGACATGAAGCCTTCTTGATCATCATTTATCAATTAACCAAGAACTGACTTTATCCTTTTAGATATTGCCATCGAAGCCGGTTTGTAGAAAACAGACAAAAGGGAGATAGGTCTCCAGTTTTTTAAGAGCAATTTTGATTTGTTACCTTTAGGTATACACGTTATAAGTCCACGTTTTAACGAAATAGATAATTCTCCTTTCAAATAAGACATATTGAAAGATCTGATGAAGTATTTATTTATATCAGTCCAAAAGAATTTAAGGAATTCGGCGGTAAAACCGTCTGGTCCAGGACTTTTATCATTTTTTAAACATGTAAGTGCAGCAAGCAGTTCTTCATATTGTAGTTTTCCTTCCAATGCTGCTGAAGCCAGAATAAAAAAACAAAAAAACCTCCTCGAACGCAAAGTCCAATGGGGGTCCACAGACAAAAAATGGATACAGATCTCGCAAACACACAGGTCACAAAAAGAGGCTGAAAACATGGATTAAACTGTACTCACATTATGATGTCCAGAAAGAAAAACACCTCGAAACAAAATAATAACATAAATCCAGTAGAAGTCCACGAAAGAAACACAGAAATACAGCCATAGATCTCACAAACACAGAGGAACTGAGCGTGTTGTCAACAATTAGACCATGTGTATAGAGATCATGAAATGCACGTGCTGGCGCGTAGCCACACATGTTGCCACACCACTTATATTGTTCATTTTTCTAGTGGCGTCCATATCGTATATATTAATGTTGTATATGCATATATGGAGAGAACAACTTGTCTCCCACAAAATTAAGTAAGTTATACCGCTCTTTTGGCGGGAAAGTAAATGGCCAAGGGAAAGTTTTGGCGAGAAAAGAGGAGTACTGTAGTTAGGCTCCAATAACAGTTGTTTGAAGGTACAATGAAATACGAAAACCTTTTTCCCCATGTGATCACAAAAAAGGCATATATACATGGATTAAACTGTACTCACATTATGATGTCCAGAAAGAGACGCACCTCAAAACAAGATAATAACATAAACCCAGTAGAAGTCCACGAAAGAAACACAGAAACGCAACTATAGATCTCACACAAACACAGGAACTGAGCGCGTTATCAACAACTTGACCACGTGTATAGAGATGAAATGTACGTGCTCGCGCGTAGCCACACATGTTGCCACACCACTTGTATTGTTCATTTTTCTAGGTGCGTCCATATCGTATATATTAAAGTTTATATGCATATATGGAGAGAACAGTTTGTCTCCCACAAAATTAAGTAGGTTATACCGCTCTTTTGGCGGGAAAGTAAATGGTCAAGGGAAAGTTTTGGCGAGAAAAGAGGAGTACTGTAGTTAGGCTCCAATAACAGTTGTTTGAAGGTACAATGGAATATGAAAACATTTTTCCCCATGTGATCACAAAAAAGGCATATATACATGGATTAAACTGTACTCACATTATGATGTCCAGAAAGAGACGCAGTAGTATATAGTATGATTGTCCGAGACCAAGTCCAACAAAAGCTTCTGTAAAGCTTTATTTCATTAATAAAGCTTCTGTCAGGCCGTTAGATCTCGCCGCCATTGTATATACTACTTTTGAATACCCAGTTAACTTCCCGGTCACTATGACCGCGAACTAGCACTTTCCTGATCATGTGATAGCTCTATGTCGTGTTGACAGGATACCTTTAAGATTACTCGACAAGGTAAGTGTTAAATAGTTTGCTTGGGGGGCAACATTGTGCCGTATGGTATGACCAATAATTCCTCTCTGACAAAACCTCTCCCTGGCCCATCTTTCAAGTAGTACAAGTTCGGCTCGTTGGCTTTGATGTCTACTTTATCTATGTTGTAAGTTTTGACTGACCATATCGGATCGGTGGTTCGTTTCCGAGTGTCCCCTTTCGTGTTCCCCCGGCTTGTAGAGGCACCTCACGAGGGCCCTATCGGGTATCTGTTTCTCCTTCCTACGTGGTGGTGCAGCCGACTCAGCCACCACTGATTTCAGTTTGATAACGTCTGCTGGTTTCTTGCCGGTGAGACGGGTGGTTTCGTGGTTGATAGCTGACACCACCTGAGGTAGCTGCGCTACCCATTCCGTTGATCGCTTTTCTGGGTTGACCATCTCTCTCGCATATTGGTGCCCGAATAAGCGCTCGGCCAAAGTCTGATTGAATCTCTCAACTATGGCTTGACTGCGATGAGCCCCAGCCGCGCCACGTCTGACCTGGACGCTGTGCTTGGCTAGCAGTTGTGACATGGCACCCATGAACTCCCGTCCGGGATCGACTTGCAGTTCGGTGGGCCATGTCAGCGGATTGCGTTTGTGCATGCGTTCGAATCCGCGGGCTACCTGGGCCGAGTCTTTCGTGGTTAAGGGTTCGGCTTCTTTGTAGAGGCTGGCAACGTCAACGGCGGTTAGGGCATACTTGTACCTCCTGTCGTGGGGGTAGAAACAGGAGGTCGGCCTGCAGGATATGGGTATGCTCATAATGAACCTGGGTATGGCGATGGCCACAAAGGACATCCTAGTAAAACAAGGGATACTACCTGAAAATATTATGAAGTAAATATAGGATGGCTACGATCGCCATGATGGTTGGTGGGGCGTTAGTAAATGCCCTGGCATTTTTCGGGAGTAATTTCCTCTTCTCGAAACTACGGGAGTCACACGCGGCTGAGATACAAGCAGAGAGGAAGCGACACGACCTTGCTATTGAGAAATTACAAGCTGCACAATCCGAGTACGCGAAACAACGTATCCAGAGGATCGATTACATTAACGAACAACTCAGGCGTGAGAACCATGCCATTGAAACCTTCCACGATGTCGACGACACAGCGAGAGAATACTACCTACTAACAGGTAAACAGCTGGAACCACTCAATAAGCCTACACTCGCTCAGTACTACACACCATCCAAGGGGCAAATGGACCGTGAACTGGTCTTCATCGCGCTGGGTATAGCAGCGACTGCGTTGGTTGCAAAACAATTAGACTAAGTACTCATATAAGTATACCAAAGATGAGACCTGCTCCGTACCGATGCGAATACATACTTATGGGGAAGAAAGAAGCCTGTGATAGGAGATGCAGGACTGAGGGGTTCTGTTGTTTCCACATGGGAAGCCCTAACTACACGTGTTCTGTGTGTGGTATAGGGGTTAAAGGGCACTACTGCCTATGCAAAGCTCACGGGGCGAACATAGTCAGACATCATCTCATCTACGAGAAAAAAAAGGCCTACATAAAAGAACGTAGGCGACTTCTCAGGATAGCAGTGTAAGGCTGGTCCCTTTGCCAGTGGCCCAATTAGAGACTGTGCACACCTAGGTATAACTATGTTTGTGGAAATTGAGTCCAGGGAAGGTTGCCTGAGAAGCTGGCAGATGGATGTGGGGAAAAGTATAGATATCAGTGTCCTCAAACCCATGATTGTTAGTGAACTATATAAGGGGTGCTCGTTTACAATCATGGTAAAAGTAGGGTTTGATGTGCCATGGGCTGGACACACTTGGAATTACTTTGATGGGGGGCGAGTAGATGTGCATGGGGAGATAGATATACTTGTTGATGACTCGTTGCAAGTAATACAAAACACCCTACTATGCTGCGCATGTTCCGGGTGGGCCGAGGGAATAATCGATAAGGTGTATCTAGATATTTACTAATTTTTTACCTTTACGGCGGTCCAATTAGAGATTGATATTCTTAGGTGTGTATGCAACTATGACCAATATTCCTGAGCTCAAGCAGATCGCGAGCCAGAGGGGGGTGATCGGTTACTCTAGAATGAGGAAGCCAGCCTTGTTGAGATTACTAGGTTTAGAAGCCCCTCCCACGGTAAAACGGTTAAAAGCCCAAACAAAACAGCTTGGATTCACGGGTTATTCAAACCTGGGGAGAGCCGGGTTAGTCGCATTGTTATCACATGACCCCGTAGCGCTGAAAGGTCACCTTCAGCTCCCGTCTGTAAAACAATTAAAAGCTGAAGTACGCAATTTGGGGTTAGGCGGATATTCCCGTATGAGGAAACCACAGCTTGTAGAACTATTACGGCAGAATAGAGTTATTGACCTACAGTTCATACCCACTGAGCGCACTGTAGGCAACTATTTGAGAGGCTGGCACATGCATGTTGATAGGAACATAGACATCACCGATATCAAGCCTCTGATAGCTGATAAAGTAAGCCAGGAACTAAACAATCTGGGAAGTATCAAGTTTCAGATCACAGTGAAAATGTCACTCGATAAGCAGGCGGGGAATGGGGTCACTGAGTACGTTCAGCCTTACTTCAGAAGTAAACAAGAAATCGTCACGCATACAGAGACCATAGACGCATCAATCGATACCAGTTTTCAGCAGATACGAGAATACCTAGAATGCTAGACACACTTGGGGTCCGGGTGGGCTGTAGATAAAATCGATAATGTCTATCTAGACATAGCTAACTAGGTGCCGTTCAGAGGCGGGTCATACCTAGACTTGTCCCCCTACTATAAGAAAAAACATGCCATGGTCAACGTCAAGAATAGAGGAGACGATTGCCTGAGGGTAGCTATCAGGGCAGACTTGTATCCAGTTGACACTCATTCAGACAGGCTTTCTAGTTATCCCCAAGACGATGGGCTCAACTGGGATGGTATAGATGAACCAACCCCCATATCCCAGATCACCAAAGTAGAAAAACAGAATAATATAGCCATAAACGTCTTTGGGCACGAAGGTAACACAACGGTCGTGCACAGGGTCAGCCCAGTGTTGGGTCGCCACGTTACCAATATATTCATGACCCAGTGAGGTGAAAAGTATCACTACATGCGGATAAAACATCTCAGCAGGCTGTTGCACGACCAGTCGAAACACGTTTCTAAAAACACTTTTGTGTGCGATGCCTGCACGGTTTCAGCCGAGCTGATTTATTAGAATCCCACCGGGAGGATTGTCAAGGTGTGTGGAAAACGGCCATACGTGTCGACATGCTTAAGGAAGGTGCCAATATCCTAAAATTCGACAACCACAAGAACCAAATGTCTGTGCCTTATGTCATCTACGCCAACTTTGAAGCCTTGGTCAAACCAGTTGAGGCTGTTGGGGGTACCCCAACCACACAGAAAACACAAGAGCATGAGGCCTGTGGGTTTGGATACGTAGTCGTCCGTTGTGATGGGGAAACGAAAGCTCCGGTAGTGTATAGGGGTCCCGACGCGGCTGAAAAGTTTCTAAAGTGTTTGCAGGAGGAAGAAAAAATTATTAGAAATGCACTGTATGCAGTCGCTCCCATGCGTATGACCCAAGCCGACAGGATAGCCCGTGCCTGTAGCACTAATTGTCACGTGTGTGACTCACCACTGAACGGTGATTCGGTGAGAGATCACTGCCACGTCACCGGTAAGTATAGAGGCACCGCTCACAGCGCGTGTAACCTCAAGCTTAGAATCAACCCCAAGACAATAAACATCCCCGTTGTCTTTCACAACTTGAGAGGGTATGACTCTCACTTGATCATGCAGGCCATCGCGAAAGTCGACGGCAACCTCACGTGCATCCCCAACAACATGGAGAGATACATCTCCTTCAGCTTGAATGGTCTGAGGTTCATCGACTCGGTTCAGTTCCTCCTGTCGTCACTCGACAGTCTGGTCAAGGCCAACGATACCTTCCCTATTACCGATCGATACACAGACGCCGAGACTCGACCCCTGCTGATGAGGAAGGATGTGTACCCCTATGAATACATGGATGGTTGGGCCAAGTTCACCGAGACCAGACTAACCCCCATCAGAGAATTTTACAGCAATCTGACCAACTCGGCAATATCCCAAGACGATTACTCACACGCTATTAACGTATGGAATAAACTGGGCTGTAAGAATCTGGGTGACTATCACGACCTATACTTGAGGACAGATGTACTGCTGTTAGCCGACGTGTTTGAGACGTTTAGGCGGACATGTTTCAAGCAGTATAAACTCGACCCCGCATGGTATTACACCAGCCCAGGTCTGTCGTGGGATGCCTTGCTGAAAAAGACCAGAGTTAAGTTGGAATTGCTCACAGATTACGACATGCACCTATTCATTGAGAAAGGCTTGAGGTGGGATTTCCATGGCAACCAAACGATACGCAAAAGCAAATAATCAATACGTGAAGGGCTACGACCCGAGCAAGCCAACCAATCACATTTTATACCTCAACGCCAACAACCTATACGGTTGGGCCATGAGCCAGTATCTACCCACAGGGGGATTCGAATGGGTATCGGCCGAGGTCGATGTTATGAGCATCGCACCAGATTCGAACAAAGGTTATATCCTAGAGGTTGACTTGGAATACCCCAAGGCATTACACACATCACACAACAGCTACCCCCTGGCCCCCCGAACGTATGAGGGTTAACCAAGACTGGATGTCTGAGTACCAACATAACTTGTTAGGTGGGCGGGTGGCAGACGTTGAAAAACTCGTGCCCAACTTAATGAATAAGACCAAGTACATCGTTCACTATTGCAACCTACAGCTGTACCTGTCGTTGGGTATGAGGCTGACCAAAATACACAGGGTGCTCGTGTTCAACCAGAGCCCCTGGATGGAGCCTTACATCAGAATGAACACGGACCTCCGAAAGCTGGCCACCAGTGACTTTGAGAAAAACCTCTACAAGCTCATGAACAACTCGGTGTTTGGTAAGACTATGGAGAACCTGAGGAAACGCGTGACCGTGAAGCTGGTTCGGTCGAATGAGGAAGACAAGCTCAGGAGACTGATAGCCAGTCCGGCATTCAACCGTAGCAAGATATTCACCGATGACCTAGTTGCACTACACATGAAGAAAAGCCACATCAAATTCAACCGGGCTGTTTATGTGGGGATGAGCATCCTCGATTTATCCAAACACCTGATGTACGACTTTTACTACAACGAGCTCAAGAAACAGTACGACGACAGGTGTGAAGTGTTGTACACTGACACGGATTCCCTGCTGATGGAGATTCGAACCGAGGACGTGTACAAGGACATGAAAAAACGCCTCGATTTGTATGACACCAGTGACTACCCCAAGGACCATGCCATACACAGCACGGTAAATAAAAAGGTCCTCGGTAAGATGAAGGACAAGTGTGCTGGCACGCCCATAGCTGAGTACATAGGCTTGAGGCCTAAGATGTACTCTATCCTGAAGGCCGACGATGGTGAGATTCGGAAGGCGAAGGGTGTTAAGAAGTACGTGGTGAAACAACACATCGAACACGCCAGATTCAAGGAAGCCCTGTTCAAGACCCGTACCTTTAGACATAAAATGAACACACTTAGAAGTGATGGGCATAGGATATACGGACTGACGATAAACAAGACGTCCCTATCGCCGATGGACAGTAAGCGTTGGATAGCTATTGATGGGATCAACACGTACGCGTATGGGCATGAGAAAATTGAACCAAGAACATAGGTGTATATAAACAGGATACCCTGTCTAGGCGACATGTCACGGAACCAAAGAAAGTTTGAGGCTATTTACTACAGCCCGCGTGGGTACTGGAAAGGAGCTAGCGCTGTACATAAGCTGGCTAAAATGGCGCGAGTACCCCCGGAGGAGGCCAAAGCGTGGCTTGAAAAACAAGCCCTGTGGCAGATCTATTTACCCGCACCACGCTATGTGCCTAGAAGGAAATTCGGCATTAACATACCCAATAGCGTTCACCAGGCCGACCTCCTATTCCTACCCCACGACAGAGGTACAAGTATGCCTTAACCGTCGTGGATGTGGCCAGTCGCTACAAGGAAGCCAGCCCTTAACCACGAAAGACTCAAACCAGGTAGCCCACGGATTCGAACGCATATACAAACGCAGTCCGCTGACGTGGCCAACAAGGCTGCAAGTTGACCCCGGGCGGGAGTTCATGGGTGTCGTGTCACACCTGTTAGACAAACACGATACAAAGGTCAGGCGTGGCACGGCCGGAGCCCATCGCAGCCAAGCCATAGTTGAGAGATTCAATAGGACTTTGGCTGAGTGCTTATTCAGACATCAGTATGCGAGGGAGATGGCCAACCCGGGGAAGCGATCCACGGAATGGGTCCCGCGGCTACCTAAGGTGGTGTCGGCAATCAACCATGAAGCCACCCGTCTCACCGTTAAGAAACCGGCAGACGCTATCAAACTAAAATAAATAGTGGCAGAGTCGGCTGCTCCATTGCGTGGGAAGGAGAAACAGATACCAGATAGGGCCCTCGTGAGGTATCTATACCAGCCGGGGGAACACAAGGGTGATAGCCGTGAGCGAGCCACCGATCCTATATGGTCAGTCAAAACTTACAACATAGATAAAGTGGACATGAAAGCCGACGAGCCGAACTTGTACTACTTGAGAGATGGGCCAGGGAGAGGACTCGTTAGAGAAGAATTATTGATCGTACTGTACGGCACAATGTTACCTCCTGCCAACGTGGCATAGCGGCACAGTAGTGCCACGTGTGGGCGGGAAATTAACGGGGGCTCAAAAGTAGTAGATACAATGGTAGCAAGATCTAAGGGCCTAACAAAAGCCTTATTTGGGAAATAAGGCTTTGTAGAGGCTTTTGTTGGACTTGGTCCAGGACTATCATTGTATATACTACTGGCGCTATTGGGTATGTTAATGCTGAACTTTCTTCGGGGCACGTAGCGTGGTGCCGGTAGGTAGATCTGCCACAGGGCTTGTTTTCCAAGCCACGCTTTGGCCCCATCCGGGGGTACTCGTGCCATTTTTGCCAGCTTATGTATGGCGCTAGCTCCTTTCCAGTACCCACGCGGGCTGTAGTAAATAGCCTCAAACTTTCTTTGGTTCCGTGACATCCCGACAGGGTATTTATATATACACCTATGTTCTTGGTTCAATTTTCTCATGCCCGTACCCGTACATGTTGATCCCGTCGATTGCTATCCAATGCTTTGTGTCCATCGGCGACAGGGACGTCTTGTTTATCGTCAGTCCGTATATCCTGTGCCCGTCGCTTCTAAGTGTGTTCATTTGATGTCTGAAGGTGCGGGTCTTGAACAGGGCTTCCTTGAATCTGGCGTGTTTGATGTGTTGTTTAACCACGTACTTCTTAACACCCTTCGCCTTTCGGATATCACCATTGTCGGCCTTCAGGATGGAGTACATCTTAGGCCTCAAGCCTATGTACTCAGCTATGGGCGTGCCAGCACACTTGTCCTTCATCTTACCGAGGACCTTTTTATTTACCGTGCTGTGTATGGAATGGTCCTTGGGGTAGTCACTGGTGTCATACAAATCGAGGCGTTTCTTCATGTCCTCGTACACGTCCTCGGTTCGAATCTCCATCAGCAGGGAATCCGTGTCAGTGTACAACACTTCACACCTGTCGCCGTACTGCTTCTTGAGCTCGTTGTAGTAAAAGTCGTACATTAGGTGTTTGGATAAATCGAGGATGCTCATCCCCACATAAACAGCCCGGTTGAATTTGATGTGGCTTTTCTTCATGTGTAGGGCCACCAGGTGGTCGGTGAATATCTTGCTACGGTTGAATGTCGGACTGGCTATCAGTCTCCTGAGCTTGTCTTCCTCATTCGACCGAACCAGCTTCACGGTCACGCGTTTCCTCAGGTTCTCCATAGTCTTACCAAACACCGAGTTGTTCATGAGCTTGTAGAGGTTTTTCTCAAAGTCACTGGTGGCCAGCTTTCGGAGGTCTGTGTTCATTCTGATGTAAGGCTCCATCCAGGGGCTCTGGTTGAACACGAGCACCCTGTGTATTTTGGTCAGCCTCGTACGACAGGTACAGCTGTAGGTTGCGATAGTGAACGATGTACTTGGTCTTATTCATTAAGTTGGGCACGAGTTTTTCAACGTCTGCCACCCGCCCACCTAACAAGTTATGTTGGTACTCAGACATCCAGTCTTGGTTAACCCTCATACGTTCGGGGGCCAGGGGGTAGCTGTTGTGCGATGTGTGCAATGCCTTGGGGTATTCCAAGTCCACTTCGAGGATATAGCCTTTGTTCGAATCCGGCGCGATGCTCATAACATCGATTTCGGGTGATGCCCATTCGAATCCCCCTGTGGGTAGATACTGGCTCATGGCCAAGCCGTACAGGTTGTTGGCATCGAGGTAGAGGTAGTGAGTGGTTGGCTTGCTCGAGTTGTAGCCCTTCACTTACTCATTGTTGGCTTTTGCGTAGCGTTTGGCAGCCATGGAGATCCCACCTCGCAAGCCTTTCTCAATGAACAGGTACATGTTGTAATCGGTGAGCAATTCCAGCTTGATGCATGTGAGGTTGCCGTCGACTTTCGCGATGGCCTGCATGATCAAGTGAGAGTCGTACCCTCTCAAGTTGTAGAAGACCACGGGGATGTTTATTGTCTTGGGATTGATTCTGAGCTTGAGGTTGCACGTGCTGTGAGCGGTGCCTCCATACTTACCGGTGACATGGCAGTGATCTCTCACCGAATCGCTGTTCAGCGGTTTATCACCGCCATTCAGCGGTTTATCACACACGTAACAGTGAGTGCTGCAGCCATGAGCTAGCCGGTCGGCTTGAGTCATACGCATGGGAGCGACTGTGGACAGGGCATTCCTGATAGTTTTCTCTTCCTCCTGCAAACATTTTAGAAACTTTTCAGCCGCGTCGGGACCCCTGTACACTACGGGAGCTTTCGTTTCCCCATCACATCGGACGACCATGTATCCAAACCGACAGGCCTCGTGCTCCTGTGTTTTTTGTGTCACCCCTGGGGTACCCCCAGCAGCCTCAACGGGTTTGACCAAGGCTTCGAAGTCTGCGTAGATGATGTAGGGTACAGGCATCTGGTTATTGTGGTTGTCGAATTTTAGGATATTGTCGCCTTCCTTAAGCATGTCGACTCATATGGCCGTCTGCCCCACACCTTGGCAATCCTCCCGATGGCATTCCAGCAGGGTGGGTCGGAAGAAACCGTGCAGGCATCGTACGCAAAAGTGTTTTTTCCCAACGTGTTTCGACTGGTCGTGCAACAGCCTGCTGAGGTGTTTTATCCACGTGTAGTGATACTTATCACCTCGCTGGATCATGAATATATTGATCACGCGGCGTGGGGGGTTCCCCCTCAGTTGGGGGTCCCCCAACATTGGACTGACCCTGTGCACGACCGTTGTGTTACCTTCGTACCCAAAGACGTTAATAGCTATATCATTCTGTTTTTCTATGTTAGTGTTCTGGGATATAGGAGTGGGTTCATCTATACCATCCCAGTTGAGCCCATCATTTTGGGGATAGCTAGAAGGTCAGTCTGAATGTACGTCGGCTGGAAACAAGGCTGACCTGATAGCTAACCTCATGCAATCGTCTCCTCTATTCTTGATGTTGACTATGGCCTGTTTTGCTTTGTAGTAGGGGGCAAGTCTAGGTACAACCCCGCTGTGAATGGTACATAGTTAGCTATGTCTAGATAGACCTTATCGATTTTATCCACGACCCACCCGGAACGCATTTGTGTGTAGCGTTCTAGGTATATCTGCTGAAAACTGATATCGATTGACTCGTCTATAGTCTCTGTATGAGTCACGACTTCTTGTTTACCTCGGAAGTAAGGCTGAACGTACTCAATGACCCCAGTGGGGGTTCCCCCCACATTCTGCTGTTTATCGAGTGACATTTTCACTGTGATTTGAAACTTTATACTTCCCAAATCGTTTAGTTCCTCATTAACTTTATCAGCGATTAGAGGCTTTATGTCGGCGATGTCTATGTTCTTATCAACATGCATGCGCCAGCCTCTCAGATAGGTACATACAGCGTGCTCAGTGCGCACGAACTGTAGATCAATAGCTTTATTCTGATGCAATAGTTCAATTAGGTCGGGCTTCGTCATACGGGAATAACCTACTAACCCCAGCTCTCGAGCCTCCTGTTTGAGTTGTTTCACAGTGTGGGGGCGAACGGGGTCGTTCAGCCATTCAATTAGGTCGGCTTTCCTCATACGAGAATAACCTGTCAGCCCCAGCTCTTTCGCCCGGAGTTTTAGTTCTTTTACCATGGGAGGGGGTTGTATGCCGAGTAATATCGATAACTCTGGTTTCCTCATTCGAGAGTAACCCACTACACCTCGTTTTCTCGCAATCTGCTTGAGCTCTCGGACAGTAGTCATTGTTATACCAAGGTGTATACAATCTCTAATTGGGCCGCCAACAAGGGAGGTAATTCCTCTCACCACGAATCTAGTCCCCCGCCCAGCGCTATATTTAGAATAACCGTATAACCGTTCAGGATAGCCTTCCCGTTTTATTATTTCCATAACGTTGGGGATACACGTATATATATTAGCTGATTCAGTCAATACTTGTTCTCTGAAGACATCCAGCTTTGTAGTAACAATCATTTGAAAGTTGATGTGTCCCAATTTTTTTATTTCCTCTTCGAGTTTGCTAATTACCAGAGGTCTGATGTTGTCAATACTACATTTACCCGGAAACATCAACCAGCTTCTCAGGCCCAAAGCCGGGGGTGGAATTCGTATGAATGCTGGCATTATTATACCTAGGTGTACACAGGCTCTAATTGGGTAACCATTAAAAAATTTCACCTCCATGCTAAGGAGGCGCCTACATTCATTTGTGTAGTCTTTTTTCTTCTCGTAGATAAGCTGGTGCCTGACTACGTTTGCCCCGTGGGCTTTACATAAACAGTAGTGACATTTCACTCCAATACCGCACACGGAACACGTGTAGTTCGCAAAACATCTCCAATGAAAACAGCAGTACCCCTCCATCCTACATTTCCTACAGCAGGTCTCGGTCTTCCCCCTTAGTATGTACTGGCATCGGTATGGGGCAGGTCTCATCTTTGGTATACTCATATGGGGACTTAGTCTAATTGCTTTACAACCAACGCAGTCGCTGCTAGACCCAGCGCGATGAAGATCAATTCCTGGTCCTTTTGCCCCGGGGAGGGCGTGTAGTACTGAGTGAGTATGGGCTTATGGAGTGGTTCTAGCTGTTTACCGGCTAGCAGGTATAATTCTCTCGCTGCGTCTAGAACGTTCTCGAATGTTTTAACGGCATGGTTCTCACGCTGGAGTCGTTTGTTAATGTAATCGATCCTCTGTATACGTCACTTCGCGTACTCGGCTTGCGCGGCTTGTAATTTCGCCACAGCTATGTCGTGACGTTTCCGTTCAGCCTGTATCTCGGCCGCGTTCGACTCCCGTTGTTTCGAGAAGAGGAAATTACTCCCGGAAAATGCCAGGGCGTTTACTAACGCCCCGCCAACCATCATGGCGATCGTAGCCATCCTATATATGGTTACATTTACTTCCCTTGATCCCTTGTTTTACGAGGATGTCCTTGGTGGCCATCGCCTTAGCCAGGTTCATTATGAGCATACCCATATCCTGCAGGTTGAAATGTAGCTTGATAGTCGGTTGTTTAAGCACCATTTTGGTCAACCGAGCATACCCTACGGCTAGACTGGCGACCACGGTGGCGTGGTATGCATCGTTGACGAACGTTTTCCCCTCAGACATTATGTATATGATATAAAAATATATATTTATAACATGATATGTGGGTTGACCTCTAATTGTGGTTGTGGTGCTAGGGGAGGGAAACCCTCCCGGGGTGGTTGTTTATTATATAACAATAATGAGAGAGCTGCGGCAGCAGTTGCGCCTGCAATCCACAGGACTGGAGCCCGGCTCCATGTGTAGTTACTCTTATGTTGCTTGGCTAAGCCTCCTTTTCTACCGGCGGCGACTCTCTTAGGGTCCTTTTCCTGGTGACTGTAGGGGGAGGGAAACCCTCGTTCTCCTCCTAGGGAGGGAAACCCTCCCGGGGGGGTCTCCCCCATTGGGGTTTCCTCTATTGGGGTCTCCCCTAGTAGGGGGTTCCCCGCTATCGGGGTCGGGGTCACTTCTTGATCCATCTTGTATGCCATTACTATTATTTTTCCCCTCCTTCAATTGGCAATGCTTTGTTGTGATAATCGCCGCCGTCACCGGGGCTAAAAACATACCGTATTTGTGGTACAGCACACAGCTGACAGAGCGCAAGGCGTGTTCAATAAATGGGTCTTTCTTGAGGTCCTCCCACAGGTAAAGTCGATGTTCCTGGGGAATGGGAAGGAAGTACGATGCTATACCAGTGAAGATCTGGGTCATAGCCGATCCCATAGTCTTTGCCATCTCGGCCCCGAGTCTAGCCTCATATCTCGCGTACAGCTTATCGATTTCTTTGGCTGACATTTTGTGAATTTTATCGGGGGTGTAGTCCCCAAAGTATTGTTTAGCTTTACCACCAACAGCCAGCGCTACCAGTCTCTCTCGCTTGTCGTCACTCTGATCCTGTGGCAACAGTTGTTCTAGCAGTTCATCACACTCCATCTTATAATGTAATAAGCAAGTTTTAGTTTTAATAATATAATACCCGATACAGGTGAAACATAGCGAGAAAAAGGTTAAGTTGCACACAATGAACACTTAAAAAAAAGTCATAACTACTAAACGCTAAGTTTTACTTAGCATTTGCTAAGCATTGCTAAGCTAAAACACCCTATAGGCCACGGGTTGGTCGGTCTTTAGCACGAGCCTAGCAAGCTTAGTTTCAGCGAGCTGTTTCTTCACACGTTCACGTTCTAGTTTGCTCATCACATCGTTCTCTCTCAAGCACTCCTTGAACGAATCCCTGTCTTTGCAGTGGAATAAGGCCGCCCATCGCGTCTGCTCCCTGAGGTCTTTCAACACCGAGTTGAACTTCTGCGTGAGCACCCAGACGCTGTGCTTTGCGTGCCGGACGGAGAAGGCTAGGTACGATAGCATGTCTCTCTTTTTTGTTATCTCTCGATTAGCGCTGCAGTCGCCCAGGATAAACAGCGTCGACTCCCCTTTAAATTTTCCGTGATAAACCTTCAACCAGTCCTGAAGACGTGTCCCGGGGTCGACTCTGTGTACGTCCGGGACCGTCATCACCCAAGGTCTTTCCGTGTACGTTCTATTCTTGTGTAAAGTAGGGCTGATGATAACAATGTTATCAAACACATCCCGGTAGTACCCCTCCAGCATATCCAGCACGAAAACGGTCTTCCCACAGCCCGTCTGCCCACACACTATGGCACAGTGCGGGTCGTGGGGTAGATCAATAGATGGCTTGCCGCCATCAGAAGATGGCCGGCGACCATCAGTAGATGGCTTGCACGAATCTCCCATTCTCTATATTAAGTTGTGCGTCCATAATCACGTACAGATATAATTTCAACTTGCCCGTGGGTTGAGCTTTCTTGGTAATCTGGATTGTTTTCCCCTTGCTGCCGTTGTCGATGCGGCGACCGCTGCCGTGCAATTGATCATCGTCCGTGGATCGCATGTCCAACCATAGCGCGTACTTGGTGGTCAGGTATTCACCAATCTGCACGGAGGATAGGTCCAGGCCCTTGATGACGTGTTGGTGCCGGGTCAGTAGTTTTGTTATCTCGTCCCACTGCTGGTGTGCCCTCATACCGGCGCTGAACAGCTGGTTGGGCACGCCCTCGACGGTCACTTCCACCTTTTCAATTGCGGGGTTGGAAAACTTCTCGCTGTCCCTTCGGAACGGCTTGTAATCCTCCACGGGGACGATCAGGATACCTTTCATCGATCGCGCCGGCACGTTTAGGTTGATGTTCCACAGCGTGTCGCTCTTATCCCGCACGACCGCTCTATGCCTCAGTATGCGGTCGTACAGGATGGCCACCTTCCCCGAGTACTGGTTTCGAACCTGCCTGGCCAGCTCTGGGCTAGTGACCATGTCAAACTCCAGAGAGATGTTGTCGATGGCATAACTGGCTTCATCACCGTTCGGCTTACGCATGACTTTGCTGTAGTTGTTAAACGTGAGCTCGTATTCAAGCCTATCACCCAGCGCGGCCTGGTAAAACGGTGCGTGTCCGTGAGCAACTCGAAGTCAAGCGGCACGCAGAACCTGTTCCCGTACGCTTAGGCGATGGCCTTTTCACCCTCTGAGATCTTGTCTATAGTTTGGCATGAAATGCATGTGGACCCGTTTTTTGTAAATATCTCTTCATCCAATGACCCAATCGATCTCAAACTGTGCAAGTGGATGTTTTGACAGACAACCTAATCACATTGTAAATCACCGATTTTATGCATTTGTATTAAAGAATCTGTCTATGTAACTGTCAACAAAATAAACAGCAGACCACAGACTGCTTGCAGAGGGAGGGAGCCAATGACCTGTAACAGCGGCAGTGTTGGGTCATAAAGGTCAAAGTTCGTCAATGTAGGTCAGCTATGCACGTGACAGGTATGAAGAGGTGTCACAGGTCGTGAATAGGGTAAGGTGGGTGCCAACTGTTAACCAGAGTTTGTTTCTCTGAGTTGTTCAACATTAACCACAAAAAACCTTTAAAGTTTGCAAATAGCCGGCGAATGACATCTCTGATGACCCTGATGTCAAAAGAATCTAACTTTGGATGCCTACCTTTTTGTACAAGGTTTTGTTTATTGGTTGTTGGTTTATTTTTCACAATTTTTAGCACGATGTTCTTTTTCATGCCAAGAGCAAAAGTTGTACGTTTCATGTAATCCGACACCTTATAAATCGGTTTGCTACGTTTGCTCTCTTTTAAAAAAAAATTCAACACATTTCTAATTAAACGTTTAGCATCATCTGAATAAGCTTTCATGATGACAGCTAGAAGTAGTCAATGTGACTGATCCAAACGGTCTATCACTGTGCAGTGCACAGGTAACTATCATGAACTGCACGTGCATTGACTTTTATGACCCAACACTGCCGCTGTTTCAGGTCATTGGCTCACTCCCTCTGCAAGCATTCTGCGTTCTGCCGTTGATTTTGTTGACAGTTACATAGACAGATTCTTTAATACAAATGCATAAAATCGGTGATTTACAAAGTGATTAGGTTGTCTGACAAAACATCCACTTGCACAGTTTGAGATCGATTGGGTCATCGGATGAAGAGATATTTACAAAAAAACCCGGGTCCACATGCATTTCATGCCAAATATAGCTGGTCTTGCGTGAAGCCGTACCCCACGCGCAACCCAGTCGATTTGCTGATGCCTTGGTACACGTCATTGATGCGTTCTCCCTCGCTTTTCCAGAGGTCCCCATAGCAGTGAAACACGTCGCTGTCGTAGATGCTCAGCACCTCGTTACCGCTGATCTTGATAGTGGTTTTCTTGATGATGGCTCGACTTACATTCCGCACTAGCTCGCGTTTGTCGTTGTCGGAGGTCAACGTGAGGTTGAACGTCAGTCGAACCGTGCCTGGTACGATGAGGTCATTCTCACCCAGTTTTGGGAATCTAACCAGCAGCGTTTGGTTCTGGTCTATCTTGCTGGGATTGTTGGTGATGTCACCGACTGGCGCATGGCTCTGACGCCTAGAGGCTCTCTTGATCTTCGGAAAGGATCTAGTTTCCTACCATACATTGTTATATAGATAAAATATAAAAGTTTAATATAAATAATGGCTGAAGGCGGCCATGAGGAGATCCCGATGGATGATTTTGACGCTGGTGCCTATGATGGGGATTACGATGACACCTTATTCATGGGCAACACCGTTAGCAATGAACTTTTAAAATCAACCGTCGACGATCATTACAACGCGTGGAAGTCAGATAGAAACTACGTCGATCCGTTGGGGCTAGACTATTCCAAGTTTACCATTGATAAGAAGGGCACACTGCGATTGAAAGCTCATCCGGAGATCGATCTCGTGAATAAGCGCACGAGAAAACCACTTACCTTGTCTACGCTAGTCAGTCGTTATGGTGGGCAACTGATCCGTGATGAACTAGGCTTCATAGATTAGGCGCACGGCCTAAGCTTCCCCCGAAGGTCGTCCAAGATCTGCAAAACATCAGGGCCGAACTCAGCGGTGAAGGTGATGCCAAAGAAACATCAGACAATATAGGAAAAATATTGGCCACGTAACATGACAAACCCTTGCCTGGTTTAGAATTTCCTGATCGAGAACTGCGAGGCCTAGACAAACCCTTGAAACGTGTACGCAGAGAACCCGTGAACAACATGGGGAAACTAAACGAAATCGACGAGCACATCGCTCGCGAGAAAATAAAACTCACCGAAACGGAAGACGAGTCTCTGAAAACCATCATCGAAAAACGATTGCGCAACTTGCAAGATGAGAGACGGACTCGGTTGGAATCCGCTTCCTCAAACCGGGAACAGCTTCGATCCCAGATCAGCCGCGTGCGTGAAACCATCGATCGAGTCCTGAATGAAGACACCACGTTGGCCAACAGGATCCGAATCCTCTTCCGGGAGCAAGGGATTACTATCACCAGCATTCTTACTGCATTGGGCTTCATCATATCAACCCTGGTCATGTCGCTGACAGGGGGCACACCAAGTGGGGTTACACCCACTGGTGACGTCAGAGACTGGATAAAAAACCATCTGAAATCACTCGGTGAAGCCCTGGCTAAACTCGCTGGTAAGGCCGCCGAAGCCCTGCCGGGCATCCTTGGAAGCATCGTCTCGTGGCTGCTCAGCACGCTGGCTAATCACCGATTTTATGCATTTGTATTAAAGAATCTGTCTATGTAACTGTCAACAAAATAAACAGCAGAACGCAGAATGCTTGCAGAGGGAGTGAGCCAATGACCTGTAACAGCGGCAGTGTTGGGTCATAAGGTCAACGTTCGTCAATGTAGGTCAGCTATGCACGTGACAGGTATGAAGAGGTGTTCATTTCTAGAAAATAGCCGGCGAATGACATCTCTGATGACCCTGATGTCAAAAGAATCTAACTTTGGATGCCTACCTTTTTGTACAAGGTTTTGTTTATTGGATGTTTTTTTTATTTTTCACAATTTTTAGCACGATGTTCTGTTTCATGCCAAGAGCAAAAGTTGTACGTTTCATGTAATCCGACACCTTATAAATCGGTTTGCTACGTTTGCTCTCTTTTTTAACAAAATTCAACACATTTCTAATTAAACGTTTAGCATCATCTGAATAAGCTTTCATGATGACAGCTAAAAGTAGTCAATGTGACTGATCCATACGGTCTATCACTGTGCAGTGCACAGGTAACCATCATGAACTGCACGTGCATTGACCTTTATGACCCAACATTGCCGCTGTTACAGGTCATTGGTTCCCTCCCTCTGCAAGCATTCTGCGTTCTGCCGTTGATTTTGTTGACAGTTACATAGACAGATTCTTTAATACAAATGCATAAAATCGGTGATTTACAAAGTGATTAGGTTGTCTGACAAAACATCCACTTGCACAGTTTGAGATCGACTGGGTCATAGGATGAAGAGATATTTACAAAAACCGGGTCCACATGCATTTCATGCCAAACTATAGCTTGAATTCGTTGCAAACGCGTTTGTAGGCCCGTCGATCGTACGGGTTGTTTACTGCATCCCATGCTTTGTCCTGTGGGAGTAGAGCGCTGATCTCTTTGAGGATATGCCTGACCTGGTAGTACATGTGAAACGTGAACACAGACTGACTCAGCGGTCCCCGCCGAGTGTCGGTCAATGTCAAGCCACACCCCGTTGTAATGCACCACACGGCGAAGTTGAGTTGATTCTGTCAGAACTGCATAGGGATGTTGAACCATGCATGGACTACCTTAGCGTTAGTCACCGAAATCCTATAGTCAAACACATCTATAAACTGGGCTCCGAAATACAACCCAGCCGCGACCACGATCTTCATATGCGGGAAATCTATATCCAGTTTAGGGTAAAACACTCCCGTAGGGTAAAACACTCCTGGTCTGTACATTTTTAAAGTATTATATAATGGGTATATATACTCTAACATGTACGTAACACTTCCAGGAATAACGAGTGGTGAGTCCGTTCAGCTGATACAAATGATCGATAACACGTCAGGCCAACTCGAAGTCACACTCTGCGATATCACCTACCTGCCGCGATGGACTAACATCGACGCCAGCAACAGCAAGCTGTTCGTCAGTGGCGCCCGCAACCAGATAACTGACGGCTACTACAGCGTGTGCTCGCTAAGCGATGAGGTCTTCAAACCCTTGGGAGCCGAACTCAAGATGAACGACTCAAATGGCACAGTGGTGTTAACCAACAACGGAATAAACCCCTTGAGGCTCGGCCGACCATTGGCGAGGACACTCGGTATGCCGCCTGACGAGATAAAACCCACAACTACCGTCACAGGCACGAAGTTACCCGACCTAGTACCGTACTGAGAGCTGTGCATTCATCTCAGTCAGTTGAGCACAACGGACAACATTCAAGGCGGTCACCCTTCCACGATACTGAGAGCCGTACCGGTGAAAACGGAGAAATACAACGATGGTAGAACCGAGTCGTTTACACGGCGGCAGTATAAGAGGTTAACTCGGGGCAACATCCCTGAGTTGGTAATATCGGTTTTAGATATAAAGCATAATCCTGTGAATATAGGATACCTCAGCATAACGCTGCACATAAAATGACTAGCGCACAAGGTCCCGGAATGAAGTTTAAAAAATGTGTCAATGTGGGGATATCCGACCTCGGGGACACACGCGGATTCGACGACCCCGGAGTAGATGGTAAATTGTATGCCTTGCAACTGAAAAACAACATTTACAAACGCGTTGAAGTCCCCTCCATCGGTAGAACCCTAGGTGACATAGTAGATACCTCAGGAGCGGCCCTCAACACTCGGTTTGACCTAGTCCGCATCGGTGATGATAGATGGGCGGTATCCAAATCGTTCGGAGGCAAACTGTTCGACTTAGAAGATGTTGAGAGCACGACCGTCGCCCGAAACAAGCCATATACGCTCGTCTTCACCGACGACGACAAGTGGGTGTTGTTGCCCGCTAAAGTCGACTGGTTTCTCAACATTAGTCTCGGCTCCCCCTACATGTTCACGGAGAACAAAGACAACTACCTAAACAAAGTCGTGAACAACGGAACCCTGCTCGTGGCTTACGTCCAGACGTAGTGTAGTGTAATCATCAGCCCACTCTCGAGTATGGCAGCCAACATGCTATCGAGTAAACCGGGAGTGCAAGACGTGGCATTGCAGTTGGTGTCTGAATTCGCTGGCATGGTCAACATCCTGGCGAACTCCACGCTGGTCATCCAAGTCTACCTAGGGGAACCATCGCAGGATGAAGTCGAAATCGTGAAGGGGATCAAACTCCGGTGGGTGAAACGGCACCAGTATCAGGTTTGCACTGTTTATGTGCGGGTGGGTGTCGACTCCCACACCAATCTGCAGGGGGTCACCGTGACCGTGGAAGACACGATATCACTCACCAGGATCTTCCTACCTGACAACATACACTTCATGGGCGTGAAGTGCACCCCTGAGAAATTATCAGAAAAACAATTGGAAACTATCTCGTAATAGTATTATAGCAATGTCCAATCGTCATCGGCCCAACGCCACGCTTAACGTTCTAGGAGACACGGAGGGATTCGATCTCCCCGGCGAGGAAGACGCCTTGTACGTCCTACACTTGAAAGACAACGTGTATAGGCGGGCGGCAATGGCCGATCATCGGCCCAACATCACACTCGGGGACCTAGGAGGCACAAGGGGGTTCGATCAGCCCGGCGTGGACGACACCTCGTACGTCCTGCACTTAAGAAACGGCATGTACGGGCGGCGGCGTCTGGCAGACGACTTTATAGAGCCCAAATGGTTGATCAACATGACCCTCACCGAACTTTATATCTCGTTAGACAAAGATAGGGATGTCTCCGACATTAGGAACAATGGTATCTTGTTCGGGGCTTTCATTCCGAGGCCTGGTATAAGTACTCAGCTAATACCGGATCACACGGGTAACATGTTAGTTTCAAGCCGGAAGAACGAGTTAAGGTTTGACGTCCCCAATTCCCAATTGGACCTTATGACTGTGAAACCAGGCTCCACACTCGCCATAGAAGTCTACCTCGGGTTGATTGTTGATGATACAGAACGGCAACTTTTACCCGGGGTGACAATACACTATGGCACCATAAACACGGGCGAACGTTGCCGTATCGTCATACAACCGGACCCCTCAACGGGTTCTATAGTCCCCTCAGTAAGCCTTGATGATGTTCGTGTGGACGCAAAGTTACCTATTAGTCTCTCACCTATTTCCCTGTACGGTGGTCTAAACCTTATAAGCTTCAAATACACTGTGCAAAAAGTAAATTACGCACATTTTAAAGATATTTTTTAGAATATATTATATGCACAGGATGGGCCTGTACCCAGTCGTAGAGGAAGTCGCGAAGACACTGGAAACCGTAGACGGATTCCGCTTGAGACAGTTATGTGATGTAAAACGCCAACTAGAACAAGACCGCGACACGCGGAAAGCACTATATAAGAAGTACCATAGAGCTTTCAATATCGTGGACGGGGCTGATACTGCCCTTATGACAACCAGCATGGGACTAGGGGCGGCAGGTGTTGGGTTGTTAGCCACCATCGTGGCCGCACCTATAGTGCTAGGCATTGAAATAACAGCTGGGGTGGTAGGGGTGGCAGGGTTGGTGTTTAAGTTTGCATCCCGCAGACTGCATCGTAAAGCGTTGAAACACGACGAGATCAGGGTTCTGGCCGAAGCAAAGCTGAACACGGTAAGTGAGCGTATTTCCACGGCACTCACTGACAGTAAGATCTCAGAGGAGGAATTTCGTTCAATCCTCTCTGAACTCGACAAGTACCGTAAGATGAAACAAGAAATCCGGTCCAAGTCTCGTAAGTCTGCTATCAGCGAAGACGAGAAAAAAAAGTACATAGAACAGGGGGTACGAAAAGCCCAGCAAGCCTTCATTACGAACACCAAAGAGATCATAGGCGATTCACATTAAACTGTTTCATCGAGGTCAACACGACATAGTGTCACATGATCAGGAAAGTGCTAGTTCGCGGTCATAGTGGCCAGGAAGTTAACTGGGGATTCAAAAGTAGTATATACAATGCTGGCGAGATCTAAGAGCCTGACAAAAGCTTTATTAATTAAATAAAGCTTTACAGAGGCTTTTGTTGGACTTGGTCTCGGACTATCATTGTATATACTATTGACGCTCCTCGAAACAAAATAATAACATCAATCCAGTAGAAGTCCACGAAAGAAACACAGAAACACAACTATAGATCTCACACAAACACAGGAACTGAGCGCGTTGTCAACAACTTGACCACGTGTATACAGATGAAATGTACGTGCTGGCGCACAGCCAAGATGTAATTAATGTTATGATTTTATTAAAGCGAAATGTGTTGGCTTTCATATGATATATAATATGTCACCCTTTCTTTGTATTTCATACAGAAAAAATCAACATTTCTAGCAGTGGGGGGAGTGGGTGAAAAATATGGTGAGTCATGACTTCAGCGCCCTCTAGCGAAAAATTGGTCAAGTTTTGACCTGTAAGACTTACATATTCTGAAAATTCAGACATTTTTCCATGGGAACCAATGTTCAAACCTTTTGGACCTCTGAGGTAAATAAATCAGGCCTTATCCAGATCTAGATCTTGGTTTCCAAATGGGATATCGCTTGGGTGAGATCAAGGAGTTGATGGAATTGCCTAATGTTTCACCACCGTGACATTAAATGACATCAGAGTATGTCTCTGACTCTGCAGCTGGTTAGATGTACTTCACGATACTGATCATTACTATTTTTATGATTTCGATAAACTGTTTTAGATGATTAAGCCACGGAATCTTAAACTCATCTGGTATTATGATATATCTGTTCTGTTAATATCTTTTGTATAAGAGATGAAAAAGTAGAGAATACTAAAGAGTTATCCCAACCGTAATTTACTGAATTGGATCATGATTCGGACGCTCCTAACATCTCAAGTAATAATGAGCTGCTTTATCTTTGGTCTCCATCCTCTACAGTAGAACCAAACTCCTTCAAGTCATATACAGCGGAGCCAAACTTACCTATAATTACCTATAATTTCCAGAAAAGGTTTGGCGTATATTGCTAAAATTTTAAAACTGGCTCGTGGAAATGTGCCAATATACCAAAGATTTTACCAATATCTGAAAAGATTTAAGAACTAATTACAGAGTCGCTGTAACTGAAATCGATATAATCAAATGGTACAGTGGGGATACGACACATGTTTTCCGACAATTGGCAAATTTTAAAATTGAAAATTAGTTCCGGTGAATGATGCTAATGATGAAGTTGATTATGGGTCGTATAAACATTGAAGTGACACATGTGTGTTTCAGCGATCGATGATTGAGACTGGTGCCTTAAATGTGTGTGTTTGTGTGGCTAGGCAAGAAGAGAAGACCAACAGTCTGCATCACTTTCATTGGTGTGTCAATATGAACATCTAAAACATTATAATTTTCCTCGACGTCTACAAAGTAAAATAATGGTTTTCAAAATTTTTATTATTCTTTTATCATTATTATTTTAAAATATATTAATAATTGTAAAATAGCAGTTTACAGTTTTCAAACTAATAGTACATGAAAGCTGAAGCAGTTGTACATCGACCAGTTTTAGAACTGATAACGTAGGGTGTGTGCCTGGCAAGCAGTTGTTGATCTCCGCTGTGCAGAATGTGAACACCGGTGTCAGTGTTGCGGGACATCTTGTCAACTGCACACTATGCTATTTCTCCTGATAAATACGTCGAAGTTGTGAAGAGCTTTGTCGTGTGCGGGTGTACTCCCCGCTCGCGAAACAGCCACCTCCTTTGGTGCATGCTGAGCATGTAACTCTCGCATCCGTCACTGGTCAGTGATTGTAATCGGTTGTCATCATAAATTATTCGTGACGTTAAGTAAGTGGATTTAATATCTGTTTGAACATGGACAAACATCACATAAATAGATAGCATAATATTGAATGAGTGACATGGTTAAACGGTTATAGCATTACTCCAGCAATATATCAGAGTACTTAACAAAGAAAGTCCTGGAACAGTTAGAACCCATTCGTGTGGTAAGATGCGACTAACAGGAAGAGATGCTGAGAATAGCTGACTCTGTTCAAGCATCACAGCCCAGCCGCGTTGGTCGATGTTCATGACGTCAATCACAGAACTATGTGGCCCAGATTCAACAACAGCAACAAACAGTAGGCTCTTACAACAAAGCATAAATAGGATATAAATAGTCAACTTCCCTTGATATCTATTTCATTGTCACCATGGTAGCGGCACAGCGATGTTGTTATAGGGGTCCATTAAAGCTTTGCCTTTAAATCCTCGTCAGTCTGAATATATTGGACCTATTTCACGGAACTGAAGATATACTTCTGGTAGAGCCAGATGGTGACGGGGTCTCAAGCCCCTACAATACCTCTCTGAGTTAGCACCTAGGGACACTAGATACCCCTCTGTGTGAGCATCTAGGGACACACCTACAGGTACCCCTCTGTGTGAGCATCTGGGGACACACCTACAGGTACCCCTCTGTGTGAGCATCTAGCGACACACCTACAGGTACCCCTCTGTGTGAGCATCTAGGGACACTACGTACCCCTCTGTGTGAGCATCTGGGACACACCTGCAGGTGCCCCTCTGCGTGAGCATCTAGGGACACTAGGTACCCCTAAGAGTGAGCGCCTAGGGACACACCTACAGGTACCCCTCTGTTTGAGCATCTAGGGAAACACCTACAGGTACCCCTTAGAGTGAGCATCTGGGGACACACCTACAGGTACCCCTTTGTGTGAGCATCTAGGGACACACCTGCAGGTACCCCTCAGAGTGAGCATCTAGGGACACCTACAGGTACCCCTCCGTGTGAGCATCTAGGGGCACACCTACAGGTACCCCTCAGAGTGAGCATCTAGGGACACACCTACAGGTACCCCTCAGAGTGAGCATCTAGGGACACACCTGCAGATACCCCTCAGAGTGAGCATCTATGAACACACCTACAGGTACCCCTCAGAGTGAGCATCTAGGGACAAACCTACAGGTACCCCTCTGTGTGAGCATCTAGGGACATACCTAAAGGTACCCCTCAGAGTGAGCATCTATGGACACACCTACAGGTACCCCTCAGAGTGAGCATCTAGGGACACACCTACAGGTACCCCTCAGAGTGAGCATCTAGGGACACACCTACAGATACCCCTCAGAGTGAGCATCTATGGACACACCTGCAGGTACTCCTCGGAGTGAGCATCTAGGGACACGACTGCAGATACCCCTCAGAGTGAGCATCTATGGACACACCTACAGGTACCCTTCAGAGTGAGCATCTAGGGACACACCTACAGGTACCCCTCAGAGTGAGCATCTATGGACACACCTGCAGGTACCCCCTCAGAGTGAGCATCTAGGGACACACCTACAGGTACCCCTCAGAGTGAGCATCTAGGGACACACCTACAGGTACCCCCGTGAGCATCTAGGGACACACCTGCAGATACCCCTCAGAGTGAGCATCTAGGGACACACCTACAGGTACCCCTCAGAGTGAGCATCTAGGGACACACCTGCAGGTACCCCTCAGAGTGAGCATCTAGGGACACACCTGCAGATACCCCTCAGAGAGAGAGCATCTACCCCCTGGACACACCTGCAGATACCCCTCAGAGTGAGCATCTATGGACACACCTACAGGTACCCCTCAGAGTGAGCATCTAGGGACACTACACTGCAGGTACCCCTCAGTGTGAGCATCTATGGGACACACCTGCAGATACCCCCTCAGAGTGAGCATCTATGGACACACCTACAGGTACCCCCTCAGAGTGAGCATCTAGGGACACACCTACAGGTACCCCTCAGAGTGAGCATCTATGACACACCTACAGATACCCCTCAGAGTGAGCATCTAGGGACACACCTACAGGTACCCCTCAGAGTGAGCATCTAGGGACACACCTACAGGTACCCCTCAGAGTGAGCATATCTAGGGACACACCTACAGGTACCCCTCAGAGTGAGCATCTAGGGACACACCTGCAGGTACCCCTCAGAGTGAGCATCTAGGGACACACCTACAGGTACCCCCCTCAGAGTGAGCATCTATGGACACACCTACAGGTACCCCTCAGAGTGAGCATCTAGGGACACACCTGCAGGTACCCCTCAGAGTGAGCATCTAGGGACACACCTCAGGTAGTGAGCATCTATGGACACACCTACAGGTACCCCTCCGAGTGAGCATCTAGGGACACACCTACAGGCAGATACCCCTCAGTGTGAGCATCTAGGGACACACCTACAGGTACCCCTCAGAGTGAGCATCTAGGGACACACCTGCAGGTACCCCTCAGAGTGAGCATCTATGGACACACCTACAGGTACCCCTCAGAGTGAGCATCTATGGACACACCTACAGGTACCCCTCAGAGTGAGCATCTAGGGACACACCTACAGGTACCCCTCCCCTGCAGATACCCCTCAGTGTGAGCATCTAGGGACACACCTGCAGGCACCCCCTCAGAGTGAGCACACCTACAGGTACCCCTCAGAGTGAGCATCTAGGGACACACCTACAGGTACCCCTCAGAGTGAGCATCTATGGACACACCTGCAGATACCCCTCAGAGTGAGCATCTAGGGACACACCTACAGGTACCCCTCAGAGTGAGCATCTAGGGACACACCTACAGGTACCCCTCAGAGTGAGCATCTAGGGACACACCTACAGGTACCCCTCAGAGTGAGCATCTATGGACACACCTACAGGTACCCCTCAGAGTGAGCATCTATGGACACACAAATGCAGTGACCTCTGGAGTGAGCATCTAGGGACACACCTACAGGTACCCCTCAGAGTGAGCATCTAGGGACACACCTGCAGGTACCCCTCAGAGTGAGCATCTAGGGACACACCTACAGGTACCCCTCAGAGTGAGCATCTAGGGACACACCTACAGGTACCCCTCTGTGTGAGCATCTAGGGACACACCTACAGGTACCCCTCAGAGTGAGCATCTATGGACACACCTACAGGTACCCCTCAGAGTGAGCATCTAGGGACACACCTACAGATACCCCTCAGAGTGAGCATCTAGGGACACACCTGCAGGTACCCTCAGAGTGAGCATCTAGGGACACACCTACAGGTACCCCTCAGTGTGAGCATCTAGGGACACACCTGCAGGTACCCCTCAGAGTGAGCATCTAGGGACACACCTACAGGTACCCCTCCGTGTGAGCATCTAGGGACACACCTGCATATACCCCTCAGAGTCAGCATCTAGGGACACACCTACAGGTATCCCTCCCCTCAGTGTGAGCATCTAGGGACACACCTGCAGATACCCCTCAGAGTGAGCATCTATCGACACACCTGCAGATACCCCTCAGAGTGAGCATCTATCGACATACCTACAGGTACCCTTCCGTGTGAGCATATAGGGACACACCTGCAAATACCCCTCAGAGTGAGCATCTATGGACACATCTACAGGTACCCCTCCGTGTGAGCATCTAGGGACACACCTACAGGTACCCCTCCGTGTGAGCATCTATGGACACACCTGCAAATACCCCTCAGAGTGAGCATCTATGGACATATCTACAGGTACCCCTCCGTGTGAGCATCTAGGGACACACCTACAGGTACCCCTCAGAGTGAGCATCTGGGGACACACCTACAGGTACCCCTCCGAGTGAGCATCTAGGGACACACCTGCAGGTACCCCTCAGAGTGAGCATCTAGGGACACACCTACAGGTACCCCTCAGAGTGAGCATCTATGGACACACCTACAGGAACCCCTCCGAGTGAGCATCTAGGGACACACCTGCAGGTACCCCTCAGAGTGAGCATCTAGGGACACACCTACAGGTACCCCTCAGAGTGAGCATGGGGGACACACCTACAGGTACCCCTCAGAGTGAGCATCTAGGTACATCCCTGCAGATACCCCTCTGTGTGAACATCTATGGACACACCTACAGACACCCATCAGAGTGAGCATCTATGGACGCACCTGCAGACACCCCTCAGAGTGAGCATCTAGGAACATACCTACAGGTACCCCTCAGAGTGAGCATCTAGGGACACACCTACAGAGTGAGCATCTAGGGACACACCTGCAGTGTAAGCATCTATGGACACACCTACAGGTACACCTCAGAGTGAGCATCTAGGGACACACCTACAGGTACCCCCTCAGAGTGAGCATCTATTGACACACCTACAGGTACCCCTCAGAGTGAGCATCTAGGGACACACCTGCAGATACCCCTCAGAGTGAGGGAGGTGATCATCTAGGGACACACCTACAGGTACCCCTCAGATACCCCCTGTGACCCTGAGCATCTATGGACACACCTACAGGTACCCCTCAGAGTGAGCATCTATGGACACACCTACAGGTACCCCTCAGAGTGAGCATCTATGGACACACCTGCAGGTACCCATCAGAGTGAGCATCTAGGGACACACCTACAGGCACCCCTCAGAGTGAGCATCTATGGACACACCTACAGATACACCTCTGTGTGAGCATCTATGGACACACCTACAGGTACCCCTCAGAGTGAGCATCTAGGGACACACCTACAGGTACCCCTCAGAGTGAGCATCTAGGGACACACCTACAGGTACCCCTCAGAGTGAGCATCTATGGACACACCTACAGGTACCCCTCAGAGTGAGCATCTAGGGACATACCTACAGGCACCCCTCAGAGTGAGCATCTAGGGACACACCTACAGGTACCCCTCAGAGTGAGCATCTATGGACACACCTACAGGTACCCCTCAGAGTGAGCATCTATGGACACACATACAGGTACCCCCCAGAGTGAGCATCTATGTACACACCTACAGGCACCCCTCTGAGTGAGCATCTAGGGACACACATACAGATACCCCTCTGTGTGAGCATCTAGGGACACACCTACAGGTACCCCTCAGAGTGAGCATCTAGGGACACACCTACAGGTACCCCTCAGAGTGTGCATCTATTGACACACCTACAGGTACCCCTCAGAGTGAGCATCTAGGGACATACCTGCAGATATCCCTCAGAGTGTGCATCTAGGGATATACCTACTGGTACCCATCAGAGTGAGCATCTAGGGACATACCTACAGGCACCCCTCAGAGTGAGCATCTAGGGACACACCTACAGGTACCCCTCTGTGTGAGCATCTATGGACACACCTACAGGTACCCCTCAGAGTGAGCATCTATGGACATACCTACAGGTACCCCTCAGAGTGAGCATCTCAGATTCCTGCTCTATTTAGATTTCAGCTTCTTTATGATGTCTTCAAATCTTCAGTTAAAAGAGTCGGATTTTAATGAGTCTGTCACATCTGTAACTACGTTCGCCCTTCGATGATTTGAAATGAAAATGAAGAGGTATTTTTAAGCTGCCTTGAGGAAAGTTCCAGCTTTATAAAACGGTGTGGTACACTATAATTTTGTGCTCAAATCTGTGTAACTGGCAGGCTTCACACATTGTACCAATTACGGGAAATCGATGGGACAGGCAAAAGTACTAACCACTAACCTACCCCGCCGGCCTGAACACGGGTCCAATTCTCCAGTATTACTTACTGAACACTGTTTACATATACGTTCGTTTCAAGTTAAAATGCTTTAAATCCGTCATTCTTTTACCTGGTGATGATAATGTACACTGATTTATTGTGTTTAAACATATCACAATCACCAAGTGTATTGTCGATCATGACTTGCATTTAAACAAGTTTTATCATTAGTCTGACATCCAACTCCGTGTGATCGTTAGAAACCTGTCTCACTGACACTGCTGTTCAGGGTAATATTGACAACGTTCTGTGAAAGATTGAGTCTGCGTCGTCATTAACGTGTATCACTAATATGTGTTCAGAATATGTATTGCTGGAGTAGATTGATCATGTGCCCAATTGTTATTTTGTCGACGTATGTACAGAAATGTCCATTTGTAATATCTACCTGCAATTTGCGTTAGTAATACATATCAGCGATACACAAATTAATATATGTCAGAAATGCACATTAGCCACGCATACCAGCAATGTACATCAGTAATATATACCAGCAATGTACATCAGTAATATATACCAGCAATGTACATCAGTAATATATACCAGCAATGTACATCAGTAATATATACCAGTAATGTACATCAGTAATATATACCAGCAATGTACATCAGCAATATATACCAGCAATGTACATCAGCATGTATACCAGCAATGTACATCAGCATGTATACCAGCAATGTACATCAGTAATATATACCAGCAATGTACATCAGTAATATATACCAGCAATGTACATCAGTAATATATACCAGCAATGTACATCAGTAATATATACCAGCAATGTACATCAGTAATATATACCAGCAATGTACATCAGTAATATATACCAGCAATGTACATCAGCAATATATACCAGCAATGTACATCAGCATGTATACCAGCAATGTACATCAGCATGTATACCAGCAATGTACATCAGTAATATATACCAGCAATGTACATCAGTAATATATACCAGCAATGTACATCAGCATGTATACCAGCAATGTACATCAGCATGTATACCAGCAATGTACATCAGCATGTATACCAGCAATGTACATCAGTAATATATACCAGCAATGTACATCAGCAATATAAACCAGCAATGTACATCAGCATGTATACCAGCAATGTACATCAGTAATATATACAGCAATGTACATCAGTAATATATACCAGCAATGTACATCAGCAATATATACCAGCAATGTACATCAGCATGTATACCAGCAATGTACATCAGTAATATATACCAGCAATGTATCATATATACCAGCAATGTATACCAGCAATGTACATCAGTAATATATACCAGCAATGTACATCAGTAATATATACCAGCAATGTACATCAGTAATATATACCAGCAATGTACATCAGTAATATATACCAGCAATGTACATCAGTAATATATACCAGCAATGTACATCAGTAATATATACCAGCAATGTACATCAGTAATATATACCAGCAATGTACATCAGTAATATATACCAGCAATGTACATCAGAAATATATACCAGCAATGTACATCAGTAATATATACCAGCAATGTACATCAGTAATATATACCTGCAATGTACATCAGAAATATATACCAGCAATGTACATCAGAAATATATACCAGCAATGTACATCAGAAATATATACCAGCAATGCACATCATTCAAATACGAAAGTGAACCTTTACATCCCATTTCTAGGCAGCAAAATTCATATTGTTCAACTGGGTTTTGAAAATACGATATTAATAATGAATACTAATGGCACTTTCAGATGCTTGTTGGGGCACGATCCAGACATCATCGAAGTGTGCAATTGTGGAGAACAACTAGTGCAACTTCTTCTACAGGGCCACAATATGATAACTGAGCATATTTACTCATTTCAGAACAGAAAGGTCCGGGGGTCATTTTGGCTATCATGCTTTTTCATCTGTTTTGAACAGCACTTTAAGGAACCTTAACATATAGTGTCGCTGTAAGAGGTCCCGGGCATTCTACACTTCTACATATAAGACGACATAATTACATGAATATACATAAACAAGTGATCCCTTTCTCTGACATATGCCGCTTGGCAAGATATTTTACAATACTTACTGGCTGCCATGTAAATTTAAGTATCTGCTGCTGACTAACTGTAGCCATACTTGTTACAAGAAATATCTCAGTCCCAGTTCAAGCAGATTTTGAAAAATATAAACAACGAAAACATTGCCACAATATATATTTACTTGCTGAAATATAGTATTATTAAAATGACAAAATATCACTTACGACTCAGAAAAACAATTCCGAGTTGTCAATATTCGTGTCACAGTCACGCTGGTCTGCTAGTCGGCTGTTGTTACCCACAGCTGCGGAAGGGGTAACGTTGTTTTTAGCACTAGTCCTTTCTATAAACTGCCAGAAGTCCTCCCCAGGGTGGTCGTCCTCTGGGGTTGGGTCTTCGTGTTTACACAAACAACAAAACAGTAACTTGTACAGGCTCTGGAGCTCCCCACGGATCGTCCGGTTCATCCAGCCGTAGAGGAAGGGGTTCAGGGAAAAGGAAACATAACCCAGCCATGTTGTCAGGATCTCCGTTGTCTGTCTATGAACGACGCTACCAAACACTGCCCCGTGAATGTGGAGGATGAAGTAAGGTCCCCATAGCGCAATGTAAGCTGTGAGAATCACAATCAACGTCTTGATGGCTTTGAAATGTTTCCTGGTTGCTTTAGGTAGTTGTCTGGAAGGCAACACAGACACATGGGATGAAACACTTTCTCTAGTGTCGTTTGACAGCGACCCTGATCCGATTTGATTTCTGCTGAGGGTGGAGCACAATGTTTGAGGGGACGGCTGGGGGTGCACTTGGGTGGCTGCAAGTCTAGCCACCTTGAATATTCCGTAGTACATAAACATTAAAATAACCCCGGGAAGAACGAAACACCAGAAGCCGATGACAAATATATAGACTCTGCTGTAGTTACCATCCTGCCATGTGAAGGAACAATGCTTCTTGTGGTGTCGGTACTCATACGAGCTAAGTCCTAGCAGAGGGAGAACAGCGAATACCACACTCTCTGTCCAGATGAACAGGATGACCAGTAATGTCCGACACAGGGTCATGTTGGCGGCGTGGTGCATGGGGAGGCGGATGGAATAATAACGCTCTATACTTATGGTGCACAAGTTGGTTATTGAAGCAAACGTCAACAACGAGTTGATGAATCCATTGATGGTACACGCCGTGGTGTCCAGGGGCCAGCGTCCCTTAATGAACGAAACTATAGACATGGGGAGAACAAGGACGGATGCCAGAAGATCCACACTGCACAGATTCAGAACGAACAGATTGGTTAGAGTGTGGCGAAGTTGCGAGCACTTTAAGATTACGATGATGTTGCTGAGATTGCCAACAAAGGCAACGACGTTGACAATGCACATTGCTGTCACTGACACAGCCCGAGTGGCCCCCGGTATATACAGGTCTGAATAGTTATCAGAGACGTTCATGTCTGTCCCTGTAGAGAGATAGGACATTATGAACCTCACATCACCTGCTGGAAATAACTGACTTTAGTTGCTGTGTATCTTCATTAGTTGCAGTCAGTATCACATCGTCTGTCTCTTATCATTAAGTATTCTCGCTGCAAATGGATAATATCGTTTGAAAAAATTGAATTAGTTCCAAGAAATCAGCACACGTTTTGCACTTGTTATCCCAGAAAGCTAGTGCACAAATGTTTAGAAAATGTTCGAAAGTCCAAAACATCATTGCTCATCCATGACACATTGATCCATATGTGAGAGATTATTCGTGATATTTGTGAACTAGCCAGCGGTATGTATTTGGTCCACCTGTTTACAGAATCAGACAAACAGTTGATTTATGGCAGCGCTGAAAGCCTCAGGTGTAGTACTGCTATTGATTGGCTCCCAGTCTGCGCATGTGAAAAACTGGACTGCTTGTAGATTTTAACGGTTGCCTGGTAACTTAAAATAAACCCTTAACAAGGTGTGAACAAGCAGAGTAGACAATACGCACAAACCGAGACAGTCGGAACGAGGAGATAATCTAGATTAGCTTTGCCCAGAGCAAAAGACAATCAGAACACACAGCGTGAGCCTTGCAAATAGCCAATCCTGACAGATTGGCCACATATTCATTGCAGTTTTCAATGACTGCCTGGTAGGCAAATAATGCCAGTACCGACGCAATTCTCAGGATCGATAATCAGGAACTAGTAGGAACAATTCGCAGTTCTTAACAACGTGTGTCTAAGAGGTGTTACCCATTACCATTGAGTGGGAGAGGTATGATAGCATGTTTGACATGTCACAGTGTGGTTTATCTCCCTTATATTATATACCACCGTATTAGATTTGAGGTGTCATTCAGCATCACACTGTGCTGGAAGATGTAGTGGGCGTAAAGGGGCCAGTCGTCTAAGATACCGGAATTATACAAAGTTGCGTCCCTTAGTCATGTCAGGAACCATTGGTTTCTGTTTCGAATCCATGGTTCACGCTGATGATTGTTCTAGGTTTGTCAGGTTTGTCATACTTGCGGGTTTCACTTCTCAAAAACAGAGCCAAGTCCTACTTTTCATCAGATCGCGGCTTGGGTAATCATGTCAAGCCCCAAAACATACCCCAGGTTCATGAAATATCAGCTTGGGTCATCATGTCATGCAGACGAACATACCCCAGGTTCATCATATGGCAGCTTGGGTCATCATGTCATACAGGCGAACATACCCAGGTTAATCATATGGCAGCTTGGCTCATCATATCATACAGGCGAACATACCCCAGGTTCATCATATGGCAGCTTGGCTCATCATGTCATACATGCGAACATACCCCAGGTTAATCATACGGCAGCTTGGCTCATCATGTCATACAGGCGAACATACCCCAGGTTCATCATACGGCAGCTTGGGTCATCATGTCATACATGCGAACATTCCCCAGGTTCATCATACGGCAGCTTGGGTCATCATGTCATACAGACGAACATACCCCAGGTTCATCATACGGCAGCTTGGCTCATCATGTCATACAGGCGAACATACCAAGGTTCATCATATGGCAGCTTGGGTCATCATGTCATACAGGCGAACATACCCCAGGTTCATCATACGGCAGTTTGGCTCATCATGTCATACAGGCGAACCTTCCCCTAGGTTAATCATACGGCAGCTTGGCTCATCATGTCATACAGGCGAACATACCCCAGGTTCATCATACGGCAGCATGGGTCATCATGTCATACAGACGAACATACCCCAGGTTCATCATACGGCAGCATGGGTCATCATGTCATACAGGCGAACATACTCCAGGTTAATCATACGGCAGCTTGGGCCATCATGTCATACAGGCGAACATACTCCAGGTTCATCATACGGCAGCATGGGTCATCATGGAATGTAGGACAGTGAGACACATATTGTAAACACATGAAAAGAGTACAAAATGTCAGTGACTTCAGGTCTTTGAGTCACACAGTACAAAAGCCATTTATGTGCGTGACAAAAATGTATGAGAATATTACAAGTCTAAAATAAAGAGATAATGGACTAGTGTAGAGCAGGGAGTGGAGTTACGACTATAAGAGGGACAAACAATCAACGGCGGGCTGTTACTGGAGACAATCAGCTGTCTTTTGCAAATGAACTGAATGACCTTTATCCTTGATTTGGCAACTTGTATTTTACTTCTGAAATGGAATATGTATCCTAATCACATCAATCCGATTGAAATTTCCTTTTGCGTAGCTTATACTCTCGCGGAAAGTTAATGTACGTAAAGCTAGTGTTCCTGGAAATGTGAGTGGTTTTGTGTCTTTGGACACATTAAGGCAAGAATTTATGGATGTCGACTTCTTTATTTGAACGACACGACGTATCGGAGTATATTCTTACTCCTTCATCAGGTCCATCGTTAAAAGTGTTGCCATCCATAAATTATTGCCTTTATGTGAGTGGTTTTGTGCGTCGTGAGCAGTTCTGTGGCATGTTTAAAGAATGATTTCAAATTTCATCAATTTCCCACAACTTGAAAACATCAAACAACATCTCTTCTCCAAAATGCAGCAGCCATTTGTCCATAATGATTGCCGTCCGGTAGCATTAACCTCCACTGCCATTACGTGTTTGGAAAGTATTGATAAGATGTTAACTTTTAAATGAATTTAAACATATTTTGGATAGATCCATTGCGTACACGCCAAGAGGAGGTGTTGAAGATGCCACACTTACACTGTATATAACATTTATACTCATCTGAAGGAATGCGGTGACTCGTCGTAAGCAATGTGGTGACTATTTTCGATTTCCATATGTAGACTTTTTATCGGCTTTCAGTACTATCTAAACCCATTTTCACATGTCAGTGAAATGCATGTAAATTCTACTATCATTAAATGGAAGCTTTTATCGTCCAAATACCACAGCATGTTACTGTAAACGGCACCTTGCTCTTCAGCTATGCGCATAGCCATTGGTGCTCAACGGGGTTATGCACTTTCTCCCATCTTGTGTATTTCCTACACAAATGGCTGCCAGTGCACATACACTAACTGTCTTGTTATAGATTAAAAGTTTAGGTATTGAATACAGAGATATGATTTCTTATTTTACGTCAAAATGTGAACGTAAATTTCTATTCTTAAAAGTTAACAAAGTGAAAAAATCAATCTTTGTCTTCAGTTTTGATTTTATCCATGAAACAGGGCAGAAGAGGGTATATTTCTTACGGCGTCTGAAGCATGTTAATATTGACAGGATCGTCATATGTCTGTTTTACACATGGTATGGAACCCTCTGTATTCAGAATAAAATAAAACTTTCACAAATTATAAATACAGCATGTAAATCATCGGCATCCCGTTACCAAGCATTGATAGCTTATTCTAGCAGTACATTTCTACACAAGCACGTAAAATAATAAGTGACAATAATAGATTCATAATCGAGTCTTAACCAGACAATCCAGTGATCAACAGCATGAGCATCGAGCTATGCAATTGGGATGCGAATGGAATGTTCCCGACTGAATAGATTATAGCTGAGCACCAGGATCTACAATAATACCCTGTCAACCCCGAAGTGACGTTTTCTCAGGACCCGTGGAGATCGAGGTTAAAATTAGTCTTCAGCAACACATGCTCCTTGACTTGGTTGACACATGTTATCGTATCCTATTGAAAGGTGCTCATGATGGCAATCACTGGATTGTCTAGTTCAGACTGGATTATTTTCAGACCGCTGTCAAAAACTTGGGATATTGCTGAATGTTGCGTTAAATAAACACGTTCGATTCCATTGAAGATCACGCTTGTTCATTGGTAAAGCCAATTTTATATCGTTATCAGCGAAAGATCAGATAGCAGCATTGTAACTGTTCTTAACTATAACTGTTAACGGAGAATTTAGCTTGTAGATTATTTCTAGAACGAGGTGCTTCATGTCTGTAGATCTAGGAAATAAGCACTTATGTGGTCAATATTTTCGTGATAAACAGTCGATCAAGTAACTGACAACTCTTCATTATAAGTATCAATGTTAACGTATCGACGTGGGCCTGACCCATTTCACCGGTAATGTCGGAAGTGAACCTTTCTCTATCTGTGTCCTCCCTACTTAGTACATAGCTGTTATCACGCCTTGCTGCTCTGAGCATGTCGGTATCATGGCAACGGCAAACACGTGAACCTTCTCTATTTTTCCACAGGAACTGACCCGGAAATGACGCTGGAGGTACATGCAATTACCACGCTGTGCCACCTGATCGAACCATGGGAGATGAGTGCCGCAGCACACTATACAGACTCAGTTGGAACGAACGAATAAAATATCCTAAATATGTTGATGAAGACCGCAGTATTCACCTTGAATGTTCCGAATCTTTATCAGTAGGAATTCAGTGAAGAGAGATGGTTTAAACAATAATGTATTACAAAACAATGGAATGGGCAACAGGTCATGCCTTTTAAAAGACCTCCACCGTCTAACAAACTATATTTGTTGGTACAACAACTGTTTATATATATTACATGGTCCCATGTTATGCTAAAATCTATATAACTGTACATACTACAATTACATAAGGTGTTATGCATGATCAAAATAATTTAATTGTTTGCTCAAAGTCATGGACAAATTCTGATAACCATAAAGGACAGTAAGTGATGCTAATTAATGATGAAGACAGTGGAGACTCTCCGCTATTACACAGTGATTCATAATGAAGAAAAATGTTATTGAAAGGCATTTAGAAGTTGGACGAACATGAATACATGACACGTTTTTATGAATAACACCACATCAAAAATCCCGACCACCATATTTCCTGACAACAAATTAAGATTCTACGTACCAACATCAACCACTGGAAAAAGAGGAAACCTCAATAAAGCATCGAAATCAAAAGAAGGAAGCCAGCCATTAACCGAGACCAAGGCATCTACCTCCCAGTGTGCACTCCACTTGTGCTATAATGATCGACTTCTTCTTACATTGTCAAACTTGTCAACATTAAGTCACTACATCGCAGTCAAAACTTTACAATGAATGATTTCATTTGGTATTGTTCCATACATTCTTAATATCTTACGTATGTTACTATTATCATGTTTCACAGATGAATGCAGGAATGAGGGTTCGGGAGATCCTGACCGAGTCACGCTAGTTAAGCTCATCATCAGATCAGTGCCCTCAACACGAAGCCCTGGACTTGTCCCAGGAAGTTCAGCCCAGTCAAACCCACGAAAAACATTTTTCGGAGATGTGTAGACTCCCCAACACTGCAGCCTTCTGCATTACCTGGAATGTCAGAGTAGCTGTGTTCCTGGCACCAAACCCAGGAACTCTCCGAGAGTGAGAGAGAGTGTGCGTGTTTTTACGTTTAGGCGTTACTTATTAATACTTTAATACTGAAGCCGCAATGTGTTTTAAAACATATCTTACTTGCAATCAACGCGGATGCTCTGAACTCAAAAGTTGTAGTCGTAATTCAAAATTAACTACAGGATTTTATGATTCATCAATCACTTGACTGTCTGGTGATAAAATCCCAAATAGAATACACAGATGGTCTCTTGGCTATGCTAAGCCAATAGATACCAGGATAAGCAAGCTCCTAGATACCTAAGGTCCAGCCTGGATGCAACGGGATGATATTTGGAGTGTTAAGAAGAAATTGCAAATGTTTAGAGAAATGGACTGTTGATTTTTGGAATGATACCAATGTTACAAACGGAAATAAATTAACGACATACAGGTTAATTACGGACAAACCATTTACTTTCCCATACTTCCCATACAGTGAGAAATAGACTACACCGCAGTGTTTAGATGAGGGAGCCTCCCCCTTGCCATAGAGACGGTATGCCAAGCCGCCCATTCCCTTGGATAGACTGTTACCAATGCCTAAAGAATGATGTAAGAGTCATTGAAGATGAAACGCACTTCTTAATTGACTGTGAAAAATACTCTGATCTTACATTCAACTATTCAAAGCTACAACAGAACAATCTGATTTCACCCACTTAAGCAGAATAGAGAAACTTATAATACTGTTAAAATCAGGCAATTTACAGCTTCTGGGAGTCACACTATGTAACATGATGAAAAGATGACTTCACCATATACTATCCCAAACATGAAACGCATAGGCGTGTTGTATTTTTAAAAATCTATTAATTACCAATTGTGTTCAAACAATCGTCCAAATATGTGGCAAAAGTGTTGATAACATGATTTTGCACTATTGCACAAGTGAAAAATTGACTTTATCTGAAAATGTTGATTTTGATGAGATTTCTTACAAGAATTAAGAAGACATCGCCACAACGCAACAGAAATCACCTTCCAGTTGAAATTGTGCAGCAAAGAGCTTGCACTCTATAAAAATCCAGATTAGTTTCGGAAATCGGCATTCGTTTTGAAGGAGTTTCACGGTCAAATCACTAAGCTACGTCTTGACGCTGCGACACGGAACATCGCCATTGATTATCAATGTTCAGTTGACAGGCGTCTGAATGTTAGTCTGAGCACGATAGCACTGCTTGCAGCTCGTGACAACCAAACAGGTATCACAAATGACCGTCCCCGTACAGGCAGACCTCGAGTCACCACTGCAGCCCAAGATCGGTACATCCGTGTAGTACATTTGCGTGATCGTACTTCCATGGATGAGAGCACAGCAGCCAGGGTGCCTGGACTTCGAAGAATATCCGGTCAAACTGTACGGAACAGGTTGCAAGAGATTGGACTGAGCGCCAGGAGATCCGACGTCGGGACCATGCTACGTGGTCACCATCGCGCTCAACGTCTCCGTAATCTAAAAATATCCACCCTGTTTGTATAGACATTACCTTCTTCTAAACTGCTGTAAAAATTCATGTACTAAAGTCTATTTGTGGACGAGTTATACATGTTATGAAATACATTTCGCAACAGATTTCTGGGTTATGCGTTTCTTGTTTGGAAAAGTATATATGAAAGGTCCCCATTTAAATGATACTCTTTGTATATAATGTAAATGCATTTTTACTATTTTTGGTGAGAGTGATAACTGTGGGAAGGCTTGTGTGTTTGGGAGTGGGAGTGAGTGAGTGGGTGTGTTTGTGTGAACAATGCACAAGGGTGTGTATGTAGATATGATAGTATGTATACTTGTTATATGACGTGTGTAGTGGAGTGTTGGATGTTATGTTGGTGGAGGAGCGGCTGGATAGATATAATGTGTGTGGATGTGCTTGGGGTCCTTTCTTTGGATGTGTCGGCGTGCCCCCCTCTCTCTTCTCTGTGGGGGTTGGGGTGTGGAGACGTGGAGGGGGTCTGTGTTGTAGTGTGTATGGTGGGGGGTATGTGACACGCTCGCTCTCTCTCTCTCTCTCTCTCTCTCTCTCTCTCTGTGTTTTGAGAGGGAGGTAGGGTGGTGACAGTGGGGATGAACTTAAATGTGAAGGAATCAGGGACAACATTGTGTTGGTAATTTTATTGTATGGATATGTACCTGTGCGTGCAAGTGGGTGGTTTGTTGACACTGTATAACGGTTGCTACAGTAAGAGTGTTCACTGCATGGATGAGTGATATTTTGTTATTCTAATGGTTTTATTCTTGTTCTTATTGTTTATCTCAGAAATAGGCTGGACTCTTGTGATGAATATCGTCTATCTGTATGTACATCACTTCTCACTGTTATATATTCCTTCATATATATCTGTATGCATTTCACTGTTAGATGTTCCTTCATATATATATATGTATGTATATCACTTCTCACTGTCAGGTGATCCTTCATATATATCTGTATGTATATCACTTCTCACTGTCAGACGTTCCATCATATATATCTGTATGTATATCACTTCTCACTGTTAGACGTTCCTTCACACATATATATGTATGTATTTCACTTCTCACTGTCAGACGTTCCATCATATATATCTGTATGTATTTCATTTCTCACTGTCAGACGTTCCTTCACATATATATGTATGTATCTCACTTCTCACTGTTAGACGTTCCTTCATATATATCGGTATGTATCTCACTTCTCACTGTTAGATGTTCCTTCATATATATCTGTATGTATCTCACTTCTCACTGTTAGATGTTCCTTCACATATATCTGTATGTATCTCACTTCTCACTGTTAGATGTTCCTTCATATATATCTGTATGTATCTCACTTCTCACTGTTAGACGTTCCTTCATATATATATCTGTATGTATCTCACTTCTCACTGTTAGACGTTCCTTCATATATATCTGTATGTATGTCACTTCTCACTGTTAGACGTTCCTTCACATATATATGTATGTATCTCACTTCTCACTGTTAGACGTTCCTTCATATATATATCTGTATGTATCTCACTTCTCACTGTCAGACGTTCCTTCATATATATCTGTATGTATCTCACTTCTCACTGTTAGATGTTCCTTCATATATATCTGTATGTATCTCACTGTCTCCTTCACTATATCTGTATGTTCCTTTCTCACTATAGATCCTGTATATATCTGTATGTATCTCACTTCTCACTGTTAGACGTTCCTTCATATATATCTGTATGTATCTCACTTCTCACTGTTAGATGTTCCTTCATATATATCTGTATGTATCTCACTTCTCACTGTTAGACGTTCCTTCATATATATCTGTATGTATCTCACTTCTCACTGTCAGACGTTCCTTCATATATATCTGTATGTATCTCACTTCTTCTCACTGTTAGATGTTCCTTCATATATATATCTGTATGTATCTCATTTCTCACTGTTAGACGTTCCTTCATATATATCTGTATGTATCTCACTTCTCTCACTGTTAGACGTTCCTTCATATATATCTGTATGTATCTCACTTCTCGCTCTTTGATGTGCCTTCATATATATCTGTATGTATCTCACTTCTCGCTCTTTGATGTTCCTTCATATATATCTGTATGTATCTCACTTCTCACTGTTAGACGTTCCTTCATATATATCTGTATGTATCTCACTTCTCACTGTTAGACATTCCTTCATATATATCTGTATGTATCTCACTTCTCACTGTTAGATGTTCCTTCATATATATCTGTATGTATCTCACTTCTCACTGTTAGACGTTCCTTCATATATATCTGTATGTATCTCATTTCTCACTGTTAGACGTTCCTTCATATATATCTGTATGTATCTCACTTCTCACTGTTAGACGTTCCTTCATATATATCTGTATGTATCTCACTTCTCACTGTTAGATGTTCCTTCATATATATCTGTATGTATCTCACTTCTCACTGTTAGATGTTCCTTCATATATATCTGTATGTATCTCACTTCTCACTGTTAGACGTTCCTTCATATATATCTGTATGTATCTCATTTCTCACTGTTAGACGTTCCTTCATATATATCTGTATGTATCTCACTTCTCACTGTTAGACGTTCCTTCATATATATCTGTATGTATCTCACTTCTCACTCTTTGATGTTCCTTCACATATATATGTATGTATCTCACTTCTCACTGTTATGACGTTCCTTCATATATATCTGTATGTATCTCACTTCTCACTGTTAGACATTCCTTCATATATATCTGTATGTATCTCACTTCTCACTCTTTGATGTTCCTTCATATATATCTGTATGTATCTCACTTCTCACTGTTAGACATTCCTTCATATATATCTGTATGTATCTCACTTCTCACTGTCAGACGTTCCTTCATATATATCTGTATGTATCTCACTTCTCACTCTTTGATGTTCCTTTATATATATCTGTATGTATCTCACTTCTCACTGTTAGACATTCCTTCACATATATCTACATGTATCTCACTTCTCCAAGCTAGACGTTCGTTCGTATGTGTATATCCCCCTAAACTTAACCGACTGTCAAAGTCAAAAGGAGTTTGGACGAGTGAGGACGCTGGAATCAATGACACCCGCTTCACACGGTATCTTCCGTTCATTTCAGCACGTTATATCTGCATGTAAACTCGCTATGAAAGGAGAACACGACATGTTTATCTACTTTCAATGAAAATATATTACAGTTGTTGCTGCATACAAAATGAACATGCTTTTAGAATCGTACGTAAAATATAAGAACGAATGAACTGTAGATGGGACTTTTGGTTCTGGACTGCAATACATTTTCACCTGGCTGGTATTGTCTTTGTGTCTATTTTTATACATGTATATGGCATGAAGCATCCTACAACACGGATCAAACCACCTCACATAGATAACTAAGGACACCTATGTCTGAAGGTTGGTTGGTTGGATTGTTGTTTAACGCCAAAGTCAGCAATATTCCAGCTGTATGGCGGCGGTCTGAAAATAGTCGTGTCTGGACCAGACATTCCAGGGATCAACATCATGATCATCGTTCTACGCAAATGGGATACTATGACATGTGTCAACCAAGACAGCGAACCTGACCACCCGATCCCGTTAGTCGCTTCTTACGACAAGCATGTATTATTGAAGACCAATTCTAACCCGGATCTTTACGGTGACAACCCATTCACAAGTCTGACGACACCTATATGTTGACAAGACAACTCATTCACATATCTGAGGACACCTATATGTTGACAAGACAACTCATTCACATATCTGAGGACACCTATATGTTGACAAGACAACTCATTCACATATCTGAGGACATCTATACTTTGACAAGACAACTCATTCACATATCTGAGCACACCTATATGTTGACAAGACAACTCATTCACAAAACTTATGACACCTACATGTTGACAAGACAACAAACTGACAGATCTGAGGACACCTATATGTTGACAAGACAACTCATTCACAAACTTATGACACCTACATGTTGACAAGACAACAAACTGACAGATCTGAGGACGCCTATATGTTGACAAGACAACTCATTCACAAAACTTATGACACCTACATGTTGACAAGACAACAAACTGACAGATCTGAGGACACCTATATGTTGACAAGACAACTCATTCACAAAACTTATGACACCTACATGTTGACAAGACAATAGACTGACATATCTGAGAACACCTGTATGTTGACAAGACAACTCACTGACAAGGCTGAGGGCAGCTATATGTTGACAAGACAATCCATTCATAAATCTGAGTACACCTGTATGTTGACGAGACAACTGACTGACAAATCTGAGCTCATTCATATATCTGAAGACACCTATATGTTGACAAGACAACTCATTGACAAAGTTGAGGACACCTATATGTTGACATGACAACTCATTGACAAGGCTGGGGACACCTATATGTTGACATGACAACTCATTGACAAGGCTGAGGACACCTATATGTTGACAGGTGAGGTAAGGTGGAATTGGGTTTAAAGGGCCACTGATCCAGAGCAATTTCCGTGGACTGGTTGTTGCTTTTGTTATTGTTTTTCTCCAGTGAGTACCCGGATGATATCCCAGAATTCATGACTGGTTCGTTACCTCTGCTGCGCCACCCTCATGCGCAATTGATAGTATAAGTATAGACTGATCAAGAAAGATGAACTCTTTTTTACTCGATAATCTTATGTTGATTTTGTTGTAACATTATGTAGACTTTGATGTATAATGTGGTTTCTTATAAAAAAAATATTCACTTTGATAAAAATGCTGATTTTGATATAAAATTTTGATTTCATAGTAATGTTGACTTTAAAAAAATGTTAACCTAAATTGATGCAGAACTTTATTTAAAAATAGTTCGACCTTGAATTTGGTGAGAAGCCTGATATAATAGCATTGTTTTGAAAGTAAGGTGTCATCTCAGGACGCCGTTCGATTTTCGACTAGTCTCAGGACGCCGACCTGCGGTTTCCTTTTAAAGGTTAGGTTCTGATTAGGCGTAATTAGGGTTGCGGACAATCTACTCTGGGTGTTTTGATAAGGTGAACTCATCGCGCTAGGTGAATATATCGCAGTGGAACGCAGTGGAAACACCACAACTCAGAGGGGCCAAGAACCAACAACCAACTTGAAGGGTTACGTCTGAAGAGATACGTCGGCAAGTCTCACCCAAACATCTCCGAGATCGTGCCGTTCCTCTCACGAAAACAGGCCAACACGGAAAACAAGCTGATCCAGTACGTTGCTGGCCAGAAGCGTCCGTCCAAGGAAAAGAAATACAGGGACTTGGGACTGACTGGATGACATCCGTCACCAGCTCAGACAAGGAACACTGCCCGTGAGACAGTTTGCTGATTCAGCATTCCACCTATTGCTGTCGATCAATCTCTCTGACCAAATGTGTGCTATATGTATCATGAATACGCATCGGATATGCGATGTATTTGTTACAAATGGCACGTATGTGAATCATTGTAAAAATAACGTTAAAATCTGTCAATTGTGTTTGTTGATGAGTGCTCCAAGTATGGAAATAAACTGATAAAAATATATACCGTTGTCTTCTCATTTGGTGTGCTCTCATCCGCATAATCCGGATTATCCTCTTCTAACAACTCGTTGATCCTTCATTGTCCTCGTAATTCTTTATCAATTGGCAAAATGAAGCTAGTCTCAGGACGCCGATATTGTTTATTCACTCAACCGTGAAGTTTGGTCCAAAGGTCGGCGTTACGAGCCTGAACCAAAAGTAAGGCTAACTAAGTACATGGGGAGTCTTGGGGAGAGTAGTGAGCTCGGGTTCACTACTAGTCAATCTGAATGTTGTATTAAATGGCATTATTTTGATAACCAAAAAACATTTTAAGTTTAACCATCTGCCAGTGGTAAAAAATGTTAGGACTGAAATAACGAAGTCAATGTATGTCTTTATATTTTGCCTTATAATCCTAATTAGTTTATTATCATATTTGTATGCAATTTGAAACTTAATAAAATGCACACGATCTGATTATACTTAGTGAATTTATAACATGAGTGTAATATCTAGACATCTTATAGATTGCCAGAGTGTATCATATTTCACACACACGCCATAATAAGTGCGACCTAGTTTATGTTGTCTGTCCCTTTACACTTCACGGCAAAAGATGCAAATATAAAAATTAAAGCAGACTAAAGTTATAGCAACAATATCAGGCTATTACCTTGTTCGGGGAATGTATCCATCAATATCCACACATAATGGAATGAGATGCCATTCATCTACAGCTGACAAAGTATCCTGTTCCATGTCATGTGTCTTTTAACAGTCCAATATGCGAAAAAGTTATCTATGTTTCAGATTTTTCTCATTGGTGTATAGTCCCATTGGTCACCCAAGATAGCACACCTGGCACCTAATTGCATAATGAGAAATCAATCAATGTATTGACGGTTAATCCTTTGAAGGAAGGACGTTGTTTTTACAAAGAGACTTTACGACAGGGTGTATTCAGTATAGATTAGTATATCTAGATACATAAACACTACCTTTTGACAAATCCGCTGTGCAGGATAAAAGCAATTAATCAATCAGCGTGTTATCGGTTAATCCTTTGATCGATGTTTGTTTTGTAACTCAGCTGATAATTCCTCTTACTGCACTTCCATGCGCATATTACATAAGATGCAATACATTTGCCACATCAGACCTCAATTTATAATGATGAGTATTTACTCCAGACACAAGAAATGGGAACCTTTGTATGGTAATCTGAGTGGTGTTATCACTAATTATACCTGTTATAAATTCATTAACTGACCATCAAGTGAACGATGACAAATAACATGTGTAGGTTTACCACCAAACAGAGAGTAGTAATCGCTGTATTGCATGCAAGTTTGATTGCCTGAAAAAAAAACCTTATGGGCCGACACTGTTTTGAGGATACGAAAGGAACTTCTTTGTTACATAAGAAATATATATAAGCATTTGCTGTGTACTTAGTTAAAAACTGTATATACCTATGTACTTAAGTAAAGATTTCAGAATTTTTTTGCAATGGCAAAGTGGGGTTGTTTAGTTTATCGATTCAAATATATCAAATGTGTGTTTTTTGATATCATAGCATACGTAACAGATATCACATTTTAACATGATTAAATATCGAGGTAAAAAACACAGAAATAGGATTAAATTGGATCAGTCACTACACCATCGAAACATTTAAAACTCTGAAAAAGAATACACTGCTGGGATACTTTATTACAATCAGACAAGAACTACCGGGCATATTTTCAAATAACGGCATCTGATGGGCATCCACCCTTCCTAATGTCCCACCGATTAAGTTGAAGAAATTCTGCCAAGGTGGACAGTAGCCCAGTCCCCATGTCCGTCATGGTCGAGGGAGCAGGGGCTGACCAGTTTGCAGCTAGGTTTCGTAATTAGACTGTTGGCTGGAAACATTAATCGCTCTGGATAAGTGGCCCTTTAACGTCGTGCTTGAGCATATTTCGTTCATATGACGACGTGCATGCGCGTGTGTGTGTGGCTGCTTGTACTAGCCCAGACTGAAGCTGGTTTTATAGTGCTAGCCCACTGAGATACCATGCCGCAGTGAAGCATGAATACCCCACTCAAACACATTATACTGACTCCGAGCCGACCAGTCCTTGTTGTACCCATTAATACCGAGCGCCAGGCAGGGACCAACAAGTACCATATTTTAACGTCTTTTGATATGACGCGGTAGGGGATCGAACCCGCGACCTTCCGCTCTCCGGGCGGACACTCTAACCACTACACCACTGAGGCGGTCCTATATGTTGACAAGACAACTCAATGGCAAAGCTGAGGACACCTATATGTTGAGATGTTCGAGTGTTTAGCCAGACATCAGAGGATGCAACACTCGACACAGTTTACAGCTCATAACAGTTACAGCATCAGAAAGATTAGCGTCTTGTTAGCACGGGGCACGATGTTACCAACTGTAAACATGCCGACCCACGTGTTCAACCTTCATGGCACAAAGCCTAAAGGTTCGAGGGTTGAAGTTACATACAGTTTCTATCGTTTCTTTGTATCTTGTTTTGATAGTTGCATTCCTGCTGTGTGATTTGACTAACTCAATGAAGCTACCATAAAATAATTTCTTTTACAACTTTCTCGAACCCAAACAGGGCCCCTATGTTTTGTTCAATACGAAACTGGTGGGAACTGCAGTGAACAATTATAGTTGTACTGTATAGTTGCGCGGCCCCGTCTCAGACCGACAAACCCGTCAACATCACGCGCCACTTGTCATAAGTTGAGCATGTCGACCAGAAAGCAGGACCGCCTCGATTTTGTAAGGTAAACAGGTATCTAATTAACAAAACGACTTAAATGCTTCAGTGAAGGATTATTAATGAACTATTTACAGTGGTGTTTATGTTGGCTACGTCTCTAAGTGACACACCAGATCAAGGAATAGCAATACACAACACACTGACAACACACGCTCTCAACGTAGTAAATAACAGCTTCGAGTCAATGTATTTGAACAGAGCATGTGCATCCATAAAAATCTCGCGCCAGTGTGCAGAAGACAGGTTACATTGCAACAGGTACAATTCATCTAAACTTACGACTGATACGGAGAACTGAATATTTGGAGCATGGTGACCCTAGGCCTGTTATCACTGGACATAAAGTTTACTTGGGAATGAGGAGACTTCGGTACATAACAATTATTCTGTATGTCAGAATACGTCTGTGTATGAATATTATGTAGAAAGAGAACAATCTTCTGTTATTGAGCAGATTTCTACGAATGAAAATAGTTCTGTTTGTGGGAATAGTACAGTATACTGGAACCCTTACTTCTCTCGTCGTGGTGTGTGGCCCGGTGTATATAGAGAGAGCACAAGGCGCTCATCAGTTGAAGTTAAGCGCTGTAGTACACTCACGACACACACTGTAGTACACTCACGACACACACTTGAGTACACTCACGACACACACTTGAGTACACTCACGACACACACTGTAGTACACTCACGGCACACACTGTAGTACACTCACGACACACACTGGAGTACACTCACGACACACACTGTAGTACACTCACGACACACACTGTAGTACACTCACGACACACACTGTAGTACACTCACGACACACACTGGAGTACACTCACGACACACACTGTAGTACACTCACGACACACACTGGAGTACACTCACGACACACACAGGAGTACACTTACGACACACACTGGAGTACACTCACGACACACCCTGTAGTACACTCACGACACACACTGGAGTACACTCACGACACACACAGGAGTACACTTACGACACACACTGGAGTACACTCACGACACACCCTGTAGTACACTCACGACACACACTGTAGTAGACTCACGACACACACTGTAGTACACTCACGACACACACTGTAGTACACTCATGACACACACTGGAGTACACTCACGACACACACTGTATTACACTCACGACACACACTGGAGTACACTCACGACACACACAGGAGTACACTTACGACACACACTGGAGTACACTCACGACACACACTGGAGTACACTCACGACACACACTGGAGTACACTCACGATCCACACTGGAGTACACTCACGACACACACTGGAGTACACTCACAACACACACTGGAGTACACTAACGACCGACAGAGCAGGTGACTAGAGTACACACACGACACACATTGTAGTACACTCGCGACACACACTGTAGTACACTCGTGAAACGCACTGGAGTACACATACGACCGACAGAGCAGGTGACAAGAGTACACTCACGACACACACTGTAGTACACTCACGACACACACTGGAGTACACTCACGACCGACAGAGCAGGTGACAAGAGTACACACACGACACACACTGTAGTACACTCACGACACACACTGGAGTACACTCATGACACACACTGGAGTACACTCACGACACACACTGGAGTACACTCACGACCGACAGAGCAGGTGACAAGAGTACACACACGACCGACAGAGCAGGTGACAAGAGTACACACACGACACACACTGAAGGACATTCACGACACACACTGTAGTACACTCACGACACACACTGGAGTACGCTCACGACCGACAGAGCAGGTGACTAGAGTACACACACGACACACACTGGAGTACACACGACACACACTGTAGTACACTCACGACACACACTGGAGTACACCCGCGACACACACTGGAGTACACTCACGACCGACAGAGCAGGTGACTAGAGTACACACACGACACACACTGTAGTACACTCACGACACACACTGTAGTACACTCACGACACACACTGGAGTACACTCACGACACACACTGGAGTACACTCACGACCGACAGAGCAGGTGACTACAGTGCACACACGACCGACAGAGCAGGTGACAAGAGCACACGCACGACGGACAGAGCAGGTGATTACAGTACACACGCGACCGACAGAGCAGGTGACAAGAGTACACTCACGACCCACAGAGCAGGTCACTGGAGTACACGCACGACCGACAGAGCAGTTGACTAGAGCACACTTACGACCGACAGAGCAGTTGACTGAAGTACACTCACGACCCACAGAGCAGGTCACTGGAGTACACACACGACCGACAGAGCAGGTGACTAGAGTACACTCACAACCGACAGAGCAGGTGACTAGAGTAACCAAACGACCGACAGAGGAGGTGACTAGAGTACACTCACAACCGACAGAGCAGGTGACTAGAGCACACTAACGACCGACAGAGCAGGTGACTAGAGTACGCTAATGACCGACAGAGCAGGTGACTAGAGCACACTAACGACCGACAGAGCAGGTGACTAGAGTACACACACGGCCGACAGAGCAGGTGACTAGAGCACACTAACGACCGACAGAGCAGGTGACTAGAGTACGCTTATGACCGATTAGAGCAGGTGACTAGAGCACACTCAACGACCGACAGAGCAGGTGACTAGGAGTACACCAACGACCGACAGAGAAGGTGACTAGAGTACACCACGACCTACAGAGCAGGTGATTAGAGCACACACACGTCCGACAGAGCACACATGATCACACAGGAGTCACTTGACGACACAGAGCAGTGACTACGACTGACACACTGACTACAGTACACGACCGACAGAGCAGGTGACTAGAGCACACCTCAGACCCACAGAGCAGGTGATTGAGCACAGCACACTCACGACAGGTGACAGGAGTACAGGTGACTAGAGCACACACACGACCGACAGAGCAGGTGACTAGAGTGACACTCACGACCGACAGAGCAGGTGACTAGACACTAACACACACGCACCGACAGAGCAGGTGACTAGAGCACACCACAGACAGGTGACTAGAGCACACTAACGACCGACAGAGCAGGTGACTCAGAGTACACAAGGACCGACAGAGCAGGTGACTAGAGCACACTAACGACCGACAGAGCAGGTGACCAGAGCACACTAACGACCGACAGAGCAGGTGACTAGAGTACACACTACGACCGACAGAGCAGGTGACTAGAGCACACACATCACGACCGACAGAGCAGGTGACTAGAGCACACTAACGACCGACAGAGCAGGTGACTAGAGCTACATTACAACGACCGACAGAGCACAGAGGTGACTACAGCTAGGAATACACTCACGACCGACAGAGCAGGTGACTAGAGTACACACACACGGCCAGAGCAGGTGACTAGAGCACACGACCAGACTAGTCGTAATTGACTAGAGCACACTTACGACCGGCAGAGCAGGTGACTAGAGTACACTAACGACCGACAGAGCAGGTGACTAGAGCACACTAACGACCGACAGAGCAGGTGACTAGAGTACACTCAACGACCGACAGAGCAGGTGACTAGGAGGCACACTAACGACCGACAGAGCAGGTGACCAAGAGTACACTAACGACCGACAGAGCAGGTGACTAGAGTACACTAACGACCGACAGAGCAGGTGACTAGAGCACACTAACGACCGACAGAGCGGGTGACTAGGTACACTAATACGACCGACAGAGCAGGTCACTAGAGCACACTAACGACCGACAGAGCAGGTGACTAGAGTACACTAACGACCGACAGAGCAGGTGACTAGAGTACACTAACGACCGACAGAGCAGGTGACTAGAGTACACTCACGACCGACAGAGCAGGTGACTAGAGCACACTAATGACCGACAGAGCAGGTGACTAGAGTACGCTAATGACCGACAGAGCAGGTGACTAGAGCACACTAACGACCGACAGAGCAGGTGACTAGAGTACACTGACTAGAGTACACGACCGACAGAGCAGGTGACTAGAGTACACTCACGACCTACAGAGACACAGACCGACAGATTGACTAGAGTACACAACGTCCGACAGAGCAGGTGACTAGAGTACACTAACGACCTACAGAGCAGGTGATCTAGGTCACTGAACCGACAGAGCAGGGTGACCAGAGTACACTCACGACCGACACAGGTGACAGAGTGACTACGACCATACAGAGTACACTCGACCGACAGGAGCGACACAACAGGTGACTAGAGCACACTCCCACGACCTACAGAGCAGCAGGTGATTAGAGTACACTAACGACCGACAGAGCAGGGTGACTAGGAGCGCACCAACGACCGGCAGAGCAGGTGACTAGAGTACACACTAACGACCGACAGAGCAGGTGACTAGAGCACACTAACGACCGACAGAGCAGGTGACTAGAGTACACACACGGCTGACAGAGCAGGTGACTAGAGTACACTAACGACCGACAGAGCAGGTGACTAGAGTACACTAACGACCGACAGAGCAGGTGACTAGAGCACACTAACGACCTACAGAATAGGTCACTAGAGCACACTTACGACCGGCAGAGCAGGTGACTAGAGTACACTAACGACCGACAGAGCAGGTGACTAGAGCACACTAACGACCGACAGAGCAGGTGACTAGAGTACACACACGGCTGACAGAGCAGGTGACTAGAGTACACTAACGACCGACAGAGCAGGTGACTAGAGTACACTAACGACCGACAGAGCAGGTGACTAGAGTACACTAACGACCGACAGAGCAGGTGACTAGAGCACACTAATGACCGACAGAGCAGGTGACTAGAGCACACTAACGACCGACAGAGCAGGTCACTAGAGCACACTAACGACCGACAGAGCAGGTCACTAGAGCACACTAACAACCGACAGAACAGGTGACTAGAGTACACTCACGACCGACAAAAAGCGAGATCAGTTTACATTCAAATGAACAATGTTGGTAAATACCTTCACCATTCGATCAATTGAATCACTTCGCATTAAAACACATTTAGACTGTGGCCTTTGCTGATTCCCAGTGAAACTTTTCTAGTCGACCTCGAATGCTTAGCTAATTTGTGGCATTGAAAGTGAATTTTAGCAGCAAACTGTAAAGGGACTGAAGCATGTTCTTCTTCCGAATTTTTCTATTCAGAGATGAACACAATACACGGAGATGTAAGGGTGTGTTTGTCATTGTCTGCACGGCGATGTAAGGGTGTGTTTGTCATTGTCTGCACGGCGATGTAAGGGTCTGTTTGTCATTGTCTGCACGGTGATGTAAGGGTGTGTTTGTCATTGTCTGCACGGTGATGTAAGGGTGTGTTTGTCATTGTCTGCACGGTGATGTAAGGGTCTGTTTGTCATTGTCTGCACGGTGATGTAAGGGTGTGTTTGTCATTGTCTGCACGGTGATGTAAGGGTGTGTTTGTCATTGTGTTGTTGTCATTGTCTGCACGGCGATGTAAGGGTGTGTTTGTCATTATCTGCACGGCGATGTAAGGGTGTGTTTGTCTTTGTCTGCACGGCGATGTAAGGGGTGTGTTTGTCATTGTCTGCACGGCGATGTAAGGCGGTGTGTTTGTCATTGTCTGCACGGCGATGTAAGGGTGTGTTTGTCATTGTCTGCATTGTGATGTAAGGGTGTGTGTTTGTCATTATCTGCACGGCGATGTTAGGGTGTGTTTGTCATTGTCTGCACGGCGATGTAAGGATGTGTTTGTCATTGTCTGCACGGTGATGTAATGTAAGGGTCTGTTTGTCATTGTCTGCACGGTGATGTAAGGGCGTGTTTGTCATGTCTTGTCATTGTCTGCACGGCGATGGTGATGTAAGGGTGTTTTGTCATTGTCTGCACGGCGATGTAAGGGTGTGTTTGTCATTGTCTGCACACGGCGATGTAAGGGTGTGTTTGTCTTGGTCTGCACGGCGATGTAAGGGTGTGTTTGTCATTGTCTGCACGGCGATGTAAGGGTGTGTGTTTGTCATTGTCTGCACGGTGATGTAATGGGTGTGTTTGTCATTGTCTGCACGGCGATGTCAGGGTGTTTTTGTCAATGTCTGCACGGCGATGTAAGGGTGTGTTTGTCATTGTCTGCACGGCGATGTTAGGGTGTGTTTGTCATTGTCTGCACGGTGATGTAAGGGTGTGTTTGTCATTGTCTGCATTGTGATGTAAGGGTGTGTTTGTCATTGTCTGCACGGCGATGTTAGGGTGTGTTTGTCATTGTCTGCACGGCGATGTAAGGGTGTGTTTGTCATTGTCTGCACGGTGATGTAAGGGTCTGTTTGTCATTGTCTGCACGGTGATGTAAGGGTGTGTTTGTCATTGTCTGCACGGCGATGTAAGGGTGTGTTTGTCATTGTCTGCACGTTGATGTAAGGGTGTGTTTGACTTGGTCTGCACGGCGATGTAAGGGTGTGTTTGTCTTGGTCTGCACGGCGATGTAAGGGTGTGTTTGTCATTGTCTGCACGGCGATGTAAGGGTGTGTTTTTGTCATTGTCTGCACGGCGATGTAAGGGTGTGTTTGTCTTGGTCTGCACGGAGATGTAAGGGTGTGTTTGACTTGGTCTGCACGGTGATGTAAGGGTGTGTCTGTCATTGTCTGCACGGCGATGTAAGGGTGTGTTTGTCTTGGTCTGCACGGTGATGTAAGGGTGTGTTTGTCATTGTCTGCACGGCGATGTAAGGGTGTGTTTGTCTTGGTCTGCACGGCGATGTAAGGGTGTGTTTGTCATTGTCTGCACAGCGATGTAAGGGTGTGTTTGTCATTGTCTGCACGGCGATGTAAGGGTGTGTTTGTCTTGGTCTGCACGGTGATGTAAGGGTGTGTTTGACTTGGTCTGCACGGTGATGTAAGGGTGTGTTTGTCATTGTCTGCACGGCGATGTAAGGGTGTGTTTGTCATTGTCTGCACGGTGATGTAAGGGTGTGTTTGTCATTGTCTGCACGTTGATGTAAGGGTGTGTTTGACTTGGTCTGCACGGTGATGTAAGGGTGTGTTTGTCATTGTCTGCACGGCGATGTAAGGGTGTGTTTGTCATTGTCTGCACGGTGATGTAAGGGTGTGTTTGTCATTGTCTGCACGTTGATGTAAGGGTGTGTTTGACTTGGTCTGCACGGTGATGTAAGGGTGTGTTTGTCATTGTCTTGGTCTGCACGGTGATGTAAGGATGTGTTTGACTTGGTCTGCACGGTGATGTAAGGATGTGTTTGACTTGGTCTGCACGGTGATGTAAGGGTGTGTTTGTCATTGTCTGCACGGTGATGTAAGGGTGTGTTTGACTTGGTCTGCACGGCGATGTAAGGGTGTGTTTGTCTTGGTCTGCACGGCGATGTAAGGGTGTGTTTGTCATTGTCTGCACGGCGATGTAAGGGTGTGTTTTTGTCATTGTCTGCACGGCGATGTAAGGGTGTGTTTTTGTCATTGTCTGCACAGCGATGTAAGGGTGTGTTTGTCATTGTCTGCACGGTGATGTAAGGGTGTGTTTGTCTTGGTCTGCACGGTGATGTAAGGGTGTGTTTGTCATTGTCTGCACGGTGATGTAAGGGTGTGTTTGACTTGGTCTGCACGGTGATGTAAGGGTGTGTTTGTCATTGTCTGCACGGCGATGTAAGGGTGTGTTTGTCATTGTCTGCACGGTGATGTAAGGGTGTGTTTGTCATTGTCTGCACGTTGATGTAAGGGTGTGTTTGACTTGGTCTGCACGGTGATGTAAGGGTGTGTTTGTCATTGTCTGCACGGCGATGTAAGGGTGTGTTTGTCATTGTCTGCACGGTGATGTAAGGGTGTGTTTGTCATTGTCTGCACGTTGATGTAAGGGTGTGTTTGACTTGGTCTGCACGGTGATGTAAGGGTGTGTTTGTCATTGTCTTGGTCTGCACGGTGATGTAAGGATGTGTTTGACTTGGTCTGCACGGTGATGTAAGGGTGTGTTTGTCATTGTCTGCACGGTGATGTAAGGGTGTGTTTGACTTGGTCTGCACGGTGATGTAAGGATGTGTTTGACTTGGTCTGCACGGTGATGTAAGGATGTGTTTGTCATTGTCTGCACGGTGATGTAAGGGTGTGTTTGTCATTGTCTGCATTGCGATGTAAGGGTGTGTTTGTCATTGTCTGCACGGCGATGTAAGGGTGTGTTTGACTTGGTCTGCACAGCGATGTCAGTGTGTGTTTGACTTGGTCTGCATGGCGATGTAAGGGTGTGTTTGACTTGGTCTGCATGGCGATGTAAGGGTGTGTTTATCATTGTCTGCACGGCGATGTAAGGGTGTGTCCTTCTCTGTCTAAAATGTTAGTGAAGTGTTTGTTTCATGGTCTTTTTGTTAAGGATGTATTGTCAGTCAAAATGGAATGAGAAGTGTTAATATCCTTTCAATAGCTGTGCTTAAAATGCACATTTGTCAGTATATTTGAATACAATATACTACACTCCATGTTTTTGTCTGTGAAGTCGGTACAGACACCTGTTGGATATAATAGAAAATGAATCCGGTCCCCTGACGATTGCGTTAAATTGAATTTCCCCTTTTAACTAAATGTTTGTAAGTAATTGTATATGAAGACTCGTTGCCTTGCACGTATAGCTGCCAAAATCGCTGAAGCGCTATGAGACATGTTTTTCTCTATTTAAAGATCGATATTAGTGGATATTTACTGTTCAAAAGACCGCTACTCATCAGTGACAACAACCCATGTTTGTGTATTTACTGTAGTGAAGCGCTAAAAAGAGACAGCAGCTGATATATCTTGATACCTTCTATCCCAGAGAGCACCACTCTAAAGAGAGAGACTACATCAGATATTCGTGGATATTTACTATCCCAGAAAGTACTCATCTACAGAGACAACAGCTGATATTCATGCATATTTACTATTCGGCAGAGACAAGAGATACTTGTGTTTATGTACTATAGTGTGGAGCTGCAAAATGATATTTCAGTTGCACCCCTAGATTGACTGACATATGTTCACCACTGCTGTGTATTTGGACTGGTTCCCATCCTGGAGGACACGTTCCCGATGAATCCAGCTGCCAGAATAAACACAACCCAGCACAACTGTCACAGTAGGAGAGATTTGTCTGTTTTTATTACTTGCCAAGGTTGTTTATAACTGCAGTAGAATTTCAAATAATGTATTAGCATGTGATTTTCGTACAAATCATCATTACTGTTGTCTTTTCTGAAAACGTGTCTCCATGTACCTCCAAGAACAACAGACTGAACCACGTGGGCATTAATGTTTCATATAGCAAACATCCACATTGATTAAATGCTGACAGGATATGTAATTATAGTGTTGTAAATGAGTGTCCTTTAATGAGTCCTTCATTTTCAGTTTCCGTGGTGATGAAAATGAACGAATTCATCATTTGTAGCAAGGATTGGTTCCTTTGACTATCTTAATCAAAACTTAGAATTTAATAACATTTCCACTTCCGATATCACCGCCACAAAGATGATTCGCCGGTGTGGATCGATGCGAGTGTGCTGGATATGGTTGATATCGGATACAGAAAGCTAAATTCATTTCCGATACAAGCCTTAAATAATCGGCATTAAAGCCACAAATAAACATCAACATTCATCAATTTAAACTTTCACAAGTAACTCATTTCACAGTAATAATTGTGAATGATACATTCGTTTTCGAACATTATGGTTAAACAACAAAATTAAACATGAATAACAGGAACTTAACTTAATAAGCGACGACATCTCCCGTACCTTAAAACCTCCATCGTCTCTCCAACATCCATATTTCATTTACCTCTATACGACAGAACTCCATTTTCTCTCTACAACCATATGATAGATCTCATTCTTTCTCTACATCCACACAACTGACCTCCACCTTCCCTCTACAACCATACGACAGACATCCTTCTTTCATATACCTCCATACGACAGATCTCCCTTTTCCCCCTACATCCATACGACAGACCTTCATATTTCCCCCACCTCCATACGACAGACCTTCATATTTCCCCCACCTCCATACGACAGACCTTCATATTTCCCCCACCTCCATACGACAGACCTTCATATTTCCCCCACCTCCATACGACAGACCTTCATATTTCCCCCACCTCCATACGACAGACCTTCATATTTCCCCCACCTCCATACGACAGACCTTCATATTTCCCCCACCTCCATACGACAGACCTTCATATTTCCCCTACCTCCATACGACAGACCTTCATATATCCCCCACCTCCATACGAATAACATCCATGTTCACCCCAACATCTGATACTTATCTTTCCTAATGCTTTCATCCAATGTATACAAGAGTGCTTCCGTATACTTTCAGCTCCTGTATAAAGCCTAGCGTCACCCTCTCTCTACTTACAGTACCTGTATAAAGCCTGATATCACCTTCCCTCTACTTACAGTACCTGTATAACGCATGGTGTCACCTTCTCTCTACTTACAGTACCTGTATAAAGCCTGGTGTCACCTTCTCTCTACTTACAGTACCTGTATGCATCGTCATATCACCTTCCCTCTATTTACAGTACCTGTATAAAGCCTGGTGTCACCTTCTCTCTACTTACAGTACCTGTATAAAGCCTGATTGTCACATTCATTCTTCTTACAGTACCTGTATACAGCCTGATATCACCTTCCCTCTACTAACAGTACCTGTATAAAGCCTGGTGTCACCTTCCCTCTACTTACAGTACCTGTATACAGCCTGATATCACCTTCCCTCTACTTACAGTACCTCTATAAAGCCTGGTGTCACCTTCTCTCTACTTACAGTACCTGTATAAAGCCTGATTGTCATATTCATTCTTCTTACAGTACCTGTATAAAGCCTGATATCACCTTCCCTCTACTTACAGTACCTCTATAAAGCCTGGTGTCACCTTCACTCTACTTACAGTACCTGTATAAAGCCAGATATCACCTTCCCTCTACTTACAGTACCTGTATAAAGCCTGATATCACCTTCTCTCTACTTACAGTACCTGTATAAAGCCTGGTGTCACCTTCTCTCTACTTACAGTACCTGTATAAAGCCTGGTGTCACCTTCACTCTACTTACAGTACCTGTATAAAGCCTGGTGTCACCTTCACTCTACTTACAGTACCTGTATAAAGCCTGGTGTCACCTTCCCTCTACTTACAGTACCTGTATAAAGCCTGGTGTCACCTTCCCTCTACTTACAGTACCTGTATAAAGCCTGATATCACCTTCTCTCTACTAACAGTACCTGTATAAAGCCTGGTGTCACCTTCCCTCTACTTACAGTACCTGTATAAAGCCTGATATCACCTTCCCTCTACTTACAGTATCTGTATGAAGCCTGATATCACCTTCCCTCTACTTAAAGTAACTGTATAAAGCCTGGTGTCACCTTCACTCTACTAACAGTACCTGTATAAAGCCTGGTGTCACCTTCTCTCTCACTTACAGTACCTGTATAAAGCCTGGTGTCACCTTCACTCTACACTTACAGTACCTGTATAAAGCCTGGTGTCACCTTCACTCTACTTACAGTACCTGTATAAAGCCTGGTGTCACCTTCACTCTACTTACAGTACCTGTATAAAGCCTGGTGTCACCTTCTCTCTACTTACAGTACCTCTACAAAGCCTGGTGTCACCTTCCTCTCTCTACTTACAGTACCTGTATAAAGCCTGGTGTCACCTTCCCTCCCACTTACAGTACCTGTATAAAGCCTGGTGTCACCTTCCCTCTACTTACAGTACCTGTATAAAGCCTGGTGTCACCTTCCCCCACTTCCAGTAGTACCTGTATAAAGCCTTCACCTTCCCCCTACTTAAAGTACCTGTATAAAGCCTGATATCACCTTCTCTCTCTACTTACAGTACCTGTATAAAGCCTGGTGTCACCTTCCCCTCTACTTACAGTATCTGTATAAAGCCAGATATCACCTTCTCTCTACTTACAGTATCTGTATACAGCCTGGTGTCACCTTCTCTCTACTTACAGTACCTGTATAAAGCCTGATATCACCTTCTCTCTACTTACAGTACCTGTATAAAGCCTGATATCACCTTCCCTCTACTTACAGTACCTGTATAAAGCCTGGTGTCACCTTCTCTCTACTTACAGTACCTGTATAAAGCCTGGTGTCACCTTCTCTCTACTTACAGTACCTGTATAAAGCCTGGTGTCACCTTCTCTCTACTTACAGTACCTGTATAAAGCCTGGTGTCACCTTCTCTCACTCTACTTACAGTACCTGTATAAAGCCTGGTGTCACCTTCTCTCTACTTACAGTACCTGTATAAAGCCTGGTGTCACCTTCTCTCTACTTACAGTACCTCTACAAAGCCTGGTGTCACCTTCACTCTACTTACAGTACCTGTATAAAGCCTGGTGTCACCTTCCCTCTACTTACAGTACCTGTATAAAGGCTGATATCACCTTCCCTCTACTAACAGTACCTGTATAACGCATGGTGTCACCTTCTCTCTACTTACAGTACCTGTATAAAGCCTGGTGTCACCTTCCCTCTACTTACAGTACCTGTATACATCGTCATATCACCTTCCCTCTACTTACAGTACCTGTATAAAGCCTGGTGTCACCTTCACTCTACTTACAGTACCTGTATAAAGCCTGATTGTCATATTCATTCTTCTTACAGTACCTGTATAAAGCCTGGTGTCACCTTCCCTCTACTTACAGTACCTGTATAAAGCCTGATATCACCTTCCCTCTACTTACAGTACCTGTATAAAGCCTGATATCACCTTCCCTCTACTTAAAGTACCTGTATAAAGCCTTCGGTATAAAGCCTGATATCACCTTCCCTCTACTTACAGTACCTGTATAAAGCCTGGTGTCACCTTCACTCTACTTACAGTACCTGTATAAAGCCTGGTGTCACCTTCTCGCTTCTTACAGTACCTGTATAAAGCCTGATATCACCTTCTCTCTACTTACAGTATCTGTATAAAGCCTGGTGTCACCTTCCCTCTACTTACAGTATCTGTATAAAGCCAGATATCACCTTCTCTCTACTTACAGTATCTGTATACAGCCTGGTGTCACCTTCACTCTACTTACAGTACCTGTATAAAGCCTGATATCACCTTCTCTCTACTTACAGTATCTGTATAAAGCCTGGTGTCACCTTCCCTCTACTTACAGTATCTGTATAAAGCCAGATATCACCTTCTCTCTACTTACAGTATCTGTATACAGCCTGGTGTCACCTTCACTCTACTTACAGTACCTGTGTAAAGCCTGATATCACCTTCTCTCTACTTACAGTACCTGTATAAAGCCTGATATCACCTTCCCTCTACTTAAAGTAACTGTATAAAGCCTTCGGTATAAAGCCTGATATCACCTTCCCTCTACTAACAGTACCTGTATAAAGCCTGGTGTCACCTTCACTCTACTTACAGTACCTGTATAAAGCCTGGTGTCACCTTCTCGCTTCTTACAGTACCTGTATAAAGCCTGATATCACCTTCTCTCTACTTACAGTACCTGTATAAAGCCTGGTGTCACCTTCCCTCTACTTACAGTATCTGTATAAAGCCAGATATCACCTTCTCTCTACTTACAGTATCTGTATACAGCCTGGTGTCACCTTCTCTCTACTTACAGTACCTGTATAAAGCCTGATATCACCTTCTCTCTACTTACAGTACCTGTATAAAGCCTGGTGTCACCTTCACTCTACTTACAGTACCTGTATAAAGCCTGGTGTCACCTTCCCTCTACTTACAGTACCTGTATAAAGCCTGTTGTCTCGTTATTGTGCGTGCTGGCAAACTGACACTAGGCTTGTATGTAAGTGCTTTATGCACTGGCACCAGGCTCAATACTTGTGCACTCATGTTCCGTGGTGGTTCTTCTTCGGAGATCGAAATGCAACACTTGACATTTGATTTATCTACAACTGTTGTTCTTGCAAACGATCTATCTGGGTTAATTTCGGCAAACACATCTTATAACCCCTCAGGATTAAACTGAAGTAATACAACTGTTACATTTCACTGTGTATTAGTTTCACGTGTAATCAAGTCCGTGTAGGATAAATTATCTGACTGTCTGTGGTTTATTTCGACGAAACAATAAACTGTCTATAGATAAATTGTCGAGAGATTTGTAGCCATGGCGATCCCGACAATGTCAGCTGCGTCGTGCTAGACTTCGCCTTCCTCAGCTCTGGTTGAAGGTAAGGCGATAATGCTACAGTACCCTTAACATTATGTATGGAAGTAATTTCAAACTTAACTTTTATAAATTGGTGAACCTTATTATGTTAACATAACCTCCGAAAATAGTATTAACTTACTCGGGATATTTCACAAATTGAACCGAATATTACACGCTAATGTAATGTAGTACCTGGATATAACACACGCTAATGTAATGTAGCACCTGGATATAACACACGCTAATGTAATGTAGCACCTGGATATAACACACACTAATGTAATGTAGCACCTGGATATAACACACGCTAATGTAATGTAGCACCTGGATATAACACACGCTAATGTAATGTAGCACCTGGATATAACACACGCTAATGTAATGTAGCACCTGGATATAACACACGCTAATGTAATGTAGCACCTGGATATAACACACGCTAATGTAATGTAGCACCTGGATATAACACACGCTAATGTAATGTAGCACCAGGATATAACACACGCAAACACCACCTCGTGAAGATCCGGGTTGATCTTTAGCAACCAATGCTTGTCGAAAGAGGCGACTAACGGGATCGGGTGGTCAGGTCGCTGACTTGGATGATGCATGTCATATTAAAGATAGATGTCCATGGTGTTGATCTCGGGGATCGTCTGTACCACAGTCGATTATTTACAGACCGTCGTGATATAGCTGAGATATTGCTGAGTGCGACGTTAAACAACAAACAATAAACAAACACCACTGATATATCGTAAACACACCTTTGGTACAACTGAAGTTTCCCGCTGGTCGTCATGTGGACTCCACAACCCAGAATCTGTGACAGTGCAGTACCAACAGTCCTTCCAGTCACAGATGGGAATTAATGAGTAACGTGCTTTACGCAACATCACGGCAAAGGACGCCAAAAATCGGTTTCACGAATTGTGCCTATGTGAAGGCTTGAACCCGGACCTTCGGTATGACGTGCGAACGCTTTAGCTACTGTGCTACCCCATCGATTTTATCAACTGTCGAAGATAAAGGAACACGCTTTGAAAACAATGTGTTCCATTGTTGGATATGTTTTTCTTTTAATGTTTATTAAAAGACGTGTCAACGGACAGTGATACCATTTCGATATAACTTACATGGATGAGCGACCTTGTCTTCCTAACGTGATCTTATGTGAGTTTTTATCTTGAACAGTTTCGCCTACATACGGCTAGTGAATAGATCTAGGGCACACTTATTGATTCTCGCGAGATATTGTGATCTCTTGTTCGCCTTATGTCACGTGATACCAGCACCCCAGGGAACGCCGAAGGCGGTTGCGTGAAAAAACAGACACCATTAATCTTAAGATTTATAATCAGCACCCTTGTGGGTTCTCACATCGAGTTGTACAATCTCGGTGTCAAACGATGGGCGCAACGGAGAAGTGTACCCTGTAGAGCGTATTCCCTAAATAGCAGAATATTCACCAACACCAGCATGTAAGTAACGACCGCCACGTTGTATCTAAAGCGTATGGATCATCAGGGAAACAGTATCGACTCTGCCATTGATTATTCCTTTCAGAGATACACTGTTGTTGATGTAAGAAATTATGTCCAACGGATGAAGACGGTTGTCATGTCAGCATCGCTCAGTGATACATGTGCGTGTGAGTGTGCGTAAGAGTTGACAATAACAAAGAGACATTTATTCTTATCCCAACTCTGAATAGACGTCCACTTGATTAAGTCTACGCACCAGGTAACATGCATTAGTCGATTTACTGTATGGTTTTCTGTGACATAAATATATGTAAAGGACATCTATACTATACACTGACATGACTAGAACTGTCTGACACTTACATGACTAGAACTATCTGACACTGACATGACTAGAACTGTCTGACACTAACATGACTAGAACTGTCTGACACTGACATGACTAGAACTGTCTGACACTAACATGACTAGAACTGTCTGACACTTACATGACTAGAACTATCTGACACTAACATGACTAGAACTGTCTGACACTAACATGACTAGAACTGTCTGACACTAACATGACTAGAACTCTCTGACACTAACACTAGAACTGTCTGACACTAACATGACTAGAACTGTCTGACACTAACATGACTAGTACTGTCTGACACTTACATGGCTAGAACTGTCTGACACTAACATGAGTATAACTGTCTGACACTGACATGACTAGAACTGTCTGACACTTACATGACTAGAACTATCTGACACTAACATGACTAGAACTGTCTGACACTAACATGACTAGATCTGTCTGACACTAACATGACTAGAACTGTCTGACACTAACATGACTAGAACTGTCTGACACTAACATGACTAGAACTGTCTGACACTTACATGACTAGATCTGTCTGACACTAACATGACTAGAACTGTTAGACACTAACATGACTAGAACTATCTGACACTAAAATGACTAGAACTGTCTGACACTAACATGACTAGAACTGTCTGACACTAACATGACTAGAACTGTCTGACACTAACATGACTAGAACTGTCTGACACTAACATGACTAGAACTGACAGGAACATAACTAAGACTGTCTGACACTAACATGACTAGAACTGTCTGACACTAACATGACTAAAACTGTCTGACACGAACATGACTAGAACTGTCTGACACTAACACTAGATCTGTCTGACACTAACAGGATTAGAACTGTCTGACACTGACATGACTAGAACTGTCTGAGACTAACATGACTAGAACTGTCTGACACTAACATGACTAGAACTGTCTGAGACTAACATGACTAGAACTGTCTGACACTTACATGACTAGAACTATCTGACACTAACATGACTAGAACTGTCTGACACTAACATGACTAGATCTGTCTGACACTAACATGACTAGAACTCTCTGACACTAACACTAGAACTGTCTGACACTAACATGACTAGAACTGTCTGACACTAACATGACTAGTACTGTCTGACACTTACATGGCTAGAACTGTCTGACACTAACATGAGTATAACTGTCTGACACTGACATGACTAGAACTGTCTGACATTTACATGACTAGAACTGTCTGACACTAACATGACTAGAACTGTCTGAGACTAACAGGATTAGAACTGTCTGACACTGACATGACTAGAACTGTCTGAGACTAACATGACTAGAACTGTCTGACACTAACATGACTAGAACTGTCTGAGACTAACATGACCAGAACTGTATGACACTTACATGACTAGAACTATCTGACACTAACATGACTAGAACTGTCTGACACTAACATGACTAGATCTGTCTGACACTAACATAACTAGAACTCTCTGACACTAACACTAGAACTGTCTGACACTAACATGACTAGAACTGTCTGACACTAACATGACTAGTACTGTCTGACACTTACATGGCTAGAACTGTCTGACACTAACATGAGTATAACTGTCTGACACTGACATGACTAGATCTGTCTGACACTAACATGACTAGAACTCTCTGACACTAACACTAGAACTGTCTGACACTAACATGACCAGAACTGTCTGACACTAACATGACTAGTACTGTCTGACACTTACATGGCTAGAACTGTCTGACACTAAGATGAGTATAACTGTCTGACACTGACATGACTAGAACTGTCTGAGACTAACATGACTAGAACTGTCTGACACTAACATGACTAGAACTGTCTGAGACTAACATGACTAGAACTGTCTGACACTTACATGACTAGAACTATCTGACACTAACATGACTAGAACTGTCTGACACTAACATGACTAGATCTGTCTGACACTAACATGACTAGGACTCTCTGACACTAACACTAGAACTGTCTGACACTAACATGACTAGAACTGTCTGACACTAACATGAGTAGTACTGTCTGACACTTACATGGCTAGAACTGTCTGACACTAACATGAGTATAACTGTCTGACACTGACATGACCAGAACTGTCTGACACTTACATGACTAGAACTATCTGACACTAACATGACTAGAACTGTCTGACACTAACATGACTAGATCTGTCTGACACTAACATGACTAGAACTGTCTGACACTAACATGACTAGAACTGTCTGACACTAACATGACTAGAACTGTCTGACACTTACATGACTAGATCTGTCTGACACTAACATGACTAGAACTGTTAGACACTAACATGACTAGAACTATCTGACACTAAAATGACTAGAACTGTCTGACACTTACATGACTAGATCTGTCTGACACCAACATGACTAGAACTGTCTTACACTAACATGACTAGAACTGTCTGACACTAACATGACTAGAACTGTCTGACACTAACATGACTAGAACTGTCTGACACTAACATGACTAGAACTGACAGGAACATAACTAAGACTGTCTGACACTAACATGACTAGAACTGTCTGACACTAACATGACTAAAACTGTCTGACACGAACATGACTAGAACTGTCTGACACTACCACTAGATCTGTCTGACACTAACAGGATTAGAACTGTCTGACACTGACATGACTAGAACTGTCTGAGACTAACATGACTAGAACTGTCTGACACTAACATGACTAGAACTGTCTGAGACTAACATGACTAGAACTGTCTGACACTGACATGACTAGAACTGCCTGAGACTAACATGACTAGAACTGTCTGACACTAACATGACTAGAACTGTCTGAGACTAACATGACTAGAACTGTCTGACACTTACATGACTAGATCTATCTGACACTAACATGACTAGAACTGTCTGACACTAACACTAGAACTGTCTGACACTAACATGACTAGAACTCTCTGACACTAACACTAGAACTGTCTGACACTAACATGACTAGAACTGTCTGACACTAACATGACTAGTACATGTCTGACATTTACATGACTAGAACTGTCTGACACTAACATGACCAGAACTGTCTGACACTAGCATGACTAGAACTGTCTGACACTAACATGACTAGAACTGTCTGACACTAACATGACTAGAACTGTCTGACACTAACAGGATTAGAACTGTCTGACACTGACATGACTAGAACTGTCTGACACTAACATGACTAGAACTGTCTGACACTAACATGACTAGAACTGTCTGGGACTAACATGACTAGAACTGTCTGACACTTACATGACTAGAACTATCTGACACTAACATGACTAGAACTGTCTGACACTAACATGACTAGATCTGTCTGACACTAACATGACTAGAACTCTCTGACACTAACACTAGAACTGTCTGACACTAACATGACTAGAACTGTCTGACACTAACATGACTAGTACTGTCTGACACTTACATGGCTAGAACTGTCTGACACTAACATGAGTATAACTGTCTGACACTGACATGACTAGAACTGTCTGACATTTACATGACTAGAACTGTCTGACACTAACATGACCAGAACTGTCTGACACTAGCATGACTAGAACTGTCTGACACTGACATGACTAGAACTGTCTGACACTAACATGACTAGAACTGTCTGACACTAACAGGATTAGAACTGTCTGACACTGACATGACTAGAACTGTCTGAGACTAACATGACTAGAACTGTCTGACACTAACATGACTAGAACTGTCTGAGACTAACATGACTAGAACTGTCTGACACTTAATTGACTAGAACTATCTGACACTAACATGACTAGAACTGTCTGACACTAAGATGACTAGATCTGTCTGACACTAACATGACTAGAACTCTCTGACACTAACACTAGAACTGTCTGACACTAACATGACTAGAACTGTCTGACACTAACATGACTAGTACTGTCTGACACTTACATGGCTAGAACTGTCTGACACTAACATGAGTATAACTGTCTGACACTGACATGACTAGAACTGTCTGACACTTACATGACTAGAACTCTCTGACACTAACATGACTAGAACTGTCTGACACTAACATGACTAGATCTGTCTGACACTAACATGACTAGAACTCTCTGACACTAACATTACTAGAACTGTCTGACACTAACATGACTAGAACTGTCTGACACTTACATGACTAGATCTGTCTGACACTAACATGACTAGAACTGTTAGACACTAACATGACTAGAACTATCTGACACTAAAATGACTAGAACTGTCTGACACTTACATGACTAGATCTGTCTGACACCAACATGACTAGAACTGTCTTACACTAACATGACTAGAACTGTCTGACACTAACATGACTAGAACTGTCTGACACTAACATGACTAGAACTGTCTGACACTAACATGACTAGAACTGACAGGAACATAACTAAGACTGTCTGACACTAACATGACTAGAACTGTCTGACACTAACATGACTAAAACTGTCTGACACGAACATGACTAGAACTGTCTGACACTAACACTAGATCTGTCTGACACTAACAGGATTAGAACTGTCTGACACTGACATGACTAGAACTGTCTGAGACTAACATGACTAGAACTATCTGACACTAACATGACTAGAACTGTCTGAGACTAACATGACTAGAACTGTCTGACACTTACATGACTAGAACTATCTGACACTAACATGACTAGAACTGTCTGACACTAACATGACTAGATCTGTCTGACACTAACATGACTAGAACTCTCTGACACTAACACTAGAACTGTCTGACACTAACATGACTAGAACTGTCTGACACTAACATGACTAGTACTGTCTGACACTTACATGGCTAGAACTGTCTGACACTAACATGAGTATAACTGTCTGACACTGACATGACTAGAACTGTCTGACACTTACATGACTAGAACTATCTGACACTAACATGACTAGAACTGTCTGACACTAACATGACTAGATCTGTCTGACACTAACATGACTAGAACTCTCTGACACTAACACTAGAACTGTCTGACACTAACATGACTAGAACTGTCTGACACTAACATGACTAGTACTGTCTGACACTTACATGGCTAGAACTGTCTGACACTAACATGAGTATAACTGTCTGACACTGACATGACTAGATCTGTCTGACACTAACATGACTAGAACTCTCTGACACTAACACTAGAACTGTCTGACACTAACATGACTAGAACTGTCTGACACTAACATGACTAGTACTGTCTGACACTTACATGGCTAGAACTGTCTGACACTAACATGAGTATAACTGTCTGACACTGACATGACTAGAACTGTCTGACATTTACATGACTAGAACTGTCTGACACTAACATGACCAGAACTGTCTGACACTAGCATGACTAGAACTGTCTGAGACTAACATGACTAGAACTGTCTGACACTAACATGACTAGAACTGTCTGACACTTACATGACTACATCTGTCTGACACTAACATGACTAGAACTGTTAGACACTTACATGACTAGATCTGTCTGACACTAACATGACTAGAACTGTTAGACACTTACATGACTAGATCTGTCTGACACCAACATGACTAGAACTGTCTTACACTAACATGACTAGAACTGTCTGACACTAACATGACTAGAACTGTCTGACACTAACATGACTAGAACTGTCTGACACTAACACTAGAATTTTCTGACACTAAGGATGGCTAGAACTAGATCTGTCTGATACTAACATGACTAGAAATGTCTGACACTAAAATGACTAGAACTGTCTGACACTGACATGTGTAGAACTGTCTGACACTAAAATGACTAGAACTGTCTGACACTTACATGACTAGAACTGCCTGACACTAAAATGACTAGAACTGTCTGACACTAACATGACTAGAACTGTCTGACACTTACATGACTAGAACTGTCTGACACTAACATGACTAGAACTGTCTGACACTAAGATGGCTAGAACTGTCTGACAGTAACATGACTATAACTGTCTGACCCTGACACTAGAACTGTCTGACACTAAGATGACTAGAACTGTCTGGCACTAACATGACTAGAACTGTCACAGCTAACAGTCGCGCCGTCAGAGATGTTACCTGCTCAGCTGTACGGTTTATCCCAAATGTTTCCATCAATTCAGGTCTTGTCCCCCTTATCAATCGCAATCGCTAAATACAAATTACACTCTTCACGTCCAAAAAGACATGATGGAGCTATTTGACGTTAACGCCCTTGCCGTGGCCAATTTTTTAACAGTTTAAAAATCTGGCACGGCATCCATGGCAATCACGGGCTGTCACGTTTGCTCATTCAGTTCCCCCACGTTGTCTCATGCCCATCCCGTATTGTCCCCATTTCACTACGTTTCGGTGCAACGGGGCTACCGTGGCCGCCTGGAACATAGTGTAACCCTAGCATTAGCATGTCAAGGGATCCATGGCTTCTGATCGGAAACGTTCCCGGTCTGTCTATTTGAAGCAGATACAGCTGGTTCTGTTGTGCGATTTGAAGCCACTGATAAGTGTTGAGATCACAACAATTTACCAGAGACCAAACATTCAAAGAAGTGGAAGCATCCGGTGTCCAAATCTGTCAGCATCTGTTCCATATGGACGGGAACGGCTTCGGTTTTCTAGGATTTCCAAAAGAATCCAACTGATGGAAGTGTCAGACCAGGGATACTCTACAACAGGGATAGGTCACTCGCTTGCTTTCTTTACCATTTGTACTAATTAACGTGTGCCTCGTCATGCTCCAACGCACACAGTGACTTGGTTCGGTCCCAGCGCAACTTCGGCTGCGTTTAACAGTACTTCAGCCAGTGTATTGTATAGGTCGGAATTTTACAATGAATGAATGAATTAAGAGCAAGAATTTTATGTGAATGAATGAAAGAAATTAAGAAAAAGAACAAAAGAAAAAGAACATATGTGAATGAATGAAAGAATAAATGATACACCACGGCCATCCCTCCCAAAACATGTTAAAGAACGCAAAACTATCGGTAGAACACATGTTAACATCAGCTGTCCTTTTTCAAAAGAAATTACTTTGAGACATTTGTTTACATTAGTAACTAATTTAGATATCTTATTGCATGTGTGGAATGACATGGGCATTGACAGAATGTTAACTGACACTGTCACAGACCCCTCAAGAACAGAAAGTTTAGAACTATCACAAAGCCTTGCAAACACCTTTCCAGTTTTGTCAAATACTAAGATCAACAAGAAAGAAAGAAGTTTTAGAACTATAACACTCAAGCATCACAAGCACCAATGGCGTATCAGAACAGATCGGCGATATGTCATATTTTTCACACACCTCAAATACACACTAACAAAAAAAAATATTTAAAATTATCACTATTACTTGCAAAAAACTTTCACCTGATGGTATATTCCCCCCATAAAAATTAAAGGTGTATGTGAAAGATGTTTTAGAACAATAACTAGAAACACTCAAACAACGCCCTGTAGTATTTCAATGGCAGATCGGCGATATGTCATATTTTCACACACCTCAAATACACACTAACAATTTTTTTTTTAAATTATAAAACTATTACTATTACTTGCAAACACCTTTCACCTGATGGTATATTCCCCCATAAAAATTAAAGGTGTATGTGAAGATGTTTTGAACACTAACTAGAAACACTCAAACAACGCCCTGTAGTATTTCAATGGCAGATCGGCGATATGTCATATTATTTTACACACCTCAAATACACCCTAACAATTTTTTTTAAATTATAAAACTATCACTATTACTTGCAAACACCTTTCACCTGATGGTATATTCCCCTCATACAAATTGAAGGTGTATGTGAAAGATGTTTTTGAACACTAACTAGAAACACTCAAACAACGCCCTGTAGTATTTCAATGGCAGATCGGCGATATGTCATATTTTTCACACACCTCAAATACACCCTAACAAATTTTGTTTAGTTATAAAAATATCACTATTACTTGCAAACACCTTTTAACTAAAGGTATATTTCCCTTCTAAAAATTAAACGAATATGTGAAAGAAGTTTTTAGCGATATAATTTAGTCTTTCTTCGCTGTGTACTGAGAATTGAAGCCAGTGAGCTACAACATGCCCTCTTGAAACTTTACTACAAAGCTACTGTACTTATACTGACACTAATAACAAGTATTTGACTAAAAATGAAGTGACAGAATAGGTAACTTATCTTCTACATGTAGGTTTTCAGTTGTCACAACACTCAGCGTATGTAATCAGCTGTTGAAAATAAACCGGGCTCAATCTTAAAAACTACGCTGCCGCCATATTGGCTGCACTGGTCACGTGACGAGCCGAGGCATAGCTTAGGAGCTTTCCGAGGAGTGACCACTCCCATTTACAGAGTCTCCCTGGTCAGACTAAGAAAAGCCAGAGAAAAAGAGAGTAAGAAAGAAAGACAAACACAGAGAGATAGACAGACAGACAGACACACACACACACACACACACACACACACACACACACACAAAAACACACACAAACATACATACATACACATACATACATACATACATACATACATACATACATACATACATACATACATACATACATACATACATACATACATACATACATACATACATACATACATACATACATACATACATACATACATACATACATACATACATACATACATACATACATACACGTTTCTTAATCTATCGCAGGGTACGTCCTATTGAGATGACCAGAGCAGAACATTTTTTTCTGATGGCGACCCTTTCATATTTGTTACAACAATCAAACTGACTGAATCGTGTACAAATAAAGAAAAAAATTACATCTAAGTTCAGGGGCTTCACTGTTCAACAGAAGTACTGTCTTGTTCCTCCTCAGTTGCAGGGACATATAATTCATTAAACTATCTTGCTCCTCTGTAGTTGCAGGGACGTGTCCATGAGCTGTCTTGTTCTCTATAGTTGCAGGGACGTATAATTCATGAACTATCTTGTTCCTCTATAGTTGCAGGGACCTGTCCATGAACTACCTTGTCACTCTGTAGCTGCAGGGACCTGTCCATGAACTACCTTGTTTCTCTGTAGTTGCGGGGACCTGGCCATAAACTATCTTGTTTCTCTATAGTTGCAGGGACGTATAATTCATGAACTATCTTGTTCCTCTACAGTTGCAGGGACCTGTCCATGAACTATCTTGTTCCTCTATAGTTGCAGGGACCTTCCATGAACTGTGTTGTTCCTCTATTGTTGCAGGGAATTGTCAATGAACTATCTTGTGTCTCTATAGTTGAAGGGACCTGTCCATGAACTACCTTGTTCCTCTGTAGCTGCAGGGACCTGTCCATGAACTACCTTGTTTCTCTATTGCTGCAGGGACGTGTCCATGAATTACCTTGTTCCTCTATAGTTGCAGGGACCTGTCCATGAACTAATTTTACCCACTATAGTTGCAGGGACCTGTCCATGAACTATCTTGTTCCTCTATAGTTGCAGGGACCTGTCCATGAACTATCTTGTTCCTCTATAGTTGCGGGGACCTGGCCATAAACTATCTTGTTTCTCTGTAGTTGCAGGGACGTATAATTCATGAACTATCTTGTTCCTCTAGTTGCAGGGACCTGTCCATGAACTACCTTGTTCCTCTATAGTTGCAGGGACCTGTCCATGAACTACCTTGTTCCTCTATAGTTGCAGGGACCTGTCCATTAACTATCTTGCTAATCTATAGTTGCAGGGACCTGTCCATGAACTACCTTGTTCCTCTATAGTTGCAGGGACCTGTCCATTAACTATCTTGTTCCTCTATAGTTGCAGGGACCTGTCCATGAACTATCTTGTTCCTCTATAGTTGCAGGGACCTGTCCATGAACTACCTTGTTCCTCTATAGTTGCAGGGACCTGTCCATGAACTATCTTACTCCTCTATAGTTGCAGGGACGTGCCCATGATCTGTGTTGCTCCTCTATAGTTGCAGGGACGTGCCCTTGATCTGTGTTGCTCCTCTATAGTTGCAGGGACGTGCCCATGATCTGTGTTGCTCCTCTATAGTTGCAGGGACGCATAATTCGTGAATTATCTTGTTCCTCTATAGTTGCGGGGACGTATTCATAAACTGAACATGAACTATTATATTTGAAATATTACCTCAAAACTGCCACGTAATTTATGAAAGTTGAGAAACCTACAAGACCAGGGTCGTTGAAATAACCTAAATGATGTCGACAACACGTCATCAACTGGCATTAACTTCTGGTTAAGGAAAGATCTAACGTGTCTCATCAGAGGTCCAAGGTGTACTGCTCTGTTATTGTACACTACACGATGCTGCTATTTCTGGAAGTAACATCAACTGCCACTTTGATCTCAATCAAGTCAGTAGTGACCGACAATTACTCGCCGCGAAGGCAAGCACATTTAACGTCAAGGGCAAGGTAGCACAAGGACGAAATTTAAATATAGTCCCGATGCAGGTATTGCTTTTGTCACACGTGTATACAACTGATAAAGCTTTTTCAGCTTGATGTGTTTAGTATTGATATACTATTTCATCACTACCGACAATAAATCAACTAGAAGTAACAGCCACAAGATGTTACGATCCCGAAACCAATTGAACATCTCTGTTTGTTGATATGTACACGTGAAACTAATACACATATGAAACTATGTAAAGTAAATAATACTAGGCACCATCAGTCTGTTTGGTGATGCCTGGGTCCGATTTATTATTACGTACGGTCACTCGGGATCGTAACACTCACTATAATTATAATAATTAACAGATGTTGGCAAGGCATATTGTAATACTTAGCTTCATACTGAATACGTGCACTATTGAGCTGTGAAATACACTTCCGGTGGTAACACATTGCATTTTCAGTTGTTTTCTTGTATCAGCTTATCAACTTGAGAAAATATCTAGTCTATATCTTGAGAAATATCTAGTGTCGTGAAGTTGTTGAACCCTCTGTGTAAGCGAAGGAAAACAACGTCAAACAGTACCCGGTTTCCTAACTATTAACCACCCCATGTCTCTCAGACCAACATCACCTGTAACACGTGATGAAAACAAATCATTGCCTTAAATATCCATTGTATCTTCAAGGACACCAAAGATCTAGCAAAATTTTATGTGCAGGTTTCATTCCCACACCAGATACTGGGTCGATGGCCTTGTCTACTGTATTTGGTAATGTTATTTGGTCTCTGGCTTTAATGCTGGACTGAAATAGCCAGTGTGCTGATTAAACATCTAGCGATCAGCTGCTGTCCCCTGTGTTCCTACTGCAAGACCCTGGCAGCTGACAGGGAGAAGACTGTGTCCAACACTGCTGTTGTTGGTTACACGGTGGCCACATTGTAAGATGAGCAAAGTGTAAGTTGTAGCCTGAAGTAAGAGTGAGACATGTGTGGGGTCTATATGGGAGCAAGACCCGTGTAACAAATGTCAATGTATAAGACACAGGTTTTTCTTACTGGACGAAGGTTGTGGGGAAGGTGTGTCGTGATCGATAACTTATTTCATGTGTTTAAACCAAACATGGTTTAAACATATTCATTTCTAATACATTGTTCAGAAACTGGATCGGCAAACAAACAAAACGCTTATATTAATGCCTTTCCAGATAAAACAACATTTATGCGACTTACATTTCATAACAATATTACAAAAATACATGATATCATAAATAACAATAAGCATACAATAAACATTAATATGAACATCCACACAGCCATAAATACTTTTAATTCTGCAAAGGCCAGATGAAAACTTAAGATTGATTAAATCTTCTTGAACTGGTAATAAAGGTATGTACAGATTTAATAATATCATGATTTATAGATCTAGCTAATTCTAAGTTACCATACAGAGCGTCATTTATGTTATATCCATGTTTGAAATAAAATAAATCGTTTCTTATGGCATCATTATTGGGACATATAAAAAGATAATGAAGGGTGTCCTCGAAGGCGGCACCACAAGTACATGATGGGTTATCGGATATACATCTACTTACTTTATGGGCATGTAAATCGCTGCATTCTAATCGGAGTCTACAGTGGATTATTTGACAGAACCTGTTTCCAATGTTGATATCAAATCCGAATGAAGTATTACAATATAGTGTATCTTGTTTTTAAATTCACTTGGTGACTGTATATGTCTGAGTTCTTCAGGTAAAGAATTCCAAAGTTCAATAGTACTGGGTAAAAATGATTTAGCATATGAAGTCGTTCTTATAGGGATTTTTTTGAAAATTTGAAGATTTTCTTAAGTTGTATGGGTTTGCAACAGAGACAGATTCTGGCACGAGACTGTTTAAGTAATCTGGTGTTTTGTTATGTATCATTTTATGGAATAGAGTCAGTTTCTGAATGCGCCTTCTTTCTACTAGAGGTAAAAGATCAGTTTCTGAATATAATTTATTATGACATGTTCCCCTTGTAGCCCCACATATTGTTCTTAGTGCATCAAGCTGCAATTGTTCAAGCATTGATGCCTGGCTAACTGTACAGTTATCCCATATACAACTACAATAATCAAATAATGGCAGAATAAAGGATTTATACATAACATATAGAGTTTTTCTTGATAATCGATATTTGTAACTCCTTAAACAATTTATCATTGGTGAAACTTTATCAAATAGAGAATTTATCTGTGCAGTCCAATTTGCGTCTTTTTTGAAACCAGAGGCCACGATGTTTGTGCTCGGAAACTTCATTTATAGGAATATTTTGCATAAATAATCTCGGACTAGTCTCTATGGAACGTCTTTTACTAAACTGTATAGTTTCAGTCCTAGATGGGTTGACTATAACTTGCCACCGTACTGCTCATTGAGAAATCATTTCTAAATCTGTATTGAGGCGCTTAGCATCTTGGGTAGGATGTTCTATTATAACATATAGTGAAGTGTTTACCCCAAATGTTTGTAGAACGCACCTAATGGTTATTCCGTATAGGATCTAAATGCATTACTAAAACTGTTTAGATTCAAACAAATTGTGCATGTAAAGGCAAGATACTTTACGCATGGCACCTTCTCTGTTCTATTATGTATCTTGCTTATATTGCTGAGCAACTTATAAAATGCCAGTCAAGCAGATGCTTTGCATGTGTTTTTATTGTAAACAGTGAGTAGTTCAGTGTATGAGATGAATGAGTAGGTCAAGTAGCGTCATATAAAAGTTATTTCTTTGGTTCATTACAGATTCACAATGCAAAATGATGTGGGCATCGTGGTCATAGCAGTACTTATTACAAAGCATACATTCTTTTGAGAATTTGGCTTTAGAACCGACTAGTACAGCAAGTTGTATATGGTCTTTATATTCTGGGTACAGATACATTAGAGTGTAAAGTCTATGTAGATTCAGTGTTTGATGGATTACAGCATATCTGCACATATCCTCTCTTATGGAGAGTCTCAATTTCCATTGAGCTTCTTCATAAGAGAAGACAGAGCTTATAACTATTTTGCGCCAAACTGTCTTTGACGGAAAAATACCAGTTTGCACGTAAGTTGATACATAGTCCAGCAGGTTATACTTCCGTGCTGTACATAACAGAGTGTTGCAAATACTGCGTGAGCTAATATTTAAGTGAACAGTGAGTGCTAAAAATGCACAGAACAGTGTTTTCGTTGATGAATTACAGGCGTTATTACATAATCTTCCAAGGAATAATAATCTACACTTGTCAATGTACCCAACCATTGTCCAGAGACCTAGGTTGGCACATACAGAATCTGTTGGCATACGTCTGTTGAACCCTTGAATACATTTAGCGAAATATCGTTGGGTATTTTCCACCAAATCAATGTTTTTGCCATATAGCGTAGGCATGGTTTCACAACCATAGAAGCTTGTAGGTAAAACCATTCTTTTCCATATATTAACACATGTAACTGGATGTAAGTCAGTACTGTTAAGACCCAATGAGCGCAATAAATTTATGGTTTGCCTGGCCTTTTGACAGTTAGCGAAAACTCTATCTTTACAAGACAGATCTGATGAGAGTAGGATACCACCATATTTTACTGATGGACTTATATTAATAGAGGTGTCGCAAAAGGAGAATGTGAGCTCAGGACAAGATTGTTTCCCTTTCCGAAAAACTGCAACAGTGCTTTTCGATGCATTATATGTTAGGCGCCATCTGGAAGCATATTCTGAAACAATATGAAGTGAATTCTGCAGCCCAGACGGAGTGGTACTTAACAGTGTCGTATCATCGGCTAACAGGACTGATGGTACATCAATACCATATACACATATACCATTGTTACTAAGTCTTAATTCAGTTAGTAAATCGTTTATGAAGACAAGGAAGAACCATGCAGACAAGACTCTACCTTGCCCTACACCTTGCCCTACACCTTACTTTACGCGTTCTTAGGAGGTAGATGTAGTTATTTTTGTAAACTGGTACACACTCTGGTACTCAGCCGTCCGTGACACAACGCACGACAGGGACCTTGTTTCAATCACCTGGAGGTTTCTGTAGTGCAACCGGTCCAAGAAGTAACGGAATATAGAACATCCCAAGCTGAATATAACAATCGATTTTTCATAGCTGGTGCTTCCGTCTCAAGAGAAATATTATGCTCATGTTTGACATGTATTGCTCGAAATGGTTACGTAACGTGTCAGCGCTGCAAATGGAGCGTCCATTCACATGGGAACAATGAGAGGTGTGTATAATATATAGTTAAAAGCAAAGTCGACAGTTGTTCTGGCGTTCTGGTCCAGATATGCCATCTGCATCACGTGTGGATCTATGTGAGGAATATGTAAGAAATTGACTAACTTACTGCTCAACTGAGTCAACAAAATGTTCATATTATTATTCAAAGTCACTGAGTAAACTCACTGACTAGCATGGATTCATTCAGTTACTGGGAGATAGGTCTTGTTTCGTTTCTTGAGTAAACACATTTTACATGTTGTAGAAAACCAGTGTCTTAATCCCTTAAAACCGTTGTCACAACGTCACACATCAAAGGATATTAGCCTCGATCTAAAGGTCACACTTACGTGTCTACCTGGACTAACGCTAAGTCTATGTATATATATATTTTAATGGTAACAAATAAACCCATTTAAACTGAAAAGGAGCTCCAGTGAGTTGCGGAGATATAGAACCTGGGGAAATCTAGACTTGCTTCATTCAGGGCTTTAGCATTGCAGGGAGGGCTAGGCATTAGGGAAAATAATGCGGTTCAGGGACTGGGAGACAGACTAGATCCGCTGACGTAAGGAGGTTTTGGGAATTGAGGGTCCTGCCCGCTGCTCGGAGAAGAGTTCATGATAAGAAGGGGATAGACCGAATGTTGGCTGAATGCATTAAACCGACAAAGGATTTTCATTGCACTTTGGACACATAACTTAAGCCTGAGTTTTGAATCAAATTTGAGAAAATGCAGAAAAATGCATTTCCTAGAATAAACTGAAATCGATATTAAACTCAAACATAGAAAACAATTTGAGTTTGGTGGATAGACTTTGGGATTTTATATTTTAAAAGATGTAGTTGTGTTAAAAATTCAGCTGTTTCAAATTGTCAAACTCAGTTTGAAATTTGAGTAAAATCTTAAGTTTCTTTCGAGAAATCGGAGCCTGAATCAATGAAATTTTATAGAAAGTTATTGAAATGATTGGCTCTATAACAGTATTAACGATAAATGTAATGGTGGTTTCCAACAGATGTGGCGTGATCGTCCCGTCAAACATGTACATTATAACGACCACAAACACCATGGGTGTCAGCTGGTTTGTGAAAATGGCAGCCTTAGTTCTCGTGTTTGCTTCTTTGCTGTGTTAATTGTTCTTGGTTGCCTTGGTTACCGATCAAAGAGGTGTTTGTGTCGAGGCAAGCCGATGGCGTCAACTGTGGCTTCAGGTTATTTGTGTATGGTGTATACCGACAATCTCAGTAAGAACAGATTTATCATAAATATTAATTATGTAACAAATGTAAATGTGAAAAGAATATTCACATGTTGAGGCGTGACTCACAGCTGGCTTTGTTGAAATGTGAAACTCAGGTTGCTGTCGTCATAACATGAAAGGAAAGTATGAAAATTTCTGACAGCCTTTGTCTGAGTAGAAACAAGGGATGTTAATATAGCAGAATTTAGTGGTACGACGTAGGCCATCTACGTAGAGGATACTGTCTCACCTCCATTTATGATACCATGTATAATCATCCTGTGTATGGTTACTGAGACCGCAATGTGGTCATGTGACGATGCGAACCTAGTGGGAGTTCATACAAACGTTGATTATAGTTTGAATACATATTATTTATTTAAATGTTTTCACCGTGTTGGACGTATATTTTCACAACTTACTAAATTTCCAAAGTGTCAAACTATAACAATTAAAGTATAAAACACACAATGTGATTACATTTAAATGAAAGATTACTGTATTTTGCCTCCAGTAGTCCCTCAATAGACATATATCATGTTTGAAAGTCCAACAAATCGTCTGTATCAATGAAGCCAAAGGTTACATAGAAAAGACTCGGAACTGTTGTCTTCACGAGAGAAAATATGGTTTCGATATAGTAGATACTACCCTCTGAATATGTAGATCATTATGTCATATATGTAAATGTAAGCATCATCTACGTTGATGAAAGTATGTTCTATGTGGAGGCATGTATCATCTACGATAGTAGATAATACCTTCCGAATATATAGATCATTATGTCATATATGTAAATGTAAGCATCATCTACGTTGATGAAAGTATCTCCTATGTGGGGCATGTATCATCTACGATAGTAGATACTACCCTCTGAATATGTAGATCATTATGTCATATACGTAAATGTAAGTATAATCTACGTTGATGAAAGTATGTTCTATGTGGAGGCATGTATCATCTACGATAGTAGATACTACCTTCTGAATATGTAGATCATTATGTCATATATGTAAATGTAAGCATCATCTACGTTGATGAAAGTATGTTCTATGTGGAGGCATGTATCATCTACGATAGTAGATACTACCCTCTGAATATGTAGATCATTATGCCATATATGTAAGTGTTAGCATCATCTACGTTGATGAAAGTATGTTCTATGTGGGGCATGTATCATCTACGATAGTAGATAATACCTTCTGAATATATAGATCATTATGTCATATACGTAAATGTAAGCATCATCTACATTTGTGAAAGTATCTTCCACGTGGAGGCATGTATCATCCGCGTAGATATAACTGCCATCTACATAAATGGAAATATGTCTACGCAAATAAAAATATATCTATGGCATGTGTGAAAATTCGGCAAAGTCGTTGTAGACGTTCAATATGAAAGACTGTGAAGACCTCATAGCCTCAAAGTCGAATGGTGTTTGGAAATATGCTACCAGCGGTATATTAACAACCAGCTATTTGTGAATACCGAGGGCAGTGATGGGACACTACAACAGCTCCCACGCAGTAATTCCAAGATACTACGCTTACTGATTTAGCAAAAATAGCAACAGAGCACTGACCTGGGTAATTATCGTGAATTGAATTACGATAGACAGAGTACACGAGGAATAAGAAGCTCTCTTCCCGCTAGCTATGAGCACATCCACACTGATAATAGACAGCTTGCCATACATCAGAGGCACGTGATAACTATATGCATGTAGGCCATACAACAGAGGCACGTGTTAACTATATGCATGTAGGCCATACAACAGTGGCACGTGTTAACTATATGCATGTAGGCCATACAACAGTGGCACGTGTTAACTATATGCATGTAGGCCATACAACAGTGGCACGTGTTAACTACATGCATGTAGGCCATACAACAGAGGCACGTGTTAACTATATGCATGTAGGCCATACAACAGTGGCACGTGTTAACTATATGCATGTAGGCCATACAACAGTGGCACGTGTTAACTATGTGCATGTAGGCCATACAAGTGGCACGTGTTAACTATATGCATGTACAACAGTGGCACGTGTTAACTATATGCATGTAGGCCATACAACAGTGGCACGTGTTAACTATATGCATGTAGGCCATACAACAGTGCCACGTGTTAACTATATGCATGTAGGCCATACAACAGTGGCACGTGTTAACTATATGCATGTAGGCCATACAACAGTGGCACGTGTTAACTATATGCATACAACAGTAGGCCATACAACAGTGGCACGTGTTAACTATATGCATACAACAGGCCATACATCAGAGGCACGTGTTAACTATGCATGCATGTAGGCCATATGTAGGCCATAACAGAGGCACGTGTTAACTATATGCATGTAGGCCATACAACAGTGGCACGTGTTAACTATATGCATGTAGGCCATACATCAGAGGCACGTGTTAACTACATGCATGTAGGCCATACAACAGAGGCACGTGTTAACTATATGCATGTAGGCCATACATCAGAGGCACGTGTTAACTATATGCATGTAGGCCATACATCAGAGGCACGTGTTAACTACATGCATGTAGGCCATACAACAGAGGCCACAGTTTGACAGTTGCATTGACAGTTGTATCAGTATCTTCAGCCGTCGCATGACGTCGCAAGATGTTCTGTGACACAGGAATCAACACTAATATATACGATGCAGTTTTCATGGTATTGCCAGACAGTTCCGTATATCGTCAGGAGAATCGTTGAACAAGCCCTGAAAACAAGGTGGATGTGTACATACAAAGTAGTGTACATATACCAGTCTTTATCCTCTGAAACAAATACCGTTTAGTGTAAAGGGAAAAATAGTTGTGGAAAATATATGAATGGATCACTGAAAAGCAGTGAAGATACCAGGTGTTAGACAAAAGGATAAGCATGTCCTGCCTGGGCTGTAGCACCCGCCATTTGCAAAATTTGCATAAAAATGGAAGTTTGTGTTTACCTGACGCTGCACAGCAGTACTCCTGCCATGCGATGGCGGTCTGTAAACAAACCAGACAATCAACTGATCGATGAACCGGAAGACTCAGTTAAGTACGCATCTTGGAATTACGACTGCTGTGTACAAGTAGAATCCGATGCTTATCAATACAGAAAATCGGTTTGGGAATAGAACTGTTTGACAGCATATTGGGTGGTCAGTTTTAATGTCTCATACCAAAATGTCTGTTGTTGTCTCATCATGATTAGGGTAGCCTAGTGGTTAAAGCGTTTGCTCGTCACGCCGAAGACCCGGGTTCGATTCCCCACATGGGTACAATATGTGAAGCACATTGCTGGTGTCCCCCGCCGTGATATTGCTGCAATATTGCTAAAATCGGCGTAAAACTAAACTCACTCACTCACTCATCATGATTGAATGTGCGACTGAGCTTTTGATGAATCACTTCACGAGCGATATAAACTTGATATCACAGATTAGAGAGAGAGCGTACTATTTTGAAGAGGAATTAAAAAGGAGTTTTAGCATCATCTAAGAGAAAGGTCAAGGCTACAACGCTTGTTGACCAAACCACAACGGAAGTCAGTGATGTAACGGTACAGTCAAACATAATTCGTAATTTCTCCTTCACAGTAACGGTAAACAACAAAGTGTTACGTTGTCGAATTGACAACTTAAAAAACGCAAATTTAACGGATTAAATTAACCGTTATGTTCTCCAAATTACAACCTATGAACTTGTATGTTTTCTTTGCACAAGAGCGTAGCCGACTAGACAACTCTGTACACGCAGCAGACAGTGGGTTGGATTGTCACAGGCCATATAGAAGTCTCTCAGTGCATCAGCTGAAAATTCCAACACTGTCAAAGCTTAGGAAAAGTGTTTAAAGCCGGAAACTTGCAGGCACGGGTATATACTGTAAGCCATATTTCACGGACAGTTTACGAGGTGTTCCAATGGATACCTGGATCTAGTGTACTAGTATTCGGCATTGCCGTCGTGGACTGTTTTTGTAAACTAATTCATGTTTTTGCATCTTAAAACAGAGTCTGTGATATCAATAAATATACTTAGTATTATCTATTTAGTATTTTGAGAAGTTACATATTTTTTCATTCTATAATTCGATTTCATTTTGCGTGATTCTCCTTCAAAACTAAGTGCTCAAACCGTGAAGTAAATATGACACTGTTTTGTAGAATTCTAATTATATTTATGAGGAATATTGTCGCGGCAGTTTGGCGGATGTGCTCACATTATGTTGAGATATGTTGGCGGTGACCTTGACAAAGAGCGACAACCCTTGGTTCAAATTCCTAGGCGGCGGGAGACCGGCTTCCGCTGTCAGCGAGGTCGGCTCTCGCTGTTTAGGCATGTATAGACTACCTACTGTTTCATTTCTATCTTTTGAAATTAAGTATACTAATGTAGCGTCGGAAATGCTAGAAAAATGCTTTTTGACTTATATTTAAAATTCAGAGGTATTACAGTTACTTAAATAACAAATATCACTTTAAGAAACATCTACCTAATGTAGACCGAGGGAATAAATTTTGAGACATGCCCTAAAATGTGTTTTTACTGATGAAAATATCAAAAACTTAGAAAAATAAGCGGTAGTGGGACGTTATTTGATACATACATTAACTGCCTGTGTTACGTCATCAGCATGCACGGTATCGACAGGTGAAATTGACACCTGAGCACACGCTCGGGGGAGGGGTCATCTCAATAGATGTTTTCTTCAAAATGTTGAATATGTGTACATATAGTATACGTGTTGGTTATGTAAGGGTTTATGTGATATCCACATTTCGCACACCAACAATACCTATATATATATATATATATATATATATATGTGTGTGTGTGTGTGTGTGTGTGTGTGTGTGTGTGTGTGTGTTTGTTTTGAAATAAACATACGAATTACTGTACATTGGAAAGAATCCTATCACTTGTGTTATCTTATCGATTGATTGTAGAAATGTGCAACGTTTAAATACATGTTTTGCATGTCAACAGTATATTTCATCGCAGAAATATGGATGTAATTCGGTCAGTTTAATCTAGTTGTGAACATTGGCCAAAGATTTAACGAAGGCACTGGTGTAGCTTCTTTAGACTATATATATTCTCCTTCTCAAAAAGTTTGTAGACCGCCCGTCTAAGTACTCCCTTGTCAAAGTTGTCAAGGACGGTTTTACGTCCCGGTTTTGCTCTTGAGACGGTCCCTGTCTTATCTGATTTGTTTACAATATTGTAAACTTGTTGGTAAGACATACCAACAGCTCTACAAGTTCTGTAATAAACCCTTTCTAAACTAATGAAAGGTATACCTCTGTCTTTTTCACGCACAAAAAACTTATAAACCTTTGCAACCATCGCCTGCCAATAGTTGGCCATAGTCAACGCTGTGATAAAGATGTGCATGCATGACGGGAAACTTATTTATCAAGACTTAACATTTATATTAATATTTCTTCAATAAAGAAACGATAATAAATCAAAGTAACAGAAACATTCAACATTTATTTGTTTAAGAAAAACGCTAATTCATATTTTTACACCGCCTGTATTATTAATGTAAAGACTATTTCAGAATTCTGTTGTTGTTTTGGTACCAAATTCTCTCCTGTAAACTGCCCTTTAAATGCATGGGAATGTTAAATCGATTGAAATAAAAATTAGGTACACTATAGGCGAGTTGATATATTGACAACATAGTACATTTATCACCTTTATGAAGAAATTAAGGCTGAAAAGCATTTTTCTAGCATTTCCGACAGTACTTTAATAATATTATCAAGGTAAGTTTAGAACACGGTCAGTTTAAAATATTATTCTTCAAAATAAGAAACTTGACTTGCCGTTTTGTAGTTTACTTACTGAGTGCATATAATTGAGTCAAACATGACATCATTGCTCAGTTACAGTAAAATCAGCACTTTACAAATTTCAAGAACATGATTATCAAGAAAGTGTTTGGTAAAACCACAGAGGGCTATTAAAGCCACTTGGTCAGAGTAAAATGTCAGTATCTGGTGTGACCACCATGAGCATCGATAACAGCTTGGCAGTGGTGACCCATAGAAGAAAGGACATGCCGAATGCTGTCTTGAGGAATGTTTTGATACACTTGCTGAAGTGCTGCGTGCAGTTCTCGTAGTGTCTGAGGTGGCGGATTACGCTGGCGCAAGCGTCGATCAAGAGTATCCCATGGGGGTTCAAATGGGGGGAGGGGCGGTGGGATAGCCTAGTGGTCAAAGCGTTGGCTCGTCACGCCGAAGACCCGGGTTCGAATCCCCACATGGGTACAATGTGTGAAGCCCATTTCTGGTGTCCCCCGCCGTGATGTTGCTGGAATATTGCTAAAAGCGGCGTAAAACCAAACTCAGTCAGTCAGTCAGTCAAATGGGGGACAAATCCGGTGATCGAGAAGGCCAAGGTAAAAAACATTGTTTTGCTGGAGGAAGGCCTGTCAAACACGTGCAACGTGAGGTCGAGGATTGTCATGCTCCAAAGATCACGTTGATGTAGGGAACGACGTGACGTTGAACTGGTCTTCTGGCAAAAGGTCTGGCTTTCCATAGCCAATTGCGCACTGTCTGGTCGGAGATTCGGAGCATTCCAGGGGTTTGGATTGTTGTGGATGATACGGCCGTGGTGTTTGAACGAACATGTCTCAACCGGATGTAGCGATCCTGGGCGGCGGTGGTAACTCCACGTCGACATGGCCTGGTCTGTCATAAACACTCCCAGTATTTTTGTATCGGGTCCATAGGTTTGAGATGGTCTGTCGGGACACGCTGAAGTGCCTTGCCACATCATGCTGCGATGTCCCTCCTTGTAAACGGCCGATGGCGTTGTGTCGTTGAGCTGTTGTCAGTCTTTTCCTTCTCTTGTCGTCTATAGTGGCTTAAAGTAATGCATGTGGAGTACCATTGGTGTGCCTTTGTAAATCCTACAGTCACAGGATTCCGCTCAGGGTGATACACAATTTCATGATGCTCGTGCATTTCATGTAGGGTGCGTTTTAGCGATTCACTACAGACGTGAAGTTTTTGTTAAACGTTTCTTTTTTCAAACGTTTTGTCGTCGGCAACCATTCCCCCACATGCTGGGATTCAGCACGGATTGGTTTGTGTCAAATATTTTCCTAAAATTCAAATTTGTCCTATGTCAATGCAAGTTTCTTTTTTTGAAGAGTATATTTTCTTATTTTGCCATATTGTCCTTAGTCTGTTTGGTCAAGTGCTGTTGCACGGACTGAAAGTCAGTGTTTGCTGGTTGTGTTTTGGCCACTTCTTCGTGGGTTGTTAATATGGATAGTGATATTGACGGGCATGGGGATGATGATGTCCTGAACACATTCAAGTAAACATCTACCGATGAAGAATTTGCAGAACATTATATCACGACGATATCCAAAAAGACGTTAACACCATGACATGTGTCAGAAAGATTGTCTCGTCGATATCCCAGTCAAGCCTGTAGTTGTATTTTCCCCAGTTGATCCAAGATTAACCTTAAAAAACGAGTCCAGTCATTTGGCTCGTGTCATCCAAACGACTATAGGGGATGTTGAGTTTGTGTAAATAACTAGAAAAATGTGACTTGGTGATTCACTGCAAGTCTACTGATCAGTTGAAGGGACCATGGCCTGAACGTCCATTTGTGACATTCGTGTCAGGGGCAGTGTCCCGAAGAGTCTAAGCCAAAGCAAGGGAGCCATGTAGAATTTTGACTTTGATGTGAGCATTGAGGAAATAATTGAACAACTTAATGTCAAAAGGTCATAGAAGCTAAGCGTTTGCTGCTTGGGAAAGAAAAGAAATTACCACTTCTGTTTTGCTTACATTTGCAACCCCTCATCTTCCTGAACGGGTCAAAATGTATTTTCAGTTTTTCCGGGTACGTCTTGTTATTCCGCCTATGTATCCGCTGTGACAAGCTATGTTTCTCCTTCAGTAAGCAAGACACCCGTCGATGTTTCTACATAACCACATTCTGAAACAAATACTGCCCCTTGTTCTTGCAACTGTTATGTACGTAGTGCAAGTTCAAATGTAGGTTAAGCTCAATCAACGAAATCAGCACCAACTGAAACTATTCCTGTGGCTCTAGCTACTATTCTAGGTAGTTCCCAGCAAATTTCCTGACTTTCTTGTTCGAAGTCATTGCCGGCTGTTTCAATACAACTAGCAAAGAAGAGCAAATAGAACGAAATATTTTAGCTGCTGCAATAACCCATTCATTTTTTGATGTGTCAAGAGATATCTTGCATAATTGACATGTTGACAACGAACAATGGACAGGGCTGTCGTTTACCTCACTATCTGGAACGCTCAAAGTCTTGTTGCACCTGGAGACACTCTTAAGAACTTTTCATAAAACAATTCACAACTGCCAGACATTAATTATGTCCGAACAGGAAACATTTCTGTGCTTTATATGAAAGTAATTTTACAATCAGTTTGTATAAGGATAGAATTACTAGTAACCTTAACAATCAAATCAGATGTATATTTTAAAGAACACATAGTACCGAGAACAACCTTTGAAGCTAATGCAGTGGGAATATATTATGACGACAAAAGAAAAACAAACAAGTGTTAAATTCACCTCTCTGTGTGATGAGCATATCACACTTGACTTGATCAATGACGATATAGATATAGTATGACCAGAAAGTATTGAGAATTTTAGAAATATGTTTAAATTCGATTTCTAGTATAAACAACCTTGACCAGCTATCAAGTGCTTGGTTTCATTCAAGGGAGACAACTCCGTTAATCCTTTTTCATTAGTTTGTGAAGAGTTATCCCCCTTTGTTTACTTGCTAGCAGACGACATTTTCAGTGATCCTCAGTATGGATGATTTAGAGAAGAGGAAGTTGATTTTAGAGTATTATAACAAGGACATCAGATCAGCTAAAGTGATTTCAAGTAGAACAGGCACCCCTTTGTCCACTGTTTATCGTGTTTTGAAAAATATTGCAAATGGATATGGCATTGAGCACCAGGTAGGCCCAGAAAATTGACTGTCGGTGACAGGAGGCGGCTTGGTATTCTTGTTTCTAAAAACAAACGAAGGAGTTTAGAAAACTTAAGGCTGGATATGATTGATAGAGGTACTGTGGCTGTCAGTAAGGAAACGATTAGAACTGAGCTGTATGCAGTGGGTTGGCAGAAAAGTCGAGGAATTCCATCACCGATCATGAAACCTGAACAAAAGGAGCGAAGGTTGAACTGGTGCTTACAGCATAGACATTTTAACTGGGACAATGTGATTTTCTCGGATGAAAGTTCTGTGTTGCTGATTCCTAATACACTGAAATTCTGTCCCAAACAAACTGAAAAACCTTTGTATCAGCTCCCAAAGTACAGTCCGAAATTTAACGTGTGGGGTGGAATATCTGTGTTAGGGGCAACGCCCCTCTGTGTATTTGAAGGGAATATGAACAGTGAGCGGTACACAGATATTCCCGAGGGACATTTACTTCCATCTGCTCACGTGTTCTATGGAAATTTTTGGATTTTCCAGCAGGACAACGACCCAAAACATCGTTCAAAGCATTCACAGGCCTGGTTTCGGACCCAAAATTTGACATTATTAGATTGGCCAAGCTATAGCCCTGACCTAAATCCAATAGAAAATGTTTGGGTACTTGTGAAGGAAAATGTCAATAAGACAAATCTGACAAATATTGCTGAAATGAAAGAAGAGGTGGTCCGATATTGGGACAGCATGGACCACGACTTTCTAACTTCTTTGATCAGTAGTATGCCCCGCCGCATTGAAGCCTGCATTGCTGCCCATGGTGACTTGACAAAATACTAACTGTTCACCTGTCTTTGAATCTGGTGTAATGTTCTGCACATTTAATACGTGAGTAATGAGTGAAAAAAATAAAAAAATTACAATCTTTAAATTCTCAATAATTTCTGGTTGTACTGTATCTCCATTGGTACTATTACTAAACAGGTTGTTGAAATAGCAGAGACATCTATTTGGAATGTCTTCTGCAAATAAACATCTAGCTTTAGCCCCCAAACCAACAGGGCTCGAAATAAGGCTTACAATAAAGTTTGCCATACATCACTTTCTTGCGATTTGGCTGATTTTCGAGAAAACAAAATACATGCAGAGTTTCAACGCATTGTTAGGAGTACCAAACGCTCAAGTTGGAGATGGTTCATCTTTCCAATGAATAGGTTTACTCCATTAAAGTCGATTTGGTCTGGGATAAAATGATGAGTGGCACAAATTCCAAGTCTCATATTCCTGTTCGTAGAACACTTTAAAAGTGCAAGTAGTTGCGAAAACGTCCTTCAATGATTCCAAGACGTTAAGGAAACCTCCTAAGCTGAGTTTATGCCAGATATTTCACTGGCATGTGCCTGATTCTGTTCTTGAAGTTATTCGCGAACTTTTAATCTGGAACTGTTCCCAAGGCTTTATGCAAAATTGTGGAAACAATAGTTACCAACCGCTTGACTTATTATCCCGGGAAAAAACAATGTTTTATCTAGAATTCAAGCAGGGTTTCGAAGAGGTGTTAAATGCACTGACCAACATGTAAGACTACAGCCATAAGTTCGAAAATCAATTGGCAATCAGGCGTTTATGTTGTGCATATTTCTTAACATCGAAAAGGTATGTAATATGATCTGGCGAGAGGGTTTGCCTTTTAAATGACAAAAGCTTGGAATAAGAGGTAACATATTCAGATGGATTTAATCAATTCTGTCTGAAAGGGTCATTCAGGTTCGTATTGGGGCAGAACTATCCGGTATGCACATCATAGAAAACGGTACTCCACAAGGACGTGTGATCAGCCCAGTTTTGTTTAATATCATGATCAACGACTCTTTCATCGACCTACCTGTGGATGTCAATGTTGCTCATTTTGCAGATGATGGAGACGATTTGGTAACTTTCAGTTTGTTACAGAATCAATTTAATAATGGTTTGAGTTGGTTAATGTTTGGTGTTAAAATTGGATTTCAAAATGTCCCATTGAAAATCAGTAGCTATGGTGATCACACGGCGGAAATTTCCTTCAAATATTGAGCTATCTCTTGGAAACCATAAGCTGGGTGTTGTATCAGAATTCAGTTTCCTGGGAGTGTACTTTCATCAGAGACTTCCATTGTCCAAACATATTTCCCATCTTTTCCGATGTAACAGTATTTTATATCTATTGAAGTGTGTGTCCAAAATACAATGGGTAGCTGATAAATCTACCATGCTATTGCTGTATAAAGCACTTATCTTATCGAGGATCGACTATGGCTGCCAAGTCTACGTGCCTGCTTCTAAATGTCACCTCATCAAATTTGATCGCATTAAATACAGAGCTCTTAAAATTTGCACTGGAGCTTTTGTAACTACTCCATTCTCGGCTCTTCAGGTTGTTCTGACATGCTGTTTTTGTCAGACGCCAAAATATATCCCTGAAATACTTTATGAAGATCAAGGCTATGAACAGCTATCATTCAGTCACGGATATACTTATTGACTGTGTGGGGTATGTCATGTGCGACTGGTCTCAAGGCAAGATCCCGTTTGGTTTAAACATTGTGAAATTGACCGCACAACATGGCGTTGTTCACTTGAATCCAGTAGGTCCATCTACACCTTCTGAAACCGCTCCTTGGCGTCCCCTTAGGCCAGGACTGGGCCATGAACTCAGTGCCATCGTTAAGTAGGATATGAATCCAACTGTGAAGAGTGCGATTTCTGAGGATTTTACACGGGAACGATATGCAGATTTTACACACATATATACTGACGCCTCCATGGATTCGGCCATGATCAGTACTGCTGGAGCTTTCTGGATCCCTGATTATGCTATCTCCGATGTGTCCAGGCTTCATATAATATGCATAAGTGTTTGCAGCAGAACCCGTAGCAATTCTACAAGCACTGAGATGGGTGGATAAATATAATCATAAAGCAATCATTTTTACTGATTCATTGAAAGCCATTCATGTAAATTGGTCAAGAATTGACATTGTTTCCGACATTTTGAAACTGGACACACATTTTAATACTAAATATATCTCATGTGAAATTGTATTGTACCGGCTTTTGTTTGCAGGGTAGCAAAAAGCAGATAAACTTGCCAAGTCAGGATTGCTAAAGGATGAGGTTGATTATTTTTAATTCAGGCCTTGTCAAAGAGATTTTGAATGTGCCAATGTGAAGTCGGTCATTCAATGGCAAATTTGTAGGATGTTGGATCTACCGGAAGACATATGTACAGATTCTGTCCTTCAGTAACACAAAGTTGTAAAATTAGCCGTCGTAAGAGGTGTGCGTGATGAAGTTGTTTTAACTAGGCTTCGCCTTGGTCGCTTGCATACACAAGTGTTGTTGATAAGGACGTATCACCTCTTTGTGACCAATGCAGTGATAAGTCGCCTGAAACAGTTCAACACTAGCTATTGGAGTGTTCCCGTTACATTAACATCAGACAAAAAAAGCGATACTTTCTCCCTTACTGCAATACTTGGCCCCAACGGTTCAATCCAAAGGGCTATCAGAGTAGATGATTGCATCAGGCAAATATGAGACAATCTAAGCATATGTCATCCAGTAGAAACATTAAACCAAATATATGTATTGGTCTTAAAATCGTATTGCTGTTTTCACATTTCCTGGTTAACATTTAACATTTTCTGCTGTTCTCTTGCATGAGTGGGGCGGTGGGGTAGCCAAGTGGTTAAAGCGTTGGCTTGTCACGCCGAAGACCCGGGTTCGAATCCCCACATGGGTACAATGTTTGAAGCCCATTTCTGGTGTCCCCCACCTTGATGTTGCTGGAATATTGCTAAAAGCGGAGTAAAACCAAACTCAGTCAGTCAGTCTTGCACGAGTATATATACTTTTGTTTTTGTTTTTTGTAGAGGATTATTTGTTGCATGATGTTTTAATACTTGTCACTTAGCAGAAGATCTTGTCATTCGATCAAAATATCTAAATATAGTGAGTGAGTTTAGTTTTACGCCGCACTCAGCAATATTACAGCTATATGGCGGCGGTCTGTAAATAATCGAGTCTGGACCAGACAATCCAGTGATCAAGAGCATGAGCATCGATCCGCGCAATTGGGAACCGATAACATGTGTCAACCAAGTCAGCTAGCCTGACCACCCGATCCCGTTAGTCACCTCTTACGACAAGCATAGTCGCCTTTTGTGGCAAGAATGGGTTGCTGAAGACCTATTCTACCCCGGATCTTCACGGGTCCTAAAAATAGTAAATACACTTTTATGTATGTTAGCTATAATCATTTGCAATATGCCTTCTTACATAGTTCAACTTCAATTAATGTGTTGGGCGTATACAGACCCTACGTCCGGTCCAAGTCGCCCTAAAACTATATCACCACCACCACCATCCGTGGCAACGCTTGAGACGTTCCTTATTCCATTGTAGATAGCCCCTATGTCAGGACTGGATATTTTGCACAAGTTCCTTGCACAAATAACCTAATATCGTACCCCTTACTTATAAGTATTAGGGTTTGAGGGCTCTGTGGTGCCATAGCATGAAAAATATGAGAAAGACGTTTTCTTATCTGAATTTTCCCCTCGGCTCTGGACATTTATTATAAAAGAGTACTATTACCCTGCACTCTCATCAAAGGTCCAGGTCAGTTTCCGGAGCGACTGGATCGGCATCATCAATAGATCTAAACACTATTACCAAGAAATATAATTTTCATAAATTAAGTTACACAGTTAGTGAAAAAGCATTCTTTCAAAAACATTCCATTAAAATAATGGCCCGCCCGCTCTCTTGCTGGTTGGAATGAGAAACATGTGAAAATTACGGATGGCCTAACAGGGCCTGATATGTTTATCATTTTCACATACTGTGTGGTCATTTATGGTTGTAAATATTTCACCATTATTTGTGGATTGTCCGTTGAGTGATTCGTCACTCGATATATTAACCATGACACACATCTGGTATTTAAATGCAAATCAACAATTTGAAAATAATGTATTTTCCTTCTATGTTTTAACATATATGCCAACATCCATCTTGTATGAAATTCAGTACTGTCCTCAGACAATACTGGGCTGCTTTAAGCTCATTTTACTTCCGAAACATGTTTTCTTATATGCGTAGATAAAGAAAGCGCAACGTGACCTGTTTTCTCAGGAGTGTATTAGGTTAAAAGTGTTTTTGCTATCACACGAGGGCTTTCCACAATAGCGGGGAAAAAAGAGGTGCGATTTTTGTACTGTTATTTCACGTCGGAATGAAATTTGAGAGCGGGCGGGAGTTGAGAAACACAGAGGAAAATACGGACATCCTCACATTGTTTAACGGATATGTTTTTTGGCATGTGAAGCTCACTGTGAATGCTTCTTGTTTTATTTACAGAATAGGGGATGTACGGAAGAAGTACATAAACAACTCAACTATATCAAAGCCTGGCTAGTTCCCATGAAAATGTGTACTGCAATTGCCCATTTACTGAAAACAGTGCTGTGGTTCTTCTTCATTTGACCCGTGAAGATCCGGGTTAGAATTGATCTTCAGTAACCCATGCTTCTCATAAGAGGCGAATAACGGGATCGGGCGGTCAGGTTGACACATATCATCGTATCCCATAGATCGATGCTCATGCTCTTGATCACTGGATTGTCTGGTCCTGACTCGATTATTTACAGACCGCCGCCATATAGCTGGGATATTGCTGAGTGCGGCGTACAACTAAACTCCCTCACACTTCTTGCTTTCGATTTCATAATAGTCCATTAAGACAGTTTGTATGATGTATTATATTGGTAACTTGTCTAGCATTCTGTACTTAGGGATATGAAATTCGACTGACAAACGTTTCATCCGTCATCAAAAGCTGGAGACGCCCAAAACAAGACTAGACTGCAATCATAGCTTAATTACCCTGCATGACTTTATTTACATTGACAACTAGTTCTATTATAACCTGTTAAACTTTCTTTAGAGCTGATGTTCGATCATTTTGTTTTTATCCCAAATGGATGCTTTCACTTATTGTTGAAGGGCTCTTGTCCTCTTAATCGTGTCTAATTCTGCTTTCAAGATGTTGGGCTTGTTCCATTCCAGCGTTGGCTTGTACGTGTCCTCGTTCTGGCCCTCCGAGACACATGCGCTGACCACCTCTGTGATCGGGTTACCTGAAATGTGTGGCACGGTGTCTACGTCAGCAGCTTCTACGACAACCACAGTGTAGGGCTTCAGCGTAAGGTTACATTCGGTGGTTGACATGTCTTCAGCTCCTGTAATGACGCAGGTAGTACGTTGCTAACACAAACGTAAATGCAATACTTGTCGCGGAAATAATCATGTTGAAAAGAATACGATGAAGTAAAAAGGTACTTTTTATAATCTGCCGATCGTGACTTGTTTGTGCGCTGGAGCTGTACAACACCTACCTATTGACATCACAGATTGCCTACTGAAGTCACTCCATTTCTGGCTTACAGCTGCACAACACCTACCTATTAAAATCACTGAATGCCTACTGATGTTACTGTTCTGGGTTGGAGTTGCACAACACCTACCTGCTAACATCACTGAATGCCTACTGATGTCACTGTTCTGGGTTGGAGTTGCAAAACACCTACCTGCTAACATCACAGAATGTCTACTGATGTTACTGTTCTGGGTTGGAGTTGCACAACACCTACCTATTAACATCACAGCATGCCTACTGATGTCACTGTTCTGGGTTGGAGTTGCACAACACCTACCTGCTAACATCACTGAATGCCTACTGATGTCACTGTTCTGGGTTGGAGTTGCACAACACCTACCTATTAACATCACAGAATGTCTACTGATGTCACTCCATTTCTGGCTTACAGCTGCACAACACCTACCTATTAAAATCACTGAATGCCTACTGATGTTACTGTTCTGGGTTGGAGTTGCACAACACCTACCTATTAACATCACAGAACGCCTACTGATGTCACTGTTCTGGGTTGGAGTTGCACAACACCTACCTATTAACATCACAGCATGCCTACTTATGTCACTGTTCTGGGTTGGAGTTGCACAACACCTACCTATTAACATCACAGAATGTCTACTGATGTTACTGTTCTGGGTTGGAGTTGCACAACACCTACCTATTAACATCACTGAATGCCTACTGATGTCACTGTTCTGGGTTGGAGTTGCACAACACCTACCTATTAACATCACAGAATGTCTACTGATGTCACTCCATTTCTGGCTTACAGCTGCACAACACCTACCTATTAACATCACAGAATGTCTACTGATGTTACTGTTCTGGGTTGGAGTTGCACAACACCTACCTCTTAACATCACAGAATGTCTACTGATGTTACTGTTCTGGGTTGGAGTTGCACAACACCTACCTATTAACATCACAGAACGTCTACTGATGTCATTCAGCTTCTTCTATAGTGGCCAAAAACATAATTTCCCCGTACACAGTCTTCTTACTTGTATCTTCAAACAACACTTGAAATAGAAGCAGACCCGAAGTTACCTTGAAGCCCGCCGTGTCTCTGTGACGGTCTTGTATTACATTACTCCCCGCAGAGTCACTAACCATTCCCATCTAATCAGTTGAAGAACTACATCATTTCTCTGAGACTTGCCTTTATTACAAAGTAGATCATGAACTCATTTCAGAATCAGGACCTGAAATAGCTAGCTACGACAAAGCTGATATGTTCACTAAATCAGAGTAATCACCAAACGGGCTTGAAATATCCAGTAAGACGGCAGTGGCCACCACACCTGGCTGATTAATCCACACAATATTGCTACACACAGACGTAAACACGACGACCTTGGTGTTATTTCTATGCGTTTTCCACAAGACCAGCGTGTATCGACCGCCTCACATCTTACTTAAAATTATCCATGAGCTAGATCGGTGTTATATTTAATAGGAATATACGGAATCCGAGATAAAGAAAGAAACGTAGCCATCACTTAGGCCTAAAAACGTAACTATAATCTATATTATTTTTGAGATTAAGATTTTCCTAATGTTTTCAATATTATGGACTATTTCCTATCTTTAGTGATTGCTGGGAGTGCAATAGTTAATCGATAGTATGTGAAAAAAAACTTGCAGCAAAATATATTTTTAAATAAGTATTTTCCACCTCATATTTTCCAATATGGTGTGCGTGTGTGTGCGTGTGTGTATGCGTGTGTGTGTGCGTGTGCATTTTCGGGGCTTGTCAATAGGTCCTCGCTTGGTTGCAAAGTTTACAAGATATATCAACTCAAACGTGTTTCGTTATATACATCGTTTCTAACATTTGTTTAAGGAGCCAGTAGAAGCCCGGAAACTCTCTGTGTGTCAACTGTTTAACAACAATGCATTCTGTTACAATCTCGTGCAACGGTTTCGCATTAAACGCGTCCCACTGCTGATTTGTGCTAAAACCAACCAATGTGTTTCTAAGGGACGTTTGTGACAATGGCCCAATATCGTTTAATATATCCTCATTAAACACAGTCAGAGAAGGACAGAAGGTCTTCAGATAATCTTCAGTACTACACTGTGACTTTCATATCTCTCTATGTTTTATGTTAATGTGTGAAACGTCATTGAAAAACGCTTCAACCGTATTTTTCACTCTGAAAAACTTCCAGGTTTGTTTCTGATGTGTTTTACGCATATCTACCCCTAATTGAAAAGTACACACCGGATTGTACATTTCACGGGAGCGTAGCTGATGAATGGTGATTTAACTAGATGACTGTAGCAATTGTAACTACCACAGGTGTATTTCTCCAGCTGCTGTGGCACTGATCTTATTTAACACAAGGATAAGAAGAGAAGCATCTTCTCCAGCTATGAAGTCTCGGCCAGTCGAATGTTCAGCCGCAGTGGCAATGTTTACAATGCTGAAACCTTTACACACGGTTCAGCTGAACCGGTTGCCCCTCCTTGTCAAGTGACGATTATGTCACGTGAAATTAAATCAAATAATCAAATTACGTCGGCTTCAGTACCGAATGACAGCGCGCGTCACAAATCATTTAGGTTTATATGAAAACAAACATGAACAATTTTGACAGATTTTTTGTCAGATCATACGCAAGGTTAAATAAGCAGATCTGTGAACACGGTATTCTCCAACCTTGTTAAGACGGAGTATTCTATGGGAGCGCTTCAGGCACGATTTGAAACCCACAACGTTCGGTTTGTAATGATCAACACGTAGATTCTCACTCTGCATTTTACAAAAGGCCAAATGATATATATTTACATTATTGGGATCAATCCAATGTGATATATGCATTGGGACTAATGCTCTTTAGTTATGTTAACAGATGAGAATGAGATTGTGGGAATAAGAGCCTGATTTTCGAGATACAATAGAGAACGGTTTGCTGGTAATTTTGAAACAACATTCATTGAGTGGTACCACATTAGCTGGCAGAACCAAGCTCTAAATTGTCCATAGCACAGTCACAGGTGAATGCTATCAGACAAAAGTATAGTACCGCCCTCGCTACCATTTGTATTTACAGCATTTCCTCTTTCAAGATTGGGATGCATGTCCTCCGAATTGTCAACCAGTTCTTCAAACAACATTACATAAACCTGTTTACATACAGAAGACGGTGTCTTGATCATAATGATAGTGTTTGGTGTGTTTTTAACAATTATTGTGAATATCAGTTCGATGTCCCCTTGAGCTAATATCTACATAAACAGAGATCGGTATAATCCTAAGAATAAGCCTCGCTCAGCAATATCTCATGCAGCTCTCGTGGGTATGTCAAAAGGTTTCACAGGTTTGACCGGTTTGTGACGTCCAGACACGCGTCCTTCTCATGAAAAATGCAAGAGTACATACTGTGACCAGGTCAGACTGACCTGATGGGGAATCTATCTAGTTTTAATCTACTTTTATCAACTTGATAGTTATTTGACAAGAAATTCTGTGCTGGGAAATTGGTGACCTTTTAGACATAAACAATTATATTGTCTAAACGACGTAATATTGTGACATTAATGACGAGCCAGTTTAAGCAAAAACACATCATCCATTCTTTTTGAAATGAGGATGAAGTTGCTGAATGTGCTTTGAAGAAGCTAATAGGCGTCGATTTGACAGTGTGTAATCTTATCATGGCACTGGTCCAGGGAAACACCTCGCTGAGATTGACGAGAATATGTCTCGAAATTAATGAAAGCGAATTTGAAAGCACATTTAACTGATGTTCTTAAACAAAAATATCACTTAAAATATGAACACTGAAGACAAAGAAACTGAATTGAATTAAAATCATCATTATCCAGTGCCCTGTTTGCAAAATCTTTGTAGCACTGCGAGATGTTCATGTATATGGAGGAGTATCGGCGGAGTCGGAGATATTCCTTATGGAACATGGAGATGTAGAGGCGTTGTAGGAAATGGTCCTTCCTGAACATGGAGAAGTAGAGGCGGTGTAGGACATGATCCTTCCTGAACATTGAGAAGTAGAGGCAGAGTGGGAGATGATCCTTCCTGAACATGGAGATGTAGAGGCGGTGTAGGAAATGGTCCTTCCTGAACATGGAGAAGTAGAGGCGGTGTAGGAGACGATCCTTCCTGAACATGGAGAAGTAGAGGCGGTGTAGGACATGATCCTTCCTGAACATCGAGAAGTAGAGGCAGAGTGGGAGATGATCCGATAGAACACCTCTGGGATGCAATGGATCATAGTCTTCCATAGCCACCACCCAACCGACCATCCTCTAGCCAACCGACAGGAACTGATCCCGACCCACCAAGAAGAATGGCGACCTTTCCCATGTGAAGTCATCGGACGACTGCCCACTGTGCCTTACCCTGGAAGCTTGTGACCCACTCTGCCTCCCATGTGAAGTCATCGGACGACCGCCCACTGTGCATTACCCTAGAAGCTTGTGACCCACTCTGCCTCCCATGTGAAGTCATCGGACGACTGCCCACTGGGCATTACCCTGGAAGCTTGTGACCCACTCTGCTTCTATTCGGAAAATCGTCATGCCAGTATCGCTTGCTGTGTAACTGCCATTGTACATGTTGATTTAGTTAAGATTTCCATCTTTGTAATACTCTTTACCTCTGTATGCGCTTTTAAGTATCGTGTGGGCTTCAAGTCTTTCCTCTACCGTCAAGAATTAATATTGTTTCTGCAAGTACAAAAAATGCATGATGTACTAATAATGATATGCCGGTTTCCTTGAGTATTTACGTGTGTTTATCCCATCGCTATCTGGACTTAAGGGTCTCAAGGTACTGAGGTTAGTTGACAGTAAACACTAGGCGCATATGCGACACTTTACGGTATCATAATTCAGAGAAGACATTTACCTTCCTATATTTTAAGAAGTAAACGCCTAAATGAGAAGCCATAACAGTATTTTCTAGTAATGTCCATCAACAGGTAACATCGGACGGTGAATTGATAGCGCCAGCATATTCATTGGAGAAGGACATGCAACATAATAGCCAATGACTTAAAAAAGAATTATTGTGGTGAGGATTTTAACCTCCGTTGCTACAGGACAAGAGGTCATTATATCGTAATTACTGCCTATTTGCAGATGCATGAACGTGCGATAGGAGACAGATAGTAGGACCAAAGACACAGATCGCGGTTGATGTGTTCTGTCACGTAATATTTGGGGCTCATGGCAATCAACAGACAAACAACCTGACGTTGCATTTTGTGTGTTGTGTGAATATGTCTTCTTCGTTTCAATAACGTCTTTCCCTTTTCCCTACATGTGACATTGTGAAGACGTATTTGTCTTTGTCCTTCATGTGACGTTGTGAAGACGTATTTGTCTTTACTCTACATGTGGCGATGTGAAGACGTATTTGTGTTTGCTCTAAATGTGACATTGTGAAGAAGTATTCGTCTTTGCTCTACATGTGACGTTGTGAAGAGGTATTTGTCTTTCCTCTACATGTGGCGATGTGAAGACGTATTTGTCTTTCCTCTACATGTGACGTTGTGAAGAGGTATTTGTCTTTCCTCTACATGTGGCGATGTGAAGACGTATTTGTCTTTGCTCTACATGTGAAGTTGTGAAGACGTATTTGTCTTTGTCCTTCATGTGAAGTTGTGAAGACGTATTTGTCTTTGTCCTTCTTTTGAAGTTGCTATGGTCTTTGTCCGCATGTGACGGTGTGATGTCGACTTTGTCTTTATGCTGATTTTACACCTATTCTCACGAAATGTGCACCATTTGTAATTTTACGTGTCTCCGCATTAAAAAAAACTTTTTAACTGATTTCAACTGTTCATTTCATATTTATATTAGGTGACATGCTTGGTAGGTATCCGAGACATAGAAATTGTTAATGATCTGTTATTCATGTGTGTGACTCAGGGTAAAAAGTCAGTCACAAGCACCAAAATGTGCATGTCTCCAATTATAGTATAACATTTTGAGCGAATATTTCAAAGTAAACATTCATCTAGTGTGAACAAAACAGATGACATTTTCGACATAAGGTATTGTCCCTTTCTTCCATACCCAGAACATATCTTCATATCTTCATGTGGTTTAATTGTTTTAGAACTCATGTTTAACAGTAGTCCCCATAAAAGTGCAATCCACGTTGCCCAATGAAAATGATCAAATGCTTATTTTAAAAATTATATGCATTCATTGGATAATATTCCTTATTCACAGTTTAATATAGGGACAATACAATATCAATCTCATAGCCAATAAATTTCAGCCGTTTTCTCACCATGATTTAAAATGAATGGACTTATTCAGTAGTAATAACTAAGTGAAGGAGATGCTCTTCTTTAACACTTTAAACATTTGGGGGTGCTAAAGCACGTCTGTGTAATCTACGTTATGTAACCTACGTGACCTCATTTCCAAAGGCGCATTATCTTTTTCTCGGTATCCACACAAGAGTAACGTACCTTTGGCACTGACCATCCACTGGTTCCAGAAGTAACATTGGCGCTGTCATCCAAGGGCCAAAAGCACATGACATGACGGACATTTTTTTCAGTGGCGTGATTGAAATGTGCACGCGTACGATTGTCCAGTGACACTTTACAGTTCATCACACACCATCAGGGCTACTCAGGTAAGACAGTTTTATGGATCTAAAGTTATGGCATGAACTCTTCTAAACGTTAAATGGTTCATTAATATTTACTTTTAATTGGCTTAACATTGTTGATATTCTACATCAAGCTAAACGGGTAACGTGATAAGAGTTTGGATGAATTTTCAGTGTGCTTTTACATTGCCTGTACTTTAAATAATTAATATAACAAGAAACAGTTAATCACTTTTGTATCTTTTAATGTGACTCTGTGTAATAGTATAGCAACATTTAGATTACAAAGTTTCTAGTTCAATTATATAATGGCCAAGTTTTGTTGTTTATCACAATATAATGCAGATAAAACTTATATAAAATATATTCCCAGTAACACTTAGTTTTAAAAAACACACCTGTATAGTAAGTTTGATGATCAATTTATGCAAATAAGTTCACCCAGTCATAAGTACCCATTCATGATTGGCGATCTTCGTTTTGTCCTTGACATTTGCCTTTTGATAGTTTGAATTTTGGGAACAATAAATGATTTTTCTAACAATAAAATGACTTATCATTTAAAAAAAGAATTTTAAGTTTTCAGTTAACAGTTGGTGCACATTTCGTGAGAATAGAAGTTGCGCTATGTTAAGACATCTGTGCAGCTGCTCTGCATGTGAAGAGATCTGAGTGTTTTCCCTACAAGTGAAACGTCTTTTTGCTGTACGTATTACGTTGTGTGTCTGTGTCTGCATGTGACAGTTACGCTTATATTTGCAACATGGTAAAGTTGTCTTTGGTTAACATGTATGGCTGTAAACAAATCTTTATCTTTGTCTTACTCGTGTCGTTGTGAAGACAGGCATATCGGTCATTACCCTAGATGTTTGACCAACAAGCGTTGTGAGGACTTCTTGATCTTTGCTCGGCCTGTGACATGAAGACTCACTGTCTTTGCTCGGCCTGTGACATGACGACTCACTGTCTTTGCTCGGCCTGTGACATGAAGATTCACTGTCTTTCCTTGGCCTGTGACATGAAGACTCACTCTCTTTGCTCGGCATGTGACATGAAGACTCACTGTCTTTCCTTGGGCTGTGACGTGAAGGCTCACTGTCTTTGCTCGGCATGTGACGTGAAGACTCCCTCGGACTGTCTTTGCTCTCGACCTGTGACGTGAAGACTCACTGTCTTTGCTCGGCCCTGTTACGTGAAGACTCCATGTCTTTGCTCGGCATGTGACGTGAAGACTCACTGCTAGGCCTGTGACATGAACTTTGCTCGGAACACTCTGTCATGAAGAAGACTCACTGTCTTTGCTCGACCTGTGACATGAAGACTCACTGTCTTTTCTTGCTGTGACGTGAAGGCTCACTGTGACGTGAAGACTCACTGTCTTTGCTCGGCCTGTGACGTGAAGACTCACTGTCTTTGCTCGACCTGTGACATGAAGACCTTTGCTCGACCTGTGAAAGACTCACTGTCTTTGCTCGACCTGGCCTGTGACGTGAAGACTCACTGTCTTTTTGCTGCTGACATGAAGACTCACTGCTTTGCTCGACTCATGTGACGTGAAGACTCACTGTCTTTGCTCGGCCTGTGACATGAAGACTCACTGTCTTTGCTTGGCCTGTGACATGAAGACTCACTGTCTTTGCTCGGCCTGTGACATGAAGACTCACTGTCTTTGCTCGACCTGTGACATGAAGACTCACTGTCTTTGCTCGACCTGTGACATGAAGACTCACTGTCTTTGCTCGACCTGTGACATGAAGACTCACTCTCTTTGCTCGGCATGTGACATGAAGACTCACTGTCTTTGCTCGACCTGTGACGGTGCAGACTCTCTGTCTTTCCTTGGCCTGTGACATGAAGACTCACTGTCTTTGCTCGACCTGTGACATGAAGACTCACTGTCTTTCCTTGGGCTGTGACGTGAAGGCTCACTGTGTTTGCTCGGCCTGTGACGTGAAGACTCACTGTCTTTGCTCGACCTGTGACATGAAGACTCCATGTCTTTGCTCGGCCTGTGACATGAAGACTCACTGTCTTTGCTCGGACTCTGTCATGAAGACTCACTGTCTTTGCTCGACCTGTGACGTGAAGACTCACAGTCTTTGCTCGGCCCGTTACGTGAAGACTCCCTGTCTTTGCTAGGCCTGTGACGGTGCAGACTCACTGTCTTTCCTTGGCCTGTGACATGAAGACTCACTGTCTTTGCTCGACCTGTGACATGAAGACTCACTGTCTTTGCTCGACCTGTGACATGAAGACTCACTGTCTTTGCTCGACCTGTGACGTGAAGACTCCCTGTCTTTGCTCGACCCGTGACATGAAGACTCACTGTCTTTGCTAGGCCTGTGACATGAAGACTCACTGTCTTTGCTAGGCCTGTGACATGAAGACTCCCTGTAGAAGAAATCTACTAGTACTAAAGTATACTCTTGCCAACAACACAGGACATACAGAAATGTACTAGTACTAGAGTATACTCTTGCCAACAACACAGGACATACAGAAATGTACTAGTACTAGAGTATACTCTTGCCAACAACACAGGACATACAGAAATGTACTAGTACTAGAGTATACTCTTGCCAACAACACAGGACATTACAGAAATCTACTAGTACTAGAGTATACTCTTGCCAACAACACAGGACATTACAGAAATGTACTAGTACTAGAGTATACTCTTGCCAACAACACAGGACATTACAGAAATGTACTAGAAATCTATACTAGTACTACTCTTGCCAACAACACAGGACATTACAGAAATCTACACAGTACTAGAGACTCTTGCCAACAACACAGGACATACAGAAATCTACTAGTACTAGAGTATACTCTTGCCAACAACACAGGACATTACAGAAATCTACTAGTACTAGAGTATACTCTTGCCAACAACACAGGACATACAGAAATCTACTAGTACTAGAGTATACTCTTGCCAACAACACAGGACATACAGAAATCTACTAGTACTAGAGTATACTCTTGCCAACAACACAGGACATACAGAAATCTACTAGTACTAGAGTATACTCTTGCCAACAACACAGGACATACAGAAATCTACTAGTACTAGAGTATACTCTTGCCAACAACACAGGACATTACAGAAATCTACTAGTACTAGAGTATACTCTTGCCAACAACACAGGACATACTCTTGCCACAGAAATCTACTAGTACTAGAGTATACTCTTGCCAACAACACACAGGACATTACAGAAATCTACTAGTACTAGAGTATACTCTTGCCAACAACACAGGACATACAGAAATCTACTAGTACTAGAGTATACTCTTGCCAACAACACAGGACATTACAGAAATCTACTAGTACTAGAGTATACTCTTGCCAACAACACAGGACATACAGAAATCTACTAGTACTAGAGTATACTCTTGCCAACAACACAGGACATTACAGAAATCTACTAGTACTAGAGTATACTCTTGCCAACAACACAGGACATACAGAAATCTACTAGTACTAGAGTATACTCTTGCCAACAACACAGGACATTACAGAAATCTACTAGTACTAGAGTATACTCTTGCCAACAACACAGGACATACAGAAATCTACTAGTACTAGAGTATACTCTTGCCAACAACACAGGACATTACAGAAATCTACTAGTACTAGACATCTTGCCAACAACACAGGAATACAGAAATCTACTAGAAATCTACTAGTACTAGAGTATACTCTTGCCAACAACACAGGACATTACAGAAATCTACTAGTACTAGAGTATACTCTTGGACCAGAAATCAAGTACACAACAACACAGGACATTACTAGCTAGAGAGTATACTCTTGCCAACAACACAGGACATTACAGAAATCTACTAGTACTAGAGTATACTCTTGCCAACAACACAGGACATACAGAAATCTACTAGTACTAGAGTATACTCTTGCCAACAACACAGGACATTACAGAAATCTACTAGTACTAGAGTATACTCTTGCCAACAACACAGGACATTACAGAAATCTACTAGTACTAGAGTATACTCTTGCCAACAACACAGGACATACAGAAATCTACTAGTACTAGAGTATACTCTTGCCAACAACACAGGACATTACAGAAATCTACTAGTACTAGAGTATACTCTTGCCAACAACACAGGACATTACAGAAATCTACTAATACTACTAACAACACAGAGACAAATCTACTCTTGCCAACAACACAGGACATTACAGAAATCTACTAGTACTAGAGTATACTCTTGCCAACAACACAGGACATTACAGAAATCTACTAGTACTAGAGTATACTCTTGCCAACAACACAGGACATTACAGAAATCTACTAGTACTAGAGTATACTCTTGCCAACAACACAGGACATTACAGAAATCTACTAGTACTAGAGTATACTCTTGCCAACAACACATTACAGGTACTAGAGTATACTCTTGCCAACAACACAGGACATTACAGAAATCTACTAGTACTAGAGTATACTCTTGCCAACAACAACACAGGACATACAGAAATCTACTAGTACTAGAGTATACTCTTGCCAACAACACAGGACATTACAGAAATCTACTAGTACTAGAGTATACTCTTGCCAACAACACAGGACATTACAGAAATCTACTTACAGTACTAGAGTATACTCTTGCCAACAACACAGGACATTACAGAAATCTACTAGTACTAGAGTATACTCTTGCCAACAACACACAGAAATGGACATTACAGAAATCTACTAGTACTAGACATACACTTGCCAACAACACAGGACATTACAGAACCAAGTCCTGCAGCGTCCGGGATAATCCCTTGCTTAGCTGCTCCGTACCTCCTACTTCCGCTACCCTGCTCCTGTACCCTACTCCCAAGCTACTCCGCTCCCGTACCCTACTCCCGCTACTCCTGCTCCTGTTCCTAATCCTTTTGCTACCCTGCTCCTGCTTTCCACCCTACTCGCTATTACTCCTCTCCTGTACCCTATTCCTGCTACCCCGCTCCTGTACTCCTACTCCTGCTACCCTGCTCCTGTACCCTCCTCCCGCTACCCATTTTATGTACCCCTGCTTCCTGTACCCCTACTCCCAGTCTACCTGCCCTGTACCTCCTACTCCCACTACTCCGCTCCCGTGGTACCCTACTCCCGCTACCCTGCCTGTTCCTCACTTCCTGCTCCCTGCTACCCTGCTCCTGTACCCTACTCATGCTTACTCCGCTCCTGCACCCTACTTGCGGCTACCCCTCTCCTGTACCCTACTCCCCTACTCCGCTCCTGTACCCTACTCCCCGCTACCCTGCCCCCTGTACCCTACTCCCAAGCACCCTGCAACCCTGCTCCTGTACCCTACTCCGCTACCCCTCTCCCTGCACCCTACTCCCTGCTACTTCGCTCCTGTACCCTACTTTAGGCTTGTGCTACCCCTGCCTCCTGTACCCTACCTGCTCGCTACCCTGCTCCTGTACCCTACTCCTCTGCCGCCTCCCTGTACCCTACTCCCCTACCCCTGCTCCTGTCCCCTAGTCCCACTACCCTGCTCCTGTCCCCTACTCCTGCTACTCCGCTCCCGTGCACCCCACTCCCTCAAGCTACCCCGCTACCCCACGCTCCTGTACCCTACTCCCGCTGCCCGCCCCCTGTACCCTACTCCCTGCTACCCCGCTCCCGTACCCTACTCCCGCTTCTCCGCTCCCGTACCCTACTCCCGCTACTCCGCTGCCCAGATACACCTGATTATCCATAGTTTGTCTATTCCCCTTTCCTCCATCCCCTCCCCAACCACTCTCAAGCCCCCAGCCTTCCTAATAATCCCCTACTTGCCATCCCTGCCAGTGCAGATAAAGTCAATGCTGTGTTACAATTATAACTTGCAATGAAACTCTTGTTACTAAATGCCATTCGGCTCCTGTTTCTATTCTACTCGACTGTTGAAGCTTACATGGATTGGTAACCCTGTACAGGTCTCCCTTACGCAACAGTATCGCTACTCCTGTCGATTGACATACCTATAAACACAAACCATTTTAATTATTTGCACATGCCCTTTGGGTTTGCTAATGATAAATGAATTCCCCAGGTTTAACGCTTAGTGAGGTAAACATCTTTCAACACGATCTTAACATTTACTTTTTTCACGGCTGAAATGGTAACGTTGGGACCGGATAACCCAGCACGTTAGATGTATAATCACGTTTTCATTGTTACTACGACTTAGAATGACGCAGGCTACAAAACGTGTCCACGGTTTAGACCTAGTTTTACACCAAGTCCCAGTTTAGCGTGGGTTTAAACTACGGCTCGTATTACAGAAGCAGGTTTGTCAATGATAGTAGTTTAAACCAAGGTGTAGAGACCATCCCTGACGATTTTGGTATTTTCGAAAAAGGTTTAATGTCGGCAAAATTCGGTTCTCGTCGGGATCGTGTACGAAGTTTACACCTGGTTTGTAGAAATATAACCCAAAATTCAGATGCATGGAACACTGTGGTGATTTATTGTGAAGTAAAGCAAACATTACTCTTTCAGTGACTAGCAGGTACCATTAACACAGATACACATTTATTTCCACTACCTGCGTGTGGAACAAATTAATGTACAACAATACACCTCGGCATACTAACTTGAAAGTAACAACCCAATGACACAAATTATTCGGTTTCAGCTCTCAACATGAGCTAAACATCTCAGCAGTCTAACCACATCGAACATATTACTTACTCAACATGAGAGTTGATATTATGAGACAAACTAGAGTATGGGCATATATGTGTCCATTTACTGTATGCTGAAACAATTGTACCAGAAATGAGAACACTTCGGCGTACTTACTTCGTACATTGATTAATAAAGATTATCAAATTACACAATCTTCCGTTCAAAAGCTCTTTTCCATCATCAATTAGCGCTTTGCAGTCTCACACCACAGAATCTTAACAAAGAGGATAAATGTTTAAAACATGTTAAACGGATCAATTATATTTTAACATAGACCAAAGAACCCGGTTTTCGTAGACCTGGTCTCCCCTTAAACGTGGTTCAAATTAATCTTCCTTAATAATAAGTCCCCTTGTGTTCCAGGTACAGAAAGTGATGACCTGTGTTCCAGACAGTCGTCCTTGTGTTCCAGATACAGAAAGTGATGACCTGTGCCCCAGACACTCGTCCTTGTGTTCCAGATGTGTTCTTGATGACATGGAAAGAGGTTACCAGTGTTCCACAGAGGGGTTCCCGCCTAGATTGGGGATTCCCTTTGTTTCAGAGATGGGCTTCCGATGCTTCTGAGTGGGGTTCCCGGTGTCCTTGTTTGTGTGTGCGTGCGTGTGCGTGTGTGTGTGTGTGTATGTATGTATGTGTGTGTGTGTTTTTATGTTTGGTTGGGTTTTTTTGTTGGGTTTTTGTTGTTTTTGTGTGTGTGAGTAGGGTTTTTAAGTGCTCCAGCAAGGGGTTCCGGTGTTCTAGGGAAGGATTCCCTGTGTTACAGAGATGAGCTTCTGGTGTCCTTGTCACCGTATAAAGGGGTTCCTGATGTTTCACCAAGCAATTAAAACCCTTGGCATCAGATATGTTGGTAAGGCAAGATATAACTTTCCGTTACACATGTGCCAGGCAAGAACATTACTTTCAGTTTTATGTTTGTGGCGAGACCTTTCCTTCAGTTGCTGGTGTGAAATCAGTTCCTGATTATCGATAGACGGGCTTCTACTTCAACACAAAGGTGTGTGACAGTACCTTTCGATAAGAGCCGTTCCCTAACATTTTCGTTATGTTTATAAATTGTTAAGTCTAAAAGCATTAAAATGATACATTGATTCCTTTATGAGGCAACCCAAACCTTACATACCCCACGATCAATATTTATACAACAAGTTGCGAATATGTTTCCCATAAAATTAGTCTATTTCTCTTGATAAAACACACACGCAGCTCTAAGTGTAACAAGCAATAAGAGCTTCCTCAGGTGGGTCAATTAGGGAAGCAAAAATGGGCGAATGTTGTTTGGGCAGCACAAGTAGCTCTGTCGCTGCCTTGAAGGACCTGCAGAGCAAACGCCCACGCCGAACTTGTCCACACCAAGATAGTTTTATTGAATTTATGTCATCTGTATCGATGTTTTGTGCAACGAGTAGATCACCAACTGGCGTAGTTCAGATCAATTGACTTTTCTTCTGAAATGAGAATAAGAATCCTACGTTATCTGTTGACCTCAGATGTGTTTCAGATATGTGTGTGTGTCTGTTTGTCTGTCTCTTTGTGTCTGTTTCTCTATCTGTGGGTCCGTCTGTCTGTGTGTCCCTCTCTGTCTGTGTATGTATCTGTCTCTGTGTGTATCTGTGTGTGTGTGTCTGTGTGAGACAAGACTCTTTTTTACAAATGTTAGTGTGTTTCGGGCGAGCGAGACCTTAATTTCAGATATATTTGTTGGGCAAAACCCTTAGTTTCTGATCCGTGGTTGAGTCAAAGCACCTCGTTTCAGATGTGATTGTCTGACTATACCTTCAGTTTCAAATGCGTGTGTCAGACAATGCATTCAGTTTATGATGTGAGTATCAGACAATGCCTTCAGTCACTGATGTATGAGTCCGACATGGCCTTCATCTATGTGTGTGTGTGTCAGATATGGCCTTCAGCTTTTGATGTGTCAGGCAATGCCTTCAGTTTCTGATGTGTGTGTGTGTGTGTGTGTGTGTGTGAGAGAGAGAGAGGTAATGCCTTTAGTTTCTGATGTGTGTCAGACAGTGCCTTCAGTGTTTCAATGTGTCAGGCAATGCCTTCAGTTTCTGATGTGTGTGTGTGTCAGGAAATGCCTTCAGTTTGTTTCTGATGTGTGTGTGTGTGTGTGTGTGTGTGTGTGTGTCAGACAGTGCCTTCAGTTTTTTATGTGTCAGGCAATGCCTTCAGTTTCTGATGTGTGTGTGTGTCAGACAGTGCCTTCAGTGTTCTAATGTGTCAGGCAATGCCATCAGTCAGACAGTGCTTTCAGTTTCTTGCGTGTCAGGCAATGCCTTCAGTTCTGATATGTGTGTGTGTGTCAGATATAGCCTTCAGTTTCCGATGTGTCAGGCAATGCCTTCAGTTTCTGATGTGTGTGTGTGTATGTATGTGTGTGTGTGTGTGTGTGTCAGGTAATGCCTTCAGTTTGTTTCTGATGTGTGTGTGTGTGTGTGTTTGTTGTGTGTGTCAGACAGTGCCTTCAGTTTTTTATGTGTTAGGTAATGCGTTCAGTTTCTGATGTCTGTGTGTCAGACAGTGCCTTCAGTGTTCTGATGTGTCAGGCAATGCCATCAGTCAGACAGTGCCTTCAGTTTTTTACGTGTTAGGCAATGCCTTCAGTTTCTGATGTGTGTGTGTGTCAGACAAGGCCTTCAGTTTCTGATGTGTGTGTCAGGCAATGCCTTCAGTTTCTGATGTGTGTGTGCGTGTGTCAGATAAGGCCTTCAGTTTCTGATGTGGAGGTGAGACAAGGCCTTCAGTTTCTGATGTGAGTGTCAGGCAATGCCTTGTCAGCAGCTGGTCATTGCATTGTGTTGTGTGTTAGAAAACAGTCAGGAAAAAATCAACATGCTAAAACCCTGTAAAAGAGCTTAAGTGGGCATATTGAGTTTGTAGTACTGGAGTTTTTGTGTATAACAGGAACCAAGGTCTAGCTAAGAAGGTGACATGTAACAAGTAGTAATGTAATTATTTATAAATATTGAATAGAATAATAGATTGACGGCATAATGTATCTTAGAGTTGATGTAATATTGGTATTACAAATAACGAGTGAAACTGTATCCTGTAATTTATGAGATGCTATTCATTACTGGTGTACAACACTCTTGTTACAAACACAGCTGCGATCATATCTGTGCTTATGAATATTGAATTAGAAACATTGACTGTTTTAAGTTCAGGGTAACGGAACAGCTAAGAAAAACATCTACAACCATACATAATGCTAATAACTTCAAACGTTGCATGTACCCACTTTGTGGATGAAGATCAATCTAACTTTACATCTTAACACAGTATAGACCCAGCCCACAACAACATCAACATCTGTTCGTGAGGTGACTCCATGATGTGTTCACGTGACGACATCTTCGTGTGATGATCATGATGTGACCATGCCATGTCTCATGTATCTTGCACATCAAATGAAACTTTATTATTGCTTCTGTAGGCGAAAATGTCTCAGACATGAACAATCTATACCAAAGCTCTATCTGAAACCCCAAAGGAAACGCAGTCTTCAAGTTACCGACGTCTCAGGGTCCTTAAATTGGATGACCCCTGTTGAGTTTACAGGCATTCCCATCATTAACGCATTAATGCAAGATGGCGAGATAGCATATGCTAGTTTGCTGTAGCAACGTTCAAACACATGTTTAATTTGACATTAGAAAGTTTTACTTCTGCACATCTGTTGGAAACGCTATATGAAGAACTAGCTTTACATTCAAGATTGGACTATAATATAGTATTCTACATCGTATATTTCGTCGTTAATTTTTCACCACATTATATTTTTTTAACTCACAGAAAACTGGTCATCTTGACTTGTTTGTACGCTCAACTGCTGGAAGAGAGTATTTTTCAATTACCAAGATTGTTGATGATATTCATAAGAAAGATACCATTTAATAAGCTGGCGAACAAAAAGTAACGGCACCAAACTGAAATCTGAAACCCCGAATATCGTTACGAAATCACTCTCTCACGCAGCCATTCTAATTTGCAGTGTAAAGTACCTCGATCAGCGGACGTGGAGCTCTTGTTGCACTTATAGCATGGCGACCTGGGAAGATATGGGCAAGGAGTGAGTGAGCTAGTATGGCTTAACGCCGCTTTTAGCAATATTCCAGCAATTTCACAGCAGGGGACACTAGAAATGGGCTTCACACATTATACCCAAGTGGGGAATCGAACCCGGGTCTTAGGCGTGACAAACTAACGCTTTAAACACTTGGCTACCCTACCGCCTTATATGAGCAAGGAAGGAACTACGACTGGTCCTTCACACCCGAACAGTTTGACAGTGACAAATGCTGAGAGTAACGCTACGACAAACGTTCAGCCGATAGTATGATACACCAAGGAGCAACGCATGGCCATTTGGACAGGTGTTTGGGCTGGAAGGTGAATTGCGTGACCTGCTACAGGTGGACAGCGAGGCCAGGGCTGCCAGGAGTGACAGATCCTCCTATCACCCATCTCCAGCTGAGGAATCGTTTGATCAAGGTGACGTAATCACGTAGTCATCCTATCAGTGGCTGGGCAGCGTCCACAGGTCTGTACAGTACAATATCAGACGTGCAGACGTAGCATGTTTGTGTTATCATTAATGATTTTGTTAATTCATAGCCTGCGACAATGTAACTAGCTGCCTTGATATAGTCCTGTTCTGTTGTAGCCCGTGAAGATCCGGGTTAGAATTGGTCTTCAGCAACCCTTGCTTGTCGTAAGAGGTGACTAACGGGATCGGTGGTCAGGCTCTCTGACTTGGTTGACACATGTCATCGTATCCCAGTAGCGTAGATCGATGCTAATGCTGTTGATCACTGGATTGTCTGGTCCAGACTCTATTATATACAGACCGCCGCCATACAGCTGGAATATTGCCAACCATCCAACCAATAGTGTTTTTTTGTCACAAACAAGGGTGCATGGTAACGTTACCTTTGCTCTTCAGTTTTGGTTCTGTAATAAACACTTTTCATTGCTATGCACGAATATATTTCATAATTCCTTTGTGATAATTGTAGTCATGTTTCATCACGAATCTCGTTTGTGTTCACTTGTACAGAGTCTCATCTGTATGTATGACTGAAGTCATAAAATAAAAGTGTTCATGTCGCTTTCTCCATTTCTAGGATAGATCAAGCAATAAAGGAATGCAAAAGCATGTTTTCGTGACAGATACTTCTCTAGCGTTGCAGTCTCCTACAGTATCTATCTTACAGAGATCGAGTGTGGAGTCACGAGAGCTAGGGACAACTGTGTTTGGTGATATCTTGCTGTCTGTTTACACCGCCATACCGAGCTCAACATAAAGAACCTAATGTTGACCTACTTCCGATGATACTGTATCACAAGCTGAGGTGATTCATTTGATAGAGACTACACGGGTGTTCTTTTATCTAAGTGTGTCATTGTCTGACATGCGTCCAGTGTTTAAGTGCAGCAAAGACAATTTCCTTTCCTGGCTTTGATCTGCGAATGACAAGTCCAGATAAAAGTTGGTTTGCATTTCTTGTAAACAAACAAATATATCAAATTGGCCTTTTAGAAAACACATTAGACGCATATTACTGTGAACTGTCTACGTGTCGCAGGGAATGTAAGTGTGACAAAAGCAGCTCTTGGTAGGCAACATGTCCTAATTTGGTTTTCCTTTGGAATCTGTCGCAAGTCTAGATATTCGTCAACGACCTCAACACCTCGCTCTCTCTTACATTCTCGTTCAGTCTCTCTGTTGGTCCAGACTCGATTATTTACAGACCGCCGCCATATAGCTGGAATATTGCTGAGTGCAGCGTAAAACTCATATCACTCACCCACTCACTCAGTCTCTCTATTTGTCTTTCCGTGCGATTCACTGTATTTAGTAACAACCTGTCATAACTCTTCCCCTTCATCTATCCGTGGATAAACACTGTGGACACCACGGACAGATGAGGGGATAAAGGGAGAAGAGTGATGTCAAAGTGATACTAAATACAGTGGATACCACGGATAGATGAGGGGAGAAAGGGAGAAGAGTGATGGCAGAGTGATACTAAATACAGTGGATACCAGGGACAGATGAGGGGAGAAGAGTGATGGCAGAGTGATACTAAATACAGTGGATACCACGGATAGATGAGGGGAGAAAGGGAGAAGAGTGATGGCAGAGTGATACTAAATACAGTGGATACCAGGGACAGATGAGGGACAGAAGAGTGATGGCAGAGGATACTAGGGATACCACGGACAGATGAGGGAGAAAGGAGAAGAGAGGCAGAGTGGATAAATACAGTGGATACCAGGACAGATGAGGGGAAAGGAGAAGAGTGATGGCAGAGTGATACTAAATACAGTGGATACCACGGACAGATGAGGGAGAAAGGAGAAGAGTGATGGCAGAGTGATACTAAATACAGTGGACACCAGGGATAGATGAGGGGAGAAAAGGAAGAGTGATGGCAGAGGATACAAAACACAGTGGATAAGGATAGATGAGGGGAAAGGAGAAGAGTGATGGCAGAGGATACTAAATACAGTGGATACCAGGGACAGATGAGGGGAAAGGGGAGAAGAGTGATGGCAGAGGATACTGGATACAGGGACAGATGGATACCACGGACAGATGAGGGAGAAAGGGAGAAGAGGAGAAGAGATGACAGAGTGATACTAAATACAGTGGATACCACGGACAGATGAGGGAGAAAGGAGAAGAGTGATGGCAGAGTGATACTAAATACAGTGGATACCAGGACAGATGAGGGGAAAAGGAGAAGAGTGATGGCAGAGTGATACTAAATACAGTGGATACCACGGACAGAGAGGGGAAAGGAGAAGAGACACAAAGGATACCAAATACAAGTACCAGGACAGATGAGGAGGAGAGAAAGGGAGAAGAGTGGATGGACAGATGAGTGATACACAAATACAAGGAAAGGAGAAGAGGAACCAGAGGATACAAACAGGAGGATACAAGGACAGGGAGAAGAGAAGATGGCAGAGTGATACTAAATACAGTGGATACCACGGACAGATGAGGGGAGAAAGGGAGAAGAGTGATGGCAGAGGATACACAAATACAGTGGATACCAGGACAGATGAGGGAGAGAAAGGAGAAGAGTGATGGCAGAGTGATACTAAATACAGTGGATACCAGGGATGGATGAGGGGAGAAAGGGAGAAGAGTACTGGCAGAGTGATACAATGGATAAATACAGTGGATACCAGGGACAGATGAGGGAGAGAAAGGAGAAGAGTGATGGCAGAGTGATACTAAATACAGTGGATACCAAGGGACAGATGAGGGGAGAAAGGGAGAAGAGTGATGGCAGAGGATACTAAAGATGACAGTGGATACCAGGACAGATGAGGGGAAAAAGGGAGAAGAGTGATGGCAGAGTGATACTAAATACAGTGGACACCACGGACAGATGAGGGGAGAAAGGGAGAAGAGTGATGGCAGAGTGATACTAAATACAGTGGATACCAGGGACAGATGAGGGGAGAAAGGGAGAAGAGTGATGGCAGAGTGATACTAAATACAGTGGATACCACGGACAGATGAGGGGAGAAAGGGAGAAGAGTGATGGCAGAGTGATACTAAATACAGTGGATACCAGGGACAGATGAGGGGAGAAAGGGAGAAGAGTGATGGCAGAGTGATACTAAATACAGTGGATACCAGGGACAGATGAGGGAGAAAGGAGAAGAGTGATGGCAGAGTGATACTAAATACAGTGGATACCAGGGACAGATGAGGGGAGAAAGGGAGAAGAGTGATGGCAAAGTGATACTAAATACAGTGGATACCATGGATAGATGAGGGGAAAAGGGAGAAGAGTGATGGCAGAGTGATACTAAATACAGTGGATACCACGGACAGATGAGGGAGAAAGGGAGAAGAGGATGGCAGAGTGATACTAAATACAGTGGATACCACGGACAGATGAGGGGATAAGGGAGAAGAGTGATGGCAAGAGTGATACTAAATACAGTGGATACCAGGGACAGATGAGGGGAGAAAGGGAGAAGAGTGATGGCAGAGTGATACTAAATACAGTGGATACCAGGGACAGATGAGGGAGAAAGGGAGAAGAGTGATGGCAGAGTGATACTAAATACAGTGGATACCAACAATGATGATACCAGGAGAAGATGAGGGAGAAAGGGAGAAGAGTGATGGCAGAGTGATACTAAATACAGTGGATACCACGGACAGATGAGGGAGAGAAAGGAGAAGAGGATGATGGCAGAGGTGATGCAAAATACAGTGGATACCAAGGATAGATGATGAGAAAGGGAGAAGAGTGATGGCAGTGATGAGAAGAGACAAATGATACTAAATACAGTGGATACAAGGACAGATGAGGAGGAAAGGGAGAAGAGTGATGGCAAGTGATACTAAATACAGTGGATACCAAATGGATGAGGGAGAAAGGGAGAAGAGTGATGGCAGAGTGATACTAAATACAGTGGATACCAGGACAGATGAGGGAGAAAGGGAGAAGAGTGATGGCAGAGTGATACTAAATACAGTGGATACCAGGGACAGATGAGGGAGAAAGGGAGAAGAGTGATGGCAGAGTGATACTAAATACAGTGGATACCAGGGACAGATGAGGGGAGAAAGGGAGAAGAGTGATGGCAGAGTGATACTAAATACAGTGGATACCAGGACAGATAGGGATGAGGGGAGAAAGGGAGAAAGGGAGAAGAGTGATGGCAGAGTGATACTAAATACAGTGGATACCAGGGACAGATGAGGGAGAAAGGGAGAAGAGTGATGGCAGAGTGATACTAAATACAGTGGATACCAGGACAGATGAGGGGAGAAAGGGAGAAGAGTGATGGCAGAGTGATACTAAAGTGGATACAGTGATAGATGATACCATTGGCAGATATGGGAGAAAGGAGAAGAGTGATGGCAGGGACAGATACTAAATACAGTGATGGCACCACGGGACAGATGAGGGGAGAAAGGGAGAAGAGTGATGGCAGAGTGATACTAAATACAGTGGATACAGGGACAGATGAGGGAGAAAGGGAGAAGAGTGATGGCAGAGTGATACTAAATACAGTGGATACCAGGGACAGATGAGGGGGGAAAGGGAGAAGAGTGATGGCAGATTGATACTAAATACAGTGGATACCAGGGACAGATGAGGGGAGAAAGGGAGAAGAGTGATGGCAGAGTGATACTAAATGCAATGGAGACCACGGGTAGATGAGGGGAGAAAGGGAGAAGAGTGATGGCAGAGTGATACTAAATACAGTGGATACCACGGACAGATGAGGGGTGAAAGGGAGAAAAGTGATGTCAAAGTGATACTAAATACAGTGGATACCACGGATAGATGCGGTGAGAAAGGGAGAAGAGTGATGGCAGAGTGATACTAAATACAGTGGATACCAAGGACAGATGAGGGGAGAAAGGGAGAAGAGTGATGTCAAAGTGATACTAAATACAGTGGATACCAGGGACAGATGAAGGGATAAAGGGAGAAGAGTGATGTCAAAGTGATACTAAATACATTGGATACCAGGGACAGATGAGGGGAGAAAGGGAGAAGAGTGATGGCAGAGTGATACTAAATACAGTGGATACCATTGGCAGTTAAGGGGAGAAAGGGAGAAGAGTGATGGCAGAGTGATACTAAATACAATGGATACCACTGATAGATGAGCGGAGAAAGGGAGAAGAGTGATGGCAGAGTGATACTAAATACAGTGGATACCACGGATAGATGCGGTGAGAAAGTGAGAAGAGTGATGGCAAAGTGATACTAAATACAGTGGATACCACGGACAGATGAGGGGAGAAAGGGTGAAGAGTGATGGCAGAGTGATACTAAGTACATTGGATACCAAGGACAGATGAGGGGAGAAAGGGAGAAGAGTGATGGCAGAGTGGGGTTTATTAGAGGGTGTATGTTGTTGTACAAAAGAGCCTCTCTGTTTTGAGAACCTGAAGACTGACTGGGAATGTAGAAATCAAATGTGTGGGCTTAATGTTTGGCATGATGTGTACAAAAACTGTCATGCATATCAAATGGTTGGCAACCAAATCAGACAATATCATTTGAATACAATTGAAACCCGTTCCAGGTCATCATTGATGGTGTTGGTCCTTTGCCTCAAATCAAGTCAGACAATCAGTACATGCTTGCTATAATGTGTGCTTCAACAAGGTTTTACGGATACTTATGACTCCATCCTTTGGTGAAGTAGTTATATCTTCTGTCATCCTGAAATATCTCAAAGGCGCTCAAGAGAGATTCGATCAAACTCTTAAGAATATGATAAGGACTTGCTGTTTTAGACTGATGACTGGGATGAAGGCATTCATTGTTGTTGTTTGCCGTGGGGAAGTCAGTGCAAGAGTTTTTAGGTTTCAGTCCATTTGACCTTGTCTTTGACCATACAATTCGTGTGCACTCTAAGGAGCAATGGTTTAATGATATGTCGGAAATAGTTTGTTGGACCATGTTTCATAATTTTCAGCTAGGCTTGTGAAGTTGCAATAATTTGAAAGAATCCAAGGATGTTTCTGTTTGGCTATGGTCGGTAGCATGGTCTGGCATTTTCTATCATGATTGGTGCAATTTATTATCTTGGGCAAAAAAAGTGAAGTTAGCAAGTCTTGTTATCAGGGTGGTCTCGTGTTCATCATAGGGCCACATGTATTATGTATGGGCTTTAGTAAAGGTTTGTATATGAGACATTGGCGCAATATCAAAATAATAATCAATAGACGCCAAAATATGAATTGATAATAACACAAAATCGTATCGTGTACAGCTTTCCGGCAAAAGCTATGTTTTGCTAACGCCAGGCCATCGACAAAAAGACATAGCTTTCTCATGCAAGTGTGATTACAAAACATCATAAAAGAAATGACCATGTACTTATTTACTGTGGCTCCTGTAGATATTGTGATACTGATGAGAAATGTGACTTTGTAAAGTTTGATGCTATTGCTTACTATACTAAGCTACGCAATTCTGAACATTTAGCTAACTTAGGTGGTTTTTTGGTCATTCGTCTCCTGAACGAAAAGCTCAAGTGTCACAGGTAATTCAAGAGTTCACTCACTTGTTTCCGGTTGCACCTGGCCATACAGATTTAGTGTGTGATGATGTAGATATATCGGATGCTGGGCCTGTGAAACAACATCCTAACAGGATGAATCCAATTAAACTTCCAGCCTTAAAGAAGGAAGTGCAATACATGCTGGACCACTGAACCAATTCATAGTGACTAGAGTTCACTTTGTATTCTTGTGCCGAAGCCTGATTGAAGTTACAGATGCAGTATTGACGTGAACGTTGTTTCTAAAGCTGTCTCTTAGACAATAAGAAGATCGATGACTGCATCGACAGAATCGGTTAAGCCAAGTACATCAGGAAGTTTGACTTAATGAAAGGGTATTGGCAGATTCCACTGACAGAGTGTGTTACCACTTTTGTGACTCCAGATGGATTTTATCAATGCAAAGAAATACCATTTGAGCTCAAGAACGCTCAAGCCACCTCCCAGTGTCTCCTGAACAACATTCCTAGCAATCTAATGGGAGTTGGCAAGATCATCACTTGTGGCAGCCCCTCTCACTAATTTGCTTGGCAAAATATTGAAATGTTTTTGCGTCAACAATTGTCTGGCTACTTTTGAGAGACCTAAATTCACACTCGTGAACTCTGCTGTTTTCCAAGCAAGAAATTCTGGAAAACCATTTAAACTGGTGGCGTTGGTGCTAGAGCTGTCCTGTTGCAACAGACTTGATCGTCGTGACTGTTATTTTTCAGAGAAATTATTCCACCATTGAAAACGAAACACTTTCTTTGTTGTTAGCTCTGCAACAATTTGAACTGTACCTGGTTACTACTTTGTTTCGTGAGTTTCTTCTTAAAATGTAAACCAAAGACCAACACATGATGCTTTACTGGAGTTAAGTACCTAATTTAAATGAACTTTTGTTTATGACGTTAACTGTCCTATATCGGCGCAAGAGCGTAAGAAAGCGTTGATATGAACTTTATTGTAACCCCCGTCTGCTTCATGGGAGTTGAACTATGGACGCACAACAGATAGTGCTATATTCTTCACTCATGTCTGTTTGATTAAACACAGATGAAGCTATAGCAGTTGTCATAAGCATAACGCAGAAGGCATTTATCTGCATTAACTTTATGTGTATTGATATACAGCAGGCCCCGAGGTGGGGCAATTGTATCGCAAATATTTCAAAGTACTAACACAGTGAAACAAAGCATTTCTCTGTGTTAAAACGGCTGATATTGCAGCGATTCTGTCTTTAATGGCTGATATGGAGAATAGATCTCTCTGGGAGACGAGCATATACCTAAACCCAACCAGAGACAACCTTACATGTTGATTCCGCTCAACAAATTGCTGAGATGTCGCTGCGAGCTGGTATTCAACAATGTTAAATATTAGCTATACACAAGCCAGTACGGTGCAGACAAACATTGTGGTTGATAGAATGAGCAGCGAGTTTAGCCAACCGGATACGATGGTGCACAATTTGCCATTGTTGCACATGGTATTCACCCTAACCCTCAGAAGCTAGTGATTACCCATGTGGCAACCCGTCATAGCAGGCCAACGCTGAGATCTGAGATAGCAATATATTGAGGCTAGTAAATGTGTCCTAACAGTTGACAGCAGCTGCGGGATATCGAAGGTCGATGAACCTAACTGATATAACTGCCTTTGTGCATACGTGAATGTTTTGCTAAAATAGACAGCGACAGCGGTGTGCGGTAACACAGAAACATGGCGAGGGGTTGAGGTGTGCCGGTTGAGTTATCACATTTTTGTGAATTGCTGAACAACGATGGTTTAGGTAAAGTGAGTGAGTGAGGTTCAACGTTTCTTTCAGCTCTATTCGAGTCTGTTTCATGTGGGAGGGAAACCCGAAGTGATCCATGTCTCAGACGTTTTCCTTTCTGGTGAAACCCCCGGGCCTAGGTACATGAATGTTGCTGACAAACCTAGAAACCGGCGCTAACCGGGATTCGAACAATTGTTTATGTTGCATCCCTGCACAGATATTTGTGGCGCTTAAGACCACAGCCGACTGTACCACGTTCTCAGCTGGGACAATACCATGTCTGCAGAACACCCTCCGAAAGATGAAGTTGTTTATCAATGTGGTACCCGTGAAGGTCCGGATTAGAATTGATCTTCAGTAACCCATGTTTGTCGTAAGATGCGACTAACGGGATCGGGGGGTCAGGCTCGCTGACTTGGTTGACACATGTCATCATATCCCAACCGCGTGGATGGTGATCACTGGATTGTCTGGTCCAGATTCGATTATTTACAGACCGCCGTCATATAGTTGGAATATTGCTGAATGCGGCGTAAAACTAAACTTACTCACTCACTATCAATGTGGTTTTCTTTGCGCGTTTACCTTTTCTATACAAACTAAATGAGAGCTGCATCCTACTCAGATAACTGGAGATCCCTTGTGATCTACATTGCTTGCGAAAAGTATGTCTTCATCTCACAGTTGTTGTTTTCTATACATATGTATGTAAAGCCTGAAGTAAGTCGACATTACACTGTCTGTGAGAGTGTAAAGTCAGTATGGCGCTCTGAAGCAAATACAGTAGATAGACTGCCATTACGTATCACGATACAGCTCTCACAAACTCTCGTAAAACCACCCTCGAAGGCAGATACTGGTGTAGACTGTTTACTTTAGATTTTTCCAAACCTATTCAACTAAAGAAATATGGTGCAATGTGATGTCGATCACAAATAATGCGACAGTAAGTGCATGTTATTAGACAGTGGATGCACGTAGTTAGACAATGGGTGCACGTAAATAGACAGTGAGTGCACGCAATTAGACAATGAGTGCACGTTATTAGACAGTGAGTGCACGTTATTAAAGAGCGGGTGCACGTTATTAAAGAGTGGGTGCACGTAATTAGACAGTGAGTGCACGTTATTAAAGAGTGGGTCCACGTAATTAGACAGCTGGTGCACGTGATTAGACAGTAAGTGCACGTTATTAAAGAGTGGGTGCACATTCTTAAAAAACGGGTGCACGTAATAAGACAGCGGGTGCACGTATTTAGACAGTGAGTGCACGTAATTAGACAGTGAGTGTACGTAATTAGACAGTGAGTGCACGTAATTAGATTCTGGGTACACGTTATTAAAGAGTGGGTGCTCGTAATTAGACAGTGAGTGCACGTAATTAGAAGGAGAGCGCATGTAATTAAAGAGTGGGTGCACGTTATTAAAGAGGGGCTGCACGTAATTAGACAACGGGTCCACGTAATTAGACAGTCGGTGCTCGTAATAAAAGAGTGGGTGCACGTTATTAAAGAGTGGGTCAACGTAATTAGACAGCGAGTGCACGTAATTAAAGAGTGGGTGCACGTTATTAAAGAATGGGTGCACGCGATTAGACAGTGAGTGCACGTAATTAGAAAGCGAGTGCACATAATTAAAGAGTGGGTGCACGTTATTAAAGATTGGCTGCACGTAATTAGACAGTGAGTGCACGTAATTAAAGAGAGGGTGCACGTTATTAAAGCGTGGCTGCACGTAATTAGACAGTGGGTCCACGTAATTAGACAGTGAGTGCACATAATTAAAGAGTGGGTGGACGTTATTAAGAATGGCTGCACGTAATTAGACAGTGAGTGCACGTAATTAGAAAGCGAGTGCACGTAATTAAAGAGTGGCTGCACGTTATTAGACACCAGGTACACGTAATTAGACAGTGGGTGCTCGTAATTAAAGAGACGGTGCACGTTATTAAAGCGTGGCTGCACGTAATTAGACAGTGGGTCCACGTAATTAGACAGCGAGTGCACATAATTAAAGAGTGGGTGCACGTTATTAAAGAATGGGTACACATAATTAGACAGTGAGTGCACGTAATTAAAGAGTGGGTGGACGTTATTAAAGAATGGGTACACATAATTAGACAGTGGGTGCACGTAATTAAAGAGTGGGTGGACGTTATGAAAGAGTGGGTCCACGTAATTAGACAGCGAGTGCACGTAATTAAAGAGTGGGTGGACGTTATTAAAGAATGGGTACACATAATTAGACAGTGGGTGCACGTAATTAAACAGTGGGTGGACGTTATTAAACAGTGGGTCAACGTAATTAGACAGCGAATGCACGTAATTAGACAGTGAGTGCACGTAATTAGGCAGTAAGTGCACGTAATTAAAGAGTGGGTGCACGTTATTAAAGAGAGGGTACATGTAATTAGACAGTGAGTGCACGTAATTAGAAAGCGAGTGCACGTAATTAAAGAGTGGCTGCACGTTATTAGACACCAGGTACGCGTAATTAGACAGTGGGTGCTCGTAATTAAAGAGACGGTGCACGTTATTAAAGCGTGGCTGCACGTAATTAGACAGTGGGTCCACGTAATTAGACAGCGAGTGCACATAATTAAAGAGTGGGTGCACGTTATTAAAGAATGGGTACACATAATTTTAAAGAGTGGCTGCACGTTATTAGACACCAGGTACGCGTAATTAGACAGTGGGTGCTCGTAATTAAAGAGACGGTGCACGTTATTAAAGCGTGGCTGCACGTAATTAGACAGTGGGTCCACGTAATTAGACAGCGAGTGCACATAATTAAAGAGTGGGTGCACGTTATTAAAGAATGGGTACACATAATTAGACAGTGAGTGCACGTAATTAAAGAGTGGGTGGACGTTATTAAAGAATGGGTACACATAATTAGACAGTGGGTGCACGTAATTAAAGAGTGGGTGGACGTTATGAAAGAGTGGGTCCACGTAATTAGACAGCGAGTGCACGTAATTAAAGAGTGGGTGGACGTTATTAAAGAATGGGTACACATAATTAGACAGTGGGTGCACGTAATTAAACAGTGGGTGGACGTTATTAAACAGTGGGTCAACGTAATTAGACAGCGAGTGCACGTAATTAGACAGTGAGTGCACGTAATTAGGCAGTAAGTGCACGTAATTAAAGAGTGGGTGCACGTTATTAAAGAGAGGGTACATGTAATTAGACAGTGAGTGCACGTAATTAGACAGTGAGTGCACGTAATTAGAAAGCGAGTGCACGTAATTAAAGAGTGGCTGCACGTTATTAGACACCAGGTACACGTAATTAGACAGTGTGTGCTCGTAATTAAAGAGACGGTGCACGTTATTAAAGCGTGGCTGCACGTAATTAGACAGTGGGTCCACGTAATTAGACAGCGAGTGCACATAATTAAAGAGTGGGTGCACGTTATTAAAGAATGGGTACACATAATTAGACAGTGAGTGCACGTAATTAAAGAGTGGGTGCACGTTATTAAAGAGTGGGTGCACGTAATTAGACATTGGGTCCACGTAATTAAAGAATGGGTGCACGTATTTAAACAGTTGGTACACGTAATTAGACAGTGAGTGCACGTAATTAGACAGCGAGTGCACGTAATTAGACAGTGAGTGCACAAAATGAAAGAGTGGGTGCACGTTGTTAAAGAGTGGGTGCACGTAATTAGACAGTGGGTGCACGTTATTAAAGAGTGGGTGCATGTAAAGAGACGGTGGGTGCAGATAATTAGACAGTGCATGCACGTAATTAGACAGCGAGAGCACGTTATTAAAGAGCGTCTGCACGTAATTAGACAGTGGGTGCTTGTAATTAGACAGTGGATGCACGTAATTAGACAGCGAGTGCACGTAATTAAAGAGCGGATGCACGTTTTTAAAGAGTGGCTGCACGTAATTAGACATTGGGTGCACGTGGGGGCGCGGTGGGCGAGCTGTCTCAGGCGCCAGGCTAGTAATCCAGCGAGCTTGGAGGTGCCGGGATCGAGCACACCTGTGACCGGGTGTATAAAAAAAGCTTGGAGTCAACTTTGTGTGCAGACTCTTTCAGTGTTGTCACAAGCCCTAGCGTACAGTACACAACTCTGTGCACCTAAAAGAACCCACGAATCCGTTGGTAGATGACCAGATGCGGGTACAGCAACGTGCAGTAAACTTGGACAAAGTACTGTGACTATGTGTCCCAGTCCACCCAGCTGTGAATGGGTACCTCGTAAGGATGGGGAAGCCACATTAACTCGGTGCGCCTAGTAGGCAGCAAGAGTTGTATGATCCCCAGGGAGATGAGATTTATACGATGTGCCGTTGTGAAGGATATCCAATGATCGAGGAAAAACAAAGCGCCTTTGAGAAGTTGTAATGGATATCGGCGGTATACAAATGTTTCTATGTTGTACCACGTGCTGTCTGTAGTTAGTTGTACCACGTGCTGTCTGTAGTTAGTCATACCACGTTCCTGTATGTAGATAGTTGTACCACGTGCTGTCTGTAGTTAGTTGTACCACGTGTTGTCTGTAGTTAGTTGTACAACGTGCTGTCTGTAGTTAGTTGTACCACGTGCTGTCTGTAGTTAGTTGTACCACGTGCTGTCTGTAGTTAGTTGTACCACGTGTTGTCTGTAGTTAGTTGTACCACGTGCTGTCTGTAGTTAGTTGTACCACGTGCTGTCTGTAGTTAGTTGTACCACGTGTTGTCTGTAGTTAGTTGTACCACGTGCTGTCTGTAAATTGTTGTAGCATGTGCTGTCTTTAGTTAGTTGTACCACGTGTTGTCTGTAGTTAGTTGTACCACGTGTTGTCTGTAGTTAGTTGTACCATGTGTTGTCTGTAGTTAGTTGTACAACGTGCTGTCTGTGGTTAGTTGTACCACGTGCTGTCTGTAGATTGTTGTACCACGTGCTGTCTGTAGTTAGTTGTACCACGTGCTGTCTGTAGTTAGTTGTACCACGTGCTGTCTGTAGTTAGTTGTACCACGTGCTGTCTGTAGTTAGTTGTACCACGTGCTGTCTGTAGTTAGTTGTACCACGTGCTGTCTGTAATTTGTTGTAGCATGTGCTGTCTTTAGTTAGTTGTACCACGTGTTGTCTGTAGTTAGTTGTACCATGTGTTGTCTGTAGTTAGTTGTACAACGTGCTGTCTGTGGTTAGTTGTACCACGTGCTGTCTGTAGATTGTTGTACCACGGGCTGCCTGTAGTTAGTTGTACCACGTGCTGTCTGTAGTTTGTTGTACCACGTGTTGTCTGTAGTTAGTTTTACCACGTGTTGTCTGTAGTTAGTTGTACCACGTGCAGTCTGTAGTTAGTTGTACAACGTGCTGTCTGTAGTTAGTTGTATGACGTGTTGTCTGTAGATTGTTGTACCACGTGCTGTCTGTAGTTAGTTGTTCAACGTGCTGTCTGTAGTTAGTTTTACCACGTGCTGTCTGTAGTTAGTTGAATAACGTGCTGTCTGTAGCTAGTTGTATCAGGTGCTGTCTGTAGTTAGTTGTACCACGTGCTGTCTGTAGTTAGTTGTACCACGTGCTGCCTGTAGTTAGTTGTACCATGTGTTGTCTGTAGTTAGTTGTACCACGTGTTGTCTGTAGTTAGTTGTACCACGTGCTGTCTGTAGTTAGTTGTACCACGTGCTGTCTGTAGTTAGTTGTACCACGTGCTGCCTGTAGTTAGTTGTACCATGTGTTGTCTGTAGTTAGTTGTACCACGTGCTGCCTGTAGTTAGTTGTACCACGTGTTGTCTGTAGTTAGTTATACAACGTGTTGTCTGTAGTTTGTTGTACCAGGTGCTGCATGTAATTAGTTGTACCACGGGCTGCCTGTAGTTAGTTGTTCCACGTGTTGTCTGTAGTTTGTTGTACCACGTGCTGTATGTAATTAGTTGTACCACGTGTTGTCTGTAGTTAGTTTACCACGTGCTGTCTGTAGTTAATTCTAGCAGGTGCTGTCTGTAGTTAGTTGTACCACGTGTTGTCTGTAGTTAGTTGTACCACGTGTTGTCTATAGTTCCGTGCAGCTGGTCCTACTGCATGTGGCTTCCATATAGTAAAATACCCTTTCCTTCACCTAGAGTCTTAACCAATACCGGAGGGAAGCCTGCACTGACACCTAGACTCGCAGCTTCAACAGCTACTATCATCTTCTGCCGTTCACGTCGACGAAAGTACTACGTTTGAATCCTTTCAAATATCACATTTCAAATGTCATGGAAACATCTTTTCAAAGGTGCGGCGCCTCGTTCTGGTTTTACATGATTGAAAAAAGCTGATGTTCAAAATGCAAAATTAGCTGACATGTACTTTTATCATTATACTTTGACAAAGAAAGATAATGGCACATCTAAAACCTCTATTGAAGGCTTGTCTGTAGTACATCACTAAATATTTACGTCACGCAATTGGTTAAATGATAACAAACACATCACCGAAGTAAAATCGTATTTCTTTTACTTATTTGTATGATACATATTTTGGAGAAATAGTGCAAGGAGTACTTTTAAGACTTTTGATAATCTTTCAAATTTAAATGCATTAGTATATATATAGCTGAGTTTTGAATATCCCCTTCTTTATGGGATCCCAATACACTTCAAATTATATCTTCATCCTTCACACCATGCATCAGGACCACAGATGTTTTATATTCTTTCATGTCTTGGAATGCCAATACAAACCGATTGGATCAATAAACAATTCGGTTTCAATAAACTATGTATGTACCAAGAGGTATGCGAATCCGAACAATATCAGTATAGAACAAGCACTCCTCATAGAGCACAACTGAAATGTCTGTTTAACACAGTTTCTACAAATTGTTCGGAATGCATGGAAAATGTGGAACCGCACGAGTTGCCAAGCTCTATTTTGTCGGCGATGTCGTGACGCCATATGATTGCAGTAGTCGGGAAAACTTGTACAGGGCATACCGCAGTAGCTTCATCAAGAAGTGACTCGAAAATAATAGAACAACGGCCAATAACTAGCTAACTGGACACTTACTGAATACAACAGCAGCTATGTCCACACAGGTAACATTATTCCATTCTGAGAGAAGACTAACGAGAACAGCTGCAATGTTCCACGGGGTACTGACTGACATGTGTAGTTTCTATGCTTGTGATGCCCGGGACTGGAAATAGACTGAAAACACGAATGCTCGTACCACAACCCTCCCGAAACACAAGCATCGCTGTCAAACATCAGACATTATCGTCTTCCTCAAATGTACATCAACATTTCTTGACAGTTTTAACACTTTAAGGTGAGTGAGTGAGTTAAGTTTTACGCCGCACTCAGCAATATTCCAGCTATATGGGCGGTCTGTAATAATCGAGTCTGGGCCAGACAATCCAGTGATCAACAGCATGATCATCGATCTGCGCAATTGGGAACCGGTGACATGTGTCAACCAAGACAACGAGCCCCACCACCCAACCCCGTTAGTCGCCTCTTACGACAAGCATGGGTTACTGAAGGTTCAGTCTGACCCGGACCTTCACGGGTCTTACACTTTAAGGACTAAGGCAATAGGTCAGATACATGTACTGTGTACTATTTTGTTTTAGGTTTGAGTTTTGAGTTTGTTTTTCTTAAGATTTATCCGTCCTTAATAGAATTTTGAATTTCAACACATATCTCTAATACGTTTGTTGTTTAATGCCACACACTCATTTTCCAGCTATATAACGGCATTCTGTAAATAATCGAGTCTGGACCAGACAATTCAGTGATCAACAGCACGATCATCGATCTACGGAGTTGGAATATGATGACATGTGTCAACCAAGTCAGTAAGCCTGACAACCCGGTCCGGTTAGTCTCCTCTTACGATTGATGAAGACCAATTCTAACCCGTATCTTCACGTGTCGCCACTATTACGACTCCACACTGGCCGTTGACAAGTATAGGGTTTGAGGTCACAGTCTGCACACGATCTAGCGTCACACATGCTTTGAATGTTGAAGCAACAGCTTCAGTTTGTATTCGCCAAGTGCAAATAGCGTCATTTCAAATGTCCACAGACAAAAAATTCTTTCCTCATGTAATTAAGTTCCTCGATGGTGATGTCGACAACTGTTTCAATAACAGGTTGTCACCGTGATTTGAAACCTTAGATTGACAATCAGAACTGAGTAGTTTCCAAATCCATCATACAATCAAAGACTACCCTTCCCTGAATCCTACCTGCGGTTCACTAATTGTAACTTAAGCACATCAGACACAAATCACTAAATATTTGTTAATGTAATTAACATATGGCAAGGACTATGAACTTTGTTGTGGCTGATAAAAAAACCTAAATGAAGGTGTTATCACATGATGAACAAATACAAGGTTAAGGCCCTTTGAGAAATCGTAATTGTATATATGGGGAGATAGTTCCTGCCAATGGCATCCAACACCCAGAAGTGTTATAACCTTATACTAAATGAAGTAATATCATACTATGAAAAGTTGTACTCAAAATAAGAAATTAGTCAAACTGATCTAGTAAAACTTTTAGGACAATATAATGTGCCAAGATTAACAGAGGATATGTGAAACAAATTAGAAGGCGAGTTAACTTATGAAGGAGTTTTTGCTGCAGTAAAAAAAATAAAAAATGAAAAAAGCCCAGGCTCAGATGGGTTCACAGCTGAATTTGTGAAATTCTTTTGGTCTGATTTAGCAAAACCCCTCTTGCGATCTTTTAATTACTCTTACAAACAGGGAGTTCTATCAATTCCACAACAAAGAGGAATTATAACATGTATTCCAAAAGGAAATAAACCAAATTTCTTAAAAATCTCGATCCTGTCGCTCTTTTTTTTATAAAATTGCATCCATGGCCATTGCAAATAGATTTAAGACTGTATTAGATATACATATAAATGAAGATGAAAAAGGGTTTATGTCTGGAAGATATATCAGTGAAATAACTCGTCAAATATATGATCTTATGGAATACAAATCAAACTATCAAATACCAGGTTTGTAGTTACAGATTGATTTTTGGAAAAGCCTTCGATACGATCGATTGGGGTTTTACACAACAAACCATGACCTTTTTCGGTTTTGGTAACTCCATCAAAAACTGGATTAAGACTTCCCACAACGGAATTCAATCTTGTGTGATAGTAAATGGATTTGGATCATTTTTTTTTACATAGCCAGAGAGTGTCGCCAAGGCGATGCCCTATCACTTTATATATTCCTCCTATGTGCCGAAATACTTGCTACGCTCATCAGAATTAATGATATTAAGGAGTAACGATAGGGAATATAGAACATTTACTTTCTCAATTTGAGGATGATACTACTTGTGTTCTAGATGGTTCGGAAAGATGTACATTTGCCACCATACAAGTATTGACATTCTTTGCCCGGTTCTCTGGATTAAAGATTAATATCGAGAAAACAAGATTAATATGGATTGGCTCAAGGAAACGATCAATAATGTAAATTAAAGACCCTAAAACGTGGATACAAAACAATGTCGCTAGTTCTTACTATTCCGATTTGCTTTTTGCTTGGTTCCAATTTGTAAACAACGCCAGCCAAGTAGGTAACTCTGAAATTAATATATTATCCAAAGGCATTTAGTTGAACGACGACATTACAATTGGTAAAAGACCAGTCTCATTAAAGCTATGGCAGAGTAAAGGAATAAATTTTATAAGTGATCTTATTAAAGAAAACGGTTATTTTCATACCCTTGAAAAGTTCAAACAACGTTATGACATTAATTGTTAATTTTCTAGAGCTCAATAGCGTGTTAGCATCTGTCAAAGTATATTGCCGTGGAATGGGTTTTCCAAATTTTAAAACAAATCTTGAATGAATGTCCTTTTATGCCATTTAATATCATACAATCTACTTAAAACAGTAAAAGGAAATCGATATTACTATGAAACTCTTATACAAACTCAGTGTTTACGAAATCAACGTTTTCCAAAATGGGAATTGATACTTGGAGAAACAATACTGGAACCTGACATACAAAAATATAATATGATTCCAACTAAATACCTGCAAATTTCCAAACAGCAATGGTTTCAATATCAAATTCTTCACCATATCTTACAAACAAATTCCTTACTTTTTTTAAATGGGATATGCAGACAGCAATTTATGTGGTTATTGTAATAATCAACGTGAAACAGTTGATCGTCTGTTTTGGTATTGCAACCATGTGGGTTCCATCTGCACAAGTCCTAACCCACATCGTATATCCTGATACAAACCGGCCGATTGCCTTGATACCGGCCGTGTCTAGCACACTGCTCGTCTTGATATAGCACGTAGCTACTGCTTGATGTATGTGACACAACCATTCGTCATCGTACAAGGTATGGCAGACATATACTCTATTATGAAGTCAACGACCAAAATGGTACATGAAAATTACATACATCAATATGACATTCATGGGCAGAGCATGACATGATCTCCGACACGACCCACCCCAGAGGCAGACACTTCTACTCATAATTAAATACTTACGTTTATTCATGGTATATATCCAGTGCGTACAGATCATAGGAGAACCAAAATACATGACATTAAAAATACATCCTATTTTCAATCAGCTTAGTATTTATATCCACATTTGCATACAGATTTTGTATTCGGTGCTAAAAGATTGTGTAAACTTTTTACTTGTTCTCCACGCGTTCATGCATCCTGACATCACCAAATTCAAATCACAAAACAAGTCTCGTTAAAAATCGTTCCATACCGGTACATGACCTTTAAGCATGCAGTTTACGGGTTCTAACATCCCATCAGAAATCACAAATGCAAACGTGCTGTGTACGTGTTTTAAAACTTCTTCAAGAATCACAAAGGACAGACATGCTGTTTACGGGTTTTAAAACCTCATCAAGCATCACAAAAGACAGACATGCTGTTTACGGGTTTTAAAACCTCATCAAGCATCACAAAAGACAGACATGCTGTTTACGGGTTTTAAAACCTCATCAAGAATCACAAAAGACAGACATGCTGTTTACGGGTTTAAAACCTCATCAAAGCATCACAAAGGTGCTTTTACGGGTTTTAAAACCTCATCAAGCATCACTCATCAAGCATCACAAAAGACAGACATGCTGTTTACGGGTTTTAAAACCTCATCAAGAATCACAAAAGACAGACATGCTGTTTACGGGTTTTAAAACCTCATCAAGAATCACAAAAGACAGACAGACATGCTGTTTACGGGTTTTCAAGAATCACAAAAGACAGACATGCTGTTTACGGGTTTTAAAACCTCATCAAGAATCACAAAAGACAGACATGCTGTTTACGGGTTTTAAAACCTCATCAAGAATCACAAAAGACAGACATGCTGTTTACGGGTTTTAAAACCTCATCAAGCATCACAAAAGACAGACATGCTGTTTACGGGTTTTAAAACCTCATCAAGAATCACAAAAGACAGACATGCTGTTTACGGGTTTTAAAACCTCATCAAGAATCACAAAAGACAGACATGCTGTTTACGGGTTTTAAAACCTCATCAAGAATCACAAAAGACAGACATGCTGTTTACGGGTTTTAAAACCTCATCAAGAATCACAAAAGACAGACATGCTGTTTACGGGTTTTAAAACCGCATCAAGAATCACAAAAGACAGACATGCTGTTTACGGGTCTATCACCTAATCAGGAATCACAAAATACAAACAAAAGGAACTGGACACATATACGTAGTTGTCATGGGAAATATAAAATACCACTACAGCCAGCACACAAGCGTTTCTGACAAGACAGAAAAATTCTACTTATGGTCGTAGAAAACATATACGTAAACCAACTTGGAAAGAACAGACTACGCATACCAGACATACAAGTTCACGTTGAGACTTCAACTGCAGGGAATACCATGTTTGGTAATGCAAATGTATTTGTTATTATCGGAACTATTTAGAGGCATTTCGAAAGTTTAATGCAACCTTTATCTCAGCAAATTAGGTCTGGCTTTGCAGTATCGATCACTGGATTGACTGGCCCAAACAAACAATTTCAGTAACATGTTCATCAATGGACCAGAATACTCTCATCCTTTCGCGAACACCTGGTATCATCACTTTTTGGTTGAATATTTCATAAATACATGCTTTTGATGTACTTTGTATACACAATTGACTCTCTGCTTTTAGAAGAGATATGTAAACGGTTTTGTCACTCTTATCTTGGCAAACTTGGCAAAGTTTATGTCACCAGTGAACACAATGTCATGCAGGCTTTCATGATCTGAACGCAACATATTACATTGTCCACTTGCCCAGCCTGTGGAACAGATGAGGGAAATTCGTCATACAGTACATGTTGATAACATGACGTTTGTATTGAGATTACTAGATAATGAAGGTACGTGGGTGGGTATACATTGTCACAGCCTTAATTTCCAGCATAAATCTGGTACAAAAGACCAACACCATTTTTTGTTCTCATTTTCCTGATTCAGTTGTTAGATAACCTCGCACCACCTATGCCTCAATAACGAACACACATGGCTGTCTTTTAGTGATTAAGTTCGAGAAACATGCTAAGTTGCCATTTATGACTTTACATGGGACCTATGCCTCTGACAGTAAACCACTTTTCGGAAAACTATATCTGCCAGTTCTGAGTGAGTTAATGAGTTCAGTTAAAACCGTTTAAACCATTATGTCAGTTACTATAGGTCATGTGAGTGTGGGACCAAAGCCCCAACTGACTCAGGTCTCAGACGTTTATCACGATGGGGAAATCCACGAGTATCGGTTTATAGGAGGCAAGCATAGTATATTCCTTATGGAAATTGCCATACAAAATATAGCAGAGAAGCGCTCTCGTTAAAATGTTTAACAAAGATAACTCGTTTCATCATTTTAACTTCATGGCCAACCGCTTGTCTGAATACAGGCCATGGCCAACCAACGGCTTTTCTTGATACAGACCATTGCCAACCAACAGCTCGTCTTGATACATCCTACTATGCTCCAGAACGCCACAAAACACTGATAGCCTACTCAACCACTTGGGATACGCCACCCCATTTCATTACAAATATCAATTTGTTTTATAAATTCAAATCCTATTCTTCTTCCCATGGAAACTGAAAGCAATTCCTAGCAGGTCAATACAGTAAGGGAACGAGCACATTGGCTCATCATACAAGGAGTTTACATTTCTTGCTTTTATTGACATTTCATCTTTTGGATCATGTTTGTATATTTGTTTGAATATTTTGTTTTCACCATCTGACCCAGTGTAAAGTAGACCATGTGTTACTCTGTTGGATCAACAACACAACTCGTGATATTGTTACGGCTATGTTCATTATCTATAACATACTTATTTGTATATTCTTACCCCATGATTATCTACCTCCTCCAACCTAGCAAACTGCCAGGTCAGAGAAAGGGAGAGTGAGAGCGGATTTTCACGACACTTGTGATGCATAATGGCGGCAACAAGCGCCAACACTTGCGTTTACATATCGTAGGAAAGTATTTGGTTGTAAAAACGTTGTTAAATTTTATTCGAAACCCGAAAATCTTCTGGTTTTTAATGGGTTTGAATTCCTTTCTTGAAAGGTGCCATTTCCCAGATGTGAAAAGATATCGATATAATGAACTTCGCATCACTGATATGCGTTGGAATCAAATTTATTCAAAAGGTTACCAGAAACAGACAGATTTTGTGGGTTTTGCGCAGCATTAATCTAACATCCGAGATCACTGTGGGAGATTGTGGTTACAACGTGTGCACAGACTTTTCCTATAGAGGCCTCGAGGGAAGTATTTATAAGAATGTACCTTATGCTTTACTTTAAACTGCTGCTGCTGGGAGAGTTGGTGATGTGGAGGCTGGGGTTCCTGGTACAACCAGACGAAGACTGTGTTCACTCACGGGGATTGTGTCGACTTTCAATTCTCGGGATTCGAGACGCCATTGATTATGGACGTCTCTATTGTACCATGATTAAGACAATCAATGACTGAGTCTTAAAACTATGGTTTGCAGGGCATTGCAAAAGTGGGCATTACAGTTCATAAAAGTCTATTTTGTTATTCAATTGCTGTAAGAGTAATTTCGATATAAAACGTCAATGTATTTTTTCCATCACATTTAGAACATGTTATTACTCCATAAACCACCGTTGGTGGTACAACAACAATGTATTACACATTTCGGTATAATATTGACAACAGGACGGCTATAAGTTCTGATTTCTGAACACATGATTGGTATGAAGTTAGATACAGATGTAACAAATCGGATGTACAAAATAGGCGCTTGAAAGATTACGTTATGCCAAAAGTGTACTTTTGTACTCATTTCTGCTTTCTGTGAAAACAGCCACAGCCTGTTCAGGATGGCCGACAGTCGACACACAATAGATAATTAACGATCAGGATTATAGCGCCATGCGTACTGGATGTAAAGTGAATCAAAACACATTGTATGCCTATTGCAGTGATCATCCTTGGAATTCAATATTTATTCGGGAAATACTTGTCCCGAATCCATCGAGATGACCTTAACCAAAGATTTAACTGCTTGACCAAATACTACATAACTAATATCAATCATTATAATAATAATAATTATTAGATGCTTCGCTGAATGAACTATGAAAGTTATACCAAACTTTATGACAATGGCGACTATCGGCTACCATCAGGCATCTCATGTATGTCTGATGATCCGTCATTGGTCCTATGCATAGTAAAGCTTCCTCACTACGTCTTGTACTACGAACATAAGCACGTCTCAGGTTGGCACCGAAATGTATCGCCACGATTCCGTAATATGAATGTCAAGCATCTTGATATATATTAATGTGTGTGGGGATCCTTGCATCAACAAAGCATATGTCAAGCATCTTGATATATATTAAAGTGTGTTGGGATCCTTGCATCAACAAAGCATATGTCAAGCATCTTGATATATATTAAAGTGTGTTGGGATCCTTGCATCAACAAAGCATATGTCAAGCATCTTGATATATATTAAAGTGAGTGGGGATCCTTGCATCAACAAAGCATATGTCAAGCATCTTGATATATATTAAAGTGTGTTGGGATCCTTGCATCAACAAAGCATATGTCAAGCATCTTGATATATATTAAAGTGAGTGGGGATCCTTGCATCAACAAAGCATATGTCAAGCATCTTGATATATATTAAAGTGTGTTGGGATCCTTGCATCAACAAAGCATATGTCTTGATATATATTAAAGTGTGTTGGGATCCTTGCATCAACAAAGCATCAAGCATCTTGATATATATTAAAGTGAGTGGGGATCCTTGCATCAACAAAGCATATGTCAAGCATCTTGATATATATTAAAGTGTGTGGGATCCTTGCATCAACAAAGCATATGTCAAGCATCTTGATATATATTAAAGTGGGGATCCTTGCATCAACAAAGCATGTCAAGCATCTTGATATATATTAAAGGGTGGGGATCCTTGCATCAACAAAGCATAAGTGTCAAGCATCTTGATATATATATAAAGTTAAAGTGTGTGTGGGATCCTTGCATCAACAAAGCATCAACAAAGCATATGTCAAGCATCTTGATATATATTAAAGTGTGTTGGGATCCTTGCATCAACAAAGCATATGTCAAGCATCTTGATATATATTAAAGTGTGTGGGGATCCTAGCATCAACAAAGCATATGTCAAGCATCTTGATATATATTAAAGTGTGTTGGGATCCTTGCATCAACAAAGCATATGTCAAGCATCTTGATATATATTAAAGTGAGTGGGGATCCTTGCATCAACAAAGCATATGTCAAGCATCTTGATATATATTAAAAAGTGTGTTGGGATCCTTGCATCAACAAAGCATATGTCAAGCATCTTGATATATATTAAAGTGTGTGGGGATCCTTGCATCAACAAAGCATATGTCAAGCATCTTGATATATATTAAAGTGTGTTGGGATCCTTGCATCAACAAAGCATATGTCAAGCATCTTGATATATATTAAAGTGAGTGGGGATCCTTGCATCAACAAAGCATATGTCAAGCATCTTGATATATATTAAAGTGTGGGATCCTTGCATCAACAAAGGGATCCTTGCATCAACAAAGCATATGTCAAGCATCTTGATATATATTAAAGTGTGTGGGGATCCTTGCATCAACAAAGCATATGTCAAGCATTGTCATCAACAAAGCATATGTCAAGCATCTTGATATATATTAAAGTGTGTTGGGATCCTTGCATCAACAAAGCATATGTCAAGCATCTTGAATATATCTTGATATATATTAAAGTGTGATATATATTAAAGGGTGGGGATCCTTGCATCAACAAAGCATATGTCAAGCATCTTGATATATATTAAAGCATATGTCAAGTCTGGGTGTTGGGATCCTTGCATCAACAAAGCATATGTCAAGCATCTTGATATATATTAAAGTGTGTGGGGATCCTTGGATCCTTGCATCAACAAAGCATATGTCAAGCATCTTGATATATATTAAAGTGTGTTGGGATCCTTGCATCAACAAAGCATATGTCAAGCATCTTGATATATATTAAAGTGTGTGGGGATCCTTGCATCAACAAAGCATATGTCAAGCATCTTGATATATATTAAAGTGAGTATCAACAAATGTGGGGATCCTAGCATCAACAAATTATATGTCAAGCATCTTGATATAAATTAAAGTGTGTTGGGATCCTTGCATCATCAAAGCATATGTCAAGCATCTTGATATATATTAAAGTGTGTTGGGATCCTTGCATCAACAAAGCATATGTCAAGCATCTTGATATATATTAATGTGTGTTGGGATCCAAGCACAAATAAAACATGGGTCAAGCATCTTGATATATGCTAATGTGTGTGGTGATCCAAGCACCAATAAAACATGGGTCAAGCATCTTGAAACATATTAATTATCCTTGCATCAACCAAACATGCATCTTGAAGCATTCCGATGAACGTAGTAACCCTAGTATCAACAAAGCATATGTCAAACATATTTATGCATTCTGATGGAAAGTATGAGTTGTAGATCGTACTTTAGTCCTGTAATTACATCCCATAAAAGAAATATTTTAGCAATGAAATAATTATAACTTGCTGAGGTAAAGTCACTCTCACTGCTTGACGTCATCAAGCTTGCATTGTTTACAGCCTCGTCAGGATGGGAAAACTAGAATGTTGATGCAAAGCTTGGGGGCATGTTTCGTGTTAGAATGGAAATCTAGTTAAAACAATTAACAGATAGAATCAATTAATATTCATTGTAAAACATCTCAGTGTCGCATCTTTATGCATGCAACAGGTCGGTTGTGTATATATTGATTGGCATTATATCCAGGGAATTCCAGTGGGTGGAGATCCGTTCTGAAATATTATGGAATTACAACCAGGTTGATGTTATAACCAGGTTGATGTTATAACCAGAGGCATTATATCCAGGGAGCCTAGTAATTACACCCATTGCATGCTTTCCACCATTTTGTTATTATCTGGTTGTAGGCTTGTATTTCAGCCTCGACGTCACTTCACCGCTTGCTGACAGGTGAGCTTTGTAGTCCAGGTCTTACTGAAAGATATGTGAGAGTTACATTAAATACACGTAAAGAGTTGGGCACATACGGATGTTATAACCTGGTTGATGTTATAACCAGAGGCATTATATCCAGGGAGCCTAGTAATTACACCCATTGCATGCTTTCCACCATTTTGTTATTATCTGGTTGTAGGCTTGTATTTCAGCCTCGACGTCACTTCACCGCTTGCTGACAGGTGAGCTTTGTAGTCCAGGTCTTACTGAAAGATATGTGAGAGTTACATTAAATACACGTAAAGAGTTGGGCACATACAGGTCACATCAGGCCAAGGCCGTCCTATAAATAAGAGGACTAAACTTTTAATGCCAATAAACACGCACACTTTGTGTAGGCTACAAGAGCAGCAGGGGGTCTCCAGTGGACAGGGATGGTAAACACGAACATGCCTGCAATCACGACACACATTCTGTCAATGGCGGCGGTCCGTTCTTATAGCATTTATACGACTTTCAAAAATGTCACGTTAGGAAAGAAGGAACTCGCTCTTGCACCTCGTCCTTTCACTAGTATGACGTTCTGTAGATGCATATAGACTATTGGGAATATCTGTAGTACAGAGTAGTGTAGCATGGAGAACTGGGGAATATGTGTAGCATGGAGAACTGGGGAATATGTGTAGCGTGGAGAACTGGGGAATATGTGTAGCGTGGAGAACTGGGGAATATGTGTAGCATGGAGAACTGGGGAATATGTGTAGCATGGAGAACTGGGGAATATGTGTAGCATGGAGAACTGGGGAATATGTGTAGCATGGAGAACTGGGGAATATGTGTAGGAATATGTGTAGCATGGAGAACTGGGGAATATGTGTAGCAATGGAGAAACTGGGGAATATGTGTAGCTGGGGAATATGGAGAACTGGGGAATATGTTGTACCATGGAGAACTAATATGCATGGAGAACTGGGGAATATGTGTAGCATGGAGAACTGGGGAATATATGTGTAGCGTGGAGAACTAGGGGAATATGTGTAGAGCATGGAGAACTGGGGAATATGTGTAGAACATGGAGAACTGGGGAATATGTGTAGCATGGAGAACTGGGTGTAGCATGGAGAACTAATGTGTAGCTGGGGAATATGGAGGAGAACTGGGGAATATGTGTAGCGTGGAGAACTAGGGGAATATGTGTAGCATGGAGAACTGGGGAATGGAGAACTGGGGAATATGTGTAGAACTGGGGAATATGTGTATGGAGAACTGGGGAATATGTGTGTAATGGAGAACTGGTAGCAGGAGAACTGGGGGAATATGTGTAGCATGGAGAACTGGGGAATATGTGTAGCATGGAGAACTGGGGAATATTTGTACCATGGAGAACTTTGAAATATGTGTAGCGTGGCGTACTTGGGAATATGTGTAGCATGGAGAACAGGGGAATATGTGTAGCATGGCGTACTGGGGAATATGTGTAGGTGGAGAACTGGGGAATATGTGTAGCTTGAGAACTGGGGAATATGTGTAGCATGGCGTACTGGGGAATATGTGTAGCATGGAGAACTGGGGAATATGTGTAGCATGGAGAACTGGGGAATATGTGTAGCATGGAGAACTGGGGAATATGTGTAGCATGGAGAACTGGGAATATGTGTAATATGTGTGTAGCATGGAGAACTGGGGAATATGTGTAGCATGGGGGTAACTGGGGAATATGTGTAGCATGGAGAACTGGGGAATATGTGTAGCATGGAGAACTGGGGAATATGTGTAGCATGGAGAACTGGGGAATATGTGTAGCATGGAGAACTGGGGAATATGTGTAGAATGGAATATGTGTAGCATGGAACTGGGGAATATGTGTAGCATGGAGAACTTTGAAATATGTGTAGCGTGGAGAACTGGGGAATATGTGTACCATGGAGAACTGGGGAATATGTGTACCATGGAGAACTTGGGAATATGTGTGGCATGGAGAACTGGGGAATATGTGTAGCATGGAGAACTGGGGAATATTTGTACCATGGAGAACTTTGAAATATGTGTAGCGTGGAGTACTTGGGAATATGTGTAGCATGGAGAACTGGGGAATATGTATAGCATGGAGAACTGGGGAATATGTGTAGCGTGGAGAACTGGGGAATATGTGTAGCTTTGAGAACTGGGGAATATGTATAGCATGGCGTACTGGGGAATATGTGTAGCATGGAGAACTTTGAAATATGTGTAGCGTGGCGTACTTGGGAATATGTGTAGCATGGAGAACAGGGGAATATGTGTAGCTTGGAGAACTGGGGAATATGTGTAGCTTTGAGAACAGGGGAATATGTGTAGCGTGGAGAACTGGGGAATATGTGTAGCTTGGAGAACTGGGGAATATGTGTAGCTTTGAGAACAGGGGAATATGTATAGCATGGCGTACTGGGGAATATGTGTAGAATGGAGAACTTTGAAATATGTGTAGCGTGGCGTACTTGGGAATATGTGTATCATGGAGAACAGGGGAATGTGTGTAGCGTGGAGAACAGGGGAATATGTGTAGCGTGGAGAACTGGGAATAAGTGTGTAGCTTTGAGGACAGGGGATATGTGTAGCATGACGTACTGGGGAAAATGTGTAGCATGGAGAACAGGGGAATATGTGTAGCGTAGAGGACTGGAGAATATGTGTAGCGTGGAGAACTGGGGAATATGTGTAGCATGGAGAACAGGGGAATATGTGGAGCGTGGAGAACTGGAGGGAATATGGAACATTTGCAACAGAGGGACTGGAGAACACTTGGCTGGCAGGGATTACTGTAGAACACCTGTGGCAGGGAACTACAAGAACACCTGTGGCAGTGATAACTGGAGAACACTTGTTGCAGGGAGGGACTGGTGAACGCTGTGAGGAACACTTGTGGCGTGGAGGACTGGAGAACACTTGTGGCAGGGGAAGACTGGAGAACACTTGTTGGGGAGGGCTGCAGAACACCTGGAGGGAGGGACTGGAGAACACTTGTGGCAGGGGACTGGAGAGACTGGAGAACACTTGTGGCAGGGATGACTGGAGAACACTTGTGGCGTGGAGAGACTGGAGAACACTTGTGGCAGGGAAGACTGGAGACACTGTTGCAGGGAGGACTGGGGAACACCAGGGAGGAGACTGGAGAACACCTTTTGGCAGGGAGGAGTGGAGAACACTTGTAGCATGAATGACTGGAGAGCACTTGTAGCATGGATGACTGGAGAACATTTGTTGCGGGGAAGGCTGGAGAACACTTGTGGCGGAGAGGACTGAAGAACACTTGTGGTAGGGAGGACAGGAGAACACTTTTAGCATGGATGACTTGAGAACACTTGTGGCGGGGAGAACTGCAGAACACTTGTGCCGGGGAAGACTGTAGAACACTTTTGGCGTGGTAGACTGGAGAACACTTGTGGCGGGGTAGACTGGAGAACACCTGTTGTGGGGTGGACTGGAGAACACTTGTGGCGGGGAAGACTGGAGAAAACTTGTGGCAGGGAAGACTGGAGAACACCTGTAGTGGGATGGACTGGAGAACACTTGTGGTAGGGAAGACTTGAGAACACTTGTGGCAGGGAGGACTGGAGGACACTTGTGGTAGGGAAGACTTGAGAACACTTGTGGCAGGGAGGACTGGAGGACACTTGTGGTAGGGAAGACTTGAGAACACTTGTGGCAGGGAGGACTCGAGGACACTTGTGGTAGGGAAGACTTGAGAACACTTGTGGCGGGGAGGACTGGAGGACACTTGTTGCAGGGAGGACTGGAGGACACTTGTGGCAGGGATGACTGGAGAACATTTGTGGTAGGGAAGACTTGAGAACACTTGTGGCAGGGAGGACTGGAGAACACTTGTGGTAGGGAAGACTTGAGAACACTTGTGGCAGGGAGGACTCGAGGACACTTGTTGCAGGGAGGACTGGAGGACACTTGTGGCAGGGATGACTGGAGAACATTTGTGGTAGGGAAGACTTGAGAACACTTGTGGCAGGGAGGACTGGAGAACACTTGTGGTAGGGAAGACTGGAGAACACTTGTGGCAGGGAGGACTGGGGGACACTTGTTGCAGGGAGGACTGGAGGACACTTGTGGTAGGGAAGACTTGAGAACACTTGTGGCGGGGAGGACTGGAGGACACTTGTGGTAGGGAAGACTTGAGAACACTTGTGGCAGGGAGGACTGGGGGACACTTGTTGCAGGGAGGACTGGAGGACACTTGTGGCAGGGAGGACTGAAGGACATGGGGATCACGTGTACCATTGAGCACTGAGTAACACGCAGTATTTTAGATTCATGTCTTTTAGTTTCTAGTGGTTTAGTTTCTACTTTTTCTTCCACTACTGCAACCAGGCCGGGCTGTAAAACCCTTCACGCTGAATACTCAATCAGAAAACTAAGTCTTTGAGGAATTAATCTACATATATGAATCTATTTACGTTCGTAGAATAGGCTGTGTAATGGATGTTTGTTTGTGCGAGTGAAAAGCCACAGCTGAGATTATTATCGTGACCTGTGGAGTGTTACCACTATAACAGCAGCAGCTTTATGAGGGCTATAAACATAGCGCAATCAGACATCTGTAGATACCGAACTGATACTGAACAATAGCGGGTGCAACCCACATACTGCACGGCTGGAGGTTCCTAAAAAACTGAGTTGTGTGTTGTGAGTTGTGTGTTCAAATCACTCTTCACTTGCGTGAATATACTATTTCAAACCAATAGGCATTACACATGGTATTGCATTGCTTTGTTTTGCTGGAATGTTGTGCTAATAGTGAGTGAGTATGGTTTTAGGCAGCATTTAGCAATATTCCAGCAATATCACGGCGGTGGTCATCAGAAATTTGCTTCACATACGTGCTTCTGAACACTACCACGACCGAAGATAACATGATTCAAGTATAACTCTCCTATAACGCTCGAGGCGAATATGCAGACAGGCTAACCTGCTTCTATACTGTCTCAAATAATAACACTTTATTTCTGTATATCATTATTGTGCAACCGGCATGGAACATTTTATAACATTACGGAAATACAATCATTTGAGAGTAAAGTCTATAATCTTAGTTTACTGTCGGTTGGCGGGGGAAGCAAGCAGAAGGACGTGTCAGATTATTGTACTGTAAAATGATGTATTCCTCGTCGGCCATCCTATTAGAAAGCAGGCGCTGTAGAATATATAATGAATATGTTTAAACCTGTTGTCATCGCAACCAATGTTCCTAACCAAGCGAGACATCTAAAAGGCCTGATACATACATGCACGTACCAGATCCCAGCATGTCTGGCTTCACATGACATAACATAACAAACATATTGTTCAACTCTATTCCATGTACATGTTTCATGAAGATCGGTATGCCGACACAGTAATACATTAAAGGCTTTCACCCTGCACTGCACATTGCAGCTGTTCCCGTTTGCAATGAAAGCAACAGTTGAGTTGCTTTTGAACAATTTTAACGTGACCTTTTCTGTGACACTTACATGTAAGCAAGCATAATTCCATGTATATGAAGACGGAAGCTAAAACTGAGCTGGAACATTGCATTCATGTTGGAATCGAACCTGGTGGCTATTGGGTCTGGTAAGCTAACCCCCTGCATTACTTCTGTAAAGCCATAGGAACATACGTATAGTACGTACAGTAATAACAATTGTGAATGATAAAGTGAAACGTATTATTGCTGTAAAATAAGAGTTTTGTCAGAACAGAGGCTTCCTCATAGAATCAACAGCTTTCAGGCCATAGCGAAGTAAATGTAAAACAGAGTACGTGGCTTGGCTTTTCTTAACCACTTTTAATCAGCTTAATTTTATGAGGTCATTTGGTGAGACACACGTGATTTCACAATGAAATGCAAATAAACTCTATGTTGAATATAAGGTTTTAAGACTTGCTTGTGAAATCCCATACAACTCAAGCTGACATATACCCCTCATATTGTCATAACTCGTTAAACAATCCAGCTGTCTGGTTGGTCAGTCGCCCTCTCATTATGGCCAGTTTGGATATGTCACATCATAACATTTGATGGGGCGTGACTTTGTCGTTACTTTAAATTTGTCTCTGTTCGTATCTCGAGTCACAGCATGCTGGTAGCACGTTGATGAAGTTATTGTCACGCACGCATAGCGCACGTATGAGGCACACATGCACGCATGCACGCACGCCAGTACAAAATTATGAGATGTACACCTGTAATGATGGTAATAATAATAATAATAATGAGAAGTCTTATAATGCGCTAATCTCCACGCAACAAAGCATGCTCCAAGCGCTAACACCCTGATTATTATTACATCCATTTAGAGAGCGTACTGGATGTTATGTGTAATATACCATTGTGATCACCGTTCGACCTCATCACCCATACGATTCAATTTGCTTCACTGACGTAATGCAGAGACAGCTGACGAGATATTATTGCCAAGGTGATGTGTCGTGTCTTTTGTGGGAGGCCATTCGGTAAAAAATATTACATCAGTTGAAATAAAGGTTTCCTGTAAGCAATAATATTCAAATGTCATGAATAAATTACGCAATGTTCTTTAATATAGGTTAAAATACCAAATAAGTGAAAAGCCCCAATATCATTACGTTAAGTGATGCCAGTCGGCGTTATGAGGTGAGGTGAGTTGAAATTGGGTTTTACGTCGTGCTTGAGAATATTTCGCTCATATGACGACGTGCATGCGTGTGTAAGTGTATGTGCGGATGCTTGTACTAGCCCAGACTTAAGCTGGTTTTATAGTGCTAGCCCACTGAGATACCATGCTGCAGTGAAGCATGAATACCACACTCAGACACATTATACTGACTCCGAGCCGACCAGTCCTTGTTGTACCCATTAATGCCGAGCGCCAGGCAGGGACCAACAAGTACCATATTTTAACGTCTTTTGGTATGACGCGGTCGGGGATCGAAACCGCTGTCTTCCGCTCTCCGGGCGGACGCTCTAACCACTACACCACGGAGGCGGCCCAGCGTTATGACTTGTATCCCTCCACTCATCGAGACCCGTTCTACATTAGCAGCCGTTACAGCGATTTCTTACATGTAACACTGAACCCTGTATCTAATATGAAAGTATGTGTGGGAAGCTGGCACACTTTGAAATTCAAAACCACGCTTTCTTCTCATTTCATCGAATCGACTAATGTTAAGTTTACCAGTAATTTTAGAGTTGGTGAAATGAAATGTCCATTCTTTACAGCATAGATTCCGAGTAGAAATGATGGTAGACACACCATAGAGGACACCTAGCTTGAGTCTACGTCTGTCGCTGACTGTGGCGTTTAGCTGCATTTGATACTTAACTCCATACTTAAGGAACAGGGGCCGTGGGGTAGCCTAGTGATTAAATCGTTCCCTCGTCAATCCGAAGACCCGGGTTAGATTCTCCACATGGGTACAATGTGTGAAGCCCATTTCTGGTGTCCCCGCCGTGATATTGCTGGAATATTGATAATAGCGGTGCAAAATGAAAGCCACTCACTCACTCACCCTAACATAAATGCAAGGAGGATTTGTTAGAGGACAATGCAGAAGCTTGTCGCAAGGAGTAAATACCATGGAGTAATTGAATGGGTTATTATGTCTTGCACAGCTTTTAGCAATATTTCTGCAATAAGACGACTGGGGGCATCAGAAATGACTTCACACACTGTACCCACGTTAGGAATCGAGCCCGGGTCTACGGCCTGACATGCGACCGCTTCACTCACCTGGTAACCGTACCTCCACAGACACACTTACTGTACATGTACGACCTGTTATTGAAAGTACGTCATGCCATAGATAAAAATAATTTCAGAAAGCCAGATGCAGTTAAAGCGGAGATGCTAAAAAGTCTTATTTACAACTACAGACAGGTTTAGTATTGCCATATCGTTTACAACTACAGACAGGTTTAGTATTGCCATATCGTTTACAACTACAGACAGGTTTAGTATTGCCATATCGTTTACAACTACAGACAGGTTTAGTATTGCCATATCGTTTACAACTACAGACAGGTTTAGTATTGCCATATCGTTTACAACTACAGACAGGTTTAGTATTGCCATATCGTTTACAACTACAGACAGGTTTAGTATTGTTTACAACTACAGATATCGTTTACAACTACAGACAGGTTTAGTATTGCCATATCGTTTACAACTACAGACAGGTTTAGTATTGCCATATCGTTTTACAACTACAGACAGGTTTAGTATTGCCATATCGTTTACAACTACAGACAGGTTTAGTATTGCCATATCGTTTACAACTACAGACAGGTTTAGTATTGCCATATCGTTTACAACTACAGACAGGTTTAGTATTGCCATATCGTTTACAACTACAGTTTAGTATTGCCATATCGTTTACAACTACAGACAGGTTTAGTATTGCCATATCGTTTACAACTACAGACAGGTTTAGTATTGCCATATCGTTTTACAGACTTTACAGTTTACAACTACAGACAGGTTTAGTATTCGTTTACCATTTATATTGCGTTTACAACTACAGACAGGTTTAGTATTGCCATATCGTTTACAACTACAGACAGGTTTAGTATTGCCATATCGTTTACAACTACAGACAGGTTTAGTATTGCCATATCGTTTACAACTACAGACAGGTTTAGTATTGCCATATCGTTTACAACTACAGACAGGTTTAGTATTGCCATATCGTTTACAACTACAGACAGGTTTAGTATTGCCATATCGTTTCCCTAATCAAGGAAACTCAGAAAACAATATCAAATGCTGCAGATCGTGGTGACAGAACTGTTTACACATGTTCAACATGAAAACAAACAAACGACTAATTGTTTTGCATGAAATAGTTCCTTTCAATGTGCGGGGTAGCCTAGTAGCGTTCGCTCGTCACGCCAAAGACCCGGGTTCGATTCTCCACATGGGTACAAGGTCTGAAGCCCATTTATGATGCCCCCTCCGTGATATTGCTGGGATATTACCATAAGCGGCGTAAAACTAAACTCACTCACTCATATTACAAGGTAGGTTTGGAATTGTTGGATTCTATGCCCATAGGCGCCATAACCTATGGAAGATTATACCGGCATGTACAGCAATGCCGTCATGTGCCACATAGTGGATGTATTCATGATGGCGCTGGAACATAACGGAACAGAAGCAATGTTCTGTCTAAGTGAGATCGGGATATGTAACTGACCAGGTCTCTGTTTCGGTACAGTTTGAAAGTGATGCAAATTGAAGGATCGTCTACACATATTCCAAATACGAACTGGCATTAGGAATGTTTATCTGTCGCACAACATATCTCTTGAGTTCTGGACGTTTGGCATTCTGAAATACTATTGACAATGCTTGTGTACATTGTAACTTGATATGAAACCCCAGTGCTGGGTACATTAATAATTGCACATACTGACTTCTTCAGCTTGATTACTAAATATTAAGCTTTAGCAGAGCCAAGTCTCATAGGTATTCGTATGACAATGTATAGGAAAAAGTGAAATGCTGGTTTTCACACATCGATAAAATGATAAAAATCATGTGACCTGAGTCGGGAAGAAGTTTCTGTTCCCAGTATTTAAGAAATAATTTAAACTATCCCAGATGTGTTATTTCCCTCTATCCCCATGGATTCAGAATGCATGAAAACATCTCAAATCATTGAAAATATCATTTAAAAAAACACATTTGTTCAATTTCGTTTTTCCATCGTTTGTTTTGTTTAAGGCTATTTAAGACATTGTTTACATATTATTAAAACGAGGTACCAATACCAGCACCATCACAACACAAGACCTGAGTGAATAAACGACGTGTTTATTGGACAACCACCGAATGATTTGTGACTGTCTGTCGTCCCTATTTTATACCAATTCCAGCTATCACAGTTAATTACATTTACTGATTAAACTGACGATAGGGTTGTTATTGTGAACTTACGATTATATCATTTAGATTGATCGAGGCATTGATGATGTATACTAGCCACATAAAGAAACTGTGCACACAGAAAATTCCTTCAGAATTGGAATACAACACAGAAAAGACGAAATGATGTAGACACTTTATAAGCTGAAGTATCGGGCCTCAACAACATGTCAAAAGAACATGAATAATATCCGTAACGATGACGTCAGAAGTTCAAAATTGAGTAGGGGGTCACACGTCGAAGTCACAAAGTCAATAACGGGTATGACCATCATGCGCCTGAAGCACAGCAGTGCATTGACGACGCATAGAGGCTGCCAAATTTTCCAAATGAAGGCTTGGGGAATGGTTTTGGACGTGGTCACTGCCGTCTGGAACCTGTGTCTGATATGAGTCACCCGAATCCATCTGTCCTGTCTTGGCGTCGTTATTTGGGGACGCCCAGAACGTGGGTGGTCGGCGACGTCATTACTGTTTCCCTAACGCCTGACCAATGCAGATATCGTTTTACGATGACATTGGAAATGTGCTGCCACCTGTTGTTCGTTCATGCTGCTCGAACCATTCCAATGGCTTCATGACGTTGAACAGATGTTCATCTTGGCATGATGTGCATGTGACTTCTCATGTGAATTTGTGAACGTTTGAATGACCAAAGATCAAGCTTTCGACAGCAATTTCTGAATTTCACATGTTGTGTGCAGCTGCACAGGCTTCACGTGCAGTAACACATTGCAAGTCCATTGGCCACCATCAATGACGTCACGTCGCCTGGCACCTGCATGAGCGTTTGATTGTCTCCAATACTTACTATGTACACACCTTTATTTATGCGTAAAGACGCTGTCTGCCTATCTTTATATTTTCTGTGTGCACAGTTTCTTTATGTGGCCAGTATATAATGGATGACCAGTCGCGAGTATACTACGAATCCATATGTGGCACGAGCGTGATTTGACCAACGTGGAATACATACAGCCGTCAAGGGTATTGCACTTGGCTCTGTTAGCTTATGATATATTGGTATAGGATAATGTCCGATGCTCGTCATCAGTGTGACCCTTGGCAGGTTTCAGATGAGGAATGTTGTCAGTTAGGCTGTAATATTTCCAATTCTCAATAACAATCGTGAAACATATTTCTAAACTAATTCATTTACCCGATGTTAATTGTATCTCCCTTTTTCTTTTAAAATTTTGTCCCGAAATTTGTCTAAACAAAATAACATCATGCATTTTAACATTACGAGGGTAACGAGCAGGCAGGCATGTCGCTGTATGTGTCACAGAAACAACTGGTATCACGTACCATACAGACTGGGTATACAGTCGCCACTAAATAGCTCGGTGATCATACCCAGCAATGAACCTCCAGAACGTACATGTATGTATACTTATACAGTAGCTGTTACGTGAGTGAGTGAGTGAGTTTAGGTTTACGCCGCACTCAGCAATATTCCAGGTATATGGCGGCGGTCTGTAAATAATCGATTCTGGGTCGGACAATCCAGTGATTGACAGCATAAGCATCGATCTACGCAACTGGGATACAATGACATGTGCCATGAGCGAGCCTGACTACCCGATCCGTTAGTCGCCTCTTACGACAAGCATTGGTTACTGAAGATCAATTCTAACCCGGATCTTCACGGGTCCAGAAGCTGTTACGTCAGGGAACGATTATATCACTTTTGCACAATGAGTACATACAGCAACAGATGCTTACCTGTTCAAAAAGGACGATATGAATATGTAGGCAGGAAATCATAGGGTATTAAATAACTTCTTGTAAGCTATCATCTGCAGTGACGGTTTTGGACCAACAAATAACCCTTCTTTGAAAAATCCTTGAAACCGGGACTGTGACTTGTGTGGGACGACTCGGGACCCGCCCATAGTCTGGATCTGCACTACAGGGCGTGGGGTATGTCGCAGAGTTGGAGCCTAGACCATTCCAGAACTTCATCTGATATTGACGTGCGTCTGATAACATAACATAGATTGCAATACATACTCAATATATGAAAACCTGACAAATATGAATCTAGATGAATCTTCATTACTGACCCACTCTTTTTCCGTGAATGCACTTTGTGCATAATGTGACTATTTAAACAAATGTCTGTTAGAGACTATTTAAACCAATGTCTGTTAGAGACTATTTAAACCAATGTTGGTTTGTTAATGAGTTATGATAAGGGTTCATTTTTCTTCTTAAAAATCATCAATAAATAAAATGGTAGAGTGATTTGGTGAGAAACTGTATTTGTCTGTAATCGCCAAGGTGTAACCCTCAGGCATCTATGCCAGTTAGTGTTCGTGAATGAGTGATTAAAATCTACGCTCTCTTTGCAATATTCGAGCAATATCCCTACGGGGGACACCAGAAATGGGCTTCACACATTGTACCCACGTGGGGAATCGAAGCCGGATCTTCGGCGTGACGAACGAACGCTCTGACCATAAGGCTAGATCGCCGCCCCTAGTGTTTGTGTTTATCATATAAGGAAATATGACGTACTCTTTGTAGCGTTGACCAGTAATTATATTTCCATAGACACCGGTAATTAAAAATGTACAATGTACATGTAGCAATCAAAACGCCGTTATAAATTTGCACCTGCCACCGAAGGAAGTATTTTCTCTGGCACCTGACACTGATGTCACTGAAGGAACTGAACGTATCATATGAAACGCGTTGAGGATATATATTTGATATTGCTCCTTCGGTTTCTATGGCAACGGAGTAAAGGAATAAATAACCTGTCATTATTTTCATCGGCTGCATACTCATTAGCTTGTTGTCTAATAATACACTCTACATTTATTCCCAATGTCTGACATGTAGTACAGTACAAGGCAGCCTGTTGTTATGGTACAGTACCGAAGCCATAGCATTTTGAATTAATTAGTGTATAGGGTCAGTCATCAGAATCTTTTATATCATTTATCAAACAAGGATTCCTGATGTAATTTCGCTTGATGTTACGTCTCCTCGACACTTGTCTTACATAGGATCTAGGATCTAGATTGACATGTTGCCGGTTATTTTACGCCGCATTCATTATTCCATATATTCCACCTAGAACTCCGGTCTGTAAATAATCGAGTCTGGACAAGACAATCCAGTGACTGACGTCATAAGCATCGATCTAACGGTGACTCAGCTGGAGGATCTGGGGTTTAGACTCGATGACTTGCTACCCCGAGGTCGTAGGATGCTGCTTATGATATCAATCACTGGATTGCCTGGTCCAGACTCCAATATTTACAGGTCGCCGTTGTGTAGGTGGAACGTCGTGGTGTGTGGCTGTAAACAAGAAAGAAGCAAGCAAATGACAACAGACAGCCACTAAGGTCAGGCTATCTCAATCAGTAGTTCTTACTCAAGAGGGGCGGTGGGGTAGCCCAGTGGTTAAAGCTTCCGCTGGAATATTGCTAAAAGAGGCGTAAAAATTAACTCACTCACTCACTCACTCTTACTCACGACGATCAAATTTCAAGACCTATGCCATCAGAGATTCGGATTATTAATAAATATGTTATTAGACAACTGCACAAGAAAGGTCAGGTGCAAGAACTAATAACCGGGTACCCAGTCACTGCTGGGTGAACAGAGGCAATGTTGAAGAAAGTCACTTGCCTTAAGTTCGATAACATGTATTACATGTGCTTCCATGTGGAGCAGGAAGTCAAACTTCAAGTGTCACACTGCCGAACACGGTCTTCCATCGAAGGACCAACGTTGCTCTAGTCCAACTGGTTTGTGACATCTTTACACAGGACCATACACCACCACAATATTACTTATTAGTGGTCTGTTTTACCCTGATAACGACGTTCACGGTCAGCCATAGTCTACGGCATGTCTACATAAGCTTGACCACTACGATGTAAGGACTCCCACATACAGTCTCTGTCTCATTGGTATGTTGTAACTGCTTGACCTGTCCTGCATTAATTACCTACTGCGTCTCACTGCCTCGTGCCACCTAGACAAATATTATGTGTAATGTTATTCATATTTTAACAACATCTGAGGTAAATTATTTGGTTACATTTAGCACAGACATTATTTTCCAACACAACGGGATAACTTACAACTGCCCATATGCGCTATCTAAACAAGAAATATCGGTATTGATTTGTCGGTGTAACCCTTGACGGAGCTCCGCTCGTCGTCACAGGGAGATTGTAATATGTATTAAGCCTTAGTTAATGTGGCGTGAGTTCTGGTAGTCCATAAAAAGCATGGTTGATCATGCAGTCGGAGTAACGTACACGTCGCCAACACCAGCTGTTGTCAACAGATCCCCCACCACCAGTTAAACCCTTGATACGGTATTTTTCGAGTAATTATTACAAGAAACCTAATACTTACAAACAACATGTGGAATGAATTCATATGTTAAGAACTGGTTTTAAAAAGATCGCCCATTGTAACAGACAGCAGATGAAGGCAATAACGCGTTCCTCACACAGAGAAGGACACGGAGAACGCTGCAAATATACAATTAACTTTAATGTTTGTCAACCGGTGTGTCGTGAACAAAATGTTCAAGAGACGAGCTCATAGGTAAAGCAAAGCTCTCGGCTAGGTGAAAAACTATGAAGTGAAATACACTTATATCTGTTATGGAAACGTGCATCGTCCAACAACAGAAACTGTACTTGTAGGGGAATAATACATTTTGCTTGCGAATTCATACAATCAGGTGACACTGATGTCACTGAAGGAACTGAACGTATCATATGAAACGCGTTGAGGATATATATTTGATATTGCTCCTTCGGTTTCTATGGCAACGGAGTAAAGGAATAAATAACCTGTCATTATTTTCATCGGCTGCATACTCATTAGCTTGTTGTCTAATAATACACTCTACATTTATTCCCAATGTCTGACATGTAGTACAGTACAAGGCAGCCTGTTGTTATGGTACAGTACCGAAGCCATAGCATTTTGAATTAATTAGTGTATAGGGTCAGTCATCAGAATCTTTTATATCATTTATCAAACAAGGATTCCTGATGTAATTTCGCTTGATGTTACGTCTCCTCGACACTTGTCTTACATAGGATCTAGGATCTAGATTGACATGTTGCCGGTTATTTTACGCCGCATTCATTATTCCATATATTCCACCTAGAATTCCGGTCTGTAAATAATCGAGTCTGGGACAAGACAATCCAGTGACTGACGTCATAAGCATCGATCTAACGGTGACTCAGCTGGAGGATCTGGGGTTTAGACTCGATGACTTGCTACCCCGAGGTCGTAGGATGCTGCTTATGATATCAATCACTGGATTGCCTGGTCCAGACTCCAATATTTACAGGTCGCCGTTGTGTAGGTGGAACGTCGTGGTGTGTGGCTGTAAACAAGAAAGAAGCAAGCAAATGACAACAGACAGCCACTAAGGTCAGGCTATCTCAATCAGTAGTTCTTACTCAAGAGGGGCGGTGGGGTAGCCCAGTGGTTAAAGCTTCCGCTGGAATATTGCTAAAAGAGGCGTAAAAATTAACTCACTCACTCACTCACTCTTACTCACGACGATCAAATTTCAAGACCTATGCCATCAGAGATTCGGATTATTAATAAATATGTTATTAGACAACTGCACAAGAAAGGTCAGGTGCAAGAACTAATAACCGGGTACCCAGTCACTGCTGGGTGAACAGAGGCAATGTTGAAGAAAGTCACTTGCCTTAAGTTCGATAACATGTATTACATGTGCTTCCATGTGGAGCAGGAAGTCAAACTTCAAGTGTCACACTGCCGAACACGGTCTTCCATCGAAGGACCAACGTTGCTCTAGTCCAACTGGTTTGTGACATCTTTACACAGGACCATACACCACCACAATATTACTTATTAGTGGTCTGTTTTACCCTGATAACGACGTTCACGGTCAGCCATAGTCTACGGCATGTCTACATAAGCTTGACCACTACGATGTAAGGACTCCCACATACAGTCTCTGTCTCATTGGTATGTTGTAACTGCTTGACCTGTCCTGCATTAATTACCTACTGCGTCTCACTGCCTCGTGCCACCTAGACAAATATTATGTGTAATGTTATTCATATTTTAACAACATCTGAGGTAAATTATTTGGTTACATTTAGCACAGACATTATTTTCCAACACAACGGGATAACTTACAACTGCCCATATGCGCTATCTAAACAAGAAATATCGGTATTGATTTGTCGGTGTAACCCTTGACGGAGCTCCGCTCGTCGTCACAGGGAGATTGTAATATGTATTAAGCCTTAGTTAATGTGGCGTGAGTTCTGGTAGTCCATAAAAAGCATGGTTGATCATGCAGTCGGAGTAACGTACACGTCGCCAACACCAGCTGTTGTCAACAGATCCCCCACCACCAGTTAAACCCTTGATACGGTATTTTTCGAGTAATTATTACAAGAAACCTAATACTTACAAACAACATGTGGAATGAATTCATATGTTAAGAACTGGTTTTAAAAAGATCGCCCATTGTAACAGACAGCAGATGAAGGCAATAACGCGTTCCTCACACAGGAAGGACACGGAGAACGCTGCAAATTTGAATACAATTAACTTTAATGTTTGTCAACCGGTGTGTCGTGAACAAAATGTTCAAGAGACGAGCTCATAGGTAAAGCAAAGCTCTCGGCTAGGTGAAAAACTATGAAGTGAAATACACTTATATCTGTTATGGAAACGTGCATCGTCCAACAACAGAAACTGTACTTGTAGGGGAATAATACATTTTGCTTGCGAATTCATACAATCAGGTGAGGTGAGGTGAAATGGTGCTTAACGTCGCACTTAAGAATATTTCGCTCATATGACGACGTGCATGCGTGTGTATATGCGGCTGCTTGTACTAGCCCAGACTAAAACCGGTTTTATAGTGCTAGCTCACTGACATACCATGCTGCAGTTAAGCATGAAGACCCAACTCAAACACATTATACTGACTCCGAACCGACCAGTCCTTGTTGTACCCAACAATGTCGAGCGCCATGCAGGGACCAACAAGTACCATACTTTAACGTCTTTTGGTATGACGCGGCCGGGGATCGAACCCAGGAGCTTCCACTCTCCGGGCGGACGCTCTAACCACTACGCCACGAAGGCGGTCTCATACATTCAGTTGTATATGACAAGAATAGTCGATGATGGTGCGTGGTTCTTTGTGTCAGACTCACAAAGTTTATCGCGTGTGTATTTAGAATGTGATTTTCTTAAAGTGTTTTCGTCAAAAGTTGACTCCTCTCATGTTGTCACCATGTAAGTATTATTTAAAAAATCGAACTTGAATATGTTTTTCCATAATACAAACAGAACTCTTAATTCTAGGAAACAAATATATCTATCGTTACCCAATAAAAGGAAGTCACTTTCCCTAGTTACAAATATATTTACATAACTTTGTAACAGTGAATGATGTAACAGATAACAGAAACAAAGAGTGGAAAGCACCTTAACTAGAAATTCTTAACATCACATTCAACAACTCTAAGATATTTTAAAACCCCACTGTCATTTCTGTTCACCATGCACCAGTTTAGGTGTAACCACTTTAGGTCTCATCTGATGTTCATTCCAAATATGGCATGTACACGTGTGAAACCAAACACCAAAACACTAATGAGGTCAGCATCTCCTCGGGAAAACGTAGGAGCACGGTGAAACACATATTTTAAGGAAAACATCCCGTAAGTGTTGTTTAAAGGAAACATACCAGTAAGTGTTGGTTAATAATATTAAATAATAATAATAACGGACCTCCTCAGCACAGTTCCCCAACACCACTTACTCATCTCCTTTACATGGATGACATTGAGCTCCTTGCCAAAGGAGATTCCAATTTGAAAGAACAGGTTCTCCTTGTCGAGTCCTTTTCTAATGATATTGGCATGACATTTGGGCTCGACAAATGTAATACTCTTCATTTGAAACGAGGCAAGGTAGTTAATGGTGGATCGGTCAAGTTACAGGGGGGAGGAGTTATTGAGCATCTTGTGGAAGATCAGGCCTACACCTATCTTGGAATGCAAGTTCGAGACAAGCTCCAGAATGCCCAAATTCAAGACAAACTTGGGGCCTAGTATAAATCTTGGTTAAAGAAAATCTGGAGCTCAGAGCTAAATGCTCGAAACAAGGTCAAAGCCAACAATACTTTTGCTGTGCCAGTCCTTTCCTGTTCCTTTGGAGTAGATAACTGGACAAAACAAGACATCCAGAGTCTTCAACGCCTGACCAGAAGGATCATGTCTGATAACAGAGCCCACCACCCTCGTTCTTAACCGTTTATATATGCTAATCGATTCTGGAGGTCGGGGTTTGATTAATGTGGAGGCTCTTAATGATAGAATTTTATTGTCTACTTTTGCACATATTTATTTATCGGATGATCCTCTGGTGATGCATGTGAAGACTCATGATGAAAGCAAGTAATTCCACAGCTATCTTAAGCGTGCCAAGGTTGTTGGACAGAATCTGAAATTAGATGTTGATTTTGTTGATGGCGATGTACTGCTGGACGGTACAACGATGGGAGTAAACCAGGTGAAGTCCTTCACCAAGTCTGCCCAGAATCGGTCATTTGTGGAGACGCTTTCTGAGAAACCATTGCATCGTGTGTAGATGCAGTGTGTGGAACAGAATAGCAATCCCACCGACTCCTTCGCCTGGATGAAGTCGGCTGGTCTTAAATGTGAAACTGAGGGCTTCCTTTTTGCTGCTCAGGACCAGTCACTTCCCACTCGTAATCGCCAAAATGTGATTCTTAAAGAAAATATCAATATGAATGTCGACTATGTAATGAAATTACAGAGACTGACTGTCCAACACCTTGTCAGTGGGTGCCCTTCTTTGGCACAAACAGCATATCTTAAACGACATGATGGCATGGCTCGTCGCTTTTACTACCGTCTCCGCCATGTCTGTGGCTTTGACTCCGAGGTCCATCCATGGTACGACCCTAAACACGTCCAGGGCGTCATGGAAAACGACAGCTTTAAACTTCTGTGGAAAAGGCCCACATACAGCCTCAGAAGAATTCCTGCCAACAAACCTGATCTTGTCCTTTATGATAAAGCAAATGAATTTATTTATATCATTGAATTTTATGTCCCTTTTGACAGCAATGTGAATGGCAAGATTCAAGGAAAAGCATGATAAGTATGCGGACCTCGCCTTTGAAATGTCTCGCTTGCATCCCAAGTACACTGTCATCAGGCTCCCCATTGTTCTCGGTGCCCTAGGTTTGGTACCTCCTGATCTCTTGGCGCAGATCAGGAGAGTGCCCGGGTTCTTCACCGGGAGCACAGCCCTTCTGACACTCTAGGTTATGCAGAAGGCTGCAGTGTTGTTGAGCCTTCAAATACTCTGGAAAGTTCTTGGTGGGTTCGACTAGGCAGTGTTTCCTGGGAGAAGTCCCATTCGCTGTCTCGGCTGCGTGTAGAGGGGGCAAGGGCCCTGAGCTGATGATGAGCCTTACCAGCCTGACTGTGCCAGGATCACCCGAACCCTCTCTGCTGCATACTATCTTTAATCTGTAAAACATAATAATAATAATGCGTATTTATGTGTGCGCCCAATCCACCTCGACAGACATGGGCTACAGAGTCAAGTATGTACATATGTACAGAAGTAATACAAGAGTACATTAAGGGAGATACTGCTGGAAGAAGTAGGTTTTAAGTTTGGACTTGAACAAGTCGAAATTGTCAATAGTTTTGAAGTCATAAGGAAGAAAATTCCAGAGAGTAGGGGCTGCATAGGTGAAAGAGCGCTGTCCAAACGTTTTCAGTCTGAAGCTGGGCACAGTGAGCAGATCCTTGCTGTTGGAACGAAGATTGCATGAACTGGAGAAAGATGACAACATGTTAGACAAGTATTGGGGAGCAAGACCATGCTTGGCTTTGTAGGTCAGACACAGTATCTTATGCTCGATCCTGGCTTTGATGGGCAATCAGTGAAGCTCCTTCAGTACTGGCTTGATATGGCAGCGTTTAGGGAGACGATAAATGATGCGGGCAGAAGTGTTTTGGATTTTCTGGAGTCTGTCACAGAGTTTCTGAGGAATGCCAAACAATACACTGTTGCAATAATCCATTCTTAAGGTTATGAGGGCTCTGACCAAGGCATGGGTAGCATCCACTGAGAGACAGGGACGGATGTTACTGATTGAACGAAGGTGAAAGTGGCAGGTTTTGCAGATCTGAGAGACTTCCATCGAAAGTGAGGAGCCGAGGACAATACCAAGATCTTTTGCAGTGGAACAGGCAGGGACGACAGCATCAGCTATTGTCACAGATCTGGTAGGGATTTGGTTAAGGAAAACATATCAGTATGTGTTGGTTAAGGAATCTGGTTAAGGAAAACATACCAGTAAGTGTTGGTTAAGGAAAACATACCAGTAAGTGTTGGTTAAGGAAAACATACCAGTAAGTGTTGGTTAAGGAAAACATACAAGCAAGTGTTGGTTATGGAAAACATACCAGTAAGTGCTGGTTAAGGAAAACATACCAGTACGTGTTGGTTATGGAAAACACACTAGTAAGTGTTGGTTAAGGAAAACATACCAGTAAGTGTTGGTTAAGGAAAACATACCAGTAAGTGCTGGTTAAGGAAAACATACCAGTAAGTGTTGGTTATGGAAAACACACCAGCAAGTGTTGGTTATGGAAAACATACCAGTAAGTGCTGGTTAAGGAAAACATACCAGTAAGTGTTGGTTATGGAAAACATACCAGTAAGTGCTGGTTAAGGAAAACATACAAGCAAGTGTTGGTTAAAGAAAACATACCAGTAAGTGCTGGTTAAGGAAAACAAACCAGTAAGTGCTGGTTATGGAAAACAAACCAGTAAGTGCTGGTTAAGGAAAAAAAACCCAGTAAGTGCTGGTTATGGAAAACAAACCAGTAAGTGTTGGTTAAGGAAAACAAACTAGTAAGTGCTGGTTGAGAACTCAACAATAACTGTATGCCAGTAGAAACAAGTAAGTAAACGTTGGCTCCCGAAACAAGGCGATTCTCTTTCATGAGCTTCCAGTTAAGATATCTTCTTTAATTCATTCACCACTAAATATTCTAAGCCGACTTTGAGAAAACATTCTGTTGTGGTAAACATTTGAATATAGAAGACACTAAACGTCCTTCCGTGTAATACCATTTTCATTAAACGAATTAATGATTTTGCATTAAACAAGCGAAAGCGAGTTTGATACTAAACCTTTCACGAGTTTAAAAAAATGGTATTTCACGGAAGCGAGTTTAGTATTCTGTTTATTACTCTCCAACATAAATTGATAGAAGCTGCCTACTGTGTGATAACTCTCAGCTTTCCACGAGTCAAGCAAGGTCTCATACCATTGTGTCAGAAATATTAGCATTGTGACGTCATAAGGGACCGTTCATAATTTATGGATAGGGGGTGATGATGATTTTAAGGGGGGGTCACCCATTTTGTTCTGGGGAGCTAGGGGGGTCAGCATTTTTGTACACACGTACTAGGGGGATCAGCAATTTTGTACATAAAAATATGTTTAAAATTATGCTTAGAAATTATGGGAAGGGGAGAGGGGGGTTCATTGATTTTGCACATGACATGCAAAGGGGGTCACTTATTTTGTACATAAATTTTAGGGGGTGTCATTCACATTGTACATGATCCTCCATAAAAATCATCACCACCACCCCCTAGCCATAAATTATGAACGGTCCCTCTGTGTAAACACATATTACACAAGTAATATAGACCAACCTGTCAATACTTTGTTCTTAAACTTATGTTTACTTTAAAGTCCACATAAGCCACATCTGTAGCTCCCTCTATGGTGTTCGCTTCAAACACAAACACCACAGATGAGGCTTACGCGGACTTCGGGGTTCGGGGGTGGTGGGTGGGGGGTAGTTATCCCTTAATACACACACATTATTGGTAGAAATTTTAAGGGGTAAGGAAGTTTAATATGAACAGCGACTTTCCACGACTTTCAAATCAGTGACGTGAGCGTACTATGGGAAGGTTATATGTTGCAGCAGTTGCACGAGCTTTGGATGTAGTCGTCCCGTGAGCAGCAGATACCCAACGCTGCAGATCGCGAAGAACGGCGTAGCTACCATAATAAAAAAAAAGCCCGGGCTTACACATGATTGTTGGTAGCAACGTTGGGCAAGCCCTCAATACTATCTAAATATAAAGCTTACACGAGACAACAGGCTTGCTACGCGCCTGAACGATTCGAGTTATGTTATCTCCGTACAAGATTTGTGCCTGAACCCTCCTCCCCTCGCTGACTTCAGTTTCAGAGGCAGAGTGACAGCACGGACCATCAGGCCTCGACTGCGCACTCAGGTAGTCGATCATACACATGACCTATCCTGGCCAAGTTTCATCGTGGGTTCACAGACATGCCAGACTCAACCATAGACAGTAGAGGATTATCTCCAGTAACGAGTCACGCTTGACACTGCGCTAGGCTAATGGCAGGGAACGAGGGTTGTGTAGGAAGGGAGCGCCACGCAGTGTTGTGTTCGTGATGTTGACCGCTCTGGACGTGGAAGCGTAAAGGTTTGGGGAACATTTGGTGCCAACGATTGATCTCAATTGATTGTCGTCCAGAGGAATCTTACTGCTATACAGTGTCGGGACCAATATGGCAACTGTGAAGTTCCTTACGTAAAGCCGATGTTGACGCTATTGACTGGTCTTCTTTTTTCTCACAAATGAACCTGATCGAACGCATACTATAAAGCTACTGACGGTTGTAAAATTAACTTATAGTCACCATTTCCCTAGTGTTGTCCACGGCCCATGGAAATCTCACCTCGGGGTCAATGTATAAAGATAATGCCACCATGGTCAACCCCTTGTCTTCTTAGTCTGTACATCTTCTAATGCTGACACAGATACTGACCTGTGTAACGTATCGCTATGCAAACCGACCCCACGGGACTTAGTAAGACGTACAATAAGGAAATCGATAGAAAGCGAAATAATTACTTTCAAACATACAATACTTTCATACTACCAACAACATTTTGTAAAATAGCGGGAACTAAAAGCTATGATTCTCTCCTTCTAGACGTCAGGGGACGTGGTACAGAAATATATAACGGTCTACTGTCGTTTGTTTCTGTCTGTTCGCAATGCTAAGGAGCGTCAGGGGTAGATGGCCATCCCAGTTATTTGTTTCTCTTCTTCACAACGCCAAGGGGAAAAATTCAGAGGTAGTCGCCTATTATGATGTGTTTATTTGTCTTCTTTAGGCCAAAGGTTATCATAGGAAGGGGGTTGCTAACGGCCTCAGAACAAGTTCAATTATTTCAAATATGTCATTTCATATCTGTTACATTGATACCGTTTATATATAAGTCGACACATTACATTCCCCGGCTTATTTGGGGACTGTAAAACTTTACTCCACTTTAAAATCATTTTAGTTTTTATGATATTTCTAGTTTTGTATCCTCAAATTCACCATAAACTAGAATGCGTGGGGTTGACTGCTTACCTTGAAGTATACGCGTGCAATATTTTAAGTGAATTCTTTCAATCATTACTGACTATATAAAGCTGCACACTTGAGATGGATACAATAATATTGCTTGAATGATGTTGTGAAACAAATGTAACTGGTGGACATTTTCAGCTGTCGTATCTTTGTAAAACAATACACAGGGTTCTGGAGGCTCGCCCGCATAAACGCTTTTAGAGGCTTATAAAATCAGCCATCGGGTAAAAGGTGAGGTGAAATTGGGTTTTACGTCGTGCTTGAGAATATTTCGCTCATATGACGACGTGCATGCGTGTGTGTGTCTCTCTGTGTGTGTGTGTGTGTGTGTGTGTGTGTGCGTGCGGCTGCTTGTACTAGCCCAGACTTAAGCTGGTTTTATAGTGCTAGCCCACTGAGATACCATGCCGCAGTGAAGCATGAATACCACACTCAGACACATTATACTGACTCCGAGCCGACCAGTCCTTGTTGTACCCACTAATGCCGAGCGCCAGGCAGGGACGAACAAGTACCATCAGGAAAAAGATATGCCCAAATATATTTAACCTTTGACAATAACATCTATTAACATTGACCCCAACCCACACCACCATACAGTATCACACGTTTCTTGAAAATTATCAAAAACACAAAAGAGTCGTTTCTTTTTACTACAACAGATATCAATGAGGGCCTTTATATCAGGCGTTTACATCTATTATTGTGTAGCCTTTCCTGAATCCAGGTTGGTTAGGGAATTGAAGATTGATTTAACTTGATCAGAATACGATCGGGGGCTTATACTGATGACAAAAGTATGGAGTTTGTGCAGACAACTTACAAAGGTTATGCCTCTAAAGTGTTCCTTTTCGTTTGGACTGCCTTTGTTTTAGTAAATAGGAATCGTGTTATATCACTGAGAAAATGTAACCCCAATATATAACATTACAAGTAACCAGTTAACCAGTACGTGGTTGAATTGTTGTACCTATAATGGCAGGAGTATGGTAGCTGACGCCCTGAGATATTCATTACAAATACCATCCAAGTCACAGGTTTTGGTAATGTTGAGATTTCTGGTTGCTGCTGACAGGTCAGCTTCCATAATCACGCTGTCCAACAAGTCATGACTACAAATCATAATCAGCAATGGAATGAGCATTGCTATTTTCATCGTTAACAGCCTGTAAACCATTGAAATAATCATATCACCTTCAAGTTGCTCAATCTAAAGTTTTATTAGACTTCAAAATGTTTTCGGGTCAGTTGACCACGTTGAAAGAAAATTATCACGGCAATTTTTCTTTATGTGCTTTAAATGTATTCTTTGTTGATGGTGAGGACACAAGGTGGGCATATACACTTCCTATGTATTGTATTATTTAAATTCTACAAGGTGAAAATCACTTTTAAGTTGATAACGGTGTAAAAATCTACACCGAAACGACGCCCTATGCAATAAACAAGATGCTGTTATCCATCAAGTCGCATGCTTTATATGCGGGTTCCATTCCCAACAACGTGTGGGTACAACGTGTGAAGGAATTCCCTCTGCCTGAATCTTTAGTCATTTGTCTCTGCATCTACTGAGGATCTGTCAACTGGTATGCCGTTGTCCAGCGAGTGAGTATGGGTTTACGCCACTTTTATCAATATACCAGCAATATCACGGTGGGGAACACCAGAAATGGGCTTCACACATTGTACCCATGTGGGGAATCGAACCCTGGTCTTCGTCGTGACGAGCAAACGCTTTAACCACTGGGTTACGCTACCGCCTCCTGTAAATTCCGCATCGATGTGATTATTGTTACTAATAAACTTATCTATTTCATTTTGGTCCTTGCATTGAAATCTCCAGTAATCTGATATTGCAGAAATATTTTCCGATTCATGCTCCAGTTACTTGCATTGTTCTTGGTTAGATACAATAGACACCGGCTACAGCTGGTGTGTAAAGATATCCGCGATATAGCTTGTCAGTTGTATCCAGAAAGGCCTTGGAGAAAATGCACAAGATCTATATGTCAGATTTAATTTAACGTATTTCAACATATTGACAAATATTGTGGCGAAGTGTAAATATCGACACCTAGATGTACGTCTGTAGGTAGATGTACGCCCTGTTGTTCAGGTAGACAACTTTGCCCGGAATGTTTATTACATCCATGGCAGATGCCTTGGTTTCCGTGAAATAAAAAAATGCCCCAGCTGGTATTTTCGTAATAAAGTCTGGATTAAGGAGTTTAGATTTAATGCCACATTTAAATATAACACAGGTTTACCATCATGTCTCTGTGTAGTCGTGGGGTCGATGTTCTGTGTTGATGTCACTGTTGGCGTCCGAGATCACGTCGCTTACAGCACTGTAGTGTGGCTTTGGCTCTCCGTCTCTGTGCTGGGCTGGGATTAGTTCTCGACTCATCTGTACAAATTCCTGTGGGGATTGTTCACTGGCCTTGAAAGTGATGTCCCTGACATCCTTACTGCTGTTCTGCTCAAACTTTGCCAAGTTTTACAACAGCTCGTTGTCTGTCCGATCTATTGGCACTCATTCTATGAACTCTACCTATGTCTATCTTGCCTTTACACTTGACATCGTATCTGATAACGTTTTGAATAACTTGGCATTAACTTCTTTGGCATTTTCTCATGGCATCACAGCAATTCCGTGAATCGTGTTCACGGGACCAAACGCCGGCTTATACACCGCTAAAACAACGTAAATACAGTAGGAAATACATGCTATGACCGGATTTTCGTATGTTTCCCGATACTTCCTAACTCTTCCTAACATATGCACATCGTATATTGCCGTATGAACAAGCACTTTTTTCAGGTATGCTACGACCGTATTTGTAGACATTTCCATGTATGTAACCAAAAGCTATGACCTCAATAAATATGTTCTTATGCTCAAATTTTCAGTTGTTCAATGTCTTCCAGCGTATATGTGTGCCAGTAACTCAAACCGAAATAAGTTATGCTTGTTTTCAAATGTAGTTTGCGTATTTTAAGCAAATATACGCAGCTTATCTGGAGGTCTTGAAACGGACATGTATCGTTGAATTAACACTTTGCACACTGTCAGATATCTCCTTTAGCTATTGCCACCACCCCATGGATAATTGGGGAACGTAATGCCAGATAACGGATCACACACGCCATTGCACATACAACGTACATTGATGTGCAGATGCACGTACGCCAACACACGTGGGTAGTAATTAAAAGCATTATGGTAGCCTTTCCACATTCCATAAAATCATGTCAATATCGACCCTAGATATAATTATGTGGGATCTGCATTTTCTGTTCATTCCATAAAATCCTGTCAATATCATGAATACATGTTGCTCAGCTTAAAGTGGTGCAAACATTATACAAATTTTACCTTGATTAAATGAAGTGATTAGGATTTAGGTGTGTGACATTTCACCAACAAAATAACGGGACACTTATCTTCTTTTTACTCAATAAAATATAGAACCATTATTTCTGTGTGAACAACAGCCGAGAACAGCTACGAGAGTGCCTGTGCGGCCTAAAACAATGATCACTCTTTCACTCCTTAGAAAGAGGTGTGTTGAATTCATACAATGCAAACATAAAATATAGTATATTTGCATGTAATTGCTTTAACAGTGTATCTGTGATACAACATATGATTTACATTTACACATCACAATGCGTTAAACAGAGCGATAAAATATCTTCATTGACCATATGTAACCTCAGGTAACACCAATGGCTACTGCATAGTTCTGCTTACATATGAAGTACTGTGAAATAGACATGGTGAACATGTGTTTGTAACAACGCGAACACATTCTGCCCCACCACAGGTATCCGTCACATATAAAAGGAAAAGAACGGGAACATGTGGTACACACAAAAAGGAAAACAAACTGGAACAGATGCTAAAAGTAAAAATAGGTCAGTTCACTCGGTACTATTGAGGTAGTCACAAAATATTGGACTTATACTGCTTAGATAATTGTAACTGGGCAATCAGAAGCTTTTATTCATGGTTGTGACTTTCCAATCTCTGTTGCAACAAGAAAGTGGAAGATATAGGTACCCCTTACCCCTTTGGGGGCGATGTCGGGGTTTGGATTATTTGTGTGTTGAATGAAACATATTCGTATGGATCATGTCCTGAAAACAATCATATTTGCTTATAATGCACCTGTACAACAATTTACTTATGCAAGAAATGGTTTAAAATATACCCCCACCCCCTTCCCATAGACATAAATGTGTCGGGGAGTGTACCAGCAGATTGAGCATTTTAGTCGAATGAAATACCTACATCGTTACTTCATATCAAATACTTATCTCACAATACTGTCTGTAAATATTAGGCTGACTTCGGTAGTGACGAGTACTCAGCCTACACAGGAAACTTGAATTGTCAGATGAAATATGGATCTCCGCGCCATATGTTACCAATTACCTCATAACGTCACTATATATAGCCAGCCATTGCTGATAATACAATGCCGTTATATTACCAATCCATTTGAATAAATGTTAATTTCTGTCAATATGGTAATAATCAGTTTGCCAGTATAATCGATCATTTATGTGAATATGAAAGAAAAGATATATCTAAATCTGGTCATACATGAGTTTAAGGCTGCGTCATCAATGAACGACAATTACACCTATTTCACGCGTTATAAATATTTGACAGTGATAGCTATACAAATTTACAGAACATACTGTTCACAGTCAACCATGTGCTCTTTTATTTATTAACCTGCGAAACAAATGATACGTACATTGGTCATACGTTACGTTTATTTCCTCCCATTGTTAAGTTTGGGAAATACTGTCTCTTCCTAATGTGGTTGTCCTTCATGAAGCATGCATCCAAGTCTAAGGCTCTAGACTCCGTATGTAACGATTCTATGTTGTAGAGCATATTATCTGGGTGCGTGTTTATGACCACTTAAAACTTTCGATCTTTTTCTCTCACCTTTTAAAGATCTATACTTATCTCTTCTGCAGTTGTTAATATGTCTATCCCACGTTTTATCCGATGTCTTCAGACCCAGTCATGTTTGTCTCCTTGAGATGGCAAGTTTTTCACCGATTGCACTCAGGTACATTGTGCACAGCCAACCATTGCTTGCACTTAGACTGGGCTGCAGGGGTGCGCAACCCCCAACCCCCACACACACCCCTCCTTTTTTTGGCCCTGAAGGTTTATTAAATGACCATTGAAACTCGGATGAAAATGAAGTGTGCACCCCTCCTTTTCTCAATAGTGTGCACCCCCTTTCTCAAAAAAGCTGTATCCGCCCCTGCACAAGTATTAAAATAACCTACCAAAGCTAAAACTGCCACACACGTAGGGTAGTGTGAATTAATAATGTTATTTTTACACTTGAAAACATCCAGTTTTCGACCCGTCGACCACTCCCGCACCAGGTGACAAAACAGTGACAATAACAATATGGAACTTCTTATTGAGCGTGGTATAAAGCTAGGACTATCGTAAGTTCGGAGGCCCTTGGATGGATGATAGGAATTCAATACATCTCAGCCTTAGTTTTCAAATAAGTTGTGCAGCCCCACCCATTCCACAAATCCTTTCTCAGAGCAAGTGATTTACTTGCTGTTTATTTGACAGTGATACTTATCGCGATGCAACACAACCAGAAAATTTCACTTTCGCATTGCGCCGTTGCTTAATACAGTAACTCTACAATACTTCTTGCACGTACTGCATACGAAAATGCCCCCGTTTACAAGCATTCATGAACCTAACCAAACTTGTATGAAGCTACATTGTAGCTCTCTGTTAGAGGGGCGGTGAGTGGGGTAGACAAGTGGTTAAAGCGATCGCTCGTCACGCCAAAGTTCCGGGTTCGATTCCCCACATGGGTACAATGTGAGAAGCTCATTTGTGGTGTCCCCCGTCATGATTTTGCTGAAATATTGCTAAAAGTGGCGTAAAACTAAACTCACTCACTCACTCTGCTGTTGGAATTGCTGGATTGCTTACCGTCACTCTCCGATTCCCTGACGGGTAGGCCTACCAATGTCTCTGAATAAAACAGACCTACAAACCCGTTAGCATAATCGGTGTCATTATTTGCACACAATCTGCATCGATGCACGTTTGTCTTGTTCCGTTGCACCCTCTCGGCCTACCTCGCCCCTTTCCGACAATTTCCGTATCTATCAACAATTATCGTGTTGAACCACACATAATGTTCACGGCTGTCCTCGATACCCACCTGTATTGAATGGGAGATAACTCTAGGTGAGATTGAAAACAAACCCGCATGTTGTCGCAGTGTGCACGAACCCTCAATGGGTGACGATGGCTAGATTGAACTGGGGAGGAGATACTGAAACATGTTGATTTTCTGAAATGTGTATAGAGAGACTGACAAGGCCGAGCTTCAGACGTGACTGACATGTTTGCGATTAAATTCGGGAACTGTTCCCCCCTGACATTTCGTAGATATGATGAGCAAGTGGTCACACTGAGAAGTGACTGATCTTTGATGGGCATGCCAAGGCTATTAGCCATCGTAGTGTTTGTGGCAACAGCAGTGGGTGACATCGCCGGGTCTACTTGCAGCTCAACGTGCACATCTCAGGTGGGTCTTATGCAACAGTTGTCATTCGACTGAAGACTCCATTGATTATCATGAATGTGTGATTCTCGACTCGTCCGCCCAGCGAGGCATAGCACCTGTACTGTAGCCGTCAGGGGGCCCATAATGGGTTTTCTGTTTTTGATCCCAATTTAAGCTAAGTCTACGGTAGATGCATCTATAGGCACGTAATCCTTACATATGCAGAGCATGAAAGAATAGAAGTTGAACTTATTTTATATTCAAATGGCGTCAATGTTATTCTCTTTAGTTTATATGGTGATAAATAATTGATGTATGTTCAAAGGCCTCTATAATTTAAAGTGACTTTGGGCCTAATGAAAAATAATATTGTCCTTGGTGGCATATATTATGATGGTGTTATTTTTTGTGGAATGACGACTGCCTGTAAAAAGAAAAGGTCCTGATTTTACCTTTTAAACAATGAAAACTATTTATGGGTCAGGAATTTCATGCAAACTTATTCATCCTCTTAACCTTATTTCTGGCCAGTACATCTAGTTTACAATGAAGTCTTGTTGACTGCATTACGAGAATGCTTTTGACTTTTGTGTATGCAAACATTTGGAATATAAGTAACAAAGCTAGTTTTTTGAGTACTGTGTTGTATCACATTGGATGTTTTATACTGACAGTGGGGCTGCTTCATGGCATGAAGAACAGACATATGGGTGTTGTTTGCAGTTGTGGTGAAATAGTTTTCAGATAAATTAATCAAACCCAGGTGTGTACTTGGAGCTGGCTTCATCAATCCAGTCATTAAGCTGCATCTTCAGAAATGAACCCAGAAGTCAATAATAATAATATCAATTCCTTCATAACTGTGTTAGCATCTATACTGAAACAGTTCATATATTGTAATACACAAGTTGTATACCATATAGTACTACCTCCCTCAGGTAAATCCACATTGTGAATCACACAAAGTCCAGTGCTGTGAAATATTGTATCACCATCTGACAGTAACCGCCAATGTGACGTTGTCTGTCTTGATGATGATGTTGTTGATGGTGAGGAGGAGGAGGAGGAGGATTTGGATATTTAACATGCGCTTTAAAAACTAAAGCCTTTTAAACTGAAGGCAGTAAGCTCTAAGTTAATGACAAATGGTAGTAAGCCTGGGCAGGTGATTGTTGTGGCAGAATACACCTGCAGTCAGCTGAGATACAGCATAAGGAACCCTGAAGTGTGATGTATATAATGGTTAAGACATACTTTGCTGAGTGTTTAATGCTAAAGAATGAAAAACTCTTTAAAAATGTATTCGAATCTTTGATCTTGTCACATGACATATTATTTTAGATAAAATCATATGCATGGCAGTATAAAAATAATTTAGAAGTATATTGTCCTGTTTAATATCTGAAAATGTGATGTATTTATGGGTCAGATTGTTCTCTTGTGATCTAGTGGTGGCCCGATTATTTGTAATAATCAAAGATTGGTCGCAGTGCCTAAACGACCAAGCAATCAATCATGTTTTCTCATAATCGAACACAAACAATTTTGGAACACTTGTTTGCATTAACAATATTTTTCACAAGGTTGGTTTTGTCTGTTACATTTCATAAGCACTACAAGCTCGTTCCAAGTCATGATTGAATTTATCTTAAAGGTCACATGCAACCCAAAAATCAAACATAATTTAAACACAATTATCACTTATTCATGACATATAATATACATTGCTGGTTATGAAAAAACATATAAACAAAGTTATAAGTGTACAATCGCAAATCAAAAGTGCAATATTGTGTACTTGAGTTTACTTCCCAAGAAATGAAGCAGCCGGGATACCGAACCCAGTCAGAGCGGGTGGGTGTGCACTCAAGTGTTACGGCTGGTTCATTTGCAGATGCTCCTCACGGCTCATTGTGTGTGTGTATATATAGAGATGTTGGGTTTTGTAAATAAATGCTCATTTTTTGTGTATAACATTTTACAATCAACAGACATCATAACATGTCATGTGTACAAGTATCACACCTGCCTGTCTGTGTAATTACATAATGTGACAGAGACCGAACTCGGGCCATAAATCAATGCATTTTGTTTATGGTGTATAGCCTGATTGGTGTTAAGTTCAAATTGCATGTGGTCAGTGATCTCAGTTGTGTATTGAATATGGTCATTAGCAGACAGGCAGGCAGACACATTGGTGTCAATAAAACAGACATTGAGGTTTGTCTGTGACGACATATCTTTATCACAGTTAGAAATTCTGTCAACGCTAAATAATGACATTGCTTTTAAGTATCGAACTGAGAAAGTTACTCGGTAAGAAGAACGTGTGGTGAAATAGACAAATGAAATTATGTAAACAGTAAATCTACTGTCATAACATATAAAAAGCTCGCGCCTGTGAAATATCAACAAAACATTAGAAAAATAGCTCACACCAAAGCCTTCACTGAGTATTCACCGGACAACCCGCTTCCAAGCTGCGCGAACCTATTTCACTGCGCACGTGCTATGAGCGCAGCCAAGCTGTTGAAACCACTTGAATTCCCCAAGCTCTGGGGGAAAATTAGTGAATCGTTTGAACTACGATTTCACACGGGTTTTTTCATCGCGTTATTTTTCAACTTTATAAGTTGAATTTGCATTTTTGATGATTTGTTTCGGTAAGTCCATACCGAAAGGTATCAGAATCTGCAAAGTTGTGTTTTACGTTGCATGTGACCTTTAAGACTCCAGGAAATTTATGTTCCTAACATACTAGTCATCCTTTTAAAATGTGAAATTTGCAAATGCATTTTGTGCAGTTTGCAAAAATACATCAAAGAACTTTTTTTTTTTTTTTTTTTTGTCCATTAGGCCAGACGAATTTTATTTCTTGTTTTACGGATCCACTGGTCGTATTTTTTCAAGAATAAGAAAAAAAATAAAAATTAATTTTCCCCGCCCAAAAAATATAATCCTCATGTTTTTATTGGCCAAAAATGGTTTGGATCATTTTTTGCCTCATATACACTTCATAAATTGCCAAAAATAAAATACTTTATTATTTAAAAGGAATATTACTTTACCTGGTGATTTTTATTTTTTATTTTTTTCCCCCTGCCTTTAGGTTTTCTGAGGACAAAAATATGTAAAACAAGAAATATAATTGGTCAGGCCTTAACAAACAAAACCAGGAAAATTTGATAAATTATGCTAACCAATTATTTTCAATGATTGATCGGTTGTGATGAACCAATCATCAATAATGAGTTTTTAACCAATTCCCAACACTAATGTGATCAGAGAGGTTAAAAGGTGCTGTTAAGTCAGAGACTTCAACAGTTACAATCTACTTGTTTTCAGACAGACATGTCACCTATTAAGAGGGATTTGCAGTTGTCATTTATGCAGACAGATTTTACAGTTGTCATTTAGTGAGAGAGATTGTCATTAGTTAGAGAGATTTAAGTTTTCATTTATTCAGTTTCAGAGATTTAATGTTGTCATTAATTCAGAGGGATTTAAAAAGTTGTCATTTAGTCAAAGAGATTCAAAGTTATCATTTAGTCAGAGAGATGCAAATTTGTCATTTCAGAGTGGTTCCCAGTTGTTATTTATGCAGAGAGATTTGCAACTGTCATTTATTCAGAGAGGTTTACAGTTGCCCTTTATGTAGCAGGGCGTGGAGTCATCCCATAGATCAGGGCTCCAGATAACTTTTGGGGGTGTGAGTGTACTTACACATCATATTGCAAATGGAGGTGTACTGAGAATTTTGAAGGAGTACTGACATGTTTTTGTGTGAGCGAGTTGATGTGGTTTGTCTGGACGTTTGATCGATCACTATTTCCAACCATGTATTTGTATTTGAAGACGCGTGAGAAATAACTGAGCGACTGTGTGATGCGCGAAATGTCAGGTCCGACTGGATATAAATATGACAGTGTAGTTTTCAGCCAATCGAAAAATAGTGACGCATATCGTTGCATGGCAACGCAAGGGATTCCTACTGTCTGGGTTTCCTTATGTGTCAAATCGTGTTTCGCAAAGAAACTCTTGACAACAAGTATTTATCCGAAATAGATTTCCATTTCCACGATACGCACGGAAATTAAATGTTAGACGTACGAAGGTATTTATGTGTGTACACGATACGCTTGAAATCTTATATTGTGTCGTACTTAATTGATTTTGAGGCGTACATTATGCCTGTACGCCCCTTATCTGTAGCCCTGATAGATGACATCATTACCTTGTCAGCTTTCTGAAGGAGTTAACTTCTTTGGTCATGTTGACAAGGCATCCGACTTCGGGTCATTTGCATATTATGGACTATAACATCAATAGGTTTTACTTGTGTTCAGTGCTATTATCAAAGAAATAAGCTGCTTTTGACAACAAGGGATATGCAATAAACATGTGCAGTCAAACAGACATGTATTTACTCTTGTTGAATAATGCATGCAAGATTTCAATAAACATCAGTATTAGTACTGTGGAGAAAGTCCACAGTATCCCTTGAGAGACTCAAGAAAAGGGAACAGCTGATACACTTGGTCAATAGAATGTGTCATCTGAGATAAATAATCACCACACATGATTTACCATTTGAATTGTGTTTTCTGTTTTGCTGCGTTTAACGGTTGCTATGTGTATGTTCTCATAAACACAACCAGAAACTAGCAATCAGCTGTACACACGTTTCATAAAAATACCTGTGATTCAGTTAAATAAACACCCAATAATATAACTTTAAAGAATTTTGCTGCAGTGATTGAATGAAAGTGTTATATGAAGATATATGTCCCAATATCGAGTTATTTTAGTTGCACCTTTTACTAAAAACATTCAAATAAAATAATAGCGCTATACTGCTACAGTAACTGATTGCTATTTGCCAGATAATTTTTACATATGGAACAGTTTTATGAGTAACCACTTTGTTCAGCAAATGAAAAAAAAGTGTAATTATATCTAAAGCGATATTATAACCATTTTTGAGGAATATATCTTTTAATATCAACACATACACAGGAACAATATGTCATACATCTAAAGGTGTACAAAGAAACTTGTTCGATGTCACTTTACTTTTTGTAACAAGATAGTATTTGAAAATATCTAAAGCGTTTCAGGATATTATAACCCATGTTCGATAGAACAAGTATATATGGATGACAACTTCTTTAATTCTAGAGCACAACGTTTCGATACAGAACCCTGTATCGAAATGTTGTGCTCTAGAATTAAAGAAGTTGTCATCCATATATACTTGTTCTATGTGACTTCCATCCTCTAAAAATGCCACTCGGAAGTAACCCTTGTTCATCTCTCACTAGTCTCAGCTGATTGCTTCAGGTGTTTCGCATCAATGTCGTGTCTCACTGGTCAGCTGAAATAGCATATATGACATCTATGTTCATGATATCCATGGTTCTATATAATATTCAGTTCAGTTAAACAATGATGAAGAATCAATCAACATATCATCGGCTAATCCTTTGAACAAAGTGGGTTGCTTTTATCTTGGAAGTTGAGTCTATACAGCAATGTACAGCAGACTTTTGGCATTATGCTAACACAGACTGCATGGATGCTATGAGGGGGTTCAAAGTAGTCAGCCTCACCTTGAAATATGATACAAATGCAGCTGTTTTTATGTTATGTTTTTCTACATATTATCTATCAACTTCAAACAAATTGGTTTTGCTATGCTGCAGCCTCACGATCCCCATTTTGTTTGACTTTTTATCTTGGTACCCCCAAAATCTGCAATAAATGCATCATAAACTCAGGAAACAAAATATGCAAGAAACATTTTGTGTGTTTGAAATAGGCGGATATTCGATAGAATCAAACTTCATTAAAGTGCATAAAAAAACAATTTGAAACTACAATCGCTTGTTAAAGTGACTCCCCCTTGTTTTGGAGACACTTAGTAACCCATCCCCCTTTCATAAGGGACCGTAATTTATGGCTTGGGGGGTGATGATGATTTTAATGGAGAAACATGTACAATGTGAATGACCCCCTGCCCCCTAAAATTTAGAAACAAAATAAGTGACCCCCTGCATGTCATGTACAAAATCAATGACCCCCTCCCTTTCCTGTAATTTCTAAGCATTAGTTTCAAATATTTTATTGTACAAAATTGCTGACCCCCCTAACTCCCCAGAACAAATGGCTGACCCCCCTTAAATCATTTCTTCTTTCTCCCCTCCCCCATAAATTCTGAACGTCCCTAAGGACATAACTTATTCTAATGTTTTTACTTATTCATACAGGTGTTAGAGAAGCACGTGCACAAGTGCCGACAAAATTATTGATTCATTAACCTGTGCTGTGCCGTCTCCATCCTTTCTCGCACACCCGTCTGTCCCTTTCTCTGCACTCCTCCCTCGTAACAAATAGTGAACTGTGTAGGTATTTTAATGATAGTTTTTTAAACAACTTTTTTATTTTTAGGACATAAATTCAGCAAACAACTCTCAGAGTTGGTCTGACGTTTTCATTATGATCAGTGCTTCATTGAGTATTTTATGGTTATTAGTTTTCGAGTTAGATTGCAAATTCATCGGTCCGCTTTTGAGCCAAACGGACTATAGTAAGGCTGAGTACTTTTTGAATGCCCCTCTTATTTTGCTTCAAGCAAACATTTCTTGAATTGAGTAACTTCACTAGTTCAGAAGGAGAGGATCTTGTTCTCACATGAATATTACAGTTTATGATTCAATAGTATGGAAATTCATAAACTGGATGATTTCACAGGGAAAGAGAACTCTGTGAATGCACGAAGTTTGACTGTTGTTGAACATGTTGAAAGGTTTGCAGACGTATTTGTGGAGCCAGGTCACTGAAGCCAGCATAATATGAAGCCTAGCTTGCAAGGATTAGTACTTGACAGTGTCGGTGTGTTTTAGGTTAGTACATAACCTCGTGGATGGTGTAACTTGTGGTCTGGAATATATTTCCCTGCTGTGGATGGTGTAACTTGTGGTCTGGAATATATTTCCCTGCTGTGCGCCATGTTTTGGGGTTTCAGTGTGGTTTTGCTATTTATAACCTGAAGCTGGTCTTGTGGATATCCCCTAGAGTTTTGCAGGGGAAATGTAGACTGGCTCTTGCTGTCACAGTTTTGTTTCCAGAGTGTAACTCAAAAACAGTACAATATTTATTTTCTTGAATCTTGTTACCCATTATTAGGCATGGACCACACTGTTCTATTTCCTTTTGCTTTCAAGGAATTTTAGAAAATAATTTGTGAATGTTTTCAGGACAATTTGGGAATTTTCTTATGTTTTTATTTGCAAGGAAAAACTGTTAAACAGTTCAATATTTCTTCATGAAACTTTTTGTACACATTGAATTGGAAATTGCTGATGTATAGAAATATTTTTATTTTCACATTTCACTATCATTCCTTCTCCGTCCCATTGACAAATGAATACAATATGGTTAACAGGATGACTTTGTGCTGAAAACTTCAGACAGGGGCATGTTTTTGTGTCTTTCACATTTTCTCCTGAAACTGAATCCACAAGAGGTTGGAGCATTTTTCTGGACCTTTTCTGAGGCTGATATTCTGCCCCTAGTGTGCAGTAAATGTCAGTAGAAATACCCAGGTTGGAATTATTTATGTTTCTGTTAATCACAAGTAACTGATGTTATTCAGCTTTCCAGACTTGGATGGCACTCATGACATGACCAATAAAATGGATGAAGGTTTAATCCTCCATCAGTTGTACATTCTTCCATAGAGTTCAGTGTTAAAATACACCTGTGAGTGATAGAAACTTTTAGAAATCCCACTTTTTAACAAAGTAATGTTTGCTCAGGGCATGATGCTGGAACTTAACATTTGGCATTTGACATTGACAATCTGAAATAATATCTAAACAATCTTGCTCAGATTTTTTACATGAAATATAAATACTTGACCATCATTATTGCTTGCTTGACCTTTTGGTCGTTTTTGCATACACGATCCTCAAGCATTGTCCAAAGTGGTCATTGGGAGCTGAGGCCGTGATATTGCTGGAATATTGCTAAATGTGGCATAAAACCAATGTTACCATACTCACTTGGGAGCTGCATTTTGCTGCGCAGACTTACCACTCTAAGCTTACCAGAAACCAGATTTGTCCGGGTTATGTTTCAAGCTATATTCACACCTACATGTTCTCATTAGGCCAGACCAATTTTATTTCTTGTTTTACGGATCTGTCGGTCATATTTTTTCAGGAATAAAAAAATATAAATAAATTTTCCCCACTCGAAAAATAAAATCCTAATGTTAAGATATACAAGAGCGAGACTTCAACTACGCAAGACAGTTTGTTGGACACTAAAACACTGGTATCTGTTCCCAGAGACTTTAAACAGAATTATCTATCAATATTTGTGCTAGAAATCAGTGTTTCGAGCCCTTCAGCGAGTGTTAACTTGAAAAACAATGCCTTTGAAAAACTGGGTTTTTGCTTTGCTTTGTTGGTTTTTGCTTTGACTCCTGATTTCAAAAAAAAAAGAAAAGATTTCATCCTGCCTTTAGGTTTTCTGAGGACCAAAATCTGTAAAACAAGGAATAAAATTGGTCTGGCCTTAGCTTCACTTATAAAATAGTAAATATCTTAGACCTTCAGACATGAGCGATTCAGACTCACTCATCCAGTTGGAGCATTGTCATGTAATTTGGTTAACGCGGTTGTCCAGTGGCTGGTTACAGAGTTGACTGATGTCCCTTGGCTGATAATGTGTTTAGGCCCAGTAGGGTAGTTTCTCACCTGTGATATTAACTACTGATCTACTGGCCTGACTTAAGGTTGGTGTATAACATCATTCACTCATCTAAAAGTAGAATTTCGGCATTTGTCACTGTTTGAAATCGAGCTTTTGAAAATTCTGTCATTGCAAAGGAAATTATTGATGAACTTATTGGAAATTGTTTTAAATCGGAGGCTGCTATTGGTAGAATATTGACATATTTGCTTACTGCTGTCACTCACCAGTGAAGAAACATGATGACAATAGACTTTCGAAAAAAACAAACTCAGGATGCATGGAAAATTATGTTTCCATGGTTATTTTTCAATAAACAAATTGATGAAATGAGACTTATAATGCTGCGCTTATTGTCAGTCGGCAAAGTTTGTCCCTTACACGTGTGTGAGCTGGTGATGGTACACCAAGTATTCAGACGTCTAACCTGATCAGACATAGCATGTATTTCTCTTTAAACAACGACCATGTTAATGTTGGAAGTACAAACAATTTCCTATAGTTATCTTTTTAAACATTTTGTAAATTACATATACATTTATAGAAAATACCCACATTTGAAAAAAAGGGGTGGGTATTGGAAAATATGAGTACCCACTGAAGATCAGTAGTAACCATTTATAACAGAAGCCATCAGTAAAATACCCAGATTGGATAAAGCTTATCTAGAGCTGTGTCTACCTACATGATGTGTACATGATATCTTTGGAATCATTTACTTGAAGTGCTTAGCAACAAAGAGACCTGATAATTGAAAGGAGCGCCCCTTTGAGAGAATGTTTCTCTAAACAAACTCAGCATGAGGTGATCTATATATGAGTTTAACTGTGGATCATTGTTAATATTGCCAACCTGTTTCAAGAAACCATATGTTTCAAACCAACTCCAAAGTTTGGACTGACCCAATCTTAACTCACCAAACTCACTTTCACTTCGTGTATATTTTTTGTCTACTTTTTCAGTGTATTTTTACAATTATCTTAATTATCTGAGAGAAAAAGAAACACATATTTCTGAACAGTTTCATGTATATACTACAGGAAAATGATTCAATCGATTTGTATGGTAAATTGATACTTCATCTGTGAGAAAGACGGTGTTCAGCATGTTCAATATGATATATATAATATCAGGGAGACTATATAAGGGGGAGTGGCCACTCCTCGGAAAGCCCCTTAGCGTATGCCTCGGCTCGTCACTTGACCAGTGTAGCCAATATGGCTGCAGCATAGATTTAAAGATTGAGCCCGGTTTATTTTCAACAGCTGATTACATACGCTGAGTGTTGTGACAACTGAAAACCTACATGTAGAAGATAAGTTACCTATTCTGTCACTTCATTTTAAGTCAAATAATTGTTATTAGTGTCAGTATTATAGTACTATCGGAAATAGAAAAAACAACTGTTTTTAGGCTGTTACTCTGTATCCCTAAAATTGACACAATTGCAAATAGGATATGTCGAAATAACCCACTTCGGCCTAACTGGGCGTTCAGTGGGATGTGTAATACGATATCCAGTAAAGCATGTTCACTCGTAAAATCGGGCAAAAATATCAATAGCTGCTGAAAACAATAGATCAGACTATAGATGGCAATTAGGTCGCTCAGCCAGGTATGACGACGGACCGTCGACTCACCTGGCATGAAATGCACGTGCTGCCTACAGGCACAAGGGGTCATCTCAAAGATATTTTGTGCTTTTTCATGTGTGTTGACTGTCTCATCTACTGATTAACATCTTACGTGTCTTTCTTTCATAAAGTTTACGTTGAGATATGTAAGAGACTGGATACTATTTATAAATTGTTATGACGTGCCGTGTACCTCCCCAGTATAATTGCCCTAAAGGATTATCTTATCTTAGCTGATATCTCTATCTCTATCCCCAAGCCCGACCCCAGGTTTTGCTTTTGAGGCGACCCCTCCTAGCTGTTTCTTTTTATAGTGACAGTGAGACTGCATGGTAGCTACATCCTGAATAGTTTCGGCATAAAAGTTATTATTTTTTACGTCAGCTATCGTTTATAATGAATCTACGTCTAATTTCAAATTGGGCATTTAAAAAGTGTCCTTTGTAATACAATATCGTCGCACACTAATTTGCATAAAGCCATGGTCTGTTCCAAATAAGTCTTTTGGAAAAAAACCCGCATTGCTCATTTCTGCACTAATTTCCCTCCAGGAAACAGAGAAAAAGGACTTTACTATCTCTCTACCACTGAGACTGTAGTTAGGCCGAACTTAGTTTAACTTCAGATATTTCACATATCAACTACATAAATTGTAGAGATAAATGAGAAAATAGTTTTTTTCTATTTCCGACAGTACTATAGTACAGTAGATTTGCAGTAAAGTTTCAAGTCGGCATGTTGTAGCTCACTGGCTTCAATTCTCAGTACACAGCGAAGAAAGACTAAATTCTATCACTAAAAACTTCTTTCACATGTTCGTTTAATTTTCAGAAGGGAAATATACCTTTAGTTAAAAGATGTTTGCAAGTAATAGTGATAAGTTTATAACTAAAACAAATTTGTTAGGGTGTATTTGAGGTGTGTGAAACATATGACATATCGCCGATCTGCCATTGAAATACTACAGGGCGTTGTTTGAGTGTTTCTAGTTAGTGTTCTAAAACATCTTTCACATACACCTTTAAATTTTTATGAGGGGAATATACCATCAGGTGAAAAGTGTTTGCAAGTAATAGTGATAGTTTTATAATTTAATTTTTTTGTTAGGGTGTATTTGAGGTGTGTGAAAAATATGACATATCGCCGATCTGTTCTGATACGCCATTGATGCTTGTGATGCTTGAGTGTTATATAATATAGTTCTAAAACTTCTTTCTTTCTTGTTGATCTTAGTATTTGACAAAACTGGAAAGGTGTTTACAATGCTTTGTGATAGTTCAAAACTTTGTTTTTGAGGGGTCTGTGACAGTGTCAGTTAACATTCTGTCAATACCCATGCCATTCCACACATGCAATAAGATATCTGAATTAGTTACTAATGTAAAAAATGTCTCAAAGTAGATTTAAAAAAAAAAAAAAAGGACAGCTGATGTTAACACATGTGTTTTACCGATAGTTTTGCGTTCTTTAACATGTTTGGGGATGACCGTGGTGTATCATTTATGCTTTCATTCATATATGTATTTTTGTTCTTTTTCTTTCATTCCTATTCATATAAATTCTTGCTCTTAATTCATTCATTGTAAAAGATTCCAACTGATACAATACACTGGCTGAAGTACTGTTAAACGCAGCCGAAGTTGCGCTGGGAACGAACCAAGTCACTGTGTGTTGGAGCATGACGAGGCACACGTTATTTAGTACAAATGGTAAAGAAAGCAAGCGAGTGACCTATCCCTGACAATATATATATGTGCGTCATGGTGTGTGTACACATGCACCGTCACACAAAGCATAATTCCAGAGGCACATTATGCTGTAGCTTAGTCATGTGTCAATGCCAGTGTATGTACTATTAATACAATGAACGATAGAGAATGTAATATGAGTGTAGACTGATCAAGGATAGTGGCAGAAAAGTTTCTGGATAAGTGTAGATTGATGATGGTCACAAATCAAAAGTACACCAATGGATATTCAGCACATATTACTACAAATGGAAAATAAAACCTGTTTAGGCCAAATATGTTTATTACATTACAGCCTCACTTCACAAACAGTAGCATGAAACAGTGACATTCTCCACAAGATAATATAGGTAATCAGGGCATCTTGTACTAATCAGCACAAATATAAATCCAATCACATCCAGATGGCGAGGCAAACAATGGTCAAAAGTACACACAAGTTCACTGATGGTCCATAAACACAGAATGTCCACAACAAAATAGTCCATGGATGTAATCCTGTATATGATGTGTAACAGGTCTGTTTGTTGTTATCCAGAATAGTGTAGTACTGCCTTATATTTGATGAACTCTTGAATACGAAGTTGGAGCAATTTTCCCCAAGTCTGAAATAATAAAATACCTACTCGCTAGCCACGTGGTGACAACCATAACATGTCGTGTCAACACATCTAACACAACAACATTCTTAAAATAATAACACCAAAAATGCTACCCAAAGTGTCTGCGAGTAACAATGTTAAAAGACAAATATTTTCTTAATCCTCAACACCAAGTGATTAATTTACTTATTTAACTTTGCTAAAGAAACCAGAAACGTACTTACAAAAAAAAGACCTTCTCCTTAGATCTCCCTTGACAGTATGAAGTTCAACTGTGTTAATTCAACTTAACAAGACTTTATATAGCATATTGAGAACCAAATGCATGCTTTGCACATAAATGAAATGGTGTGTTTGGGAGATCTGTTCCCACATTAAGGCTGACATCCACCCCTACCAAAATACATCCTAAATAACTTTCATAAAAAGAGCATGAAACGTGACAATGATGATGCCTGAGTTATAGCCTGCACACAGATCTTATGTACCATACAACATCCTGTATAAGGCATGTTTTTGTACCAAGGATTAGAGAGATGTAAAGTGGGCCATCTTATATACTGGCCACATAAAGAAACTGTGCACACAGAAAATATAAAGATAGGCAGACAGCGTCTTTATACATAAATAAAGGTGTGAACATAGCAAGTATTGGAGACAATCAAACGCTCATGCAGTTGCCAGGCGACGTGACGTCATTGATGGTGGCCAATGGACTTGCAATGTGTTACTGCACGTGCAGCCTGTGCAGCTGCACACAACATGTGAAATTCAGAAATTGCTGTCACTGTCGAAAGCTTGATCTTTGGTCATTCAAACGTTCACAAATTCACATGAGAAGTCACATGCACACCATGCCAAGATGAACATCTGATCAACGTCATGAAGCCATTGGAATGGTTCGAGCAGGCATGAGCCAACAACAGATGGCAGCACATTTCCAATGTCATCGTAAAACGATATTTGCATTGGTCAGGCGTTATGGAAACAGTAATGATTTGCCGACCACCCATGTTCTTGGCGTCCCCGAGTAACGACGCCAAGACAGGACAGATGGATTCGGGTGACTCATATCAGACACAGGTTCCAGACGGGAGTGACCACGTCCCAAACATTCCCCAGGCCTTCACTGCTCATTTGGTAGCCTCTATGCGTCGTCGATGCCCGTTATTGACTTTGTGACTTCGACGTGTGACCCCCTACTCAATTTTAAACTTCTGACGTCATCGTTACGGATATTGTTCATGTTCTTTTGACATGTTGTTGTGGCCCGATACTTCAGCTTATAAAGTGTCTACATCATTTCGTCTTTTCTGTGTTGTATTCCAATTCTGAAAGGAATTTTCTGTGTGCACAGTTTCTTTATGTGGCTTGTATACATAGGAAACCTTACTGAATCCCAACATGTGACAGTTACTGGTGTTGTTTGACTGTAAATCTCAGCATCTTGTCCAAAATAACTGTTCCAAGAACTATTTTGGTGTGTTAATTATCATTGTTTACAAGTTCCGTATTCGTACTATACATTTTGAACAAATAAAGTTTGAATGAGTTTTGCCTCAATCATGATTACCCTACCAGCTGTCATAGTGAAAAAACCCAGAACCAGAAGTTAGCATGAGTGGGATATTATCAAATTTAGATCGATGCTCATGCTGTTGATCACTGGATTGTCTGGTCAAGACTTGATTATTTACAGACCCGCCCCATATAGCTAGAATATTGCTGAGTGTGTCGTAAAACTAAACTCACTCACTCACTGTATGTGTATTTTGTATATTTGTTGAGGTATCATTTCTATATAATCATGTTCAGCTGCATGACAGACGCTGTACATAAAGTACACGACAAATCAAATTTCTTAGCTTGCGAGGTCATGTCAAGTCTCTGCATGTGCCATTTTCTTGAAGGAGGATTATCAATCTGGCTGTTTAGAAAGAACACAGTTCGTGAACCTAGTTCTTACAAAAGTGCAGCTTGCCTTCTCAGCACAAGATGGTGACAATGGGATTCCTTCAGTGATTATTCTGAGACAGGTCACACATCAGTTTTGAAGCAGAACCATGACAACCACATATTCAAATCAATAAGAAGATCAACAGGTTGTTATACAACAGAGCTTAAACACGCCATCTGTCTATGAGCTGCCATCTGCCCTCCATTCTGATTCCGATTACCACCACCTGTCAGGTCACTGATCCGTAAGTGAAAAGATACGAACCTTCCATCTTTCTCAGCACCATTAGCCTGTACAGGTTGATTTGCTTGTCTACGATTTGCTTCTGGGCAAAAACTTGATAACATTTATTGATGTTGTATTCAACTCGATATGTGTGTTGTGACCATGGCGACTGTGGTAGTTTCTGACAAATCAAATGCTTTTAGAACTGATCCAGTTTGAATATTCATAAGTTACAAGTCACATTATAGTTGCTGAATCCATAGGGATTCAAGAGTAGAATTATCATAAAGTTAGTCTTTGCCTGAGAAGGTAACATAAATGAAGTGGGTGGTGAAACTTGGTGGTGACTTGGCTGATTGTACCCCAGTGCACATAATGGGGGTTATTTACAGGCGTCTGTGGAGAAATAAAGCTGAGTGCTGACTTCATTCACTCTTGTACTGAACATACCCCGGGATGGGCTTTCTGTGTTGCTTGAAGAGTCAATAGGATTCAGCCGGTTCTTTACAGCCTCTCTTACAAAGGCTGCTTGGACATGACTCACCTGTGAAGTGATTGGCCTGTATGAATGTGGTGTCTTCATGGTGACTGATGTTTATGGTTCTAGTCCGCTTTCATACCAGTTCAAAAGTAACGTGATAAAGACAAACATTACAATAAATAGCATCAAGTCCATTCAAATCAAATTTAATACCTTTGGATCTGGCTCTCACAGTTAGAGAAGAATTGCAGCTATGACCGCTCCAAGTCATTTTATGTCTGTAGGTTCAGATTACGTATCTTCCACCCAAGATTCATCTACTTTCATTCCTCCATCGGTACCTTCAGTGGTTCCTAAGAGAGCTGAATGTTTGCGACAGAGGCTCTTTGATTCTGTTTATAGGAACACACCATCTCTTGGTCAATGCGTAATTACAGGGTTGAGGTGTGCATCTTACCTGTCAACTAGTGGCAGGGCTGTGGTTGTTAGATGACAAATCCTTTCACATCAACGACTTGGAATTGCAGCTGTCTCTCATTAGTCCAATGTTGGCGTTTGCCCAGCCTTGTGATTCAGTCAGACAGTAGTGTGGTGTGTCAATTGTATGTGATCAATCAATCAAGATTGTGATCAATGAAGTTACCAATCTCGCTAGATCTGGTACTTCAGACTCTTCACCAGCCATGTTCCAGTTGTTCAGAACATCATTGCACAAGATCCTGTCTGTCACCAGCTAGAGATATTTCATTTGATATGCCTGCTGATCACCAGTCAAATGGGTGGACCTCTTTGACTCAATTCAACACCTAGTTTCCCAGGTTCATTAGCTTTGGATCATGACACTCTGATGATATCATGTAAAAGAGAGGAACACTTACATGTTCCTTCTAACAGACCTCCTTCCTCGGCTTCAGGCTACCAAGAAAATGCTTCTGCTTTTAGTCACACTCTTTTGGCCACATTTGCTACTCTACCTCTTCTTGATGCTCTCAACCCTCACAAGACAAGGGCAGTGGATTCAACATGAAGCTCCACAGAATAACAATCTTTTGTCCAAGATTCATCTACATGTATCTTCATTCTTCCATCAGTACCTTCAGTGGTGGCTGATTGAGTTGGATGTGTGCGACAAAGTCTGTATAGTAGCCCTATAACCGGGTTTTCTGAAGTAACCTATCACAAGTTGAGCATATGACCTGCACTTGGGGTTCAGCTTCTGAGGCCAGCCTCCTTGTAAACTATGCCACTGAAGGTGGTCATCTTCCTAAAGACTAGGGTCAATAATCTTCATGACTCATAAGAACAAGAGAAAGTGTATGACATGAGATAGCATAAGTAGTAGAACTATGCAATTTAGGGTTAAATGTTTAAGCTTCAAAGTGATGCAACATGATTATATATTATTTAAATATTTGATTTTATGTTTTCAGATATTTGCATTTAAGATTATTGGAAATTTTTATTGTATTTTCGGTCAGAGGTATTTGGGATTATCATCATTTGGGTCATGATTATCAAGTTTGTTTAAACAATCAGATGACTTGGAATCAGGTATGCACTGGTCTGTGTGCCTTACTTGCTAAGTGGTGACTAATAAATGTTCAAAATGAAGGAGTACAGACAGGACCTTATAATATTTGTCATCCAAATAGTTAAAAACAATAACTTGCAGGACATTACAACCTGAGACAGGACTGAGATATAGGAACAAGGATGTAAACCAGCTGCAGCTGACCCTGTATGTTTCTCATAAACTATGTTGGAAATGACAATAAGCTGCACACACACTTTCTCCCAATCTACTGCTTATTTGGTGAAAAGAATATGTAATAATATTTATATCTTTCAAGAATTTTGCAGTGATCAAAAGAATTGTATCTGAAAATATTATCTTAATAGGGATATATATATCTTCTATCAACAATTTATGTTATGGTGTAAGTTTAGTTGCAGCTTTTACAAAAATAATTCTGCTGATAATAACCATAAGTATAGCAATAGGTACAGCTGATTCCTGTTGCCTGGTGGTCTCAGGCTTCAGGCGGGCAGTCAGGGAAACGTTGACCTGTACCCTAATACTCTAACTACTACAAACTGCCTTTTAACAAGTGTTGCATTTAGGCTATAGGTATTCATTCTCTGTCAACTAAAGTTCAAGGTGTCAAAAGTGGTAATCTGATCCTTGTTGTTGTTGATTGTGAGTTCATGAAATTTGCTTATAATTTCACATTCTTTACTAGATTTTGCTTAAATTAAACAATGATGAATGTAAGTTGGAGAAAAATAATGTAATAGATTACAAACATGAATCCAGACATACAACCTACTCTTTTAGAACCAGATAACAGTGTTACATTGCATACTTCAGTATGGATTTGTTAACATGGTATACTTGGTTATTATATGCTTGTGGTGCTGTCCGGGAACTCCTGATAAGTGGCTTACAGTAGTCTTGTTTACTAAAAGATGCATACCATGCTTTAAAGAAATGATATATGTTGTGAAAGTATTACTGGATTCCCTTGCTCATACACAACCGTCCTGTCGTAACTCATATATGAGGAGAGGATATTGGTACATTGATGAAGAGCCTGTATGCTTTTTTTTATGACAATGGATGGCTAATATTCATATTTCCCTGTATTATTTTCGATGAAAGATTGATCATAAGCTCTAGGCACGCTGAAACTGAGTGCCAGTTTAAAATAGCTCATCCTCAATTGCCAACTATTGCTACTGGCAAAATTTAACTGGCAAGTATTATTTCCCATGATCCTTGAAAAAAACCAGGCTGTACCCATTTTGTAGGCAGTAAGTGTTATTTCAGATTGTAAGATTTATACCCCCCTACCCCACCACACCCACCCCAAGATTCCTGGAATGTTAGCTGTAAATTGTCAGTTGCTAATGCTTTTAGATAATACTTGTTCAAGTCATAAATCTGCTGAAATTTAAATGACCATGGTGCTGAAATGAAATGTTGCCATGACAACAGATCATTTACAATTTTTGTGATGGTAATTGCTGACTGTTGTTGTTAAATATTCATGTTGAAACTCATTTGATTTGAATACTAATCACTTGAAGCAGTCTGAACATAGTCATAATGACATTCTCGTGGAACAATGGGGGCTGGTATGACTTGAGTGATTAGTGTTGAAAACTTTGCAGTGTGTTTTGCTTGATATTATCTCTTCTATTTCCTGAATATAGAGATCACATTATATTTGTCTTCCAAGTTTTGAATATTTGAAAAGTTCAATACAGTTTTGATAGTTGTATGGGATATGAATGTTTCAGATTCACTATTGTCTGAAACAAATGGGAATAGTTACTATGGTGACTTGTTTAATTAGGACGATTTTGATTTTATGCCACTTGCAGCATGCTTCATCACTATGGAGGAACACCAGAAACAGACTTAAGACATTGTACCCATCTTGGGAAGCAAACCCACTTATTAATTCCGTCTAACCATCTCTTCAACCACTTGGCTATGCCATGACCCCTATGTCTGTGAAGCTTAAGTAAAGCTAAGAAACTTTCCTTATATACTTGAGGTTGTATATACATTATAAGTTGTTCACTGGTCTTGAGGGGGACATGGGCTGATGTACCCATGATGTTTGTTTATGTTCCCTGAGCCCGAAGGGCGTGGGGAACATAAAGAAACATCGAGGATACATCAACCCATGGGCCCAAGCCACCAGTGAACAACGTATTTATCTTACGGAACACCTCAAAGGTAATTTTGAACAGTTTGAAGCACGAGTATCGGATCATAGTATGGAGTACCAGACTACAAGACGTCACAAGAAAAACAATTTAGAGTTATCTCCCTTCCATCAATTTGCATTCGCAAAATATCGGTAATTTCCGTACATCATACTTGATTCAATGTTATTCGAGATAAAGAATTACTACTACGAAGTACCAAATGAGTTTGTCATTCCCAGCGGGGTACAGAGAAAATGTTACTTGCTTGTAAGCAGGGTACATTGAAAATAATAGAAGAGCGCTCAGCCAATCAGATAACGACATTTATGTGTGAGGCAAGATAAATTGACATGTCCATTCAGAACATTATGCTCACAAAGTGATTAAACAAAGTTTCACACTTTCAATATTTTATGCAATCTCATCTCAAAGTTAAACACTTGTGGCCATATGCACATGTTGGGCGTAGCTAACGTCAGGCGTAACACACTACGTCGGGCTTAGCAGCGCCCTCCTCTTACACGTCATGCACAACGTCGGTTAAGCCTAGGCGTTACTACGCCCGGCTTAACGGATTTACGTCAAGGCGCGGTGTGCTATTTTTAGATTTTCGAACGTTTTTAAACCACCGGTAAAAGGCGCGAAACAACTTCGCGGTACATCCCTTGCAGCCGTAATCATGGAAAGCCAAAGAAAACTGAGAAAACCCAACTTTACCGATGGATCCTGATGGAGAAATAACATGGACTTTCAAAATGGGGCTTCACCATAAATGTATATATTTGACACATTACGAAATCCGCGATTCACAGCGTTATTTGGTGTATGTTTTCAAATGTTCAAATGGGATAATTACTACTCAGATGTATTGAATTTCAAAAATAGCATATTAATGATCAGTGATATCAGGTTTTCATGAAATCACTAATGATAATTCTGAAAATACACTTGTAAACCACGAGCGCCGAAGTCGTTTTCCGTCATATTGGATAGTGTTTACAAAATCAAGTTCAGCGGAGGGCGGTAATGAGATGCCAATTACATCACGCGTGTATATCACATTTACCTGCGACAAATGCATCACTGAATTCTCCATACATTTTAGAATCAAATTACTAATGGTCTTTGTAACCAATATCAACTGTCTGGATAAAATGAAATGAAAGATATTGAGTGTCAAAAGTCCAAATGAGCGCTGTGCTTTCGAAGGCTGCGCTTGTAAAGAAAGAAAAAATTCCGATTTTATACTAAGTAGCATTTTCTGAAATTTTCCGACATGCAGCCGTCTTTTCATTGCTTGCAATGGCTCAATAGCTTTAGAATATGCATGGAAAGAGTATCGTAGCAAGAAATGGGAAATTAAAAAAAGAAGCAATGCAATCATTTGATATTTCATAAGAAATTGTCGAAGTGTCCATGCAGCGTGACGCCATGACTGACGCAGAACGACAAAGGTTTTTATAAGCATTTCTGGCTTCTTCTCTTACTTACAATGAAAACGATAAAACATATAACAATACACATATAGTCAGAATCATTCTGATTACTTACATCTCATATTTAGGGAATCAAGGGAAGGGTCCTCGCAAAATCCTGTGTACCCTTGTCAGCGTGGCCGCCATTTTATAAGTAATCGATCGGTGGTAGTGATGTCATACGTCAACATTGTTGTACATGTTAGACAATTTCTTTGAGGTGAAGGTCGGTTGAACAAGTGTGAACACAATCGCCCTATCCTTCCGATTACACTTTCAGTATTATGATGTATACTTTGCGTATCGTTCAGATACTTTTTCATCAAACTATTTTCAGTATATACATTTAGCCTTGTTCAATACCATATTATACCTGGATATAGGGTAGGCGTTTTTATTCTTTGAAAGTTTTGATTGTTTGAATAATATTTACATAAGAAATTGGCACACGTAGCCATAACTGCAAAATATTTGGGTGTTGTGAAATATTATTATTTTCATTTACGTTAAATTGATGCCAAACAGGTGTGCGTGTTGCTCACAATAAGATCATGAGTCAAACCGTCAAATTGTTGATATATTCAGGACACTATTTAATTGGTAATATCATTCAGTTTATGTTTGGTCTAAAGAGTGTTAAATTCAGATATAGAAGCCGAGACCTTTCATACAATTAATGGAATTTAGGTAAGATATACTAATCAGCAAACCAATGTCGTCTTTTTCCGACGTCGCAAAATGCATATAACAAGCCATGACGTCAACTAAAATGTTGTATTATTATCAGTAATTTCAGTACATTTGAAGATATGGCTAGTACTCCGTTAATAATGATGCAAAATTAGTCAATATACATCTACACAAACAGGAGAATATGGGAATCTAAGAACTAACTTACATATCGGATAGGGCCATCCAAATCGCTAAATTCTGCTTTCTCAAGTAGTACATTGCCATCTTTTCTTAGAAATTGTGAAACTACCAAAACGTATCCGCTCACATTGGGGAACTTTGTAATGGAATAGGTTGGTTCACCGTGAACACAACATAACGAAAATATAGCGTAAGTATCCACAACAACTTTTCTCCCAGTGATCTGAGTAACATTGACCTAGTGTTAAGCATAACTCAGTTATGCCCCCTTTTATACGTGTATGACTTCTCTGTCGTCAGTTGACGTCATAGAAGAAAATCCATTTTTGACACTTATTGCGAGTCATTTTTAATGTTGAGCGTCTAACGTTATGCATTAGCACATAAACCCAATTCATATACACTTATGTCGTTCAGATATCAGGCTGTATTTTCTTCACTCACACATTCTGTAAAGATGCAAAATTAAAAAAATGTAGCAGAGTGCTTTTATCGGTGCTTTCGACAAAAGCGGAGAAATTGACAGTTTCTTAGCAGCGTAACAAAATTTTAGGCAACATTTAGCAGTGTCTATTTCTCAAACCCGGCGAGGTAGTCGCACTTCTATTTATACCAACGGATATGAAATTAAATATTCTACATTTCTGTGTAATTTTATAGCCCGTCATGCAGATCCAGGACCACGCGAGCACAATTCTCGCACAACCTTCACTTTAAAAACTTTTGAAAATGTCGCCTGATAAAAACTTCGGCATCCAGTGCAGCCATTACAAAGGCTTCATACTACGCCTGCTGGGTGGGTGGTGTAAATATAGAAGCCTTCGACTGGCGTAACTTTAACTCGTCTACTATGTGCATACCGGTTAGCGTTAGATCGGGCGCACATTTACTTACGCGCGGACTAGAATTTACGCCCGACATATGCATACGGCCATTGGTTGTACAGTCAGGCTGCACTTTCTGTCATAGAGGAGCGCTTGAGGGTGGTAATGATACAGGTGTGTGTTGTGGTATCATGTTGTGGCAGGTGTGTGTGGTGGTATGGTAGGGGTGTGTGGTGGTATGGTGGGGATGTGTGGTGGTATGGTGGGGATGTGTGGTGGTATGGTAGGGATGTATGGTGGTATGGTAGGGATGTGTGGTGGTGTGGTAGGTGTGTGGTGGTGGTATGGTAGGGATGTGTGGTGGTATGGTAGGGGTGTGTGGTGGTATGGTAGGTGTGAGGTGGTGGTATGGTAGGGATGTATGGTGGTGTGGTAGGGATGTGTGGTGGTATGGTAGGGGTGTGTGGTGGTATGGTAGGGACGTGTGGTGGTATGGTAGGGATGTGTGGTGGTATGGTAGGGGTGTGTGGTGGTATGGTAGGGATGTGTGGTGGTATGGTAGGGGTGTGTGGTGGTATGGTAGGGATGTCTGGTGGTATGGTAGGGATGTGTGGTGGTATGGTGGGGATGTGTGGTGGTATGGTAGGTGTGTGTGGTCAGTATGGTAGGGATGTGTGGTGGTATGGTAGGGATGTGTGGTGGTATGGTAGGGATGTCTGGTGGTATGGTAGGGGTGTGGTGGTATGGTAGGGATGTCTTGTGGTATGGTAGGGATGTGTGGTGGTATGGTGGGGATGTGTGGTGGTATGGTAGGGGTGTGTGGTGGTATGGTAGGTGTGTGTGGTGGTATGGTAGGGATGTATGGTAGGGGTGTGTGGTGGTATGGTAGGGATGTGTGGTGGTATGGTAGGGATGAGTGGTGGTGTGGTAGGGGTTGGGGTGTTTGGTCGTATGGTAGGGGTGTGTGGTGGTATGGTGGGGAGGTGTGGTGGTATGGTAGGGATGGGTGGTGGTATGGTAGGGATGGGTGGTGGTGTGGTAGGGGTAGGGATGGTTGGTGGTGTGGTAGGGGTGGATAGTTGTGTGGTATGGTAGGGATGTGTGGTGGTATGGTAGGGATGTGTGGTGGTATGGTAGGGGTGTGTGGTGGTATGATAGGGATGTATGGTGGTGTGGTAGGGATGTGTGGTGGTATGGTAGGAGTGGGTGGTGGTATGGTAGGGGTGAGTGGTGGTGTGGTAGGGGTAGGGGTGGTGGTATGGTTAGGGTGGGTGGTGGTGTGGTAGGGGTAGGGGTGGGTGGTTGTGTGGTATGATAGGGATGTGTGGTGGTATGGTAGGGGTGGGTGGTTGTATGGTAGGGGTGGGTAGTTTGTGGTAGGGGTAGGGGTGGGTGGTGGTGTGGTAGGGGTGGGTGATGGTGTGGTAGAGGTAGGGTGGGTGGTGGTGTGGTATGGTAGGGGTTGTAGGGGTGGGCGGTGGTATGGTTGCGAAAGGCAACTTTTAGTAATTATGAAGTTATTGCCGCTTGGTATCATTTGATATGATATCTGGAACATGCTGCATATATTCAGTTTGTAACACCTTGCAGTCTCATCGATAAAACTAACAATTAGAGTTTTTGTCTCCATTGTGAATATAGAGTTGACATATTACTCAGGTGTATTGTATTTGGCATCATGCAGGATCACAATATACTGAGGAAAGTTTACAGCTGGCAGATACGTGATGTATGAGCTGTATTGTGTGTCTATCATATGTCAGCTTGGTGTATCAGTACACATAGGGTATGAAAGACATGTATGAGCTGTATTATGAGTCTATCATATGTCAGCTTGGTGTATCAGTACACATATGGTATGAGAGACAAGTTTGAGCTGTATTATGTGTCTATCATATGTCAGCTTGGTGTATCAGTACACATGGGGTATGAGAGACAAGTTTGAGCTGTATTATGAGTCTATCATATGTCAGCTTGGTGTACCAGTACACATAGGGTATGAGAGACAAGTGTGAGCTGTATTATGTGTCTATCATATGTCAGCTTGGTGTATCAGTACACATAGGGTATGAGAGATATGTATGAGCTGTATTATGTGTCTATCATATGTCAGCTATCATATGGGGTATGAGAGACAGGTGTGTTTTATCATGAGTCTACATATGTCAGCTTGGTGTATCAGTACACATGAGAGACAAGTGTATGAGCTGTATTATGTGTCTATCATATGTCAGCTTGGTGTATCAGTACACATGGGGTATGAGAGATATGTATGAGCTGTATTATGTATGAGCTGTATTATGTGTCTATCATATGTCAGCTTTGTGTATCAGTACACATGGGGTATGAGAGATATGTATGAGCTGTATTATGAGTCTATCATATGTCAGCTTGGTGTATCAGTACACATAGGGTATGAGAGACATGTATGAGCTGTATTATGTGTCTATCATATGTCAGCTTGGTGTATCAGTACACATAGGGTATGAGAGACAAGTGTGAGCTGTATTATGTGTCTATCATATGTCAGCTTGGTGTATCAGTACACATGGGGTATGAGAGATATGTATGAGCTGTATTATGTGTCTATCATATGTCAGCTTGGTGTATCAGTACACATGGGGTATGAGAGATATGTATGAGCTGTATTATGTGTCTATCATATGTCAGCTTGGTGTATCAGTACACATGGGGTATGAGAGATATGTATGAGCTGTATTATGTGTCTATCATATGTCAGCTTGGTGTATCAGTACACATAGAGTATGAGAGACATGTATGAGCTGTATTATGTGTCTATCATATGTCAGCTTGGTGTATCAGTACACATAGGGTATGAGAGACATGTATGAGCTGTATTATGTGTCTATCATATGTCAGCTTCAGTACACATGTATGAGAGACACATGAGCTGTATTATATATGTCAGCTTGGTGTATCACATATGGTATGAGCTGTATGAGCTGTATTATGTGTCTATCATGTGTCAGCTTGGTGTATCAGTACACATGGGGTATGAGAGACAAGTGTGAGCTGTATTATGTGTCTATCATATGTCAGCTTGGTGTATCAGTACACATGGGGTATGAGAGACATGTATGAGCTGTATTATGTGTCTATCATATGTCAGCTTGGTGTATCAATTACACATGGGGTATGAGAGACATGTATGAGCTGTATTATGTGTCTATCATATGTCAGCTTGGTGTATCAGTACACATAGAGTATGAGAGACATGTATGAGCTGTATTATGTGTCTATCATATGTCAGCTTGGTGTATCAGTACACATATGGTATGAGAGACATGTATGAGCTGTATTATGTGTCTATCATATGTCAGCTTGGTGTATCAGTACACATGGGGTATGAGAGACAAGTGTGAGCTGTATTATGTGTCTATCATATGTCAGCTTGGTGTATCAGTACACATGGGGTATGAGAGATATGTATGAGCTGTATTATGAGTCTATCATATGTCAGCTTGGTGTATCAGTACACATGGGGTATGAGAGACAAGTGTGAGCTGTATTATGTGTCTATCATATGTCAGCTTGGTGTATCAGTACACATATGGTATGAGAGACATGTATGAGCTGTATTATGTGTCTATCATATGTCAGCTTGGTGTATCAGTACACATAGGGTATGAGAGATATGTATGAGCTGTATTATGTGTCTATCATATGTCAGCTTGGTGTATCAGTACACATAGGGTATGAGAGATATGTATGAGCTGTATTATGAGTCTATCATATGTCAGCTTGGTGTATCAGTACACATATGGTATGAGAGACATGTATGAGCTGTATTATGTGTCTATTATATGTCAGCTTGGTGTATCAGTACACATGGGGTATGAGAGACAGTGTGAGCTGTATTATGTGTCTATCATATGTCAGCTTGGTGTATCAGTACACATATGGTATGAGAGACATGTATGAGCTGTATTATGTGTCTATCATATGTCAGCTTGGTGTATCAGTACACATGGGGTATGAGAGACAAGTGTGAGCTGTATTATGAGTCTATCATATGTCAGCTTGGTGTATCAGTACACATATGGTATGAGAGACATGTATGAGCTGTATTATGTGTCTATCATATGTCAGCTTTGTGTATCAGTACACATAGGGTATGAGAGATATGTATGAGCTGTATTATGTGTCTATCATGTGTCAGCTTGGTGTATCAGTACACATGGGGTATGAGAGACAAGTGTGAGCTGTATTATGTGTCTATCATATGTCAGCTTGGTGTATCAGTACACATGGGGTATGAGAGACATGTATGAGCTGTATTATGTGTCTATCATGTGTCAGCTTGGTGTATCAGTACACATGGGGTATGAGAGACAAGTGTGAGCTGTATTATGAGTCTATCATATGTCAGCTTGGTGTATCAGTACACTTGGGGTATGAGAGACATGTATGAGCTGTATTATGTGTCTATCATATGTCAGCTTGGTGTATCAGTACACATATGGTATGAGAGACATGTATGAGCTGTATTATGTGTCTATCATATGTCAGCTTGGTGTATCAGTACACATGGGGTATGAGAGATATGTATGAGCTGTATTATGTGTCTATCATATGTCAGCTTGGTGTATCAGTACACATGGGGTATGAGAGATATGTATGAGCTGTATTATGTGTCTATCATATGTCAGCTTGGTGTATCAGTACACATGGGGTATGAGAGACAAGTGTGAGCTGTATTATGTGTCTATTATATGTCAGCTTGGTGTATCAGTACACATGGGGTATGAGAGATATGTATGAGCTGTATTATGTGTCTATCATATGTCAGCTTGGTGTATCAGTACACATATGGTATGAGAGACTCGTGTACGATCTGTATTATGAGTCTATCATATGTCAGCTTGGTGTATCAGTACACATGGGGTATGAGAGACAAGTTATACTTGCTCATTGCTCATGCAGTACACGACTCCCTGCCACAGGCATGATACAAGATGTCCTGGTTTAGCATAGATATTGCTGACTCAGCAAACAACAACATTCACTCATTAGGTACTGTCGGAAATAGAAAAAAACACTCTTTTCTTTTCAAATTTATACCTACAATTTAGGTAGTTAATATGTGAAAATGTGAAAAAATATGTTAAACTAAGTTCGGCCTAACTACAGTCTCAGTGGTAGGGAGATCGGAAACGTAAAAGAAGGACTTTACCCCAGATAGCATTCAGAGTCAGATGTTGGCCCAAAGTTGACAATGGTTTTGCCAATATTGCCAATATTGCCAACATTGGGCCAACGTTCTAATACTATCTGGGACTGAGAAGAGATTAGTACAAAACGAGCAATGCAGGGTTTTTTTAAATCCAAAGCGACTTATTTAGAACAGACCATGGCTTTATGCAATTTGTGTGTATATTGTATTACCAAGGACACTTTTTAGATGCCCATTTTGAAATTAAACTTAGCTTCATTATAAACGATAGCTGACGTAAAAAATAATAACTTTAATACTGAAACTATTAAGGATGTAGCTACCATGGAGTCTCACTATCACTATAAAAAGAAACAGGTAGGAGGGGTCACCTCAAAAAGCAACACCAGGATGGGTATCACAGACATTGGTTGGGGTCGGGCTGGGGGATAGAGATATCAGCTAAGATTAGATAATCCTTTAGGGGAATTAAACTGCAGAAGTAAACTGCATGTCATAACAATTTACAAATAATATTTGGTCCTGTCGATCTTGGTCATGTCACCTATATATTTTGAGACATTTAATACGATAGCTGATTTAAGCTTTTCTATGGGTATCAACATAAACCTTATGAAAGAAAGACACGTAAGATGTTAATCAAGAGATGAGACATATTCAACACACATGAAAAAGCATAAAATAGTTTTTAGATGACCCTTTGTGCCTGTGGGCAGCACATGCATTTCATGTGAGGTGAGTTGACAGTCCATCGTCATACCTGGCTCAGTGACCTAATTGCCATCTATAGTCTGATCTATTGTTTTCAGCAGCTATTCGTATTTTGCCCGATTTTACGAGTAAACATGCTTTTCTGGATATCTATATACACATCCAATGCCCAAATAGGCCAATGTGGGTTATTTCAACATGTGATATTTGTAGTTGTGTAAATTTTAGGGATACAGAGTAACAGCCTAAAAACTGACAGTACTTTAGTTCACATGAACTAAATATGGCAGCCATGGTGTTCCGCTTGTCCCATTTAGGTACAAGATCTCCTCAGATACTTCTCAAGGTTGTTAAATCTACCAAGCATAATATAACTAAGTTTATCAAGAATTTATACCTAACTGTGCCAATTACTCAGCCACTTTCATTAACAATTGAATAAAATTTGGTACGTCTTAGTTTTTAATCAGTTATATGCCTCACGTTTGTCACATTTTATGTTTGATTTGAATTTGACATTGCTCTTTCAACATGCTCTTACCATGCTAATATATTCCCTCATATTGTGCGTTTGACCCATTTCATCTGTCATACATCAAGTCACACTTTGGACAGCTAAATGATATGTGGAACAATTCAAACCAGACCACACTTTCCATGCAAGACGGTTAAATGTTTCACTTCATATAGCTAGTGTGAGTGAGTTTAGTTTTATGCCGCTTTTAGCAATATTCCAGCAATATCACGGCGGGGAACACCAGAAATGGGCTTCACACATTGTACCCATGTGGGGAATCGATCCCGGGTCTTCGGCGTGAGGAGTAAACACTTTAACCACTCGATTCCCCACATGGGCACCATGTGTGAAGCCCATTTCTGGTGTCCCCCGCCGTGATATTGCTGGAATATTGCTAAAAGCGGCGTAAAACTAAACTCAGTCAGTCAGTCAGTTGAACTCTCTTTTCTCAACTGACTTTTGTATACCGTTTTGTCTGGCCAGGCATCATTGTCACATTTAGCACAGCCAGAAAGAAGCTGAAATTTTCTTTTTGTTGACCTGATACTGGTCATTTCGAGAATGGCTGCCATAATTTTGGACATGTTGATTTGACATGTTGTAGTAAGGACAGTAGGTCATGTACATTTTACCCATGAAGGTCCGGGTAAGAATATTGGCCTTCAGTAACCCATGCTTGTCGTAAGAGGCGACTAACAGGATAGGGTGGTCGGGCTGGCTGACTTGGTTAAAGCACATGTTAACGGTTCCCAATTGCACAGATCGATGCTCATGCTGCTGATCACTGGATTGTCTGGTCTAGACTCTATTATTTAGACCGCCGTCATATAGCTGGAATATTGCTGAGTGTGAAACCTAAACTCACTCACTCACTCATGTACACGTGTGTCTAAAATACATCACATTCATTGCTTTTTTTGTTGTACCTCAGTGAATTTAAGAATCTTAATTTCAAAGTCTTCAGTTAACTAACAGAGCTTCATTACTCCATATGACAGCACTGTCCAGACTGAATAACAACACTGATTTGTGCTTGTCAGTCAGCAATAGCTCTGTGGTGAAACAATAACTATATGTTTACAAAAGGCAAACTGAAGCTATTATGGACATATATTTACCGTTTTTACATTGGTTTGAAAATGCTTTGATCTATTTTGGTTGTTACTGGTGTCCAAGACAAGCTGATTGAACAAGTGAAGCTGCTAAGATCACAAGACTGAGAGAATCTATGAGAGAATGTAGACTGCAATGTCATAGAGTGAGAAGTTTAATCACAATGTTGCGTGAATATCAGTCTAGCTAATTTGCTGTTTAGGGTTTTTTCTTTAAACTTTTGTGTCTCAAAGTCCCAGTGTGCTGTTGTACAATACAATCTTTTTTTACAAATTTATAATTATTAATTTTTAAAATTTTATTTATTAATCAACTAATTCACACACTGCTACCCTACTGATGGAAAGAGCACAAACTTCTTACTTCAATATATGGAGGAATATGTGTACAAAACTGCATTGATGTTGAAGAAAAATGATGATAATAGGACAGCATAATCTATTTTCATATTCCACATACAAAGTGTAGTGCTTTATCTATACAATTTGAATTGTACATATATCATAGACTAAGAATTGATTGAGTGTATTAAAATGGCTACTGTGACCCAAAAATATAATCTTATTTTTAAAAATTACATATCTGATAATTTTTGTGAAATGACAAGCCTATGGAGATGAAATGTGTATGAATGGCCTCAGCTATCGTGTTTCTAAACAGTGCTCATTTAATAGTGCAGCTTTAAACATGTCTGCCAAGGTGGCCATATTGAAATAGCAAATGCCCATTCTTAGGCATTTTGATATGCAGAAACTATGTAGTATGCATTATAGCATATGATCCTATTTCTTCTTTATACTATGATATTGTCATCAAGCTATGACCTTAGATCTTCATACATTCTATGCATTTTTGACATCTCTGAATTATAAGGCCTACAAAGCTGAAACTCTGCATGAAGGATACGACTCAGCAATTTTGTCTCTTAAAAATGCCTGAATTTTGATCCAGCTTAGAAAATGCTCTGTGCACATATTACTCAGGCATTTCTGCTTGTATAATCATGAAATATCACAGCGGGAAAGTATGGTAGGTGTGATAACACATGTTAACTGGCACTGACATGGTAATTCCAATGGTAGCACATTATTTTCCCTTCTGCTCAGCCCATTCTGCAATTTTAGAGCTCTAAATGACACAATTCTAGATTTCCTCAGGTTTCCATTCTCTCTGGGACTCCTTTTCAGTTTAAAAGGAATTGTTTGTTTCTATCAAAATTACATATATTCAGAGACTTAGTGTGAGTCTTACCATTGTGTTCAAGGACAGGTGTACATTATTGTATTGTACCGCCAAATTGTATCACCAAAGTACAGCAGATGCCAAAAGAGTGAGTGAGTATGGTTTTACACCGCTTTTAGCAGTATTCCAGCAATATCACCAGAAATTGGCTTCACACATCTTGTACCCATGTGGGGAATTGAACCTTGTCTTTAGCATGATGTGCGGACACTTGAACCATAAGGCTACCCCTCCGCCCCTAGTTGCTCCAGGAAGTAAGATGCGCCTTCACTCTACTGTTTTGTGTTCCAGAGGGACGTTCCCTGTGTGGTAAAGCAGCTGTCCTACCATTGCCTGAAGCCATGTGAGTAGCAAGCCCAAACAGAACCCACAGAGTTACTTGTCGCCAACTCCACCATAACAAACTTACCAAACAAACCTTGTAACATGTATAAACATCAGCATGGTTGGTTTGTGTGTGTTCATCCAGAATTGATTGATCTGGAAAAAACACCAAGCAGTTGAAATTGGAATTCTACATGATGGATGTATTTCAGTGTATTTTAACAACTGCTAGGGATTATTAATACCTATCAAATAATGTGCTTGGACTACATTACAAAAAATATATGAAAACATATTCATGATCCCTAAATTCTTTTGTTTGATAAACCTACAGTATCTTGTATGAGTCTGACCTAACTGGAGCATCAGAAACCTCTTCCAGTACTACTACATTCAATACAGCACTGAATGAAAGCAAAATCTGACAAAAATGCTGATTACTTGTGTATTTAAAAATATCAGGAGCTATTGTACATATGTTGACAAGGCCTGACTGTGACTGTTTGAATAAATGTGTATGTCGACAAGATCTGACAGTTACCATTTGAATAAATATGTATGTAGACAATATCTGTCTGTGACTGTTTGAATAAATGTGTGTGTCGACAAGATCTGACAGTAACCATTTGAATAAATATGTATGTTGACAATATCTGTCTGTGACTGTTTAAATAAATGTGTATGTCGACAAGAACTGACTGTGACCATTTGAATAAATATGTATGTTGACAATATCAGTCTATGACTGTTTGAATAAATGTGTGTATTGACAAGATCTGACTGACCATTTGAATAAATATGTATTGACATCAGTCTGTGACTGTTTGAATAAATGTGGGGCGGTGGGGTAGCCTAATGGTTAAAGCGTTGGCTCGTCACGATGAAGACCCGGGTTCGAATCCCCACATGGGTACAATGTGTGAAACCCATTTCTGGTGTCCCCCGCCGTGATGTGGCTGGAATATTGCTAAAAGCGGTGTAAAACCAAACTCAGTCAGTCAGTCAGTTGAATAAATGTGTGTATTGACAAGATCTGACTGTGACCATTTGAATAAATGTGTATGTTGACAATATCTGTCTGTGACTGTTTGAATAAATGTGTATGTCAACAAGATCTGACAGTTACCATTTGAATAAATGTGTATGTCAACAAGATCTGACTGACTGTTTGAATAATTGTGTATGTTGACAAGATGAGTGAAAGAGTGATGGTGGGGCTGAGACACTGCTGCTGTAAAGCTTGAACTACAACACAGGACACGCTGCAGCAACACAGAGTCAGTGGATAATAGTCTTTCACCAGTGTTTACCTGTTATTATCTATTATTTATAATTAGGAATATGCAACATTTGCAGCTATGTATTTTTAAACATTTTTAGAAAGTTGTTTTTAAATTTGTAAATGTTGATCAGGGTTATTAAAAAGAGAGTGTTTCTATGTTTAGCTGTTAGTAATATACTGTGTTGTTTGTATTGGACATACATGTACTCTGAAGTATGTAACCATTCATCAGGGTTGTGAAACATAAAACACGGACAGGAACCCAGTGCGTAGTACAGCTGCATGGGCCAGATAGTTCTACAAACACTACATTTTTGCCAAATACTTGTTAAAAAAATGCTCCAGTCTGGCTGATTTCTTCAGAAAAGATCAGCATGCACATGACATGTCACTACACCATACATTGTATTTAGTTTACTGCATGACGAGGGTGTCCCACTCATTGAATAAATATGTGATAGTGGGCATTATCCAGGGATACATATGTGATAGTGGGCATTGGATATACATTTGATGGGGGGCATGGGATACATATGTGATAGTGGGCATTGGATAAATATGTGATGGTGGACATTGGATAAATATGTGATAGTGGGCATTAGATAAATCTGTGATAGTGGGCATTGGATAAATCTGTGATAGTGGGCATTGGATAAATATGTGATGGTGGCATTGGATAAATATGTGATAGTGGGCATTGGATAAATCTGTGATAGTGGGCATGGGATAAATATGTGATAGTAGGCATTGGATAAATCTGTGATAGTGGACATTGGATAAATATGTGATAGTGGGCATGGGATACATATGTGATAGTAGGCATTGGATAAATATGTGATAGTGGGCATTGGATAAATCTGTGATAGTGGGCATGGGATAAATCTGTGATGGTGGACATTGGATAAATATGTGATAGTGGGCATGGGATACATATGTGATAGTAGGCATTGGATAAATATGTGATGGTGGACATTGGATAAACAGTGATAGTGGGCATTGGATTTATAATACATGTGATAGTGGGCGTTGGATAAATATGTGATAGTGGGCATGAGATATACATGTGATGGTGGGCATTAGATAAATATGTGATGGTGGTCATGGGATACATATGTGATAGTGGGCATTGGATAAATATGTGATGGTGGACATTGGATAAATATATGATAGTTAATATGTGAAAGTGTGAAGTATCTGTTAAACTAAGTTCGGCCTTACTACAGTCGCAGTGGGAGGGAGACAGGAAACGTAAAAGAAGGATTTTACTGAGGTGAGTTTAGTGCAGAAATGAGCAATGCGGGTTTTTCTAAGTCCAATGCGACTTGTTCAGAACACACCATGGCTTTATGCAAATTAGTGTGCGATGATATTGTATTACAAAGGACACTTTTTAAATGATTATTTTGAAATTGGACTTAGCTTCATTATAAACGATAGCAGACTACGTAAAAAATAATAACTTTAATACTGAAACTATTAAGGATGCAGCAACCATGGCGTCTCACTATCACTATAAAAAGAAACAGGTAGGAGGGGTCATGTCAAAAGCAAAACCAGGACGGGTGTCGCAGACGGTGGTTGGGGTCGAGCTGGGGAACTGAGATATTAGCTAAGATAAGATAATCAATAGAGTCTGACATATTCAATACACATGAAAAAACATAAAATATCTTTGAGATGACCCCTTGTGCCTGTGGGCTGCACGTGCATTTCATGCCATGTGAGTCGACGGTCTGTCGTCATACCTGGCTGAGCGACCTAATTGCCATCTATAGTCTGATTTATTGTTTTCAGCAGCTATTCGTATTTTTCCGAAGTTTTGCCTGATTTTACGAGTAAACATGCTTTTCTGGATACCCTATTACGCATTCTAAGATGCCTAGCGGTTAGAACAATCGAAAAAAAAATACATTATCAGACAATAAAGGTATAGTTTTTTGATGACGTAACAATTGAATGACGTTATCCCGTCACTGCACCATTCTAGTGTGCCCCCTTGTAATCGAACCATTTTACATTACATTACAATGTAAGCGACATCACGATGCATGTCAGTTGTCATCGCCTCGTACGGCCTCCTACAGTAAACTACTCCGTTGCATCCCGTTTCTTGGTTTGCAGTTGCTTCACGCAGTTAACGTCACTGGTGGAAACATTACTTTTATGTTTTACGACGGTTAAAATGTGTCAATTCGACTCACAAGTTTAAGCGTCCTCGTACTTTAACTATAATAGTTCAGGGCGAAAGTGTGTTTTATTACACTATACATGGTGGTAGAGCAAACTGTATTTCTTAATCCCACTGAACGCCCAGTTATGCAGATGTGGGTCATGTCGACATACGCTATTTGCAATTGTGTAAATTTTAGTGATACAGAGTAACAGCCTAAAAACAGTTTTATTTTTCCTTATCCTGACTCTAAGAAGATCCTGTAAAGCAACCCATGTGCTGATCAAGCAGGCTGTTTGATCAAACTAACGGATCGTACTGACTTGGTTGTCACAATAGAAATGCTCATGTAATTTTCTGAATAAGAATTGATAGCTGGTTTTTATACTTGTCCTGACTCATGCTCTTTTGCTTGTCTTCTTCTCCTTGCGAACATAGTGGAACACTTGTATCTCCCTAATTGAAGCTCCCTTCAATGTAAAATCACTTATTAGTACTCACCAAGAGTTGCTTCCCTTTCCGAAATCCGCGGGAAAGGAGGCGCCATCTCTTCCCACATGCTTCACTCTCTCCTTCTTCGCCCAGTGAGCAGGATGTGAGAGCGCCGGTGTCTCCCTACACACTATATCCTTTGATTATTCTTATGTAGTTACCTCTTTTGGTCATCTATAGAGGTTTAGCTAGTATCCTTCAACATTATGTATTGATATTTATTCGTATTTCTGCTGTTTATTCACGGGACGCTGTGATTGTTCAGTAGTTTACGTTGATGAAAATCTGTACTGTTTGCAGGTTACGTTTAACTGCTGCTGATCCGCATTTAATATGCCCTAGCTGTACTGCACCATGTTCATTTTCTTCACGTTGCAGTTACTGTAATAATTTGTCTAATTCTGCTTTTAACAAATATTTACTTTGCGTTTTGAGACGCACAGCAGATAGGTCACGTAAGCAGAGTCTAGCCATGGCTGATACATCTGAACCCCTCGCCAGTCAACTGCTGTCGGACGACCCCCTCCCTCCGCTAGAGTTACCCTCGAAGGAGAGGCGTGGGACGCAGTCCGCCGTCTCCAAGAAGTGTCCTGCATCCCCAGACATCCCGTCGTCGCAGCCGAAGACTAAGAGGGCTTCTACTTCAACTCAACGCAGACTCCGCACCCCAGGGCAGCGTCTACCTCCAAGGGGAAATCGACGAAGTCTACAAGGACTTTCTCAGCTGAGATTGTTCCCGCCGCAGAACTGGGCCTGTATGATTATCAGCCGATCATCATACCTGATGCAGACCGTCCCGGACGACCTGGTTCTTCAGATTATGAAGATGATGGAAGACCGCTACGGACTGGAGAGACAACCAGCCCAGAGCCTGAGCCTTCACGAAGGCTCCAACGTAGACGTCACCCCAGAGGGACCACCCGTCAACGTAGCGGCTGCTACCAAGTCATCGCTGAGGAACCCACCTGCGCGAAGGACGTCACAGCCCACCTCTGCGAAGGACCCAGATGTTCAGCGTTCGCGAAGGCCTTCACGAAGGACACCTAGATCGTCACCTACCTCGGACTACGATGATCAACGCTCACGAAGAGGTTCGCGAAGGAAGATCCTCTCATCCCCGGACTCTGACTCGGACCCCCAGCCTTCACGAAGGTCAAGTCGTCACTCCCCAGGACCGGACTCAGATGAAGCTTCGCGAAGGTCTTCGCGAAGGGCACCAGTTACAGGCTCCAAGTCATCTTCGTCTAGAAGGTCATCGAGGGATTCCCCAAGAGCCTCGCGAATCTATTATCGTTCACCACATAGATCTCCGCGAAGGTCACCATACAGACGCAGCTCGTCAGGCCCTTCTCCACGTCGATCTCCTCGCCGTTCTACACGTCGATCTCCTCGTCGTTCACCTCGTCGATCTCCTCACAGGTCACCACATCGTTCGCCTCACAAGTCTTCACGGAAGTCCCCAGACAGGTCTCCGTTGACGTCACCCTGCAGAGCTGTACAAGTATACAGGACTCCACCTCAGTCACCATCGGAAGAGCGTCAACCTCTTATCAGCGATCCCGTTACAGAAGATGATGGAGGCATCATATTCTCCGGCGCCAGAAATACGCAGCTACTGGATGGTTAACAACCTGGACCTATCTTCACCTTCTAAGAACGGTAACCCTGGCCCACACCTATCTCATGAGGGAGGACGACGCAGACACGATCACCCTACCTCCGATCGACCCGATAGCAGCGGTCCCACAGAATCTGGACACAGCCTTCCATAAAGCCACTAAAGCCCAGGCGCCGCAGTTCAACGCCAAAAAGTTCTCAGCCCATAATATGGACCCATTTTTCAAGGCACAAGAAATCGACGATAACTTCAAAGTCATCAACGATGCCAAGACTAAGACGTACAAGATAGACGACCGCAATCTGGTTCAGATCGAAACCATGACAAGAAGAATGTTCTTCGGCCTTAACAGATCAAGAACGATTAATGAAACTCTCATCACCAGATTTCGAGATTCTACATCAGAAGATGACAGAATGATATACTCGGCCCTCCTTATGCAGAAGAAGGACCAGCAGTTTTTAACGGATCATCTTACATCAGTCTCCGCAGCGCTAACTCTGGCTCGTCGTCAAGGTCTCCTCACTTCCTGCAGTTGGGGTGAACAGTTCACATCTTCACTCTACACAGCTCCGTGGTCTACGCCGTCAATCTTCGCTGGAGGAATAGATAGAGTCTCTAAAGAAGTCACCAAGGATTCAAGGGAAGTCCTTATGATAAAGTCGATGGACACGCTAGCTAGCGTCATCAGGCAGACATCACAGAGATATTCAGGAAGATCAAAGTTTACTGGCTTACAGAAAGCACGGGACAGGAAGATGGCGGTTCAAGAGGAGCAAAAGATTCTTTTAAATTAAGCCCATCACGGCAACTACAGGGGAGGATCTGGAAGAGGCAGGGCACCCAGAGGCTCCCGCAACTATAAACGATGAAAGACGGGTTCGGAACGACTGGATTCTTCCACCCCCAGCCGTTCCAGTACAACCATCACAAGTGGGTGAACGCCTTCAACTGCACTGGGAGAACTGGGGAATTCTACAGGATCCATATGTCTCCAACATCCTACAACACAGATATCGAATCCAACTACAGGCCACGCCTCCGCTTACAGTCAACCCTCACAAGTTCGACTTCCAGGCTCAACAACTACCAAAGTTATGAGAAGCTGTTTCATCTCTCCTAACCAAGCAGGCCATAGAAGTACTGGATCAAGTAAACATCGAACCAGGCTTGTACTCCCCAGTTTTCCTAGTGCCCAAGAAAAACTCCAAGGAACTCCATCTACAACATGAGCACGTTCAACAGAGATTATCTACGCAAACCGCCAACGTTTCGCATGATACATCTACCTCAACTACGGCACCTAGTTCGTCCCATGGACTACATGGCCAGTATAGATCTGCAGGATGCTTATCTACATATCCCGATACATCCCGAATCCAGGAAATACCTACGGTTTACACTAGACGGGCTGCATTACCAATGGAGAGTACTGCCATTGGGAATATCATCGGCCCCCTGGTTGTTCACAAGAGTAATGAAACCTATCGTCACTTACCTACATCGTCAAGGGCTACGCAGTGCGTTCTACCTCGACGACGGGATTCAAGTAGATCAAGATCCACAGCGTCTCAAACTACAGTTAAACTTCATCATCAAGCTACTAACGCAGCTAGGATGGTTAGTAAATCTACTCAAGTCGGACCTAGAACCTAAGCAAGATCTGCAATTTCTAGGCATTCGATTTCTCACGACACAGAACTGTATCGTCGTACCAGAGGACCGATGGCTCAAGATCCAACAGACCACCCCACAAGCCTTACTCTCTCCTCTACCACTACGACAATGGCAGAGTCTGTTGGGTCTCCTCACGTCAGCCCAAGACATGACAGTCAGAGGCAGACTACAGTTACATCCGTTACAGGTCCTCATCAACGCTCATCTCGATGACCTACAACCATTCAGTCTACCGAAGCACATCAGACCTCATCTACTATGGTGGACCAGGAGGTCGAATGTCTGTGAAGGCATCTATTTAACAGAGCGAATTCAAAACCCATCTCTATGTAGGCAGCGTGGCTCCAAGGTTGGGGAGCTCATCTACCAGCCAACAGGGCGGCATCAGGGTTATGGAACCAGCAAGAGAGCAAGCTGCACATAAACATGCTAGAAATGAAAGCAGTAATCAGCCCTACTACATTGGAGCACCATTCTACAGAATCGCATCTAATGATTCACACCGACAACTCAACAGTGGCGTTTTATATAAACAAACAAGGCTCAAGCGAGATCATTGAACCTATTGACTCTATGCTTTCAACTTTTCGATCTAATCGGCGATCTCAACATACATGTCAGAGCATGTCACATTCCTGGAGCCAAGAATGTACTAGTAGGCGCACTCTCTCGGCCACATCTACCGTCACCCGACAGAATGGATGCTCCATACAGAAATCTTTGCACAGATTATCAAGGAAATAGGAGCTCCGCTAGTAGACCTATTAAGCCACTTGCTTCAACAATCAGCTAACAACATTACATTATCACCAGTCCCAGATCCACAAGCGTGGGCAGCGGACGCACTAAGCATATCCTGGGAAGGCCTCAGCGGCGTGCAGCGTTTCCGCCGCCAGCTAATTCCAAAGGTGTTACAGAAAATCAGACAAACTCAGAGCCTCCAACTGATCTTGGTGGCCCCCCACTGGCCAGCGAGCGTGGTTTTACCATTCTAATTCAAGAAATCGGACAACCAATACTACAACTACCAAAGCTCGAATCTACTAGTTCATCCTCACACCAAACAAAGCGCCACGAAACCCAGAAGCATTCCAACTTCACGTATGGACTGTATTAAAGTGTGTCTAAACAAGAGAGGTTATTCAGCCAGGCGAGCGAAGCAGTCAGCTTGCTTTCACGCAACTCTGGCGCAACTTGTATGACAACAAGTGGCACAGTTTTGAGACATGCAGCTGTTAAAAGGGATTTACAGCTAGAAATGCTACACATCCACAAGTGGCTGACTACCTTTGTTACCTACGACAAACTAAACATCTAAAAGGCTCGACATTGTCAACATATCTTGCAGCTCTAAAATCAGTGGTAACTTTGAGAACGGGTGTCAAGTTAACTAAGACGCCAGAGTTACTGGCCTTGCTACGTTCATTCCGATTGGAGGATCAGAAACAGAGATTTCGCGCTCCAGCATGGGATCTAAATGTAGTGCTCCAACACCTCACAAGTGAGGCCTATGAACCACTGGAATCAACATCGTTTGAATTTCTGACACAGAAAACATTGTTCCTGTTATCCCTAGCAACGGCAGCCAGGATGTCAGAAATTCACGCTCTAGATTATGAGAGAACACGTTTCGATGACAATCAAAACATAGTGCATATGGGACTGCGATGGGACTTTATCGCCAAGAATCAATTGCCTTGTCAACCAGACAGATTATTCCATGTCCCTGCACTTTCCTCAATTCTCGGACCTCATGATACGCTTGACCTATCATTATGCCCAGTGAGAGCACTCAAAATCTATCTACAACGATCCAAAAGCGAAGGCTGACGACAACTCAAAGCGGTTATTCATCCCTCTATCGACAGCGACTCAGACTGAAGTCTCTTGTACCCGCGATATCGATATGGATCAGAACTGTCATACTTACGTGCCTACAAGGCTGCAGGACTCGACCCTCCAAGAGCATCTAATCCCCATGAAATCAGAGCACTGGCTTCGACACTCGCTCTACACGGAAATTGCTTGTTGAATACCATTATGGAGGGCTGCTTTTGGAAATCCGACATGGTGTTTGCTAACCACTATCTGAGAGATATCAACACCGAGGACGTCTCAGGTATTCACCATTTCGGTCCCATGGTCCTCGCACAGCAGTTGACAGTCCCTCGTAGACAATGAGACATAGTCTCACGAGATTATTCTGTATATATCATACCAGTATTATCTAGCTTATAACTCTCTCACGGAGTTTTGTGCTAATTATATACATATCTTAAGTCTACATTAGTCTTAAGCCCAGTACTGATGTTACATGTACATTGGGTCGCTTCTCCACTTTGGAGTTAAACTTTTATACTATTATTATTATTATCATATTATCTAAATATTGTAGTACCCCATCTATGGCAGCTGGTAGAACTTATGTATTATAGCAGCAGGAATTATCTTAATTACAGTGCCATTATGAAGTTCCGTGAGGGGGTTATTACATATATAAATCACTAATTATTTAAATCCAAAGTATTCTGTTTCCCACCTCCGTTTCCGTAGGATTCTACAAGCAAAAGAGCATGAGTCAGGATAAGGAAAAATATGTAATTTTCTGAATAAAATTGATATTTTATACTTATCCTGACTCATGAGGTAAGCCCTCCCATCCTCCCCACATAACACTTTGGATTTCCCTGTAAATTCAAGTGTTGGGCTCGTTAAACAGGAGAGAGTGAAGCATGTGGGAAGAGGTGGCGCCTCCTTTCCCGCGCATTTCGGAAAGGGAAGCAACTCTTGGTGAGTACTAATTAGTGATTTTACATTGAAGGGAGCTTCAATTAGGGAGATACAAGTGTTCCACTATGTTCGCAAGAAGAAGAAGACAAGCAAAAGAGCATGAGTCAGGATAAGTATAAAATATCAATTTTATTCAGAAAATTACATTTTCTATTTCCGACAGTACTTTAGTTTGATCAAACAGCCTGCTTGATCAGCTCTTACAGTGACTAACATGCAACAATGTTGTGATTGGCTTACACTCGCCTTGGTAATGCTCTCAAACAACATGTCTGCTGGTGAAAAAGTACAAAGGGACAGACACTTTTTTCAACAGCTCTCCACAAAAAACAACATGCAGTGATGTGAACACTGATCCTAAGGGCGATCTATTGAAATCATACAGCTCCTAGGTAGTGTAGGAGTCATGCATGTCCATTTATGTGAGGTATTGAAATCAGGCTGTATATATCTCAGGGGCATACAATGTACCCTACCCACTGCATGAAATTGTGCATTAACCCAACCACTGGCTGACATTGAGGCAATGCTCAGAGATGACGGCCCTTACGGCTGTAGTACAAGTACTCCGCAAAAAAAGAAATGCAAAAGCAGAAAAATTGGTACTACCTGACAGAGTTTTGCTAACATTTTGACAAAATGAATACCAAGGATTAATTTCTTATGTCTTCGTGCATCGGGAGTCATTTGTTTGGGTAGAAGTTAGTCCCGGGTGAACATTACTGAAATAGGGGAGGAAATGCAGAAAACACAACCACGTGGGAGGGAGCATGGCGGCGGAACCAACCAACTTGACATGAATGTGCAACATTTTAGATCATTGGCTGGTATCAAGGACACAGAGTATGGCCATAACAGTAATGGAAAAATGTTTGGTCTAGTATCAAGTCACGTTTCTTGCTTTCCATTCAGACAGAAGACGTGTTTACAGATGTTGGGGTGGGGTGGGGGTGGGGGATGTTATATTTTATGCTCAAAACTGTACACAGAACTGTATGCAGAGTATATTACAAACATTGTCGTGCAAGAACCATTACCATTTGTGACATGTAAACTGAGTACTGATTGGTCCGAGGACTTGCGGGCTTCCCTGTCCCAGGGTTCAGACAGTCACTTGATTAGTTGATTAAATGCAGTGTCTACCCTGCTGAGCTGTGATTCATGGAGCTTGAAAAACAGGGAGTTCAAGTCTGTGAAGTATTGACTAACTGTTACCAAAACGGTGCTTGTTTTAGATTGTTTGGCTTCATTTAGAGTAGAACTCCTTCATTCTTTGCTTTTTTATACGTAATGTTGAATTTATTTGTTTTCTCCAAATTCACAGTGACACGCAAGAGACATGTCACTTCTTATTTTGCAGCGGTCAATGAGAAAGACTTTCCCAACAAGCCAAGGAACTTGACCTATAGCCGAGAACTCATCAATGACACATACATCTTCCGTCTCAGCTGGCTCCTGCCTAAAGGATGTAAGTAGCATGGGATTTCCTACCTAGTTTCTACAGGTGTGGAGGAACGATGAAGCTGTGGGCCCTTATGTATGTGTCGACTTTGACCATGTGAACTCATGGATTAAGAGGTGTCAAACTCAAAATTGACATCCAAGTCCCATCTGCATGTACAGGGTGAGTGTCATGTGTGTGTAAAGGGTGACTGACAGCTTACTGTACAGAGTGACTGACAGGTGACTGTACAGGGTGACTGTCAGGTGAGTGTACAGGTTGACTGACAAGTGAGTGTACAGGTTGACTGACAGGTGAGTGTACAGGATGACTGACAGGTGACTGTACAAGGTGACTATCAGGTGAGTGTACAGGTTGACTGACAGGTGAGTGTACAGGGTGACTGACAGGTGAGTTTACAGGATGACTGTCAGGTGAGTGTACAGGTTGACTGACAGGTGAGTGTACAGGGTGAATGTCAGGTAAGTGTACAGGTTGACTGACAAGTGAGTGTACAGGGTGAATGTCAGGTGAGTGTACAGGGTGAATGCCAGGTGAGTGTACAGGATGACTGACAGGTGAGTGTACAGGGTGAATGCCAGGTAACTGTACAGGGTGACTGACAGGTGAGTGTACAGGTTGACTGACAAGTGAGTGTACAGGTTGACTGACAGGTGAGTGTACAGGATGACTGTCAGGTGAGTGTACAGGGTGAATGCCAGGTAACTGTACAGGTGACTGACAGGTGAGTGTACAGGTTGACTGACAAGTGAGTGTACAGGTTGACTGACAGGTGAGTGTACAGGATGACTGTCAGGTGAGTGTACAGGGTGAATGTCAGGTGAGTGTACAGGGTGACTGTACAGGATGACTGTACAGGATGACTGACAGGTGACTGTACAGAGTGACTGACAGGTAACTACAGGGTGAATGTCAGGTGAGTGTACAGGGTGACTGTACAGGATGACTGTCAGGTGAGTGTACAGGGTGACTGTACAGGATGAGTGTACAGGGTGACTGACAGGTGAGTGTACAGGGTGAATGTCAGGTGAGTGTACAGGGTGAATGTCAGGTGAGTGTACAGGGTGACTGACAGGTGAGTGTACAGGGTGACTGACAGGTGAGTGTACAGGGTGACTGACAGGTGAGTGTACAGGGTGAATGTCAGGTGAGTGTACAGAGTGACTGACAGGTAACTGCACAGGGTGAATGTCAGGTGGGTGTACAGGATGACTGACAGGTGAGTGTACAGGTTGACTGACAGGTGAATGTACAGGGTGACTGACAGGTGAGTGTACAGGGTGACTGACAGGTGAGTGTACAGGATGACTGTCAGGTGAGTGTACAGGATGACTGACAGGTGAGTGTACAGGGTGACTGACAGGTGAGTGTACAGGGTGACTGACAGGTGAGTGTACAGGGTGACTGTCAGGTGAGTGTACAGGGTGACTGACAGGTGAGTGTACAGGGTGACTGACAGGTGAGTGTACAGGGTGACTGACAGGTGAGTATACAGGGTGACTGACAGGTGAGTGTACAGGGTGACTGACAGGTGAGTGTACAGGGTGACTGACAGGTGAGTGAACCAATGATCATGAACTACTCTTCAAAATGTCATTAAATACATCTCTGTTTGGAACTGTTACATGATATGTTCTGCAGCACATGAGCACAATGCACTATATCTGAGACCCTGTCCTAATGCTCTTCAGTTTGTTCGATGGTTGTAGAGTATGTGAGTAAAGTCTTGTCATAGTTGATATAGGTTAATGTTTAGTTCTTGCAATATGGTAAAGCCGAGGTAAAGAACTTGCTTAGTGGAGATAAGGATTGACTTGAAGGTAACAGCTGAAACACTGAAATGGAAATTATAATTAAGTAAGGAGGATTATGTGAATATTGATTTTGACTTAGTGTTTGAAGAAGGGATTATGACAGGTTTTACCATCTTTTACCATTGGCACCGATTAAGGCCCTGGTGTGGATAAGGCAAGGCGATGCATCTGTCTTCTGTATGTTATATGGCAGAGCTTCCAAAAGGACACATCACTTTATGGTTTCATGTTTCTTCATTCTTCTGGTTGATGGAACTTTCCTGGGAATATTAGGAAGAGATTATCCAGGAAGTTGTCAGAGAAGGATTATTCAAAGTGACAGTGATAGTGACTGCTGTATCTCAGGGCAAAGGTGCATTTCACTAATGGAGGAATTAATATTGGTTCAGCAACAGAGGTGTTCATACCGCTGGTGATGTGGTATGTGTCATCAAGACTTGAGTGAAATATAGGAGTGTTCCTGGCTGCTGATGCTGTGGCTTGACGGAGGGGCAGTGGACATAATATTTTTTTAAATATCAGACATTAGAGATAGGTATAGGCTCTTGTTGGATTTTTGCCACTCACTCACTCACTCACTTTCTCTTAAAATTCAAGGTGCCCAGGTCAAGGTTAAAAATATTGTACTACCTGAAATGATAATAAGCAGATCACTATAATCAGATTACTGAACAGCAGGAGGTAATATATAGAAACTCCTTTTCAGTTAAAAATAGGCTGTAATAGATTGGAGTTTCTGTGTCAGGTTTTCCGGTGATGGTAATTAACTTTGCTGTAATATATTCCATCAGGGATGCCGTTTATATGCAAATGGAATCTTTCCTCTCCACTGAGTCCTAATGACAAAAAAACATAAATATCACTTTTCTAGGATTAGAAATGTTTTATATTGCACTAACTAAACACAAAGTCATATGATCTATAGACTATTACTTTCAGCCCTATTTTCATGATGATGATATGTAGATTTCAGTCCAAAACAATTTCACAACTACAGAACAGTAGTTTTTGCAGAACAACATTTTGTTAATGTATAATTTTCCTCACGTAACTTACTATAACAGCTATTGCTAGTTTTGAAACCCCCAATGCCACAGTAGCCTGTCTGTACAAAAGTTGGAATACTCAAAGCTAGGAAAGGGTTGTAGGGAGATGAAAAGTAGAAAAATACTGTATAAACATGTTGCATGTTTATTAGAAGGCTGTTGTCAGTGACATTAGAGGTACAACAGAAGACATCTTAATATACAGGTATAAAATATGCATCAACAGTTTCAAATTTTATAGAACTTAATAGATGACGAATTTGATGAAAGTGAAAGTTGGATATTATATCATATGAAGCGGAACAAATCAAACCGGATTCAACACAACAATGTCTTGTTATTTTTATAAACATTCATGGAATACACACAAATATTCATATAATTAAGTCAGTATGATTGCCTATTTGAAATTTCACAACATCAATGATCTGGAAGTTCAGGCCTGTTGAAATTGGAATTTGTGAGCAGTTTATTGCAAAAATATTTCAGTCTCATAAAACCCTAACCCATCAGTTACGTATGTGATGTCTAAAAGTGATATCACTGTAAGGCAGAATGTCATATCTTGGTAAAAAAACGATTGAAATACTATATTGGTAACATATATAACTGAACAGGCTACACTTACACTGAATATCAAATGGCATAATGGTGTAAGCAGATCCCCCACGTAATAGGTCCAAGGGACATTTTAGTTTCTTACATTGGATCCGAGTTCTCTTAGACGCTGAGTTAAGAGGTGCTATTTCTGTGATGATCTAATGTAGGTTTCTACATCAAGAACCCTGTGTTCATGAACACTACATAATCGACACCTCAACTTTCAACACCTTGAACCTACAGCTTCCATAATTAAACATTTCATCATTTACAGATACTTAATATTCTGTCTTTGCCTGGCTGGCAGGCTGGTAACATGCAGGATATGTAGACAAAGCAAGAGTCGTTTGTGGCTGTACAGTGTTGTCAAGTTTTTCCCTGTATGCTATTTCCAAACATTGTCAAAGAAGGTAGGTTCTGCAGAAGACCCACCTTTTGATAGGGACACTGAGCTTTTTAATATTTAAGAAGATATTTTTAACTTCTTAAAAACAATAATAGTGAGTGAGTGAGTTTAGTTATATGCCACACTCAGCAATATTCTGCGGATTCTGTTTACTAAATATTTATTGCAGCTTGATAAATATTCCACATCCATCCATGCATCATCCTACGATGACATTAATATGGATGTCTGGTATTGAAAAATGTTTGGGCACTGTAAACTACTGTGCCAGTCTGCAACATTATGTCAGTGTGGGACCCATTTCGGCTGATCTTCCTGGCATTCAACTCCTTGATGTTGGCTTCAAAAATTATTAACTTACATTTGATAATGTATTAAAGACATTAACATTTCTGATGTTTTGCATGTGTTTTTTGTGTAAATATAACAGATGAAAATGTATGTATGGTCATAGTAAACTAACTGACACAATCTGAAAGTCTGATAAAAGGTTGCTCATAAAACTCGTTCCACTGTTGCTACGCAACACAAGTTCTGAACAATTTTAGAGCTTGTTCATGTACACAGGAGCCCAGTCAAGCTTGATGATATTTATAAAAACATTTTGTTTTTTATCACGGTGGCACAGATGGCTCAAATGTCTTGGGAACAAATCCTAAATCACAGTGCAACTTTTCCAATCCCTTCAAGAATCTGTACAATGTAACAATTATGATGGATATGCAACCTATTTGTAACAATATATGTGATGTTACGTATGTTGTAATAAAGAAGTTGTACATACATAGAACTAACTCCCTTGTCCATCACACCAACTTCTAAATGCCACTTTTATGTGTGTACTGTGTATTGATTAACAGTAGCACATCACAGCATTGGACGCCATGTCACCAGCATGGCCAACACAGGTCAGGTTTTGAGATTTTCTCTCTCTCTGCTGGGGGACAAGCCTCTTTGTCACCCTCTGGCCAACACTTCTCAATCAACCAAAGTCAAAGAGATTCCTCGCAACCTGGTGACACTTAAGAAAGTAAGATACTTTAGGCTTGGTTTACAGATTAAAAAACAGTTTGTTAGGTTGGGAATGAGGGGGGAAAATAATAAGAAAAAAAGGGAATATGGAGACGTTATTTGCACACTTGAGTATGTCGTGGTGTTACAATTTGTGTGATTGTCTTTTGTAAAATATAAAATAGTTTCAGGGAATATTTGAAAGGTCTAATGTGCTTTTTTAAATCCTTTTTTTTCATTTTCTTTGTTTTTTAAAAACAATTTTAACCCCCCACTTTCTTCACATTTCGGGTTGGCGGATCCGTAAACCAAGTACTGTATATGACTGTAGATAAGCCGACCCCATAGATAAGCCAACACCTTAACTTTACCCTTAAAATCAGTGTCAAAATGGTATGTTTCGTACATAAGCCAAGCCCCAGTGATGGGGTCCTAATCCTGGCAAACACAGACCACAGACAACTGGCAGTTACTAATAATTATAACTTAGGTCCGCATTATACAAAGAATACACAATCATATTGCGTCTACTCACGCATCGAAATGAAGTGTAGTTGACAGAAAATGGATAATATATTTTGTTTCATTAAATATCATACTTATTGTAGCTGGACGATCACATGTCAACAAACTGGCTTGCTTATTCTACCCCATTCCATGTGCGTACAACCACGATAGCCAATTTCACATCATATTATAAAATAAAGGCCTTATGGATAACAACTTCATTATAGATGATGCGACGTTTCAGTATAGATTCTTATACCCATGTATAATATATCATCATATATAATATAGAAGTTGTTATCTATAAAGTATCTTACTTTCTTATTACTCACCATCTTGTCAAATGCCAATCAAACAGATAATCCAGTGACGCCTCGTGTCAGCAAGAGTTTCACAAGGAGTTTCCTCAGCTGTTATGCAATCAGTTCAATCATCCACCTTGTATGACTTAAAGTGGAACCGATTCCAGTGGTGGGGGGTCCAGTCTGGAACTGCTTGTGATCCGTGCCTATGGTAGCAGAACTTCTGCTCCATCTCAGGAAGGATCAGCATCTTCTACATGACACTCTAGCTGGATATTGTTCCACAATAGCATCTGTCCTCACCTAACAGGGAATTCATATTGGAGATGACACAATACTTACCAGCAGGCTCCATCCCTCTGACAATGGTATGGGATTTATCAGATGTCTTGTCAGCATTATTGCATCATCCTTTTGAACTTATGGAAAAAAACATCCTTGGCACATTTTCATGGATGACTACTTTCCTTATAGCATAAGCTATGGCTTTAAGGATTTTAGAACTGCATGCCTTGGATGTATGCTTAGTCACATCTTTTTACGCCCCATCTAGAGTGGTAATTAGAGTATTGCAAGAGTTCCTGGCCAAGGATCAAAAGTCATCAATGGCACCTCTAGGACAACGAGCATCCACTTTCACAGCTCTAGTTTCTACTCTGGATCGTGACCTACCAGACAGGGTCCTATGTCCAGTAAGAGCTCTAATATTGTACGACACCACCAGAAACACTGTTAACTGGAAATGACATCATAGTTCACCCTTGTAATAAATACAGCAGCAAGCAGGATTCTCACGTGTTGTCACAACAACCAAACGCAAGTCTAATTGTCTGATCAGGTAACATTTAGTCTTGATTCTTTAGGGTTGTCTTCCTCACTTGTGTTGGGGGCCGACCCTTCCATCCTCAAAGAATCCCGCAGTACCTTACTGAAAGTACCCAAGAAACATTTGAGGTTTTCCCCTCATGATAGGTGAAAGAATTCCCTCAGACAGTGCAGAGTACCACGTGGAAGAAAGAAAAAACAAATCATTGGACTTAAAGGTTTTTTATGCCAGCTAAAATTCAGAAAGTAGTTCAGGAAAAGGGCAAATTGATGCCTTTTAAAGGAATCCTTGTCATAAAGACCATACATGTTTGACTTTGAGTGAGTGAGTGCGTTAGGTTTTACGCTACTTTTAGCAATATTCCAGCAATATTATGACAGGGGACACCAGAAATGGGCTTCACACCATGTGGGGAATTGAACCCGGGGCTTTGGCGTGACGAGCAAAAGCTTAAACCACTGGGCTACCCCAACCACCCCTGTTTGACTATAATATGTTAACATATTGTTTTCACAATTGGAAAAGCAAGACCACAGAAATCATCCCGTGGTGACTCATCAGACTGTTCCACACATAAAGAAGAACTGGCAATATGTCTATATATCAAATGTGCTATACAGCCTATACTTATGCATTAGATATATGTTTTATCATAAACAATCAAGATGACATGATATTAAAATTGATTATTCCTGGAAATTGAATAGTATCAGATACAATCACTTAGAATGATTGCATTAAGTTTTTTGTAATGTAAAGTAATATTTAACTGAGACAAAAGGTTGCTTGAGACACTGTGTCTACATCTGATTCGGTTTTCCCGGCTTATGAGGACTCTGCACATAGTAATCTGAAACAGTGTATGTAACATAGAGCCTTGTAGACTGATGCTATAACCGGTCTGTGTAATCATGGTAGTAATCTGAAACAGTGTATGTAACATAGAGCCATGTAGACTGATGCTGTAACCGGTCTGTGTAATTATGGTAGTAATCTGAAACAGTGTATGTAAAATAGAGCCTTGTAGACTGATGCTGTAACCGGTCGGTTTAATTATAGTAGTAATCTGAAACAGTGTATGTAAAATAGAGCCTTGTAGACTGATGCTGTAACCGATCTGTGTAATTATGGTAGTAATCTGAAACAGTGTATGTAACATAGAGCCTTGTAGACTGATGCTGTAACCGCTCTGTGTAATTATGGTAGCAATCTGAAACAGTGTATGTAACATAGAGCCTTGTAGACTGATGCTATAACCGGTCTGTGTAATTATGGTAGTAATCTGAAACAGTGTATGTAACATAGAGCCTTGTAGACTGATGCTATAACCGGTCTGTGTAATTATGGTAGCAATCTGAAACAGTGTTTGTAACATAGAGCCTTGTAGACTGATGCTATAACCCGTCTGTGTAATTATGGTAGTAATCTGAAACAGTGTATGTAAAATAGAGCCTTGTAGACTGATGCTGTAACCGGTCTGTGTAATTATGGTAGTAATCTGAAACAGTGTATGTAAAATTGAGCCTTGTAGACTGATGCTGTAACCGGTCTGTGTAATTATGGTAGTAATCTGAAACAGTGTATGTAACATAGAGCCTTGTAGACTGATGCTGTAACCGGTCTGTGTGATTATGGTAGTAATCTGAAACAGTGTATGTAACATAGAGCCTTGTAGACTGATGCTGTAACCGGTCTGTGTAATTATGGTAGTAATCTGAAACAGTGTATGTAAAATCGAGCCTTGTAGACTGATGCTGTAACCGGTCTGTGTAATTATGGTAGTAATCTGAAACAGTGTATGTAACATAGAGCCTTGTAGACTGATGCTGTAACCGGTCTGTGTAATTATGGTAGTAATCTGAAACAGTGTATGTAACATAGAGCCTTGTAGACTGATGCTGTAACCGGTCTGTGTAATTATGGTAGTAATCTGAAACAGTGTATGTAACATAAGGCCTTGTAGACTGATGCTGTAACCGGTCTGTGTAATTATGGTAGTAATCTGAAACAGTGTATGTAACATAGAGCCTTGTAGACTGATGCTGTAACCGGTCTGTGTAATTATGGTAGTAATCTGAAACAGTGTATGTAACATAGAGCCTTGTAGACTGATGCTGTAACCGGTCTGTGTAATTATGGTAGTAATCTGAAACAGTGTATGTAACATAGAGAGACTGATGCTGTAACCGGTCTGTGTAATTATGGTAGTAATCTGAAACAGTGTATGTAACATAGAGCCTTGTAGACTGATGCTGTAACCGGTCTGTGTAATTATGGTAGCAATCTGAAACAGTGTATGTAACATAGAGCCTTGTAGACTGACTGATGCTGTAATCGGTGTGTGTAATTATGGTAGTAATCTGAAACAGTGTATGTAAAATTGAGCCTTGTAGTCTGATGCTGTAACCGGTCTGTGTAATTATGGTAGCAATCTGAAACAGTGTATGTAAAATCGAGCCTTGTAGACTGATGCTGTAACCGGTCTGTGTAATTATGGTAGTAATCTGAAACAGTGTATGTAAAATAGAGCCTTGTAGACTGATGCTGTAACCGGTCTGTGTAATTATGGTAGTAATCTGAAACAGTGTATGTAACATAGAGCCTTGTAGACTGATGCTGTAACCGGTCTGTGTAATTATGGTAGTAATCTGAAACAGTGTATGTAACATAGAGCCTTGTAGACTGATGCTGTAACCGGTCTGTGTAATTATGGTAGCAATCTGAAACAGTGTATGTAACATAGAGCCTTGTAGACTGATGCTGTAACCGGTCTGTGTAATTATGGTAGTAATCTGAAACAGTGTATGTAACATAGAGCCTTGTAGACTGATGCTGTAACCGGTCTGTGTAATTATGGTAGTAATCTGAAACAGTGTATGTAACATAGAGCCTTGTAGACTGATGCTGTAACCGGTCTGTGTAATTATGGTAGTAATCTGAAACAGTGTATGTAAAATAGAGCCTTGTAGACTGATGCTGTAACCGGTCTGTGTAATTATGGTAGTAATCTGAAACAGTGTATGTAACATAGAGCCTTGTAGTCTGATGCTGTAACCGGTCTGTGTAATTATGGTAGTAATCTGAAACAGTGTATGTAACATAGAGCCTTGTAGACTGATGCTGTAACCGGTCTGTGTAATTATGGTAGTAATCTGAAACAGTGTATGTAACATAGAGCCTTGTAGACTGATGCTATAACCGGTCTGTGTAATTATGGTAGCAATCTGAAACAGTGTATGTAACATAGAGCCTTGTAGACTGATGCTGTAACCGGTCTGTGTAATTATGGTAGTAATCTGAAACAGTGTATGTAAAATAGAGCCTTGTAGACTGATGCTGTAACCGGTCTGTGTAATTATGGTAGTAATCTGAAACAGTGTATGTAAAATAGAGCCTTGTAGACTGATGCTGTAACCGGTCTGTGTAATTATGGTAGTAATCTGAAACAGTAACATAGAGCCTTGTAGACTGATGCTATAACCGGTCTGTGTAATTATGGTAGTAATCTGAAACAGTGTATGTAACATAGAGCCTTGTAGACTGATGCTGTAACCGGTCTGTGTAATTATGGTAGCAATCTGAAACAGTGTATGTAACATAGAGCCTTGTAGACTGATGCTATAACCGGTCTGTGTAATTATGGTAGCAATCTGAAACAGTGTATGTAACATAGAGCCTTGTAGACTGATGCTGTAACCGGTCTGTGTAATTATGGTAGTAATCTGAAACAGTGTATGTAACATAAGGCCTTGTAGACTGATGCTATAACCGGTCTGTGTAATTATGGTAGCAATCTGAAACAGTGTATGTAACATAGAGCCTTGTAGACTGATGCTGTAACCGGTCTGTGTAATTATGGTAGTAATCTGAAACAGTGTATGTAACATAGAGCCATGTAGACTGATGCTGTAACCGGTCTGTGTAATTATGGTAGTAATCTGAAACAGTGTATGTAACATAGAGCCTTGTAGACTGATGCTATAACCGGTCTGTGTAATTATGGTAGCAATCTGAAACAGTGTATGTAACATAGAGCCTTGTAGACTGATGCTGTAACCGGTCTGTGTAATTATGGTAGTAATCTGAAACAGTGTATGTAAAATAGAGCCTTGTAGACTGATGCTGTAACCGGTCTGTGTAATTATGGTAGCAATCTGAAACAGTGTATGTAACATAGAGCCTTGTAGACTGATGCTATAACCGGTCTGTGTAATTATGGTAGTAATCTGAAACAGTGTATGTAACATAGAGCCTTGTAGACTGATGCTGTAACCGGTCTGTGTAATTATGGTAGCAATCTGAAACAGTGTATGTAAAATCGAGCCTTGTAGACTGATGCTGTAACCGGTCTGTGTAATTATGGTAGTAATCTGAAACAGTGTATGTAAAATAGAGCCTTGTAGACTGATGCTGTAACAGGTCTGTGTAATTATGGAAATATTGAAGTATGTTGTAGTCAGTCCTGATGACCTGTGAATCGTCCAGTCATCAGCCACTTCAAATTACTGTCAGACTTAGGTCCTCAGATTCCAGGTTATCTGAATTCCTGTAGCTGTATGATATAAAGTTGTGTTAGTGACAAGGAACTACCTTCATGTCAGTGGTTGTATCCTTTGTCATTAGTTTGTGGCATAGTGCCAACCATTGCATCAGTCTCAAGCTGCATTCACAGATAAATATTCAGTGTTTTGACTAGTACAATGGTTTATTGATTTTGATACAGGAGACATCTACAATAATATTTTCGTTGCATGATGATTTATACTCTGAATTGATTGACCATTTTATGAATTAATAACCTGGACCCTTTAAAATTCTCTACTATTTTTCCATTTGTCACATGAGTGGTAGACATGTTTTTAGTTTGTTTGTTTCGTGTTTAAAGCTGCACTCAGCAATTTTCTAGTTATATTGGCGGCAGTCTGTAAATAATCGTGTCTGGACCAGACAATCAAGTGATCAACATCATGGGCATCAATCTTCACAATTGGGGTATGATGACATGTGTCAACCAAGTCAGCCAGCCTGACCACATGGTCACATTAGTCGTCTCTTACGACAAGCGTGGCTTGAAGACCAATTCTAACCCAGAATCATTCATGGGCTACATGTTTATTAAATAAAGCTGTATGAGATGTATATTGTGACATCATTGTGACATTTTCTTCTGATGAAGCTATCAAATTGGCCCATGATAGAATCAAATCCATCTACTGAGGTATTGTCTACAAACAGTCAATAGAAATGACATTATTCCACATGCCTAGTTTAGATATTTACCGATGACTATCGTCCTCGTGGTTTGGTAGACTGTCAGTTTTACCTGAAGTCATGGCGATATTTACCTTGTAGCATCAGTCTACAAGGCTCTATGTTACATACACTGTTTCAGATTACTACCATAATTACCGATATCCCAAAGATAATGCTGAGTCCTGCAGAATACTGAGATCTGTTTTTGTGTCAACATCGACAGATTCATGGGAAGAGTTTTAGTTTGACATGTGTCATTTTCTGAATAAAATATTAGGCAAAACATGTAACCTTTTCATTCAATCTAAGATGACCATCTGGGCCCGGTTGTTCAATACTCGGTTATCTTAACCCCCGGTTAACTCCTAACTGCCGGTTAAATCCTTAACCGTCCGTTAGCTAACCGAACGTTAAATATGCGTTGTTCGAAACATGGTTATCCATGCCGTTAGCTAACGTCACCGTCAAAGTTAACAGTGTGGTTAACGTCACTGGTTAGCGTCCATATATCCCACAATTCTGTGTTCTGTTTACTTCCTGTTTGTCAAAAATGGAAATGCAAAATGTCGCCTGCACCGCAAGGAAAAAGAGAAGTCGAAATTTCTCTGCTGACAAGGAGAATGTAATCCAATCAATGGTTGAGGCCAACTGGTCTTTGCTATTGATAAACATTCCACCAAAGTTACAAAGAAACGTAAAAACACCTCATGGTGAGAGATTGTAAAAGAGGTGAATGCTAAGGGGGTAGCTCCGAGGTCTTTGATGGAGGTGAGAGAGAAATGGACAAACATGAATCGGAAGGCAAAGAAACAGTACACTGAACACAGAATTCAGTCAAGGAAGACCGGCGGAGGACCACCTCCGCCTGAGATGAGTCAGGCAACCAGCCGCATCATCGACATGATGCGTGACTCAGCAAGTTTTGACGGCGTCCCAGACGGCCTCGAGACAGAGTGTAGGTTTCAATAAATCACCAAACAATAAATGATGAAGTAGTTTACTTCGACAACAATGAAGTTATATGCCCTGTTAAATAATTTTAGTAAATGAGTAAATACGTAAAATAAAGTGAAGCTGGTACATCATAATTGCACCTACGTATCGATGTTCATAATCTATCTATTTAACAAAGGCCATTGGCAATTACGAAAAGTGAAATGTAGGCCTATATGAAAATGGGACATAAAAATCATTTTAACACTCACAGTACCTCAGGTTGAAATAGGACAACAAACCACGTGGTAATGTTTATAATCTAGATCTATTTTTACTGTCGACCTTGAACTTGACACCATATATGGTATAATCTGGATCTAGGTTTCGATTTTGAAACAACATTTTCATCAAAGTTACGTGATGTACGACCTAGGCCTGCATATCACTCACATCAGAAATAGATATATACATGCACATTGATGTTTGGTTTATTTTCCTACACATCAGTTGCCAGAGCAATGTTTATGCTAATAAGGTTTTCGTCAATTTATACCGTATATAGACATTTCATAAGATGCTTTTGTGTTTAATTTGCCTCAATAACAATCGAAGAATGACAAGGAAATTAAGGTCTATTGCTGTAATGATTAGTAAGAATATAATTAAAATCCATCCATGGGAAGGGGAGCTCGAAGAATTCAAATAATTCGTCAATATTGCCAATAAATCGTCCTGTTTAGATCTTCAATACTGCTCTGTCATAGTATTCTGTAGACAGCTCACAAAAATACATACACGTGTTGAAATAAATGTTACTGACCTTGATCATGGGACGGTTCTCTCCAAAAAAAACTGTAAAGTATCCATTTACATAGTTTTACAGTACCATGTGCATATGGCATTGAGTAACGACCCCATGGAGAGTACATTACAAGGGGGGATAACTCTTATACAGATTACTCTTTCACATATGCCATACGGAGTGCTGTCCCTTGTATACAAGATTTAACGCTTTTCAGGTATGTCTTATGTACCCGTTCAAAATTTAAATTTAATTGGAAACAAAGAATATTTCAAGAGAATTACTTCGTATTTACATATAGGAATATGTATATCATACCAAGTTATATGTTGAACTAACATAGATATCAAGGTATATTATATATTAATGTTGGTTCAACATTTAACATTATCAAGAAATGATATACACTTATATCAAGATCACTTTATGTTTAGATATTGATTGAAAATGTATTGTATTTTATAAACATCATCAGGTGATGAGGAGTGTGAAGCGACCCTCCCTACTGACACAGCTGCTGAGACGGCCACGTCCGAGTCTGCCATCGTGATGACGCCTAACCAGACTCCAGCTGTAGCCTCCACCAGCCAGACCCCAGCTGTAGCCTCCTCCAGCCAGACTCCAGCTGTAGCCTCCACCAGCCAGACCCCAGCTGTAGCCTCCACCAGCCAGACCTCAGCTGTAGCCTCCTCCAGCCAGACTCCAGCTGTAGCCTCCACCAGCCAGACCCAAGCTGTAGCCTCCACCAGCCAGACCTCAGCTGTAGCTTCCACCAGCCAGACCTCAGCTGTAGCTTCCACCAGCCAGACCCAAGCTGTAGCCTCCACCAGCCAGACCTCAGCTGTAGCCTCCTTCAGCCAGACCCAAGCTGTAGCCTCCACCAGCCAGACCCAAGCTGTAGCCTCCACCAGCCAGACCTCAGCTGTAGCCTCCACCAGCTAGACCCCAGATGTAGCCTCCACCAGCAACACTCCAGCTATAGCCTCCATTTCTCTGACCACAACTGTCTCCACACACTGGACAAGGAAGGAGCCAAGTTCATGTGAGAAGGTGTACGAGCTGCAGCAGCAAGTTCTTTCTGGAGAACGGAAGCTACAGGAGCTACAGACGCAGAAACTGCTTCTCCAAATAAAGGTGCTGGAAATGCAAGAGGGCAAACAAGTTTGCAAAGAGATGACACCATCCCAGATACTAATGTCACTAATGCAATAAGAAATTGGAAATAAATAAAGTTTTCGTTGTTGGGTAAAGAAATAAAGCTTTATTGTATTTCACATTGATCTTCTTGTGCTTTGTTAGTTGAATTTGAGTGAAAAATCAAGTAACAAGTATTATAAAAATGTACATAAGATATACAGATACCCAGGGTACCCGGTGAAATAAGTCATGAGACTATTAACCTTCTAGCGCCTAACAGGCAACTTGGGTTATCCGGGGTAGTAATGATCAGATTGTGAGCTTTGAGCCGGATATCTAGCCTGGAAAAGGCACGTTATAAATATTCTCATTATTATTATTTATCTCGATGCTGTCTAGAGGTTGCTGACAACCTGTCTGTGCTGTGTTACAATCAGCCTGACAAGAATGAGTGAGTTTGGTTTTACACCGCTTTTAGCAATATTCCACCAACATCACAGCTGGGGGACACCAGAAATGGGCTTCACACATTGTACCCATTTGGGGAATCAAACCCGGGTTGAGCCAACGTTTTACCCACTAGGCTACCCCACCGCCCCGCCTGACAAGAAGAAATCACCCTTTCAGCCTTTGGTGTGGAAAAGATCAGCATTGCATGCACTCCCATGAGCTTCACAACAGTGGGATAGAGAACTCCAGTCTGTGTGTGATTCAAGACCGATGGCATTATCAAATCTCCCAGTCTCATAGTCAAGCTTATTCCACACACTGTATCCATTTCCTCCTGCAGTGTCCCATATTTGATGGAGTGAATGGAGCATCAAAGCTCCTTGCATACAACCCTCATCAGTTTCTTCCCTGTACTTAAACCCAGGTTACTACATTTCTACTTGTCATCCAGTTCCAGTCTATGTTCACGTGCAGTTTTCCTCTGTGCTTGTAAATATTTCATTTGGATATATACTTTGAATAAGCCCCCAGGGTCTAATTTTGAGGGTAAAGTAGAAAAGGATTCGTATTCAGTGGGACTTTTATTCCATTTGTTATCTGAATAGTATAGAACCACCTCAGGTCCTTCTTTGGTCTACAGATGGAAAAATTAATATAATTATTTGTTCACGATGAAGCTAATCAAATATTAATCCTCTATGAACATGATGTACATTGCAATAACTAATGGGTGTGAATATATTGATTAACGTTTCAGAATTTTACTAGATAATCTGCTTTTACCAAATAAGATTACCTAGATTTCACAAATTATATGACTAATACAATTTTGTATTATTATTGAGTATCAATGATACAATCAAACAGTGTTGTACTTTGACATGTCCCCATGTATTCCTCATTTAGTCATCATGTTATGGTTGTGTCAAACATCAATAAACTCAAACTAGGTCCCTTCAAATTTGACACAGCCAGTGCTAAATCTATTATTAATGTTGTAAACTGTTTAAACTAATTGAAATAGTATGTGTAATGTAAACATGTTTATGAACACTAATAACATGATGAATAATGATCAAACCATATGTGTTTCTAGACCAATGGCTAATGGAAGATAAAAGTATAAGTTGGGAATTGTCTGCCACTGTGCAGCTCTATCTCTTGGCATTGCTCCTGCAGTTTATTATTACACCTTAATCGGTATCAGATTGCCATGGATGCCTTGGTCAACAGGTACAAAGTAAGGGTCCATGCCACCACTACCACTATGTGATGACCTAGCATAAATATATCGGCAACACCGCTCTGTCCGGGGTTCGATTCCCCACATTGGTACAATGTGTGAAGCCCATTTCTGGTGTCCTCCGCCATGATGTTGGAATATTGCTGAAAGCGGTGTAAAACTAAACTCACTCGCTTGCTTGCTCACTCTGTCCCTTCAAGAGTTGGCTCCTGTAAAGAGACATACACATACTCTAGCCAATCAAAGCACAACAATCATGTAGACCGTTCGTCATATAGGAAGCACCTCACAGGCACTGTACAAGGTAGCTCATCAGACTGACTAACTTGTGTGTGCTAGCATTTACTCATTCAGGATATATATGTCCCTGTTGTTGAGTTCAGGCTATCTGTGTCACTGCTGATAAGTGCATCCAGGTATGTTAAATCATCATTATGCTGTTCCAAAAATCATTTATGTACCTGCCCAAATTGGTATGGGTACTCCAAATTCTGTCTTCAGTCCAGTTTGATCTTTGAAGTTTCTTGTGTAGGCAATCTTTGAAATGTCTCCAGGCCATGAGAGATATATAAATACAGCATATATACAGACCTAAGCTGTCAACCCTTAAAACTTGATTTGTACTTTAAAATATCTCAATGACAAAATTTGTTGTTTGCTGTAAGTTATCAATGTACAATTAAATAAATGTGATGTATTGTTTGTGACTTTGAATTAGGAGATAAAGATCATGTTGGCCAGTTTCCGGGTGTTATTGAGTATTTGAAGCACGGGAATTGATTTGGCCGGATTTTAGCCGGAGGTTTCAAATGAAATATTCCCATGCTTCAAATACTCAATAACACCCGAAATTGGCCAACACATGATGTTTATCGACATTGTAAACACAAAAGTACACCATGGGTTTTAGTGTCTGCTCTCCTTGACATCGAGTACGGGTACAGCAGTGAAGTGTCATCAGCTGGCTGTTTCAGCTGGTGCCCATGGTAGCATCTGGAACTGCTCATTTGTGTCGTCATTCCGACTTTACGTCACAATATGATTTGAATGACGTCACCACTGCTGACGACGCAATAATACAATTGTGTGTGATATTTGTACTTGTCAATACGCAGTGAATAGTCTTGCAATTTCCGTGAATCGAATACCATTCGATCATGTTTTTCAACCAATTAGATTAAAGAACCAGTGACTTTTGGTTTACAATTCAGATTAGGGATAATCTGGGTCCAGTCACCCCCAAAACATATTGTGTGTCAGTATTTAGAAATTAAAAAAACAAAACATGGATGTCATATTGTGGAACTTGTTTCCAGATTCCTACAGAGCAGTGAAAGGCTTCCTCCTTGAAGTACACCCCATCAATCACCCTATAGAATGCTACCACTTCAATCTGTCTGCTGTCAACTGGACCATGGTGGACGATGTACAGGTAATGTGTTGAGACGTAGTGGACAGTATATAGGTAATATGTGGTATGTTGGTGGACGATATACAGGTAATGTGTTGAGACGTAGTGGACAGTATATAGGTAATATGTGGTATGTTGGTGGACGATATACAGGTAATGTGTTGAGACGTAGTGGACAGTGTATAGGTAATATGTGGTATGTTGGTGGACGATATACAGGTAGTGTGTTGAGACGTAGTGGACAGTGTATAGGTAATATGTGGTGTGTTGGTGGACGATATACAGGTAATGTGTTGAGACATAGTGGACAGTGTATAGGTAATATGTGGTATGTTGGTGGACGATGTACAGGTAATGTGTTGAGACGTAGTGGACAGTATATAGGTAATATGTGGTATGTTGGTGGACGATATACAGGTAATGTGTTGAGACGTAGTGGACAGTATATAGGTAATATGTGGTATGTTGGTGGACGATGTACAGGTAATTTGTTGAGACGTAGTGGACAGTGTATAGGTAATATGTGGTATGTTGGTGGACGATGTACAGGTAATGTGTTGAGACGTAGTGGACAGTATATAGGTAATATGTGGTATGTTGGTGGACGATATACAGGTAATGTGTTGAGACGTAGTGGACAGTGTACAGGTAATATGTGGTGTGTTGGTGGACGATGTACAGGTAACATCTTGAGACGTAGTGGACAGTGTATAGGTAATATGTGGTGTGTTGGTGGACGATATACAGGTAATGTGTTGAGACGTAGTGGACAGTGTATAGGTAATATGTGGTGTGTTGGTGGACGATGTACAGGGAACAAAGTGGTTAGTGTATTGTACAGCACACCTTAGTATATTCTTCAACTATTGTATTTTCTGGCACAGTATATTAATAAGTTTTGTGTGTTTTTCTTCCAATATGTCATGGCCATATTAAGTTTTCTATAGCCTAAGTCTGGTCTGTTACAGCACGTGTGGTTCAGTCACTGTCTTCGCTACAGCGCCGCCATGTCCAACACCCTGTTCATCTCACTGTACAGTCTGCCCCGGGCAACCCATGGGGTGGAGAGAGAGAGGGTCACCATCCAGTACTCACGTGAGAACAAATACACTTCTACTCAGTTTGAACAGTTTATTCAGAACAGACCCATGAAGATCCAGGTTAGAATTGATCTTCAGTAACCCTTGCTTGTCATAAGAGGCGACTAACGGGATCGGGTGGTCAGGCTCGTTGACTAGGTTGACTGAAACACTCTTAAAATGGTGCAAGCTTGTGGTTTATGGATCAAGGGGAGACAATCCTGTTGTGCCTATCTGCCTTGGAAGCTGCGGGAATGTTGCACTTATGTACAGGTTCACAATGAAGAATGAGGTTGAGTGGGACTAGTAAGACTGGGGGTTGACATCCTGGAAATTGAACTTCTCAACCTATCCCCCAGAGTTCTTACTTCCCTCACCATGACCTTGCTCTTACTTTGAAGAAGTATGGCCTGAAAGCAGCTTTTACTGAGCGAGTTACACCTATTATGTATACACAAAGTCACTCCAAGCTATCAACATGCTTAGGTTCAAACAAGCTTCTTGTCATGTGAAGCCACTGAGAGGAATACTGATAACATGTGGAACATACTTTGATATGAAACGAGAGTGAATGTTGTAGTCTGTTAGTTACTATGACCAAATGGGGAGGCAGATCTCACCACTCACATTTCATGACCACAATACAGATGAAAACTGTGTATTCAGTCATTATAGTTGGGTGAAGCATTCAGAGAATCTAACTCTCTCAGCTGTCACATACTGTACCTCTCATCTCTTACTGGGTGAAGCATTCAGAGAATCTAACTCTCTCAGCTGTCGCATACTGTACCTCTCATCTCTCACTGGGTGAAGCATTCAGAGAATCTAACTCTCTCAGCTGTCACATACTGTACCTCTCATTTCTTACTGGGTGAAGCATTCAGAGAATCTAACTCTCTCAGCTGTCACATACTGTACCTCTCATCTCTCACTGCATGTTTCCAACCAAAGCCAAACTAAACTGATATTATATCACCCAGCCACATTACCAATGCTGAATTTTAGCTCAACTGACTCATCTGCTGCAGGCGAGGTAAAAGCATGGTGCATTTGTTTACTTATGTGTTGGACCAGTGAAGCTAAAACATCACAGTCGTGAAAAATTGTATGATAGTGGGAAAATGTGTGTAGAATATTTATGGGTCAGCTCTAAACAGTAATGTTTATGTAAGTCTGGTGGAGCAGAATATGTGTAGAACCAACTCTCTTAAAAGGGACCAGACACCCAGACACAGACAAATACCTCATGAGACAGAAAGTCAAATCTGAACTGCAACATCTTGAAACAACAGATGTCATGGAGTCTCTGGACCTACATTTGGGGTTATAGTCCTGAAACCTTCCAATCTAGAATCTGCATTCACATGAGAAGACATCCAACAGTTCCTGATCTCATCTCAAATGGAACCAAGATATTCACTATGTTGGGTAGGTGGTACAACCAGCTGAAGCACTACCTCAAATCTATCTCTCCTCACTGCACCACCCATCCTCATTAAACTCCTCCCTCAGTACCCCACCCATCCTAACATAACTCCTCCCTCAGTACCCCACCCATCCTCATGTAACTCCTCCTTCAGTACCCCACCCATCCTCACATAACTCCTCCCTCAGTACCCCACCCATCCTCACATAACTCCTCCCTCAGTACCCCACCCATCCTCACATAACTCCTCCCTCAGTACCCCACCCATCCTCACATAACACCTCCCTCAGTACCCCACCCATCCTCACATAACTCCTGCCTCAGTACACCGCCCACCTCACCTCACATAACTCCTCCCTCAGTACCCCACCCATCCTCACATAACTCTTCCCTTCAGTACCCCACCCATCCTCACATAACTCTTCCCTCAGTACGCCACCCATCCTCATGTAACTCCTCCCTCAGTACCCCACCCATCCTCACATAACTCCATTTCAGTACCCCACCATCCTCACATAACTCTTCCCTCAGTGCACCACCCATCCTCACATAACTCCTCCCTCAGTACCCCACCCATCTTCAAATAACTCCTCCTCAGTACCCCACCCATCCTCACATAACTCTTCCCTCAGTGCACCACCCATCCTCACATAACTGCTCCCTCAGTACCCCACCCATCTTCAAATAACTCCTCTTCAGTACCCCACCCATCCTCACATAACTCCTCCCTCAGTACCCCACCCATCTTCAAATAACTCCTCCTCAGTACCCCACCATCCTCACATAACTCTTCCCTCAGTACCCCACCCATCCTCACATAACTCCTCCCTCAGTACCCCTACCCATCCTCACCTAACTCCTCCTCAGTACCCCACCCATGCTCACATAACTCCATTTCAGTACCCCACCATCCTCACATAACTCCTCCCTCAGGAACCCCACCCATCCTCACATAAGTCCTCCCTCAGTACCCCACCCATCCACAGGTAACTCCTCCCTCAGTACCCCACCCATCCTAACATAACTCCTCCCTCAGTACCCCACCCATCCTCAAATAACTCCTCCCTCAGTACCCCACCCATCCTCACATAACTCCTCCTCAGTACCCCTCCCATCCTCACGTAACTCCTCCTCAGTACCCCACCCATGCTCACATAACTCCATTTCAGTACCCCACCATCCTCACATAACTCTTCCCTCAGTGCACCACCCATCTTCACATAACTCCTCCCTCACTGCACCACCCATCCACAAGTATCTCCTCCCTCAGTAACCCATCCACAGGTAACTCTTCCCTCAGTACCCCACCCATCCTCACATAACTCCTCCTCAGTACCCCTCCCATCCTCACCTAACTCCTCCTGAGTACCCCACCCATGCTCACATAACTCCATTTCAGTACCCCACCATCCTCACATAACTCCTCCCTCAGTGCACCACCCATCCTCACATAAGTCCTCCCTCAGTACCCCACCACTCCACAGGTAACTCCTCCCTCAGTACCCCACCCATCCTCACATAACTCCTCCCTCAGTACCCCACCCATCCTCACATAACTCCTCAGTATCCCACCAATCCTCATGTAACTCCTCCCTCAGTACCCCACCCATCCTCACATAACTCCTCCCTCAGTACCCCACCCATCCTCACAAAACTCCTCCCTCAGTGCACCACCCATCCTCACATAACTCCTCCCTCAGTGCACCACCCATCCACAGGTAACTCCTCCCTCAGTACCCCACCCATCCTCATGTAACTCCTCCCTCAGTACCCCACCCATCCTCATGTAACTCCTCCCTCAGTACCCCACCCATCCTTATGTAACTTCTCCCTCAGTACACCACCCATCCTCACATAACTCCTCCCTCAGTACCTTCCTCTGATGTTTTGTACTCTGTGAGATGAGGAATATTCACGCTCAGTGAGAGATGTAGTTAGGATACTGAGCACCTTTCATCACAGCGAGTGAAGTCATTATGTTGACATTCCTTACCCCCCGAAGCATGCAGCCTAGTGTTATTGTTGTGAATGACAGTGTACTTCCACATCATGTTGCTCTACTGTTGTGTAACTAGAGAATACACCATTGACACCAGCCAGTTGTCACAGGCTGCCATGTTGTAATGGTTGAGTGGCAGCAGCTCCCTCTCTCAGGTGAGGAGGAAACAAGGCTACGGAAAAACACACAGTATTCTTCCCTTGAAGACCAGAAACCGTGGAGATGAGATTGTAGCTCTGTCTGAACGTAGGTAGCATAGTGATGATCTTGTGTGTCAGTGTTAGGGATCAAGGATAGGTTGATGTGAGGACTGAACTGTTTGAGAGGCATTCTAGAAGTTGCAAGTAATAGGACTCCCTGACAATTGCCCACATCATCTTGTCATTGTTGTTATCAAACGGCAGAAAACTGGTTTTCACCAAGCACAAGTGAGCTTGTTTTATGATGATCTGTAATATCCATGACACCTGGGAGCATCCCCATCCCGTGTGTGGCTGCCCATCCCCATCCAGTGTGTGGCTGCCCATCCCCATCCTGTGTGTGGCTGCCCATCCCAACCCTGTGTGGCTGCCCATCCCCATCCCGTGTGTGGCTGCCCATCCCCATCCCGTGTGTGGCTGCCCATCCCACCATTAGTGACCCATGAACGTGGCATGATATAAGTGTAGCGGCACAGACTGTAGTCAGATGATGAGGGTGTACCGAAGTGGTGCCATATTCCCTGTGTTTACATTCAGACATTTGCTGGTAGACCCAGCTTCTCTCTAGCATGTTGGCTCCCTTATGCTGAAACTATGTGTGCATGTGGTTATTCTATTTTAAAATTTAGCTCCTGTGGTAGATGTGCTTGAAAACTTATTTTCAACTCCTGAATATTTAATTTCTTTTCTTTTTCATGCTCAGATTCATATATTAGGTGTAAACTGTTTAATTGTGTTAAGGATTGACTGTATTTACGGTTCATTCAGGTATGGGTCGCATAAAAAGTTTGCATATTTTTTTTTAGACTTACTTCAACGAACTGTAAAAATACACAGTCAATACTAATATTGATTTAGACAACAAAGAAGATATGATATCTACAATAGTGTCATAAAAATAATAAGTAAAATCAAAGCAGAAAGACATTTCAAGATTGGTCAAAATGGGGTACTTTCTAGGCCAAAGAATACATACTGTGGTGTAACATGCATCAGGTGATTGTTTAATTTATGCACAAAACCACACAGTCAGTAGCCAATCAATGAAGAGAAGCATAAAAATACACAAGACCTGTCAGTCACTGTAAAAGGTTGAAGAACTACAACAGTCAGACCAACAAACTGAGACAATTCCCTCGACTAGATTGGATTCCCTGACAAGCTGTAGTGGTGAAAATAGTCCCCTTTGATGGGTGTGGGTTAATTTTTTATGCTCTTTGGGAAATGAATGCAAATAACCCATGACCAGTCATAGGCGGATACAGAGGGGTTTTTTTGCAGGGGTGCGCACCCCCCTATTGACCATTGAATGACCATTGAAACTTCGGGTAAAATGAAGTGTGCACCCCCTTTCTCAATAGTGTGCACCCCCTTTCTCAAAAAGCTGCATCCGCCCCTGCCAGTTCAGGCTATCAAATTCAGGAATTGAAATGAACACAATGAAAATTTAAATATATAAAGTTGTATATGTTGTCCTGTGGTCCTGGTAGTTGAGTGACAATAATTGTACATGACTACAGGAGGCTAGAAACACAGGCCCCCAGGGTGATTGTCAAAGACTGAGCTTGATTGGATTTCACACCCAGTACGTTCTTGTTTTTGATGTACTATTGTATTTGATTTAACACCATCCCTTTTAGAGTTTGAAATTTTTACCAAACCCTCCTTTTTTGTTTCCATGCATTAAAATTGTACCTGATCCAAATTCAGAAGCCTGGGGCTGCAGTTGTTGGTGGTCACTGTGCAGAGCTACATACAATACTGGAATACAAGTGGAATACAATTAAACTCAGTGTTAAGCCAAACTCACTTACATCAGGGTCCCCACAAGACGGGAAAACCTGGACATTTCACACCCCATTTTCCAGTCTTGGACAAAGCATGGAATTAGATAAAATGGATGAAATCATAGAAAAATCATGGAATACTCTTGTTTTTATGTAACCAAACTGTGCATCTTAAGAGTACTACAAGGGTAATGGCAGCCATCAACATGTGTGTCTGAAGATAGTTAAAGAGTCAAAGAAACATGGCTTCACTTGATGTTTCATTTGTATTATGTCATCTTAGCATGATGACAGGTGAGTGGACAGCTGGGAGATGGGAGGTCAGATTTAACATATTGTTTTATTTCAGTCACAGTAATATATGTTTAAAGGTATCAAAATACCCTAGGACATATAGTGCTGTGTCTTGAAAATGCAACATTTGTCTTGAGAAATGATGGAAAAATCATGGAGTTTGCATCTCAGATTTGCCTTGTATCTGTCAGTATGAATGAGCTATGAAGTTTGTTGTTTTCTACAAAGTAGTAAACATAAAAACCTGCACCACTTTCAGCTTTCCTCAAGTCACCTTTGGGAATTTCCTGCCACGTCAACCCAGTGATGATTCAGGGTTAGAAATGTATAGCGCAGGAAGTTCAGTAAATTTGTTTTGAACATTAGTTGCAGGTTACCAAATGCAGTTGTATATGGAGAATATGAGAGATTTCTATTGCATGTCAAGTATGTAAAATGCATTAAATATTGGTTACTCTCGATATCAATACCACCCAGATGATACCCTGTTCAGTGTTATTTAAATTTAAGACACACATGTGAACACAGATATCCAAACTGGGGTACTCATGTTGGATATTTAGTGCTTAGATTGGCTTTGGTACAGCCAGTATTTCACAAGTAGGTGATCATATTTAAATTATAAACCTCTCTACACAATGAGGGAAACTATCCGGGATTTGGCATTTTTCTATTGTTAGTAAACAATCTCTTGTATGTTACACTTCATTTAAGTCACTGCTTATTTATATTATATTTAATATTTATTAAATACTGATAACATGTACAGAAAATCCTTTTAAAACTTGGCAGTGGATATAATCTTTTGGAATTCAGAATGTTCATAGAGGTGTAAAGATTATGATGAGAATGCCCTCTGTAGTTCATGTAATAGTGTTGAAGGTGAACACCATGTTGTAAACATCTGACCGTTGGTTACTCAGTTTAGAAATATTGTATTTGTAGAACATAACAATAATGTAATTGATTTATGATGCTATGTACATCTGATCAGAACAAGACAGTTCACAATTACCATTGAGGTGTTCGTAAGATATATCGTTGTTCACTGGTTCCTCGGGGCCCATGGGTTGATATACCCTCAATGTTTCTTTATGTACTGGTTCCTTCGGGCTCAGGGAACATAAACAAACATCGAGGGTACATCAACCCATGTCCCCCTCGAGACCAGTGAACAACTTATATTATTATGCAAGCATAGTTTTCGGGCTACCTGATTGGTAGAGAGGCGGTCACGTGACCGTCGACAGAAAAGCATATAGACTCCAACCCAGGTCCGACCAAAAGTCATATTGACCTGAGTTACTATGACGTCAAGCTATGACGTCATTCACGTCAAGCTATGACGCCATTCTATTGTTTACATGTCACAGCATTGTTGACATAACGTTATTGGTTTCTAGTGAAAATAACATTACTTTTCCTGACTAAATGGACATGTTTGGGATTTTAGAAGCTTTTTTTCGGTAATTACATAATAAAACAATTATAGACTGGCGAATTCGGTCTATACCGACGAAGTCCAAGGTCAATATTGCTTTTCGCGGGTCCATAAAAACAGGTATTGACTGCATCACCAGTCTATAATTGTATATTATCTGAAATTGTCTAGAGGAAAATTGTAGCATCCCTTATTTGTTATTATCGTGTTTAATTTAACATACAGACCTTGAAACTCAATTAACATCTCTCTCTCTCTCTCCCTCTCCCGGCATATATGTCCCAACACCCTATACTGTCGTACTCTCTCTCTCTCTCCCTCTCCCGGCATATATGTCCCAACACCCTGTACTGTCGTACTCTCTCTCTCTCTCCCTCTCCCGGCATATATGTCCCAACACCCTGTACTGTCGTACTCTCTCTCTCTCTCCCTCTCCCGGCATATATGTCCCAACACCCTATACTGTCAGCCTTATACTCTCTCTCTCTCTCTCCCTCTCCGGCATATATGTCCCAACACCCTGTACTGTCGTGACTCTCTCTCTCTCTCTCTCCCGGCATATATGTCCCAACACCCTATACTGTCGTACAAAGACATAATGCATCAGGTGGGGGGGGGTAGCCTAGTGGTTAAAGCATTTGTTCATCAAGCTGAAGACCTGGGTTTGAATCCCCAAATGGTTACAATGTGAGAGGCATAAATCCGGTTCCCCCGCAGTGATATTGCTGGAATATTGCTGGAATATTGCTAAAAGCAGCGTAGAACCATATTCACTCATTCATAATGGATCAGGTGGTCCAGCTTGGTTGATTCCATGTGGTTAACCTCAGGGCTAGGGATGTTCTACCTCTGCTTTATCAGATCCAGACTGAACTTTATTCCGTGCGAGGTGAGCTACAGTACATAGAATTACTGGGTTATGTGAATCATATCATGTAGGCTTGTTGTCCTGAATGTAACGACGGAAAGCCACACCTCCAGTCCATGTTGCAGCATCGACCGGAGGGAACCTGATGACATTGATGAAATACGCACTGACACAATCAGGAAGCTCAATTAATTCACAAACTCAAAATTACAGTTGCGGAAGTAGGAAGGTTTCGCTACAATAGAAAATTGTTGTCAGCTGTAGATTTGAGGACAGCTACAGTACAGGCTGACTGAGATGGCTTTGTGAACTTGTGATTATTTCCGCCATGCATTATGGTGTTCGGGCTGGAACACGGATCACACAGCACACGTCACACATCACTGACTGATGGTTTTGATAACCACGGAGAATGGGACCTGTTGTGTCATCTGCACCAGCTTTCCCCTTGTGTATTTGAGCGTTGAAAGTGATTCAGTGATATAAAACACAGCCGCTTTGTCAATATCCCCAGAATGATCTTCCCAGTAGCTTGTGACTGTTGCATCTACAGGTTGTATACAGAGCCAGGCACAAGGTGAGTGTTACAACCCTGTGTAGGTTGTATCTCTAGAATGTTGAATGAATGAATGTGGGATGGATGATGGATGGATGGATTGGTCGATGGATGGATGAAATGGGTGGATATTGATGGATGGATTGATGGATGATCTATATTTCCTTTAGTAACTTCAGAGAGTGACATTCATTTGTTACTCTTTTAGCACAGCATATTTACAGAGGCATCATCAAAAGAAACTGAAGTTTCACAAAACTGTATATTTCCCTGATCCTGGTGAGAAATAAGTCACTGTCTATAGATAAAGCATTGACTGCAGGCTTTGAGTCTAGTGATCCACTTGCTATATATTCAGCCTAACTGTCAAGGCTCATTTTCTACAATAACCTGGGTTATACCACCGCCTGGTAATGTCCCAATTTTGACTTAGTCATCTGCACAGTCTTAAATACACATGTACTGTTCCAGGCTTAATGTGTCACATAGATGCTGGTAAGGAATGTTCCTGGCATCAGCTAAAGCTGTACAATATACCAGTTGGTGTTTTATTGTCATCACTCTCTTCATTACACATACACAGGTCTGACTGGAATATTGGGAAAATAAACATATCCCACAGTCTATGTGATACAAGTTTACTGTGGATTCTATCAAATCTGGGTGATCTTGAAGGCATGTTTGCCAATGAGCAGTTTCATGTTCTGTTATCTTGGCCCGTATAGTTTTGTTCCATGCCACCTTGGATGGATACTGGTTTGTTATTAAAAAGTGATCACTTGAAGTCCATAATTCATATTTCTTGGCTATGTTGAGAAGATCATGTGTTACAGACTCACATTTGTAACTAGCTGTTATGTATAGAGAACACATGAAATGAATACCTGTTAAAGGTATGTCTTTGATTATTTCTGCATAACATTTGCCTTCCAAGGAACCAGCTTCATGTTGTCGATGGCAGTTGTCATAGTCCTCAGGCCTAGAGTTTTAATAGATGCAGCAGTCGGAGATCTCTGATGAACTTTTGCACAGTGCATACAAAGTAAAGCTGGATGTTTTCAATGTTTTTCTTCTGTCCGGGACATATTTGACCACAGATCACTAAATGTAGAGGCTCATGGAATTATCACTCTGTGCCATATGTTTACACAACAGTCTGAGCTTGGACCACCAGCTCTCAACCCAATATCTCTAGGGAAGTACAAGTTCTTTCTGGCTTTAGCACAATTTCCTGTGTTCCTTTTGATTCCAAATGATAACCTGTAAAGGAACCTGCATATATTGTGTTCAACTTCATGGTCAGTGTGTTATAACCCAAGCTAAAGAGTGTGCTTTCCACCCTTAAAGACTAAGACACATTGTATGTCTGTCTCCATTGGCAACCATATTGATGGACAGTTTCTTGGACATACCGGTATATAGGCTGATTATCAGTTTGCTGCATTAAGTACATTAATTAGTGAAGGGATTCATGTATGTTTTCATGCTCACATGTTTATTTTCGTGGTCACTTTGTCATAAAGAGTTGACTGAGAGTTGCAAGCACTGTTGGGATTTGAGTAGGTAGGACACCTTATACCTGATTCATGTGTGGCTGCTCGGGTCACCATGACGATCACATCGGGTTTGGCCGCAACCACCTTTACTCATGGTGTGGATGTGGTGTGTGGTGTGTGTAGGTGGTATAGTATCTATGATATACAATATGTAGTTTCATTAATTGGTCTAATTGGTGTGTACCACTGCTGTGGCCTTTGACCTTTTCATATGACCATAAATTGAGTTCAGCTACCAAGCTTTGTTAGTCTATGTTAACAAACATTGAGCAAGTTTATCAGTTGGTGTATCTTAAAGATGGAAACAATGTCATTTTAAAAACAGTGTTGAGTCCTCAGATCTCTGTGAGTGGATATTGTGAGAACGGCTTGACATGCATGACCGAGATAAGATGTTGATGTTTCCATGGTGTAGAGCCCAAGCTTTAAACATCAAGTGCAGGTTGTGTTGTTGGTGCTGTGTTGACCACAGGCATGTTACAATGAGTGCCTGCTTCAGCTGGGCGTACACACAGCAGGCTGATGGGTTCCAGGATGTAGATGTGGACTGACGATTGCCAGGTAGGAGGATGTAGATGTGGACTGAAGATGCGCCAGGTAGGAGGATGTAGATGTGGACTGAAGATTGACAGGTAGCAGGATGTAGATGTGGACTGACGATTGCCAGGTAGCAGGATGTAGATGTGGACTGATGATTGCCAGGTAGCAGGATGTAGATGTGGACTGAAGATTGCCAGGTAGCAGGATGTAGATGTGGACTGAAGATTGACAGGTAGCAGGATGTAGATGTGGACTGAAGATTGCCAGGTAGGAGGATGTAGATGTGGACTGAAGATTGCCAGGTAGCAGGATGTAGATGTGGACTGAAGATTGACAGGTAGCAGGATGTAGATGTGGACTGAAGATTGCCAGGTAGGAGGATGTAGATGTGGACTGAAGATTGCCAGGTAGCAGGATGTAGATGTGGACTGGACGATTGCCAGGTAGGAGGATGTAGATGTGGACTGAAGATTGACAGGTAGGAGGATGTAGATGTGGACTGAAGATGCGACAGGTAGCAGGATGTAGATGTGGACTGAAAGATTGCCAGGTAGCAGGATGTAGATGTGGACTGGCGATGCCAGGTAGGAGGATGTAGATGTGGACTGAAGATTGACAGGTAGGAGGATGTAGATGTGGACTGAAGATCGCCAGGTAGGAGGATGTAGATGTGGACTGAAGATTGACAGGTAGGAGGATGTAGATGTGGACTGAAGATTGCCAGGTAGCAGGATGTAGATGTGGACTGAAGATTGCCAGGTAGCAGGATGTAGATGTGGACTGAAGATTGCCAGGTAGGAGGAGGATGTAGATGTGGACTGAAGATTGACAGCAGGATGTAGATGTGGACTGACTTGATTGACAGGTAGGAGGATGTAGATGTGGACTGAAGATCGCCAGGTAGCAGGATGTAGATGTGGACTGAAGATTGCCAGGTAGCAGGATGTAGATGTGGACTGAAGATTGCCAGGTAGCAGGATGTAGATGTGGACTGAAGATCGCCAGGTAGGAGGATGTAGATGTGGACTGAAGATTGCCAGGTAGCAGGATGTAGATGTGGACTGACGATTGCCAGGTAGGAGGATGTAGATGTGGACTGAAGATTGACAGGTAGCAGGATGTAGATGTGGACTGAAGATTGACAGGTAGCAGGATGTAGATGTGGACTGAAGATTGCCAGGTAGCAGGATGTAGATGTGGACTGACGATTGCCAGGTAGCAGGATGTAGATGTGGACTGAAGATTGCCAGGTAGGAGGATGTAGATGTGGACTGAAGATTGCCACAGGATGTAGATGTGGACTGAAGATGACATGCCCTTAGGTAGCAGGATGTAGATGTGGACTGACAGTGATTGATTGCCAGGTAGCAGGATGTAGATGTGGACTGAAGATACCAGGGTAGTAGGATGGATGTAGATGTGGACTGGACTGAAAGATTGCAGGTAGCAGGATGTAGATGTGGACTGAAGATTGCCAGGTAGCAGGATGTAGATGTGGACTGGAAGATCGCCAGGTAGCAGGATGTAGATGTGGACTGACAAAGATTGCCAGGTAGCAGGATGTAGATGTGGACTGAAGATAGATGCCAGGGACTAGAGGATGTAGATGTGGACTGAAGATTGCCAGGTAGGAGAGGATGTAGATGTGGACTGAAGATTGCCAGGTAGCAGGATGTAGATGTGGACTGACGATTGCCAGGTAGCAGGATGTAGATGTGGACTGAAGATTGCCAGGTAGCAGGATGTAGATGTGGACTGAAGATTGCCAGAGTAGGAGGATGTAGATGTGGACTGAAAGATTGACAGAGTAGCAGGATGTAGATGTGGACTGACGATTGCCAGGTAGCAGGATGTAGATGTGGACTGAAGATTGCCAGGTAGCAGGATGTAGATGTGGACTGAAGATGGCCAGGTAGGAGGATGTAGATGTGGACTGAAGATTGACAGGTAGGAGGATGTAGATGTGGACTGAGAAGGATATGCCATGGAGGGATGTAGATGTGGACTGACTGAAGATTGCCAGGTAGCAGGATGTAGATGTGACTGAAGATTGTGGACTGAAGATACAGGTAGCAGGATGTAGATGTGGACTGAAGATTGACAGGTAGGAGGATGTAGATGGGACTGAAGATTGTGGATGTAGATGGACTGGAAAGATTGACAGGAGTAGGAGGATGTAGATGTGGACTGAAGATTGCCAGGTAGGAGGATGTAGATGTGGACTGAAGATTGGATAGGTAGGAGGATGTAGATGTGGACTGAAGATTGCCAGGTAGCAGGATGTAGATGTGGACTGAAGATTGCCAGGTAGGAGGATGTAGATGTGGACTGAAGATGTGGACTGATAGGATGGAAGATTGATTTGCCAGGTAGGATGTGGACTGAAATTGTAGGAGGATGTACTAAAAGAAAGATGTGGACTGATGTGGACTGAAGATTGACAGGTAGCAGGATGTAGATGTGGACTGACGGTGACAGGGTAGGAGGATGTAGATGTGGACTGAAGATTGCCAGGTAGCAGGATGTAGATGTGGACTGAAGGTATGTAGATGTGGACTGAAAGAAAGGTGCAGGTAGGAGGATGTAGATGTGGACTGAAAGATTGACAGGTAGGAGGATGTAGATGTGGACTGGCCGATTGCCAGGTAGGAGGATGTAGATGTGGACTGAAGATTGCCAGGTAGCAGGATGTATAGATGTGGACTGAAAAGATTGCCAGGTAGGAGGATGTAGATGTGGACTGACGATTGCCAGGTAGGAGGATGTAGATGTGGACTGAAGATTGCCAGGTAGGAGGATGTAGATGTGGACTGAAGATCGCCAGGTAGCAGGATGTAGATGTGGACTGAAGATTGCCAGTCATACTGAGTCCTGATGAGTAGGGACAAGACATTCTGTCTGGAGATTTCAACATACACAATCTGGACAGGTGTAGTGAAATACAGGATATTTTCAGGAGGATTCCACCTTGAAGAAAAAATGGTGTGAGAAACCTTATGTACTACTGACTCTTTTCTTAAAGCAATATGAATAATATAATCAGGTTTTGATTGATTTTGTAGAAATTCATGGGGTTACTGTAGGACTTTTTGAGATAGTAGAACTGAAAGCACTATTGTCATGACATCAGATTGTGAAGTGATCCAGTTTGTACCGTCTTTGGAAACTGCCAGAAAGTTTGAGGAAATGGAGTGATATGAAATAGATCATCAACCAACCTTGTGTGTTTGCAAATTCAAATGTATTATGTGTAACACTATGGCAGTTAATGATTTTTATACTCTCTGGAAACATTATATCTCACTTTTACAAAAGTCATTTGATACATCCTGGAACAAGGCCAGGGAAGGAATAATAGGATTGTGGAGCGTTGGTAAGCAAAGTTGAGGGGATCCTCTTTGTGACAGAGAATGGCTTTGCAGTAGTATTCAGGATATGCTGATCTTTTGCAATAGCGTGTCCCCTACTGTTTTGTCTAAATAAGGTACTGTCACACATCCTCATGTGCTCAAGTTCATGAATATCAGCATAAACAGTTAACAGTTCTGGCAAGTGGTACTTTTCACTTCCTACCCAAGGCACAAAAGCTGCAGCCAAGGGAACAGTGTACATGAAGCTCTAGTCAGACACTGTTGTGTGTAAAATGCCTTCAGTCCAGTTTCCCCAGATTAGGATTCTCTGGCGGTTTGACACAGCAGATGAAGGACTAATTTTTGTTTCCAGACATCATGAGGAAACCATCTTGGAACCCGAACATCTCGCCACCCCAGACTCCCCGCGTGATGTTGCTGTGACCTTTCACCCTCTGTTGCCAGGGCAGACTATGTGTCTGTGTGTCTGGTGGAGGAGGTGAGGACTAAGCGGTGCTTCATGGAGGCACGTGTGAACAAGCCAGAGGTGAGTCAGGATCATCTTCACACCATGGACATAGTGAAGGAAGCAGCAGCACTTTGTTGTAGCTTGGTGTGTTGATGGGTATCAGAGTGAGATTACTTCGTGTATATGTGTGTGTGTGATGGGTATCAGAGTGAGATTACTGACTTGTATATGTCTGTGTGTTGATGGGTATCAGAGTGAGATTACTGACTTGTATATGTCTGTGTGTTGATGGGTATCCGAGTGAGATTACTGACTTGTATATGTCTGTGTGTTGATGGGTATCCGAGTGAGATTACTGACTTGTATATGTCTGTGTGTTGATGGGTATCAGAGTGAGATTACTGACTTATATATGTCTCTGTGTTGATGGGTATCAGAGTGAGATTAAGTTACTTACGTGTATATGTCTTTGTGTTGATGGGTATCAGGAGTGAGATTACTGACTTGTATATGTCTGTGTGTTGATGGGTATCCGAGTGAGATTACTTTTTACGTGTATATGTCTGTGTGTTGATGGGTATCAGAGTGAGATTACTGACTTGTATATGTCTGTGTGTTGATGGGTATCAGAGTGAGATTACTTACGTGTATATGTCTCTGTGTTGATGGGTATCAGAGTGAGATTACTGACTTGTATATGTCTGTGTGTTGATGGGTATCAGAGTGAGATTACTGACTTGTATATGTCTGTGTGTTGATGGGTATCAGAGTGAGATTACTGACTTGTATATGTCTGTGTGTTGATGGGTATCAGAGTGAGATTACTGACTTGTATATGTCTATGTGTTGATGGGTATCTGGAGTGAGATTACTGACTTGTATATGTCTGTGTGTTGATGGGTATCAGAGTGAGATTACTGACTTGTATATGTCTGTGTGTTGATGGGTATCAGAGTGAGATTACTTATGTGTATATGTCTATGTGTTGATGGGTATCAGAGTGAGATTACTGACTTGTATATGTCTCTGTGTTGATGGGTATCAGAGTGAGATTACTTACGTGTATATGTCTCTGTGTTGATGGGTATCAGAGTGAGATTACTGACTTGTATATGTCTGTGTGTTGATGGGTATCAGAGTGAGATTACTGACTTGTATATGTCTGTGTGTTGATGGGTATCAGAGTGAGATTACTGACTTGTATATGTCTGTGTGTTGATGGGTATCAGAGTGAGATTACTTATGTGTATATGTCTATGTGTTGATGGGTATCAGAGTGAGATTACTGGCTTGTATATGTCTGTGTGTTGATGGGTATCAGAGTGAGATTACTGACTTGTATATGTCTGTGTGTTGATGGGTATCAGAGTGAGATTACTGACTTGTATATGTCTGTGTGTTGATGGGTATCAGAGTGAGATTACTTACGTGTATATGTCTGTGTGTTGATGGGTATCAGGTGAGATTACTGACTTGTATATGTCTGTGTGTTGATGGGTATCAGAGTGAGATTACTGACTTGTATATGTCTGTGTGTTGATGGGTATCAGAGTGAGATTACTTATGTGTATATGTCTATGTGTTGATGGGTATCAGAGTGAGATTACTGACTTGTATATGTCTGTGTGTGTGATGGGTATCAGAGTGAGATTACTGACTTGTATATGTCTGTGTGTTGATGGGTATCAGAGTGAGATTACTGACTTGTATATGTCTGTGTGTTGATGGGTATCAGAGTGAGATTACTTACGTGTATATGTCTGTGTGTTGATGGGTATCAAAGAGTGAGATTACTGACTTGTATATGTCTGTGTGTTGATGGGTATCCCGAGTGAGATTACTGACTTGTATATGTCTGTGTGTTGATGGGTATCCGAGTGAGATTACTGACTTGTATATGTCTGTGTGTTGATGGGTATCAGAGTGAGATTACTGACTTGTATATGTCTGTGTGTTGATGGGTATCAGAGTGGATTACTGACTTGTATATGTCTGTGTGTTGATGGGTATCAGAGTGAGATTACTGAATTGTATATGTCTGTGTGTTGATGGGTATCAGAGTGAGATTACTGACTTGTATATGTCTCTGTGTTGATGGGTATCAGAGTGAGATTACTTACGTGTATATATCTGTGTGTTGATGGGTATCAGAGTGAGATTACTGACTTGTGTATGTCTGTGTGTTGATGGGTATCAGAGTGAGATTACTTACGTGTATATCTCTGTGTGTTGATGGGTATCAGAGTGAGATTACTGACTTGTATATGTCTCTGTGTTGATGGGTATCAGAGTGAGATTACTTACGTGTATATATCTGTGTGTTGATGGGTATCAGAGTGAGATTACTGACTTGTGTATGTCTGTGTGTTGATGGGTATCAGAGTGAGATTACTTACGCGGTATATCTCTGTGTGTTGATGGGTATCCGAGTGAGATTACTGACTTGTATATGTCTGTGTGTTGATGGGTATCCGAGTGAGATTACTTACGTGTATATGTCTGTGTGTTGATGGGTATCAGAGTGAGATTACTGACTTGTATATGTCTCTGCGTTGATGGGTATCAGAGTGAGATTACTGACTTGTATATGTCTGTGTGTTGATGGGTATCAGAGTGAGATTACTGACTTGTATATGTCTGTGTGTTGATGGGTATCAGAGTGAAATTACTTACGTGTATATGTTTGTGTGTTGATGGGTATCAGAGTGAGATTACTTACGTATATATGTCTCTGTGTTGATGGGTATCAGAGTGAGATTACTGACTTGTATATGTCTGTGTGTTGATGGGTATCAGAGTGGAGATTACTTACGTGTATATGTCTGTGTGTTGATGGGTATCAGAGTGAGATTACTTACTTGTATATGTCTTTGTGTTGATGGGTATCAGAGTGAGATTACTGACTTGTATATGTCTGTGTGTTGATGGGTATCAGAGTGAGATTACTGACTTGTATATGTCTGTGTGTTGATGGGTATCAGAGTGAGATTACTTACTTGTATATGTCTGTGTGTTGATGGGTATCAGAGTGAGGATTACTGACTTGTATATGTCTGTGTGTTGATGGGTATCAGAGTGAGATTACTGGACTTGTATATGTCTGTGTGTTGATGGGTATCAGAGTGAGATTACTGACTTGTATATGTCTGTGTGTTGATGGGTATCAGAGTGAGATTACTGACTTAGTATATGTCTGTGTGTTGATGGGTATCAGAGTGGAGATTACTGGACTTGTATATGTCTGTGTGTTGATGGGTATCAGAGTGAGATTACTGACTTGTATATGTCTGTGTGTTGATGGGTATCAGAGTGAGATTACTGACTTGTGTATATGTCTGTGTGTTGATGGGTATCAGAGTGAGATTACTGACTTGTATATGTCTGTGTGTTGATGGGTATCCGAGTGAGATTACTGACTTGTATATGTCTGTGTGTTGATGGGTATCCAGTGAGGTTACTGACTTGTATATGTCTGTGTGTTGATGGGTATCAGATGTGAGATTACTGACTTGTATATGTCTGTGTGTTGATGGGTATCAGAGTGAGATTACTGACTTGTATATGTCTGTGTGTTGATGGGTATCAGAGTGAGATTACTTATGTGTATATGTCTGTGTGTTGATGGGTATCAGAGTGAGATTACTGACTTGTATATGTCTGTGTGTTGATGGGTATCCGAGTGAGATTACTGACTTGTATATGTCTGTGTGTTGATGGGTATCAGAGTGAGATTACTGACTTGTATATGTCTTTGTGTTGATGGGTATCAGAGTGAGATTACTGACTTGTATATGTCTCTGTGTTGATGGGTATCAGAGTGAGATTACTTACGTGTATATATCTGTGTGTTGATGGGTATCAGAGTGAGATTACTGACTTGTGTATGTCTGTGTGTTGATGGGTATCAGAGTGAGATTACTTACGTGTATATCTCTGTGTGTTGATGGGTATTCGAGTGGAGATTACTGACTTGTATATGTCTGTGTGTTGATGGGTATCCGAGTGAGATTACTACGTGTATATGTCTGTGTGTTGATGGGTATCAGAGTGAGATTACTGACTTGTATATGTCTGTGTGTTGATGGGTATCAGAGTGAGATTACTGACTTGTATATGTCTGTGTGTTGATGGGTATCAGAGTGAGATTACTGACTTGTATATGTCTGTGTGTTGATGGGTATCAGAGTGAAATTACTTACGTGTATATGTTTGTGTGTTGATGGGTATCAGAGTGAGATTACTTACGTATATATATGTCTCTGTGTTGATGGGTATCAGAGTGAGATTACTGACTTGTATATGTCTGTGTGTTGATGGGTATCAGAGTGAGATTACTTACGTGTATATGTCTGTGTGTTGATGGGTATCAGAGTGAGATTACTTACTTGTATATGTCTTTGTGTTGATGGGTATCAGAGTGAGATTACTGACTTGTATATGTCTGTGTGTTGATGGGTATCAGAGTGAGATTACTGACTTGTATATGTCTGTGTGTTGATGGGTATCAGAGTGAGATTACTGACTTGTATATGTCTCTGTGTTGATGGGTATCAGAGTGGGATTACTGACTTGTATATGTCTGTGTGTTGATGGGTATCAGAGTGAGATTACTGACTTGTATATGTCTCTGTGTTGATGGGTATCTGAGTGAGATTACTGACTTGTATATGTCTGTGTGTTGATGGGTATCAGAGTGAGATTACTTATGTGTATATGTCTATGTGTTGATGGGTATCAGAGTGAGATTACTGACTTGTATATGTCTGTGTGTTGATGGGTATCAGAGTGAGATTACTTACGTGTATATGTCTGTGTGTTGATGGGTATCAGAGTGAGATTACTGACTTGTATATGTCTGTGTGTTGATGGGTATCAGAGTGAGATTACTTACTTGTATATGTCTGTGTGTTGATGGGTATCAGAGTGAGATTACTGACTTGTATATGTCTGTGTGTTGATGGGTATCAGAGTGAGATTACTGACGTGTATATGTCTGTGTGTTGATGGGTATCAGAGTGAGATTACTGACTTGTATATGTCTGTGTGTTGATGGGTATCAGAGTGAGATTACTTTGCATTAGTACGGTATATCTCTGTGTGTTGATGGGTATCCGAGTGGAGATTACTGACTTGTATATGTCTGTGTGTTGATGGGTATCCGAGTGAGATTACTTACGTCTATATCTCTGTGTGTTGATGGGTATCAGAGTGAGATTACTGACTTGTATATGTCTCTGCGTTGATGGGTATCAGAGTGAGATTACTGACTTGTATATGTCTGTGTGTTGATGGGTATCAGAGTGAGATTACTGACTTGTATATGTCTGTGTGTTGATGGGTATCAGAGTGAAATTACTTACGTGTATATCTCTGTGTGTTGATGGGTATTCGAGTGAGATTACTGACTTGTATATGTCTTTGTGTTGATGGGTATCAGAGTGAGATTACTGACTTGTATATGTCTCTGTGTTGATGGGTATCAGAGTGAGATTACTTTCACGTGTATATATCTGTGTGTTGATGGGTATCAGAGTGAGATTACTGACTTGTGTATGTCTGTGTGTTGATGGGTATCAGAGTGAAGATTACTTACGTGTATATCTCTGTGTGTTGATGGGTATTCGAGTGAGATTACTGACTTGTATATGTCTGTGTGTTGATGGGTGTCCGAGTGAGATTACTTACGTGTATATGTCTGTGTGTTGATGGGTATCAGAGTGAGATTACTGACTTGTATATGTCTCTGTGTTGATGGGTATCAGAGTGAGATTACTGACTTGTATATGTCTGTGTGTTGATGGGTATCAGAGTGAGATTACTGACTTGTATATGTCTGTGTGTTGATGGGTATCCGAGTGAGATTACTTTACGTGTATATCTCTGTGTGTTGATGGGTATCAGAGTGAGATTACTGACTTGTATATGTCTGTGTGTTGATGGGTATCAGAGTGAAATTACTTACGTGTATATGTTTGTGTGTTGATGGGTATCAGAGTGAGATTACTTTACGTATATATGTCTCTGTGTTGATGGGTATCAGAGTGGGATTACTGACTTGTATATGTCTGTGTGTTGATGGGTATCAGAGTGAGATTACTTACGTGTATATGTCTGTGTGTTGATGGGTATCAGAGTGAGATTACTTACTTGTATATGTCTTTGTGTTGATGGGTATCAGAGTGGAGATTACTGACTTGTATATGTCTGTGTGTTGATGGGTATCAGAGTGAGATTACTTACGTGTATATGTCTGTGTGTTGATGGGTATAAGAGTGAGATTACTGACTTGTATATGTCTGTGTGTTGATGGGTATCAGAGTGAGATTACTGACTTGTATATGTCTGTGTGTTGATGGGTATCTGAGTGAGATTACTGACTTGTATATGTCTGTGTGTTGATGGGTATCAGAGTGAGATTACTTATGTGTATATGTCTATGTGTTGATGGGTATCAGAGTGAGATTACTGACTTGTATATGTCTGTGTGTTGATGGGTATCAGAGTGAGATTACTGACTTGTATATGTCTGTGTGTGTTGATGGGTATCAGAGTGAGATTACTGACTTGTATATGTCTGTGTGTTGATGGGTATCAGAGTGAGATTACTGACTTGTATATGTCTGTGTGTTGATGGGTATCAGAGTGAGATTACTGACTTGTATATGTCTGTGTGTTGATGGGTATCAGAGTGAGATTACTGACGTGTATATGTCTGTGTGTTGATGGGTATCAGAGTGAGATTACTGACTTGTATATGTCTGTGTGTTGATGGGTATCAGAGTGAGATTACTGACTTGTATATGTCTGTGTGTTGATGGGTATCAGAGTGAGAGTACTGACTTGTATATGTCTGTGTGTTGATGGGTATCAGAGTGAGATTACTGACTTGTATATGTCTGTGTGTTGATGGGTATCAGAGTGAGATTACTGACTTGTATATGTCTGTGTGTTGATGGGTATCAGAGTGAGATTACTGACTTGTATATGTCTGTGTTGATGGGTATCAGAGTGAGATTACTGACTTGTATATGTCTGTGTGTTGATGGGTATCAGAGTGAGATTACTGACTTGTATATGTCTGTGTGTTGATGGGTATCAGAGTGAGATTACTGACTTGTATATGTCTGTGTGTTGATGGCATCAGAGTGAGATTACTGACTTGTATATGTCTGTGTGTTGATGGGTATCAGAGTTAGAGATTACTGACTTGTATATGTCTGTGTGTTGATGGGTATCAGAGTGAGATTACTGACTTGTATATGTCTGTGTGTTGATGGGTATCCGAGTGAGATTACTGACTTGTATATGTCTGTGTGTTGATGGGTATCCGAGTGAGATTACTGACTTGTATATGTCTGTGTGTTGATGGGTATCAGAGTGAGATTACTGACTTGTATATGTCTGTGTGTTGATGGGTATCAGAGTGAGATTACTGACTTGTGTATGTCTGTGTGTTGATGGGTATCAGAGGAGATTACTTCACGCAGTATATCTCTGTGTGTTGATGGGTATCCGAAAGGAGATTACTGACTTGTATATGTCTGTGTGTTGATGGAATTTCCTTGATATTTCTTCTGTAGTATTTGTTACAGGAAATTATTTTCATGAGAGTACAATATGGCTTAAGGAGACACTAATTCTCCCTTTCAGAATCACAAAAGGTTTGCTGATGTTCCTTGCAACAAGACATACAGAGTTTGGGTATGTATAACTTGTGTCATAAGAACGTCTACCAACGCCATCACTTTTCGCCTTCCTCATGTATTAAGTTCATGCTGTAAAATAACTGAAATAACGTTGTTAACAACAAGATGATCAAGTTTTCAAGATGAACTATGTGATGATTGTGAATCATGTCATGATGTATATATGTATTATTTGTTGTGTATTGTTGTGTTTTCAGATTCGTCCATTCACTTCAGCTAAGAAAAGTTTGGATGGCTGGATCAAGGCTCCAGATCCTTTCACCATGCCCCTGCTGTGAGTCAGGCTTGTACAGCCGGGTCACACAATCTTCCCATGTCTAGGAACACTAAATGTTGGTTGCTGTAACAGATACCCAGTCACTAGATCATGCTCATGATAAAACCAACTACTGAACACTAAAATCTAACTCTAATGAACCCTGAAGGTCTCTTTCAGTACCAACCATCACAGCACTAACCAACACTTCCTGTTGCTAAATACTAGATCCTTATGTGTTAGTAGCTAGATACAGTATCCTCTCAATACTAGATTCTTATGTGTTAGTAGCTAGATACAGTATCCTCTCCGAAACCTGGGTGCCAACTACTGTCAACATAACGTTAGGGGACTACCATTACCCATACATTTTGTTATATTGCTTGTACAATTTTTGTCTGGTTGTTCTGATATCCTGGGACCATGAGATATCTAAGTGCTAATTGCCTTGTCTGAAGCTGAGGGCTTGGTATCAGCATAACTATTGACATTGTCATCAAGTTCATCACTTTAGTCGTGTTGAATTAGTTATTAATGTCCAATATGTTTTGCTGGTTTTCTAAGATCCAGCTACCTTGTGTATAACTTTTACTTTAAACTTTTTTCAATCTATGTGGAATGTTGCAAGTATGCCCCAGACTGGTGACATTTAGAACCTTCCAGGCTATAATTGTTCGGTTTACTTCAGTCATAGCAGTTGTAAAATCGGGCGCTTTATATTTGCAGCACTACCTGTCTCATCACTTCCACGGCGGCCATCGCGAGACTGTGGAGACACAACCATCACCTGACATCATTCCAGTCATCGCCATATGTACCCTTGTCCTGTGTCTCACAATGGCATCTCTCGTCTTCATGTGGCTAACGTAGAGCAGGTGAGTTGCCCGGATTATCTTGATAAGCTTGAATCATTTGAATGTTGGTTGCCCGGATTATCACACACATAGACCACTCCTGGCAAAACCATGTAAGCTTCAATCTTTTGAATGTTGGTTGCCGGATTATCACACATATAGACCACTCCTGGCAAACCTTGTAAGCTTGAATCATTTGAATGTTGGTTGCCCGGATTATCACACACATAGACCACTCCTGGCAAACCTTGTAAGCTTGAATCTTTGAATGTTGGTTGCCCGGATTATCACACATACATAGACCACCTCCTGGCAAACCATGTAAGCTTGAATCTTTTGAATGTTGGTTGCCCGGATTATCACACACATAGACCACTCCTGGCAAACCTTGTAAGCTTGAATCTTGTGAATGTTGGTTCCCTGGATTATCACACACATAGACCACTCCTGGCAAACCTTGTAAGCTTGAATCTTTGAATGTTGGTTGCCCGGATTATCACACACATAGACCACTCCTGGCAAACCTTGTAAGTTTGAATCATTTGAATGTTGGTTCCCTGGATTATCACACATGTACACCACTCCCCAGTAAACCTTGTAAGCTTTGATTCTTTTTGAATGTTGGTTCCCTGGATTATCACACATGTACACCAATCCCAGTAAACCTTGAAAGCTTGAATCTTTGAATGTTGGTTCCCTGGATTATCACACATGTACACCACTCCCAGTAAACCTTGTGTTTGATTCTTTTGAATGTTGGTTCCCTGGATTATCACACATGTACACCAATTCCCAGTAAACCTTGAAAGCTTGAATCTTTGAATGTTGGTTCCCTGGATTATCACACATGTACACCACTCCCAGTAAACCTTGAAAGCTTGAATCTTTTGAATGTTGGTTCCCTGGATTATCACACATGTACACCAATCCCAGTAAACCTTGTAAAGCTTGATTCTTTTGAATGTTGGTTCCCTGGATTATCACACATGTACACCACTTCCAGTAAACCTTGAAAGCTTGAATCTTTGAATGTTGGTTCCCTGGATTATCACACATGTACACCAATCCCCAGTAAACCTTGAAAGCTTTGAATCTTTTGAATGTTGGTTCCCTGGATTATCACACATGTACACCACTCCAAGTAAACCTTGTAAGCTTGAATCTTTTGAATGTTGGTTCCCTGGATTATCACACATGTACACCACTCCAAGTAAACCTTGAAAGCTTGATTCTTTTGAATGTTGGTTCCCTGGATTATTATTGTCTCACTGTGTTCCTATCTCCATATGTGTCTCTCTTGTCTCACTGTGTTCCTATCTCCATATGTGTCTTTGTCTTGTCTCACTGTGTTCCCTATCTCCTATGTGTGTGTGTGTGTGTGTCTGTCTGTGTGTCTGTCTCTTCATGTTTCTCTCTTTGGATCTCTTTGTCGCTGTGTGTGTCTCTCTTCATGTTTCTCTCTATGGATCTCTGTCGCTGTGTGTGTCTCTCTTCATGTTTCTCTCTATGGATCTCTGTCGCTGTGTGTGTCTCTCTGCATGTTTCTCTCTATGGATCTCTGTCACTGTGTGTGTCTCTCTTCATGTTTCTCTCTATGGATCTCTGTCGCTGTGTGTGTCTCTCTTCATGTTTCTCTCTATGGATCTCTGTCTCTATGCTGTGTGTGTGTCTCTTCATGTTTCTCTCTATGGATCTCTGTAGTTGTGTGTGTCTCTCTTCATGTTTCTCTCCTATGGATCTCTGTCACTGTGTGTTTCTCTCTTCATGTTTCTCTCTATGGATCTCTGTCTGTGTGTGTCTCTCTGTTTCTCATGTTTCTCTCTATGGATCTCTGTCACTGTGTGTGTCCCTCTTCATGTTTCTCTCTATGGATCTCTGTCTGTGTGTGTCTCTCTTCATGTTTCTCTCTATGGATCTCTGTCGCTGTGTGTGTCTCTCTTCATGTTTCTCTCTATGGATCTCTGTCTGTGTGTGTCTCTCTTCATGTTTCTCTCTATGGATCTCTGTCACTGTGTGTGTCTCTCTTGTTTCTCTCTATTCCTCTGTCACTGTGTGTGTCTCTCTTCATGTTTCTCTCTATGGATCTCTGTCTCTCTTCATGTTGTGTGTGTCTCTCTTCATGTTTCTCTCTATGGATCTCTGTCACTGTGTGTGTCTCTTCATGTTTCATGTCTTCTCTCTTCATGTTTCTCTCTATGATCTCTGTCATGTTTGTGTGTGTGTCTCTCTCATGTTTCTCTCTATCTCTGTCGCTGGATCTCTGTCTCTATGTGTGTGTGTCTCTTCATGTTTCTCTCTATGGATCTCTGTCACTGTGTGTGTCTCTCTTCATGTTTCTCTCTATGGATCTCTGTCGCTGTGTGTGTCTCTCTTCATGTTTCTCTCTATGAATCTCTGTCGCTGTGTGTGTCTCTCTTCATGTTTCTCTCTATGGATCTCTGTCGCTGTGTGTGTCTCTCTTCATGTTTCTCTCTATGGATCTCTGTCGCTGTGTGTGTCTCTCTTCATGTTTCTCTCTATGGATCTCTGTCACTGTGTGTGTCTCTCTTCATGTTTCTCTCTATGAATCTCTGTCGCTGTGTGTGTCTCTCTTCATGTTTCTCTCTATGGATCTCTGTCGCTGTGTGTGTCTCTTCATGTTTCTCTCTATGAATCTCTGTGTGCTGTGTGTGTCTCTCTTCATGTTTCTCTCTATGGATCTCTGTCACTGTGTGTGTCTCTCTTCATGTTTCTCTCTATGGATCTCTGTCGCTGTGTGTGTCTCTCTTCATGTTTCTCTCTATGGATCTCTGTCACTGTGTGTGTCTCTCTTCATGTGGATCTCTGTCTCCCTATGTCTCTCTGGATCATGTGTCTCTGTGTGTGTGTCTCTTCATGTTTCTCTCTATGGATCTCTGTCGCTGTGTGTGTCTCTCTTCATGTTTCTCTCTATGGATCTCTGTCACTGTGTGTGTCTCTCTTCATGTTTCTGTCGCTCTCTTCATGGATCTCTGTGTGTGTGTGTCTCTCTTCATGTTTCTCTCTATGGATCTCTGTGGCTGTGTGTGTCTCTCTCATGTTTCTCTCTATGGATCTCTGTCGCTGTGTGTGTCTCTCTTCATGTTTCTCTCTATGGATCTCTGTCGCTGTGTGTGTCTCTCTCTCATGTTTCTCTCTATGGATCTCTGTCTCTGTGTGTGTGTGTCATGTTTCTCTATGAATCTCTGTCATGTGTGTGTCTCTCTCTCTCTATGGATCTCTGTGTGTCTCTTCATGTTCTCTCTCTATGGATCTCTGTGTGTGTGTGTCTCTCTTCATGTTTCTCTCTATGGATCTCTGTCTGTGTGTGTCTCTTTTTCATGTTTCTCTCTATAGATCTGTCACTGTGTCTCTCTTCATGTTTCTCTCTATGGATCTCTGTCACTGTGTGTGTGTGTCTCTCTTCATGTTTCTATCTATGGACCTCTGTCACTGTGTGTGTGTCTCTTCATGTTTCTCTCTATGGATCTCTGTCTCTGCTGTGTGTGTCTCTCTTCATGTTTCTCTCTCCTATGGATCTCTGTCACTGTGTGTGTCTCTCTGCATGTTTCTATCTATGGATCTCTGTCGCTGTGTGTGTCTCTCTTTCATGTTTCTCTCTATGAATCTCTGTCATGAATCTGTGTGTGTGTGTCTCTCTTCATGTTTCTCTCTATGGATCTCTGTCGCTGTGTGTGTCTCTCTCTTCATGTTTCTCTCTATGAATCTCTGTCACTGTGTGTGTCTCTCTGCATGTTTCTCTCTATGGATCTCTGTCACTGTGTGTGTCTCTCTGCATGTTTCTCCCTATGGATCTCTGTCGCTGTGTGTGTCTCTCTTCATGTTTCTCTCTATGGATCTCTGTCGCTGTGTGTGTCTCTCTTCATGTTTCTCTCTATGGATCTCTGTCGCTGTGTGTGTCTCTCTTCATGTTTCTCTCTATGAATCTCTGTCGCTGTGTGTGCCTCTCTTCATATTCGTCTCTCTATGGATCTGTCGCTGTGTGTGTCTCTCTTCATGTTAATCTCTCTATTGGTCTCTATCACTGTGTGTTTGTCTCGATCTGTGTCTCTTTCTCTAAGTGTCTCTTTTACCATTTGTTGCAATCTTAATGTCTGTCTCTCTCTCCATGATGTCCATTTCAATTATCTCTAAGTGTGGACAAATTCCTGTCCCCCAAGAATCAGGACTTCACAAAAAGAAAACTTTTGGAACCCAAAACCTTTGATCAGCCCGGACTAAGGGTACTACATACCATCAGTTGGTTGTAGCCACTTACAGCATCATAACAGTGTAACAATCTACACAGAAATGTTGCTTTATGCAATAAACAAAAAGTTGTCGTCCTTTAAGTTGTATGCTTTATTATTGTTCAAACCTTTATGTGTTGATGTGTTCATGTGTTGGTATCTTCATCTGTTCATACCTTCATGTGTTGATGTCTTCATGTCTTCATCTGTTCATATCTTCATGTGTTGATACTTTCATCTGTTGATGTTTTCATGTGTTGGTATCTTCATCTGTTGATATCTTCATCTGTTGATATCTCCATGTGTTGATGTGTTGGTATCTTCATCTGTTGATATCTTCATGTGTTGGTATCTTCATCTGTTCATATCTTCATGTGTTGATACTTTCATCTGTTGATGTTTTCATGTGTTGGTATCTTCATCTGTTGATATCTCCATGTGTTGATATCTTGATGTGTTGGTATCTTCATCTGTTGATATCTCCATGTGTTGATATCTTCATGTGTTGGTATCTTCATCTGTTGGTATCTTCATGTGTTGATATCTTCATCTGTTGATCTTTTCTGTTGGTATCTTCATCTGTTGATTCTCTGTGTTGATATCGTGATGTGTTGGTATCTGTCTGTTGATATCTTCATGTGTTGATATCTTCATCTGTTGGTATCTTCATCTGTTATCTTCATGTGTGTTGATATCTTCATATGTTGATTCTTCATGTGTTGATATCTTGATGTGTTGGTATCTTCATGTGTTGATATCTCCATGTGTTGATATCTTGATGTGTTGGTATCTTCATCTGTTGATGTTTTCATGTGTTGGTATCTTGATGTGTTGGTATCTTCATCTGTTGATGTTTTCATCTGTTGGTATCTTGATGTGTTGGTATCTTCATCTGTTGATGTTTTCATCTGTTGATGTTTTCATGTGTTGGTATCTTCATGTGTTGGTATCTTCATCTGTTGATGTTTTCATGTGTTGGTATCTTCATGTGTTCGTGTATCTTTATCTGTTGATGTTTTCATGTGTTGGTATCTTCATCTGTTGATATCTTCATGTGTTGATATCTTCATGTGTTGATATATCCATGTGTTGATATCTTCATGTGTTGGTATCTTCATCTGTTGATATCTTCATCTGTTGATATCTTCATGTGTTGGTATCTTCATCTGTTGATATCTTCATGTGTTGATATCTTCATGTGTTGGTATCTTCATCTGTTGATATCTTCATCTGTTGATATCTTCATGTGTTGATATCTTCATGTGTTGATATCTTCATCTGTTGATATCTTCATGTGTTGATATATTCATGTGTTGATATCTTCATGTGTTGGTATCTTGATGTGTTGGTTTCTTCATGTGTTGATATCTTCATGTGTTGATATCTTCATGTGTTGGTATCTTCATGTGTTGGTATCTTCATCTGTTGATATCTTCATCTGTTGATATCTTCATGTGTTGGTATCTTCATCTGTTGATATATTCATCTGTTGATATCTTCATGTGTTGGTATCTTCATGTGTTGGTATCTTCATGTGTTGGTATCTTCACCTGTTGATATCTTCATCTGTTAATATCTTCATGTGTTGATATCTTCATCTGTTGATATCTTCATGTGTTGATATCTTCATCTGTTCATATCTTCATCTGTTGGTATCTTCATCTGTTGATATCTTCATCTGTTCATATCTTCATCTGTTCATATCTTGATGTGTTGATATCTCCATGTGTTGATATCTTCATGTGTTGGCATCTTTATGCTGTCCATATTTCCTTTCATGAAATCAATTGATCTTCTGTGTAGCTTTGTAATGATAGATAGGTATCTAAATTAAATGATTTTCTGACCTATTCCTGCCTTGTAATAAATCTAATGAAGATCTCTGTGGAATGAGATGAAGAGTTTAAGGGGGCCAATTGCCTGAGCAGTTGATGAGAGACTTCTTGTTTTGCAGGTTGTAACCGTGTGTTTCCCATCTACTACCCTGAGAGTCCTGAATACACGCAGGCTGTCACCGAGCACATACACATCCTGGACACCAAGTACGGTTTCAACATCCAGTCTTATGACGACCAGAGGGAGGAGCTTTATCAAGATAAGTTCAGCTGGATCAATGACAGACTGAAGACAAGTGTTGTGTTGATCTACTATTCCCAGAGTCTGATGGAGATGATAGGAGAGGGTGATACTTTGGATGACCACAGCCCATATGGGGATGTTGCTCGCTACGCCCTACACAGGCTGAACATGCTCAACCTGGCCGGTCAGTCCATCGTCTCTGTACCAGTTACGTTCGATGATCCCGAGAGATACCAGGTCAAGAACATCATTGGTCTGATTGAAGAAGAAGCCAGTGGGAATCTGTGCCTCAACCACTTTGATACTCTTGTCTACAGACTGACTGGTGGAGAAATGCAAAACTTGAGTCTGCCAAGTGAGGAAGAAACTCACGATCTCTGCATGTACATTCATCAGCTCTATGGTCGAGTGTACACAGGAGAGTTCCATGAAGCAGAGCCAATGATCTCATCATCACTTTGCAACAACATGACTTCACAAGACTTTGGTAGTACAGACAGTTGCCATGGAAGCATGGTGCCATGTTCCAATGAATGCCATTGCCATGGTTACATGTTCACCAATCCTCGCCATCAGAACTTTAGTGACCAAACACAGTTATCTCCCCTAATGGGGTGCAATGCCAATACAACCTCAAGTGGATATGATTCGGGATCAGTGGCACCATTCCACAGTGGTGCCTGCTGCCAAAACAGGTGTTACAATAACCCTCCAGGTCACAAGCATCGTGGGGATCAGAAATGTTGTCATGACCAGCCCTCTGACTTTGGACAGTGCTGCAATGTCCAGTCTGAGGGCATTGATGCAGGCAGCACATATACCCTGGAGTTGGACCATCTTGGACATTCTCGCCCTCTTCAGTTCATTCCACCAGAGGTGCCCAGTTCCAGTGCTAGTCTCACACACATACAGCAAGAGTTTGTAAATGTCAACAAACGAAATGGATATTTATGATCTAAATGTTTCAATCAGATTTCCTTCAGAAGACAAGTTGCTTTAATCTTTTGTTTGAAATGGTATCATTTTGATACCATCTTTCTGACATCTTGGAATTTTGATAATCAGGCTAGCTATTCTCGAAACGTCCATAGCTCTACCAACTTCTTAAGCCCATTCTTAACACACTGGCTACGATCAAAGTTAAGAATTCTTAGGGCTACGAACGTTTCGAGAATAAGGGCCCAGCTCCATCATATAGTCTGTAAATACTAAAGTCCATTTCAGTTAAGTCAGACTATTTATTTATGTCTTTCATTCTGAAAACTTTCTTTACATGATCAAATGGAACCTAATCCATAGACATAACAGGATGTGTCCTACAACTCTGTAGGTTTGGCCTGACCTTTGTATAGGTCAAGGTCACTAAAAGTTGTTCTTGGTTATTTATGCCAGTTCAAAGACTTAATTATGTATTTGATATTTCTGTGCTGAAGTTTCTTGAATATCATTATGTTTTGATTAGCCATTGATAATACTGCCATTATTATGTCTCTGTGACCTTTGCACCACAAATTAATTCAAACACATTTAGATATTAGTTACAGATGATATTGTTAAAGTAATGACCCGTTTCTTTCTCCTCATTTAGAACATGAACAAATTTGAATTGTTGTGTAACAGAATGTAAGGATTTTAGTCATGTGACATTATTTGGTATTTCTCGGATGGTCCTTTAGTGACAGTGAATAGAACCGTCAAGTGAGAAGAGACTTTTATTCGAACACTTCGTCACTATAACCCAAATCATGACTTTCTTATCTTTATTAAGAAGTCCCGTAATTTGTATGATAGTGTGAACATACTGTTCATAAGTTGTATATAACATAAATAGAACAAGATGTCCCAGATATTAGATTTGCTTGGAGAATTCAGAAGAGTCATGTTTGCATAATTATTATTATTTCCAGGTATACATATGCTGTTGTTGAGAGATCTATGAAATGGATTTTTGTTTTGAATGACAGCCAGATAATGAACTGTACACACAAGTTTTGTTCAGTGTGGGGACATGAGTGTCGGTGCCAGCAGACACCTTGGTAATGAGCAGGTGTTAGATCCTGTGTCGGTGCAAGCAGACACCTTGGTAATGAGGAGGTGTTATATCCTGTGTCGAGGCCAGCAGACACCTTGGTAATGAGCAGGTGTTAGATCCTGTGTCGGTGCCAGCAGACACCTTGGTAATGAGCAGGTGTTAGATCCTGTGTCGGTGTCATGGCAACAGTTGTGGGGCTTCATTGCTGTGAGGGTGCTGTTTGGGTTTTCATCATGGATTGTGAAAAATGATGAATCAGGAGACTCAGATTTGTTGGTCATATAATATCAGTATTGTGTTATTTTTTCCAAGATGACCGCCCAATATATTCCAGTGTATAACATGAAGGCTGCAGAGCATATGCTTGTGCAGATGAACATGAGCTGAAGTGGCACAGTGTTGGGAATGTACATATATGTGTGTTGGTTCAGATTTACTTTTACCTTATATCGGGCAAACTCAAACATTTATTTTGATATCTGTCTTCAGCTTTTATGGGTTTGCGGTCAGGAAGTTGAAACTTTTGACAATTGAAGCTGGTTGGCCATTGGTGTACCAATTGTTTCTTTCCATTTATTCAACTGTTTGATGTACTGTATTTGCCATATTAAGCAGTATGGCCACTAAGCACCCCGACTAACTTCTGTGCCAGTGTTTAAGTGATCCTTACATGTGCCTAATACAAAGCTGCAGCAGCTTGTCCATGGTATACATAACCTCTCCATCTCATTTGTCTAAAGGCGGACTCACATGGGTCGGCCCCTCGAATCGATATGCCGAATTTGACAGATTCGTATCGTCTGAGTGACTAATCGAATTCAGCAAATGGTACAAATCGGCCGCTCAATCCCCTGTTGATTGTGTCGCGAGCTTGTAGAGCCTGATGTAGTTATTCGGCAAATTGCATGTGGCACAGCCAATCAAACTGCCTTTGGGTGTCACATGGTAAATGTTTACATATAAGCATGAAACATGGCTTTGTCTGCTTCAAAGAAACCACGCCTCGATTTTTCATCAGAGCAAACGGAGCGTTTCATGGCTTATTCAGGAGTCACGAAACACTGTGGAATATCATGAGCAGGCATTATTCCAAAATAGAAAAAAGGAATGCTGTGCTGACGGCGATCAGCTTGGCATTTCTGGAAAAGTCACTGTTGCCTTCTTCGTATAGTATCTAGATAACTGCTGCTAAGTCCGCCTTAGACATTTTAATACCATGAAAACAAAATACCGCGACATATTATCAGATCGAGCTGCAAACTGATCAGTCGATAATCAAACATGTTGTACAGTATAAGGTAATCGGCAGGTGGTTATAACGTGCCAAGCCTGTGAGTCGCTCTTAAAGTGCTGAGCTTGCATGTCATGGCAAGTACAGTATGTGTGTTCATCTTTTCTTCTAATATGTCCCAGTGGACACCATGTTGATTACTGATGATGTTACTTGTGTTACAAGTGCCATTACTTGTACATACCGAAGGTGGATGTAATTCTCAGTATGTGTACATTATTGTTGGCCTGTTGTTGTCCATGACATGCTCAACACTGTCTTGTACATTATCTGAATGGGAAACTTCATCAGTGATGTGTTTTAAACTGGTTTGAAATATTATGTATGCATATATCTCAGTCTTTGTCACTGAAACAATTCCCTGTCAAGTATATGGACGTTTACTGTCATTACCACTGAACAGAAGCTATGTTTGTGTCTGTGGAATATGACCAGTGTTTAGGGATGACTGAGGGAGATCAAGTGAGGGGATTAAAAGGTTTTAACACCACTTTGAACAACAGCCCAGCGACATTGATGTAACAATCTAAGATTGAGGTAGATCCTAATATGACACAACTTAAAGGTATGTTTGTCATTTGGTGAAGCCAGCACACTCTAATATGGTGCTGACAGATCAGGGGGAATCTTGGGTCCAACCTTGATCAGCTGATCCGCACAGCTAAGGGAGGTTATCTTACACAGCTGACTGCGTCACTCTGGAACAGTTGGCTCCGTTGATATCCTGGCTGCCAACATAGGTGAAACAAAAATGGGTCCGTCCAATATCAGATATGTGCATAATTCTTGTGGGACCTTGCATGATTATTGCAGACAAAGTGTTCAGAACCACAGTTTATTGTGTTCATATTTACCTCTTTTATGCTTTCATTATATTCATACAAGGCATTATGTGATTTCTTGATGAGTTTTGTTACATTTCATGAAATTTGTCTTATGAAATGCAAACACAATAATATGCTATTTTGGTCTTTCAAATTGAGAGATATTTAGCGTTGCACATGGGACATGTTAAACATTCATCATCAGTGCATGTGTTATTAATGTCAGTATTTGATAGATGTCTTCAAGAATAAGATTTGGGGGGGATATTGTAACTGTACATGGAAAGACTGGAGCTATGATTTGTATGTCTTGATTGCTCATTGCAATAAGAATGGGGTCCTGTGATAGCCTATCATCGTGCATGGCAGCAGTTACAGTGAGCATGTCATGCAGTATAAGAAGAAAACACTTGCAGTGGACATATGAGGACTATGTAATCCTTCAATGGACGGTAGTTCAGGAGCAGTGGGAGGTAAGGAACACTAGAAAAACATGGATGGCTTGAGATGCTGTCAAGTTGTACCGGTAGCTTGTGGCAAAAACTGACATGGCTGTCACTGGTTGGGCAGGCATTGGATGCAGTTGAAAATGTATGCTACTTTGATTCATTGATAACCTTTAACTGTTACAGTTTGTCAAGGAAACTCTCTTGAGAAGGGAATTAATGTATGTGATGTTGCACAGATCTTCTGTGTTTATTGTATGTGTGTACTCTATGGCCAGTATCATATCTGGGCTCTCTTCCATTGGTCTTGCCATGTTGTCAGTCACTGTTGTTGATCTAAAGTCCAAATGGGAACCGTGGTGTTGAGGAGCCTGGGCACTTGTACATAATGTTCTACCTTGTTAAATTACATTTGATTCATTCCATTGTCTGCTCGCTCCATTATTTAGCAGGAATGGAGCGATGTGTACCAGTTTCAAATGTAAGACTTTGATAGTTTGTTCGACATCATACTCTTTGCATTACATTTGGCTTTTTAAATTGCCAATACTTTGAACGTATTTTAAGTAGGTAATATCCTTGCAACTCTCCATTCAGCTGCATTATTTTTACGGAATGAAGAGTTACTCGGACATTACCCTCTATATATATACACTCAAAATAGTGTTGCCAAAACTATGGAAAACTAGTAATGACATTGATTTTGATTTCCTGAGATCTCTTGCTGGAGTCTGTATAAGCCTGTGTAACATCTCTTAGTTAGAAACTGTACAAAGGTCCTTTGTATTCTGTTCCCAAAGAGTATGGTAATTTATGGAACATTGTGATACAAGGGTAATGAATGTATTATTGCAGGAATAATTGATTAAGACAAATTAATACTTTCAGAAAATTGTTTTTGAATTGTTTTTGAAGATGATCGTCTACATTTGTACCATATGCTTGGATAGATAGAAAATTAAAGTTTATCTCAGGGGATGGAGTAGTGTTTGTTAAAAAGTATTTTAACTTTCCGACATTTGCAAATCTAGGAAAAAGTGATTCAGTTGTAATTGTTATTTCTTAAATAGAGTAGTACCTACACTAGTGGTGACTGTCGCTTGCTGGACAATAGTAGAAATAGGAAACAGTACATGTAATGGATTAGCAGCCTAGCTCTTTGGCTGTGTTCATCATAGACCTTGTTTGAGTTTTCATCATGTCAGCAATGCTGTTTGTGTCTCAACGGGCTAATGTTGTACTATGCGTCTGTTTGTAGCAATGCTGTTTGTGTCTCAACGGGCTAATGTTGTACTATGCGTCTGTTTGTAGCAATGTTGTTTGTGTCTCAACGGGCTAATGTTGTACTATGCGTCTGTTTGTAGCAACATTGTACCATGTGTCTATTTGTAGCAATGCTGATTGTCTCAAGGGGCTAATGTTGTACCATGTGTCTGTTTGTAGCAACATTGTACCATGTGTCTGTTTGTAGCAACATTGTACCATGTGTCTGTTTGTAGCAACATTGTACCATGTGTCTATTTGTAGCAATGCTGATTGTCTCAAGGGGCTAATGTTGTACTATGCGTCTGTTTGTAGCAATGTTGTACCATGTGTCTGTTTGTAGCAATGCTGTTTGTCTCAAGGGGCTAATGTTGTACCATGTGTCTGTTTGTAGCAACATTGTACCATGTATCTGTTTGTAGCAATGCTGTTTGTCTCAAGGGGCTTATGTTGTACCATGTGTCTGTTTGTAGCAACATTGTACCATGTGTCTGTTTGTAGCAATGCTGTTTGTCTCAAGGAGCTAATGTTGTACCATGTGTCTGTTTGTAGCAATGCTGTTTGTCTCAAGGGGCTAATGTTGTAACATGTGTCTGTTTGTAGCAATGCTGTTTGTCTCAAGGGGCTTGTATTGTTGCTTGTATCTGTTTGATAGCAGTGTTCTGTGTGTCTCAAGAGGCTCATGTTGTACCTCGTCTTTGTTTGATGTGGAGATTCAGACTGATCATTAATGCCACAAAGAAACAGCAGGAATCTCTGACCTGGAGTAGAGGGTAGTGAACAACACACCTGTCTGTTACAGGAGTTGGACACAGCTTATCTTGTACAACGTCAGTGGTGACTTTTCATTGTGCCTTGAAACATGTCAAGTTGTTTGTTTTTTGGTTAGTATTTGAAAGTTGAAGCTTGGTGGGAAGTGTTGTTGTGTTGTTTAAGTGTTGTTGTGTTGTTTAAGTGCTGTTTCCTGTTTCTATGAATCTGTGATGACTGCACCAGGGTCTTGCATGAGTAGTAGCAACACAAGTGTACAGTAGGACACAGCAAACACACCACCATCTGAGGGCATTCCTACACACTGCATTACATCTTCTCCATGTCAGAAATAGCAGAATATATACTCTTCAAACAAAAACCAGTAGGGGAACATGAACTTTCAGTTTGGATAGGAAGTGTAAGCATTGACAAACTTTTCAAAGACAGACATCTTCTGAATGCACCACCATTTGTCTTTATCACCACCCCTAAACACAATGCATGGGATACACGTACATGTGGTGTCATTCTTGATTTTGACTGTTTTCAAGGTCGATAAATCACTGTAGACCATTAAGTTTGACAATCATCTTGCATCACACAGTTGTTAGTGTTTGTTTCTAGCTGAGATTTTTGTTTGAAAATGAAAATCGTACACAAGCAAATTTCACGTCATACACCAATCATCTTTCAAGAGCCATTACTGTACAAGCAAATATGATCATAACAAAGTGCAGGTGGTGATGCACTCTCAAAATATTCGTTATCATATCAACATTGATTGACTCTGATATATCTCCCAGATTTTTCAATCGTAAATTGAAAATGAAGTTCCCCTACTTTTTTTTAAGAGTATACAATTACAGGATCTTCATAATTAGGAACGTTCTGTTAGAAAAGTGACCTAAGCTTGTATTGAAAGCTAAACCGGTATAGACCTCTAGCTTTAGTATGTATAAGTGGAATAGGATGAAACTTACAACACATGGTCTCTCTGGAAGTGTTTCAGGACATGAGAGTTTAGGTTAGCTCCTTCAATTATGAAATGGTTCAAATTTCAGACAGTCATTGAACTTTGTTGTGAAATATTCAAACAAGTGTTATCTGAGCTGTTGTCTGGTAAATGGTTCATGATTTCTGAGGGGAAGGTTTCATGGCATTCAGAAACAGATGAGCGGGTGGGGTGTGTTCTGTATGTAACTCCTTCCTAGTTTGGGGATATTGACAAAAATTACTCATTTAAAATTAATGCAAATTGCCAAATATCATCTCAGAAGACAGATGCATCATGACAACTCTAGAATAAATATTTATTCGCCACACCTGAGAAAAGCCAGTATTAATAGGTTTGATGTTTCATCTATGTAATTTGTTGACATGCTGGACAATTGTGAGATGACAAGAATCCCCAGTGGTCGTTCAGTAGTTTGATTTTTAGCAGCCATTGCTTCTGTGGTGTAGTTTAGGACAGCTTGTAGTACAGACTTCAAAGGTAAATAAGCAGATACAGAATACTCGCATGTTTCTATCAAATCCTGCAACAAGTTAATGCTTGCCTTCATCACGTGTGATTGAACACATATAGGATGCTAACAACAATGGTTGTTTTCTTTTGTTCGATTGAAATGAACAAGTGCCAAATATTTTACATGATCTTCAAGATGAAGATAGTGTATTGAAATATACTGTATGGAAATTATTTAGATAATCGAAATCCATATCTTACATAGATTGAAGACATTGTGATATGCTATGACACTGATATTTTGTTTTGATGCAGTTGACGTGTCAATAATATGTGCCATGAGATACTGGTTCCCTTACTAACATGTATGTTTAACTGGTCGCATTTATGCTGTCATAACGGACTGAAACTTTCCCTAGACCAGTTCATCCCTACCTTGGCCAGACCTCCCCATATCACTTAAGGTAGGGAAGGTTAACCAAGGCCAGATCTTGTTTCGGCTTGTTCTTCCAGCCAGACCTTCCCCTTAGATGACTTTGGTGAGTGAGTGCTATGATGCTATTCACAGTGAGGTGACACCAGAAAGGAGCTTCACACATTGTACCCATGTGGGGAATTGAACCCAGGCCCTCGGCATGACAAGCTATCACTATTACCACAAGGCTTCCCCACTGATATGAAGTGGGGAAGCTTCAGTGTAGTCTTTAATGGTATTGTGAAAGTTTGAATTTACAAATCCATAAGTGTAAAGACTTTTTCCTTTTTGTAAATGACCAGTAACAAAATGTGAAATTTTTTGGGGCATTAAACTGATATCTCACCTCCTTCTTTAATTCTTTGTAATAATTATGTACTTTATCATGATAAAAAAGACTTGCTCCATTGCCATAATAGCCCTTCACTATCTGGGGATCTGGCTGAAGACTGAACCTTCCCCCTTTTATGTACAGTCCACCTGAGATCTAGCCAGGGCATGGGACAAACTGGCCTAGGTTTAACCTCACCAGAAGCACTGTCCAGGAGAGGTGGCAGCCTTTCACACTGGTAGTTTACTTTTCCGTATATTTTTCTGAAATAGGAAACCTTTGGTTTTTCAACCTTTTGGTCTCTTGATAAATACAATTCTCAAGTCTAGCTCGCTCATTAAGTGCTGTTGCAGTAAGTCAGTTAGCATGATGAAGACAATTAGCATAATTCTGGGCCCCGTTTCAGAAAGCTGTCGTAGTGCTACGACTGCCGTACCCGCTATATGGTAACATAGACTTACAACAGTCGTAGTGCTACGATAACTTTGTGAAATGAGGCCTTGTTTAGGACCACATTTCATCCTGGATGGCACCACCAGCTTGGGGGATGTGTTCATGAGGGAAGATGCTCCTCTCAAAGCAGTATACCTCACCTGACATTCCATAAAGGTCTTGTTTTTGACATTTCTGTATTTCTTGCAGATTATTTTGACATATCACAGTATGGTATTTACTGAAAGAGACTGTTATAATTACTTGTGGGTTCCGTCATGTGTTGACTCGGGGATTGAAATGAGTGCTCAAACAGAAGCGTGGAAACAGTACCTCCTCGTATATCTCGACATGTATTTTGTCAAGAGTTTTATTATTGTAATTGTTACAGCTTCTTGTTGAGCTGGAGATTTATTTTGTGTTGCTGACACAATGTGCCTTGTAAATAAAAACATCGAATGTGACAGTGTTGGTTTCTCCTGCATGGCACGTAGCAAAGAGCTAAGTGCTGTGTCAACTTGGTTAAATATTTTCCTTTTTACAGTCACTGAAATTCAATCTAATATGGTCATGTGAGTTAGCTTTCAAGCACAGATCTCATTGAGACTGTATCACCATGTTTGAATGGCAGGTGGATTTGAACAGTGTATGAGATCAATCCTCAGTTTCGGACCAGCGCTGTGATTCACAAAGCTATCATAGCACTATGATGGTCGTAACTCTTATACTGTAACATAGACTTATGACAGTTGTAGAACTACGATAGCTTTGTGAAACGGGGCCCAGGTACAAAGTGTGTCAGTGTACTCTGTTGAAGCATATAGCTCCCACTGATGAAAATCCAGCTTGATTTCAGTGTTTCATGAGCTCACAGCGACAAGACACAAGTGTATAAACTACCGGCCAGCTGACTGGTAGCATGGAGACTACACCTGGCTGTGTTGGTGGGATCTGGTAGTACTGGGCCTCCTTTCACAAAGCACTAAGGTGATCGTAAGTCAATAAGGTAACCTTAGTGCAAGGTTAAAGAATGGGAGTTAAGGTTAACCTTAGTAAAGGTTGCTTCGTGAAAGGAGCCCCTGGCTTGTTGCACCCTGATCCATGATTGTACAGGATTTTTAAAGTCAGTATTACATGCCTACAAGCAGGATAAATGATGACAATTACATTCAAATCAAATCAAGTTGGACATTACAGAAAAAATATAACCAGCATATCTTTCAAGCAGAATATTTTTTTATGTGGATGTATTCACACAGCAGTATACTAGCCAAATAACATCAGCTTGTCAATATTCAAGACAGGTGAGTGATATTATGAGCCACATCATCATCCTAAGTACTACGATCTTAGGTTGCTGAGAACATATTCTCACCTTGAATCTTGTTGGGAAGCATTGAATATGCAGCAATCAATGGAAAGAACCAGAAACTTTTTAGTACAAAAACACTCTTGAAGACGTAATTCTTTAATTCACATTCTGTACAGTTTTCATTTATCATAACTCACAAAAATTGTCATACCTAATATCAAGAGAAAGTGAAAATCGACCGAATATTGACCTCTGAAATACAAGTTCAATCATGATCAAAGTTCTCATTTTCAGGTTCAAAATTCCAGATTCTAACTTGTACATAATCCAAGTTTAATGACAAAACACATGATAACACCAAAATGTTTTCTGGTAAAAATATGTACAGAATAATACATGAATAATGTGAAATATTAGAAAATATACTTCCCCAATTACTTTCAAATCATTTTCATGGGTGGAAATATGAAGAATGAAAGTCAACATGTTCCACTGGAAGGACATCTGCACAACATGAAACCACCTCTATGCAATAAACACAATCATCAAAGTGAGATCCTCTTATAAACTTATATCACAGCTTGGTATTCCTGTCAAAGAGACGTGTATATGGAGGATCATGCCTTCTGTTGTACTGGGACCGCTGTTCCGGCCACGGATGGTCCTCTGTTACTCTGGATGTCCCTCATGCCTGTCCTCTTCCTGATGAGTTCCGCCATCCCAGGGAGACGGGAAAAGTAGTTCCGTGCCAGTGTGTGCTTCTGCTTCACTTTGAGGATGAACACTTGGCCGTAACCCTGAAATACAAGACGTGTAGTTTCCAGTTTGCTTAACACTGCACATTACATAATATTACACTTATATGATGGTGGCCATAAAATAATCGTTTCTGGACCAGACAATCCAATGATTTACATCGTGAGCATCAATCTGCCCAGCTGGAATACACTGACATGCATCAACTAAGGCAGCAAGTCTAGAAAAATACTACAAACTCTTTCTCTACCGACAATACAGGTAAACATTCCCCCTCATGCTGTTTCCTTCTTACCTCTTCTAGACTGTGTAGCCTGTCATGTGCTGAGGCCTCCTCCTTGGTAAGAAGCACACAGTTCCAAGGCGACCACTCATCATGCTTGTCCCAGCGCACCAGCATCAGGTCATACAGGTCCTCCCAGGCACTCAGGATGCTCTGGCTGTTCCAGATGTTCTCCACCAAGTACTGCAGGTCGTTTTCCTGCAGACACAACCATACATATACATTACACACTGTGCTGTTGGATATTGGTACTTCTTAGAAGCTAACGGATGAAAAGGTGGACCCAGTAAAAAACAACTTGCTTCACAACTGTATAACAATTTGTACACAAACACTGTAATAAAAGTAAACAATTTTGTCAATAAACTCACACTTTTCATATGTGATCACATAAAATCAGTATTTCATAATGTTTAAACTGCAAAAGTGTTCTGTTGAATTAGAGATCAGCCAGCACATTCTGTTCTAAATTCAATTTGGGGACGTTAAACCTACAGGTAACCCAGCTCTACATTAAAAAAACCAGCATGTTTCTCTCATTACTATTATTGTCATTATTATTAAATGAATTGTATAGAAACACACCTGCAACAAGAATGCAATCTGGGATCCGTCCCCATATCCCTCCTCAGCCTTCCGCAGTGACTTCAGCATGAAGCGGAAATGGCTGAAGTCCTGGCGAACTCGAGCATCATTGTCGGTCTTGCCACAGCGGCGACACTTGCCAACATAGCGTGAGTTGGAGGACAGGGAGAACTCGGTGGAGGGGAGGTAACTGTTGCAGCTTGGACAGAAGTAGATGTTCTTGCGGAGAGTGGATGGATCTTGGGGTACCTGTGTGTGGCAGGGGAGATAACTATCAGTGAATTCATCATACAGAAATACAACAAACATGAAATGAGTGCAAGGACCAATCAGGATGGAAGTGAACAATGCCTGTTACATTCTAAAGTCATTTGATCTTAACTGTTGACATGCACATAATAATATATGATGACAATTTTCATATACCCAACAATATGTGTGGGGTCGTTAACTTGGGTCCCAACAAGACACACAGGATCTATCCATCAATAATTTGGATGGCATTACCTATATCATCCATATTTCTTCCACAATAATAATTAATCATATACAGGAATTGAAGGAGCTGTCCTCTAGTGATGAACTACATGTATACAGTATTAACAGCATGTCTACCTTGAGGAGTTTGGCAGACTCGGGGTTGAAAGTGGGAGTTTTGATGTACTGGAGGAAAAGGGTTGAGATTCTTTTTCTCAGTCCATCCAAGTTTGTTTCCTTCACACCCCGCATCAACAGGTCAGCTTCTCTGTCAATCAGTTCGATGATCTCCTGTGTCAACTTGCAGTCATGCTCCTAATGGAATACACGATAAAGGTAACTTTAATATACACCTGAATACATGTTAACAAAGGTTTGGCAAAGACATGATGAAATAGGAACAGAACATTATGCTCCCTATAGGTTACAGATTCAGTTTTGTATCTGAACTTTGATACAAACTCCATGCCTATTGTAATTGGATAGGGTCTGAGAACACTCTTGTCAGACTCTCATGACATCTTATTGCTACACACAGTAATGATTTGCAAATGAAAAGACAACTTGTTTGAAGTTCAATATTTCAGGTAATCTAAAGCATTCAGTGCTGTGATGTATCAGGATCTCACCTTGACAGTGTGTTTGAGAGTGAGAAGGACATCCAGTCGCTCATCTTGAGTGAGATACTTCATGTTAATACTGTTGTATATATCTCGCAGTTCTCGTGCTCGAATTGTGTATGGGGTGTCCATTTCAGTGAGCTTTCCATCATGACCCTTCCATTTCTTGGGAGCAGCAGCCTACAAATCAATGGATTACAATCATCATACAATCCCCTCACTTGTGTACACTTTATGAAGTCTGTGAAGGGTGTGTCATTGTTACAAAGTGATGTAAAAAGCTAAAGTGTGGATACAAACCTTGGGGAAAAGGAGGGGTACAGTAAGTGACTTCACAATTTATAGGTAGTAATTGTTGAAAATATGTCACCAAATAAAGTAACTATAATATGTTGTAATATGTTTAGCTTTAGTATATTCAACCACAGTCTGTGACTTAACCCACTAATCCAAAGCCTGTGTCTAGTAAAATTGTGCTTGGTCTAGTAAGTTCAGCTCATAGAAATCCACATGATAACATCAAAATCTCATGAAAGTGATGCTCAAAGACTGCGAAAGCTTCCAAATATTAGCTACCCCACCTTCCTATCTGCTTCTGCTGCTAGAAAAAGCACTCACCTTCTCCAGGAAACTCTGGATACGCATTTCCTTGTTCTCAGTGCCAGCCTCCAGCTTGTGCCGGTCGATGGCCGCCAACAGCTGGGTCTCCTGGTCCAGCAACATACAGAGAGCAGCCTTCCTCTCAGCACCTTCCAGGGTGGTGTTGATGCGCTCTATCTCCTCCTGCCTCCACTCTGCAGCAGACACCAGATTTATAACCTCCCACCTTTACTGGGATCACATTCTAACCAGTCAAAAGTCTCAACTGCTACCATCACTTGAAATTCATACTTCTGCACAACAGAACCCCCCAAATAATTTAATTTACTTTGAAACAGTTTGAGATGAAGAAATATCTATTGCTAAACTAATTAATAATCAGTCTTCCACCTACTTTCCAAGGCATGAAAGAGAAGATCAAAGTCTTCTTTGTTCTTTGGATTCATTCGTCTTGCAAATTCCTTCTTTATTCTGTCTTCCTTCTCTTTCTTCTTCCTGATTTCTTCCTCCTTCTCCCACTCCAACCTACGCTGCTTGTCTTGTTTCAGCTTGTGTACGTATCTCTTGGCCAACCAGCGGCGGCGGTAGTACTTCTGGATGATGATGATCTAGAACAAACACATTAATGTTTCACACAAATCAAGTCCCGGTACTCACTAGACCTCAGACTCATCACAGATTTATTCGGCAATGCTCTGAACTCAATAGCCGCAGTTTTCTTCTATCAAATGTCCCTTTCATCAACTCTTGCTAAAAGTACTGCATTCTTTGTCTTATTTTCTCATATTTAAATTGAGATACAATTAATGTGTTAAATAGAATCTAAACTAGAATGAAAACTTGTTTAGCAAGTCCATATTATGAAAAATTGAAGTAGTCACAGTATGTTTTATTCAACAAGCATGCTATTCTCTTGTAAAATGTGACTCAAGTCGTAAGTCTGAATTTTTCATGATTGAAATAAAACAAGTGTGTGTCTACATTAAGTCAGTAATATAATAACAAGTGACTGATCAATGCCATGTCCCGTGTTGTCGGGTCATAATTCCATACAATCTCAACAAGCAATTCTATGAAGCCATCTGATATGCATTTATGATCCTCATTGGCTACACAAAAAGAACTCAGACAGAATACGTCAACCATTTATTTAAGGTAACGAATAAGGGAAGAACACAAACACCTACCTTTCTAAGAAGCATGGCCAGATGGTCATCAGCTGTCGTGTACTGGCCGGGGATGAGAAGTTTGTCTGGCATATTGGACACATACACACCAATCTTTGTCATCTGTGTTGATGTGTCATTGGTGGTCTGCTGTCGCTGGTGATGCTGTTGGACTGTCTGTGTGTCCCGACAGAAGCGTTCTATATTAGACACAGGTCTCGGTTTGGTGACTGTCTGTGCTGAAGCGTTGTGGTACTCCACACCAGTTGTTTTGTGACGAAATCCTCCCAAGAATGGCTTCTTCTTTGTGGCTCGTTCAATCTCAACTACAATGTCTCTGGGATCTCCATCATCTACATCTGGAGAATTTCAAACACATTTACATCTAGACAGTTGCCTTGATAAGACAAACTGTTTCTACATGACTAAGAGTCATTTGAAAATTGATACACTATGACTAATAGTCATTTGTCATTTTTCTGATGAGCCTATTCCACTTAATCTAAAAGTTGCAAACTTCGGAAACCACCTGATTGACCAAAGTATGAAAACAATTAATATTTGGTACTCCATATTTCACTTTGAAAGATTGTGCAACAGGTCTGCGTCTATGTGACATGTAAGATGTCCAAAGTGTCATTTTTGGCTAACAACTTGTATCTTCTACACTTGAGTGTACATTCAAACATAAAAAGCTTTCAAATCAGCTGTTTTTAAGTGTTGCCTGAGAATCAAGATGAGAGGCTGAAATATCGACTCGCAAGGTCAGTAGACATATATGTCCACACTGACTCCATAGTGATGACTACAAGAACAACAAATGGTACCAAGCACTGACCTCCCTGCACCCTCACAGTGATGACATCAGGCATGTGATACTCCTGACGAGGACGGTACGACTTAATGGGTGTGTTGACAGGATCTGCTGACTGCATCTCCAGCTGAACTGTGCCATTAGGACCGACACCCAGATCAGCCAGAGTTGACTTCTCGCTTATACCTTTACCTGCATACCAGACACAACAGTGGTCAGTTGAAGGATAAAAGTAAAATGTACCAACAAAAATACTTTGACAAATGACCACATGATGCCACTATTGTTTAACACTGCCAATGTAACCTTATGCTAAATGTGGTACTCGCTATAATAATGTTGCTAGCAATAGTCTATCTGAAATAGAACTAGCCTCAGACAAGAAGACTTCTGTTAATTATGAACTCTGATATCCCATGAGGTTAAACACACTTCAGCATTTAGTTTCACATAAATATTCAACTTTTTTGTGCATTAGCCTATTACTACCCATCAATTTTGGTGACATCTTGCGGTACCATATCTATGTGTAATACTTAAAAAATGTCTTCCAATTCCAAATCAATTAAAGAACTAAAGAACTGTGATCTAAAACCTCTGTCAGTCATTGAATGATGTATAGAATGATCAAACAATAAGTGATGACTGATTGCTGTGTACACTGTAGGATATATAAGTACTCTGTTTACTTACCATCATGCATGATCATGATGAGATTAACCGGCATCTTGAGTTCATTGGAAAAATGTTCCTTAAGCTGCAGGAGAGTCTGACCCAATGTACATGCCAGAGTGACCACTTGACCGCTTGGCATCAACACAAACTTCACTGTAACATACAATTGTATCATATGTAGCCTTGCATTGTGATGCTTTTTTTCTCTCTCTCTTATTTAGTTACTCTATGGAGACCTCTTCAAAATAACATGAAATTTATTTAGAATAAATCGTTTGATAAAGGGATGCAGATATGTTTTGGTAATATAAACATTCTACCTGTGGCAGTAGCATCAAGGTTGATCTTGGTCTTCACCGGAGGAGTTGGTTGCACTGGGGTTGCTTGCTTCTCGTCAGGCTCTGTCTTCTTCATCTCAGTGCCCACCTCTGCTACGGAAGGAGCTCTTTCTACCTCAGGCTTGTCCTCCAGCTCTGGCTTATCCTGCTCCTTCACATCATCATCGACTTCATCGTTTTGTTCAGTTGTTACCTTTTCAGTTTCAGCCTTTACTTCTCCAGTGTGTTCCTGTTCTGTCTTTTCCGCTTCATCAACCTTCTGTTCTTCCTTCTGACCCTCTTCTACTGTTACTTCTTCCTTCTGACCCTCTTCTTCTGCAGTTACTTCTTCCTTCTGACCCTCTTCTGCTGTTACTTCTTCCTTCTGACCCTCTTCTGCTGTTACTTCTTCCTTCTGACCCTCCTCTTCTGCTGTTACTTCTTCCTTTTGACCCTCTTCTGCTGTAGCTTCTTCCTTCTGACTCTCGTCTGTCACTTCTTCCTTCTGACCCTGTTCTGTTGTTCCTTCTTCCTTCTGAACCTCACTATCAACAGGTACATTGGTGTCCCCTGTTGTTTCTACACCAGCCGACCCTCCCTCCTCAGGTTTCTCTGATTCTCCAGGCACCTGTACAGGAGCAGTGTCTCCTTGTGCTTCATCAGGGGCATGGTTTGTCTCCTGGGGAGCATCCTCTGCCTGAGCAGTCTCTTGTTGGGGAGAATCCTCCTTGTCTGCAGACTCACCTGGAACTTCACCTTTTTCTTGATCAGACATAATTCTGCAAATATATATATATATATATATATATCAACATATCAAACTACATTGATAAGCATAATAGTTTAAATATCTGAATTCCAAGACCATACTTTTTACTAAGTGAGCTATGTTTACCACAAGGGGTGGAAATAACTTTAAATTGCTAGTGTACTCCGGTACAGTGGCACATGTAAAATCACTTGCCCTGATAATTTTTCCACTATACCGGCTGTTTTCTTGTTGATTTTTAAAATAAACAAACATTATTAACATTGGAAAGTCAACTGGACACCGGTACAGCGTGATATACAAATTTACTTGCCCGACAGAAAAAAACACTGGACTCGAACGTCGGGCAATGGGTTATTTCCACCCCTGTACCTTCCGCGATTTTAGTAAAGATGTGGACAAGTTCCTTAGGACACATTTTTAGCCAGCAGGCTAAAATAACTGAGGATTTGGGGCCCTTCACAATGGCTCCAATCAAATGTTTTTGACAGAAAAAGTTTAAATTATATAAGTCAGCAATAAATGTCATAGGCTACATATGATACAATTGTATACATACATGTTCTCTTATTGTTTTGATGTATAGCGATTGATGATGCTGTTGTACTCCATTATTAAACTTCTATTTTCAAGTACCAATTGGAATTTTTTTGGTTGCTTTAAAATTAAATTTTGAGCATCATTTATGCTAAATTAATAAGCCACATAAAATTAAAGCTGCATCAGTTTTCTGCTTAATGTGAGCTTCAACACACAATCCTCAAGTTATGGGTTTGGGGATGCCCAATAGTTTTTTCGCCAATCACATGAACAATCATAAAACATCTCACTCATTTTTATAACATATAACTTTAAAAAACCAAGCCATCATCAGAGTATATGCAATCTGTGTGAGGCTCCACATCCCTCATTATAGAGCGAGTAATCGCAATAACCATGGCCGTAAAATAATTGTATTAGTAGCATGGAATAGTGACTGTAAAAATGCATGTGTACCTACACTATTAATCTGTGGGCCAATCTGTGTGCTAATTTTCCTAGATCCTGAAAATGGAATTTATAACAGCAACGTATATTGCAAATCTGCAAAACATGTTCCCATGCAGTTGTCAACTATCACTCAAAAAGTCAAACTTATCTGTCAAAACACATGAATTTATAGAAACAAATAAATGCGTTAGACATAGGAACGTTAGGCGTTTTGAATATTAGGCCTAATATAACTTCTTACTTAATAGGTGTGACTTGTTCCCAAATAAATAGGTTTTTATATACACTTTATTTTCCTATAAACTCCAAAATAACTCCAGACTATTTTGAAACAAAACACTGTCTAAACCACGTTAATCTGTCTACCTTCCACGAATTTTCAATGAGAAATATTCAGTAGCCTGCTTGACAACGGGTGTTTTATGCACTGTAAAAGTATACGCATTATATGTATGTGAAGCGTTCTGACATCAAGTGTAATTTAAACAGAAAACGAATATGAAATAACATACCTTTACGTTATACAATTTCACTCAGATGTTTTCACTGGATATGTCAAAATCACAGACGGCCGCCATTTTCCCTGCTTGTTTTGGAGACAGCATGGTTACCACGCACTTGCTGACGTTGTATAAGACAAACGTTCTCATTGGCACTACTGCCGAAGTGGACCAATCGCATGTCTCTTCTTACACGACCGTCGAGACTGGCTTAGAACGTTATGGAGGCTCAAGTCTAAAGCTTCCATAACAACGCAGTGCGAAATGGTGATACGCGTAACTATTACGAAAATGTAAAGTTTATACAATTTGCTGCGAAAATTTCGATCTTTACAAAGAACTGGAATAACAGTGTTGTATTTCAACCAAGACTTCTTGAAAAGGTAATGTTTTGAGTGCTCTAACACAATCATTCATCCATTGCCAAACAAATCGCCCAGGCTAACAAGTGCTGCATCATCAGTAGATATCTGTCGAAACTTATGTAGCCAGGTTCCTGACGTGTAAGGGACTAACATGTAACTCTCAGCTGAGTAATTTGGAAGAATGACACACTTAAACAATTATTCACCTAACAATGCCAAACGTCTCAAACTGTTACAACTTACGTACATATCTCAGACTCGCAGACAGGGCAGATCTAACTCATTTAGAATTCGTTGCTGTATAAATGAGGAATGACATTGTGATGATAGAGAGGTATAACGTTTTGTATATTTTTATTTTACATTTATCAACTTTCTCGATACTCAAATTAAGTAGGAATTGAGACAATATATCCATCACTGTAAATATATGAATTGGAATGGTTGAAATAACCCAGATATACTTATGTTGGTCACTCAAATATCTTATCTTACCAGTTAGAAAAGAGGTAATTCATGGATATACTTTTTTCAATAAAAACTAAGAACCTCGTGGTGGGAAAAAAATTCATAGTATGAATATATTATTTTAATTTGTGCGAATGATTTACTTATGAGCAAAAGGGCTATCTTTTGGCTTATAGTAGAAAACTTACAAAAAGTCACAATATATATTCTTTGTGCATTATACAGGCGATACAATGCAAATACAGCCAGGTACAAGCATGTTAGAGGGTTCCTTGCAGCTCATGACTCCTAGGTCACAGTTGCTGGGAGAAAAATACAACTTCAATGTGTACATGAGATGTTAATCTTTCAAAATATGCAAACCAAAAGCTATACGCAAAATAAAATCTTGTATTTTCGAAATTGAAACTATTATTTATGTAACAGCGATGAAATAAATCACACTTATAAAAAAATTCAACCTAAATTAATTTCTATTTTAAAGAAATATATTTAATGGAGGCATTCAGTTAACTCAGAACCAAAATGCCAGTTGTTCTGTTGACCCAAGTGAGATACAGTTCTTATACCTTACTATGAATGCTATGCAGACATACACAAACTACCTAATATCAGTTACTTTCAAATGTATGATGGTGAACACCATATTGCTCAGTAAGATACATACTCCTTGTCCTCACTCAATGTCACCTGTGATGATCTGAGTTAGAAATGCTGTCAACCAACCATGCTTGTGGTAATAGGCGAGTAACAGGATGGTATGGTCAGACTCATTGACTTGGTTAACACATGTCAATTGCACAAATCAGTGCTCATGCTATTGATCACTAGATTGTCGGTCCATACTTGATTATTTACAGACCACTGCCATAAAGCAACAAATAGACAAACACTAAATGTATTTTCTTGTTGTGTTTAGATGGCATCCCCAGGCAGATATACCAATGACATTACAAATGATGATGAAACCGTCAATGGGAGACTTGGGCTGGTCAGACAGAGAACCAAAATTGGCGGCATTGGCCCAGATGGATATCCAAGACTACCGCCAATCAAACGACCAGCGGTCTCAAAAGAAGATCCATATGCAAATAGTAAACTGATGAAGTTCAGACTTGCAAACCACAAACAAGCTTTACTCATGCAGATCTTGTAAGTTCATTTCCAAGAAATAAATATATATATCTTCAGTGGATGTTTAATTTGATATGACTGCAACTTGTGATAGTGCCTTGTCCAAAAAATAATTTAGAACATCCTTGTTAAATGTTCGTTGAACATGAAGTCAAATTGTAGTCCGTCCATAGTGCTGATAAAATGTTTGGTAAAATGTTAAATATGTAAATATGTCTTGTAGACTTAGAAACATTTCCCATGTTTATATTTAGACAAGACACAGCCATGAAGGCAATGGACGAAACCCAGGAAGCAGTAGAGCTAACCCCTGACAAACCCCCCAGCCCAGACTACCCCGAGGAGGTGAGAAACTTCTTGTGTTATATCTTCACACCACAGCATTAATGTTGATTATGAAAATTAAAACAGAGTTCATTTTAAGACTGTTATTTTGTATTAATTTCAATATTCTTTCAAATAAGACAGAAGACATTTTCGAGATTGATTATATTATGATTGTTTGAATCAAATAATCATTTAAGCAAATTAGCGCACAAGTTAATTTATATAATCCTAAAGCTATTCTAAGGGCTGGTACAATTCCAGAATTTTTAAGTGGGAGTCCATGTGTGTTTAGGCGTTCAGCAAGTGTACATTAATTTCCATTTCTGCGCACAAAAAATTAACATCAACAAAACGAAAGGAGAAGTCATTAACTAATGAGCTGACATAAGTACTTAATACATGTTTGCATTACACAGTCATATGAAGAAACTGTCTTAAATGTCAAACAAATTTCAGAAGAAATGTTGGTGGTGGTGATACCTCCAGTAAGACATATTCACAAATTTGCTGTTCTTAGTATTACCATTTCTGGGTTCATTGTTTTGCAAAAATGCCTTTAGATGTGGGATGAATATATTTCTGATGTGAAACATTTCCACTTGATAAAATATCATGTTCATTGTTTTATCCTTTTTAACCTAATTTTGATGTGAACTTTATTAGAAACGAAAAAGCAAGGAAGAACAAATTGCGGTATGTTTTGATTGTTTGTCCACAATGCACCTCTAATATCATCACAGTTTATGTCCTGCAATGTTGGAATGTTGTCCGACAGGTCCACAGCACTCAACATTGTATTTGGCACAGGATGTCTTGAGAGAGTCCTGAATCATGTCACATTTACAGCATTGTCTGTCCCACGTTTATCATGTCATGTTTATGTTTTGACACAGAAACAAATATCACTTTGTATGTCGTTGTATTCACTTGTATGTATTAGCATCTTGTAATTAAACGAGGATTTGTGACAAGTGCTTTTGACATGGGAAATATCAACTGAGTCTTTGTTATCCCCTGCAACGTGTTTTGCGGGGGTTATTAAAATGGACTCCGTGCGTGCGTCCGTCCGTGCATCCGTGGACGTTTGACTTTTCCGGAGCATAACTCTAAAACTTTTCAATATTTCTTCACCTAACTTGGCACATAGATAGATCTGATGGTCTACTGGTGCCTTTTGGTAGTTTTGGATTTCTGAATAAAATGGGTTTTTTTGCGTTTCCATGGCAACAATTTTGGCTTCAACTGAATTGGTGGTGGTGCTCCTTTTTGGAGAAGAACTTTGAAACCTTTCAGTACTCTCCTTCCACTTAGCTATATACACGCCAAAACATTTGACATAATCATAACTCGTAGACATATTCATGAAGAGTATTTTGCCATTGCGGGGGATATTGATGACTTTGTCTTCTTGTTAATCAGTATTTGTCAAGCCTTTGCAAATGCTGATTAACTGGATGAGGTTAATATTTCCAGTATCAAAAACAAGAGTGATTAATTCTATTCATCACATCCACATTACTGTTTCCCTTTAAAGAAAATGCATCAAAATCAGCATCAGAAACTTGGTGTGATCTCACGTATATATCATGTACAGTGATACATGGTTCCTGTTGCTGTGTGAACCAAACTATACAAACCTTTGATGCATTTTGGCTTATTCATTCAATGGAAAAAATACTTGAACAGAGTTTTTCAGAATAAAACTTTAATAACGATAACACAATGATTCTGTGTTATTGGATTCTATCAGAATAATTATCAGTGACATTTTACCTCTATCTGTACTGGCGAAAAAAAAGTCTCACTTCTGTTATCTGTTTTGCATATATATATGTCATTGTGGTATGACATTCATGTGTTTATGTCATAAGCTTATGTCATGGATAAATGCTTTAGTTAATTCATAAATGTTTATACTCTCAGAATATTTGTTCTTGTGAGAACTAAGCGACATCAGTGAATCTAGTGGAAACTGTTGCAAACATGTAGTAATATTTTCACCATAAACTCACAGATTTGTTTCTTTTTCTTTTTTATTTGACCTTCCCTCCCACATCACTACCCTAACTACCTATCCCCTGACCCACCCTATATATCCTACACTTCCCACCACCCTCACAGATGATGAGTCCGGAGCGTCGAGTCCGGGTAAGTGCAGCCGGTGTTGCAGTAGACAGTAGCTAGGGCTGCCTCTTGTAACCACTAGGCCAAGTTGCTGTCATATATATTCATCCTGAAAACTAATCCCAATATGCACATATTATCAACCTGTATCACCAAGACTTTGCTAACCCGCCTTCACACTATGTTGACTGCAGTGGTATTTCCTACAATCTCTGAATACTGCTCTGATCCATCTTTGGCCAAAAAAACTAAATGCATTTTTATAGTATGTCTGAGTTTTTAATTTATCTGGCTTTCCTCTTATCTAACCAAACTAGGGGTTTGTAAGAATCCTATCTATTAAATTCAGGGTCCTGTAAAGTGAGGTGAAATTGGGTTTTACGTCGTGCTTGAGAATATTTCGCTCATATGACGACGTTCCTGTAAAGTAACGAAATGGTGTGGTACTGTACTATACTGTAAGGGAGTGGGGCCGTAGCCTAGCAGTTAAAGAGTCATGTGTTGACTTGGGTTCGATTTCCCACATGGTTGCCATGTGTAAAGCCCATTTTTGGTGTTCCCCCGCCATGATATTGCTTGAATATTGCTAAAAGTGGCGTAAAACCACACTCATTAACCCGCTGTACCAGAAGAGTTGTTAATGACTTTAATTACAGAACCGTTACGTTTATTGTCAAGAATTTGGTACCATGTAAATGAATGTGTATCCCTTGGGATGGAACATATTCTATTCCCTGCATATATTTCATACATTTGCGCATACTGGAAGAACGTTCCTGGTCTTGTCCTGAGACATTATTATATTCACAATACTGTAATGACCCTAGAGACATAAAGTAACATTTAAATTCTTGGCTATGAAAATAGAGTAGAAAGCCAAGTTAGTTTGTACATGCAGCTGTTGGACATACTGTGAATACAGCCCTATCTATAGTGTCTATAAACTTGTCATACATCTTTCTTACCCATGGCATCTAGAACATTACAAAAATGAATGCGTATGAAGGACTTTTTCACTAACAACAAAGAAACCAAAACAACATGTACAATATAGTGACTGAATATTGTTGGTATAAAAGACTTGAGTAGACAGACCATAGTCTACCATGTACTGGTGTGTGCATGCCATCTTCACTGTTGCACCGTGCATGCACTGGTGTGAGTTTGTGTAATGCACATGGTTGTTTGCATGTTTTATTTACACAAACTGTGCATTTGTATCAAACTTTGACATTGCAGTATCTACTGGTACCATAGCTTATGTAATAAATAAATAGGATAAGTCATATAACAATTTAGTATTGGTAAGATTCATGTGTGATAGAATTACTTTTTACATTTAAAGATCCTGATTATAGGTCTGTTTTCAAGAACAAAGATACCATTAGAATATCTGTCATGGCTGATTTGAGTTCTGTATGTTTTAGTGAAAAAATAGTCAATCTGTACACTCAATAATTCTAGATTTCTTTTCTCAGTCTAAAATGTCTTTTCTGAACTATATTTTTTGTTTTGAAAGTAGGAAATCTGATCTTGCAACTGAACATGCTCCATTTGTATTTTGTGTTTGACAAAGAAAGAAAATTCCAGTCTGTGTAACACCTGGTATATCATGTTATTATTCTGTCATGTTGAGTACCAACAGGCCTGTTGTAATGCCAACTGTGTTCAAACTACAAGATTTTAAATGTGTTTTCCCTCATGGTTGTCTAACAACCTAGCTATGAGGTTACACTTTTATAAAATATGAATGCTACCTGCTTTATAATTCTGCCTTTACCTAACCTAGATCAGCCGACTGATTAAGGAGAAATACTTGGCCAAGTGCCCAGTCCCTGGGTCTGTGTAATCATGTTGGAGAGCTTCCAAGACCTATCTGATTGTGTAATTAATTATTAACAGTCTGGCTTAATCAGTCACCATTGTAATGAACTTTTGCCTTATATAACAATGTATTCCAGCCCAAACAGTTACAAACTATGCGGTCATTTCTGTAACTGTGTTAAATTGCATCCTCTTATTCTATATAGACATTGAACTTCAGTATTTAATTATGATGATTTGATATCATGAAATGCTAATTCTTGGTCTCTAATTATTTTTTTAAATTTACAAATTCAAGCCACAAAACATTGTGGCTATCACACAATGTGAAAATAAAGAAAAATGATAATAAATCTCTGAAATATGTTTTACAAAAAAAAAAAAAATCTGAAAATATACATGTATGTTTGTGTATTTGCACTTAATGAAACAATCTTGTAGAATTTACGAAGGTAAATGATAGAACATATTTTAAGTCATGTCTTCTGCAAAATCAAACAGATGAACATATGTTGTGAGTATGTTCATTCAGCTATGCAATGAAACAATGGAAGGAAGAGGGTATGTTGAACTGTGGTGTGTTTGTAGCTGAACTACCAGTTCCTGCGAGGCTGTGTGGAGAGTGGCCCTGTCACCCCCATGCAGGAGGAGTGGCAGACACACATCCTCAGGATGGTGCCAGAACACCTCCGACAAGCAGCAGATCTTAAGGAATATCTGGCTGAGTTGTTTGAAGAAGTCCGGAAAGACTACTATGGCAGTATGAAGAAGTCTATGGGTATGATCACTTTCTCTATATCTAACTATAAACCCGAGAAAAAGTATTGCAACAAATATGGTTTTTAACCTCCATATAGTCCTGTATCTCCATGGCATAATTATGTTTGTTTGTATGATTATGTTGATCTTTTGTGTGCACCATATATTGATGTTAGATATGCACATGCTACAATTAGAGGCGAGCATCATATGCACCTATCATTACACAATATCAAGTTTCAGTAAACTGTTCTTACAGCTTGATAACTTCATAAATCAATTGATTTCATTGTTGATAAGTAAACATGTGGCCTACTCAGCTGACAACTGCTCAAAGACAGCACGACAAAATGAGCTAATTGTTTGCCATGCTTACTTTGCTGGATAAACTTTTTCTCTTTTTTACATTTAGATTTGCTATTTAATTATTCCTTGAGCATCAGTTTATCCCTATAGTAAGTCAAATTGAGGTTTGGATAAGTTCCTTTGTGATGGGTGTATTGCGATACTTGTTTCCATGTTAGACAGTATCTGGAGATACAGTACTAGATGCCCTGTTGTTCATTCCAGTTCAACACGTGCTGGTCAAGCCTGAAGTAAAGGGTCTGGAACTAGAGTCTGCCGGACCTCCACCAGCAGAACCACAGTAGGACTTCTGTCTATATTGTCATGTATACTAACACAAGTGACTGGAGGAAACTATTTAAACTGTACTTTCATTAAGCTGCGTGTACAGCAATTCATTTGTCATTACTGGGTCTCCTGAAGATATTATCGTGGTTTGAAACAAACTTGACACTGCGAAGTACCCATCCCTTTCTAAATGCTGTTCACACATACTGAGGACTTAAAAGTGGAAATATGAACTTCTGTATCTATTGCTGATCAGTAATGAATGATATTCACAGTTAAATGTAGCAATCAGAAATTCGTTTATTTCTCAGAAATGATTTTTTTGTATTATTGTTATGCATAAAGATGACTTGGGAGTTGATTTGACGTGCAAATTATGGCTGTTTGTTTGTTCCTGTAGGGGTCTTGATTTCTCACGGCCATGGCATGAAGATTACCTTGACAGCCGTCAGACAATCAGCACCAACCTGCACCTGCTGCACCCATCCATGCAGACAGTGCTTCACATGTGCCAGACAACACTGGGCAACATGATCCTGGTCGACGTCTCCTCATACAGGTAGGGCACTGAATACAGGTGATCGACGTCTCCTTGTACAGGTAGGGCACTGAATACAGGTGGTGGACGTCTCCTTGTACAGGTAGGGCACTGAATACAGGTGGTCGACGTCTCCTTGTACAGGTAGGGCACTGAATACAGGTGGTCGACGTCTCCTTGTACAGGTAGGGCACTGAATACAGGTGGTGGACGTCTCCTTGTACAGGTAGGGCACTGAATACAGGTGGTGGACGTCTCCTTGTACAGGTAGGGCACTGAATACAGGTGGTGGACGTCTCCTTGTACAGGTAGGGCACTGAATACAGGTGGTGGACGTCTCCTTGTACAGGTAGGGCACTGAATACAGGTGGTGGACGTCTCCTTGTACAGGTAGGGCACTGAATACAGGTGGTGGACGTCTCCTTGTACAGGTAGGGCACTGAATACAGGTGGTGGACGTCTCCTTGTACAGGTAGGGCACTGAATACAGGTGGTGGACGTCTCCTTGTACAGGTAGGGCACTGAATACAGGTGGTGGACGTCTCCTTGTACAGGTAGGGCACTGAATACAGGTGGTGGACGTCTCCTTGTACAGGTAGGGCACTGAATACAGGTGGTGGACGTCTCCTTGTACAGGTAGGGCACTGAATACAGGTGGTGGACGTCTCCTTGTACAGGTAGGGCACTGAATACAGGTGGTGGACGTCTCCTTGTACAGGTAGGGCACTGAATACAGGTGGTCGACGTCTCCTCGTACAGGTAGGGCACTGAATACAGGTGGTGGACGTCTCCTTGTACAGGTAGGGCACTGAATACAGGTGGTGGACGTCTCCTTGTACAGGTAGGGCACTGAATACAGGTGGTCGACGTCTCCTTGTACAGGTAGGGCACTGCATAGAGGTGGTTGACGTCTCCTTGTACAGGTAGGGCACTACATAGAGGCGGTCAACGTCTCCTTGTACAGTTAGGGCACTGCATAGAGGTGGTTGATGTCTCCTTGTACAGGTAGGGCACTACATAGAGGTGGTTGACGTCTCCTTGTACAGTTAGGGCACTACATAGAGGTGGTTGATGTCTCCTTGTACAGGTAGGGCACTAGCATACAGGTGGTTGATGTCTCCTTGTACAGGTAGGGCACTAGCATAGAGGTGGTTGACGTCTCCTTGTACAGGTAGGGCACTCCATAGAGGTGGTTGATGTCTCCTTGTACAGGTAGGGCACTGCATAGAGGTGGTTGATGTCTCCTTGTACAGGTAGGGCACTACATAGAGGTAGTTGACGTCTCCTTGTACAGGTAGGGCACTACATAGAGGTGGTTGATGTCTCCTTGTACAGGTAGGGCACTGCATAGAGGTGGTTGATGTCTCCTTGTACAGTTAGGGCACTGCATAGAGGTGGTTGATGTCTCCTTGTACAGGTAGGGCACTACATAGAGGTGGTTGACGTCTCCTTGTACAGGTAGGGCACTTGTACATAGGGCAGGTGGTTGATGTCTCCTTGTACAGGTAGGGCACTCTCCTTGTACAGTTAGGGCAGGTGGTTGATGTCTCCTTGTACAGGTAGGGCACTACATAGAGGCGGGTCATACAGTGGTGGATGTCTCCTTGTACAGGTAGGGCACTGCATAGAGGTGGTTGATGTCTCCTTGTACAGGTAGGGCACTACATAGAGGTGGTTGACGTCTCCTTGTACAGTTAGGGCACTACATAGAGGTGGTTGACGTCTCCTTGTACAGTTAGGGCACTACATAGAGGTGGTTGATGTCTCCTTGTACAGGTAGGGCACTGCATACAGGTGGTTGACGTCTCCTTGTACAGGTAGGGCACCATAGAGGTGGTTGACGTCTCCTTGTACAGTTAGGGCACTACATAGAGGTGGTTGATGTCTCCTTGTACAGGTAGGGCACTCCATAGAGGTGGTTGATGTCTCCTTGTACAGGTAGGGCACTACATAGAGGTGGTTGACGTCTCCTTGTACAGGTAGGGCACTACATAGAGGTGGTTGATGTCTCCTTGTACAGGTAGGGCACTACATAGAGGTGGTTGACGTCTCCTTGTACAGTTAGGGCACTGCATAGAGGTGGTTGATGTCTCCTTGTACAGGTAGGGCACTACATAGAGGTGGTTGACGTCTCCTTGTACAGGTAGGGCACTACATAGAGGTGGTTGATGTCTCCTTGTACAGGTAGGGCACTACATAGAGGTGGTTGATGTCTCCTTGTACAGGTAGGGCACTCCATAGAGGTGGTTGATGTCTCCTTGTACAGGTAGGGCACTACATAGAGGTGGTTGATGTCTCCTTGTACAGGTAGGGCACTACATAGAGGTGGTTGACGTCTCCTTGTACAGGTAGGGCACTACATAGAGGTGGTTGATGTCTCCTTGTACAGGTAGGGCACTACATAGAGGTGGTTGATGTCTCCTTGTACAGTTAGGGCACTGCATAGAGGTGGTTGATGTCTCCTTGTACAGGTAGGGCACTACATAGAGGTGGTTGACGTCTCCTTGTACAGTTAGGGCACTGCATAGAGGTGGTTGATGTCTCCTTGTACAGGTAGGGCATAGCATACAGGTGGTTGATGTCTCCTTGTACAGGTAGGGCTCTACATAGAGGCGGTCAACGTTCCTTGTACAGGTTGAGGAGGCAGACCTCACTGACATCACGCTGAAGAAAGAAACACTGCAGTAACTAATGTGAAGCAGTCTTTCATTATTTCAAAAATTCAGATTTGCAACTAAAATCATTTAAACCGGATTACTGGACCCAAATTGTCTATTTCTATGTTTGTGTTTCAGAGCAAATGGCCCTATGGAGTTTGAGAGCCTGAAGAACAATGTTATCTTAGACCTAGAGAAGGCAGAAGAGAGACTCATGCACAGGTAAACACAGATGCTATGTGAACCTTTTGTTACAGAAGTATGTAGCTGAGAAACACCTTGAAAACGAGTATGAGCACACACTAGCCAAGTAATGAAGTGGACAAACGCATTGACTGACACATAAGGTGTCAAAACAAGAATGGGGTACACTCCTCTTGTCTGAATGTCTATCAAGATGAGTTCGTAATGTTTGAAGTCTCACAGCATTGCTTCACTTTAAACTATGTTTATAACGAACATGCATATAAGGAACTGATGGATAATATGTATGTATTTAGTTATGTTTGGGTGCATGGGGTGAATAAAGTACATACTTTACAGCTTACAGTTTCTGTCATTTTCAAGATGCATTACTTGATCCAAGATGTTCTACAGTTGAATGATCTGCCATAGTTCACTGTATAAGTGTAGTAATCTCTGGTACACTTGTTACAGTGTATCTGTTAGGGAGATGACATAGATGTGAACACAACCTTGTGTCTATTTCAGCTGGCACCCCGGTGTCATCAACGTCTTCACCGACAAGAACAGCTTCACCAACATCAAGCCAGAACTGATGGACTCCTTCTATGCAAACGTCTCCACACTTGTCTCAAACCAGGTCTGTGACCCTAAGTTATTTTGGCCAAGATGGTTCAATCACAAGCCAGTCTATGTTCTTTCCCTCAGGGGCAGTGAGGTAGCCTAGTGGTTAAAGTATTTGCTCGACACGCTGAAGACCCAGGTTTCATTCCCCACATGGCTACAATGCGTGAAGCCCATTTCTGGTGTACCTCACCATGATATTGCTGGAATATTGCTAAAAGCAGTGTAAAACCAAAACCAGCTCTTTTTCACAAATTAGGTGAAAAGGAGGCATTCGGTATACTTCATGTTTATTTCAGATTCTGTGTCAGTCTGCTTTCCTTGTTATTATTTATATTGGTAGGGTAAGGATGTACTTAAATCCCTGAATTGAAGACATTTTGATTAAAAAAGAAACTGAATTTTCACAGTGAAGCATTTGAACAGAAAAAGCCAGAATCACTTTCAAAAAAGTTGTTGCCGTCTTCGTTACATGTACTAATTAGTGGATGTGTGCCCACTGCTGACTGTGACCGAGGGACCGTGGTGTTTCAGCTGAAAGACCTGTTGGTGCGGACAATCGATGCCTTCGTTGATGTGTTTGAGCCAGAAAACCATCTGCTGCTGCCAATTTTGAAGATGGAGCTGACCTTTGATGACCGCAAGATGCAGTTCTACCCCCCTGTGGAGGATTTGGAGGAGACTGTCCTGTTTGTGGTCAGCCAGATCACCAAGACCATGCAGCATGTGCCGACTGTCCAGTCCTGGCTGGCTGGTGGCAACACGGTCACTCACACTGATGCCAGTGTTGCTGACCACATCCTACAGGCTGCCATCAAAACACTCAAGGAAGCGGTCAAACGATACTTCCAGGATCCAGAAGAGCATTTACAGTCATTTGGTAAGTATACAGCAGCTGTATGGTATCATATGTTTAAGCTAAATGATTCTCAATATATCAGATCTTAGTTGTCGTTAGAGCTAAATAAATATCTCAGAGGTTTCATTACAGATCTCATCAGAGCATCCTTTTGTGCGACTAGTGAGATCATTGCTCACCAGATCAGGAGAGTGACTGTCAAAATGTGTTTTCTTAATCATGTAGCCCAATAATGTTAATACAGGGTTTTCAACAGGACAGTTAGTGGCTGTAAGACCGATTCCTGCAAAATCAGTATCACTTGACCTGTTTTGGAATGTTCTCAGATTTTTGTACAGTGGTAGCAAGCATAAGATCTGATTTTAATGAGATTGAAGCAATACTTGAGAACCATTCAAGTCCCTTCATGTTCATCCAAAAATGAAATGGAATTATTGTTGTGTTGTTGAAAGCACTTTTTAAGATGAAATCAGTGAAATTCTATCGTTCATACTTGCACCCCATCAATTACTGTCAAAGAATATGAACTAAACTGCCCAGGGTTTAATTATGAGAAGAAATCATTGTTATGTAATGTATTTGATGTACCTTATCCTCCTCTAGATGGAGGTGTTTGATAGTGTCAATATAAACAACTTAGGTGGAATAATGTTTACTTACATATGATCCACGGTCTTTAATAAAATGAATTATTTAATGTTCTAAGAAGTGGTACTAGATGTTATCCAAATTGGCACTTCTTTTGATATATATTTGATATTGGTTTGCCGTTAATAAGCTTTATTTTTGTAAATGTCCTGAAGTCTGATATTCCATCTATAAATATTCTATATTTACTTTGCGATATTTCAAGAATTATTCATATGTTCCTGTTATTACAATAAGTGAGAGGAGATTTTACAACCAGTGAGTATGACGTCACACTTGCATGGGCAATGGAAACTGTTTCACTCTTTACTCTTCTTTAGTATCTCATACTATTTTCTGACAAACTGTTTCATTAGAATTAAATAGGCTGATGTAGGAATGCATTCTTCTCACCATATCTTCAGCATGAATATCACAATATCACAGTATATCTTTATCTATGTATATCTATGTATGCAATGACCAAGTTAAATGCTTGCAAGATGCCTGTTGTATCTTGGGCACTGCATCTATATTACTTTTCATTTGGTGCACATTTTCATGTCGGGAGTGCCAGACATTCTAAATGTTTATACCACAGATATCAGATTGTGTAGATAGGGTGCTTTGTTGAAGGGTGGTGTATCAGTTTGAATACATACAATACATGTTGTAAGCTATGAACATTGTTTTCACAGAATGGTCAATCATTGTCAGCATACATTCCTTATTTAACTTCGGATGTGTTTTATTTTCATAACAATTTGCAATTCATAGTTATACCTCAGTAGAGCCAAACTTTGAACAAAGCAGATGTTTCCCTGTGGTGTTGCATTATGTCTGTCTGATAGCCTCACTCACATCTGTTTAACTCTCCACAGTCTTGTATCAACTGTTGGTTATATTACAAGTATGGAGAATGATGATAGTTTTATGGATATACAACTTCTTTATTCCATGAAAGGCAATGTTTTAACAGATTCTAATGTTGTCAAACAAGTGATCAGTTGCTTGACAACGACATTAGAATCTATCGAAACATCACCTTTCACAGAATAAAGAAGTTGTGTATCCATAAAATTATCATCATTCTTCATCACCTCAACTTCTAAAATGGCCATCAAAGAAGTATAGAAGTATGATATTGATATCCAATCAATAGAATGTCAATTTCAACACAGCTGCACACATGAAGACAAATATAGGTTTATCATTTTATATCATATATATATTAGCCCTGTTAAACCGTTACTCAATACAAATAAGGTATTAAATATTTCTTGAAATGAATTATGGATAAACATAGTTGCATGTGCCATTTTGAATAATCACATTTCCTTAGGAGACAATTCAAATATTTCCTATGGCTATGTCTGTCATTAACTGATTTTCAACAAATTGCTGGCTTTGTATGTAATAACGTCAACTGGTTAAATTATGAGTGGATGAGTGATTACCCATGCAAAGAAGTACGAGCATATAACACCTGTACTCAAGGAACTACACTGGCTACCAATCACAGAGAGTGAGTGAGTTTAGTTTTACACCGCTTTTAGAAATGTTCCAGCAATATCACGGCGGACCAATCAGGGAGAGGATTGAATTCAAACTCCTATTGTTTGTCTTCAAGGCTAAGTGGCCTTGCTCCACAATACATCCAGGAGCTCATCACCCACCCACTATCAGCCAAGGAGGACATTACTATCTATGTCCACACTCTCAGTTACTGCCCCTGTCACATACGGAGATAGATCATTCTGCAAAGCAGGAGCTGTGTTGTGGAGCAAACTTCCAGCCTACTTACGTGACAATTCCAACATCAAAAGTTTCAGATCTGAACTGAGAACCCTCATGTTCAAGAGAGCATACGACTAAGCGCCTTTGATCATTTTTCTGGCTTAAGGCGCTATAGAAATGTCCAACTTATTATTATTATAATCACTGCTCGTGATTTGTCTTCAATTGTGCAAGGGAGTGTAAGTTAAGACTTTAGCCTGTATTAGACGTGAAAGAGTTGCAGTCTGTAATTGTGGGTGTTTCAGTTGGCCGGTATGACTACATTGTGAATGGCACCTCTCTTAATGTGGAAGTGTTATAGTCAGTGCAATTGTGAGTGTTGTTTCAGTTGACCGGTATGACTACATTGTGAATGGCACTGCTCTGAAGGAGATCCATGCCTACATGGCCGAGGAACACACATTTGCTGAATACACGGAGGTAAGTGTCTGATGGATGGCAATTGCTCCCATAATTGTAAAAGGTCCAGTAAGTACGACTCCCACAGTCCAGTAAGTACGACTCCCACAGTCCAGTAAGTACGACACCCACAGTCCAGTAAGTACGACTCCCCTGAGTATATATTTGTAACTGGGATATCTGTCCAAAAATGACTCCATTGAGGCTGTAAGTCTATGTTTATTTAAGGTAGTTGGTTTACACAACATCTGAAATGATATATGTATATACAGGGCTCAGTCAAAATATCTATTTCATTAAATACAGTTCATCTCATTGCACATTGGTTTCATGAATAACAATTGCATCATTACTGTTGAACATATAAAACAAACTCAAAACAAATGGACATCAGAAAACTAATAGTTCAGATAAATATTCAAACCATTAGGAGTGCCATTATGGAATATATATGGCATCTTCAAAACAGCCATGAAATATCTCAGCATGTCTTACCATCTATGGGACAACTTGTACCAAACTGGACACATGTGGTGAAGCACCAACATGCACCATGCACCTACAAAGGACCTAAAATATGTATGCCTTAATTAGCATGGAAATACTAATTCTAACCAGTAAAGTAAATGTACAATCTGTCTGGAGTCAAATATAAATATACACAAACAACTTCTAACTATAAGTCAAAGCATACTTCCACCAAATGCACAAATTCAGTTATAATGAATACTGAATTAAACTTTCAACAATTAAACATATTTTTGTAATTCATTCCTTTTATATAAACCCAAGTGTAACTAACCTGTAATTCACAATTCAAAATCCTCCTGCCATGACCTTCTAACCACCTTGCCAGGTTGGGAGAAAGACAGCAAGTGAACAAACTTCACATTTTCCTCATGCATCTAACTTCAACATCCAATCAAAATGTTGCACACCTTCAGCCAATGAAAGCCAAGGACAAGACAGCAGACCTGACCTCATTAAGATTTGGCTACTTTGCATAGGAACTACTTTTGACCCATGACCCACTGTTGGCTATAAATAAATCATGGACTTGTGAAAAATATAAACCTTTTTAACTGACAATTGGATTATCATTTAAGATGTTATGAATTGATCACAAACTCTGAAATAGGTCAATACTTATTAAAATAGATTATTTTTCCAGATCATTATACAATTTGTTTATTCTGTACTTGTTACATATTGATTGCTCATACCTTATTTAGTGAATAAGTGTTTCTGTAATAATTATCATAATGGCATAAGCCTTAACAGCGCAGATTATGTATTGCTTCCAACTGATGAGTCTTGTGATAATTAAGCACTGAAAAAAGGAAATATAGACCTCGCTTCACTATTCCGTTCATCAAACTTTTCCTTTCTGGAACACAACTCAAAAACTGTTCACTCTTTTTCTTCAAAAAGTGACAGACATTTGAAACAGGTGCTGAAGTGGTGCCTTTTCCTGTTTATGAATTTTTGATGTTTCTAGTTTTCTTGGTTTCCATTGATACAATTTGTACTTAGTCTAATAAGGGGGTTGATTTCCAACTCAAAAACTGTTCAATACCTTTCATCAAAACATGGCTGATATAAACAGATCCTGAAGTGTCTTTTTTCCCGTTTCTATGGAAACGAGTCATTTCAACTTAATATCACAATGACATATCAGATGATGTGAAAAGTACACTGATTACCTTGTTTTTTTTCATATGGGTACCCAATAATTATTATTCTTATTGCCATGATTATGATGATTAAGATGTTTGAATACTGTTTGGACTGGTAAAGTTATCAACACACTATTGGTTCTTTTTTTTCCAATTATGTTTATCAAACAATGTGGGTTTGTTTTTGAAATAACTTCAGGAAGATAATGGTGTTGTGTTTGCAGCAAATAGAGAAATTCCGTAACTTGGCTAGTGAGATCATGGGACTTCCAAGCATTGAGCATTTCGCTATGATCCGCCTCGACTGTGAAGATCTGAAGCGGGGCTTGGCAGAAGCTGCTCGGGGATTGGCTGATGAGCTGTTGAGTCGTGTTTCTGCAGATCATCGGTCAGAGAATGAGAGGTGGGTTCACCACAGACGAGTTAACACTGGTTTATGTTTATCACCTGTAAATAATGATCAGTGATTATTGATCATGAGACCCCCTGAAGGTCTGGGTTAGAGTATTGATCTTCATTAACCCATGCTTGTGGTAAGAGGCAACTAACGGATCGGGTGGTCAGGCTCACTGACTTGGTTGACACATGTCATCGGTTCCCAATTACGCAGATCGATGCTCATGCTGTTGATCACTGGATTGTCTGGTTCAGACTTGATTATTGACAGCTCGCTGCCATTTAGCTGGAGTATTGCTGAGTGCGGTGTAAAACTGAACTCACTCACTCCCTATTGATCATGAACTAACATATGACATGTTGCTGGATTCAGGAGGACCCCTGGATGTTGGCTCTATACTGTCGATACTAGTGTTGGGAATTGGTTGAAATCTCATAATTGATGATTGCTTCACTACCAACGAACAATCATCGATAAAAATTGGTTAGCGTCTATTTTCAGATTTTCCTATCCAGGTTGTTATTGCAGATATGTATAACATGATGCACCTTGCTACTTTAAAGTGATGTTGATATATCCATTCTCTTCCCACAGAGGTTACTCCTGTCATATTTTCCTACGTAACCTCTGTTCTAATACGGCCCTTTCACGGTGTGAGCGTTCAAGACTCGTGATTGGAGACAATCAGATTTAGTTGTGCAATCAGCGACGTTGTTTCAAAAGTGATCATTCGCAAGGCCTCGGTAATTTCCGTATGCTTCGAGAAAACTAAACTTCTTCCCCTGCGCGATGCGCAAACGTTTCTTCTAGACAGAACTCAGTTATGTTATGGCGGATCAGTGGCGTCTCCATCGCCCTCGTTGACAACGGACAAGCTAGCCATTAAACGTCTTGTGTGTAACATCAACACAAGTCCCCGGCAGATGGGGGATATTTGTGGCCCCACATTTGCTTGTGTTAGTCAAGTTGAATCTAAGTCGATGTAACAGGTGTTCTGATTGGATAGAAAGAAGGGAGATAATTCGTGTTGCGATCTTTTGCCGCTAGGGGATTTTACGAGAACCGGGAAATAAGGCCGTATTAGAACAGAGGCTACGTAGGAAAATATGACAGGAGTAACCTCTGTGGGAAGAGAATGTGATATATCATGAACATAAACCCTCTGGGGTCTTCAAGAAATATTCAGTCATGACTTTTCAGTTAGTGAAGTGAGTTTTCTAAGAATTAAACAAGTTTTCAGGCTCTGACAACTTCGAAGTTATGTTCCATCGTCAAATGTTTCAAAGACTAAAACAGCAGTTCCAAAATCCTTTGTGTTCGATTATGAGAAAATGTGATCGATTGCTTGGTCGTTCGGTCACTTCGACCAATCTTCGATTATTTCAATTAATCTGAACACCACTAGTCGATACTTATAGAAAATTATAGAAATGGCAAGGTCAATCAATTAAACCTGAAAGGTGATAGTAGGAAACAGAGAGATGGTGCCTGCCAGGTAATTGTGTCATTATTTCCATCAGTATCTGCAAGGAGTTCCACACCATGAAAGAGCGAGCCCTGCGACAGCCAGAGACCAGCGAGGACCTCATGGACATGGTGTCGTTTGTGGAGAACGCTCGCACAATGGGCATGATCAAACTCAATGAAAGGATCAAGGTGAGCGATCAAAAAGCTGAAAGGAATCATATGTATGCAGCTACATTTAAGTCGCAGTAGTGGGGCATATTTTGAAGCAATTTGATTGGTTGACAGCTTGCGACTAGTTGTAGGAATTCTGATATGCCCTATGTCTAACAAGTCAACTGCAACTAGTTGTATGTGATGTAAAATTGTTACGGTAAAGGTGTATCTGACATTGCAACTGTGTTGCATGCTACAGGTTGTTACTACAAGTCACACCATCAGAAGGGACCTTATTGACATCACAATTGTTTGTATGAATCTTTCATTTAAGGAGAAGTATGTTGACCATGCTAAACCACTGTTTGCAATAAACCTCGTGCTTGTTTTATATGTTTTTTAACCTTACAGGAATCTAAAGACCGCCTGGCATATCTCATAGACGTGTTTATGTTTACACCTGAGGATATTGAACTCAACTGCGAGGTTCTTACATGGCCGACAAGAATCAACCCTGTCTTTGATTCTAATGATGAGGTATGTTTTGTTTTGTTTTCGTAGATGACACTAGATAAGTCATGTTTTCAGAACATGTGGTCTGTGATGCATCAAACATTGTCTTGATATTCTTGGATGACTTTTCTTTCCTCAGCTTGTGGAGAGTTCCAAACAGAAGGGAGAGAAGCAGTTGCTGGAGAAGAGAGAGAAGGTGATGATTGAGCTGGAGAAGCTACGACAGCGTGTTGATGAGTTCAACGAGAATGGTGAGCTGGACATGATGCAGCAATATGTGCAGGACGTGCGTGGTGTGCAGCGCCGCCTAGTGGATGTGCAGGAACAGATCACCTGGATCAATAAGGTATATCATGTCATCCTGGACTTGATAGTGGTTTTCATAACGTTTCACTACCACAGTTCATGGAAAACACCCCTATTCCCTGTGCTATAAAAGTGGATGAAGCTGAGGATTGGGTGGCCCTGATGTGCAGAAGTTTTAAATGCGTTGATATGGTTAATCAGGTTAATATAAACTAAAAGTTGAGTTTTGTCTTCACATATCTGAATGAATGGCTCAACAGAATCCTCTTGATTGACCTACTTGTATCAATGAATGATTTATTGACAAGATATCTTCTGTTAAATGTGATACCACATTGCCCCAGTAAATGTGAACTCAGTAAAAGTGTCCACATAAACTTGGACTTGGGTGATAGTTGACAAGGACATGAGTTACACTACATCCCTGTGTTCTCCAGGAGGAAGCGCTGTTCAAGTATCCAGTGACATCCTACCCAGACGTGGATGAGATCTCCTCATCACTTGACCCCTTCCAGAGGCTTTTCAATGTTGTCCTCAAATGGCAGAGGGCAGAGAAGAGGTGAGCAGAGGGAAGCGCTTGTTTACTTGCAACTACATAACGTAAATAAAACAATAATGACATCATTCCTGATGCCAGAAATGTCAGACTAGATTGGTAGCCTAGCTGTAAATGTTATGTTGCAGTGAATCCCTCTAGACTTGTGCATGGCTGTAGTTTTGTGCATCTACTAGGTACATTATCTTAGTTTTGGTCTCCTGTGTTGATGTTAGGATAAATTCTTTGTGTGGCATTTTTAGAAGTTGGAGTGTCAGATAAGGACAAACCTTATGGATGAACAACTTCTTTATTCAGGTGCGATTTTTCGAAAACAAGAAACTGTATCGAAACATCGCACCACCTGAATAAAGAAGTTTTCTCAGTTGCTGGGATAGTGGTCTTACTGCTAACGACTGACAATTGATGTGGTCTGCAGATGGATGGATGGAGCCTTCCTGGAGCTGAACTCAGAAGCAGTGGAGGGTGAGGTGGATGAGTACTGGAGGGAGACCTACAAGATACAGAAGGTCTTCAACCAGAAAGTAAAGAAGATGCAGATGGAAAGGGACGAGCTTGAGAGGGAGAGGAAAAAGAAGCGACGTGCAGCTGAGGATGGAGGTGATGAAGCCAAGGATGAAAAGGATGAGTTCCACCCTCCTCAATCTCTGGCAGTCTGCAACACAGTCATGGACAACATGAAGGAATTCAAGGTATGAAAACAAGGTCGTACCTTAGATAGGTAATGTACATGTGCATCTTGAGAAATAGGAATAATTTTATGAACCAGATGTCATTGTAGTGCTGGTATATTTTCACCAAAGTTGTACAGTTACATGCTGATATGTTTGTTTTATTAGATACTTGACTATCATGTCTCTAAAACAGTTTTGTAATGTTCAGTAGTCAGAATAGGGGTTTATGTATAGTTTTTGTACGTATGTTTAATTGAATTCATGTTTAATTGAATTCATTGTACTGTTATTTCCCTGGTTTCTCCAAGAGGGTGTGACTAGTGTTGATTGTCAAAGGTCTGCTACACTTGCAGGAGTTCATCCCCGTCATCAGCATCATGTGCAACCCTGGTGTACGTACACGCCATTGGAAGCAAATGTCAGACATTGCTGGCTTTGACCTCACCCCAGACTCTGGTTCAACACTTAGGAAGGTCCTCAAGCTGAACCTGGACCCTTACATGGAGCAGTTTGAACAGATATCTGGGGCTGCATCCAAGGTAAGGTGAAATGACACTGACATGAATGAAGGAACTTCGCTGTGATGATTACAGTAATGGTTACAGTAGATGTAGCACAGTCATTCTTCCCATAGCAATCTGCACTTAGTCATCGCACTCAGTATTTCTCAGTTAAATTCTTTAACCACATAACTACCAGGTACTCAGTTAAATTTAGCTCTGTGTGGTTGAACTTTGAGTACTATGTCTTTTTAACATTTAGTGCTATGTAGTTAACCTATTAGTGTGATGTGTTAAACGTTTTGTATCAAGTGGTTAAACATTTAGTATGATGTGGTAACACATTTTGTGTGATGTTGTGTGAACATTTAGTATGATGTGGTTACACATTAGTGTGCTGTGGTTGAACGTTGAGTACTACATGGTTGAACCTTCAGTGCACTGTTGTTCAGCCAATAATGCCTTTAGTGCTATGTGTTTGAACCAATGTTGATAGTGATGCATTATTCTAGGAATGTACATGTGGATATAGTGTAAAAGAGTACAGTGCAGAAATTCTGCAGGTTGTTTTTTTTATGTGAAGCTGACAAACTCCATGTCATCCCCAGGAATTCTCCCTGGAGAAGGCAATGAACAAGATGATGGAGGAATGGACAGGGATCAACTTCAACCTCATCCAGTACCGGGACACCGGAGTCTCCATTCTGGCATCCGTGGATGACATTCAGACCACACTGGACGACCAGATCGTCAAGACACAGACCATGAGAGGCTCACCCTTCATCAAGCCGTTCGAGAAGGAAATCAAGGTAGATGGAGTTGCCTCCCCTTGCAGTGGTGACGATGAGGGTGCTAGCACTGCTGCAGACACACCTAGTGAAAACACTGACCAACACACAGAGTTTTCACAGATCTGTGAACATCCAGTTATGTAGGACACCTATTCATGGATTAACATCAGCTTTGAAAAGGTCGCACAAGATTTCTTTATACCTGTAATGTAACATATGAAATATTTTCGACTCTTTGTGCTTCTACAACATAACTCTCCCAAATTATTAAAGACCACAGATTTCCAACTATCAAGAGTGACTCTCAATCTTCAACAATCACTTTCTGAACACAATCCAAACCTCAAGGCATATGAGAACAAGGAGCAGATGACTGAGGTTGGAAATAATACATTTTATGATAACACTCACATATAATTGATGAGGATTATTTCAAAACGTAATGAATTTTCAACAGTCAGATCATTTAATTTTATGAAGAAGTATTTCCACCATTTTCCACATCCAGATGAAATGTAATTGGTGTGTATTTCTTGACCACTGCAGAATGTCATTCTATATTCTCCATCTTGAGTACACTCAGTATGGTGTTAACTGCAAAGTACACTTTATTTATTGGCATCACATTATTGCACTTTATTGTGACCAAGATCATTGCATTCCTACAATGGTCAGCTCTTTCAATGTTTCAAAAACCACCTAACCAAAAGATCAACGCTATTACTGTCGAACATGGCTTGGAGAGCTGTGTTTATACATGAAGGGTAAAGGATGGACCTGCCAAGACTTGGAGCTGCTTGACACTTGAAACACTTTCCACCTCCCAGTTGTGTCAACAGTGACTACATATATATGACACACTGACATATGTCTGTCACAGTCATATATTTTGTACAACAGTTTGCTGTTTGGAGGATACCATTGACATTTTGCAGTATATGCAGCAACTTGTGAAATAATAATCATGAGCTATATTATCCATCAAACACCCTCACACTGTCAAGGTATGCCACTATACGCATGATAAACTTCAAACTGGAAATCTATTTTGAACTCCATGTAAACAATTCTGGCATACAGACCTTCTTCTCTGTTTGTGTTTTACTTACAAGCTGAGACTTTGAATGTTGTACAGTATGACCTTTCAGTAATACAACCACGTAACAGGTAGATTTTAAGTTAAAACGTAACAGTGACAATGAAAGGAAATTCTTCCTTGGATGAGCTGAACTATGTATAGTGAAGATCCGGGTTAGATTTGATCTTCAACACCCATGCTTGTCGTAAGAGGCGACTAACAGGATCGGGGGACCAGGCTCGTTGACTTGGTTGACACATGTCATCATATCCCAATTGCGTAGATTGATGCTCATACTGTTGATCACTGGATTGTCTGGTCCAGACTTGATTATTTTCAGACCGCTGCCATATAGCTGGAATATTGCTGAGTGCGGCGTAAAACTAAACTCACTTACGCACTAGTTTATTGTAAATCAATGTAACATGATTAATTTGTAATAAAGTGGTTGTTACAACATATTATGATTACGAGAGGCTATACTGTACTGAAAATTGGAATCACTGTCCATTGTTTTGACATGTGGGTTTAATTGGTAATAGAGCGTATTATTATTATTTATGAGTGTCTGTGATGCTGTTGTAACATGTATACTCTTCACACACAAAGATGAAGCTAAGTTGTTATGTGACCGGTGGTAAGGATGACCCAGGGTTGCCCTGTTAGTTCTCTGCATGACTAGCAACAACTCGAGCATCTCTCTCAAGGACTCTGACATACAGTCTAGGTGGTAGCCAACAAGTCATCAACCTTTCTCATGTCACTCCACCTTCTCACTCATCTCCTGATGACTCACTCACTGACATATTGCAGCATTTGATCACATGCATTCACACAAGGAATAGGTCTTTGATTCTTATCATGATGTTTCAAAGACATTTGGTCAAGTTTTTGTATCTTGGCCCGCTTGCACACAGAATAGAATGGTATGACCACAGTAAGTGGTGTGAGTTGCTGTAGGGCCTGTAAGTCTCGTGAAGCACTACTTCGGGTACTAAGCTGGTTCCCAGCTCCCTTTGCGCGTGGCAACTTGCAATATGTGAGGTGGGGCACAGCTTACTTACCAGATTTCCGGTGACACACATACAAGAACCAGTTCTGGTTCCAAATTGCACAACTGCCAAATATGACTTTACTAGACCGGCCCAGGTGCACATCCATGCTTGGCTGTCACAGCCGTTGACAGTCGTAATAGTTGGCTCATTTGGTGATGGTTTGAGCAGAAATTTGTTATTCCTGGAAGGATTATCCGTTCCTTATTGTCAACTGACAACCATGAGACCATTCGAAAAGGTATGAAACGTTATTTGTCACCAGAAGTACTAAGGTCTCTCAAAGTGCTGTGACTTTCTTACGGGCCCTATAGTCATCTGATTGTAAACAATGCATGATGTTCACGTACCTAGTTGTTGAACCATGTACTAATTCATCACAGACACATGACTGCATCTTAGTGATAGTTTCCTACATTAAACGTATGACAGTTGTCATGAAATAGCTAATCTCTCTAGTGAATGTGTAAAGGTTTGTCTAGATTTGTAGTACTACACAAGGAATAGTGGTGGATAGTGTGGGATCACTATCCACAAAGAAATGCTCCACCTCTCTACCTTCATAGAAACCTTTAAGAGCTTCAGTATTAAACTTTCCTTTTAATAAATATTTTATGATTGCTTCTTGACAATAGTGCATATAGTGTTCTATCTTTGTTATATATGTTTCTAAACAATGAAATCTGAGGATCTTAAATGCCCTGCATTGTGTGACCTGCATTCAAAGCCAATATGGCATGCTCAAATGTCATAGTTGACTTCCGACTGTTTCATATTTTTCTTATGCACCAAACTAGAACTCTTAAAATTTGCTTTAAATAAACTTATAAACATTAAGCAAAATGTTTGTTTTTTCAATATTGCATGATAATGTTTAAAGGAGTTTCTGAAAACAGTATTAGGGGTATTGCTTGTAACTCTCTCATTATGCAGGGGATTCTTCTTTATTCCTTACATGATATCAGTTGACATCAATCTCCACCTCCTTTGGTTTTCAAATGAAATACAGCATGCCTGTTATTTGACTTCGCAATATTTACTAACAACCATCTCATCATTACTAAACCTCATGAGTTTTTTCAGTCAAAGAATTCCTTGGCTATTTCTAGAAATATGATTCAATCAGTTTAGCTTTTCATGATACATCTATAGATTGTTGTGTGTTAGGATGGTGTGTGTTATCTAATATTGTTGGTGTGTGTAGGTGTGGGAAGAGAAGCTGATGCGGACGCAGGAGACAATTGACGAGTGGCTGAAGGTGCAGGCACAGTGGCTGTATCTGGAACCCATCTTCTCCTCTGAGGACATCATGCAGCAGATGCCGGAGGAGGGGAGGCTGTTCCAGATGGTGGACAGGAACTGGAAGGATGTCATGAGGCACACCGTCAAGGATTCCAAGGTCAGTGCGGTCATGGAGAAAGTCTGCCTTCAATGAACACATTAACATGCCTCAAAAACGTTCACCAGTCCAGGTCTCTGGATATGTCAGAAGAACAGCATTATGAAAACAATTTGAAAGTAATATAACTACCTAAAAACAGTGAAAGTTTCAAATATATGAAATATGATGTCAAGAATATATTGAACAAGATACAGATAATGAATTAAACATGTGTTGAGTGAATTAGTGTGAATTCCTACAATTGATCGTAATTGACCTAGATGATATCCCCAAATGTAGACAGTGAGTGTTGATTTGAATTAAACATATTTTATTCATTGAAGAAAAGGATTGGGCACAAGTTATCCAACTTAATGAAGCCCTCTCCCTATATTGACAACAATTATATTTTCATAATTTAAATCAAATATGCATAAAACAGATGATATACGTGAAAGATGTTGAGTTTGAGAATATAACAGTTTAAGATGAACAGAGGAATCGTTTAGTTTGATTGATGTAATGCTGGACATGTTTGAAGATATCAGTGTGATGTAGACAGTGTTGTTGTGTGCTTCAGGTAATGGCAGCAGTAGGCATGCAGGGGCTGCTGGAGAAGCTGGTGGACAGCAATGGTCTCCTGGACAAGATCAACAAGGGTCTGAATGCCTATCTGGAGAAGAAACGACTCTTCTTCCCACGGTGAGTGTCCATTGCCATGTAGCAAGGGTATTAGAAATACAGGTTTATCTCTCATTATGGTTTTGTCAACATGTTTCAGATGTAGTAGCTTCCAAGGGCTCATTAAAAGTATCTGTCTTTCTGATGCACTTTTACCATACTAGAGCAGAACTGTTTCCCCAGTTCCCCATGTTCATCAAAAGAACCAACAAGTATCTCGATATGGAGTTACCACATTTGACTTGAGTTTTTGCTCACACTGTCCACCACTGGTTTGCACTTTGACATATTGTTGAGTGAATGTTCAATAATCTACACCCTTATAGTTTTTCCTGAACTGAAATTAGGTATGTTGAATTATGCCTGATTAAATGGTCATTGAGCCAGTTGCCTCCCTTGATCTTCAGTTCCATCCATTTTTTTTTCAGATTCTTCTTCTTGTCCAATGATGAGATGCTTGAGATTCTCTCCGAGACCAAGGACCCAATGAGGGTCCAGCCACATCTGAAGAAGTGTTTTGAAGGCATTGCCAAGCTGGAGTTTGATGATAAGCTGGACATCCACGCCATGTTCTCCAGTGAGGGGGAGAAAGTGAAGTACTCCACTGCTATCTCTACAGCTGAGGCTCGGGGGGCCGTAGAGAAGTGGCTGCTGCAGGTCCAAGATGTCATGCTGCTGTCTATACATGATGTCATTGCTGCTGCTGTTGAGGTGAGGATGAGATACATTTCACAATCTGTATGCATCAGATAGATGATATGAGAAACTGACAATCAAATTTGGCACTCATGTAGAGTGTGTGTGCAATCACTGATTATTATTTGCTCTCAATTGGTTACAGTGATCTATATTTGTAATTAACATGCCTATAATGAGGGGTGGGGGGGGAGGTATGCTGGCCAGTTGCTATATCTGAAATATGTTTAACCAAGTACAGGTATAACAAATTAAAATTAATGGTCCCTTTGATTCCACTATTAACATAGTTTACTATGCTATAATAAGAGCTCATTGAAGAAACACAGCTGAATATAGACAGACAAAGTTTGATGAACGGGTTTTGTTTGCCAAACTGGAATGATTTGTTTGTGAATTTTATTTGTTTTTTTCCAGGCCTACCTGATCTCTCCTCGCTGTGAGTGGGTGAAGGAGTGGCCGGGCCAGGTTGTCCTGTGTGCGTCCCAGGTGTACTGGACGCGGGAGGTGCATGAGGCCATCCGGGGAGGACCGCAAGGACTTAAGGACTACTGGGAGAAACTGCAGTCTCAGCTGAAGGACGTTGTGGCACTGGTCCGAGGCAAACTGACCAAGCAGCAGAGAATCACACTAGGAGCTCTTGTGGTCATAGACGTACATGCTCGGGATGTGGTATTAGACATGGCAAACAAAGGTATTTATAGCTCACAGAAACGTGTTGGGTCACAGTACACTAAGTATCACATATCCATGTGAATGTTTTTGAAAACTGTGAGTTGGAGAGAACTTTTATTCTTTTAAGCTAAACTCGTCAAGACACTGTACACATGAACTGTCGACTGATGTTATTCATATGTTCACAAATCCTATTTCCAACACAGAAACATTGTTGGAATGGCAAGTGGTGATCTGAAACAGATTCCAAATGGTCTTTTTAAGGCCTTTTGCTTGATTGTTGCTTATTTGTCACACATTACAATAGTTGAATAGTTTAGACGGCAAAGTAAGACGGCAACCCACTCAACAAGTGTATTTGGAGATGTTGATGCAATTAATTTAGCAATTACTTTACTGAGGCCCTACGCCATTAATACTTTGGTGCCTTAATGGTGTACAATAAATATTGGGTTCCTGATGAACAGGACATTCAGCTTCAGATACAAAGTGCAGATCCTTTCAACAAATGAGATGATGTTGTGATGATGGTGTTCTATATAGCACCATCGCTACATCTGTATAATTAGCCTGCTGTCTGTCTGCTAGTTTCATCTCTGTGACTGTTGTGTATGCTAGGTGTGGCAGCAGAGAACGACTTCAACTGGTTGTCCCAGCTGCGCTACTACTGGGAGGATGAGAAGATGTTAGTCCGCATCACCAACGCTACAGTCAGATACTGTAACGAGTACCTCGGTAACTCTGGTCGCCTCGTCATCACTCCTCTCACAGACAGATGCTACAGAACACTGGTCGGAGCATTCCATCTCAATCTGAACGGAGCTCCAGAAGGTCCTGCCGGAACAGGGAAGACCGAGACCACCAAGGATCTGGCAAAGGCTCTGGCTGTACAGTGTGTTGTGTTCAACTGCTCTGATGGCCTGGACTACATTGCCATGGGAAAGGTAAATACTTGCTCAGTTTCACTGAATGATACAACTGTTTCCATAATGCCAACTGGTTTCCTCATTGACTCGGTTATGAAATGAGAAGTTTCATAAAATTGTTATCGTCTCTTACAGTGGCATGTTTATATATATATCTGCTTTGTAAATTTCAGTTCTTCAAAGGTCTCGCCTCCGCAGGAGCATGGGCATGTTTTGATGAGTTCAACCGTATAGATCTGGAAGTGTTGTCAGTGGTAGCACAGCAGGTATGCAGTTGGATTTTGAGATTTTCACATTTATAATTTAATTCATGTTTAGTGTATTGTTGTCCCCCGCCACAACGTGGAACGGGGAACTATGTATTCAGCGGCGTCCTTATTCAGCGGCGATTCTTGTTAACGCGATATCTCATGAACTGTTCTACCCAATGTCTTCAAATTTGGTGACAGCCTACATTGGGAGATTATGCAGACACCAGTCGATTTGGGTGAGCTTGACCTTATTTCCAAGGTCACCATGACACTGATCACCTTTTCAAATGCTTGTTAACGCGATATCTCATGAAATGTTGTACCCAATGTCTTCAAATTTCGTGACAGCCTACATTAGGGGATTACGCAGACACCAGTCAATTTGGGTGACCTTGACCTTATTTTCAAAGTCACCGCGACACTGACCACTTTTCAAACTGTTGTTAACGTGATATCTCATGCACTGTTGTACCCAGTGTCTTCAAATTTGGTGACAGCCTACAATGGGGGATTATGCAGACACCAGTTTATTTGGTGACCTTGACCTTATCTTCAAGGTCACCATGACACTTTGCACGCTTTTAACTCTTGTTAATGCGATATTTCATGGACTGTTGTACCCAATGTCTTCAAATTTGGTGACAGCATACATTGGGGGATTACGCAGACACCAGTTGATTTTGGGTGACCCTGACCTTATCTTCAAGGTCATTACGACACTTTTGCACACTTTTAACTCTTGTTAACGCGATATCTCATGGACTGTTGTACCCAATGTCTTCAAATTTGGTGACAGTTTACATTGGGGTATTACACAGACACCAGTTTATTTGGGTGACCTTGACCTTATCTTCAAGGTCACCACGATACTTTGACCGCTTTTTAAAGGCGATATCTCATAAAACATTGCACCCAATGTTTTCAAGTATGTTGACAGCCTACATTGGGTGATTATGCAGACACCAGTCATTTCAGGCATCTTGTATGTGACCCAAAAATAAAAAGTAGTAAATATAGATATTCAATTCTTTAGCGGCGGGGGACATTGCCATATCAGTGGCAAACACTTGTTATTATTGTGTTCAAAGAATGTGTGTCATGTGAAGTATGGTGTAAGCAAAACCATTGTGACAGTTGATGTGATGAATCTAATTCTTGTCTGTCTTCCTCAGATCCTGTGTATTATCCGAGCTGTCCAGGGCAAGGTTGACACGTTCATGTTTGAAGGAACTGAGCTGGCTCTCAACCCCAACTGCTATGTATGTATCACCATGAACCCTGGCTACGCTGGTCGCTCCGAGCTGCCTGACAACCTGAAGGTGCTCTTCAGAACTGTGGCCATGATGGTGCCAGACTATGCCATGATTGCCGAGATCTCACTGTATTCCTTCGGCTTCCTGGATGCCAGAAATCTGGCAGTGAAGATTGTGACTACCTACCGACTGTGCTCAGAACAACTGTCATCCCAGTTTCATTATGACTACGGTATGAGAGCTGTGAAGGCCGTGCTGTCAGCTGCTGGTAACCTCAAGCTGAAGTATCCTGACGAAGATGAAGACATACTGGTATGTTCTCTTATATATTTCATCACTGAACAATAGTTGATAAACTGTTCAGGCAAATGTCCACTATTCTTTCATCATGAAGGTTATGTATGTTATTTCACCTAGATTTCTCTGTTTGTGATGTGAAATGTTCCCTGAAGTTATCACCCTTTATACATCAGTGCTCAAGATTGCTATTTCTCTTTCAGCTTCTGCGATCTATCATTGATGTCAACTTGCCAAAGTTTTTATCCCACGACATCCCGCTGTTCAATGGCATCATCTCCGACTTGTTCCCGGGGCTGCAGCTGCCAGAGGCAGACTACAAGCTCTTCCTCGCTGCCATGGAGCAACAATGTTTGAACAAGAACCTACAGTTTGTTGACTTCTTCAGGGAGAAGATCATCCAGACGTACGAGATGATGATAGTGAGACACGGGTGAGTCAGTGCTAGATATGTGCGTCCTGTTGTAAGTATTCACTGACATGGGATCAGGGGTCACCAAGTATGATCAGGGCCACTGGCATGGGCTCCTGCTCTTGCAATCAACGGAAGATCTGTCTGCTTCTGACATGAGGACATGAAACCTGGATGATGATGTGTAGTTGACTGTGTTATCACATGTGTCACTCACTCACTCTTCAGTGTGTTATTGTGTTACTGAAATGGTTTAATGTTGTATCATAGTTATGTTAAGAACTGCTACAACTTTACAATATTCTGTACTGCGTCTTCAGTAAAAATATCTCCGGAGTTTAAGCAAATCTTTGATGTACTCTGAGTTCACTTTTGCATGTTGGCGCGCTGCTCTCAGTACCGAATAAAGCATGTTAATCAGTAGTTAGATTTTGTAAGCATTCACTGTTTTCAGCTTCATGTTGGTGGGGGAGCCGTTTGGCGCCAAGTCTAAGGTGTTGGAGGTGCTGGGGGAGGGAATGACGCAGCTCAGTGAGGATGGCCATGAGGATTTTGACAGGGTCATCACCAGGATCATCAACCCGAAGGCCATCACCATGGGCCAACTGTTTGGACAGTTTGATCCTGTATCTCATGAGGTAAACAGCCAGAAAGATAGGATGTTACCATATTCTTTCATGACTTGAAACAGTTTCAGGGCACATGTGTGGCCCACTTGCCTAGACATAACAATGTTCTGTGCTGAGTTCTGTCCCTTAGCTGTGTGCCTGAGACCTTTGATTTGAGGTTTGGATCCAAGTTCAACTTCATTCTGTTCCTGTTTTTTGCAGGCACATGTTTGCCAATGTGGTATCTATGTCCTGCATCACTTTTCTCCCACCTCAAGCTATCTGTGAGTGAGTGAATTTAGTTTCGTTTTATGCCACACTCAGCAATATTCCAGTTATATGGTGGCGGTCTGTAAATAATCGAGTCTGGACCAGACAATCCAGTGATCAACAGCATGAACATTGATCTGCACAACTGGGATATGATCACATGTGTCAACCAAGTCGGCAAGTCTGATCACCCAATACTGTTAGTCACCTTTTACGACATGCATGGGTTACTGAAGATCAATTCTAACCCGGATCTTAATGGGTTCAAGCTGACACTATGTGATATAACTTGAATACTGTTCTAAAGACATTGAACTCACTCACTGGTTAAAGCAGTTTTCATCATATCCCAATGGTTCATAGATATTGTTGTTGTTGTCTTGTGAAGTCCCCACATGTGATGTTGTATATTTCCAGTGGACAGATGGAGTTGTGGCCAACACATTCAGGGAGTTCGCCTCCACTGATACCCCCGACAGGAAGTGGGTGATATTTGATGGCCCGATTGATGCCCTGTGGATTGAGAACATGAACACTGTTCTGGATGACAACAAGAAGCTGTGTCTCATGAGTGGTGAGATCATCCAGATGTCTTCCGTCATGAGTCTCATCTTTGAAACCATGGATCTCTCACAGGCCTCGGTAAGCTCATGCTAGTTGAAGGTGGAGGAGACCTGTATATGTGGGACTGAGAACATTTGACAGTACTTGTAATACAGTCTTGTTCTGTATCTGCTGAAAGGCAGAAGATATTAGTGAAACAGTTGTGTGTGCTAGACAAGATATGTTTGTGAAATCAAAGACATGTATATATGTCTTTGGTGAAACATAACAGCAGTATTCCTTCAAACTCAAGACTTGTTACACTTATCTACTTCATACAATTTTTATACAGTTGAGAATGATCCACAGTGCCATATCTTGCCTTGATGTGTTTCATGAGTGAATGGAAAGAAAATCGAAAGTTTCTTTGTAAGAATGTGAATAAGGCACATCATTACTCAAACTACATAAAGTTCACAAAGTCACGGATGTAATCAATCGTATATGGGTCCAATACCTAGCATACAGAGTTACATACAGTATTCATAATGAGCATACTAATGAATACTGCAGGACATGGATTTAGATAACATGACGTTGATGTCTTTGATCAGAGTTGATATCAGTGTTACAGTATTGTAAGTCTTAGCTTTGTTAGAAAAGGGCAAATAATTCTGAATACCATATGAACTTCAGTTTCTTAAATATTACCATGAAGTTGTTCATCAGTGACAGTGTGTGCCTATTTAAATGTTGGTTAAATGCTCGTGTCTAATGCTATGAGCATTCCCTGCAGCCTGCTACTGTGTCTCGGTGCGGTATGGTGTACCTCGAGCCAACAACACTGGGCTGGAGGCCTATCGTCAAGTCCTGGATCCACACCTTCCCCGATGTGCTGAAGGAGAGCTCGGAACTGGTTGATGCCATGTTTGAGTGGCTTGTGGACCCTTGTCTCAACTTTGTCAGGAAACACTGCAAGGTGAAGAAACAAAACTACAACCCTGTGTCTTGTTCCACAAAGTGATCTTAATTCCTATACTTTAACATTAAATTACCACAAGTTTAACATAAAAGTTGCTTCATGGAATTAGGCCCTTAACATATCTGAAATATTTCACTAGAATTGATTCTTATTTTCGGGTGGATGTAACAGTAATGTCTTTTTCAGTTTGGCTGTAATCAACTTACTGGCAAACAAGGATAAGTTGAGCACCGACCTGACAATTGCCGTGTTAGCATGTATGAGTGCCACCCACTGGTGCTTGCCATTTTTAGCGAAGGGGCCCCAGGTTGTCCGCAATCAAGTGTAGTGTAACTTGCTACACCGACGTGAGAGTGTTATGAGCAAGGCGTGTGCAGCTACGCTCGGAATCAATTTCATCGTCATGCAAAGCACGTGCACTAGCCTACATCTGCTCTACCTTTCACAAACCAAATGGGTTTGCTCATTGCCGTGCATCGCCTACTTCTCGTAAACATGTTCTCTGTGCCGGTCCAACTTATCCTTGTTTGCCAGTAGTGAGGATCATAAATGTGAGTAGATATTACATAAGTGACTATGTTTACAGGAGTATGTCCCCACAAGCCCCGCCAACCTGGTCCGCTCTCTGATGTATCTCATCGATATGTTGATGCATGAGTCCATCAACAAAGATGATGCAGCTGACAACAAGCACATCAAAGTGTACCTAGTGGTGAGTGAACGCTTGTAACAGATTGCTACAGGGTTGGTAGGGTGGGAAGTTGTGGGTATTGAGAGACTGAGTTGACACCAGTATGACATCAAAGTGTACCTAGTGGTGAGTGAACGCTTGTAACAGATTGCTACAGGGTTGGTAGGGTGGGAAGTTGTGGGTATTGAGAGACTGAGATTGCATCAAAGTGTACAGGGTGAGTGAACGCTGGTAGGCTGGGTTGGTAGGGTGGGAAGTTGTGGGTATTGAGAGACTGAGTTGACACCAGTATGACATCAAAGTGTACCTAGTGGTGAGTGAACGCTTGTAACAGATTGCTACAGGGTTGGTAGGGTGGGAAGTTGTGGAGGTGTGGGTATTGAGAGACTGAGTTGACACCAGTATGACATCAAAGTGTACCTAGTGGTGAGTGAACGCTTGTAACAGATTGCTACAGGGTTGGTAGGGTGGGAAGTTGTGGAGGTGTGGGTATTGAGAGACTGAGTTGACACCAGTATGACATCAAGGTGTACCTAGTGGTGAGTGAACACTTGTAACAGATTGCTACAGGGTTGGTAGGGTGGGAAGTTGTGGAGGTGTGGGTATTGAGAGACTGAGTTGACACCAGTATGACATCAAGGTGTACCTAGTGGTGAGTGAACGCTTGTAACAGATTGCTACAGGGTTGGTAGGGTGGGAAGTTGTGGAGTTATGGGTATTGAGGTATTGAGGAATTATAGGGTATTACACAGAGGAGACAAACTTGGAGGAATTGTGTTGTGTGACTTTTAAGTAACCCTGATATGGAATATTATCATTGAAATAGGAGAATGTTAGGCTACACAAGATCATATAGTAGACCTACTGACAAGAGACAGGTTAGTATATACTGGACCTGTCTTCTTGTTATTTTGTGTAGTTCGTGTTTCTTAATCCTAAAATAATTGAATTGGTGCTCATACTATCAGCCCTTGAATTTTATGCTGTTTTTATATTTTCTGTCTGGAACACCAAGTGATGCAAGAGTGAAAAACCAGAACAACAGTTTTATATCTGTTACACTGTGTTATGACATACTGTGAAATGTCTGTGTTTTCAGTCAGCAATACTGTTCTCAACACCGTGGTCTATCGGAGGGGTGGTGGACGTTGACAGCAGACAGAAGTTTGATGTGTTCTACAAAGATCTAATGGCAGGAAAGTTTGAGGAACACCCAATACCCAAAGTTCTTGGAAAGATTGAGGTGCCATTCCCCAATGACAACATGGTGTACGACTTCATGTATGAGGTGAGTGAGTCACTGTGAAAGGCCTGCTTGGGACTGTATGTGTCCAATGTGCTCATGGAGTTACGGCCTTGTTACATCATCGATGAACGCAGATGTGACACAGTATGTTTGCTGCTTTCAGCAAAAGGCTCGAGGTCAGTGGCGCCACTGGAATGACCTCATCAAGGGAGCTGAGTCAAAGAGTAAGAAGATCCGAGAGATGCTGGTCCCTACCATGGACACAGCCAGATATGCCTACCTCATGGACCTGTGTATAGAACATGGACGGTAATAGGCCACACGATTTTGATTTTACATTTTATGCAATTATTTTTAACATTTGCACATGGGTTAGTCTAAATGATACTAGTCCCCCGCCTTGATATTGCTGGAATATTGCTAAAATCGGCATAAAATCCAACTCATTCACTAAATGATACTAGTCCCCCGCCATGATATTGCTGGAATATTGCTAAAATCGGCATAAAATCCAACTCATTCACTAAATGATACTAGTCCCCCGCCATGATATTGCTGGAATATTGCTAATATCGACATAAAATCCAACTCATTCACTAAATGATACTAGTCCCCCGCCATGATATTGCTGGAATATTGCTAATATCGGCATAAAATCCAACTCATTCACTAAATGATACTAGTCCCCCGCCATGATATTGCTGGAATATTGCTAATATCGGCGTAAAATCCAACTCATTCACTAAATGATACTAGTCCCCCGCCATGATATTGCTGGAATATTGCTAATATCGGCGTAAAATCCAACTCATTCACTAAATGATACTAGTCCCCTGCCATGATATTGCTGGAATATTGCTAATATCGGCATAAAATCCAACTCATTCACTAAATGATACCCCCTGCCATGATATTGCTGGAATATTGCTAATATCGGCGTAAAATCCAACTCACTCACTAAATGATACTAGTCCCCACTCACTAAATGATACTAGTCCCGCCATGATATTGCTGGAATATTGCTAATATCGGCGTGAAAATCCAACTCACTCACTAAATGATACTAGTCCCCATGATATCGCCATGATATTGCTGGAATATTGCTAATATCGGCGTAAAATCCAACTCATTCACTAAATGATACTAGTCCCCCGCCATGATATTGCTGGAATATTGCTAATATCGGCGTAAAATCCAACTCACTCACTAAATGATACTAGTCCCCCGCCATGATATTGCTGGAATATTGCTAATATCGGGCGAAAAATCCAACTCACTCACTAAATGATACTAGTCCCCTCGCCATGATATTGCTGGAATATTGCTAATATCGGGCGTAAAATCCCTCATTCACTAAATGATACTAGTCCCCCGCCATGATATTGCTGGAATATTGCTAATATCGGCGTAAAATCCAACTCATTCACTAAATGATACTAGTCCCCCGCCATGATATTGCTGGAATATTGCTAATATCGGCGTAAAATCCAACTCATTCACTAAATGATACTAGTCCCCCGCCATGATATTGCTGGAATATTGCTAATATCGGCTAAAATCCAAAATCCAACTCATTCACTAAATGATACTAGTCCCCCGCCATGATATTGCTGGAATATTGCTAATATTGGCGTAAAATCCAACTCACTCACTAAATGATACTAGTCCCCCGCCATGATATTGCTGGAATATTGCTAATATTGGCGTAAAATCCAACTCACTCACTAAATGATACTAGTCCCCCGCCATGATATTGCTGGAATATTGCTAATATCGGCGTAAAATCCAACTCACTCACTAAATGATACTAGTCCCTCGCCATCAATATTGCTGGAATATTGATAATAGTAATATCGACGTAAAATCCAACTCACTCACTAAATGATACTATATATAAATACCGGTACTCATACAGCTTAGTACTTGCTTGTTATTTGCCTGAAGTTTTTTAACTCAGTTGGATCAGAGGGGGGAAAAATGTACTAATTCTTTTCTACATGCAAGATGTTTAAAAAATTTAAAGTAAGATGTACAAGCTTTTATTTATGTGAGAGAAGGCTTTGTAGGTTCAAAATAACATGTACAATTCATTTTGGATTTTATAAGTTATGAATTTTGTGCCAGTCGTTTTCCCGATTTTTAACAGAATTATAAATAAAAATGGACTCTAAACAGTTTTAGTCTATTTTATGATTATCTTCTCAAGGTATGGTGTCTTAGATTAAGAAGACGTAGCTACAAAACACCAATATTTCAGTTTGAATTGGAGCTTGATTCATGTGTGTAATGAGAACTGTGTACTTGCAGCCCTCTACTATTTGTGGGCCCAACAGGAACAGGTAAGAGTGTGTATGTCCAGGAGAAGATGATGAGTCTGTCCAAGGACCGCTACCTGCCAACATTTGTCAACTTCTCTGCTCAAACCAGTGCCAATATGACTCAGAACATCATCATGTCCAAGCTTGACAAGCGGAGGAAGGGCGTGTTCGGACCACAGATGGGCAAGAGAGCCGTGATATTTGTGGACGATCTCAACATGCCGGCTAAAGAAGTGTATGGCGCCCAACCTCCGATTGAATTGCTTAGGCAGTGTATTGATCATGGAAACTGGTGAGAATACTTTTTTAGGGTTCAAATTCAACAAAGTTATGAATTCACATTTTCATTATAGATTTTCTTGGAGTGGTTCTGCTTGTATTGATGTTGGTTGTAACACAAACCATGGTCGTGCAGGTATGACCTAAAGGACACCTCCAAGCTGGTGCTGCAGGATGTGCAGTTCCTGGCAGCCATGGGACCCCCTGGCGGAGGCCGCAACCATGTCACCCCCAGGTTCCTCCGACACTTCAACCTGGTGGCCATGAACCCCTTTAATGAGGAAACTATGATCAAAATCTTTTCAACAATCATGTCAACTTACTTAAGAGTAAGTAACTTCACTAGTTCCAACAAGTATACTGTTGTGTTGTGAATGTACCAGATGAAAACTTGGCCTGCATATAGCCAAGATTAACCTGAATTTGTGAATTTGTTCATACTTGAACCTTGAGTTTGACCACTTATTCAAGACATTACTGGTTTTTACTCCATTCGACTTTCCAATATGGCTGCCATAATTTGTTCTGTGTCTTTTTTCATCAAAACAATGGAACAATTTTTTTTTTAATCCTGTTTCCCTAGCTGCCTTAGGACAAACTGTCAGCGTTTTATCTTTTATTGTTGTGCTAGACTTAGTAAGGCTGAACAGAATTCCGTCTCCTCTGACTGGCATTGTTCTGTGTTACCAGGGTCAAGAGTTCTCTGCTGACTTCTTCTCTGCGGGTAACAACATTGTGCAGGCCACCATGGAGATGTACAAGCAGGCCATGGACAACCTGCTACCCACACCAGCCAAGTCCCATTATGTGTTTAACTTGAGAGATTTCTCTCGAGTCATCCTGGGTGTCTGTCTTATTAAGAAGGAGCAAGTAGAGAATAAACGACAGATGATTAGGTGAGCTTCTTGTAGCTGAATGCTTTAACAGATAACCTTCATGCTGGAAACACTATGGACCGTACAGGCAGCTTTATCATTTGAGTAGGAACAGTGGAAAGACTGAACACTAATGTTGACGTATATATGACTTGTTGCATGTATGACTTAATTGTTAGTTAAGGGTTCATTCTTGTTATCTTCTTTATGACATGACATTATGTAAGCATAAAAGAGAAAGCTTGAAAATTTGCTAATTGGCTTAAAATGTAATTTGTAGAAAAATACTGGGATATTGTAAAATATGATGGATGTTTAATGAGTATCTGTCTATAAACAAACAGCATGTGTGGAAAACTGATGAAAACATATTTATTTAAATATTACCCCTAAACAATGGCAATATACTGTCCTGTCTCTGAAAATTGAAAATGTGCCTGTAAATGTCAGTATTTTGGTAATGGCATCCAACTATAGCCTATACCTCATTTCCTCTACCACTGTCATGTGTCTTGGAACATATCATTATTTCAGACTATGGGTGCATGAAGTAATGAGAGTGTTCTACGACCGTCTCACTGACGATAGTGACAGATCATGGCTGTTTAAGTAAGTATTATGTTACATTATGCTTGTGATAATTTTAAACCATTTATTCTGAGATAGATTTGGTCGATAGTGGAACTGTATTACCACCCTTCCACTAAATGAACTCTTCCAATACTCTGATAGATGCTTTCAGCATTTGTATTCAGTCAAGTAACATATAAATGTTTGTTTGCACTGAGCTACTTTCCAGCTTTATGAAGGTGGTCTGTAAATAATCTGGACAAGACAATCCTGTGATTGACATCATGCACATATAAAGATAGTGTTTAGAACTTTGAAGCTGGCTTCCTTGTGAAATATACAAGAATCCATTTAAACCTTCAATTTAAGAAATTATTCTAACAATGTGTGTATGTATTGCCAGGACTGTCGGTAGCTTGGTGAGGGAACACTTCAAGGAGAGCTTTGATGGAGTGTTTGAGCATCTTGCTAATGGTGGAGAGGGTGGCAAGGTAGGTGATTTGTATTGTTGATGTTTGAGTCTAATAATATTTTCATGCTACACTAACATGCTTCATAAACTGCCTCTGTCATGTAACATATAACGTCTTTATATCCATCAACTGGTTCCATTATGTACTCTGAGGCTTCTAGATTGGTGCTCTCTCACCAACACATGCTGTGTACTCTCAGGTTGTGTAGTATATAGAACTACATTTATTCTTTACTTGGACGAATCTTTACCTTCTTGTTGACTGGGAATAAATCTGACATGTATATGTGTATGCTCTATGTAAAGGTTCTGTCAGATATTGTAAAGCATCACTATAGATGTAAAATATTTGATTATGTATATGTTGAAAAAGAATTTAAGCTTCTTTAAAAATTGCAAAGAAAAGATTGATTTTGAGGTGAATTATCTGTCTTTTATGTTTAAAGCTCATGAACAATTGAACAAGCTTGGTCTGTAAGGTCTGCTTTTGATAGTTAACTCATTAAGCCCAAGAGCCCCATCACTACTCAACCCCTGGAAGCCCTCGCTGATTGCCCACTCTCTGTGCCGAGACTAATTAGTGCTAGTCACACCTGATTTCCCTGGCAGGTTTCGGGGATGACAGGAAACTGTCTAGTCGTACAAACAAGTCCTGATTGTTTAATTGTGTCGTAAAGATATATGTTGAAAGAAATCAGGTGTGAATACATGTTGTGTATTGCAAGCTTTAGGTAATTTTATTGCAAGTTTCTCTTGTAGACCTTTTGTCGGCTTGTACATTTATATTTTATCACAATATGCATACACATGTATTCTTTGTATGTAACAGATGAGACACACGCTAACAAATTCTCTCTCTTATATCATTGTGTGAGGTTTAAATTTACAAAACATCTATGACAATGACATACTGTAAAGAAGAATTTACGTTATAATCTTCGACGAAAATAGCGGTTTTGCCGATACATTTCTAGTGTTTACGAATTATTTTAATGAAAGTACTATAACGCTAGTCTGTGACTAGCACAAAGCACATTCATAGCATTGCACTTTATTTCATACAGATTTAATGCAGAAAACATACGTGACCATACAAACATACATATACAAAATGTATACTACATATTCCTTGCATAGACATAAAACAAAGAGTCACATGATAGGGCGTCATCAAATTTCCTGAATAGAACGTTCGGTATCTCAACTGTTCAATGTAGTGGCTGGTCATATGTTATCTGCACCAATCAGATATCATGAGATACCTGTCACAGAGGAAAGGACAGGTGATGGGCGTGGCTTAAATTTCTGAAGAGCACGCTTTGGTCACTCAGCAGCTTGGATAGAGATTGGTTATTGGCTATATCCTTGACCAGTCGATATGCTGGGTTTCGGCTTTATCAACTCAAGCTATCATGTAACAGTTTGTGTATTGTAAACATACACACTGGTAATGATGTATGAAATATACACATAAGACAAATAGGAGTAGATAGTCACTTTGGCGAGTTTATTTGTCCTCATTTTAGTGTTTTTCGATAAGTAAAACAAAGCGATTGAAATCCAACCACTGAGTAGAGGTAGTATTTATTTTCATATACATTATATGCACACAACTAGTAAATAAAACATAATGGTTTGCTGTACATGTAAATATAATCTTCACCTTGATACTGAATGACTATCCAAACTAGAGTACACGCGATTACAGAATTCACGAGGTGACACTATACTGAATTATTATAGTGTATAAACTTGCAGTTGACACCCCCACCCCCAATATTTATGAAGGTGGGCATGCCTATATCTTTACTGAATGCAAACGAGGTTCATAAGATTACAGATGTGCATGCATGTATAAACATCACAGAGAGGGGCGTGACTCCATAAAGCAAGATGTCCAATGATATAACAGCGCATCTGTTTATTTTACACTTGTCACGGACAAACCTTTCAACAAGGACGTAACTACATATGCATTCTACCGAGGCTGTTATTTCAAGGTCGAAAGAGGCGTTCAATTATCTCATTACTGTAATCTGCTTGAATGATTATACGCATGTGTATTGATACCGTAACTGATATACTATCCAGCTTTTATTGACGATGGATCAATAGAGACTGAGTTGATTGATACACGTGATAATTGCACTGGATTGGATAATTACACAGATCAAATACAAATGTTTTACAGAATGCTCATGTAAATTGCATAGAAAACTGACAATTCAAATCAACATGAAACTTTCAACAGCTTGAACAAAAATGCTTGAAATACCTTTGTATGGCTTACATGTAATAACTTATGATATTACTTCTGTCCATGTGTGACAATGTTTTGAATTACCAACTTACTGTCTTTTGTAACAAACGTAGTAAAACATTTCATTGTTGTAATAACACTGACATGAATATATGTATTCGATGCAAAGACGCGACTTATCACTTTATATTCGCTTAGGTAACATTACGAACTTTAGATTATGGAAAACAACTAGTTACAATTCAGTAAACTTCAAATTAGTAAGTTCAATTATGTTTAATCTATTCGTGCTAGGATGTATAATTACTTGTTTTGGTATACGAAACATGACAACGTAATGATGCCTAAAAAGTAAATTCAAACTATTCTATTGTGTTTGAATTCTTTGTATGTCCTTGAAATTTCGTATATTGTTTCCTATTTATTAGGTAGTTGAAGGAAATATAATTTTTAGTAACCTCTAAACCATTACATCTAATTCAATCAAGGTGCATACGAAGTATTTTAGTATCCATTCCCAAGGAAGAGTACCAGGCACTTACCTCTGTAAAAACATCATAATCCCCTTTCTCGCCAACATGTGTTCATTTGCTAAACGCTGTACAAGCATATGATAATGATTAGCAATTGTTATCAAAACACTTTAAATACTTCTTCTGATTGATACTAAAGGTGGGATCTCTCGTAAGAAAAGCTAACATTTGCTCAGTACTGCTAAATTGGTTGAAATAATATGTACAGTGCGATTTTTAAAAGTACAACACACATGTGCGTCTCTCGCTGAATAAGAGGTGCTTTCTGTTGACGACTGTATGGGGCTCTCGCTGTGAGAAACTGCTAATTACCTGCCCCATAAACACGTCACTCGCTGTGAGGAGCTGATTTATTTGCCCCATATATGTGTCTCTCGGCCTTAATGAGTTAAACAAGACCGAACTGTAACAATTCATGGGGAAACATGCTCCCTGTGACCTCTGGCAGAATCTTTGTAGTCATGAACCATTGCTCATAGTGTGTTCCGTGCTGTAACTCTGTAACAAATTCTCTGTTACAGGAAGAGGTATATGTCTACTCGGTGTTTCATTCCTGTTTCTATCCTGTTTTTTTCTCCCTCCTTAACCTTGCATGTTGTTGAGATTTTATTCCAGGTTGGAAGTAATAACTTTCTCAGGATGTACGATATACTTACATGAGTGTACAATACACATGAATGCATGTCAGCCGTAGATCACAGGAGTGAATCAACAACACAAGTGTCAACATGCTTGTAGATATCTTGTAAAATAACACAGGTGTTGACATGCTGGGACATTGCTTGTATATAGCACAGGTGTCAACATGCTGGTACATTGCTTGTGTATAACACAGGTGTCAATATGCTTGTACACTGCCTGTATATGACACAGGTGTCAACATGCTGGTACATTGGCCATATATAACACAGGTGTCAATATGCTAGTACATTGTCTATATATAACACAGGTGTCAATATGCTGGTACATTGTCCATGTATAACACAGGTGTCAATATGCTAGTACATATATAACACAGGTGTCAACATGCTATAGTACTGTCGGAAATAGAAAAAAACTGTATTTTCTCATTTATCTCTACAATTTATGTAGTTGATATGTGAAAGTGTGAAATATCTGTTAAACTAATTTTGGCCTAACAACAGTCTCGGTGGTAGAGAGATAGGAAACGGAGAAAAAGGACTTTACTGAGGGGAAATTAGTGCAGAAATGAGCAATGCAGTTTTTTTTACTAAGTCCAAAAAGACTTATTTGGAACAGGCAATGGCTTTATGCAAATTAATGTGCGACGATATTGTATTACAAAGGACACTTTTTAAATGCCCAATTTGAAATTAGACGTAGATTCATTATAAACGATAGCTGACGTAAAAAATAATAACTTTTATGCCGAAACTATTAAGGATGTAGCTACCATGCAGTCTCACTGTCACTATAAAAAGAAACAGCTAGGAGGGGCCGTCTCAAAAGCAAAACCTGGGGTCGGGCTTGGGGATAGAGATATCAGTTAAGATAAGATAATCCTTTAGGGCAATTATACTGGGGAGGTACACAGCACGTCATAACAATTTACAAATAATATCCAGTCCTGTCGATCTTCGGGTCGTCGTGCCACCTATATACTACGATGCATTTCGATGGTTTTCGGGTATCATACTCTTTAACATATCTCAACATAAACTATATGAAACTATATGAAAGAAAGACACGTAAGATGTTAATCAATAGATGAGACATAGTCAACACACATGAAAAAGCACAAAATATCTTTGAGATGACCCCTTGTGCCTGTAGGCAGCACGTGCATTTAATGCCAGGTGAGTCGACGGTCCGTCGTCATATATTGTCCATATATAACACAGGTGTCAACATGCTGGTACACTGTCCATGTATAACACAGGTGTCAACATGCTGGTATATTGTCCATATAAAACACAGGTGTCAACATGCTGGTACATTGTCCATATATAACACAGGTGTCAACATGCTGGTACATTGTCCATATATAACACAGGTGTCAACATGCTGGTACATTGTCCATATATAACACAGGTGTCAACATGCTGGTACATTGTCCATATATAACACAGGTGTCAACATGCTGGCATATTGTCCATATATAACACAGGTGTCAGCATGCCGGTACATTGTCCATATATAACACAGGTGTCAACATGCTGGTACATTGTCCATATATAACACAGGTGTCAGTATGCTGGTACATTGTCCATATATAACACAGGTGTCAACATGCTGGTATATTGTCCGTATATAACACAGGTGTCAATATGCTGGTATATTGTCCATAAATAACACAGGTGTCAGCATGCCGGTACATTGTCCATATATAACACAGGTGTCAGTATGCTGGTATATTGTCCATATATAACACAGGTGTCAGCATGCCGGTACATTGTCCATATATAACACAGGTGTCAGTATGCTGGTATATTGTCCATAAATAACACAGGTGTCAGCATGCCGGTACATTGTCCATATATAACACAGGTGTCAACATGCTGGTATATTGTCCGTATATAACACAGGTGTCAATATGCTGGTATATTGTCCATAAATAACACAGGTGTCAGCATGCCGGTACATTGTCCATATATAACACAGGTGTCAATATGCTGGTACATTGTCCATATATAACACAGGTGTCAACATGCTGGTACATTGTCCATATATAACACAGGTGTCAACATGCTGGTATATTGTCCATATAAAACACAGGTGTCAACATGCTGGTACATTGTCCATATATAACACAGGTGTCAACATGCTGGTACATTGTCCATATATAACACAGGTGTCAATATGCTGGTACATTGTCCATATATAACACAGGTGTCAACATGCTGGTACATTGTCCATATATAACACAGGTGTCAACATGCTGGCATATTGTCCATATATAACACAGGTGTCAGCATGCCGGTACATTGTCCATATATAACACAGGTGTCAACATGCTGGTACATTGTCCATATATAACACAGGTGTCAGTATGCTGGTACATTGTCCATATATAACACAGGTGTCAACAAGCTGGTATATTGTCCGTATATAACACAGGTGTCAATATGCTGGTATATTGTCCATAAATAACACAGGTGTCAGCATGCCGGTACATTGTCCATATATAACACAGGTGTCAGTATGCTGGTATATTGTCCATATATAACACAGGTGTCAGCATGCCGGTACATTGTCCATATATAACACAGGTGTCAGTATGCTGGTATATTGTCCATAAATAACACAGGTGTCAGTATGCTGGTACATTGTCCATATATAACACAGGTGTCAACATGCTGGTATATTGTCCGTATATAACACAGGTGTCAATATGCTGGTATATTGTCCATAAATAACACAGGTGTCAGCATGCCGGTACATTGTCCATATATAACACAGGTGTCAGTATGCTGGTATATTGTCCATATATAACACAGGTGTCAGCATGCCGGTACATTGTCCATATATAACACAGGTGTCAGTATGCTGGTATATTGTCCATAAATAACACAGGTGTCAACATGCCGGTACATTGTCCATATATAACACAGGTGTCAGTATGCTAGTACATTGCTTGTATATAACACAGGTGTCAACATGCTGGTATATTGTCCATATATAACACAGGTGTCAGTATGCTAGTACATTGCTTGTATATAACACAGGTGTCAGCATGCCGGTACATTGCCTTAAATTAACAGTGCTTTCTGTATTGCTTTAGTACATGTGAGTAAACAGTAGCTAGCATTCTAGACATTAAGGTAGCAATCATTCTGACAGATAGAATAGACAGCATTACTATTGAAACAAACAGCAATCAACATCTAGTTTTATCAATAAATACTTTTCTGGTTGAAAAATGCATGATTTTGAACACTTTCCAGATCATTTCTTGTTTATTGATATTTGAGTCACTTTGGAAGTTTCATGTTTATTTCATTCACAGAATATTTTTACTTTGGTTGTCAACTCTAGAGGTTCTTGTGTGTTACACAACATATTCCACCTGCACCAGCAGTTGGGGGCGAACACATAGCACTAGACTAGATTCCACCTCCAGTTAATTAACTCTGAGCTGTATTTCAGGCTGCCCAAACCGTCAGGCTTGCAAAAACTCTTTTCAAACGTAAAATACAGAAAACAGCTGTGGTCGATATTTTCTCAAATGATGTTCATGTAATTTGGTTTCTTTTATTTGCATAATTATTGTTTTCAATAACAGTACAGAATATGTAAATAGTCCGTAAAGTTTCTTTAAAAACTAATGATAAAATCTGATAATTCTCTTCGAAGATAAGGACTATTAGTAAATCCTTTTATATGAATATAAAGTTACGGATTTTGACCTGAAATGTGTAAGGGATGCTGATAGTATGTTTAACTACAGGTACAAGAGCAAGACCTGCGGAGTTTGATGTTTGGGGACTACATGAACCCTGATGCAGAGACGGAGGAGAGGGTGTACGAGGAGGTCAAGTCGCTGGATGAGTTTTACCGAGTGGTGGAGCAGTGTCTGGAGGAGTACAACAACACCCACAAGACCCGGATGAACCTCGTCATCTTCAGGTACAGATGCTCCCTCACAACCAGGGTGACGCAGTACCTTAGTTTTGAGTGAAGAGTCAGTGTTTGTTAATGCCACAGTTTTCATGGTTCCAGTTTTTATGTGGCTGAAATAGTTTTGTCTGGACCTAATAATCCAGGGACTGAAAGCATGAGCTACAAGTGACGTCACACCAGCCTACCAATTCTGAACATACAGTCATCTTTAGTTATCTATTACTCCTAGCATAGAATATTCTTCCCAGGAGTCCTCATGGTGAGAAGTATGTTGTGCTGTTTGTTGTAGTTAACATAGTGATTGTTGTGTCAACAGATATGTATTGGAGCACCTGTCCCGCATCTGTCGTATTCTGCGTGTGCCGGGTGGCAATGCCCTGCTAGTGGGGGTGGGGGGCAGTGGACGACAGTCGTTGACCAGGCTAGCCACAGCTATGGCTGGCTACAGCATCTTCCAGCCCGAGATCTCCAAGAACTATGGCAAGACGGAGTGGAGGGAAGATCTCAAGGTAGGACATATAGCACTGAAAGTGTACTGATGTGAATATACTGAAACTTTGTTCATCATGGTATCATGGGGTAATTAACTATTGTTATTGTTTCATATGAGGTATCTGCATCTAGTTGATGAACTCAGGGTCATGGGTAGAAAAAAGTAGTGTTTTCCTTGCCTTGAACATGAGCATGTGCATTTCCTATGGAGGATACAGTTTGCTTCACGACTAATTGATATGTTGGCAGTGAAGAGAATATCTTCTCAATTTTCTTTTAAGTTTACAGCCAGAACAGGATTTTATGGCTTTCATGTAAGAGAAGTAATATTCTTAGGAATGCACTCATAGACAATGATTGCAAATGTTTGCTTGATTCCTACAGCTTTTGTGCTATTTCTGTTAGTAAAATATTGATTTCCACAGCTGTAATGTTAAGATGTATTATACCACTAGTCTTCTACAAGTTGAGTTTGAGAGGTTGAGGTTGACATTGTGATGAAATATTTTGGGTCTAATTCCCATGAGTATGTTTGATATGCTTGTATATCTAGTCTATGGATATATGGGTGTCTATGTACATGGGAGTCCCATACTTGAGTACAACTGACCACTCTGTGGTTGCCTGCTACAGAGCCTGCTGAAGAGTGCTGGAGCCATGGGCAAGACGACAGTGTTCCTCATCACAGACACACAGATCAAGGAAGAATCATTCCTTGAGGACATCGACAACCTCCTCAACACAGGAGAAGTGCCCAACCTCTTTCCCACAGACGAGAAGGCTGAGATCATGGAGGTGTGTGTTTGAACAACTTACTGTTTTACTCATGATAACTGATAGTTGGGATGGACTGGATTGCTGTATATCCGTAACGTACCTCCTCTAACATGTTGGTGATATTTTCTGTCTGTAGGTTGTTCGGCCGTTTGCTCAAGCAGGAGACAAGAACGCTGACTTCAGCCCCCTGGCCTTGTTTGCCTTCTTTGTGAACCGCTGTAAAGAGAATCTTCACATCATGATCGCCTTCAGCCCCATCGGCGACGCCTTCCGCAACAGACTGAGGCAGTTCCCTTCCTTAATCAACTGCTGCACCATCGATTGGTTCCAGGTGAGTAGAGTCAGATGTTTCCAGCCCACTGGATTAGGCTTGTACTCTCCAGTATCGAAGTACTATGTAAGTGATTCTTTTTGTTCCTGATACTTGATGGTTTTTCCATCTTTGTTTTCAAAATATATATTGAAATATCTTATCACCTGCTTTGAGTGTAATTTGGACAGATGGTGATGAATAGGTTTTCAGACGTGTTTCTTGTGTTGTAGCCATGGCCAGAAGATGCCCTGGAGAGAGTGGCCAACAAGTTCCTGGAAGATGCTGAGATTGAGGACCAGCAGAAATCTGACTCTGTCTTCATCTGCAAGTACTTCCACCAGAGTGTGCGGGAACTCTCAGAAAAGTGAGTCAAGGGGAAATGTTCCTGGTATAAGTTACAACATCTGTTTCCGATAATGGATATAAGGTATTCACACTGGGTGTTGTATTTCCAGATTCCTGGACGAGCAAGGCCGGCACAACTACGTGACACCGACCTCCTACCTGGAGCTCATCTACTCTTTCAAACTGCTTCTGGGCAAGAAGCAGGATGAGACTATGAAGGCCAAGAAGAGATATGTTGTTGGTCTAGAGAAGCTGGCCTTTGCTGCGTCTCAGGTTAGTTTACAAGCTTTCCTTTAATCAAAAGTCTCCCAAATATTTCAAGGATGTAGCAGGTAAACAAAGACATGTGAATCTAGCAAGCTTAAATAATTAGTCAAGTCAAGAATTATTCTAGCATCGGTTACTGGTAACATATTCTCCTCAGGAAATTATGGCTCTTAGGAATGGATCCCATACCTGTCCTTGTGAGTTTCACAAAAGTGAAGACAACTCCTCCATCTTTCCTCCAACATGAAATTGTAGAATTCAGCATGCTACACAAGTCACTTGAGACTTGACACTAGTTATATACTCCAATAGACTTTGTACTGACTGTCTCCTCCAGGTGGCCACGATGCAGAAGGAGCTGGAGGAACTACAACCACAGCTGGTGAAGAGCTCAGAGGAGAATGAGAAAATGATTGTAGTCATTGAGAAGGAGTCGAAGGAGGTAGAGGTGACGAGTCAAACGGTGAAGGCTGATGAGGCAGTGGCCAATGAGCAGGCAGCAGCAGCCCAGGCTCTGAAGGATGAATGTGAGGCTGACCTGGCTGAGGCTCTCCCTGCCCTGGAGGCTGCTCTGGCTGCCCTGGACACTCTCAAGGTGGGTATGTGGAGATTGGATAACTACATCAAACTGACAGTTTAGTGCTGTGAAGTAAGCTCTCTATTTCAATGGGTGTTTCAGGCATGTTTCAATATATCTATTTCAGTCATCTGAAATTACGATTGTGAAGTCCATGAAGAACCCTCCCAATGGAGTGAAGGTTGTGATGGCTGCTGTATGTATCATGAAAGACATCAAGCCAGACAAGATCAATGACCCTGACAAGCCAGGGCAGAAGGTAAGACTTTACATGCTGTAAACTGAGACGCAGTAATAACCATATGTGTATGTGTCCTGTTAGCTAACCTTACAATTTGATGTACGTGACATCCTGAGTTCATGTATCTGTCATCTCTCATGTTATCTGTCACAGATCATGGACTACTGGGGGCCTTCCAAAAAGCTGCTGAATGACATGAACTTCCTCAACATGCTCAAAGTATATGACAAGGACAACATCGCTGTGAGTATCTTTTCTTCCAAAATGAAGACATTGTTGGTAGCCTGGTGGTTAGAGCATTCGTTCATCACTCCGAAGAACCATTTGATTTCCCACATGGGTACATTGTATGAGACCCATTTCTGTTTTCTCCCTTGAGGATATTGCTAGAATATTGCTAAAAGCAGTATATCTTTCAGAATGTTATTTGAAAATGGAATTTTCCATTTTTTACCAGTTTATTGACCAGCAATGCCATTGATTTATATGCCGACACAGAAGTGGAAGATGACTGATGTCTCATGAACTATTCTGCCAGACACTTGTAGAGTGTGTCACTGATAACTTATTCATTGTCTAAATTTTCTGCCTCACAGCCTCACATCATGCAGAAGATCAGGAAGGAGTATATTGGTAACCCTGAGTTTGACCCCGCCAAGGTCGCCAATGCTTCATCTGCTGCAGAGGGTCTGTGTAAATGGATCCTGGCCATGGAGATCTATGACAGAGTTGCCAAAGTTGTTGCACCAAAGAAAGCTAAGCTGGCAGAAGCTGAAGATGAACTGAAAAAGACCATGGACTTGTTGAATGAAAAGAGGGCAGAACTTGCTGCCGTGGAGAAACGTCTGGCCGATCTGAAGTCCACATTCCAGGAAATGACGGAGAAGAAGGAGAGGCTGTCTTCCCAGGTCGACCTGTGTGGGAAGAAGTTAGTCAGGGCTGAGAAGTTGATCGGAGGACTGGGTGGTGAGAAGGATCGGTGGACAGTGGCTGCCAACAACCTGCAACAGATCTACAACAACCTACTGGGCGATGTCCTCATTTCTGCTGGAGTCATTGCCTACCTCGGTCCCTTCACGTCTGCATTTAGGGAGTCCTGCACAACTAACTGGGTCAAAATATGTACTGTGAGTAGTCATGGTTTCTCCAGTCCTTTATCATGCTGTTATAGGTTTTTCACAACATTATAATTTCAACTTAATTCAAATTCAAGAAAAATTTGTTTTTACCAACACCAAGGTTTGATTGTGAACAGGACAAGTTTTGTCTAAAGTACTGCTGTTGTCTGATTTTTACATTTTTGAGTTTGTCAAATCAAGGTTTATTTTGTGAACTTGTTCTGGTGTTAACAGGAGAAGAAGATTCCATGTTCAGGGGACTTCTCCCTCAGTAAGACTCTTGGGGAGCTTATTAAGATCCAAGCCTGGAACATCGCTGGCCTTCCTAAAGATAGCTTCTCCATAGACAATGGTGTCATTGTGGCCAACTCCAGGAGATGGTGAGTTCAACTTTTAGCTCCATGTGGAGTCTTTACTTATTTTCCCCGAAACTCTGTCTAAAACCCTGTCTAATAAGTTTCTGTTGAACAATCAGCAGCTTCTTGTAAGAGGCGACAAATGGGACTGGGACTTGGTTGATACATGTCATCATGTCTCAGTTGCCCTGATTGATGCTCATAGTATTGATCAGTGGATTGTCTGGTCTTGGTGTTTATTCTCACCGTTATATTGCTGTAAAACTGAACTGACACTCTCAGCTATATTGCAGGCCGCTGATGATTGACCCTCAGGGTCAGGCCAACAAGTGGGTGAAGAACTCCGAGAAGGACAGCAACCTGTCCGTCATCAAACTGACTGATGCCGACTACATGAGGACACTGGAGAACTGCATCTCCTTTGGGAACCCCCTACTGCTGGAGAACGTTGCGGAAGAGCTGGATCCATCCCTGGAGCCCCTGCTGCTGAAACAGACATTCAAACAAGGTCAGTTCTTGTTGCTGGGTCTCACATGTATTTCCTTTTCTCATAGTACTAATTAAGTTGCGTTTCTGGTAGAAATTAAGAATGATTTTTGCAATTGTAATTTGTTTTGTAAGTTTCAGAGATGATTTATACATGTTAAATATGCAGGTAATGATTTAAGGTAGGAATCTTGTTCTATACAGTGAAACCTTGTGAACATGTAGCACTTTTGCCATCAGTTATTCAGGTTTGGAGAGGGTGCTGTTGGTAGGTTTGTCCAGATATGCAGTGTCAGATAGCAAATGACCAATGACTAAAGCAGGGTCAGATGGTGGGGTGGGGTAGCTTAGTGGTTAAAGTGTTCGCCCATCACACCTATGCTGAAAGTATATGACAAGGAGAACATTGCAGTGATTATCTTTTCCTCCAGAATGGGACATTGGGGTAGCCTAGTGGTTAAAGTGTTAACATTCCCCACATGGGTACAATGTGTGAAGCCCATTTCTAGTGTCACCAGCCATGATATTGCTGGAATTTTGCTAAAAGCACCATAAAACCCAACTCACTCACTCACTTAGATAGTATTGAGTAATCAGAGACTATATCTTGTGATTTATGTTCTCTTCTGTAATAAAGGGTCCTGTCAGTGCCATGATCTCACACTTTAATTAATTGGTTATATCGACATATCTGTATTCATAAGGTTTCACTGTATGATATTTAGCAATGAATTTGTCATTGTGAAAATTATTAATGTATATGTGACTTTTATTTTTTCTGAAACCAGTGTCGGGTATGAAGCTATCAGATTATATTCTCAAATTTATGAGCTTTTTCCTTTCTGTGATCTTCTCTCCTGATCTGTTACTTCTGTATTTGGTAACCCATAGTAGACGATGAGGGTAAGACCATTAGCACACCATGTCTATATCTTGTACTTCACCCTGTACTCCACTCACAGACTGCTACATACAGTATACATTAGATAGATCTCAGCATATACTTAGCTAACAATTATTGCTTCTTTTAAATCAAGATTTCTCTCCATTTAACAAACATCACTCTGCTTTTAATTTGTCATATCTATGAATATTCTTGGGAAAATAGGTACCCAGTACTCATACCTGTTGTCAGTACCTTAAACTGTGGATTGGGTGGCTGCCCACTGACAGTGTGGGTCATTGCTCGTGCTATGAGACTGCTGTCAGCCCATTGTGATACAGCTGTAGTAATGCTGACTGTATGACATACTGTAGTACATTGGAGTGTCATATCTTGTAGCAAGTAGTAGGGATTCAGTTAACTTTGTATCATGTATTTTCTTCTTAGGGACTATCAGATAATTTTATATTCATATTGATGTATACGTAGTAGGAGACATTTTCATCTTTCATAGATCAGCCTGAGCGGTCAAACAAGATTAAATTACATCATTTGATAAATATAATGAAACTGAAAGGTATGGATGATTGTCTCGCTCCATGCTAATGCACTGTTGTAAGTTCCACTTGTAGAGAGGCGGATCCAGGATTTTGTATGTAGGAGTGTGGCAAAAATGGGTTTTCCCAAGTGAAAAAAGTGGGTGCACACACTTCTCTGGATCCGCCATTGCCTGTATGAGATCAGCATACTGCTCTAGACAGCACACTGTGATAAGGTCCATGCAGTGTTAGAAAGCATGGAGATGTGCTATATCTGGCGTAACTAAATAGGTAGAGGTCCGAGGTACATGTGTGTAATGTCAGCCAGCATGGAGATGTGCTATATCTGGTGTAACTAAATAGGTAGAGGTCGGAGGTATATGTGTGTAATGTCAGCTAGCATGGAGATGTGCTATATCTGGTGTAACTAAATAGGTAGAGGTCGGAGGTATATGTATGTAATGTCAGCTAGCATGGAGATGTGCTATATCTGGTGTAACTAAATAGGTAGAGGTCGGAGGTACATGTATGTAATGTCAGCTAGCATGGAGATGTGCTATATTTGGTGTAACTAAATAGGTAGAGGTGGGAGCTACATGTGTGTAATGTCAGCTAGCATGGAGATGTGCTATATCTGGTGTAACTAAATAGGTAGAGGTGGGAAGTACATGTATGTAATGTCAGCCAGCATGGAGATGTGCTATATCTGGTGTAACTAAATAGGTAGAGGTGGGAGGTATATGTGTGTAATGTCAGCTAGCATGGAGATGTGCTATATCTGGTGTAACTAAATAGGTAGAGGTGGGAGGTATATGTATGTAATGTCAGCTAGCATGGAGATGTGCTATATCTGGTGTAAATAAGATAGGTAGAGGTCAGCTAGCATGGAGAGGCTACATGTGTAACTAATGTCAGCTGCATGGAGATGTGCTATATCTGGTGTAACTAAATAGGTAGAGGTGGGAGGTACATGTGTGTAATGTCAGCTAGCATGGAGATGTGCTATATCTGGTGTAACTAAATAGGTAGAGGTGGGAGGTACATGTGTGTAATGTGTAATGTCAGCTAGCATGGAGATGTGCTATATCTGGTGTAACTAAATAGGTAGAGGTGGGAGGTACATGTATGTAATGTCAGCTGGCATGGAGATGTGCTATATCTGGTGTAACTAAATAGGTAGAGGTGGGAGGTACATGTATGTAATGTCAGCTGGCATGGAGATGTGCTATATCTGGTGTAACTAAATAGGTAGAGGTGGGAGGTACATGTGTGTAATGTCAGCTAGCATGGAGATGTGCTATATCTGGTGTAACTAAATAGGTAGAGGTGGGAGGTACATGTATGTAATGTCAGCCAGCATGGAGATGTGCTATATCTGGTGTAACTAAATAGGTAGAGGTGGGAGGTACATGTGTGTAATGTCAGCTAGCATGGAGATGTGCTATATCTGGTGTAACTAAATAGGTAGAGGTGGGAGGTACATGTATGTAATGTCAGCTAGCATGGAGATGTGCTATATCTGGTGTAACTAAATAGGTAGAGGTGGGAGGTATATGTGTGTAATGTCAGCCAGCATGGAGATGTGCTATATCTGGTGTAACTAAATAGGTAGAGGTGGGAGGTACATGTGTATGTAATGTCAGCCAGCATGGAGATGTGCTATATCTGGTGTAACTAAATAGGTAGAGGTGGGGTGTAAGTACATGTGTGTAATGTCAGCCAGCATGGAGATGTGCTATATCTGGTGTAACTAAATAGGTAGAGGTCAATCACATGGAGATGTGCTATATCTGGTAACTATGTGTGTAATGTCAGCCAGCATGGAGATGTGCTATATCTGGTGTAACTAAATAGGTAGAGGTGGGAGGTACATGTATGTAATGTCAGCGAGCATGGAGATGTGCTATATCTGGTGTAACTAAATAGGTAGAGGTGGGAAGTACATGTATGTAATGTCAGCCAGCATGGAGATGTGCTATATCTGGTGTAACTAAATAGGTAGAGGTGGGAAGTACATGTGTGTAATGTCAGCCAGCATGGAGATGTGCTATATCTGGTGTAACTAAATAGGTAGAGGTGGGAGGTATATGTGTGTAATGTCAGCCAGCATGGAGATGTGCTATATCTGGTGTAACTAAATAGGTAGAGGTGGGAGGTATATGTGTGTAATGTCAGCTGGCATGGAGATGTGCTATATCTGGTGTAACTAAATAGGTAGAGGTGGGAGGTACATGTGTGTAATGTCAGCCAGCATGGAGATGTGCTATATCTGGTGTAACTAAATAGGTAGAGGTGGGAGGTATATGGGTGTAATGTCAGCGAGCATGGAGATGTGCTATATCTGGTGTAACTAAATAGGTAGAGGTGGGAGCTACATGTGTGTAATGTCAGCTGGCATGGAGATGTGCTATATCTGGTGTAACTAAATAGGTAGAGGTGGGAGGTATATGGGTGTAATGTCAGCCAGCATGGAGATGTGCTATATCTGGTGTAACTAAATAGGTAGAGGTCGGAGGTATATGGGTGTAATGTCAGCGAGCATGGAGATGTGCTATATCTGGTGTAACTAAATAGGTAGAGGTGGGAGCTACATGTGTGTAATGTCAGCTGGCATGGAGATGTGCTATATCTGGTGTAACTAAATAGGTAGAGGTGGGAAGTACATGTGTGTAATGTCAGCGAGCATGGAGATGTGCTATATCTGGTGTAACTAAATAGGTAGAGGTGGGAGGTATATGTGTGTAATGTCAGCTGGCATGGAGATGTGCTATATCTGGTGTAACTAAATAGGTAGAGGTGGGAAGTACATGTGTGTAATGTCAGCGAGCATGGAGATGTGCTATATCTGGTGTAACTAAATAGGTAGAGGTGGGAGCTACATGTGTGTAATGTCAGCTGGCATGGAGATGTGCTATATCTGGTGTAACTAAATAGGTAGAGGTGGGAGGTATATGTGTGTAATGTCAGCTAGCATGGAGATGTGCTATATCTGGTGTAACTAAATAGGTAGAGGTTGGAGGTATACATGTGTGTAATGTCAGCATGAAGACTTGTAGAGACATGTATTGCTGTACAGTCATCTTAGCGGCAAGAACATGCTTTCTAATATGATAGTCAGCATGGGATATAGAGATAGTCAGCTCCATGCATGATGCCTGTAGATATATATATATATATATAGTCTTTACTAACCATGTTCCGATATTGTGTAATTAAACAGTATGTTTCAAGCAAAGGATGAAGTATCATTGGGTGCCTATTTGGCTAAACTTGGGAAAAACAAAAGCCTTTAAGACTTTCATGAACTTGTTTGAGCATATTAAAGATATGTATGAAATGATGTGAACTGAATTCGTGGCTTACGAAATCGCTTATAGATTTGACTTGTTACGTTCACAGTTTGCGAGGTACTGGAAAGATGATAATGTCAGTCAGTACCTCTGTGATAATAATAACATTTGTTTTACTTTTCCAATGAGCCAAAAGGACTTTATTGATCCTCATCCTTATGTCAATATTTTGTTATGCATTATGAGTATGATATTCAATTTAGATAGTCAGGTAACAGCCAATGTATAATTCTTTCTACTTTGTCCTATGTCCACATCAACCATACCATTCTGTTGTGTAAACATTGCTGTACTCTGTTGTATGTCTGTCATGGGACATAGTCTGTGCTGACCCTGTGTCCTGACCCTGTGTCAACCCTGTGTCCCGACCCTGGCTCCACACATGAAGCCCTGTAGATGTCAGTGTGTTGTTACATGTGTACTGGAAGCACCATTCTATGTTTAATGGTACACAATTTAGGATAAGTCATAAGTGTCTCATCCTTTGTGTCTGAGAGAGATGTATTTGTCATGTGTGACTGTTGTTACATCTTTATACATACATGATTCATTAATCATGTACCTTTCACACATTGCAGTATTCATGACCCAGAATGTTTATATCATGCAAAAACCTGAATGCAAAAGGCCTTGAAGTTTAGAGAGAAAAACTATATGTGTATCATCGTAAAGGTTCTCCTTTCATTACCAATGTGTATGTATAGTCAGTCATTGATCTCTGTTGTATGTTTACAAGATTACAGATAATGATGATCTCAATAATGGTAATGCATAATGGAATTATGGGACCACAAGACTGATAAACAGTCATTAAGAGATTCTCATGACAATGTTCATACGCCAGTAAGTAAGTAATTGAAAACATAAGTTGGTCTGGAAAACTCGAAGTGTAGAAACTTGAGTCACCTCTTTATGTGTTTTAATGTTGATGTGTGTATCTGTCTTGTCAGTGTATTTGTTTAAAATATGTACCTATAATTCTTAATGACTCATGAAATGGTCAGTTAGATTGGACAAAGGTCAGTGACGTCTGGCCTAGAGTTGGTGTGTTTAATGAAACCACTGTGGAAGCACAATGGAAAGAAATTCATAATTGTCTTTTAATTATTTTTTACTCACAAGGCCGTAGAATGACTGAGCATTTTAGTATCTTTGATGGGGAGCCAGCTGGAGAAGAGTCAGGTAGTAGAGCCTGATATTGTCACACACTGTGTTCCACCAAGGTGCCTAGTGTTGCTGCTCAGCTGCGTTCAAGCAGGAGATGATTGCTGAGGCTGCCATCAGTGATGGAACTGTTGCTGTAGTTGTTGCTGTTTGTGTCAGCTTGTATGGAGGTTCAGATTCAGCTCAGCCGTATTTCACACCATTGAACACCAGCACTGCAGGGAAGATGGTTGGCAATTCCAAGTGCTTTTGACAAGCCTTGTAGAGAAAAGAAGGCTTCTGTGCACACTCTCCATATTCCTTGATTTCCTTGCGCCATGCTAGCATCACAACTGGCTTCATTTACGCAATACATTATCACATCCCGTGTGATGCAAGCTGCACACACTGCTGATTCAGATGTTGCCTTGATGTGCAGGCTAGATTGTCATGAATCAGATACAGTTTGCTTTGATAGTGTTATGTATGTGTAGGATGTCCACATTTGTGTTGAATGTGAGATTTGTCCTGTTTCAACCTATCCCCATCCCTGCTGGTATAACACTGTTGAAATATGTGCCTGCAGTCCATGTTGATCCTGTGATGTAAGATAGGTCACGTCCCCAATCCCAATCTCCACACCCAAATCCTGTGTGCATGCATGCGTGACTGTTGTCCATGTTGATCCTGCAGGTGTGATCTGCCACCTAAAATATCCACAGCCCAATCTCCACATCTCATGCCCAGGGTGTTTGTGCTTATCTGACTGTTGTCCAGGACCCAGTTGTATCAACGCGTAATTATGTAATCATCAATTAAACACTAATCATTGATTAAATTCTTAATGTTTGATTAGTTAATGAAGTGTTTAAATACGGTTGTATAAACCCTTATTTAAACACCCATTAACTAAGTATGCCCCTAATAAAGGTCCCGTCATTAAACCATGATTAACTTAGGGGAATCCCCTAATTATTATCCATGATGCATTGCAGGTAAACACTCATCTATAGTCTGCATAATGGCTGCCGTCAGAAATCGCAGTAAAAACTTTGAAAGTTGTGAAATACAGGCCTAGCTGAAGATTATATCAGTGTGTTAAACAGCAAACTCCATTACTAATGACAAAAAGAAGCAGATATGGGACAAAATAATGTCTGAGCTCAATAGCATTGGGGTAAGCAATAGAACGTCCAAAGAAATCAATACAAAATGGAACATGTTTCAAAATGCAAATAAAAAGTGTTTTCAGACAGAATATGGTCTACTACACTAAATGTTTTAATTTCTTTTGTAAATATTATTCAAACAATCAAAACTTTCAAAAACATGGAATGTATACCCTATATCCACGTATGATATGATATTGAACAAAACTAAATGTAGATACTGATGTCAGTTTCATGAAAAGTATCTGAACTATACGCAAAATACACATCATAATACTGACAGTGTAATCGGAAGGATAGGGCGATTGTGTTTACTCTTGTTCAGCTGACCTTCACCTCAAAGAAATTGCCTAATATGTGAAACAAGGTTGAGGTATGACATCACTACCGCTGACCGATTTCTTCTTAAATGGCGACAAGGGTACACAGGATTTGGCGAGGACTCTTCCCTTGATTCAGGGATCATTTGTACATAAATATGTGATGTAAGTAATCAGAATTATTCTGACTCTCTGTGTATTGTTATATGTTTTATAGTTTTCATTGGATAAATAAGAGAAGAAGCCAGAAATGCTGATAATTACCGTTGTCGCTCTGCGTTATTTTGCAACAGTCATGGCGCGCCACGCTGCACGAAACCTTGATAAATTCTTATGAATTATCAAATCATTGCATTGTATCTGTTTTTAATTTCCTGTTTCTTGGCACGATACTCTTTCCATGCATATTCTAAAGATATTGAGCCATTGCAAGCAAAGAATGGACGGCTGGGTGTCGGACAATTCCAGAAAATGCTACGCAGTGTAAAATCGGATTTTTTCTTTGTTTACAAGTGCAATCTTTCGAGTACAATGTTCGTTTTCACCCCAATATCTTTCGTTTCATTTCATCTAGACAGTTGGTATTGGTGACAAAGACCATTTGTAATTTGATTCCAAAATGTATAGGGAATTCAGTGATGTATTTCTCGCAGCTGAATATGAAATATAAATGTGATGTATAGTAATTGGTGTCTCAATACCGCCTTCGCTAAACGTGATTTTGTAAACAGTATCCAATATGGCGGAAAACGCGCTTCGGCGCTTGTGTAAGTGTATTTTTCGAAACATCCCAACGATTCTAGGTTCATCGGCAACGTTTCAGAATTATCATTAGTGATTTTATGAAAAACTGATATCAGTGATCATTACTATGCTATTTTTGAAATTCTATATTCCCAGTAATTGTCAAATTTTCACATTTCAAAACTTACAGCAAATAACTCTGTGAATCGCGATTACATATTGTGTCAAAATGGCGACACGGCGAAGTCTATTTTGAAAGGTTATTTTAAGCACTTTAGTTTTGTCTGATTTAATAGTGGATGGTATCAAGAAACAGGGAATTTCCATGCAGAATTCAAAACTGTGAAGTATATTTGTATATAAATATGTGATATATTTAGAATTTTATTGAACTTCAAAGTGAGTGTTAAAGAGGAAGGACATATATATCCCTGTGGCACCGGTGGGGGAGTTAATTAATCCGTTCACGAAAATGTTTCTCTTTTCTCCGACGTCGAAGTTGATGGTACATTATGTTGTCTGCCATGTTGATACAGCTAATGATGAGTTAATGATACCCCCAAGCCTTCATTAGCTTAATGATGGATTAATGAAGGGATTCCTTTATTAAGGATTTCATGCAACTGAAGATAATCAGTGATTAACTAATCATAGTTTAATTAACGATTAAAGCTTTATTAAAGTTTGATACAACCGGGTCCAGGTTGATCCTGTGACGTAAGTGACACCCTAACTGAACCCCATCGCCATCTTCACACCCAACCCTGAGTGTGTGTGTGTGTGTGTGTGTGTGTGTGCTTATCTGACTGTGGTTCATGTTGATCCTGTGATGTAAGTGACCCCCTAACTGAACCCCATCGCCATCTTCACACCCAACCCTGAGTGTGTGTGTGTGTGTGTGTGTGTGTGCTTATCTAACTGTGGTTCATGTTGATCCTGTGATGTAAGTGACCCCCTAACTGAACCCCATCGCCATCTTCACACCCAACCCTCTGTGTATGTGTGTGTGTGTGCGCGCGCGTGCGTGTGTGTGTGTGTGTGTGTGTGTGCTTATCTGACTATGGTTCATGTTGATCCTGTGATGTAAGTGACCCCCTAACTGAACCCCATCGCCATCTTCACAGCCAACTCCAACCCTGACTGTGTGTATGTGTGTTTATCTGACTGTGGTTCATGTTGATCCTGGTATGTAAGTGACATCTGCCACCTAAGCTCATCTTCGTCTCCATCCCCACTCACACCATCATGTTGTTGTATGAATGCGTATCTAACTATCGTCCATGTTGATCCTGTAAGTGGAATGTGTCAACTGGTGTGGACCATCATGTCAGACTAACGGGTGTACCTCTCTCAGCTAGTCCATCCCTCACAACCAGCTGGCACCTCCACAACTTCCTGTCTTGAAATGTCTCATCAGATTCTTTCAGATCAGTAACCTCATTTTATGTTTTCAAAACTACAAATGAATCAGTGTGAATCCATATTTGACTTGTGTTGGTTGACTTGTTTGTAATGTTCTGTGTAACTAATAATTCTGTATATTATATGTTCTTTATGATTCAGCCTATAATTACTGACTCTGAACTAAGTATTTCTTCTGCAACTGAAACACTTGTTGACTTTATAACAGATGTGTAACAGGAGTAAAAAAATGATACAAATGTGAAATGAGCTTGTAAGTAAGACTGTTGCTTTGTTGGTTAGCTGGAGTTGACATGATCCGACTTGGGGACAATGTGATTGAGTACAGCCAGGACTTCCGCTTCTACATCACCACCAAGCTCCGCAACCCGCACTACCTGCCAGAGATTTCCACCAAGGTGTCTCTGCTCAACTTCATGATCACCCCAGAGGGTCTGGAGGACCAGCTGCTGGGAATAGTGGTGGCCAAGGAGAGGTAAGTGATCGGTCATTTGGCCATGGGATGCTACACCTCAGCAAGTCACCAACATACACGGTGTTGTCATCATGTCCATGGGTTTTACTGTCTGTAACAGAAAGTAGATGGTAGATATATTCATTGTTAAGAACATTTCAAGTTATTCTTGTTTGTCTATTGATCATTTGCTTTTGGGATTGTCAGTACTGTCTGTGCATTGGTCCATATTTTTAAATGTTTTCTCAAAGTTTTAAACCATAGCATTGCCTTCTTACACATGAGAGGAAATGGTGTGATCATGACATCACAGACACTGAGAGTGATGTTAGGAGATAAGCTGCTTCTGAGGTTATATATATGATGCATATGTGTATGGAGACCAGTGTCAGGTGAGTTCAGGTGTCTGACATGACTGTTGCCACATGTACAAGATGATGGTCTCCAAGTGTCTCACAAGTTGGTATGTTCTGTGTTACAGGCCTGAGCTGGAAGAGGAGAGACAGGCTCTGATTGTGACAAGTGCAGCCAACAGGAAACAGCTGAAGGAGATTGAGGACAAGATCTTGCACACCCTGTCGGCCTCAGAGGGCAACATTCTGGAGGATGAGAGTGCTATACAGATCCTTGACTCTTCCAAAATACTGTCAGATGAAATCTCCAAGAAACAGAAGGTCATTGCACTTTCTTAAATATTTCTGGAATATTGCTAAAAAGCGTCATGAAGTGAGAATCTCACCCGAGTATCTTTTGATATCAAATATATCACCACGAGTTGATAAAGTAACAAATATCTGTGGCTTGCCGAGGATATTTTTACTCTTATCAACGAGTGTTGATATATTTGATATCAGAAGACACGAGGGTGAGATTCTATTTATCATGAAAAATCACTCTTCATTAGTTTTCAATGAAAAATGTACATCTCTGAACACGGTACTACCATTAGACTTGCAGTGCAGCGATGTCATAGCATTGTGACGTCATCAAGTTCATGACATCATAGCATTGTCAGGGCATTGTGCAAAATCTACTGTCAAAGCGATATATCTCCTAGCAGATATTGTCTGATCTCACACAAGCAATATCTCCTGTGGAACACAGTTTTGGATGATAAAACTAAATTCATTCACTGCAGTTGTACCTAAAGTTACTTTGTTTAAGCTAGGGACAAATACTACTTTGTATTTGTAGACGTGTGTTGGTGTTTTTTATGTCATTTTGTTTCATAGATTCAGATATTTTCAGTGTAAATTTTCATTTATCAGATTGCTGAGGAAACGGAGAAGAAGATTGAGAATTCTCGAATGGGTTACCGACCAATAGCTAAACACTCGTCCATCTTGTTCTTCTCCATCGCTGACCTGCCAAACATTGACCCCATGTACCAATACTCCCTCATCTGGTTCGTCAACCTCTTCATCATGTCCATACATGACAGGTGAGATATATCAAGCCATTCACCTCTAACTAATCAGAAGGAGGGATTGCTTATCTTTTTGACTAGGGCCCAATTTTGAAAAACTGAATACTTCCACTGTGAATACTTCGAGTTATCTTACGTACAGTACAAATGGAAAATGTTGATATAATTAGGAATATGCAGAGACAAAACTTTCATTTGAAGGCCAATATAAGTTCAACACAATGGTGTTTGACTGCATTCTATGAAGTTTCCATCTTTTTATTATGAGTGTATGTTAGTATTTACAAGCATTTATCATGATGTTGGGGTGGTGGGGTAGCCAAGTGGTTAAGGCATTCACTCATCATGCCGATGACCCAGGTTCGATTCCCCACATGGGTACAATGTTTGAAGCCTATTTCTGGTGTCCCCTACCATGATATTGCTGGAATATTGCAGGAATATTGCTAAAAGCGGCATAAAACTAAAACTCACTCACTCATTATCATGATGTCAGTAATGAAGAAAAGCCACCGCATATTTAGTTTGAACATATTTACTTTATGTTTCTTAAATTTTTAAAAACATTTTGAAATAATTCTGAATTCTAAAATGTCATCATTAATGGGTAATTATTTGCATGTTTAATGAGTTTTGTTTTTACAGTAATAAATCTAAGATCTTGGAGAAGCGACTTCGCTACCTGAGAGACCATTTTTCCTATCAGTTGTATGACAATGTCTCTCGGTCCATATTTGCCAAGCACAAGTTGGTGTTTGCGTTTCTCCTGTGTGCCAAACAGTTGCTGTAAGTACTACATGGCGTCGCAACGTTAGCAGCAGCTAGGCATGAACATCTTTCACAGCTGTGGCTGCACCATCTCTCACTCTCCATCAGGTGGCTAGCACAGAATGCAACAAGCAATCACTTTTGTGGACAGCAGCTTTTCTGTAACTACACTTGAATCAGGCATATTCCAAGTCCTTTTAAAAGAGTTAATCCCAAACCTATAGATAGTCATATTTTTGTGCTATCATTTCGTGCTACCAAACAAACAATCATCTAAAGCTTTTTCTGATCCCAGCATATTTGAATGTTTGTGGATCCTGATGAAAAATTCACTCAGTTGTTTGCTTACTTTTTTACTTATTTTCCAAAACCGTTCAATATTAGCCTTAAACCATGTGTAGTTACAGAAACTTTGTCACTTGTCCTTGAAGTTATTGTGGTTTTGCTGTGTTCACTGCCAATTGCGTTTCAAAGGTGAAGGTCGTACCCTGAAACTATCAGCCTGTTGGTGTCTGGAAAAGAAGAATGGCAACATCTGATGGACGTGAGACGTTGGTGCGGCGCCCGCTGTCATCTCTCTGCCATCTGTCATCTCCACATGTACTCATCTCATCTGTTTCAGCAACAAATCAAAGATCCTGGAAAAAAAGATTACGCTACCTGTCGGACCACTTCACCTATAACCTCTATTGCAATGTCTGTAGATCTCTATTTGAAAAAGACAAGCTGCTCTTCTCTTTCCTTCTCTGCTCGAATATATTGCTGTAAGTATGCAGCTACATGTCTCAACTACTGACATTGACAACAGGGACAGTCAAACAGATTTCCTGGAAAATGAAACAGAAACTCATAATTTGTATCTGCAGAAATATTCTACATTGTCAAGCATTACCATAAGCCTACATGCCCAGGCCAGATTGCCATATGTAATCGGTGTCCTCGGCGCGGGAAGAAGCAAAAACCATTTATTAAGACTGGAAGATTTTCAAGTTTTCCATTGTTTGAAAATATTTTTGATTTTGTTGCTAGTATATTTTTAAATGAAGGTTGCAGTGATAGCTTGAGAGCCTGTAATACTGACCGGATAGATACTAGTGTTTGGAATACACCTGGTGGGAGCCGCACCCCAGATCAGCCTTGGCTATACCCTATTGCCAAATATACATTGTTTCAACATTTTCTTGTTCCACTTCGTTTCTTACTAAGTACTTCCTAACCTTGCTGTTGCTTTGCTTGCTTTCATACTACTAATAACATGACTGACTATACATCCATCTCAGCATGTAGATAGATGTTTCTGACATTAACAACCTCTGGACTTTTCATTTTGATGTAATATATTGTTGTTACACAGTTTGTTTCAGCACATAAAGCAGGTTCTGGTTGACGGCTGTTTACAATAACCTTAAATGCATGTTTTTAGTACCCGAGATGTGGCACTGTGTGATGCTTATGTGTTGCCTGTTATGAATATATTTGATGGTTTGTTTTACTTTGTTAGTATTTTGCTATAATTGTATCAAGTATGTTTCACAGATAAGACTGCTTAACCATTTGCTTTCTTATTGAAAATGTCATTCAGCAGAATCCTTATATCTTGGGTGATATCATATAGAGTGGATTTCAATAAGGGATGTGGTTCATTATCTCTAATGGTCTAACTGCTTTTATTAAAACTCTTGATAACAGTTATTGTAGAATTTACAGTCCTGGGCCAAGATTTTCGAAGCTCTCTTAGCACTAAGATAGTCATAAGTTAATGTTAATGTATGGCACTTACGACTATCTTAGCGCTAAGAGAGCTTCGAAAATCTAGGCCCTGATATGAATTACTATAGAGTTTAATGTCATGATTTGATACACTGGGGGTTGTAGATTTGTTTTTACACCTGGTGATAGGAACCAAAAAGGGTCAGGGGAATATATATTCCAGAAAATGAACTTGCAAACATTTTGATCTGCCCTGAAACTCTGAGGGAGAAATTGCCGCAATAGGTCACAAATTTACCCTCATTGCAACATTCCTTGAGCTGGTAGATTCTAAGGCTAACTAATGTGCACCAACACTGTGTGTTTTGTTTTGTTTAGATGTTCCATTAATACTTGCCATCATGTTGAGTTGAATACTGAGTCTCGATAGTTGGCCATGTTGTGTGTATTGTAGAAGTCCTATGCATGTGACATCCATGGTATAATTTAGTGATGGAGACCATGGTTAAGTCATATTAGTAGAAGGAGCAAAACTTTACTTTTTACATTTACTGTTTAGTTTGTGTTTGTGTACCTTAATTTCGCATGGCTAACTTATAGTTTTTCTACTTTGACATAAGACGTTGACCAAGATGGGAGATATGTGGGAGATATGTGGGGTACTCATGATAAGGAGATATGTGGGCTACTCATGATAAGGAGATATGTGGGCAACTCATGATAAGGAAATATGTTGGGTACTCATTATAGGGAGATATGTGGGGTACTCATGATAAGGAGATATGTGGGGTACTCATGATAAGGAGATATGTGGGGTACTCATGATAAGGAAATATGTGGACTAGTCATGATAAGGAGATATGTGGGGTACTCATGATAAGGAGATATGTGGGGTACTCATGATAAGGAAATATGTGGACTAGTCATGACAAGGAGATATGTGGGGTACTCATGAGAAAGAGATATGTTGGCTACTTATGATAAGGAGATATGTGGGGTACTCATGATAAGGATATATGTGGGCTACTCATGATAGGGAGATATGTGGGGTACTCATGATAAGGAGATATGTGGGCTACTCATGATAAGGATATATGTGGGCTACTCATGATAGGGAGATATGTGGGCTACTCATGACAAGGAGATATGTGGGGTACTCATGATAAGGAGATATGTGGGGTACTCATGACAAGGAGATATGTGGGGTACTCATGATAGGGAGATATGTGGGGTACTCATGATAAGGAGATATGTGGGGTACTCATGACAAGGAGATATGTGGGCTACTCATGATAAGGAGGTATGTGGGGTACTCATGATAAGGAGATATGTGGGCTACTCATGACAAGGAGATATGTGAGGTACTCATGATAAGGAGATATGTTGGCTACTCATGACAAGGAGATATGTGGGGTACTCATGATAAGGAGATATGTTGGCTACTCATGATAAGGAGATATGTGGGGTACTGATGATAAGGAGATATGTGGGGTACTCATGATAGGGAGATATGTTGGGTACTCATGATAAGGAGATATGTGGGGTACTCATGATAAGGAGGTATGTGGGGTACTCATGATAAGGAGATATGTGGGCTACTCATGATAAGGAGATATGTGGGGTACTCATGATAAGGAGATATGTGGGCTACTCATGATAAGGAGATATGTGGGGTACTCATGATAAGGAGATATGTGGGCAACTCATGATAAGGAGATATGTTGGCTACTAATGATAAGGAGATATGTGGGCTACTCATGATAAAGAGATATGTGGACTAGTCATGATAAGGAGATATGTGGGGTACTTATGATAAGGAGATATGTGGGCTACTCATGATAAGGAGATATGTGGGCTATTCATGATAGGGAGATATGTGGGCTACTCAAGATAAGGAGATATGTGGGGTACTCATGATAGGGAGATATGTGGGGTACTCATGATAAGGAGATATGTGGGGTACTCATGATAGGGAGATGTGTGGGGTACTCATGATAAGGAGATATGTGGGGTACTCATGATAGGGAGATATGTGGGGTACTCATGATAGGGAGATATGTGGGCTACTCAAGATAAGGAGATATGTGGGGTACTCATGATAGGGAGATATGTGGGGTACTCATGATAAGGAGATATGTGGGCTACTCATGATAAGGAGATATGTGGGGTACTCATGATAAGGAGATATGTGGGCTATTCATGATAGGGAGATACGTGGGCTACTCAAGATAAGGAGATATGTGGGGTACTCATGATAGGGAGATATGTGGGGTACTCATGATAAGGAGATATGTGGGGTACTCATGATAAGGAGATATGTGGGGTACTCATGATAGGGAGATGTGTGGGCTACTCATGACAAGGAGATATGTGAGGTACTCATGATAAGGAGGTATGTGGGGTACTCATGATAAGGAGATATGTGGGGTACTCATGATAAGGAGATATGTGGGGTACTCATGATAGGGAGATGTGTGGGCTACTCATGACAAGGAGATATGTGAGGTACTCATGATAAGGAGGTATGTGGGGTACTCATGATAAGGAGATATGTGGGGTACTCATGATAGGGAGATGTGTGGGCTACTCATGACAAGGAGATATGTGAGGTACTCATGATAAGGAGATATGTGGGGTACTCATGATAAGGAGATATGTGGGGTACTCATGATAGGGAGATGTGTGGGGTACTCATGATAAGGAGAAATGTGGGGTACTCATGATAGGGAGATGTGTGGGGTACTCATGATAAGGAGAAATGTGGGGTACTCATGATAGGGAGATGTGTGGGGTACTCATGATAAGGCAATATGTAGGCTACTAATGACAAGGAGATATGTAGGCGACTAATGACAAGGAGATATGTGGGCTACTCATGATAAGGAGATATGTTGGCTACTCATGATAAGGAGAAATGTGGGCTACTAATGACAAGGAGATATGTGAGCTACTCATAAGGAGAAATGTGGGCTACTAATGACAAGGAAATGTGTGGGCTGCACATGATAGGGAGATATGTGGGCTACTCATGATAAGGAGATGTGTGGGCTACTCATGATAAGGAGATGTGTGGGGTACTCATGATAAGGAGATGTGTGGGCTACTAATAACAAGGAAATGTGTGGTCTGCACATGATAGGGAGATATGTGGGCAAGATGGGATGCCTGGGTATGTGGGCCTGTTATGATGGCTACAGGTATGGTAGTCAAGTGTATGGGCTAGATAAGATGGCTAGATTGCCTAGGTAGGATGTATACTGAGAGTCTCATGTGTGTGCTGCAGAGCCCGTAATGACCTGGACCAGGAAGAGTTCATGTTCTTCCTGACCGGTGGTGTGGGGCTGGACAACAAGCTGGCCAACCCAGCCCCGTCATGGCTGTCTGACAAGAGTTGGGATGAGATCTGTCGCCTTTCAGACTTACAACATTTCAAGAAGTTCAAGTAAGGACACACTCATAAGAACAAAAAAGTAGCACTTTAACCTCTATTTGTGTAATTTATGATTAGGAATATCAGAATTTAATAGTTATCCAGATTGATAATAAGAGACTATACGTGTATATTTCTCGGTCATGGCGCTGCTGTTGTGAACCTGTGATACTGCTTGTTCTGCCAGGGAACACTTCATGAAGAACATTGACAAATGGCGTGAGTTCTACAACAACAAGGAACCTAACAAGGCCGAGCTACCGGATCCGTATCACTCTCAGCTGAATGACTTTCAGAAGATGATCGTGCTCCGCTGTATCCGGCCAGACAAGGTACTGACACAAATACCAGGATGTAGAGGACAGCTCAGTGTCCCGGCTAGTTGTTGTGTAGTTTCTGTAGAGGTGTCAGTCTTGTGCAGCGACGCCTAATCATCCATGGACCCATTCCTCAAAGTCATCTGAGCACAATGACTGCCCTAAATGAAGTTAATGTTTGAGTGTTATGATTGTTGAGCCCTCTGATCACTTTGTGCAATGGTCCATATTAATATCTTCATACTCTGACCTTTTAACCATCCAATGCACATCAGAATTTCTTCCTACTGAAAGAAGGTGGAACGTTGCATTAAATCGACTCTCACGCCCTCTACCGGCCAAACATTATTTCAAGCGAACCCCATAGAGTTATGTCCCTTGGAGCGCTCTTTGCGAATATCCTACAAACAAATTGTGATTGAAACCAGTTCGGCAAACACCGACAACACCGCGTATGACAGTTTTCAATGTATGGAGCAATTGTTTACATTCCATATATGGCAAATGTTCTGTTTGGAAGCTCTTCACCTCGAAGTTTCATTTATCAATTTCCGGCAAGTTGTAAGGGATAAGAAGTCTTTTATTGCATCAATAGGAACCTAAAGTGAGTGCAGATGCCCCAATATATATAATATAGGCCAAAATATTGTCGAAATTGTGTGACATTGTGCCTTTAATCTGATGCTGTGTAAATGATAAACACTGTAATGTATTTCAACACTTTGATTATTTACTGTTATAAACATGGCAAGTGACAGTATTTCTGTGTTGACATTCATGTCCTTGTCATGCCTTGGTTTATATTTGTTGGTTGATATGAAATGAGTAGATATCTAACTCATGCTGTCTACACAGATTGCTCCTGCCATCACTGACTTTGTGATGGACAAGCTTGGGAAGAAGTTTGTGGAGCCGCCACCATTTGACCTTGCCAAGAGTTATGTTGACTCCAACCAGACGACCCCTCTCATCTTTGTCCTGTCACCCGGCGCTGACCCCACCATGAGTCTGCTCAAGTTTGCTGACGACAAGGGATATGGTGGCAACAAGTTCAACTCCATCTCTCTTGGGCAGGGACAGGTGAGACAGATAGATGGTTGGATGGATGCTATTGTATTTATTATCTGAAGTTATCATGAATTGATTTGAAATGTCATTTATTCATTTAATCTCATTTTAATGGCATAAATTGAATATAGAACTGAAGCTTTAAAAATCACTTTATTAAACATAATGATACTGACTTTCATCCACTGTTTCCCAGGGTCCTATTGCATCTAAGATGATTGAGAAGGCCCGGGCAGATGGTACATGGGTGCTGCTGCAGAACTGTCATCTGGCTGTCTCCTGGATGACTGCCCTCGAGAAGATATGTGAAGCCTTCAACGCTGAGAACACACATCCTGAGTTCAGACTGTGGCTCACCAGCTACCCCTCAGACAAGGTATGTCGACCAGCAGACCGGTCATAAAACTCCTATTTGTACCCACCCTGAGTGACTGGCTCACCAGCTGCCCCTCAGACCATCACAACTATCAGAAGACTAAAGTAAAACTTTAAAAATAGTCACTCACTCAACATTCATACAGGAACAACTCACAATACCTATCTGTAACATGTCAACTAACGAGATCAGGTGCTCAGGCTCGCTGACTTGGTTGAAGCATGTCATCGTCTCCCAATTGCATAGATCGATGCTCGTGCTGTTCATCACTGGATTGTCTGGTCCAGACTCGATTATTTACAGACCGCCGCCATATAGCTGGAGTATTGCTGAGTGCAGCATAAAACTCACTCGCTCACTGTAACATGTCACATCACAAACTATGTAAAGTGATGCCCCAGGGCAGTTAACATTTGGATGACCATGTTTCAGTTCCCAGTGACCGTACTGCAGAATGGTGTGAAGATGACCAACGAGCCTCCCACTGGACTCCGTCAGAATCTGCTACAGTCCTATCTCAACGACCCAATCAGTGACGAGGAATTCTTCCGGGGGATGTCCTGGAAAGGAACTGGTCAGTTGTTTGCCAAATAACAGCTCCTGTCTAAACCCAGTGCTGTCCTTCATATGTGTCTCCTCTGGCCCAACCTGAGGTACTCACAGTATACATGTTTGTTTGTTGCAGCAATTTGAGAAGCTGTTGTTTGGTCTGTGCTTCTTCCATGGCCTAGTTCAGGAGAGGAGGAAGATGGGCCCCATTGGCTGGAACATCCCATATGGCTTCAACGAGTCTGATCTCCGGATCTCCATCAGACAACTACAGGTGAGCTGATTACAGAAGATAATATAACAGATATAATATCATTGTCATCTGGCTTATTTTCTGTTGAAAATGTTTGTTGACAAAATATTCAGTTAAATATTCCCAGCTGTAAAAATTTGATCTCAAATTAAGGCAATACCAGCAGTAGACAGATGGGATTGAACTATTATGCAATGAAATTAGTTACATTTTGGTGATTTCCATATAATTAGTTCAGTATTTGTTCAATTTCAGCAATACTTTCAATACCTGGATTTTCAAAGATTATTTCTTAAATCTTGTACAAGCTGCAGGGTTTATCATGCAAAGGAGTTTTGAGAGGGGAAACAACACTGTTGTAATTATCTCCCCTTGACCATATACTGGTAGTTTGGCACTAATACATAGAAAGGCCATCCTCTAGCAGCAGCCATTGATAGTAAGACAGTCATGACAGCAATAGGTTCAGTTCTGTATGTAGTGTTATATATTTGTTACCTGGCATTTTCTTTTTATAATTTTAAAGTGAGTATGTGTCATTTATATGTTCACCTGTGAAGATTTGTCTTGAGCAACCCATGCTTGTCGTAAGAGGCTACTAACAGGATCGGATGGCCAAACTCGCTCACCTGGTTGACAATTGTATCCCAATAGTGTAGATCGATGTTCATGTTGTTGATCACTTGTTTGTCTGGTCCAGACTTGATTATTTACAGGCCGCTGTCATATAGCTGAAATATTGCTGAGTGCTGCGTTAAACAAACATATATGTTCTACTTTAATGTTGACAGAAAAGAAAAATGTGTTTAGATACAATAAAATGTCCAGTCATATATGAAAGTAATAATGATGAAAAGACCTACATGCATGTATGTGTTTGCAGATGTTCATCAACGAGTATGATGAAGTGCCGTATGACGCCGTGTCCTACATGACTGGGGAGTGTAACTACGGAGGTCGCGTGACAGACGACTGGGACAGGCGGTGTCTGCTCACCATCCTGGATGACTTCTACAACGCTCACATCATCATGGACCCCAAGTACAAGTTCTCCCCCTCGGGCTCCTACTTCTCGCCCCCCAAAGGGATCCTACCAGGACTATGTGCAGTTTATCAAGGTGACAACATCATTGTGGAAAATTTAGAATGGAGTTTTAATTGTTCTGGATGATAATTAATAGTAATAATAATTTATATTGGGCTACATCCACACCAACAGTGTGCTCATAGCGCAGACAATTATTAACCCGGATAACCCAAGCTGCCTGTAAGGCGCTATGAGGTTAATTAAGTCACTTGACTTCTCCCACCGGGTACCCATTTTCTGATGGGTGAATGGAGGCAATTTTGAACAAACTCACTTGTGAGACCACATGTGCTTTGTTGTTCGGGCAGGACTAGAAACTCTCAAGAGTCATCAGCCAAACACAGTGACCCATCCAAGGACTCTCCGTGCCTAACATGGCTTAACTTCAAGTGATTTGTGACCTGAGCTCTAGGCACAAGACCACACACCACCACTAATATGTGATGCCAATACAGTTAGAGGATTAGATTGTTTAGAAAAAGGAGTCAGATAAAATATTTCCCATGATTAGCCTGTACATTTATCGACATTTTCATGACAGAACCTGCCCCAGAACCAGCAGCCAGAAGTGTTCGGTATGCATGAGAATGTGGACATCTCCCGAGAACTGCAGGAAACCAACTTACTGTTTGCCTCAGTCCTGCTGACTCAAGGCCGGTCAGGTGGAGGAGGGGGCGGCAAGACAGATGATAAACTGTCTGACATTTCTGCTGATATTCTTGCGAAGGTGGGTAATGGGGCTTCATGTTATCACATTACTGTGAAGTCACGATACAATTCTTGTATTGCATGAACGACAAGCTGGTCATTGACCAAGTGTAAAACATTGTTGTTCTTCCAATGTCAATTCATTGCATGGACATATTTTACAGGACAGATAAAGAAAAATTATAAAAAAGAATGTTTCCAAATCTGGACAAATATCTGATATATTTATAGTGGCCTATAGATAAGTAAATAAATGGCAAATGAATTTTGAGTGTTTATCATGACCAGTTGCCAAGCGACTATGACATTGAGGAAGCCACGAAGAAGTTCCCAGTTGTGTACAGTGAGAGTATGAACACTGTCCTGGTACAGGAGATGGAGAGATTCAACAGGTACAGTACGAGGCAACACTTTCTGTTCTTACACATGTTGGTGAGAAACCCATGTGAAATTACTGGTTTCAAACATACATATGTGTACTCATACTATAAATGGTATCTTCCTCTCATGTAGTAATCGCTGTATCTGATATAGTGGGTGAGTGAGTGATTTTAGTTTTACGCCGCACTCAGCAATATGCCAGCTATATGGTGGCAGTCTGTAAATAATCGAGTCTGGACCAGACAATCCAGTGATCAACAGCATGAACATTGATCTGCACAACTGGAATATGATCACATGTGTCAACCAAGTCAGCAAGTCTGATCACCCAATACTGTTAGTCACCTTTTACGACATGCATGGGTTACTGAAGATCAATTCTAACCCGGATCTTAACGGGTTCAAGCTGACACTATGTGATATAACTTGAATACTTTTCTAAAGACATTGAACTCACTCACTGGTTAAAGCAGTTAACATCATATCACAATTGTTCGTAGACGTTGTTGTTCTTGTCTTGTCAAGTCCCTGTGTGTGACATATGTTATCCCTGGAGGAGTTGTGAGGTGAACTAATGTATCCTCCTCCTGCAGACTCCTGAGCATCATCAGATCCAGCCTGCAGAACCTACAGAAGGCCATCAAGGGGCTGGTGGTCATGTCATCCGAGCTGGAGGACATGGCTGGAAGTCTCCTGATTGGACGTCAACCAGCCATGTGGGCCAAGCGCTCATACCCCTCTCTCAAACCGCTGGGCAGCTACATCACAGACTTCCTTGAGAGACTGAAGTTCTTACAGGTTAGGAAAAGTCAATTCATGTTGTTAGGAATTGTTGAAATGATCATGGCATCATTTTTAGTACAGTTTTGAAATTCAGTTTGAAAAGGATTATGAAAGTTTTCCAAGATGTTTAATTTTTGTGAGGAATGGAAACAAGGAAACTTGTTTTAATGGAAAGAACAGTTTTTGATGTTTTAATCCTCAGTCATTGATAAAGAAATGCTTTCTACCTACAGACCTGGTATGATAGCAGCAAGCCCCCAGTATTCTGGGTGTCGGGCTTCTTCTTCACTCAGGCCTTCCTGACTGGTGTGATGCAGAACTATGCCAGGAAATACACCATACCTATTGATAAACTGGCCTTTGACTTTGAGGTACGTACTTAACATGATTGCTGATGTCATCAACCAATGTGCTCATACTGATTTTAAATGTATAAAACGTGAGCAATGTAAGACTTCTTTGTTGTCATAAGATCTAACAACGAAATGACTTTTGTTACAACGATTGAATTGTTACACAGGGCACAGGAAACCCAGCTGTCTAGGGGGCCACAATTCACTGGGTAGAGTTGTCTCCCTTGAACACTTATGAACCTATGATGATGAGTTTGAATCCCACCTTGCCCCTATTGTCTATTGTATTGTTGCTCTGTCAGCAACATACCCATCCTTGGGGGGGTTCACCAATGTGGTAGACGCCTGACACCAACAATACTTTGGGCTTTCCTCTCGCATTAAGCTGCACTCTGTGACTGAAGTTGAATTGTGTACAAGCCAGCAATAAACTCAGCTCCATTCTCTCACATCAACGACTGATAATTCACAAGTCATGTCGCTGACTGTGGTGTATAGCATCTTTCATAAACTCATTTTATTACCTACGTGGGCGAACATATCGGGGTTCATATTTTTCATACGATGCCCTAGGGCAAAATATCACTTTGTCATGGTGACGTGACGTCATGAACAAGGCTATGATGTCATGTTTCTTCTGTGACGTTGCGTTCAGTGACGGTGGGTAGCCAGCCTGTGTTTGAAAGTAGATTTGGGTTTATTCCTCAATTTGATGACTTCGGTAATGAACTTTGATGACTTCGGTAATGAACAGAATATTACATGTGCCCATATCATACTATGTTTACGACACTTGTGCCTAAATATCGGTATATCCCTCGCTCTCACTCGGGAAATACCAACATTTAGGCACTCGTGTCATAAACATAGTATGACATGGGCACTCATATAATATCCTCTATGTATGATGTTTTCTCAGAATCCAGTCAAATATACCCATCTCTTTCCATGTAATGTAAGTACTTTTAAAGTGAAGGCATAGATCTGTTTAATATGTTTGATGAAAGGCAGACATCTGTCTAGCTACATACACAGACACAGTCATCATAGGCTGTTAATGGACAATATTTATCATGTTTTACTCAAACACTTGTTTTTTACATGTCTTCATCTTGTAACACGGTGAGGAATGCTGTGGTGTCATCAGTCCTATTATCAACAAGAGAAGTTATAGTCTCAGAAACAGTGGTGTTCAGGAGAACTGTGTTAGTAAACGCAAAACATTCGTGTGCGTTTTTGTTTCTGAAATAAGAACATTCGTACAATCGCTATTTGCCAGTACTTCACGGAAGATTTCACTGTGTGAAACATGTGGAGTTGAACTTGCACGAGGTTTGTTCGATAGCAGTTTTCAACAGAGTTAGAACTTAGGACTTGAGCGGTCGTGCTTTCAACGACCTCTTCTACAATTAGTGTTAGAACTTGACTGGCGAGTGGTCGTATATTTGATGGCCTATCGTTACATTCAAATTATAACTCGCCAGCATTTGCAACGCCTATCGTTAGTTTTTCGTTGTAGTCACAATAGGGCTGTATCATTGTGAACAGTGTACCATCTGTATACATTTGTATGAAACAAAAATAGACTTAAAAAATAGATTAGTCACAGTGTTGAGAGTTTACTTTATAGAACACTGCGTAACAAGTCAATGTTTTCAAATAGTGACAAACCTTAGATGGAGATACCACACAGATATGATAAGAAAATGACAAATCGCCTGATGATGATGATGATGATGATGATGATGATGATTTGGAGATTGGGGTAGTTTGGTCGGTAGTTGTTTTGTTTGGTTGGTATTTGTTTTGTTTGTTTTTAGGTTTGTTTTTGTTTGCTTTTTTCAGGTAATGTGGTTAGGTTTTTCTTTATTGTTGGTTATGTAGGATTGTATGCAGCCTAGAAGGCCAGTTTGGGTAAGAAATATGCCTAAGGCTTTGAAGGTTTGAGTGTTATTTAGTGGGCTTAGGAGTGTTGGTAGTGTTAGGTGTGTGTTTGGGTCCAGTGAACTCTGGAGCACCATTCTATGTTGTTGGTAATGTAGTAGGACTTGTTCAGGCATTTCTGATTGGTTGCAATGTGTGCATTTGGCCGTTGGGTGTTTTTTTTTATCTTAGGAGGGAATTTAATTTTGTGTGACCTATTTGTAATTTGGTTATCACCCTGTCCCTATTTTTAGATTTATGGTAGATTTTATGGGTTTTTTTATTGTTTCTTACTTTAGAGTTTGAATTTTTATTTTTACTTTGCCAGATTTTGAGGATTTTTTTGTTTTGATAGGCTCTTAATTTAGTTTAGATGGTAGGTTTACGTTAACTTCTGGGAGTTTAAGTGCTGCTTTGGCTGCCTGGTTGGCAAGTTCGTTTCCAACATACCAACATGGGCAGGGATCCATATGAACTCTCCCTTTCTGCTGAAGGTTTGTAAATCCTGAGTGCTTTCTAGTATTTCGTTGATTAGTTTAGGTTGGTTTTTGGTGTTTTTGTTTTTCATTGCTTGGAACCTTATGAGTGAGGCTGTTAGAATTGAAATTTTAAAGGTTGTTTAATGAGGAGGTCATGGAGTGCTGTTACTATACCGATCAGTGATACGACCTCTGAAAAGTCAGCACTTAGACTGTTATAGTTTCAGCCAGAAATGAAGCTTGTTACAAGCTCTCTGTGCTGTCGTAAAGACAAATGATTAACCTGTGATGAGATGTCTTCATTTGATTTGACTTACCACATGAGTAACCTGCCTTCAGCATGCAGGTGTCACACTTGTGTTGACATGAGTAGCCAAATCATGTCTTGACAAACGTAGCTGTCAGTCTCCTCCATTTCTGTCCATGTGTAATCTTACACATCAGATGAAGTTGAGAATTTTGATCTTTATAGTGAGTGACATTTATTGAACATCAGCTTGGGTTTGTTTTTGTTTCAGGTTTTAGTCCATGACACTCTGAGTGAGGCCCCTGAGGATGGAGCTTACATCGTGGGTCTGTTCCTGGATGGAGCCCGCTGGGACAAAAACAGGTACACAAAGCACATCGCATATTCTGTATACAGTGAAATCCTCTTAGTGTGAAATCCCTAACTAAACCAGTACTGCTGGAGTCGTGTGTAGAATTAGAGAATTAGACATACTACACCCCCATGACATCTTAGCCTCAGTACATCAGTAATTCCCAACAATTGCTGTTGGTTATTTGCTGATATCCTCAGCCCTGTTCTATATCTACTGGTGTCACACCTACTGCTGGTATCTGGCCATTGTGACATGACAGTTAGTAAGGATATCTGTTTATGTTTATGTGTTACAGCGGCTGTTTGACAGAACAACTGCCAAAGATTCTCAATGATGCAGTGCCCATCATATGGCTGAAGCCTGGCCTACAGGAGAAGATCGATACATCAAACAAGCGCTACAAATGTCCTGTGTACAAGACAAGCGAACGACGGGGCACACTGTCAACCACTGGTCATTCCACCAACTTTGTGATGGCCATCCTACTGCCCACCGAGAAGCCAGTCCAGCATTGGGTCAAGCGGGGTACAGCTCTCCTGTGTCAACTGGACAACTAGAAGATGGGCAGATACAGGAGTTTACCATGTCCAGCTCACCACAGACATTCCAGTTCTATGTTGCCTGTTGATCTGCTGTCATGTGTTGATATGTGTTTTGAAGTCAATCCTATTTATTTTGTTGCTTTTGATTATAGTTACTGGAACATTCAAATAAGTGGATTACTAATGACAGTAATTTACATTCTCAAAGAAACACTGCTAATCAAATGCAGGCCAAAGAAGAATGTATGATTTGATATTGTTTGCTGATTTTCAATGTCAACTGTTTAAGCATACATAGCATTATCAATAGTTCACATATTGTTCGACCATAAAATTGAAAATGTCATAAGTTTTTGTACCCTGATCAATTATCTGTTGATCTATCTGGTGTATTTATTCATTTATCAGTAGATGTTTACAAGTTACAATCTACACAAATAACTAAAAGACAAATGATTGTCTGTCTTTCAAAAAACAAGTGTCATGCACTGTCCCTGATGAACAGTATTACCTGCCCCTCCAACCTTCACCTTCAGTTGTGTCCAGTATAGTGTGGCTTGACTGTGATAACCTAGAAAACAAGTCGATAAAATATACACTTTACCTCGTTTTGACCCCATTCTGCAAGAGATTTACATGTCTGATGCAATGTTTCTCTTCTTATCAAGTGAAACCAGCATTTACTTGTCTTCAGTATTTACTTATAGAGGTCCCACATAAATGATCAGATGTGATTTTATATTTAGTTTTGTTGGGTATTAGTTTTCACATGAAAATGTAATTGATGTCATAATTGTGCTGCTAACATTTCCATCAAGCAATAAGACCAGTATTGTGTGTGTGAGAGTATATATTCAACGCTAGTTGGGAACAATACCAATGCACCTACCTGCCTTTGTTTGGCTGTGGGTAGTTATGTAGTATGCAGGTGCTTATGAGTGCTCATGGAGAGTTTCTTGGAATTGTATAATGATACTTACCCCACATTTCCAGAGTTTATAGTTTTTGCTTTTTCTGTCCACTGTACATGTGTAAATAAACAATGTTTTGTACACACACATATATATATTTACATACTACGTTGTGTGTTCCCCATGATACCACTGTGATATGAGATGTTAATAAAAGACGTACAATACACAACTTTGTATTTTTTTATAGCATACTAGTATATATTTCACAAAAAATATAAGTGGAACATTTGAGGGGGCAACCTCATAAAACTGCTTGAATACTTACTTCTAATATAGCATGCGGTATGTTCCCATTTGGGCTGTCATCACATTAATATCGTTTAGATATTCTTTCAACAGAATCCCAGCCAAACTATGTCTGATCAGTTTTGAGGTAAACCTTATCCTCAGGCTCAATGCATCCTGCATGTGAGAGGGGGAAAATATCACTTTCTCATTATGTTGGGAAGAAAAAGTAGAGCATCTGCTAAATTATCAACATGGTGAAAGTGGATGACATCATTTTTGCATTGGGCAACGTTCGTGCCAAACTGTCCAAAGGAGAAAAGACTCATCTGTCTTGAAAGATACCCCTGAATCTGATCCTTCATATTTCCTAAAGAGCGGTACTGTTGGAATATTGCTATATGGGTGTAAAACCAATATTCACTCACTCCTTAAAAGTGAAGTCTCTCAATCAATCATAACACCATGTCATGGCATTTTAAAACGGCTGTCTCTTGATATAAGGATATCATGTAATACTGATTACAAGGTTACATAATGGCTATTGAAAGAGCACATCCGAAAAACATCTTTCATGACAAAAATGTCAGGAATCCTTTGTTTATCTTACTCATGTATCTTGAGGAAAAGCTTTAGTTTTACAGACGTGAATGTAGATCAACATAATTTTCCAGGGACCTATCAATCAGACATCCAGAGGAATCCTGTGCTGCTTTGCAAGGAGTTGTGTCTTTTCAGTCACTGCTACTGGAGACACTAGCTGATTCCTGCAGTAGGACCTGTCACTAAGGCGGAACAACCCGGCTCTGCTGTTTCTCTCCATTACTAAATCCAATAACTGGGGCAACAAAGGAAAATAGTCAGACAATCTTTCCCTCAGGTTAGGCCTCAAGACGCCCGACAGTACACACGACTGTCCCATTCGCCCTATCGTACCATTGATGATAAATGTTACAATTTAAGTGCATAAAATCTTCAACCAGAATGCAAATCTACATGAACAGATTCAAGGATTTAGACGTGCTAACTGCTAACAATGATATAACCAAACATAAACAACCATTTAAATGAGCTTACTTTTCCACAGAATTGTAAAGGATAAAGTAAGCACATTTCTAGATCTAGAAGGCCAAGTCATATTTGATGTCATGAAAAGGTCTATAAGCTAAATTTCCAATGTGCCCAGCGCAAAAATCCAAGCCGATTTCACATAGAAGGAACCAAGTGAATATACGCAGGCAATGCTAGTAAAAAAAGCTATTCGCTCCTCAGTAAAAATCAGACACCACCAAAGGCTTCTGCGCCACAGTTTTCCACGTACCAAAACATAACACCTCGGATATCTGCATTACGGATCTAAAATTGCTCAGCAAAGATAACCATGAACTGTGGAACTCGCTGAAACTGGTTATTGTCAGTCTGGACCTTCACGTTCCCATTCACCCTAGCTGTCGACCGCCTCCGTGGTGTACTGGTTAGAGCGTCCGCCCGGAGAGCGGAAGGTCGTGGGTTCGATCCCCGACCGTGTCATACCAAAAGACGTTAAAATATGGTACTTGTTGGTCCCTGCCTGGCGCTCGGCATTAATGGGTACAACAAAGACTGGTCGGCTCGGAGTCTGTATAATGTGTCTGAGTGGGGTATTCATGCTTCACTGCGGCATGGTATCTCAGTGGGCTAGCACTATAAAACCAGCTTCATTCTGGGCTAGTACAAGCAGCCGCACATACACATACACATACACACGCATGCACGTCGTCATATGAGCGAAATATTCTCAAGTACGACGTAAAACCCAATTTCACCTCACAACACCTCACCCTAGCTGTCAACGTGACCTTCGTTTTGCAGTCAATGGTCAGATATTCATATGTGACTCAGTGATATAAAACATACAATTTCCAAAAGGGAGATTTTTCAATCGCATTTTTGAGTTACGAGTTGTCCAACAGTTGGGTACGAGTCCGCCCAACATGTCTGGGTACGAGTTTCCGTGGGTACATTGTACCAGGGCTGGATGGAACATCTGGAGGTAGTCATTCCCACTTTCCACTGTACGTTTTGGAAGAATTGTTCTTCAGCAACCCATGCTTATCGTAAGGGGCGACTGACGGGATCGGGTGGTCAGCCTCGCTGACTTGGTTGACACATGTCATCGTATCCCAACTGCGCAGATCGATGCTCATGATGTTGATCACTGGATTGTCTGGTCCCGACTTGATTATTTACAGACCGCCGCCATATAGCTGGAATATTGCTGAGTGCGGCGTTAAGCAAACACGCGATGAAGTACAAATTCTAGTACTGAGGAAGTATGATACCAAATATAACACGTTACATTTGACCGCTTTCAAAATGGAATTGTGCACTCATGCGCAGTTTGGCAGTTAAAGATCTGTCTGGTGAAAATTTAACGGCCACAGTGGGAATTTGTAATAGAATTAGAGAATAGAACTAATATCTATGGCTGCTTTTTACATATCACTGTGTGAAGACACAGCTTGAAATACAAGACATTTCCTACACCGATTACATTGAAATTCACTTGTGAAATTGGTGGGACTGTTATTCAACTGGGTCTTGACTCATGGTCAAATACACCATTGTCAAAGAAAGCGAATTACCATCACCTTAACACTAAGAGTGCTTGGTGGACCAGGTTACAGATAATGTGGTGACTAAATCCTGTTTTGTGAGCTATTCTACTGGTATGTGTACCTGTTCCATAGTCTGCTAGTATTGGCCACTGCAAGCTTACTTCGTCCAGCATCCAGCATGCCCAACAGCCAGTAGACGCCCTGGACGTGGGAGACGCACCATCGCTAGTTGTATACACCAACTATGAATGCCATCCAGTAAGTCACAACTGTATCAGGACCAACATCTTCAAGATTGACGGAAATAATGGCGACTATTTGATTTGATCTTCCTCGAACATGTCAAAACAAAGAATCACACCCTATGCAAGTGTTTGGTTCCATTACGTTCAACAATATTTATATAAATTATGTACTTTGGTGCTGCCTTTAAAGACGTGTTACGGTGCTAACTTTCACAGACATACACGTTTTTGCAATGGACATTTGTGGTCAAGACGTATCTTTGTTCTAATACTAAGTATTTACATTTATATTTCATGATCACCTACACCTACGATGTATTGACATACGGGATTAGCATTAATTATAGGTGTCGGACTGTGTACGTTACAAAGCCGAAATAACTGAAAGCTGTTTGAAGACAATCTTGACTTCTGGTTTGGCAATTACTGGCATGGGTTTCAGTAAGTAGTCATCTCATTTGTCAGTGTGACGCAGGTTCCCGAGCATCAACACCCTGGTGGTCGCCTCTCAATACAACGCGTGCGTGGTATATATTTACAATACCAATGGACGAGCACGGAAATCAATAATTCACGACACTGTCAGCCATGTCAACTGACCCTGGCGTATTGCTGGTATCTGGTGATGACAGTCACATCGCCATCAATAATCAGTGTGTGTGACGTCACTTCACGTGCTCCGGCGTCAATGATGATCATTTGTCATTTGGTACTTATTTAGATCTGGTTTTCAATTATTTTACCCGGCAAAACAGTATTATAAGCTATTATATTAGCTACCTCCCAGCGATGGGATAGAATTGGCCTTTAGCACCCCATGCTTGTCGTAAGTGGCGATTAACGGGATCGGGTGGTCAGGCTCGCTGACTTTTTGACGCATGTCATCGTATATCCCAAATGCGTATATTGATGATAATGTTGTTGCTCATGCTGTAGATCACTAGATCGTCTGGCCCAGACTCGATTATTTACAGACCGCCTCCATATAACAGGAATATTGCTGAATATGGTGTTAAACAACAAACAAAACAAACAAACTTTATGTTCCAGCCCTGCATTTTGAGTGGCGCACATTGTCAATGCATAATGCCCGACCTCTAATGTTGTCGTGAACTATTTTTGTGTGTAATTTATGTAGAGGCAATAATCGACAGAAGACATCACGATTAAATCTACCCGTCGTGTAGAAATCACGGACCATGTCAAAAGGGCAGTGTATTTACTATAGCACTACCGAACACCCGGGTTAAACACAACCAGTGAACACAGTGCAGAAACTACTTGGCCTTGTCAGATGGACAGTGTAGGTGTGGGTCGGATGGGGTCGGGAGTTCAGGTAAACTGAGGTATTATACCCCGCCCATTGTCCACGTGTCGGCGATCATCTCTGACTTCAGACGGCCATGGGAGATTTATTCACCTACACCGTAGGCTACGACAACAACTCATCTGTATTCCTCAGATTTCGATTCTAACCGATCTATTACAATAGTTGGAAGCACCTATAATAGTTACTCCTACAACAACGCAGTCTTCTTCAGAAGGTCCGTGTTACAAAACGCCATTCTCTTGGCGTAGGTGTAGAAGTTTTCGGTTGAATAAGTTTTGTAAGACAACCCGACTCGACAGCTAAGCGTATTATCGGCAGTAGTTTGTCATTCAGAAATTGGAGACATTTGACATAGAGTGTTTGCTGTAAGTACGTCGGTAAACAAAGACGTGATTGAAGTGCGTGTGAATTGCTGCGTGTAGATGGGGCAAGGGCCCTGAGATGATGATGTGCCTTACCAGCCTGACTGTGCTAGGATAATCAGAACCCTCTCTGCTGCATTTTCATCTTAATCTGTAAAACATAATAATAACTGCTGGACGGAACAACGATGGGACTAAACCAGGTTAAGGCCTTCACCAAGTCTCCCCAAAGTCGGTCTTTTGTGGAGAAGCTTGTCTGAGACACCACTGTATCGTGTCTACAGGCAGTGTGTGGAACAGAATAGCAATCCAACCGACTCCTTTGCCTGGTCTTAAATGTGGAGCAGAGGGCTTCCTTTTTGCTATACCCAGGACTAGTCAGTTCCCACTCGCAATCGCATAAATGTGATTCTTAAAGAAAATATTAACATGAAATGTCGATTGTGCAATGCATTTACAGAGACTGTCCAACACCCTGTAAGTGCATGGATGCCCTTCCTTGGCACAAACAGCATATCTTAAAACGACATGATGACATGATGGAATGGCTCGTTGTTTCTACTATCGTCTTCACCTTGCCTGTGGCTTTGACTCCGAGGTCCATCTATGGTACGACCCTGAACATGTCCAGGGCGTCATGGAAAATCATGTTTTTAAACTTCTTTGGAATAGGCCCATATACAGCCAACAAACCTCATCTTGTCCTTTTCGATAAAGAAAATGACTTTATTTATATTATTGAATTATCTCTCCCTTTTGACAGCAACGTGATTGGCAAGATTCAGGAAAAGCATGCTAATTATGCGGACCTCGCCTTTGAAATGTCTCGCTTGCATCCCAAGTACACTGTCGTCAGACACCCCATTGTTCCCGGTGCCCTTGGTTTGGTACCTCCTGATCTCTTCGCGCAGATCAGAAGAGTGCCCGGGTTCTCCACCGGGAGCAGTGTTGGGGAGTCTACATATTCTCCGGAAAGCTCTTGGATTCCTGGGAGAAGTCCAGGCAGCGTTTTCTGGGAGAAGTCCCATTCGCTGTCTGGGCTGCGTGTAGAGGGGGCAAGGGCCATGAGCTGATGATGAACCTTACCAGCCTGACACGTGCCAGCATCACCTTTCTTTGCAGGGTGGTTTTCTTTGTTTTCCTTTTTTCCCACTAGTGTTTATAAAAGGGATAAAGGGATTATGAATGTTTGACGCCCATGTAGACAGACATTTAATTTACGTCTGACCTCGATTCAGTTATTTTTGGAATGAGTAAAACGGGCAACTTGATACGGAAGTTTACATTTGATGAAATATACATGAGTAGTAAAAACAAATCACAAAAGGACATGAGTGTCACATTTTATGATACAGGTATATAATGGCTAACAGGATTGAAGAAAGATGTTTTATACATATCATTGGAGGTTTAGGCAGTGATATGGGGGGGGGGGGGACAGGTCGATAACATTTTGGTTTAAGTCAAGACAATTGTTTAAAACCTACATCCAGCAGAAACTGAACATGTGACCACAACCCGGCTGAACTCTCGAACCGAGTGGGGCGGCAGGGTAGCTTAGTGGTTAAAGTGCTCGCTCGTCAAACCGAGAGCTCGGGTTCGATTCCCCACATGGGTACAATGTGTGGAATATTGTTTTCCCCGCCGCGCTATTGCTGGAATATTGCTAAATCCTTCGTAAAAGCTTGCTCAGACAGTCAATTTCACCTAGATATTTACACTGGGACATAAATACACCTAGCTCACGGCTCCCTGGTGAATCCGGAGTTGGTGCATCCACCCATCTGTAAGCCTGAACCAGCCACTGGCGATGATTCCAGCCTTTACACTGACTCACAACGTAAGCGGATACACACTTACGCCCACACACACGCCACGTGCCTCTAGATCCTGCTTACACAATGGGAGCATACGATTAGCGACTGGGATTTGTAGGTATTTACATACCACATGACCGAGATATTTGTGGTCACATTATTTACGGCTTCGTAAACTCCGTTAATGGGTAATGATTACATTTAAACAAATGCGAGCACAATAAACAATTATGTCAGAAGATATACTGTTCATGAGAATTATTATATCAATAACTGAAATTTATATCCGTGGGAAAAAGAACTACTATCCCATGACGTGCAATACTTCTGAGGTTTGATTGTTAACCTCTACCAGAGACTCGTATACATTAAAACGTATACACTAAATTGATCATGATATAATTTTGAGAAATTCTTGATTCCGGCAAATTGATTTCCAGTAGTGATTTTATGAGACAAGGACTATACACAATGTATAGATTTGGTGGGGTAGCCCAGTGGTTAAAGCGTTCGCTCGTCACGCCGAATACCCGGGTTCGATTCCCCACATGGGTACAATGTGGGAAGCCCATTTCTGGTGTCCCTCGCAGTGATATTGTGTAATATTGCTAAAGGCGGCGTAAAACTAACATTCACTCACTCTGGAAAATCCTGCAAGCCAATAGCCCCTCCCTTAAGCAACCGACCCTAAAAGGAGTGATCTATAAGAGGCAATACTTCGTTTTGGTCACTCGTACACTGGTGAATAATTCCGCCCAGCATATTCCCGCCTCAAAGAACGTTATACCTCAGCAGCCTTCAGCAGCCAAGTCAGGCCTCTCAGACCACCAGCAAAGTTCCTCAGGATGCTAAATCAGTTTGACAAAGTCTAAATCCTCTTTTCCAAACACCATAACTTCACTAAAAGACTGCTCTTGAAAGCAAATGAAAACCACTGTCAAACATTTGATCAACAGAGATCAAAGGTATTACGCCCCTTCTAATCAAGCTATAGACAGTTTTTATCTGGATCCTATTAGCTTGTTCAACGGTTTAATCAGTAGCCAGTCAGTTTGGTCAAATTTTTAATTTAGCTTCATTACCTGCTCGTGTGCTATTTGTTATTCTCACTGTGCACATGGCTTCGTCCAATTATCCGTGCGCTCCGTGTTATCCATCACCTCTTGTAATTGTTAATGTGCTGCTTATAACGACATATCATATACCAGTCGTGTACTGGTTAGAGTCTCTCCACACTGACAACAGCACATCGGAGACTTGCTAACGCAATGACTAAACTATAGAAGCTGTCAGCCATAACTTGTATATGTTCTTATTAAATCGCCAGTCTTATTCAAATCAAACTGCTTGAAAGCGAAATATCATAGCTGATTTGCAAATGCATTGATTCTAAAACAAAATATATTTACTAGTAAACTAACCATGAGACTGTTGACTCACAGATATATATCCTAACGTGTTTTCTAGTGTTGTTTCTCTCGGCCAACACCCATCCTATCACGTACAGCGATTATGCGATAAACAGATCATAACAACAGAGTTCACTGCTCGGGTGTATCTGTGCCACATTAACTCTACACAAGACAGTGTCTCATGATACCCTTGATGTGGTCACGCCACAATAACGTTAATGTTGAGTGCTGCTATCACACAGCTAATACAACCTAATTCATGTATTTCACTACATGTATCTGCACAGGAGAATACCCGGCGAAACATTAGTGGAGAAAGATTGTAGTAAATGAAATAAGTACCCACGAGGAAGAAGTATGGAAATATAAACTTTCATGCAGAGCTGACCTGTCTCAATATTCTAACATCCATACAGCACTTTAACCTCATGTGTTATACAGCATGGCATTGTTATAGCCAGAACTTATTTCCAAAGTATTTCAGGACGCATATGTTTCAAAAAATTGAAAACATGTTATTTCCGCGGATCACATTGCTAGCTAACGGAGAGATTGTCGGCAATTAGAAATACTTGCTTAGAAACGCGTGGGAAGTAATTAAGGGCAATTGCTTGTGATGTTTTGATTGATTATGCAATCATATTGCAATTACAGGTGAAACCATTTTAAGTGATTATAGGTGTAACTAATACCGTATCTGTGAGGCGAGTCAGAGATACGTTAGTAATATATATGCTGTGTGTGTGCTCGGTGAGCCATACATTCAGCACTAATAACTCTGATCACATCAAACCGATAATACGAGTGTTGACCTGAGCTTATCCCCTCTCTCGTGGGTTAAGTCGTTGTAACCTAAAGTGGTCGGGTCTAGTATTGCGCAAGGTAAATTCCCTTTGTTGTTTTAACTAAGTACAGGGATTTTGGAACACATTCACAGTGGTACAAGAGCAAAGTATATATCACATCAATAGATGTTGTTAGCCTGCCCGATCCATTTAATTTATATACAGGGATAAAAGTTGCATAAACAGCATGTTTGGGGGGCACCTTTTGTGTCTCAATTTAATAGTAATAGAGAAGAACTTAGTAAGTAAAATATTTTTGTTAATGATGAAGGACATTTTAGTGTTTGCAAATCAGGAATACCATTTAGCTGGGCATATGGAAAATAGTTCTGACAGAATTGTAAGTGACAACCGATGCAATAACATACAGGCCAATTATTTGATGCTGGTAAGACATTGACTAAGCATGCAACTTAATGGATAATAACATCTTGCTAATGCCAGAATATTGAAGGCCTTGCTAAAGCTTGCTTTTTTGCGATAGACTGATGCAATTACAATTTTTCACTATTACCACATGTTCCCGTGCTTTTTTATGTGACAAAATTGACAAGCCTTTGCATGTGTTTGTGAAGGGCGCAACCAGTGGGTCAGGTGTTTGTGAAGGACGCAACCAGTGGGTCAGGTGTTTGTGAAGGGTGCAACCAGTGGGTCAGGTGTTTGTGAAGGGTGCAACCAGTGGGTCAGATGTTTGTGAAGGGTGCAACCAGTGGGTCAGATGTTTGTGAAGGGTGCAACCAGTGGGTCAGGTGTTTGTGAAGGGTGCAACCAGTGGGTCAGGTGTTTGTGAAGGGTGCAACCAGTGGGTCAGGTGTTTGTGAAGGGCGCAACCAGTGGGTCAGATGTTTGTGAAGGGCGCAACCAGTGGGTCAGGTGTTTGTGAAGGGTGCAACCAGTGGGTCAGGTGTTTGTGAAGGGTGCAACCAGTGGGTCAGGTGTTTGTGAAGGGTGCAACCAGTGGGTCAGGTGTTTGTGAAGGGTGCAACCAGTGGGTCAGGTGTTTGTGAAGGGTGCAACCAGTGGGTCAGATGTTTGTGAAGGGTGCAACCAGTGGGTCAGATGTTTGTGAAGGGTGCAACCAGTGGGTCAGGTGTTTGTGAAGGGTGCAACCAGTGGGTCAGGTGTTTGTGAAGGGTGCAACCAGTGGGTCAGATGTTTGTGAAGGGTGCAACCAGTGGGTCAGATGTTTGTGAAGGGTGCAACCAGTGGGTCAGATGTTTGTGAAGGGTGCAACCAGTGGGTCAGATGTTTGTGAAGGGGTGCAACCAGTGGGTCAGATGTTTGTGAAGGGTGCAACCAGTGGGTCAGATGTTTGTGAAGGGTGCAACAAGTGGGTCAGATGTTTGTGAAGGGTGCAACCAGTGGGTCAGATGTTTGTAAAGGGTGCAACCAGTGGGTCAGGTGTTTGTGAAGGGTGCAACCAGTGGGTCAGATGTTTGTGAAGGGTGCAACCAGTGGGTCAGATGTTTGTGAAGGGTGCAACCAGTGGGTCAGGTGTTTGTGAAGGGTGCAACCAGTGGGTCAGATGTTTGTGAAGGGTGCAACCAGTGGATCAGATGTTTGTGAAGGGTGCAACCAGTGGGTCAGGTGTTTGTGAAGGGTGCAACCAGTGGGTCAGGTGTTTGTGAAGGGTGCAACCAGTGGGTCAGGTGTTTGTGAAGGGTGCAACCAGTGGGTCAGATGTTTGTGAAGGGTGCAACCAGTGGGTCAGATGTTTGTGAAGGGTGCAACAAGTGGGTCAGATGTTTGTGAAGGGTGCAACCAGTGGGTCAGATGTGTGTGAAGGGTGCAACCAGTGGGTCAGGTGTTTGTTGTCGCAAACACCTGACATCAACACTGTTTGATAGTGATTCATACATGCTTGTGATGACGTTGAGGATGACAAAACTGAGGTTCTGCTGGTTGGAAACCAACAACACATGGACAAGGTGGGCATACAGCACACGGGGGTTGTTTCAACCAGCATCTCTCCATCAAGACAGGTTAAAGATCTTGGGGTGCTACTCCAGTCTCACCTTTCCATGGGAGCACAAGTTGACAATCTGAGCAAGACCTGTTACAATCAGATTCACGTCAGGGGCACCGCCAACGCCTAAGAAAGTGCACATATGCTTGTAAGATGTCCTGTCATTTCCCGCCTAGACTACTGTAACAGCCTCCTCATTGGGCTTCCGAAGAAACAAATACTAAGGATCCAAAGAGTTCAGAATACCTCTGCCCAAGTTATTTCTCTCACTTCCAAGCATGACCACATCCCCCCTGTTTTGAAATCTCTCCATTGGCTTCCTGTTAAGTTCTGTATAGACTTTTAAGTTCTCTATATAGTGTTCAAATGTCCCAACAATCTTGCACCAAACTACATTCTCACATCTCACAGAGTGTACACCAACCAGAACTCTCTGGTCTCAGGATCAGCATCTACTTCAGGTCCACCTGCTCGTCTCTCGTCCTGTTGAAAGAAGAGTTTCCAGCATGTCGCCCTGACTCTATGGAGCTCTCTACCATTGCGTATCACACTCTCTTGATTAGTTTAGAAGAACCTAAAGACGCACTTATTCAGACTGGTCTATGAATGATTTGTCCATCCCATGCACATAGTTATATTGCACGATGAGCATGCACTAGTGGGTGGACACCGACGCCTATAGAAATAGCCATTATTTTTATTATCATTAAGTCGGAGTTGTACACTAGACAAACAGAGATTTCGTGCTTATGGAAAGGACTTTGTGGCTTTATGCCATATAGGTATTTTTCTAAATAAAGGAATTCTAGATTTTCCTCAGGTAAATAACCACCAAGCTCATTGGGCTAGTTTTCAATTTTCATTTACATATTTAGTTCCACCAAAAATATAAATTTCAGACAGTAAGCATTAGTCTTACCGATGACCTTCACGAATAAAGAAATACGGCCCTGTGTGGAAGCTCTAGCTATGATGCACATGTTTACAGATCGTATAAAATGGAAATAAAACCAGAAAGATATGTCTGTCAATTAGTAGACGACTTAGAAACACATCCATTGCACGTAGACTTGCCATATTGATTAACCGAAGTAGGAAACAGTCATTATTTAACGAATTTGTCCGAAACGTCTGGCGGGCAGTGAACATGAGGATTATATATTATTACATGTGATACTTTGAGGAATTTCAGAAACGAGTATATTCCGGACTGATGAATCAATCAAGGCTTTAAAAAAATATCAGTCGTTTTCTGAAGCACTCTTTCTCTAACTCAGGGTACTCTATGGTATAAGAACCATAGCTTTAAGATTCAGAAACCGTTCGAGTTGATTTCCACATTACCGATGTAATGCAGTGTTTCATATACAGTACGCGGGTTGAGGGTCTTACATACTATCTTGTATCTTGAAAAATGAAGAAGTTTATTCATAAATCGGGAGTTTATCTAGAGGTTGGATTTTACATCCGCTTCTCACTCTGGCATCAAACAAGTAACAGCATCACAGCCTCTCCGATGTTCAAACGTAACACTTTGTCTTATGAAAATGAAACAAGAGATACACGTTTCCAAGGCGACTGCGAAATGTTAATTGGAATCTAGTGCTATATGTGTGCGACATCTATATCACAATGAGGAGGCGCCCTAGCATCCTTGTGTCCGAAATCTGGGTGAAATATTCCAACTGCACGTGGAAATCCTGATTTATGCATTCAGATGGAAAAATAAATGTTCTTAAATCGCTCAAACTATATCATATACCAACAAAAGAATGCTCTTAAAAACATCCATCGTGTATAAAGTGGTAGAGTACTGGTTATCTCCAACTGTACAATCGATACTCCCTTTACGCCAGAAGTACTCTGTTTATCTCATTGAAACTGTGGTTTCATTGTACGATAATGGAAACAACCCGAGGTAATACATCCTGTAACAACATCATGGCTTCTTTACCAACAGGATGATCAAGTCATCGTGTTGCCGGCAAAGTGCAATCCTTCCCCGTGCTGGGAAGACAGTTGCCCTTTATTAATAATTTATTCAGATGTGTATGATGTTCATCTAGAAAATAATATTGAACGATATACATGGGGTGTTCTTTCACTGACAAGGCGTTTGTGTGGGATCCGTTTGCTTCCAGTCTGTCTGGTCAACACCATGAGTTTATACCAGGATGAGTTAGACCAGTGACAAAATACATACCAAATAGAAAATCTGACATATCTAGTCACATATTTGTTCTGTACATGGTTTCTGGTGAGAATGGTTTCTGTGACAATACTTGTCTCCAGGTAATATAACGTTTGTTTAATGGCCTTTCATTTGCAGACATCTGGTGTCTGCCATTAGTTGGCTGCCTAACGCTACTACCCTGATAGCTAACGTTACCGCCGTTATAGGATATAGAGGTCTACTTATAATGATGTTCCCAAAGCAACCAAAACAACGTACTCATAAGGATCTGGGTTAGAAATGGTCATCAGCAACCCATGTTTGTCGCTAGATGCGACTAGCGCTGATTTGGTTGATGATGATGATCATCATATTCCAGTTGAGTAGATCCATGCTCATGATGTCAGTCACTGGATTGTCTGGCCAAGACCCAATTATTTAGTGACCACCCTCATATAGGTGGAATATTGCTAAATGCGGCGTTAAACACAATGATACGTCGTGCTAAATGGACAGGTTGGATACAGCATGGTGTTCACATGACTGTGTATGCTATGGAATCTACGTGTTGTAAGCTAAATGGACAGGTTGGATACAGCATGGTGTTCACATGGCTGTGTATGCTATGGAATAAACATATTGTAAGCTAAATGGACAGGTTGGATACAGCATGGTGTTCACATGGCTGTGTATGCTATGGAATCTACGTGTTGTAAGCTAAATGGACAGGTTGGATACAGCATGGTGTTCACATGACTGTGTATGCTATGGAATCTACGTGTTGTAAGCTAAATGGACAGGTTGGATACAGCATGGTGTTCACATGGCTGTGTATGCTATGGAATAAACATATTGTAAGCTAAATGGACAGGTTGGATACAGCATGGTGTTCACATGGCTGTGTATGCTATGGAATCTACGTGTTGTAAGCTAAATGGACAGGTTGGATACAGCATGGTGTTCACATGGCTGTGTATGCTATGGAATCTACGTGTTGTAAGCTAAATGGACAGGTTGGATACAGCATGGTGTTCACATGGCTGTGTATGCTATGGAATCTACATGTTGTAAGCTAAATGGACAGGTTGCATACAGCATGGTGTTCACATGGCTGTGTATGCTATGGAATCTACATGTTGTAAGGCACACATACTTATCTAAACATGAAGATCCTGGTTAGAATGAACCTTCAGTAACCCATGCTTGTCGTAAGAGGCGACTAACGGGATCGGGTGGTCAGGCTCGCTGGCTTGGTTGACACATGTCATCGGTTCCCAATTGCGTAGATCGATGCTCATGCTGTTGATCATTGGATTGTCTGGTCCAGACTCGATTTTTTTATAAACCGCCGCCATATAGCTGGAATATTGCTAAGCGCGGCGTAAAACTAGACTCACTCACTCTCACATATTTATCAGCCGTTCAACATAAAAGGTTGTTTTCCAATCAAAGCCGAATGAGAAGAAAATTAAATCTTTGAATGAATATACATGTGCTTCATTTAATCACTCCACAAATGTTTAACTCCTTGAAACTCAAAGAAAACACTGTCCGCCAAGCTCTCAGTGTCCGCATATGAGTTGATGCTGTTTACTGAACAACACGAACTTAAGAATACAGAGCTGTTGTCAATTTGCCTTGTGTTGGAAAATCAACAGATGTATTGATGAGAACATCCTCAGGCTTTGGTATAACTCTAAACAAGACAACAGACAGTGAAGATCGGGACTGGAGTAAATTTACATTTGCACCTGCAGTAGACATTGTGCAGATTTGTTCCTGGTATATAGACACATACACGTGTAGAGGTGCATGTAGAGGGTAAACGTGTAGAGGTGCATGTAGAGGGTACACGTGTAGAGGTGAATGTAGAGGGTACACGTGTATAGTTTGGCATGAAATGCATGTGGACCCGGTTTTGGCAGTGATTTACAATGTGATTAGGTTGTCTGACAAAACATCCACTTGCACAGTTTGAGATCGATTGGGTCATTGGATGAAGAGATATTTACAAAAAAACGGGTCCACATGCATTTCATGCCAAACTATAGAGCGCTTTCTTGCGATCGCAACAGCATAAACGCCCAAAAACGTGCATGATCATGACCATGTTCTCTGTTAAAACGTTCCCAGAGGTCAGTGCGACATATTAGCCTAGAGACCCGTCATCATAAACATTTCCAGAGATCCCCTCGAGTGCTGTTCGGAAGACCCAGATAAGAATGCGTGGAATAGCCCCGGGTACGGTTGAGCTTACAAGGGTTAAAAGGTTTTAAAAAGCTGACGAGGTAAAATATCGACTGTAATATGTCTGACGTCAATACACATCGTTATTGGACAATAATGATCGAACGACTTAGATTTAATTGTCTTTTTTCCACATTCTGCTTACCAAGCAAGCTCCGTTATCATGGAAGCATGTGCATGGCGACAACCATCGTATCATGACGACGTCGTATTCCAGGGTGACGTGGCATGTCACAGTGACGTCATGTCCGTCTTACAGGAGGTCGAGAGAGAGAGAGGTCGAGAGAGAGAGAGCTTCAGCAGATGACTAATAACGTTTGTATTACACAATAACGTTAAAACGTATTTATCATATTTGCACAGAGCACAAATCATATCGAATACTCAGCAAACCCCGCAAATCTGAAAAATACAATAAATTAATATCTTAACTGGCCCGCACTTTACCTGACTTATTGTGACTTGTCGCTATCATCCCGCTAAGGACACGCCCCCCCCCTCTTTGATATGCTATGATAGTGGTGGCTCTGTTTCTTTTCGGTGCATCCACAATTTCTGAAGCCCAAAGGCTGTAAATGATATTGCCACAAAACACAGCATTTTCGTTTATGTGAACTTTGTTCTGACCGCTATCGCGCTCCACATGCGACGGAGAATAACTTCTGACGATATATACGAAACGTAACAGGGTAGGCCTATTTATGTAGCCATGTTTCGATTTTTCAAGTGTATTTAAAGTTAACCGGAATTCATGACAACTCATGCTAGCGATGCTTTGCGATTATCACTCAACTAAATGTGAAACCTGATGTCCTGATACTATTTCAACACCCACACTGATCGACTGGTCACGTGAACAAACACAAACCAGTCAAAACAGGAACTTCAATCGGGCCAAACCCGGAACGTGGAGATTTTCACGCAAAAACGGCACAGAAGTATTGATTAATCCCTGATCTATGTGTGGCTTTGCACTCCTGATATTAGCACACTTAATTCTGTGGTTGGACATTATATGTGACATCCATGCATAAAAACGTTTACGTAAATAAACACTTCAATCGGAGATGTAATGTAATATCATTGTTATTTTGTAAAAAAATAAATATGGCTACGGATCTGAAAATTTAATTTGGCCATATATATTTTACTGTAAGAATATGGATGTAACATATGGACGTGTGATATGGACAAATATTATCAACAACGGCTAACTCAATGTTGTAAAATGTAGGACACATCTTCGATATGTTGCACAATATAGCACAAGCCTTATAGCCCTATAGACGAATGCGAATCAAGTTTCGCTTCGACACACACCACATCCGCGCTCTAGCTGCTAAAACTCCCACCTTAGCGTTTAGAATGATAACATCACATTAAACCCGCATCTCAGATTCAGCAGTTGCCATAGTTTCTTGTCAACAACTCGCCGATCGGTCGCCGTGCGTAATTATTTATTCTAAGTGGCGAGCGCCCCCTACATGTCACGTGACTTGACGGTGAATGAAATCGGAAAATAGTCGAGACTGTCCGATGTGTGTGTATTTGGTGTAGGATCGTACTGTGCTTGGTTTAAAGGATGCCTCTGTTTGGTAGAAAACAAGAAACAGAGAAAAAAAATACAAAAGATGGGGATATACGTCGGAAGTATGAATTTAAAGAAACACTCGGCACGTAAGTATATCGGTGGTGGTTGGACATGACTGAAACGCCAGTCGCCCTTCCAGCAGCATTCCTTGTCAATCTGAAATACAGATATCCGTCATCGCGCGACACTGGTTGCCGTTAGCGATGGGATTTTAGGGGTACGTGCTTTAGGGAGCGGATGATAATGACACACGACAGATTATGAGCGCGAGTCCTACGTTTGACATATTTATTTCATATATTTGGAATGAATTATACGAATGAGGGGCTATATTTTCACACAGCCAAATAACGTTAGTCCAACTGTACTATAGAAAATACATTGATTAAATTATATGTTTTGAATGGGTAGTGGCCCAACGGTTTAACGTTTTCATAAAATTGTGAATAGTGAATGTGATCTTGCTATTTAAAATCTCAAACAGCTCTATTTATATATGTTCTCCCACACAACTTATTTTGTAATGCTTGTGAAATGACAGAAATTAACTTGCATGTGATATTCTGTGGTCTAGTAAAACGTACCATGAAAATGTTATTATATATTTACATGTCAATGCTTAAGTCAGTAACATTTTGACATCTAACTTATGTTATAGTAAACAACTCACATCCTTCATTTTGACACATTTAATCTTTAAGATTTCAACAGTATAATGTATTTGTTAAATCAGTAATAATCTACATACCTGAGCTTCCTCATACCTGTCATGCATATTTGAGTTTGTATTATTAAATTTTGTTTAATTTGAAATTGAACCAACCATATTTGCTACAGTTATCACCGGGTAGTCTGTCTCCCACCCCATTGAGAATAAAGTAAAAAGGAGCCCAACTCAAGTCTAGAATGATTGGGCAAGTCTAGATTGCCTTAGCTCGAGGACCAGAATGATTGGGCAAGTCTAGATTGCCTTAGCTCGAGGACCAGAATGATTGGGCAAGTCTAGATTGCCTTAGCTCGAGGACCAGAAATTAGGAATTGTTGTGGGCTTCTTTTGGATTTTAGTTACATGTATTTGTGTTCTTGATTGATATTTTCAAATAAGTTTCCTTTTCTTCGGGTTCTAAAAGTCAGTCCAGGGTACATTGAAAATTGACAATGGTTGTACTTCTGAAAACTTTTCACATGTTGTCAAAAAACCGAACAGACTAAGTTCAAATTTGTCCAATGTTTGTTAGTCCTTCACTCTTAGATGCTTGATTCGCATTTTAGAAGATGATATTTGATGAACATAGAGATTTTTTCTGGGTTACATCTTCTTTTTATTCTCGAGTACAACGTTTCAGGGCTTGTTCTGGCCCCATCATCAGGTAAAACTTACGTGCAAATGGTAAGGGGTGCAATCACGCTATATCCAACCCTAAAGGCTGTGTGTATAAACTGAAATGTGACTGTGGTGACATCTACATTGGTGAGACAGGCAGACCAGTAGCTACACGTGTGAAAGAACACAAAACTTCAGTGGACAAATCAGATCTGAAATCTGCAGTTTCCAAACACATTATGAATAATCCCGATCATGAAATTGACTGGGAAACTGAAGTCCTCGCAAAAAACATCAGTGACTGGCGGAAACGCAAGTTGATTGAAGCTATCTTCATCAAACGCACAAAACCAGCAATTTACAGGGATCAGGGTGTCTACCTCCCAAATGCATGGTACATAAAACAATAAGACAATACCCTATCCTCGTCACTGTTCCCATGTATAAAGCATAATTTCTATGTATACACTGCTATTACTTTACATTCTATACATTTATAAATACGTCTCCGTACATTTCTAAATCAATCAACAATTTTGTATAAGTATCTGCAAAGTTCTAAATTGATCCATTAATTTTGCAGTAAACAACATCTTATATACTAGTATTCATAATAACATGTATTCTATTAGCCATGTCGGATCTGTATCTATTGACCACCACATGTATTGCGTCGTCATAGCATTGTGACGTCATAAGCATTGTGACGTCACGGCCAGAGTTAACAGTTACTGTTCAGTTTTACCTGATGATGGGGCCAGAACAAGCCCTGAAATGTTGTACTCGAGAATAAAAAGAAGATGTAACCCAGAAAAAATCTCTATGTTCCTTCACTCTTGGTTGCTCAAGTTTGGCCTTGAGGTTGGTAAGGGGGCGTTCATGGAGCAGGGGTCTTTCTGTACCAATTGCAACAATCCAAGGGTAAATGTTGCAATTGTTGTCAGCCCATAGAAAACCTGTTTATATCCTGTATCCTGATCTATTAATAGGTGCATTGATTCGTTATTCCTAATTCCCTATGTAAGTACTGTACACAGTAACTGTATTGGTATTGTTATCAGGACTGACAGCACAAAGCAAACAGTGATTGTACATGGTACACTTTCTTAACAGGCCTCATTGACCCAATGACGTACATTTTCTGTTGAATATCATGTTGATTCCATATAGTTAAATAGGGCTGGGACGATACACTATGTCACGATACGATACATATCGCCATATTTTACCTGCGATACAATACGTATCACGATACATAAACCTTGAAAGAATGACACGGTATCAAGATTTAAACTGATTTATTTCAAGGTATTTGTGTTTAACAATAACACTGTTGTAATAAACAAACAAGTAACTCCATCATACTTGCATATTTTTCTCTAAATCATGTTTAAGATAATACTGTTTTTAAAAAAGAAGTGTATCGTTTTGTATCGATACACCAGTCCACGATATGATAGCTGTATCAAACTTAAATGTCTCGATGCATCGGTGAATCGTCCCAGCCCTCATATAGTTAAACTGAAAGAATGAACTAGTGTTTGAAGGTGTGGTGGGTTGGGGTGTTCCTTGAGATTTTCTGCTTCAGTTTTTTAATGTACAGATTCCCCCAAAGTTTAGGTTTAGGATATGTCATGGGCCCTTTGACTTCCAGTCTGTATTAATCATACTGCTTATACAGAGGCTTTATCTGAAGGAGGAATGGAGGTAGCCATGCTCATGTCATCAAGTTCATTTGGTGATCTAGATATACAAAAGTACAGATCCTGGAGAAATCTCCTCATATACAAAGTCTTTGTAAGAAAAATAGTGCAGGTCCAGATAAAGTATGCAATGCAAGTTTCTAGGTAGTAATCTTCTCACCAAATTTACCAGTTTATATATATAAATTATAATACAATCTTCAAAAGAAATATCTTCAAGACAGCTATAGACTTGGGATGGTAATCTGTCACTGAATGACTTGGTAGCATTCAGCTTTGACAGTGTATTATCTTTTAGTTTGTAGTTTGTTGCAATTCTTCAAGTGTCTTCCTTAATGAAATTATCCAGCGTAGTGTCTGTCATCACACCAGGAAGTCCCTTGTCCAGGGCAATGCCATGGTGTCTGTTACTGTCTGTTACTGTCTGCTACTGTCTACTACTGTATGTTACTGTATGTTTACATCTATACTGTTAGTCAGTCTGGTGTATGTATAGTTCTGAGTATGATACACCTGCTTGCAGGACCTGACTTGTTGGAACTAGTGTTTGCCTCATTGCTCGACTTATGTGTGTCAGTTGTATTCATGTCTTGTTTCATCAACTAAAGATGACTGAACATACTAATTGTCTTCATTCTGAGCTTAATCCATATGTTAGCTACCACTGAATTGGGGTTGAGCTATCTTTGTAACCTCCCTACTTGTTAACCATCTACATATATGTCAAGGATACATCCACAAGTCCTATGTAGACTCAAAGAAATCACATGGTGCTGAACAACATGAATAGTCAACAATTTCATCATGAATGGACCATCCAAGAAACTAATAATGGACAACCTCCGAGTTACCCACAGTGGAGGGAACAGCCAGGTTCCACACTGAATAATATCAAGGTCGCCATTCAGGAATTCTCCTGCTAAAATGAGTGAGTGAGTTTAGTGTTACTCTGAACTCAGCAATATTCTATCTATGTGGCGGCGGTCTGTAAATAATCGAGTCTGAACCAGACAATCCAGTGATCAACAGCCTGAGCATCGATCTACGCAACTGGGATACGATGACATGTGTCAACCGTGTCATTGAGCCTGACCACCTGATCTCGTTAGTCGCCCCTTACGACAAGCACCAGGGTTATTGAAGATCAGTTCTAACCCAGATCTTCACGGGTCTCTGCTAAAAAGAAACCTGCAATGTCAGTGTTGAAGTTTAGTTCCAACTCACAGCCAACAGCGAACAAACCCAGCCCTCTCTCCTCGATGCGAGATAATGTCCTTTAACAGTGAGTCAGGAACAACAGATCTGAATATCTCATCAGATTGCTGAACCTACCCAACAACAAACGTTTGAGGATGCCTGAGGCTAAACATGACAGCGTGTAGTAACATACCTTAATGCTAGTGAGAAATGTGTACCTGCGCCCATACCATATGAAGAGTCACTATATGATGGCCTATTGAACGAACAGCAGACCAGAATGCCAGATCTTGTTCACATTCAGAAGAATTCTTGTGTTTGAATGTCACATACTATTGCTCATAATTGACTATTTCATGTGTATATTGAAACTATGCAATTAGTGCTTAACTCAACATGACCCATATTTCTTGTGAGAGAGGCAGTTGCCTCAGCATCACTTAATAGCACTTTGAAACCGAGGATATGTTGTTCGCGAACAGTAATCTGCTTACGAAACGTAGCTATTTATTTAATGTAATTTTAATCTTCTAAACAACAATTGACTTGGGATGGTAATTTCATTCAGAATGACTTAATAGCTCTCTGTTTGGGCAATATATTATCTTTTATTAATCATAGCTTCTGGACTGCTTTCACTTTTACACAGTGTTGCTGGGGGAATGTAGGCTATTAGACATGCTGTGAGTGTGGTACATGCATAACAGGTCAATCGTGGCCATTGTCTAATATACCTATCTTTATCAAAGGCGTGGTGGCTGAGTGAGTTAGATGACTGACTTTGTGTGCTGACAATTAGGTGTCTGACTCTGAGAGTGTGGGTTCAAATCCTGAATGGGACTCAACCCCAACAAAAGTACTAGAATCTGTACTTTACTGAGAAAGTGTAATCCCGAAAATAACGTATGTTACACTTGACCACTTCCTCAATGGCATTGTGTATTAATATATTTATGAAATTATACACAGGTCATGTCTGTAACCACACCCATAAGTCCTCTGTCAAAAGCAATGCCCTTGTCTATTTAAGTTAATTTATAACCAAATATATTCTTCGTCTTCATTCCGAGCTAATTCCCCTGTCGACATACACATCGGCTGTAATCGCTATTTACTATAGTGAAAAAGATAAGTCAGATTCTAAAATGTAGAGGGATATTACTCTTAAATCATGTCTGGGTAAACTATATGAGGAAGTAATGGGACACAGATTGGAGGAATGGTGCCATACACTGTCCATCATTTCCAGACACTCTACTATTTGGAGTTTGGAAAGAGCATGGTGCTGTAATGTCCGTCTTTTCAGTACATATTTTGTTTATTACCCAGGGTATGTATCAAGGAAATCACCCGTTTATATGGCCTTCAGGGAAAAAGTCATGCTGTCCTCTTTTTGAAACTCTATGACCTAAGCATTAGGGGGTAGATGTTGAATCTTCTATAAAAGCTACAGCAGGTGCATATGCCACCTACTGTGGCCTCAATGTTGCCTTATTGTCTTCTTGAGCAGGATGTTGGCACGTATGGGTGGTCTTTTCCTTTTCCTATTTATGATCTGATCTGTGAACTGAGAAGGAAGGATATAATTGTGTATAAATGATAACATACAATACCACTAATATCCACAGCCTGATATTACAGTCTGTAGGTTGATTGTGCAACATAATCCCTGCAGTTTCATCAGATTGTGCAGTGTATGTGTTAGTCATTCTAAGCATTGCACTAACATATTCAAATACATGTATAATAGTATGGTGTTGCCTGAAGTAAGGATCACCAACGTCTGAAGGATTGAAAATATAATCTCCATGTGTTAAATATGGCCCCAGCATTCTTTCTACAAGCTTCTACAGATATAAAGTCTTGATTCTCACCTTGAATACTGTGCATTTCAGTGTATAAAGCAACCCCATGTATAAGGTGACCCTGTTGTACAAGCCTTCAAAATCAATGCTAATTTATATACCCTGTCTATAGCGCGGTTCTGAACAAAGCACATCATCACAGCATACTCAATCTCCAAATTTGTAATATAAACATGTCCGTGTCCCAATACTGTTATATACCATGCATCGCTGCAATGCTACTCTAGTAATAGTTGTAGTCCAAGGCCATGAGTGTTGGATGTATGTGTAAACAGCAAAGTAGGAAAGGGTCTATTCATAAGAAAAATATATTACAAGTACTCTGAAGAAATCTTTTTGCGGACTAAGTGTACAAATTTGTTCTGAGATTTTTCAAATTCAGTTACTACTAAAAAGTATGTCCTATTGAAAGTTGTTAAATTTCCAAAGATATGCTACTGACATTTGTTTCTTGCCAAGTCACTGATGATCTTTTCATTATTAATGAGTGGTTAGTTTATTGAAGTAGTGGTATTCGAATGGGTAATTAACCTCTTTGTCCTCTATATAGTGTGTGTTGTGCCAAAGACAGAAATGTTGTTTGTGACATCAGCTGTCAGCTGCTCCAGTTATGTAGGTGTTCAACATGGCACAGATATGATGATACAGGAAACAGGGACATTGCTCGCCACCATCTCTAGTCTGTTAACCTAATGCTGAAGGTACCCCAGGGAATGTAGAAGTTCAGGCTTTTTATGGGTTGCTCTTCCTTGTTATAACTCCAGGCAAGTTAGTGTTATAGGTCAGTCTGCACCCTGACCATGGAGGTGAATAAGGATTCCTCGCTGCCTTCCTCACCTGTAAACAGGATGTTTAGCTTTTGGAGTTCAGACACACAACATGTAATTGATTTGGAGATTTAATGTGCGGCTTCCAACATAATTTGTTTTTTCGCACGAAATAGCCACGATGGTTTACCTGATTTATACTGACAAGATGCCAGTACTCACTTAAACACCTATGTTGATTGATAACCAGGCAATGTTTCTGAATCATTTTGAATTCTTGGTAACAGGTAACACATAGCATACTCATATTTTAGTTATCTGTGTCCCCTAATATTCTGAATTAAATTGCAAGTAGCATTGCAGCACTTAAAAGTTTGTTACTGGTTGGTGTTTGATGTATGTGGCCCAGTGTTGAAGCATCAGGTTCTCATATGGTATGAGTGTTTACAGGTCTGTACAGTGTGGTCTCTTTGTGTGCAGCACATTCACCCCATGCACGGTACAGAAGCCTCTCAGCCGTCAGTAGATGATGCTGAAACACTAGTATCTAAACTGGTGTCACGTTTATCTTGGTTCACATCTGCCTCTGTTCACCCAGCTGGGCATAGGTATATGATATGTGAGGTGTATATAAAAACCCTCTAGCATCTCCAATTCAGCTTGGGTAGGATACTCTTTAGGGAGCTGAGAATGATTACTGGGATGCATACTCATCCACTGCTCGGGGAACTAATATAATCCTCAGTTGGGCAGAGATCGATAGGTATACATATATATGTATGTATAAGAGAAGACTATTAAGGTTTTGACCCAACAGTTGTACTCAGCTGAGTACTGAGGTGTGATTGTAGGTCCCTTACTCTGTAATACACGTGTAGTCTACAGTAATGGAAGTGCTGGTGACAGCAACTTTCTACATTACCCAGCAATGTTATATATAAAAGGGATAGAACTATTATGGAATTACCTTTCGTTGGTCAGTTTATATATTTTCTGCAAATGATAGTTCCCTAAAAAACGTATTGTGTATGTACAACATTTCTCATCACTATATGGCTGAAATATTGCCGGGGTGATGTTAAATTTTAACTCACTCACTCCCTCCCTGAAAAACAGCATGACCCTTACAGCAGCTACCTGCATTTTCTCAGATAATCCGGTGCAGACTATATTGACTGACATACTGAATTATTTATCTACTGCAAACTGAAATATTCCAATTTTTCAACACTTTAGTTTTACCTTTTATCTGATAGTGCAGTTTGGTGGATAAACATATATTTGATCAAGTTTTATTTGATATTGTATTTTCAGGATTTTGATTCTGGTCAGTTGTATCTGTATTTCGAAAAAGAAAACTGTGTGTCACCTTTGTATGCTAGGCGAGGTCTTGTCTTGTTTCATGGTTTTCATGACTGAAGCACTGACGAGGAAGTCATCCTAAAGGTCATGTGAAACATTATACATTGTGAAAATGGGAAGTCAGAATAGAACAAGAAATTACACCTTTGGAAGTAAACTGTACCAAGGCTAATTGAAATAATATATATACCCCATAGATTGTGCTTATGAGTATTTGAAAGTTAGATTCTGATGATCAATTCCAACATACATTATATTATCACAAAGGCTAGTAACATGATATACCGCGAACAGAGAAGGTCTTAAACAGGCTTAATTTATGGATAATTGTGGCATGGCATTTGTTCAGGAATAATTGTTAGGGCTAGCTAGCCATCAGATTACATTAATCTTTGCATCAATGATGGAATCAGTGACACATATACTTTCACTTGTATTATGAAATCCATCAGAGGTTTGGTTAGGGCTGTTACCTACCTCTTTAAGCAGCATCTGGGCCTAGATTTTCGAAGCTCTCTTAGCGCTAAGATAGTCGTAAATGCCATACATTAACATTAACTTACGACTATCTTAGCACTAAGAGAGCTTCGAAAATCTAGGCCCTGGTCTGTATGAAACTAACAAGATACCTGAGGGATGGAGATTGTTGGGTGCTACTGTGTATATCAAGTTGAAGTTATGGCTGACATTCCAGTGGAAATGGCAGTTCCTACTCCCAGTGCTCCTCAGGGGGGATAAATCAGGCACATACCTACTTCCAAGCAGCATTTTGCCCACTGTATAATATATATGATGATATGGTTAAAATCAGAGTCTTTAAAAAACTGGGAACAAGAAGTAGCAACATCATTGTAGTTTGTACTGACTGGAACATGACATTGGAATAATGAACCATGTCTGTTTAGTCCTCTTGTTGCTCGACTTGTAGGGACTAGTTTTGGCGGAAGCATGTTCAGTTAAACAGTGAGTGAGTATGGTTTTACACCGCTGTTAGCAATATTCCAGCAATGTCATGGCGGGGACACCAGAAATGGGCTTCACACATTGTACCCATGTGGGGTATCGAACCTGGGCCTTCAGTGTGACAAGCCAACGCTGTAACCACTAGGCTACCCCACCGCCCCTTCAGTTAAACCTGCTTTGGTGGAAGTATGGTGATGAGTATTGTTGATGATGATGATGATGATGATGATGATGATGATGATGATAGTGTCTATCCTGCAGGATCCATGGGTCATCACGGTGAAGTAGGTAGATGCTGTCAGTCATGTCGTCAGTTCTGTTCATGCTACACTGATCACCAACAAAAATGTTGTGATAAAGTCGTACCTTGTATTACTTCTTGTAACCATAGCAACACTAACTGCCCTTTCTTTGTAAATAGTGCAATATGTGTTCAGCTTACTCGGTCTTGGAGGTTGGTCCTTGCCAACATGATCAGATAGTGTGACTGTCAACATTCTTTTAGAGGCCTTAAAGAAAGATACTACATGCGGGGGACCTTGAGGCAGGAATGCTACAAGTGTATTTGATTCCAGGAACCCCTTAAATTTTAAGCCTTTTCAGGATTATGACAAGACCCCTTGATTTTCTATTCATAACATTAGGACAATGAAAATTACGTTTTTGTAAAAATTATCCAGCTGTAACAAAACTTCCATCGTATTTTTGAAAAAAATCAAATGAATTAATTTGGTCGGCACTTGTAACATGTTGAAATTGAGGTCGTTATTTGGATTACCTATTTTGTTATGTTTCTGTAAGCCGTAACAGCGATAATATTTAAAATGGGTGATTCTTGTGTATAGATTCTATTGTACAAAGTTATATGCAGGTGCTTGTAACAGTAAAGCTGAGCCTGAACAAAGGAAAATGGTCTGTGTTAAGTGTTCTGTCACTCATGCCCTGCTGTGCTATTCAAAGGAAATAAGGTATAATTGTTTGTATTGCTATGAATGTAAGATCCAACATTCTCGCACTGCGTTACAAGGACTGTTCGACAGTTTACGCTGCTCAGTGAGGCTCAGTTGAGGATGAGCCCTCAAGGCAGGTTTTATTTCTTCACTCTGAACATGATGAAATTGCCCTACAGGTAATCTGTGAGATATACTGTGAGATCTGCCTGGGGAACTGGATGACATGGGCTGCTGGGATGCAGGTCATACTGGCCACTTTGCCCCTAGGGGCTGACTGGTGGAGCACAACTAAGGATTTCACCCACTTGTGTAGAAGCATTATGGGAGGAGATATCACCGATATTATTCAGCCATGGACTAGATTTGTTAAACTCCACATTTTGCGTCATCACATTAACGATCTTGGTTCAGTTTCTCTCTTCCTCAGTCTTTTCTAAAGGTGACTGAAAATATACATTTTTGTTTCTGTGTGTCTGTAGATGCAGTGTTTCTGCAGGTGCCATGAGTCTTCAAATGATTTGTCTAAAAATGCAGGTTCAAAAGAGTATTTTTTCAGGTCTTAGCCAGATTTGGTTCTAGAAGTATCTACATAGCATGGGTGTTACGATGGGAGTCTCAAGGTCTGTGATAGGTCTAAATTAATGACATAAATTGGATGATTTATTTTCATCATGGCAAGCTGAGCAGTAATGACTATTCAAAAGAAGTTATACTCATGAATTTCTATCAAAAGGAAAGTTGTGTTATGGCACATTATTTACAACTTGACTAGACATTCATTCAACTTAACCAGCGGGTGGGACATTTGTGTTGTAAGGTTACTGGGTCAGTTAACCTGACTCTTCAAGAAAGATTTTGGCATTCTAGGTTTAGTGATATCATTGTTGTCAGCTTCTATGTTTAATGATATCATTGTCTTCAGCTTTTTGTTTTAATGATATTGCTGTCTTCAGCTTCTGAGGTCGGTGATTTCACTGTCTTGAGCTTCAGCTTTCACTCTGTCCAGGTCTCCTGACATTACACTTTTCTTGGCCAAACTTTAAGAAGAACAGATGAATCATGATTAAAACAGAGGATATATAACTAATTCTGCTTGTCATTGTGAGAAATTATTAAGCTTCATTCTTGACGATCCTCATTCTGAGTCAGAATATAACTATGGAGTACCAATTTATTAGGATCCAAATATGCAAGTCATTCAGAAACATGTCGTTAATAAAATTAAAGAAATGCTGATAAAGTTTTGTGTATCAGCTTAGACATCCAAAAACATTTTGGTGCCATTAAAGTGAGTGAGTGTGTTTAGTTTTACACTGCACTCAGAAATATTCCAGCCACAGGGGCGTGTCACGCTTAGAAACAGCATTAGATTCCAGCCACGTTGACAGCACCCATGTAGGGCTAGATTAGATCGGCAGCGGCATTCCACGGGTCTAAAAACTTATTGCAACATCTACAAATCATTTCCACCACAGTAAGCAGGCATTTTCTCTAAAACCATCGGCAATCATACTCACTTGTCAGGCCATAAATGGCCTTGACATTTAAGTGACCTGAGCTGTAAATTGGTAAGAATAATTTTAGAGGTTAAATATTTATAAATATAATTTCCTAAAATGAATCAATATCGAATGCATTTTTACAACCTCTAAAATTATTCTCAATAATTTACTGTTCCGTACATCATCCAAAATAGAAGGAATATTGCAAAGTTCATATTTCTCGCTCATTAGCAAACAGTCCAAATCTTACAGTATATTATATTTTCCACCAATCGGATGGCCCAATTCAGTTTCTGCAGATCTGCTCAGATCACTTGAATGTCAAGGCCATCTATGGCCGACAAGTGAGTATGATTGCCGATGGTTTTGGATAAAATGCCTGCTTACTGTCGAGGAAAGGATTTTTAGATGTTGCAATAAGTTTTAGACCTGTGGAATGCCGCTGCCGAAAGAATCTAGCCCTACATGGGTGCTGTCAATGTGGCTGGAATTAATAAACGATTTTAAAAGGTGAGTTTTTACTGTCTTGGGTGATCCACGATTTTGGCTTGGAATTGCGGAGGAAGCTGTTTTCAGTGAGTCGTGACGTATAACTTTTGAAATAATGATCCGATTGTGACCATTTATAGCTCATTTTGTAGGGAAGTGATCTCGCTTTCAATCCGTAGGCCTCGACGGGGTCTTAAAAATAGTGTATGTGGTAAAATCTAACTTTGATTGAGGAGGGGATGGTTCTGTCGTTACATCCCTTTCCTTTTATATAGTACTAGGGTAGGGTCTATATACCTATATGTCTTTCTAACGCTGTTTCTAAGCGTGACATGCCCCTGTGATTCCAGCTATATGGTTGAAGTCTGTAGATAATCGAGCCTGGACCAGACAATCCAGTGATCAACAGCATGAGCATCGATCTGCGCGCAATTGGGAACCGATGACATGTCTCAACCAAGTCAGTGAGCCTGACCACCCGATCCCGTTAGTTGCCTCTTACGACAAGGATAGTCACCTTTTGTGGCAATCATGGGTTGAAGACCTATTCTACCCCAGATCTTCACAGGTCTTGGTGCCATTAAAGGTAAAATGTACAACTTACACATTATACAGTGTAGTAATGTTTGTCCCTGGTTCATCATGTTCATACCATATAGAAACATACGCTTCATGTAATCGTAGGCATGTTGACTTGATGCCTCAGTTAGAGTAGTAGATTTTCCTGGAAGAATCTGAACACCATGTTATTGACAGCATCCCATAATTTCATCAGTTAATGTGAACTGTGCCTGTACATGTCACAGCCCTATTGTGTCAGTGACTGATGGCGTGTGGTGCGGAACTTGACATTCAACACATTAGTTCAAAGTGGGCATGTGTCCATACAGGTTTAACTGCCAGATTGATGGGTTATATAATACCCCGGTCCATTGTTGCCTGGATGTTGAGCATGTGCAAGGTAACTGATTGTCAACAGATTTTTAATGGAATTTCAGGAGGTTGATTTTAAACCATGGTTACGAATTCTTTGACAGATTACTCAGAATGTGAAAGTGAATGTTTATGTTGCCACTGTTCATGCTTGAGTAAAATGGAGGCCCATTAGTATCCAGGCTTTGTGTATACATTCCTCACGTGACTAGGAACTCCATGTTAAACATTGCTGTTTCTGTATCAGGGAACCCCATGCTGAAAAGGAAGCATTTGCTGCTCTGTACTGTTTTTTATCTAGGAAATCTGTACTGTTTTCACTTATCTAGGAAATGTAACGTTGAACATAGTGCTTCACTGTTTCTGTGTGTAGGAAAATGTGTGTTGAACATAGTGCTTCACTGTTTCTGTATCTAGTTTCACTGTTTCTGTATGTAGGAAATGTGTGTTGAACATAGTGTGTGTGTTTTAAAATGAAACATTGTGCTTCACTGTTTCTGTATGTAGGAAACATTGTATGTTGTATGAACATTGTGCTTCAAATCTAGGAAATGTGTGTTGAACATAGTGCTTCACTGTTTCTGTATGTATGTGTGTTGAACATGTGCTTCAGTTGAACATTGTGCTTCACTTGTTTTCTGTTTCTGTATGGAAATGTGTGTTGAACATTGTGCTTCAGTTTCTGTGTGTAGGAAATGTGTGTTGAAATGTGAGTTGAAAAATAGTGCTTCACTGTTTCACTGTTTCTGTAGGAAATGTAGGAAGTGTGTGTTGAACATAGTGCTTCACTGTTTCTGTATGTTTTAAATGTGTTCACTGTTTCTGTGTATGTGTTGAACATTGTGCTTCACTGTTTCTGTATGTAGGAAATGTGTGTTGAACATTGTGCTTCACTGTTTCTGTATGTAGGAAATGTGTGTTGAACATTGTGCTTCACTGTTTCTGTATGTAGTTGAAATGTGTGTTGAACATTGTGCTTCACTGTTGTATGTATGTAGGAAATATTGTGTTGAACATTGTGTGCTTCACTGTTTCTGTGTGTGTAGAATGTGTGTGTTGAACATTGTGCTTCACTGTTTCTGTATGTAGGAAATGTGTGTTGAACATAGTGCTTCACTGTTTCAGTATGTTTTAAATGTATGTTGAACATTGTGCTTCACTGTTTCTGTATGTAGGAAATGTGTGTTGAACATTGTGCTTCAGTGTCTGTATGTAGGAAATGTGTGTTGAACATTGTGCTTCACTGTTTGTATCTGTATGTAGTTTCTGTATGTAGGAAATGTGTTGAACGTTGAACAAATTGTGCTTCACTGTTTCACTGTTTCTGTATGTAGGAAATGTGTGTTGAACATTGTGCTTCACTGTTTCTGTATGTAGGAAATGTGTGTTGAACATTGTGCTTCACTGTTTCTGTATGTAGAAAATGTGTGTTGAACTTTGTGCTTCACTGTTTCTGTATGTAGGAAATGTGTGTTGAACACTTTTCTGTATGTAGGAAATGTGTTGAACATTGTGCTTCACTGTTTCTGTATGTAGGAAATAAGTGTTGAAATTGTTGTGCTTCACTGTTTCTGTATGTAGGAAATGTAACATGTAGGAAATGTGTGTTGAACATTGTGCTTCACTGTTTCTGTATGTAGGAAATGTGTGTTGAACATTGTGCTTCACTGTTTCTGTATGTAGGAAATGTGTGTTGAACATTGTGCTTCACTGTTTCTGTATGTAGGAAATGTGTGTTGAACATTGTGCTTCACTGTTTCTGTATGTTTTAAATGTGTGTTGAACATTGTGCTTCACTGTTTCTGTATGTAAGAAATGTGTGTTGAACATTGTGCTTCACTGTTTCTGTATCTGTAGGAAATGTGTGTTGAACATTGTGCTTCACTGTTTCTGTATGTAGGAAATGTGTGTTGAACATTGTGCTTCACTGTTTCTGTATGTAGGAAATGTGTGTTGAACATTGTGCTTCACTGTTTCTGTATGTAGGAAATGTGTGTTTCGAGGAAACAGAGTGCCATTTCATGTAAGTGCAGTGACCTGATTGCATTCAGTGATTAACATAGATATTATTAGGGTTGACATGCAGTGGTGCCAGGACCATTATCAATATGGTATCCTTATCCTTCAGTTACCTGACATGGATCAAACGAACACAGCACACAAGCCTCACCACTTAGAGCACCACTGGTTATTGATTTGATCTGCTCTCCAAGGCACTCACTGTATAGTTTCACATTTGTTTTGATTCAAGATACAAAGACCTCTACCCTGACTGTGTGACATTATCATGAGGACATGTCTACTTGCAGCACGAGACCCGAACACTGACTGTGTGACATTATCATGAGGACAAGTCTACTTGCAGCACGAGACCTGAACCCTGACTGTGTGACATTATCATGAGGACAAGTCTACTTGCAGCACGAGACCTGAACCCTGACTGTGTGACATTATCATGAGGACAAGTCTACTTGCAGCACGAGACCCGAACACTGACTGTGTGACATTATCATGAGGACAAGTGTACTTGCAGCACGAGACCTGAACCCTGACTGTGTGACATTATCATGAGGACATGTCTACTTGCAGCACGAGACCTGAACCCTGACTGTGTGACATTATCATGAGGACAAGTGTACTTGCAGCACGAGACCTGAACCCTGACTGTGTGACATTATCATGAGGACAAGTCTACTTGCAGCACGAGACCTGAACCCTGACTGTGTGACATTATCATGAGGACAAGTCTACTTGCAGCACGAGACCTGAACCCTGACTGTGTGACATTATCATGAGGACAAGTCTACTTGCAGCACGAGACCTGAACCCTGACTGTGTGACATTATCATGAGGACAAGTGTACTTGCAGCACGAGACCTGAACCCTGACTGTGTGACATTATCATGAGGACAAGTCTACTTGCAGCACGAGACCTGAACCCTGACTGTGTGACATTATCATGAGACAAGGCAGCACATTATCATGAGGACAAGTCTACATGCAGCGAGACCTGAACCCTGACTGTGTGACATTATCATGAGGACAAGTCTACTTGCAGCACTAGACTTGAACCCTGACTCTGTGACATTATCATGAGGACAAGTCTACATGCAGCACGAGACCTGAACCCTGACTGTGTGACATTATCATGAGGACAAGTCTACTTGCAGCACTAGACTTGAACCCTGACTCTGTGACATTATCATGAGGACAAGTCTACATGCAGCACGAGACCTAAACCCTGACTATGTGACATTATCATGAGGACAAGTCTACTTGCAGCACTAGACTTGAACCCTGACTCTGTGACATTATCATGAGGACAAGTCTACATGCAGCACGGAGACCTGAACCCTGACTGTGAACCCAGCACTGAACCCTGACTGTGACATTATCATGAGGACAAGTCTACATGCAGCACGAGACCTGAACCCTGACTGTGTGACATTATCATGAGGACAAGTCTACATGCAGCACTAGACTTGAACCCTGACTGTGTGACATTATCATGAGGACAAGTCTACTTGCAGCACTAGACTTGAACCCTGACTCTGTGACATTATCATGAGGACAAGTCTACATGCAGCACGAGACCTGAACCCTGACTGTGTGACATTATCATGAGGACAAGTCTACTTGCAGCACGAGACCCTGCCATGAGGACATGTCTAGTAGCAGCCTCATACCCTGAACCCTGACTGTGACTTTGTCATCTGTGGTGTACCCAAAGTGGACTCAGTCGTCATCATGGCTTAAATAAACATTCATTTGCTATTGTTTACTTTGTATATCACTGATACTCTTCAAAGTTACCAAGATAATAGTTTGGCTATGTAGTTGGACCAGTGACGTCAAGGCCATCAATAAAAGCATGCTGACATTAGACCAGATTGTGAGAGCAGCATGCCACACAAGTCTGTTATCTACGTCAGTAGCTGATGTCTTGGCACCACGAGTTTGCCGTTACTGCTGATTGACGAACTGTATTGATGACTTTTCAGACAACTGGAGGTGATAATGATAAGTGAGTGGAGGCTGTAATAATCACTACTGGATTTGTGTAGAGGTTAATTATACTGTTTATGGCCCAACATTGACCGTACAGAAGTAAATATTTGCTATATCCAATGATGAACAGCCAGGGTTGTAGTTCCGCCAATGTGTAGGTTGTGGCAGCCACTATCAGCTAGGCATCACTTATCTCTCTTGCACAAACCAATATTGATTCAGCTTGGTTCATGGGTAAAATCTATAATTTTCTTCCTTGTGATATGTAGGGACAGCCATAATAGATTTGTTGTGTAACGTCACACTGAGGCACAATCGGAGAATCACTTGCTGCTTGGATAGTCCCACTGTACTGAATTCGTCAAGACATTATGTTACATATTAAAGGTCACTACATCGCACCATACTTCTCTAAAAATAAATGATGCATTTCTCTCAATAATGGTAAATATCAGTCCTCAACAAAGCTACCATATCATTTATTCCAATATTGCAATATTAAATTAATAAGTTTGAATGAATTAATGCAACGTATAATATTCACTCTTGTGCCCTCTACCAGCTGAGAATTATATCAAGTGAACCCCTTAGAGTTATGTCCCTTGGAGCACTCTTTACGAATATCCTATGCACAATTTGTGATTGAAACCAGTTCGGCAAACACCGACAACACCGTGTTCGACAGTTTTTGATGCATGGAGCAATTGTTTACATTCCATATATGGCTAGTGTTCTCTGTTCAGGAACTGTTCACCTCAAAGTTTCAATTATCAACTTCTGGCAAGTCGTGAGGGATAGTAAGTCTTTTATTGCATCAATAGGAAGCTAAAGTGAGTGCATATGCCCCAATATAATATAATATAGGCCCAAATATTGTCAAAAATGTGTGTATAGTATTACTGTGACTGCCTGAAAGTTGACATAATACTGTATATGACGGTAAATGGTTCCAAGAAAATTTGATCTTTCTTAAAATGAGTTCCTCTTTGTCGGCAATCTGTGAATTATGTACCTTATCATCAGTGTATTGTAAGTGAATGGTTTTGTCATTTAATTTATTACTGGTTGTTGAAAAGGTTTTAAGTGTTTTCCCATTTTGTAAAGTAATCTTTACGAAATATTTTATTCCATTTCCCCGTTATCTTGTCACCTGGCACGAAGGTCATGCAATTCATATGTCAGTGCTCTAGTTTCTGCTTTAAGACTGTGAGTGCAATCGAGTGATCTGAAGTATAACTTGCAAAGGATAGCATACTTTATTCTTCATGTTAGAAATCCTTGTCATGTCCTTTGTTTATCCTTGTAATACAACACTTGGTATTTATGTATGGTAGTGTTGTAACCTAAATGTTTCCATTGGGTACCAGGGATTTACAGGACGCAAATTCCTGCGTCCTATACGCATAAAAATTGACAATTGATGCAACAAAATTTATTAGCACATCCACAGGGACGCAGAAAAAGTCCAAATACTTTTTGTAAAAATTCCAAACAAGTAACAATATGTTATCACTGAGTTCGCTACTAGCTGGGTTATGGTATCATTTGCAATTTTATTACTGTAACAATGCGTTGATCATGATGCACAATTCAATAACAGTATTAATAATAATATTTAAGTGTCTGTCACCCCCATTTTGTTGTCCAGGACCCCTGAAAAGTAAGAGTACGAGTCCCAGGGACCCTCAAATACAGGACTCCAGGTAAATCCCTGGGTACTGTGTCAGGAAATCAGGAATGCACCTTCAGTTATCATCTTCTTTATCCATATCTTTAACAAGCTGCATTAGTGAAGTTTAGACAGAGTTGACTTGATAGTGTTAATGTGCTATTACAGCACAGGTGGGAGTACTTTAATCAAGCATTGTCTGATTAGTATTCTTTGTCTCTACTGTATATCTATCTGGTTGCCAGGAACTCAGCTTCGCACTACCAACAGCCACCATCAAAAGCACATGGCTGCAATATAGCTTTCACAACATTAACCATTGGACCAAATGTAATGTTTTATTGATGTTACAGAAATAGTTGTAACTGAAACCTAATTTCTTTTCTATTTTGTTTTTTGAAAGGCTTTCAGAGTTAAAGTTCATAGGAAAACATTATTTTTTAACTGTAATTTAATGCCAAGACTTTGCTAGAGCTTGTAGTATGAGAAGTTGCCTTGAAGGGTTTGTGGACATTAATAAGACATTGACATCCATGGAGTCATATTTCTCTCACCCCCTTAGAGAATCAGGTAACAGAAGAAGATGAGAATCTGTATGTCAGATATAAACTAGAGAAGTTGACCTGAACTGTGTTTAACCTTTGGCCTCCACTTAAGACGAAGTGACAGTGGTGATCAAGGCAATGTCAATGATCCCCCTCTTCATGGCCTTGACCTTGACTATGGTTCAGTAACACTTTGCTTCAATGCTTGTGACACACTCCTCTTAACCTGTTTGGAACATGGTTGATTACCTCTGTCTTTTTCTGGAGCCATATAAGGGTTATAGAGTCACCAGATTCTGATCTGCCCGCACTTGTACTTGTGGATGTCATAACTCTCTTTATAAGTCTGGTCAGTCAATCTAGGTCAGAAGTTCATTCAGTAGATCTTTATCATAATAGTCCATTGTCATTTGAATGATGTCATTGGCAAAATGATCACCTTTAGCTCCCAGGGTTTGAAAATGATCACTGATTGCATTGTGTAATTGGCATATTAGTTCCAGGAGACATATTTCAGTGATTGTTGAAGTCCATGCAGCCAGGAGTGTAAAATGGAACACACGTATTTGTATTGTGTATTGCCTTTGTAAAGAACAATATACACAAACTTGGCGGAAATGAAAGGTAGCCATGAATCAGGTTAACCCAGCAAGAGCCTGTTGTTTAATGATCTAACCTTGATGCAGGACACCAGTACATCACTCATGAACCTTCAAAGGAAGACTTTAAAAGCTTTCTCAGAGGCGATTGACACTTGAAAGTGTCCGTTTCATTCTGACATTATTGAATTCGATACTTGTGATTTTCTAAGACATGGTTTTCGATTCCCTTGAAAGATATAAGGTGAAACTGCCACAGTTCAAGTGCAAGGGTATCAGATAGCATGTCATCACTGAGCTGGGAAATTGTACTACAGTACTAACAGCTTGCAACTTGCCCTGTATCAAACATTGAACATTCGCAGTTTCACAAGTTCAGCTTTCTTGAGGACAGCAATTTGTAACTTTTGTAATCTGTAAAATGTGTTCGCTAATCATGTGATTATATTACTACTGGTATGTCCTCGGGCCTGATGGCCTATCTACTGGAATGCCGTTTGGCTTGATGGCCTAACTTCTGGCATGTCCTTGGGTTTGATGGCGTACCTTCAGGCATGTCCTTGGTTCTGATGGCCTAACTTCTGGCATGTCCTCGGGCCTGATGGCCTAACTTCTGGCATGTCCTCGGATCATGGCCTAACTTCTTGCAGGTCCTTGGGTCTGATGGCATACCTTCTGGCATGTCCTTGGGTCTGATGACCTAGCTTCTGGCAGGTCCTTGGGTTTGATGGTATACCTGCTGGCAGGTTCTTGGGTCTGATGGCCTAACTTCTGGCATGTCCTTGGGTTTTATGGCATACCTTCTGGCAGGTCCTTGGGTCTGATGGCCTAACTTTTTGCATGTCCTCGGGCCTGATGGCCTGTTGGAACATCCTTGGGCCAGATTGTATTTTTCTTAATAAAAAAGACATGATGTTAAAGTTAATAACTGTTTGTGACAAAAGGTGGTTTTGATCTTTAAAGTGAATTTTGATGCACTTGTAAATGTGACAAATGCATGAAGTGGCTGAAACATGATGTGGATGGGACTAGGAGAGACTCAGTAGAATATTTACCCCCTTCATTACTTTCTGACTGTTTCCTCATGTGGGAGAGGCTCAACAGTTGTCTTCTTGAGAACATCTTGGTTGGATGGATATATTCCACTGTTTCAGAAAGAAGAATGCAAGCTAAGAGTTCGAGGAGGAAGATATGACTTTGTCATCAATCCATCAATCAAACAACCCTAAGTTTGTTATCCTCCAAAGGTTTTCTGGGATGAAGTTGAACATCGGACTCCACTAGTGTGTGCAGCTTTGCTGGATTTACTACCATCTTCAAGGACAACATTGTTTGCTCAGGGAGTCAGAAGTGTAGTAATACTCTACAATATTAAAAAACATTAAACAAAATACCCCACAATATGAGAAAATTCACCAAAAATGTAAACAAAACTACTGAAAGTGTCTCCTTAAAAGATTTCCATAACTCTGGTCAGGACTTCTCCTCTAATCCGTCAGCAGCTTCAACTGTGTAAACATGTAGACAAAGCATCAGTTTTTGGTGCCAGGTACCTGACACAGTCTGTATACAGTTTTATCATATAACTAAAGCATTTATAAATGTCATACCCCTATGACATAAAGGTCACATGCAACCAAAAAATCAAACATAATTAAAACACAATTATCACGTATTCATGACATATAATATACATTGCTGGTTATGAAAAAACATATAAGCAAAATTATAAGCGTACAATCGCAAATCAAAAGTGCAATATTGTGTACTTGAGTTTACTTCCCAAGAAACGAAGCAGCCGGGATACCGAACCCAGTCAGAGCGGGTGGGTGTGCACTCAAGTGTAACGGCTGGTTCATTTGCAGATGCCCCACGTCTCATTGTGTGTGTATATATAGAGATGTTGGGTTTTGTAAATACATGCTCATTTTTTGTGTATAACATTTTACAATCAACAGACATCATAACATGTCATGTGTTCAAGTATCCCACCTGCCTGTCTGTGTAATTACATAATGTGACAGAGACCGAACTCGGGCCATAAATCAATGCGTTTTGTTTATGGTGTATAGCCTGATTGGTGTTAAGTTCAAATTGCATGTGGTCAGTGATCGCAGTTGTGTATTGAATCTTGTCATAAGCAGACAGGCAGGCAGACACACAGGTGTCAATAAAACAAGACATTGAGTTTTGTCTGTGACAACGACATTTCTATATCACAGTTAGAAATTCTGTCAACGCTAAATAATGACATTGCTTTTAAGTATCGAACTGAGAAAGTGACTCGGTAAGAAGAACGTGTGGTGAAATAGACAAATGAAATTATGTAAACAGTTTATTTACTGTCATAACATATAAAAAGCTCGCGCCTGTGAGATATCAACAAAACATTAGAAAAATAGCTCACACCTAAGCCTTCACCGAGTATTCACCGGACAACCCGCTTCCAAGTTGCGCGAACCTATTTCACTGCGCATGTGCTATGAGCGCAGCCCAGCTGTTGAAACCAGTTTTCCCCCGAAAAGTCGGGGAAAATTAGTGAATCGTTTGAACTCCGATTTCGTGCGGGTTTTTTTCATCGTGTTATTTTTCAACTTTAAGTTGAATTTGCATTTTTGATGATTTGTTTCGGTAAGTCCATACCGAAAGGTATCAGAATCTGCAAAGTTGTGTTTTACGTTGCATGTGACCTTTAAGTAGGGAAATGAGATGGGGACTTTTCTCACCAGTGCACGTGAGCAGATTGGAAAGCTAAATATCAGTGAAATTATAGCTAAGATATAATCAACTGACACAGAATTCTGTTGGTGTTTTAAAAAGAATCCAAAGAACTATTATTTTTTTTCAGCAAATGAATATGGCTGAAAGGAGTTGTAAGGTTGTATATTTTGGTTCACACAGCTATGGAAAACATGTATTGACTAGCTCTGTTTGATCTTAAGTTTGATGCATGTGTACATTGTACTGTGCAGGGTGATAACATACCACACATCTGTCATTTATTGATTGCTGCTCAGAGACCACATCAAAAGTTCATAGTAAAATAAACTATGTAATTCCTTAAGTTTTGTGACCTACCCCCATCTCCCAACACTTTATTCTGAAAATGTTGAATTCCTTGTAATACCAAAATATTAACAGCTCAGTAGAATGGCAAACATATTTTCGTACTATTCCATATGTTATTATCTAACAATAATGTTTACACAAGGAATGACAGAAATATGTACTGTGAAGTTCATAGTTCGGATGACTGTTTGATTTAAACTTTGGATCGGTGAAATAGAGTAGGCCATTAACCCTAACCCTACCCTTTGACAGACAGACAGGCAGAGGGAATCAGGATATTTATCTGACATCGCACTTTGGAACTGATCGCTTACAGTCATGTACGTCACTGTATTGTGTGACCCATAACTCCTAGCCAGTTAATATATACTATATATGTTGCTCATCAAAAACATTACTGAGTGACATCAGCTCCACTTTGTGTCATCAACACTACACACTCATTTATTGGAGATCATGACATACATCACTTTGTTGTGTCATCAACACTACACACTTATTTATTAGAGATCATGACATACATCACTTTGTTGTGTCATCAACACTACACACTCATTTATTGGAGATCATGACATACATCACTTTGTTGTGTCATCAACACTACACACTTATTTATTAGAGATCATGACATACATCACTTTGTTGTGTCATCAACACTACACACTCATTTATTAGAGATCATGACATACATCACTTTGTTGTGTCATCAACACTACACACTCATTTATTGGAGATCATGACATACATCACTTTGTTGTGTCATCAACACTACACACTTATTTATTGGAGATCATGACATACATCACTTTGTTGTGTCATCAACACTACACACTCATCTATTGGAGATCATGACATACATCACTTTGTTGTGTCATCAACACTACACACTCATCTATTGGAGATCATGACATACATCACTTTGTTGTGTCATCAACAGTACACACTTATTTATTGGAGATCATGACATACATCACTTTGTTGTGTCATCAACACTACACACTCATTTATTAGAGATCATGACATACATCACTTTGTTGTGTCATCAACACTACACACTCATTTATTAGAGATCATGACATACATCACTTTGTTGTGCCATCAACACTACACACTCATTTATTGGAGATCATGACATACATGACTTTGTTGTGTCATCAACACTACACACTCATTTATTAGAGATCATGACATACATCACTTTGTTGTGTCATCAACACTACACACTCATTTATTGGAGATCATGACATACATCACTTTGTTGTGTCATCAACACTACACACTCATTTATTGGAGATCATGACATACATCACTTTGTTGTGTCATCAACACTACACACTTATTTATTGGAGATCATGACATACATCACTTTGTTGTGTCATCAACACTACACACTCATTTATTGGAGATCATGACATACATCACTTTGTTGTGTCATCAACACTACACACTTATTTATTAGAGATCATGACATACATCACTTTGTTGTGTCATCAACACTACACACTCATTTATTGGAGATCATGACATACATCACTTTGTTGTGTCATCAACACTACACACTCATTTTATTGGAGATCATGACATACATCACTTTGTTGTGTCATCAACACTACACACTTATTTATTGGAGATCATGACATACATCACTTTGTTGTGTCATCAACACTACACACTCATCTATTGGAGATCATGACATACATCACTTTGTTGTGTCATCAACACTACACACTCATTTATTGGAGATCATGACATACATCACTTTGTTGTGTCATCAACACTACACACTTATTTATTGGAGATCATGACATACATCACTTTGTTGTGTCATCAACACTACACACTCATTTATTAGAGATCATGACATACATCACTTTGTTGTGTCATCAACACTACACACTCATTTATTAGAGATCATGACATACATCACTTTGTTGTGCCATCAACACTACACACTCATTTATTAGAGATCATGACATACATGACTTTGTTGTGTCATCAACACTACACACTCATTTATTAGAGATCATGACATACATCACTTTGTTGTGTCATCAACACTACACACTCATCTATTGGAGATCATGACATACATCACTTTGTTGTGTCATCAACACTACACACTCATCTATTGGAGATCATGACATACATCTCTTTGTTGTGTCATCAACACTACACACTCATTTATTAGAGATCATGACATACATCACTTTGTTGTGTCATCAACACTACACACTCATTTATTAGAGATCATGACATACATCACTTTGTTGTGTCATCAACACTACACACTCATTTATTGGAGATCATGACATACATCACTTTGTGTCATCAACACTACACACTCATTTATTAGAGATCATGACATACATCACTTTGTTGTGTCATCAACAGTACACACTTATTTATTGGAGATCATGACATACATCACTTTGTTGTGTCATCAACACTACACACTTATTTATTGGAGATCATGACATACATCACTTTGTGTCATCAACACTACACACTCATTTATTGGAGATCATGACATACATCACTTTGTTGTGTAATCAACACTACACACTCATTTATTGGAGATCATGACATACATCACTTTGTTGTGTCATCAACACTACACACTCATCTATTGGAGATCATGACATACATCACTTTGTTGTGTCATCAACAGTACACACTTATTTATTGGAGATCATGACATACATCACTTTGTTGTGTCATCAACACTACACACTCATTTATTGGAGATCATGACATACATCACTTTGTTGTGTCATCAACACTACACACTCATCTATTGGAGATCATGACATACATCACTTTGTTGTGTCATCAACACTACACACTCATCTATTGGAGATCATGACATACATCACTTTGTTGTGTCATCAACACTACACACTCATTTATTGGAGATCATGACATACATCACTTTGTTGTGTCATCAACACTACACACTTATTTATTGGAGATCATGACATACATCACTTTGTGTCATCAACACTACACACTCATTTATTGGAGATCATGACATACATCACTTTGTTGTGTAATCAACACTACACACTTATTTATTGGAGATCATGACATACATCACTTTGTTGTGTCATCAACACTACACACTCATCTATTGGAGATCATGACATACATCACTTTGTTGTGTCATCAACAGTACACACTTTATTTATTGAAGATCATGACATACATCACTTTGTTGTGTCATCAACACTACACACTCATTTATTGGAGATCATGACATACATCACTTTGTTGTGTCATCAACAGTACACACTTATTTATTGGAGATCATGACATACATCACTTTGTGTCATCAACACTACACACTCATTTATTGGAGATCATGACATACATCACTTTGTTGTGTCATCAACACTACACACTCATCTATTGGAGATCATGACATACATCACTTTGTTGTGTCATCAACACTACACACTCATTTATTGGAGATCATGACATACATCACTTTGTTGTGTCATCAACACTACACACTCATTTATTGGAGATCATGACATACATCACTTTGTTGTGTCATCAACACTACACACTCATCTATTGAAGATCATGACATACATCACTTTGTTGTGTCATCAACACTACACTCTTATTTATTAGAGATCATGACATACATCACTTTGTTGTGACATCAACACTACACACTCATCTATTGGAGATCATGACATACATCACTTTGTTGTGTCATCAACACTACACACTCATCTATTGGAGATCATGACATACATCACTTTGTTGTGTCATCAACACTACACACTCATCTATTGGAGATCATGACATACATCACTTTGTTGTGTCATCAACACTACACACTCATCTATTGGAGATCATGACGTACATCTCTTTGTTGTGTCATCAACACTACACACTCATTTATTAGAGATCATGACATACATCACTTTGTTGTGTCATCAACACTACACACTCATTTATTAGAGATCATGACATACATCACTTTGTTGTGTCATCAACACTACACACTCATTTATTGGAGATCATGACATACATGACTTTGTTGTGTCATCAACACTACACACACATGACATCATTTATTGGAGATCACGACATACATCACTTTGATGTGTCATCAACACTACACACTCATCTATTGGAGATCATGACATACATCACTTTGTTGTGTCATCAACACTACACACTCATCTATTGGAGATCATGACATACATCACTTTGTGTCATCAACACTACACACTCATTTATTGGAGATCATGACATACATCACTTTGTTGTGTCATCAACACTACACACTCATTTATTGGAGATCATGACATACATCACTTTGTTGTGTCATCAACACTACACACTCATCTATTGGAGATCATGACATACATCACTTTGTTGTGTCATCAACACTACACACTCATTTATTGGAGATCATGACATACATCACTTTGTTGTGTCATCAACACTACACACTCATTTATTGGAGATCATGACATACATCACTTTGTTGTGTCAGCTATCACTATACCCGGTGAATACATTCTTTTGAAATCATGTTTTCTTGTGAATCAGTTTCCGTGCACCTCCCTGTTTCCAGCTTTTAATTAACTCAGAGGACAGAGAGGACATTAATTAATGTTATAATTTCTTGAGGACCAATAATATGAAATATTGAAAACAAGGAAAATATTTTTTTTATATTTCTAGTTTTCTCTGTAGTACAAAGAGGGGAGAGGTTCATTCATAAAACAAAATGAACGATAAAACATAGAGCTGCAAATTTGCATAAAATATCCATTAAATTACCCACAATATGCAGCTCAATCAAACAGGCAAAAAAAATAAAGGTATGCTATTAAAGTAAAACAAGTGTGCATGTTACAACTGATAGATAAAGCATGTTACAACTGATAGATATAATAAGTTCCATGTTACAACTGATTGATAAAACAAGGTGAATGTTACAACTGATTGATAAAATAAGGTGCATGTTACAACTGATTGATATAGCATGTTATACATGATGGATAAAACAAATGTGGATGTTACAACTGACAGATAAAACAATGTGCATGTTACACCTGACAGATAAAACATGTTACAACTGACAGATAAAACAATGTGGATGTTAAACCTGACAGATAAAACATGTTACACCTGACAGATAAAACAATGTGCATGTTAAACCTGACAGATAAAACATGTTACACCTGACAGATAAAACATGTTACACCTGACAGAGAAACATGTTACAACTGACAGATAAAACAAATGTGTTTGTTACAACTGAAATTAATTTCATGACAGTTAAATTTGAATATAAAATTACAGCAAACGTGAAATAATTAAAGATTGCAACTGAAAAAAACATGACATAGCTGCTCTACCTATTGTTGATTCTTGCTTCAGAAAATTGCATGCAATTCCCACTCTTTCTTTCAAGGCCAAGTCTTGATGAAGGAATCCAGTACATGTTGGCTCTGATAGTTTGAGTGAAGTGACCTGGTCAGCTACTTTCTCTGGCACAGACAAAAGGCATGATTATACATAACCATCCACCCAGAAAGACAGCAGATGGATGGAAACATAAATATCCTTGTACATATTTAGTTTTATAGAGAATGAAGCCCAATTTGTTGTAACAGCATCTTGGCCACACAAACTCAGATTTAAAGAGTTTACACACAATGACAGTATCCATCAAAACAGGTTTTCAAGTTAAAATATGCAGATGTTAAGAAACGCAGGAGAAAAGAACTGAATACCCTAAACAAATTCAAAATGAAAATCAAATACGTGAGTGAAATACCCCAGTAACCAAAAGCTTAGCCGGAGTTGTAGGTATAGAGTAAGATATTTGACAGTGTTGATGTGGTCATGCAATAGCATGCCTTACATGTACGAAAATCTATATTGCATGAATATGTTTTATGATCTATTCAAAACAACAATTGTGTCATGAAGTAAAGCCTCCATTGAGTCTACAAAACAGACATTAAGCTCAGAAATACTTATGTTATTTGATAATATGTATAAAAATATGTACATATTTCTAAAGAAGCCCAGAAAAATTCATAATGTCAGACCTAGAGCTGAGGCAATCTAGACATGCCCAGTCATTCAAGACTAGAGTTTGAGGCTTTTTTAAATTTGTTCTCTGGAGTCTGAAAAAAAGACAATGAGGCTGCTTCCTTGCTGCCATTGAACATACACCTAATCTGCGTGTGTTACACATACACTTGGCTCCATCTAAAAGGATCTATTCTTAGCTAAAAACAGTAAGGGATTGCCCCTTCGTTTACATGTAATATCTTTATCAGACATTGCACAGCAATAAATCTGTTTTAATTGTGATGTAAAGTTAAAAAACACTTGAAGGTCACACGTAGTAATGATGAAATCCCATAGGTCATAGACTGATTGATGTGAACCGAGGAAGATGTGTAAGTCGTGTTTTGTCCGATCACTGTGACATTCACTTTGTGATTGGTCATACAGTTGTATGCCTGCATGTGAGTTCAAGATCACTTGGGGATAATGTTTTTCACACAAGATACTTAAATTACATGGCTCCTGTTTTCAGTGTTCAAGGAGATATTTCTTCGTGAAGCCAAGTAGATGATGATTTATGTTCTGGTCTCTTATAACCAGATATTCATACACATAAACAGGATGCTGTGCACAATGGGCTACCACATGACACATACATGCTAGTAGACAAGTCATGTGCTGCTGTTTGAGGTGAAATGGGATCATGAAATGTGATTCAATCTCAAAATACTTAGTTGTAAAAGCTTAATTGTAAGAGTGGATTGACCGAGTCACAGTCATCCTGGCTCCCTGTTTGGGAGTTGATGAGAGTTACTCTATTCCTGTCACTCCTCATTGTGATCGCATTGTATTAGGTGACACTTGTGAACATCGTATTGCAATCAGCGTAATTGTCCCTGCTCTGTCAGGTGGCCGTCATGGTCACCTCTCTGCCCTGGCTGGCTGTGTAATACACTTAGAGACAGGAATACGACCAAGTTTCAGTCACTGACTAGAATATTACTCCAGTAATCAGCTGAATGATTTAACTAAACCATGTATAATTAGGACTGTCCTAATGATGGATGAATTTTGTTCTCCTGTCCGACAGTTATAGTCACTGTAGCTGTTGCTTATCAAATTAGCTGTGTTGTTGCTGTGATAACAGAGTTGTTAAATTGATGAAAAATTGATTGAATTTTGTATAATATTTAAAGAATCATTTCTCCTGTGCAGGGAGAAAAATATACACGCACCAAATATATATATATATAATCAATATGACAATATAATCTGTGTATAATCAATATGTACAGTTGGCATATTCTCTTTATTACTGATTTTAATATAGTATCATAAAAATTCCAACCTCATCTATTGAAAACCGCACACAATCATTATTTTCTTGCTCAGATTCATTCTTGAAAGTTGACACCATCAGTGCTATTCAAAATAGCTCAACATATCAGTATATAATTTTGAAAGATAGAATTGTACTTGATGTCCAGCTTCTGAACTCTGGAATTGCGCTCTTGGTTCCTGAGCCAGCTAGAGACACATTTAGTTTTAGTGCTAGAACCTCTACATTTTGGAAGTACTGTATGTTCCATGGGAGCCTTTGCTGCAATAGTCTCATCACTGCCCATGGGGCTATATGAATCTGTTTCAACCTGCAGGATTAAGAGCTTGACTTGAAATAATCTTTTTCACTGTCCCTGATCTGTATTATTTACTCTTGTGCTCAGCCCTTTCTGTGATGTGAAAGGCCTACATGAAGCAAGTTTAGATGGTCCCAAGCTTCAGGAGACTAGAGCGTAAGCTTGGACTGCAGGTGGCTTGAGAAAGGGGTTGCAGCCAGTGAGGTGGTGCTGGTGAAACATTGATCAGAGAACCAAGTGTCAGTGTGAGATGACATGCGTTAATATTTCAAGTATAGTCCTCCCTGACCTGTGTTTATGACCTGTGGAAGGTGTGGATGTGTGGGTGGGTGCGGCAGCAGCAGCAGCAGCAGGGTGGCGACTCTGCTCAGTCCACCACAATTTAATTACTGTTTTAATGTGTCCAGCTATGGGAGCCAATATTGACAGACTGTGGCTAATTACTTTGTGGCTGGTCGCAAAGGTCAACTGTCCCCCATCCACACTTACATAATGTTGCTGACCTTTGGGGACACTTGGTCCAATATTGAAAACTCTTTTGACATTTCCTGAAAGTACAGTGTTTATTGCTGAAGCTGGAGACAGCAGTTTACAGTCAGAGCAGGACCAGAATGTTATGGAGCTACCGCTAGAAACCTCCATCATAGATGGTCAATTTGTGTCAGGAAGGAGGAATGACTTTTTGTGAGGGTTTTATGGTGTTGGACAGAGTCAATAATTTGTCTTAATTTGAAATAAATTTCATCATAGTTGTTTTTGATTATTGTTGGTTGTGAATGTTTGGTATCATTGATGTTTTTAGGTGTGGTTTATGGGGGAACCAGAGGTAAAGTTTACATCCATGACTGACTTAGATGTTGGGTAGTCTTGTGGAGACTTGACATGAAGCTCCATTTGAAACAGAAAAGTTTTTCAAAGACTGGTCATTTCTGATTCATTTGGTAGAACTTCTTGAATTGAATGTTGTTTATTTGATGAATAACACCATTTAATCAATCCGACAAATTCATAATTGAATAGCATGTGACACAAAAAATTCAGATGGAAATGTTTTCGGATCAACTAATGTGCATAGTGGACCAGTGTTTATGGAAAATGCTTTGTAATGCCTATCAAGAAATATCAGTGTGAAGGATGCAAAGCAAATCATGTTATTAAGTACTGAGCTTACGAATTAATAAAATGTGCGATCACGTTCTCATTTGGTGCTGCTGTCTTCTGTCTGACATCACACTTGGCTGAAGCACATTTACAGTGCTTGACTCCAAGCATTTCAGTCCATACATAGAGTGTCATGAAAATCCAGTGACAGAGATGGCCTGCCTGTAAGTGCTGTGTGTGCTGGTCATTATCGGCCATGGCCGCCAGGGTTGTCTACACCATTCCCAGTTGATTGACCACTGGCGATCTGGCTGTCCCTGCTCCACCACATGGTGAGACTGGGTGAAAGGCCTTGCACCTCACATGGGTTACTGGCCAGGGCCCAGACTAATGAATCCAATTGTGTGCAGTGACAAGGGATGAGAGCTGAATACTGCTCAAGAGGCGACATCCCCCCAGACTTGCCTGTGATGTTTCTACTTTAACGTCATGTTATGTCATAGCTGAATGTTCAGCATGAAAGGGCTGAGTGGTAGATTTACCCATAGGTTCAGTTTAGAACCTGTTCAAGCAGTTTGTTGTGGTTCTGTGTAACACAAGTTACAGGTGTAATGAAGACTACAATGAATCCTTGAGCTGGCCAACTGAATTAGTAGAACGTAATTTACGAGTTTTCATGCTTGAGGATAGACTTCTTATGGAAGAAAAGATTTTCACAAAGAGAAGGTGTTATAGTTTGAAAATGGTAATGAAAGGGAAAAAAATCAAGTATGAAATGAAAAGAAGGAAAGCAATGGCATTCTGACCTTTCCAGGAACAGTGTTAATTAGTGTGCTCTGAAGTAGTCAAAGTATAATATTTTGCAGTTGCTCTGAGGCTTCAGAGAACAGGATCAACATGAGGCTCACACTGTAGCAAGCGGTTAAACATCTGGTTCCTGTACATGGGGCTCAGCATCTTGTCCTCTGAGCATCATTTACACAGGATCATTTACAGGCTCAGCATCTTGTCCCCCTACGTGAGGATTGGCATCTTGTTCCCCTACTTGTGGCTCGGCATCTAGTCCCCCTACATAAAGCTCGGCATCTAGTCCCCCTACATAAAGCTCGGCATCTAGTCCCCCTACTTGTGGCTCGGCATCTAGTCCTCCTACATAAAGCTTGGCATCTAGTCCTCCTACATAAAGCTTGGCATCTAGTCCTCCTACATAAAGCTCGGCATCTAGTCCCCCTACTTGTGGCTCGGCATCTAGTCCTCCTACATGGGGCTCTGCATCTAATCCCCCTACATGGGGCTCTGCATCTAGTCCCCCTACATGAGGCTCAGCATCTAGTCCCCCTACATGAGGCTCTGCATCTAGTCCCCCTACATGGGGCTCAAGGCTAGTCCCCTACATGAGGCTCTGCATCTAGTCCCCTACATGAGGCTCTGCATCTAGTCCCCCTACATAAAGCTCGGCATCTAGTCCCCCTACATAAAGCTCTGCATCTAGTCCCCCTACATGGGGCTCGGCATCTAGTCTCCCTACATGGGGCTCTGCATCTAGTCCCCCTACATAAAGCTCTGCATCTAGTCCCCCTACATGGGGCTCTGCATCTAGTCCCCCTACATAAAGCTCGGCATCTAGTCCCCCTACATGGGGCTCTGCATCTAGTTCCCCTACATGGGGCTCGGCATCTAGTCCCCCTACATGAGGCTCGGCATCTAGTCCCCCTACATGAGGCTCTGCATCTAGTCCCCCTACATGGGGCTCGGCATCTAGTCCCCCTACATAAAGCTCGGCATCTAGTCCCCCTACTTGTGGCTCTGCATCTAATCCCCCTACATGAGGCTCAGCATCTAGTCCCCTACATGAGGCTCTGCATCTAGTCCCCTACATGGGGCTTTGCATCTAGTCCCCTACATGAGGCTCTGCATCTAGTCCCCTACATGAGGCTTTGCATCTAGTCCCCCTACATAAAGCTCGCATCTAGTCCCCCTACATAAAGCTCTGCATCTAGTCCCCCTACATGGGGCTCGGCATCTAGTCTCCCTACATGGGGCTCTGCATCTAGTCCCCTACATGGGGCTACATCTCTGCATCTAGTCCCCTACATGGGGCTCTGGTCCCCCTACATGGGGCTCTGCATCTAGTCCCCTACATGGGGCTCTGCATCTAGTCCCCTACATGGGGCTCGGCATCTAGTCCCCTACATGGGGCTCTGCATCTAGTCCCCTACATGGGGCTCTGCATCTAGTCCCCCTACATGAGGCTCCCCTACATGAGGCTCTGCATCTAGTCCCCCTACATGGGGCTCTGCATCTAGTCCCCCTACATAAAGCTCGGCATCTAGTCCCCCTACTTGTGGCTCGGCATCTAGTCCTCCTACATAAAGCTTGGCATCTAGTCCTCCTACATAAAGCTTGGCATCTAGTCCTCCTACATGGGACTCTGCATCTAGTCCCCCTACATGGGGCTCAGCATCTAGTCCCCCTACATGAGGCTCAGCATCTAGTCCCCCTACATGAGGCTCTGCATCTAGTCCCCCTACATGAGGCTCAGCATCTAGTCCCCCTACATGAGGCTCAGCATCTAGTCCCCCTACATGAGGGCTCAGCATCTAGTCCCCTACATAAAGCTCTGCATCTAGTCCCCTACATGGGGGTCCCTACATGGGGCATCTAGTCTCCTACATGGGGCTCTGCATCTAGTCCCCTACATAAAGCTCTGCATCTAGTCCCCCACATGGGGCTCTGCATCTAGTCCCCCAGTCCCCTACATAAAGCTCGGCATCTAGTCCCCCTACATGGGGCTCTGCATCTAGTTCCCCTACATGGGGCTCGGCATCTAGTCCCCCTACATGAGGCTCGCATCTAGTCCCCCTACATGAGGCTCTGCATCTAGTCCCCCTACATGGGGCTCGGCATCTAGTCCCCCTACATAAAGCTCGGCATCTAGTCCCCCTACTTGTGGCTCTGCATCTAATCCCCCTACATGAGGCTCAGCATCTAGTCCCCCTACATGAGGCTCTGCATCTAGTCCCCCTACATGGGGCTCGGCATCTAGTCCCCCTACATGAGGCTCTGCATCTAGTCCCCCTACATGAGGCTTTGCATCTAGTCCCCCTACATAAAGCTCGGAATCTAGTCCCCCTACATAAAGCTCTGCATCTAGTCCCCCTACATGGGGCTCGGCATCTAGTCTCCCTACATGGGGCTCTGCATCTAGTCCCCCTACATGGGGCTCGGCATCTAGTCTCCCTACATGGGGCTCTGCATCTAGTCCCCCTACATGGGGCTCTGCATCTAGTCCCCCTACATGGGGCTCTGCATCTAGTCCCCCTACATACAGCATCTAGTCCCCCTACATGGGGCTCTGCATCTAGTCCCCCTACATGGGGCTCTGCATCTAGTCCCCCTACATGAGGCTCGGCATCTAGTCCCCCTACATGAGGCTCTGCATCTAGTCCCCCTACATGGGGCTCGGCATCTAGTCCCCCTACATAAGGCTCTGCATCTAGTCCCCCTACTTGTGGCTCGGCATCTAGTCCTCCTACATAAAGCTTGGCATCTAGTCCTCCTACATAAAGCTTGGCATCTAGTCCTCCTACATGGGACTCTGCATCTAGTCCCCCTACATGAGGCTCAGCATCTAGTCCCCCTACATGAGGCTCAGCATCTAGTCCCCCTACATGAGGATCAGCATCTAGTCCCCCTACATGAGGCTCAGCATCTAGTCCCCCTACATGAGGATCAGCATCTAGTCCCCCTACATGAGGCTCAGCATCTAGTCCCCCTACATGAGGCTCTGCATCTAGTCTCCCTACATGGGGCTCAGCATCTAGTCCCCCTACATGAGGCTCAGCATCTAGTCCCCGTACATAAAGCTTGGCATCTAGTCCCCCTACATAAAGCTCGGCATCTAGTCCCCCTACATGAGGCTCGGCATCTAGTCCCTCTACATGAGGCTCAGTATCTAGTCCTCTGACTTGAGGCTCGGCATCTAGTCCCCCTATTGCTATTGCACTGTATCTGTTTTGTTTCTAACTCAGGCCTTTGTAGTGCTGTAGTGGATATTAACTTGAAGTAATCAATGTAATCTAATCTCGGTCAAAACATTAAACCTAGCTGTCAGAGCCCAGCTTTGGCATTTTGTTCATGTTATCTGTAGCAGGAATCATGTCATTTAGTTAATAGCACATTATAGCATTGGAGAAGCTAGCTTGAATGTTCTTGATGTGTGTATGTTGATTATGGACTGTTCTTGATGTGTGTATGTTGATTATGGACTTTTCTTGATGGACTGTTCTTGATGTGTGTACGTTGTTGATTATGGACTGTTCTTGATGTGTGTATGTGTTATGGATGTTCTTGATTATGGACTGTTCTTGATGTGTGTATGTTGATTATGGACTTTTCTTGATGGACTGTTCTTGATGTGTGTATGTTGATTATGGACTGTTCTTGATGTGTGTATGTTGATTATGGACTGTTCTTGATGTGTGTATGTTGATTATGGACTGATCTTGATGTGTGTATGTTGATTATGGACTGTTCTTGATGTGTGTATGCTGATTATGGACTGTTCTTGATGTGTGTATGTTGATTATGGACTGATCTTGATGTGTGTATGTTGATTATGGACTGTTCTTGATGTGTGTATGCTAATTATGGACTGTTCTTGATGTGTGTATGTTGATTATGGAATGGTTTTGTGAAAATGTTTGTTTGGGTATTGTGTATACAATGGGTATGGAATCATCACTTGATGCTCCCATGACACCCGAGTCGTGTGTATGGGTTCAGTGGGTATCGAATCGTGTCAGATATTGGAATAAAGCATGTTATTGATGTCAGTTTGCCTTGACATTCTTCCTGCATGTGCAGCTGCGTGACAGGTGGTAGCCTTATCTTGCCGCAGAGTCTGTTGAGGACCTGGATTTTAACAGGTTCCCAGCAACATCATGCTGATCGTGAGAGCTGAGTGAATGAACTGGATGGTGAGGCTCAGGGTAGTGATTGATCATGTCTTGTATCATTGCGTTTTTTATCAACCACCAGTTTACCTGGTCCACAGTTCAATGTTTGCAGGTCGACATCATTTTGCTGAAATACTGTGTGACCTTACACAACTAGTTAACAAACAAATACTCCAAACCTACTGTCATTATCTCAATAGCCATGTTTCAATGCCAGAATTGCTGATGTCCTCTAGCTAAGGGCCTTACTGTGACTCACCAGGTCCCCACCACCATCTTCACCTCAATGTGCACCGTTGGTGTCCTGCTTCGCTCATCTGGGTATTCTGAGTCCACTTCATCAAGTTATGACCCATGAATTTCTGTCCTGATGCTGTAACTCATTATGTTTCCCTTGTGTTTCAGAGGAGCATTCTCAGAGGTTGTGTTAGGAGAGGACAAATTTAACAGGGGGAAGTACATGGCTGTGAAATGTATCGACAGGAAAGGTTTACTTGGCAAGGAAGAAGCCCTGGAGAATGAGATCTCAGTATTGAGGAGGTAAGTAGTATCTACATCTAGCTGGACTTATGGCTGACAACATGTCTCCATGGACATGCACTACTCTTGTTACTCACTGATAATGCTAATAAGTCTGAGTTTGTCAGCGCTCTGTGCCAGTGTTATGTATCAACTGCGTCTGTTACAACTCTATACCTTGAATGTGAAATTTTAGTGTCTATCAATTCATTTGTCAAGGATTACTTATTTCATGCATAAATTGAGGCATTCTGCTTGTTCTTGGGTTTATGAAATATTGACATGTTGAGATAATCATATTGATTGAAAATACATACACCACAGTACTAGGATCTGTAGTCCCAGATCTAGTCTGCATGAGGTGGACGTTGACAAAAGATGAGCTTGGTCCTTTCAAGTGATCTACAGGTTTTCACACAGTCATGATCAGTTATTGATTTCAGACTTCTTCAGAGTATATGTTTGTATGAAGTGTATATACTTGTGCACAGTTGAAACCACCCATTCACCTGCAGTGAAAGGTGAAAGGACTTGCATGTTTGAAATGTTCACATGCCAATGTCACTGTAGTGATTGGAATAGGACAAAGTATGTCTTTGAGCTGCTGCTTCTGATCAATGACTGCCCAAATTCACCGTCATCTCCAACACGACCCATTTAACACAGTGTTGCAGTCCCCAGTTTAACCTGACTGAAAGTCTGACACCTCGGCTTCTTGTTGAAGACACTCCAGGAGGGCTCAGAGGATCATACATACACCACAGTGCATGATAGCCAACTCTTCTCAGTACCTCAGCACACACTAAGTTCAATGCAAACACTAGCCTCAGAGCCTACACCAAGGAAGACCTCAGTTTTCATCTCAGATCAGCTTTGAGGACCAGTATTAGGATGTAGAAAGGGACTGTTTGTGTCAACCTTCCTTACTGTTCCCGGCTGATGATGGCTGATGTATATATGTAGGCGTATATACTGTAGAAGCTTGCTTTGTGATGCCCATATGAGATAGCTGCTTATGTGAAATGCAGGCTGTGTGGTTGTTTTGGTTCTGTTAGTCTGATACCACTTCATGGCCACGACCATGGCTACCTTGTTGTAGGAGAATCTGACACCACCACTCTCATCTAGTCTCTCTTCCTTAGCCAGGTGAACCCTAAATAATGGTAATATGTTGGTATCTCAGCAAACTACTAATTGTCACATGCAGATGAAGGCCAAATTGTATTAACCATTTCTTTTTCAACATTACCTACTTTCAAAGTAAAATGTGGATATTCATCACAAGGTATGATTTTATATGTTGACATGGTTAAACTCTGTAAATATTCCCTGGTGGGAAATTAAGCTCTTTTCTTGCTTATGTTCTTCTGAAGGTGACACAGGGATGTTTCAGCTCAGTGCATTTTGGATGTATGCTAAGCTGAGATGGAGCTTGCAGAAGATAAGATGATGGACCATTGATGGCACGTTTTAGAAACGATTCAGCAGTATGTGTCGACTGTATAATTTTGTACTTCAAAACTGAGTGGTGTGTACACTTGGGCCTAAGGAAATACTAACAATCATCGCACTGACTGATTTTGATTTATGTCAGTTTTTGTTATGTGTCAGAAAACGAACAAATTTCACCATTTTTCATCATACATGGATCAAAGTAAGTCTGTCAGCATTGAAGTAATAGTAAAATGGACGGCCCTAACTGACAAGTTGCTATTGTCAGTACATATGAACTGCCTCAGGTGTCAGCCATGTTGCTAGTATAGGTACATGTGAACTGCCTCAGCTGTCAGCCATGTTGCTAGTGTCAGTACATATGAACTGCCTCAGCTGTCAGCCATGTTGCTAGTACAGATACATGTGAACTGCCTCAACTGTCAGCCATGTTGCTGTTGTCAGTACATATGAACTGCCTCAACTGTCAGCCATGTTGCTATTGTCAGTACATATGAACTGCCTCAACTGTCAGCCATGTTGCTATTGTCAGTACATATGAACTGCCTCAACTGTCAGCCATGTTGCTATTGTCAGTACATATGAACTGCCTCAGCTGTCAGCCATGTTGCTAGTACAGGTACATGTGAACTGTCTCAGCTGTCAGCCATGTTGCTGTTGTCAGTACATATGAACTGCCTCAACTGTCAGCCATGTTGCTATTGTCAGTACATATGAACTGCCTCAACTGTCAGCCATGTTGCTATTGTCAGTACATATGAACTGCCTCAGCTGTCAGCCATGTTGCTAGTACAGGTACATGTGAACTGCCTCAGCTGTCAGCCATGTTGCTATTGTCAGTACATATGAACTGCCTCAACTGTCAGCCATGTTGCTATTGTCAGTACATGTGAACTGCCTCAGCTATCAGCCATGTTGATGAACTGCCTCAGGTGTCGGCCATGTTGCTAGTGTCAGTACATATGAACTGCCTCAGCTGTCGGCCATGTTGCTAGTACAGGTACATGTGAACTGTCTCAGCTGTCAGCCATGTTGCTATTGTCAGTACATATGAACTGCCTCAACTGTCAGCCATGTTGCTATTGTCAGTACATGTGAACTGCCTCAGCTATCAGCCATGTTGATGAACTGCCTTAGGTGTCGGCCATGTTGCTAGTGTCAGTACATATGAACTGCCTGAGCTGTCGGCCATGTTGCTAGTGTCAGTACATATGAACTGCCTGAGCTGTCGGCCATGTTGCTAGTGCTGGTACATGTGAACTGCCTGAGCTGTCGGCCATGTTGCTAGTGCTGGTACATGTGAACTGCCTGAGCTGTCGGCCATGTTGCTAGTGCTGGTACATGTGAACTGCCTGAGCTGTCAGCCATGTTGCTAGTGCTGGTACATGTGAACTGCCTCAGGTGTCAGCTATGTTGCAAGTGTCAGTACATATGAACTGCCTCAGGTGTCGGCCATGTTGCTCTTGTCAGTACATGTGAACTGCCTGAGCTGTCGGCCATGTTGATGAACTGCCTCAGGTGTCGGCCATGTTGCTAGTGTCAGTACATATGAACTGCCTCAGGTGTTGGCCATGTTGCTCGTGTGTCAGTACATATGAACTGCCTGAGCTGTCGGCCATGTTGATGAACTGCCTCAGGTGTCAGCTATGTTGCAAGTGCCTCAGTACATATGAACTGCCTCAGGTGTTGGCCATATGTTGCTCGTGGTCAGTACATATGAACTGCCTGAGCTGTCGGGCCGTGTTGCTAGTGCTGGCACATGTGAACTGCCTGAGCTGTCAGCCATGTTGCAAGTGCTGGTACATATGAACTGCCTCAGGTGTTGGCCATGTTGCTCGTGTCAGTACATATGAACTGCCTGAGCTGTCGGCCATGTTGCTAGTGCTGGTACATGTGAACTGCCTGAGCTGTCGGCCATGTTGCTAGTGCTGGTACATGTGAACTGCCTGAGCTGTCGGCCATGTTGCTAGTGCTGGTACACGTGAACTGTTGTCAGCCAGGTGGTACCAGGAACCGGGGCCGTGCTGCAGACAAACACCAGGATTATCTCCACCACAGCACTTCGCTTGTCAGGAAGCACACAAATGTCAGGCAATTTCTTAGGGTCGCAAGGATTCCAAGCCATTATCCTGCTTTACCCTGAAGATGTTACATTGATAAAATAATCAGCTGTCTTTACTTAAATAAGCAGGACGATGATTTACACTAGTTTTTGGACAGACTATGTTCCAGATTTGGAGACACCCATTTCCGCATGGTTTCATCTCATTTTGTAACCTCTGTTCCTCCAAACATTCCTTCCTGCTGTGTGATGAATACAAGTTGATCAGATCCCGCAATAGAAGGCTTGCAGAAACCAAATAATACCACGTGTTCCTAGTCACTACTCCAAAGCTATGACATATATAAAGTGGCATTGATTCTTCCACAATGTAAAGGTCACAAATGAATGATTCACTCTTTTATTTCAAAGTCATGTTATGTGCCAGTAACTTCAAATTCTTCATGAGAAATAAAATGCGCTGACTTCCACAACTTGCCAGTACATTTTCAGAAATGTATTCAGTTGAAGTCCTAAGAGGATTCCTGCACTAACAGAGCAAACATATGACTGTTTATGAAATACCTTTGATGCAGATCATCCTCTGACTATGACATACATGAGTTCATCAAATGTGCCGAGATTACAGAGAGCTGAAATAGAAAGACTGATGGATTATCCATATTACTTTAATGAGAATGAAGTCCCGCGGTTACAGTGGATGAAGAATGTTAAGAGCATCCTTGACTTCATAGAAACATGAGTACATCAAGTCATACATTTATCATGACAAGCCATACCAATGAGTTTGTGAAAAAAACTGGCTTTAGTGTTATGTGTATGCAGTCCAGATTATCAGTCAAGTGCTGACTTTCTTCAGAATTTCTAATGCTCATCTTGGGTTGAATTTCCGTGTTCTAATGCACATTTGAAATGTAATGGCATGTTTGAAATATGGTGTGGCTTCAGAAGGATACACTTCCAAATCATACTGTTTGAACAAGAATGCCTTGTGTAGTTCATTATGTGTATCAGGTCATATTAATTTATTTTTGAACACATATCACTTGACAAGAAGCAACTTAATGCATTGTATCATCAGCAAAATATACCTGATGATTCAGAAATTGAAAAGGATATCAGGGCTCCAGATAATTTTTCAACATCAGGAGTACGTACTCCTTATTTTTTCAATATATGAGTACTGGAAAACAATAAGAGTACATTTAGAGTACTGAATGGAATTTAATGGTGTATCATTAAACTTGTGCTTCGTTTCATATATGCATGACAGCATTGCTACTCTGGTGTAAACGGTCAATAAACAATTAAACAATACTTTTTCAGATAAATATGTCTGTAAATGATTCTAAGACGGTACACAATTGCTGTGGTGCGTATCTGCTATGTTTTCTAAATTATTTCCTACCGTATTGTGTATATTTTTTATTCGATACGGCCCTTATCTGTAGCCCTGGGATATTATCAGTCGCTATGATTTTAAGGGGAAAACATTCTAAATTACATCTGCTTGTGATTGTAGCCATTTGAGTAAGTCAAAAGATTTGATGATAGGTATTCATTTGTTGGCATGTCTCTAAAGGGTTATGAAACATCTTCATCAGGGCACTCTGTCATTCTTATAAAACATGCTTTCTTATCATATGATCAGCATGGATTTGGGGGTTCTGCCCTTGTCAAAACTAGCTATCAGGGTTCTTCACAAATGTGTGTTATAATGTTTATCAGTATTAAAGTAATAATAATAATAATTATAATAATAATGACTTTTATATTGCGCTGTATCCACGCCATGAAGATATGCTCAAAGTGGATTATTATTACCCCGGATAACCCAAGCTGCCTGTTAGGCACTAGAAGGTTAAAAGTCTCATGACTTATTTCACCAGGTACCCATTTTCTGCTGGGTGAACAGAGGCAACTTTGAACAAACTAACTTGCCTAAGGTGAGTCCACATGTATGACATGTGCTTCATTGTGGGTAGGGGTGACTTTTGAGGGGGAAACAACTGTTACGATAGCGATAGTCTATTGCAATATACTATATTTTTTCCAGCCTTGAATGGTCTCATTTGAAGTCATTTCCCAAATAAAGGTATAGTTTATATGAAATAAAAGTAAGTATAAGTAGTTTCAGCCTTTTTTAATAGCTGACAATAAACTTAAAACCCAGATCAAGTAAACAGTTAAAATATAAACTCATTGAAGCTGCAAGTCTGCACCCAAACATCCTGTATTTTGCGCAGTGAGTTTATCAACGGAAGTCAATTACTAAACAATCGATAGTCACACACACTATCGATGCATCAATAGGTTTTCATTTCTACCATCGATTAATTGCTATCGGAGACTCAAGAATTGCAATCCATCGATAGTTTGATGCATCGTTACAACCCTAATTGCGGGACAAGACTGAAGTCTTAGAAACTCTCAGGAGTCAAGCTGTCAAACACGGTCACCTATCCAAGGACTCCGCTCCCAACGTTGCTTAACTTCAACTGATTCGTGGCCTGAGTTCTGTGCACAGGACCACATGCCATCACAGTAGTCTGAATATTGAAACAGAATGTAAGTCAGTTTACAAGTTTTGGAAACTGTGTATATAAATATTCAATAAAACATCAACTAGGATACTCATATGTACAGTTTCCACATTTAGGAGATAAACATCATGTGTTGGCAAATTTCTGGGTGTTATTGACCATTTGAAGCACAGGAATTCATTTGGAACCGATGGCGTTAGCCGGAGGTTTCAAATGAAATATTCCCGTGCTTCAAATACTCAATAACACCCGGAAATTGGCCGACACATGATGTTTATCGACATTGTAAACACAAAAATAAACCAAAAGGCCCACATGGGTTTTACTGTCTGCACTCATTGACATCGAGTACGGGTACAGCAGTGTAGTGTCATCAGCTGGCCATTTCAGCTGGATTGAGTACTATCCAAGATTCGAAACCTCACTGTCAGAGTCAATCACCTAATCACCATTACACAAAGTCAGCAATCTAACCCACTTAGCCATAGCGACTTCCACAAAATTGGAAGTCTGATGAATCTTACTTCCTTGATGAGGCACTTTGTGGATTTATATTACCGTATTTCCTGAAAATGCAGGCATGGTAACCACTGTCACAATTCACATACACACACCCAAACTCACCAACCTTCCTTCAAGTGATGGCATGTAGACCAGTCACAATTCACCGACACACACCCAAACTAACCAACCTTCCTTCAAGTGATGGCATGTAGACCAACCTTTCCTTCAAGTGATGGTATGTAGACCAGTCACAATTCACCAAACCTTCGACACACACCCAAACTCACCAGCCTTCCTTCAAGTGATGGTATGTAGACCAGTCACAATTCATCGACACACACCCAAACTCACCAACTTTCCTTCAAGTGATGGTATGTAGACCAGTCACAATTCACCGACACACACCCAAACTCACCAACTTTCCTTCAAGTGATGGTATGTAGACCAGTCACAATTCACCGACACACACCCAAACTCACCAGCCTTCCTTCAAGTGATGGTATGTAGACCAGTCACAATTCACCGACACACACCCAAACTCACCAACCTTCCTTCAAGTGATGGTATGTAGACCAGTCATGTAGACCCAGTCACAATTCCTCACCAGTCACAATTCACCGACACACACCCAAACTCACCAACCTTCCTTCAAGTGATGGTATGTAGACCAGTCACAATTCACCGACACACACCCAAACTCACCAGCCTTCCTTCAAGTGATGGTATGTAGACCAGTCACAATTCACCGACACACACCCAAACTCACCAGCCTTCCTTCAAGTGATGGTATGTAGACCAATGTCACTACACCTCAGATTCTCACTGAAAGAAGAATGTCTGCTTGTTTTTCACCTATTGGCAGCATTAAAGGTCATGCTTAGAAAAGAAAGGTCTATTGACATTAAGAATTAGGACAAAGACATTTCAGATTTCACATTCAAACTGCATGAGCATCAAACTTCAGAAGTCATCACTTCAGAACCTGATTAAAATTGATAAAGACGCGAAAGGAGAGAGGCTTCTGTTTGCTTGATGTGTATAATTTTCCCAATCCTTTCTGGTGAGCCCAAGGCAGGTCTCCTCTGACTTGGCTTCCAGGGATCAATGGCATTTCGTCTTTAATCATGCAGTGATTCCATGTGATCAAACATGGGTAAGACAGTGCTCACCAAGTCAGTAACCACATCACAGCTGTCCAGTAGAGTGGGTGCAACTCAAATTGAATCATTCACCGTGCAACCAGGACTTTATTGTATGATGAAAGAAACAGAAAATCTTGCAGAGATTCTACATTGATTTGGATGAAAACTTAAAATTTTAAAAATATCTTCGATCAGCATATGATGCTTGTAAGTTTTAGAAAAGGAAAAAACTACAGAGAGATTTTTACAAAGTGATGTTCTTCATGCATGACTAGGAGGATGAAGTCTGAACTGGTGTTTAGGAAACTATTATGATAGTGGCAGACCTCAACTCAATGCAACGAGACTGTTGTGTCGAATTTCCAATCTAAGAAAGTTTTCTTCAATCTTGCTTCAGTAGAGATATTCTTTTGACTAATATATTGTTTTGACCTCTGGTGCCTTCCACCTTTGGTTCCATTGTTTAAAGTGACACCAGAGACTGCTGAAAGGACATGTGATGGATATGTATCGCCCTTGTGTGGAATCATTACAACTGTGCTGGCCAGGAGTGCTGTGCTGACTCAACAACAACCTCTGTTCCACCAAATTGCTGTGTATGTTCCCTCTGGCCAAAGCTTCCAGCCAGGCAATCCACTGTTGTCTTTTGTACAAGTTTTCATTGATTTTTCATTAATTCTAAGCTTTCATTCTTGCAAATTGGCTAAGGCCCTGAGCCTCTTTTGCCACCTTGGTATTGAAACTTGTTCAGATTGTAAGATAGTGAGGAGAGCTGGTGTAATTAGACCTTGCTGGATGAGCTGCTCTATCAGGAGCTCCTAGGTCTTGCCAATACTATAAGCTCTCTCTTTGTCCTGTGCAGGATCTGGACAGAGTTGGGGTAGTTTCAGCAGGGCTGGGCCTGCCTTCATATTGTGTATATGCTTAAGTTTGGCTGGCTAATTTTATTATGTAGATGTTGGCGATCAGATGACTGCATCTAACCTGAGATGAAATACTTATAATCAATCAATGCTGAAGGGGTCGTTGTCGGCACGGGTACTACAGATGTGTACCCCAGGTACGTTTGTGTATACGTACCCTAGCCAAACTCAAAATACAGAAACGTACCCTTGGAGGATTCCATTCTGCATTGTGCCGTTTTCTTGATCGGAACTGTCATACTGGTATATTAGATGGTATATTAGATGCATACACAGTAACGGATATTTCATGGTGCACAACGTACACCACTCGCAATCAGCTGAAAGGGAACAACTATATATGGTTTCGGTATTGGGTTTCGGATTATGGACTTGTCCGTCGTTTAGGGTACCGGGTACATTTCTGTAGACTGACTTTGTTTAGTGTACATTTCTGTATACAGAAACGTACCTGGGGTACATATCTGTAGTACCTGTGCCGACAACAACCCCTTCAGCTCAATCAATGGTGATCATTTGTCTTACAATATTTTGTATTCATTTGAAAAAAGGATCATTAATAATGAATGTATTAGTGGCCATTGAATATGGTTTGACACTAGGAATGATAATTATAAATCAGTATAATGGTTTGAAACAACTAGGTTAATCTGATGAGTTCCCTTGTAATGTGAGCATGGGTTCTAGGGACAGTCACTTGTAATGTACTTGTGTAAAGATGCCATGATGTATATTAAAACAGTCCCTATTAATGGTGGGTTTTACCAAACTCCATCAAGTGTAGCCTGTCCTTATATAACCTTTGAACATATAATGACACCTTTACTCTTACACACCTTCCTCCATTAAGAATGATGAGTTGTATTTATGTGAATATTCCTCCAGTCCATGAGAGTTCGATGTAACGTTTCACTGTTCTGTCTCACTCACTCACTCACTCACTCCGCTCCACTTGCTACACTCCACTCACTCACTCACTCACTCACTTGATTTGTCTTGAGAGCAGCTTACTGTACTAAGGACAGGAGTACTTAGGGATCTGTATTGTTTCTCCATTGTACACTCAAGAAATTTAAGTTTCTACTTGAACCGCAACAACTAACTAATTTTGCTATATGTTTCTTCTGATGAGAAACAGACCAACTGTAAGCAACATATATTATACAACCAGACTCCTACAAAACTGTTTTGCTAATTTGTCTGTAAGACATGTTTCAAACCAAACCACACATTAATTGTTCATACGAGAGACTGCTGGCAACGGGAGTGGGGCGAGTGTTAAGGAAATGGATTATCAGTACTTACAGCACAACATTTGTGGCTTTATGGTCGTACGATGGGCAAGCCACGTCATATCACACCCACTCGCCTCAGTTTTCTCTGTGGATCACAGACTAAATTATTTCATTGTATAAACACCCCGTCCCAGTCAGCCCAGTGCCGGCTGAAGGTAGCTGCAGTGCACAGGGTTTGGGATTCTTCCATCGATTACAAGAATTTTTCTGAGATGTTGACGGGATGAAAAGTACTGTTCTGAATGCCATTCCTTATATTACTCTCAGTTGAGATGTTATTGAATTATTTCAAGCCTGTAAGCGAATGGCCACTGGCAGGAGAAGTTGGTATTTTGACTGATATGGAGCTTCAGACACCTTGTACATAATGACTCACCCACAGCGTGCCTTAGTCTGCTGGGAAGAACTGTCTCAGGAATTCTTCATGGCTCAATCATGTCACTCCTATTGACAGTGCTTGATAGAATCATGCATTTTTATTTGCCTGTTATGAAGAGAGAACTATAAATGTGTAAACTGTATAATTACTTTGAATATCCCATCTCTACTGCGCTATAGCCTTATTTCCTGCAATACATCTTACATCATAGTTACAGAATTCCTGGAGTTTCAACAGATGTCCACATCGCTGTCAGCTATCGAAAAGAGTTGTTACGTAAACCCTTCCCTGTGTAAAAGTCTTTGCACAAAATGGGAACTGGTTCTTCTTTTTTGCAGTTTATAACTCCGACATTTTTCGGTGTACATTTGCACACATTTTTCAGATTGACTCACTACTACTCTTTGCATTTTGACTACAAAGGTATCAGTATGGCAGTACAAACTAGAGTGGCAGTACAGATTAAGAGGTAATATAACACAAGATCAGTGATTATAGCAATATAAACAATCATGGTAGTATTCACCTCTCGGCAACAGTAACCCAGCTTGGAGAGCGTGTCCAGGGTACAATCATCGCATACAATGCTACACTTCTTGTGGCTTGTGATGCAATGTGAGATAAGAGGCAAGAGTTAACTCCCAATATATAAGTAACAAAATATGCAAGAAAATGCTACAATACTCTCTAAGGCAGATGATGTTGGAATAAGCTCCTTGTTGCACTTTCAAGATCATTCTGTGTAAATCTAGTACAAGTCTAACTATAGTACACCACACCAATGCTCCTTACTGAATCTTCAGGTAAAATGGATTACAGTTGAAACACCATTGTTCAATGTACGTGGGGCGTTTAAAAAAGTAGTCAGCCTCACCTGGAAAATTATACAAATGCATTTGTTTTCATGTTTTATTTTTCTACATATCTGTCAACCTCAAGCAAACTGGTTTTGCTATGTTCCAGCCTCATGATCACCATTTTGTTTGACTTTTTATCTTAGTACCCTCCAAAAACACAAAATCTGCAATAAATACATCACAAACTTCAGGAAACGAAATATGCAAGAACCATTTTGTGTTTGAGATAGGCAGAAGTCCCCTATGATCAAACTTAGATATTATAGTGCATAAATAACCAATTTGAAACTACAACCGCTTGTTAAAGTGACTCCCCCCTTCATGTTTACTGAAAGAGCTTGTTTTGGAGACACTACGCACCCCCCTTTCATAAGGACATAACCTATTCTAATGTTTTCACTTACTCATACACGATGCCAAGGGTTCAAAATGATTACTGAATGGTCACTCAAGTGTCAGCTCTCAATATATTGTATACAGTGCCAGCTTGAATATCTGGACACAATGTTTTTGAAAGATTAAACCATTGTCACAACTCACCGACAATACTATTGCAATAGTTTTTTTCTTCTTGAATTGTCGCATTTGAAGTCATTTCCCAAATGAAAGTATAGGTTATATGAAATAAAACCAAGTTGAAGTAGTTTCAGTCTATTTTAATAACTGACAAGAAACTTAAAACCCGGATCAAGTAAACAGTTAAAACATAAACTCAATAAAGCTGCAAGTCTGCACCCAAACATTCTGTACTTTGCGCTGCGCATTTATCAATGGAAGTCAATTACTATACTATTGATAGTCACACATACTATCGATGCATCGATAGCTTTTCGTTTCTACCATTGATTAATTGCTATCGGAGACTCAAGAATTGCAATCCATCGATAGTTTGATGCATCGTTACAGCCCTAGTATGTGTAAGGAGCAAAGATAGAACTGAACCACCAACTTGTCACTGTCACGACAGTGGGGGAACTGCATCCTTGGCGTGTCGATAAAGGTTCTGCACTATTTACAGCTCAATATACTGAATGACTCGTCTTATGTCAATCTATGATCCTGGGAAGGCATTGCTGCTACATTATCATGGCCATCGTCAAAGGAAGATGAAAACGTCAGGGAAGGTGTCTTCCATGTCCTCCACCAAAGCATGTCCGATGTAGAAACACTTACGGTAGTAATGCTTGCTGATATCCTTGTGAAGCAGCCCTGTCCTATGAACCACCAAGGCAGAAAGGATACAACAGGGTCACATTGTACACAAGCGCTCTGCTGACATGACAAACATTGCCATAAACAAATCACATCAACTTTGTCCTTGACCTGAATTGTCTTCTACCAGATTTAATTCTAAGATAATCCTGTAACCTATAAGGGGACATCAACCAGTTGGCAGCTCTTGATGATAAACGACTGGTTAGGAACGAAGTTGTTGGCTGGACCTAGTTTTGCAGCTGTAAATTGGTCCATTCAGCTTTCACTACAGAAGGTAACAATTCATCCACTAGCCCCCTCAGATATCAGATACTGAGGTTTTTTATCTTCTGGTGTTCTTAGTGCTGAAGTAGAACATGGGTGATACCTGAAGTTCTTCAAGACAGTGTCTTTCTGCCCAAGTTACAGATGGAATCTACCATGGACTGATCTCAAGATGGGGGACTGGTCAGTCAACTAAGGTTACAGATATAAAAATTCAGAGTGGAAACATCAAATATGGTGCATTTTCCACTGGTTATGAAGTTTGTCAACTTTTGAAGATGTGGGTCTAATATTTATGATGTAGGGCCACTGTTCATCTGACCTAAAATGCACTCTTTAAACTTGTTTGCAGATAGCTCAATCAATACTAAAGATATTTAAGCAAGAAACTTGATTTCAAAAAAGTACCTCTGGAAGCATTGTCAGATAACTTATTCATTTAATACATTAACATTTTCCTTGTTCAGTTGTGTTTTGAATGTTTAATGTATAACTAACTTACAGCCATTGGGCTTGTTTGCATCGAATGTCGCATCGAATGTTGTTCTACTCGAGTGTTTAGGAGGAACGAAGCTGTATTGATAAAAGCTACAGAAAATCAGCTTGTAAAAATTCTTTTTGAAATGTACGATAACTTAGAATAGTGATAACCTGTCATCATCTCCTTTCCTTGAGATTGACAAGCAATGAGACGTTGGCATGAATGATGACAATGGAACACATTGATGAAAACACTAGGTGAAATAAGCATTGTGTACAGTGGCCCTAATGAGGCAGCATTATGGTGGAGTAGTAGTGAAATTTGTCCTTATACTATACAAGATTAGCCATACTTTCCTGGAAGCTAAAGTAGGTTGTTCCCGCAGACAGCGCTGAGTGTTTTGGTGATGTGGCTCAGAAGCAGGGCAGTAACGTGTGCCCCGCCAATCAATACATCACCATGCTGAGTAAACACGGGACCTGCTGCCGCTGCCGCCACTGTTGTACTCCCATAGACTGCTGGCAACATCAGCTGAAACATTGTGTAATCTGGAAACATCACAAGATGTATGTTCCACACAAGAATGCTTAACTGTACCCATGGGCCTTGTACATTCAGACCGAGGAAGGAAGACATCAGAATCTTCAGGCTTAATCCTTCATTGCTCATGTTGTTTAAGTGGATTCTGGACTTTGATGTACGAAATACCTGCATTGGCATCAGACAGGATTATATGTATTTTGAAACACTACATCAATTTGCCGTTTTGAAAAGATGTATTTGAAATGTCCTTTTACTGAGCCATATCTCATTGCTGAAACTGCCAGTAGCCACATCTCAAGTTCACAATGTCTGCTAATCATATGAAACACATTGGCTTATCAGTTCCATTGGACCAGTCTATATTATGTTATACTTGTTAGTCCTAGCTTTGATATTTATGTAGTATTGCTAAACATACAGCATATTCTGACTACTCATATCATCTCTTGTGTTGATATCCAGTAGATTGAAAGAAATGTGTTAATTATGATGTGGGGTTACTGAGATCTCTCTGAGAGGGTTAATTCCACTTGTCCCCAAGGGGAGGCTCAGCAAATGGACATCACTGTTTAATCCTGGCATCAGACATTGGCATTTCCTGACTGCTGGTCAGCTTGAGTCAGTGGCAGACGGTCAGGACTGGCTGCCATCCAGATCCTTGAGTCTCCAGTCTTCAATGAGTTGTCACATCAGGATCATGAAGACACGTATTTCCTAAAATTGTGTTATAGCTGAAGAACTGCCCCTTGAGTATAGCACTGAAACAAATTTGGTTTGAGGACTTGCTTTGAGTGACATGTTGAATCTATCACCATGGCAACCTTTTCATAGGTTTCTCTGAAGTGTTTTGTGAAATCAGGTTTTGTCAGGAACAATGACTTGTTTTATCTCCAGCCTCAGCTGCCATACCAAGAAAGTTTGTTTGAAGGAATTGTGTGTGTCATTTTGTGGGTCAGGATACGTCGCATAATTGCAAAACAAATTCATAACTGTTTTTAAGAGATGTCCATTGTTGTCAGAACTTAAACTGCTATAATGCTGTTGGAAATAATATTATGAAAGCATAACAAATAACTCCTTTAGCTTGAATAGGCTTGTCTTAATAAATCTGACAAGTTTATCAAATTTTATAGTCAAGTATTGGTGTAATCTTCTGGAACATTCATGAGATGAAAATTTATTCTAAGCAGTTAGCAATTGGTTAATGGGTGTTTTGTAAATCCAAACTCGGTATTTGGACACAACCTGTACTGAGACAAAACAATGAGTTAGGACACAATCCTTTGCCTGGCCACAACCATTTACTTGGAAATAAATACAGTGTATGGACACAAGCCATTACTTGACCATGAACCCTGTGCTTGGCTATAACCCATTACTCAGATATAAACCCTATATTTGGACATAACCTATTACTTGGACGCAACCCATTACTTGAACGTAAACCCTCTATTTGAACACAACCCATTACTTGAACGTAAACCCTCTATTTGAACACAACCCATTACTTGAATGTAAACCGTCTGTTTGAACACCGTCTGTTTGACTGGGACACAATCTATTACTGGGACACAACCTATTACTGGGACACAATCTATTACTGGGACACAACCTATTACTAGGACACAACCAGAATGAGTGAGTGAATCTTGCTAAGTACAGCATCAGGAATGTTGCAGTTGGTAGCTGTAGGACGGGCTGAGATTCTTGCTAGACTTTTTAACCTGCAGGTGCCCTCTGGCTTAATTAGAACAGTCTCCATTTCACTTGCAAAATGTCAGTATCAATGTAGATATATATTAGCCGGGATACTGCCAGCATGGTATGTATATGAACTGGGCTGAAGTAATGATGTGTACATATACATGGTTAATGTTGACATATCTCATGGAAGTTGGTAGTAATTAAGTTGATGACTGTTGTATATGACAGCCTGACACTACAACTGGAAGCAGGTCGGAGTGTAATGGACGCATGTTGATAGCATGTTGCCATCAGAGTTTGGGTAATAAAGTCATCCAAGGCCCTGCAGTGCCACAATCCACTTCTATTGCCCAGTACTACAAATCAATTTCATGCTGGAGGCCATGGAGCTTGAAATGAATCAGCTGACATGTTGATGTTGGAGAGAGACAACGCCAGTAGCCACTACACATACATCTCTGTGGACTGACACTTAGTCTTTCAATGTATATCATAATGGTAGTAAAAAATACATTCCTTTTAACTGGCAGAAGTGTCCTAGTGAAAAGGGAGATTGCTGAGGAAATGTTTAATTGCTTCATGGAAGGGAAAATAATGCGGTTCCGGGACTATGAGACAGACAAACATCTCAGTAACAGCCAATGTTATGACATCACTGGATCTCACAATCATGAGGGAAGCACATCACATGTCTCTCTCTCTCTTTCCCACCCGCTATCCCAGGATAAACAACCATCTGTCCCTGAATGCACAACCATCTGTCCCTGAGTGCACAACCATCTGTCCCAGGATAAACAACCATCTGTCCCTGAATGCACAACCACCCATCTGTCCCTGAATGCACAACCATCTGTCCCAGGATAAACAACCATCTGTCCCTGAATGCACAACCATCTGTCCCTGAATGCACAACCATCTGTCCCAGGATAAACAACCATCTGTCCCTGAATGCACAACCATCTGTCCCTGAATGCACAACCATCTGTCCCTGAATTCACAACCATCTGTCCCAGGATAAACAACCATCTGTCCTAGGATAAACAACCATCTGTCCCTGAATGCACAACCATCTGTCCCAGGATAAACAACCATCTGTCCCAGGATAAACAACCACCTGTCCCTGAATGCACAACTATCTGTCCCAGGATAAACAACCATCTGTCCCTGAATGCACAACCATCTGTCCCAGGATAAACAACCATATGTCCCTGAATGCACAACCATCTGTCCCAGGATAAACAACCATCTGTCCCTGAATGCACAACCATCTGTTCCAGTTTGGACAACCATCTTTACTGTCATTCATCTGTAAGATCAATCCTACTGGTCTTCTCAAGCATTTTTACCCCACGGTAGGGCAGGATGGTAATCACACAATCCTATTATCTTTTTGTACATCATATGTGCTAACAGTATTAAGAATTATCCTCTTAGGTTTGATAACTAGACTTCAGTAAAGGATCAGACAGGCCAATTAGGGCACTGATGTGGGATGAGCATGTGTTTTAACGCTGCTTGAGAAGGCTGTTGCCACACTGGACTTTCAAAGTAGACATTGTCCTACTGTATCTTCACTCTCCAGATTCTTTGGGGTCTCTGCCATGATAAATGGAGGTTTAGATGTTGATCTTCAATAAATGAAATATGTGTGCTACAGACTTTCAGATTTACTGACAGAAATGTAGCATGGACCACTGTGAATTGTCTGTACTTGAAATCCATATTTATAAGCATAAAAAACATCAGATAAATCTAACATGCATACTACAAGTAACTATGATTCAGTGTTTCAAACAGACATTTTGCATCCGATTGAAAACAGTGTGTTTGTGTCTGTTTTCAGCTTGTATACAGAGAGGATGCAATATTTTGTATCCAGTTAAACTAAAATTGGACCATATTCTTCCATATCCAGTGATACATACTCCTCTGCGGGCTAGAGAAAGCTCAGGAAAGAATGATATCAAGGTTTCAGAATTAATATTTCGCAGAGTTTCATGAAGCAGTAGTGACCTTTGCAGTTCTAAGAAAAGCCAGAAATATTGCTAGAGGATGTGAAAAGCATTTAGCAATGTTTCGGTGCATTTAATATTTTGTTTAAATGTCAAAAAAGTGACTTTACAGACGCTTCAATGGAACTTGTGTTTGACAGACGTGTGTGTAAGAGAGTGTCAGTGTTGTTGTCTGTCATACTGGAACCACCCATTTCCATACTCTACATATCAGGGAACCTCATCTACTGGACCATATACATACTACCTACAATGCTTCAATTATCCAGCTTCTGGAGTCAAATTAGTGAATTACTAACAGTGACGACCTTGGATAGGTATCACAAGATTGCGGTTTAATTTAATTCTGACATTATACATACCGGTTATAAGAAGTATTCATTGTATATCCTGACTGATATTTGTGATGTTTTTTTATTAATTATATGCAATAATGCATTCAATATTGTTCACTGAAAATGCGAGTGACCGTATAAATATTGACTAAGTTTTTGCTTCATCAACATTTAGATTCCTGCTATTGATGTCTTAAAGTGTACTTCAGCTGAAGGAAATGGTTATATACATCACAACTGCCATGCTTTGACACGTTGAAAGTAATAATGGTAGCTTGACTGTTATATACCAATATGATGTTTCCTTGATTGAAATAACAAAATCACATAAAATCTCAACGGTGACTATTCAAATTGTTCCTCAAGTGAAAATACCAACCATTTGCTCTAAAGTGCTTCACTAATGGTTATCATCATTTGAAATATGTACAGTAAATGGAGAGGAAAATGACACAAAGTTGGAATGGTTTCAGATAAAATGTATCCCAGCCTTTGCACAAATACTCCAGGAAGGTTTACTAATGGCTTCTTTCTAACTGAATCACCTGTAGATAAGGAAAAAATGTGTGTACAGCTGATTGCTATTTCCATCTTGGCTTACGAGATATACACATGTTAATTTTAATCTCTGCATACAAAACAATGCTGAGAAGAGCAGGAAATATATTTATATGTTGAATCATTGTGTCCAGTGAGGTGTAATTGTAACTATCTTCGTTTTTTATTAACCACTTTTCTTATCACCTGTTTATGCACTTGAATTCACTGAAGTTTAGATGTAAATTTAAACTTCTAAAAATACTTGAATAATCTTTTGCATTATATTGATTTTTTTTGCATCCATAGAATTTGGGTAAGGGTGATAACTGATATCACGAAGCACATGTGATACATGTGGTCTCACCTTAGGCAAGTGGATTTGTTCAAAATTGCCTCTATTCACCCTGCAGAAAATGGGTACCCATAGGGATGTCACGTGACTGTAACCTTCTAGCGCCTAACAAGCAGCTTGGGTTATTCAGGGTAATATATACTGTGTACTGTGATTATGCACAAGTGTGTAGAAACAGGTACTGTATAAATGACCATTATTATTGTTTTTATAACTGTTGAGATTTATATATCTGGAAATTTGTCGATCCAGACAAAATGTGAGAAAACACAAGTGTCCAGATTATAGGTGAGGTTCGTCTGTACACTGTTGTGGTCACAACTGAGTCATGGTTAGTGCTTGGTTATGCTATGTCAGTCTTTCAACGTATTTTAAACATTTTGTAGTAGTTGGCAACCATTTCTATACTTGATTACAAAGTACTTGGGAACTGGTAGACTAACATCTAGTCTCTGAAATGAACATATTTTACAGAAAAAGGTTTTTAGATTAAATAAATTGAAAAAACAAGGAGCCGAGAGACTTTCTTCATTTTCCTGAAACTGCTGTAATCTAGACTTGCTACACATTGTAGACTTGCACAGGCTACATTGGGAATATTTGTTTCAGGGTCTGTATGAAAGACTACGAACAGTGACAGTTTGATATTCAAGAAAAACATGCTGTGGGGCCGTTGTTTGTAGGGAGAATAAACCCTGATGATGATGGTTTCCTGAATGTGATCTGATTGCAGCAAGGTTTGACACATACATTTTGATGGAGTCACGTTTAGTATTTGTGAAGAGTTTTTACAAACAGGAAGAATAAACAGCCATCACATGTTTCATTTCTACCAGTACAGATGACTGCATCTTGATCACTGTTGTACACGATCATTTGCTCACAGATCCCTGGTCTGTCTCAGCAACTTGCCTCCCTTTCCAGAATGGTGGTATCCAGTTTAGGATATCATCATGTTGTACATCTCCAGAAATGACATCTATTGTTTGTATCTACAGAAATGACATGGAATGTTTGCATCTACAGAAATGACATGGAATGTTCGAATCTCCAGAAATGACATGGAATGTTCGAATCTCCAGAAATGACATGGAATGTTTGAATCTCCAGAAATGACATTGAATGTTCGAATCTACAGAAATGACATAGGATGTTCGAATCTCCAGAAATGACATAGAATGTTTGAATCTCCAGAAATGACATAGAATGTTTGAATCTCCAGATATGACATAGAATGTTCGAATTTCCAGAAATGACATGGAATGTTCGAATCTCCAGAAATGACATGGAATGTTCGAATCTCCAGAAATGACATAGGATGTTCGAATCTCCAGAAATGACATAGAATGTTTGAATCTCCAGAAATGACATAGAATGTTTGAATCTCCAGAAATGACATAGGATGTTCGAATCTCCAGATATGACATAGAATGTTCGAATTTCCAGAAATGACATGGAATGTTCGAATCTCCAGAAATGACATCAAAATAGAACCCGTTTTAAATCATGAAATATACTAAGCCTTGTCCTTCATTGTTCTTTGTGTTTTATCTCATAGCTATCTTCTCTATGTGAATGTAAAACAAGCATCCAGCCCCGGCTGATTAAACCATCACTCACAGAGATAATTTTATGCAGGTGCTATTTTAGCGTGGCCATATATGGAGTAATGCTGTCAATGTTTCCAGAGTGCATTGGTGTCACTCAGCAAGATTGAGATGAGATGGTATCAGTTGTCAGCAATTTCTGTTGCTGTTTATTCAGAATTGATTCAGATGACATCATAGTTCCTCTGTTTGCAGAACAAGTTCATTCCAGCTCGCTTAGATAGTAATTTTGTCTCCAATGGTTTTGTGTGATTGATAGTATTTCACTTTTGTCATTTATTCTCAGTTACGGAAAGCCCTAAGTGATCAGGGCACTCTTGATGCAGATTCTGTTATGTGATCATCTCCGTCAATTTTCTATTAAAATTCAGTATGAAGAGTCAATGTGCTTGTGATTGATGGATTTCCTCCATGAATAGATATCATGAGATTCTCCCTGTTTGAGATCAACATTGTATTTAATGCTGCATACTGAGCTATCAATTCCACTCATGTGGAAGGATAATGGATGGTATTTGTCTTTTACTGTCTTCACCTGCCAACAAATCCCAGCTTGTTTAAGTTGTGGAAATTTTGGAATATCATGCATAATTCTTATATCATACATTGATATTCATAGAGTCGCCATTTAGACATTTAACATTGGCCAAATCAGAATCTATTTTCAATTAATGATGTAATCATTTACGTTCACATGACACATAGAGATTCAGTATTTTTCCCTGATATTTTTTTTCAAAGCTGACTCTTAATCTTTAGAGATATTTCTCTGATAAATGAATAAAGGCATAGTTTCCATGGTTGTTTTATTTCCATTTATGTAGAGGTGATGAAAAATACAGAGAGCACAGTTTGCTATGATTAGTATTCAGATGACCCTCCTAATGTTAAGTTGTGCCATATCTGGCAACGCATGATAATATTGAAGTCTTCACATAGCATTGTATTGAGGATATCATTTCTTTTTGACAACATTGAGAAATATCAGAAAAGCAAAGCTCACATATCCAAATGACTTTCAAGAAATGAAAGCAAATTAGCCATTAGCAAAATGTTCTCAAATTGACAGAATGACTGAGGGTTCCGCGATAACTCACTGAATGTTTTAGGCGATCATAATCTCAGACATATAATTGTACAGATATTATCACTCTGTATGTGGTGACATTCACACATTTTGTGTGTCATCTCAAGTCATGTGCTGTCGGTCACCTGGGATTCAAGCAGTCTAAATGTCCATCGGATTAGCTTTTTCATTACAGCACATTAGCTGTAAATAACCTCGATGGTACTAGTCTGAACATTTACAAATTGGTTTCTGATGCAAGATGATATGATGACTGAGATTGATTTGGATCCCATTTTTCGATTCGTTTTGTACCTTGATATATAATCATTAGTCAACCCTGATAAGTAACATTTACAAATTTCTGATGCAAGATGATATGAACCACTTGATTTGGATCCCATTTTTACGGGTACCTTGAAGACGTACACTTAGTGAACCACTTGTTCGGAAAGACGACACTTAGTCATTGTTTTCACAAGCGTTTTCATTTGAGACATGTGTTTGTAAAATATCATTCACTAGGCAATTTATAAAATGCCCAAATATTACAGTCATTTTAACAAATTCACTTAAAATACCAGATTGGCTAATTTATGTTATGAAGTTCCAATGCGCATAAGGAATAATAATAGATAGCTATCCTAGGATTATGAGCCTAAAATATCAATAAAAACATTGACTTTCTTTCAGTCTTGACATTTTTAGTCACTGGGCAATGAATTAAACTTAAAAATGTTTGGACTTGTTTTCATAGAAAACTAGATGGACATATTTGGCAAACAGTTTGTAAAATAACTGAAATTAAGGGTCACAAGGACTTTTGATTCTAAACTGTATTTCACCTTTGTTGATCAATGTGAGGTTACACCCTTATACTATCAACTACCCTTATAGGTGGTGGTGCAGCAGAGATCGCAACCCAGTCAACAATTATGGGATATCATCTGGGTACCCAAGGGGGAAATATCAATAACAAAAACATCAACCAGTCCTGGGAATAGCTCTTGATTAGTGGCCCTTTAATAATTGTATCCACTGGAGACAGAAGTGTATACATATCATACAATCAATGGTGAGTTCCGATATTGACTTTGTCAGTGTTATTAACTTCATCTTGGTGACTAAAGGCAGCTCCTCAAACGTGGTACCACTGACGGGATTAATTAGAAAAGCTCCACACAGAAATCGAAACGACTTAGAAGACAGCTGACCTCAGGATATACCTGCTGTAACTACGCACCTGCTCATAAGAATAACAAATATGACTGTGTTGTGTTTGAGGAGGATGTCAGCGTGTATTATGTGATTAGATATGAGGTGGCCATCTCTGCTGCCCATCACCACTGTGAGTCATAGTCTCCCAACTCATTGAGCAAGTCCGAGTTTGTAACAAAATGTCTGATATGCTATCACTGCAGATCAACAAAAAGTTGATCCTGTTTTGCAGATCAATTATTATTGATGTTGGTGCAGAGATTTTGTTACTCAACATGCATTATTTTGTGTTGCCATAAATGAAAGTTGCCATAACTGCTTGTTTATGGGTTTCAGTCCGTGCTGGTAATGCATGTTCACAGAGTTATACAAGCAAGTATATTCCACGAGTTTATGAAATAACTGGGCGTATTGTTGTATTTCCTGAGTGAGGACAATACCTGCATGAAACACGTGTATTACGCATTGTTTCATTATACTTCTGAGCTCCTGCTGACTGGCCTGCCAGTGATTCCTGTCTCAGAAAGCCACGGTATCCTCCCATTACCCCTACATCCCATTACCCCTACAGCTTATAACAACAAAGTTCACGGTCCAATGCACTGCTAATCCCCTTCCTGTTACCTGTTACCTGGACAAGCCACAGTTGTTGAGTCAACAATCTACTTCTTTGATGTCACTTGACTTCTTACTTGGCAACAGATTCAAATGACGTCAACAACACGCACAATGTAGACGTGCATGTGAAATGAGTTTTATCATGAGTACACATGGAATATTTATGACTTCTATCTGTTTTGGAAATAAAACAATGTGCATGAGTTGTTTCTTAGATACAGTGACCATTTCTCTGTAGCAGATCCCGGTTTTGAATGTTAAGTAGTGATGATCATCCACTTGATTATTGTACTGACAAATGAAACTATATCTGTGAAGCCTGGCAGGGCGTGTGATTGAATGAGCTGCTGACGGGTTTATGGTGTGAGTGTTGATAGTGGAGACAGCCGAGTGAGTGAGGAGATAGATTACTGGAAGAGAGGTGACAGTTGGGTGTGTAAGGAGGCAGATATAGACATAACTGTCCAGTGAGGTGTGAGGACGGAAATATAGACATAACTGTCCAGTGAGGTGTAAGGAGGCAGATATAGACATAACTGTCCAGTGAGGTGTAAGGACGGAGATATAGACATAACTGTCCAGTGAGGTGTAAGGAGGCAGATATAGACATAACTGTCCAGTGAGGTGTAAGGAGGCAGATATAGACATAACTGTCCAGCGAGGTGTAAGGAGGCAGATATTGACATATTTACTGTTCAGTGAGGTGTGAGGACGGAAATATAGACGTAACTGTCCAGAGAAGTGTAAGGACGGAGATATAGACATAACTGTTCAGTGGGGTGTAAGGAGGCAGATATAGACATAACTGTCCAGTGAGGTGTAAGGACGGAGATATAGACATAACTGTCCAGTGGGGTGTAAGGAGGCAGATATAGACATAACCGTCCAATGAGGTGTAAGGAGGCAGATAAAGACATAACTGTTCAGTGAGGTGTGAGCACAGAGACATAGACATAACTGTCCAGTGAGGTGTAAGGATGGAGATGTAGAAATAACTGTCCAGTGAGGTGTAAGGACGGAGATATAGACATAACTGTCCAGTGAGGTGTGAGGAGGCAGATATAGACATAACTGTTCAGTGAGGTGTAAGGAGGCAGATATAGACATAACCGTCCAATGAGGTGTAAGGAGGCAGATAAAGACATAACTGTTCAGTGAGGTGTGAGCACAGAGACATAGACATAACTGTCCAGTGAGGTGTAAGGATGGAGATGTAGAAATAACTGTCCAGTGAGGTGTAAGGACGGAGATATAGACATAACTGTCCAGTGAGGTGTGAGGAGGCAGATATAGACATAACTGTTCAGTGAGGTGTAAGGAGGCAGATATAGACATAACCGTCCAATGAGGTGTAAGGAGGCAGATAAAGACATAACTGTTCAGTGAGGTGTGAGCACAGAGACATAGACATAACTGTCCAGTGAGGTGTAAGGATGGAGATGTAGACATAACTGTCCAGTGAGGTGTAAGGACGGAGATATAGACATAACTGTCCAGTGAGGTGTGAGGAGGCAGATATAGACATAACTGTTCAGTGAGGTGTAAGGAGGCAGATATAGACATAACTGTCCAGTGAGGTGTAAGGATGCAGATATAGACATAACTGTCCAGTGAGGTGTAAGGAGGCAGATATAGACATAACTGTCCAGTGAGGTGTAAGGACGGAGATATAGACATAACTGTCCAGTGAGGTGTAAAGAGGCAGATATAGACATAACTGTCCAGTGAGGTGTAAGGATGCGGATATAGACATAACTGTCCAGTGAGGTGTGAGGAGGCAGATATAGACATAACTGTCCAGTGAAGTGTAAGGACGGAGATATAGACATAACTGTCCAGTGAGGTGTAAGGAGGCAGATATAGACATAACTGTCCAGTGAGGTGTAAGGACGGAGATATAGACATAACTGTCCAGTGAGGTGTAAGGAGGCAGATATAGACATAACTGTCCATTGAGGTGTAAGGACGGAGATATAGACATAACTGTCCAGTGAGGTGTAAGGAGGCAGATATAGACATAACTGTCCAGTGAGGTGTGAGGAGGCAGATATAGACATAACTGTCCAGTGAAGTGTAAGGACGAAGATATAGACATAACTGTCCTGTGAGGACGGAGATATAGGCATAACTGTTCAGTGAGGTGTAAGGAGGCAGATATAGACATAACTGTCCTGTGAGGTGTGAGGAAGGAGATAAAGACATAACTGTCCAATGAGGTGTAAGGACGGAGACATAGACATAACTGTCCAATGAGGTTTAAGGACGGAGATATAGACATGACATAAACTGTCCAGTGAGGTGTAGGATGCAGATATAGACATAACTGTCCCAGTGAGGTGTAAGGAGGCAGATATAGACATAACCCGTCCAGTGGGGCAAGGGGCGAGAGACATAACTGTCCAGGTGAGGTGTGTAAGGAAGATGGACATGGCTGTCCAGTGGAGGTAAGGATGCGGATATGGACATGGCCTGACCCGGTGGGGTGTGAGGAGGCAGCAGATAGACAATAACTGTCCAGTGAAGTGTAGGGACGGAGGATTATAGACACATAACTGTCCACAGTGGGGTGTAAGGGAGGCAGATGTGGACATGGCACGTCCAGGTGAGGTTGTAAGATGCAGATATAGACACATAACTGGACCAGTGGCGGTGGGAGGAAGATGGCACATAACTGTCCATTGACAGGTGTAAGGGACGGGAGATATAGACATAACTGTCCAGTGACAGGATAAGGAGGCAGATATAGACATAACTGTCCAGTGAGGTGTGAGGAGGCATATAGAGCATAACTGTCCAGTGAAGTGTAAGGGTCGAAGATATAGACATAACTGTGGACGAGGACGGGGAGATATGCAGGCCATCCCTGTTCGACAGGTGGGTGTAGGAGGCAGACATAGAAGAACTGTCCTGTGAGGTGTGAAGGACAGCAGATAAAGACACAACTGTCCAATGAGGGTGTAAGGACGGAGACATAGACATGGACTCATCCAACAGCCAGGACAAAGGATGAGGCAGACGAGGATGGAGGACCACACTGACACATGAAGCGGACGAGCACAAGGATGGCATGGAAGAGACAGATCTGTAATGGACAGCAGGCAGGTGATGAAGAGGCAGATGACACAAGGAAGACAGACCCAGCAGACAGCACAGGAAGAGACAGACCAGAAGGACAGAGAGACAGGACCAAGGAAGAGGCAGGACCAACGGACGGACAGCAAGGAAGACCAGAAGGAGGCATGGAGACAGACCAGGACAGAAGGACAGCATGAAGATGGACAGAACAGTGAAGGACACAGACCCAGGCATGAAGAGACAGACCACATGGAAGGACATGACAGTGGAAGGATGACACAGACTGAAGACCAAGGACAGCAGGACACAGGACACAAGGAAGACAGGATAGAACTGGTACACAAAGGTGAGGCATGGAAGAGGCAGACCAGTGAAGGACAGATAGTGGATCCCAGTAGACAGGACAGCAAATGTAGACAGTGGATAGAAGGACAAGGACGCATGAAGAGGTGGACCCAGTGTAGGAAGGACAGTGAGGTATGAGGAGTGAGACAGATGGAAGGATGGAGAAGACAGCTGATGGAAGAGACAGAATGGAAGGACAGTTAAGGAAGGAAGATGCAGACTGAAAATGTAGAAGTGACAGTTAAGAGGTATGAAGAGGCAGATGTAGTAATGTAGAAGTGAAGTTGGTGAGGAAGAAGACAGATCAGTGAACGGTGCGACAGAAGGGTGAGGTATGAAGAAGACAGACAATGTAGAAATGAGTTGGTGGAGGTATGAAGAGGCAGATCAGTGGATGGAAGTGACAGTTGGGGAGGTAAGAAGAGACAGATCAGTAATGTAGAAGTGACAGTTGAGGTATGAAGAAGATCAGGAGTTGGAGAAGCGATAGTTGGGTGAGGTATGAAGAGGCAGATCAGTGATGTAGAAGTGACAGTTGGAGGTGAAGAGGCGAGAATGTAGTGAAGAAGGACAGATGGGCGAGGTATGAAGAGTAGATCAGTAATGTAGAAGTGACAGTTGGGTGAGGTATGAAGAGCAAGTGGTCAGTGAATGTAGAAGTGACAGTTGGGAGGTATGAAGAGGCAGATCAGTGATGTAGAAGTGACAGTTGGGTGAGGTATGAAGAGACAGATCAGTGATGTAGAAGTGACAGTTGGGTGAGAGTATGAAGAGATGCAGATCAGTAATGTAGAAGTGACAGTTGGGTGAGGTATGAAGATGCAGATCAGTAATGTAGAAGTGACAGTTGGGTGAGGTATGAAGAAGCAGATCAGTAATGTAGAAGTGACAGTTGGGTGAGGTATGAAGATGCAGATCAGTGATGTAGAAGTGACAGTTGGGTGAGGTATGAAGAGGCAGATCTTTGATGTAGAAGTGACAGTTGGGTGAGGTATGAAGAGACAGATCTTTGATGTAGAAGTGACAGTTGGGTGAGGTATGAAGATGCAGATCAGTAATGTAGAAGTGACAGTTGGTTGAGGTATGAAGAAGCAGATCAGTAATGTAGAAGTGACAGTTGGGTGAGGTATGAAGATGCAGATCAGTGATGTAGAAGTGACAGTTGGGTGAGGTATGAAGATGCAGATCAGTAATGTAGAAGTGACAGTTGGGTGAGGTATGAAGAGGCAGATCAGTGATGTAGAAGTGACAGTTGGGTGAGGTATGAAGAGACAGATCAGTAATGTAGAAGTGACAGTTGGGTGAAGTTTGAGGATGCAGATCAGTAATGTAGAAGTGACAGTTGGGTGAGGTATGAAGATGCAGATCAGTAATGTAGAAGTGACAGTTGGGTGAGGTATGAAGAGGCAGATCAGTGATGTAGAAGTGACAGTTGGGTGAGGTATGAAGATGCAGATCAGTGATGTAGAAGTGACAGTTGGGTGAGGTATGAAGAGACAGATCAGTAATGTAGAAGTGACAGTTGGGTGAGGTATGAAGAGACAGATTAGTAATGTAGAAGTGACAGTTGGGTGAGGTATGAAGATGCAGATCAGTGATGTAGAAGTGACAGTTGGGTGAGGTATGAAGAGACAGATCAGTGATGTAGAAGTGACAGTTGGGTGAGGTATGAAGAGAGCAGATCAGTAATGTAGAAGTGACAGTTGGGTGAGGTATGAAGATGCAGATCAGTAATGTAGAAGTGACAGTTGGGTGAGGTATGAAGAGGCAGATCAGTAATGTAGAAGTGACAGTTGGGTGAGGTATGAAGATGCAGATCAGTGATGTAGAAGTGACAGTTGGGTGAGGTATGAAGAGGCAGATCTTTGATGTAGAAGTGACAGTTGGGTGAGGTATGAAGAGACAGATCTTTGATGTAGAAGTGACAGTTGGGTGAGGTATGAAGATGCAGATCAGTGATGTAGAAGTGACAGTTGGTTGAGGTATGAAGAAGCAGATCAGTAATGTAGAAGTGACAGTTGGGTGAGGTATGAAGATGCAGATCAGTGATGTAGAAGTGACAGTTGGGTGAGGTATGAAGATGCAGATCAGTAATGTAGAAGTGACAGTTGGGTGAGGTATGAAGATGCAGATTAGTAATGTAGAAGTGACAATTGGGTGAGGTATGAAGAGACAGATCAGTGATGTAGAAGTGACAGTAGGGTGAGGTATGAAGAGGCAGATCAGTGATGTAGAAGTGACAGTTGGGTGAGGTATGAAGAGACAGATCTTTGATGTAGAAGTGACAGTTGGGTGAGGTATGAAGAGACAGATCAGTGATGTAGAAGTGACAGTTGGGTGAGGTATGAAGAGGCAGATCAGTAATGTAGAAGTAACAGTTGGGTGAGGTATGAAGATGCAGATCAGTAATGTAGAAGTGACAGTTGGGTGAGGTATGAAGATGCAGATCAGTAATGTAGAAGTGACAGTTGGATGAGGTATGAAGAGGCAGATCAGTGATGTAGAAGTGACAGTTGGGTGAGGTATGAAGAGGCAGATCAGTGATGTAGAAGTGACAGTTGGGTGAGGTATGAAGAGACAGATCTTTGATGTAGAAGTGACAGTTGGGTGAGGTATGAAGATGCAGATCAGTAATGTAGAAGTGACAGTTGGGTGAGGTATGAAGAGGCAGATCAGTAATGTAGAAGTGACAGTTGGGTGAGGTATGAAGAGACAGATCTGTGATGTAGAAGTGACAGTTGGGTGAGGTATGAAGATGCAGATCAGTGATGTAGAAGTGACAGTTGGATGAGGTATGAAGATGCAGATCAGTAATTTAGAAGTGACAGTTGGGTGAGGTATGAAGAGGCAGATCAGTGATATGGACATAATGGGTGAGTCGGTTGGAGCTTGCTGTGGACTACTCCACATCCTCCACAACTTGTCTTCATGGTAAGAACGGTTGATCAAACAAGACTATTGATTAGAATCACCACTTTAGCAATGTCATTTTCTCAAGCGAAAAGTTTCGAAATTTGGACTTAAAAAGCCTTGAGACATAAATATTTCTTTCAAATGTCAAGGTGACATTATGAAACATGTTTACTCATGCATAGGTGTGTCCTTGCAGATAGCTTGAAATACATCTTGTTACAAATTTCAAGGTGTTAATGTGTGCAGTAGTTTGCAGATGTCTATTAAATATGATGAGATAATGTTTGTGAAACTTAGAGTTGACTGATATTCCTAATTATAAGTGCAAATAGTTTGTAGAGGAATTACATGTTAACTAGGTACACCTTCCATGCTGATATTACAGACAGATACATGGACAAACATCAGTTTCTCGGGCAGCAAGCATGTCCGTCTGCAGGAAGTCTTGCTGAGGGCAGTGCCCACTCTCATTGTTACTTCTTTCTGTTTTGATGTTACAAACAACCAACCATTTTCACCTGTTTCAGTTAAGGAACATCTGTCCAACTATCACCAGTGTGTATACAGAGAATTTCCATTCCGGAAATCTTCTATCCATTGTCTGTCCATTAAGATTGTCTTGTAAACAAAACCCCGGGAACTGATGACACACCAGAGCATTCCCAGCATCTTGAGATTTATTCATGGCTGCAAGCATACAATCTTTTTGTGTTTTTTCGCAAAGAAAAACATAATTCAAATTATAAAGTCTGTAAGTTATTTTTATATGGTTAGATCAATAACAATGGGATTCAGGTTCGTTCATGCCAGTGACAAGAAGAAGAACAATAACAGCTATATAAATAACAGTTTGAATATCTTTATGGACCTTTTGTCCTCAGAACCCAAGAGACCGCCTCTGAGGTGTAGTGGTTATATAGTATCTGCCTGGAGAGTGGAAGGTCGCGGGTTTGATCCCCGGACGCGTCATACCAAAAGACTTTCAAATATGGTACTTGTTGGTCCCTGCCTGGCGTTCGCAGTTAATGGATACAACAAGGACTGGTCAGCTCGGAGTCAGTATAATAGGTCTGAGTTGGGTCTTCATGCTTAACTGCGGCATGGTTTCTTAGTGAGCTTGCACTATAAAACCAGCTTAAGTCTGGGCTAGTACAAGCAGCCACACATACACACGCATGCACGTCGTCATAAGAGCGAAATAATCGCATAATAATAAACCCTATTTCATGTCACCTCACCTCAGAACCCAAGAGAGGTAACATTTTAAAATGTCTGTGACCACCAGGGTTCTACTTCAAGGAGCAGTTGTATCTGTTGGGGGGAGCCAGTCTCAGGTTAACTTTGAAGGTGTTAAATATCTCCCTGTGATCAGCCTGACCCAAGCATCAGCCCCAGGACACACTACTCATATTTTATGTGTAAAACTGTCATGCTAGATATTTATGTGATGGATGTAGAAAAAATCAATAAAACTTGCAAGCAAGAGAAATTGAAGAGTGAAAGTGATGGTCGTCCTGCCACTTGTCTTGATGATCATGATGATGCTTTCTCTCCTTAGCTGTCAGAGCCAGGCTAGATCTATGGACACTGTGAAGGGCTTTGTAAGCAAATGTCACCCCACTGTCTTTATATATCAAATCTGGGAATTAGAGGTTAGTCCATTCCTCAGCGCTTCTTCACTACTTGCAATGACTGTAGTATTGATTGACGCTGTATAGTTGGGGATTTATGGCTTGTCAGTCTACACAGGATCATACAATGTCTATCAGATTTGTTACTGGCTGCCTATAGAAATGGAGGATTAATTGTTGGAGGCGATTTGTTTATGATATATGAGGAAAGCAGACAGTTGTAAGTGCTGGGACTGGTGATACAGGGTGCACAGAAGGAGGGTTATTGGCTGTGCTGGAGGAGATGGGATAGGAATGATAACAGTTGAAAACCTGCTTGTGAGTCAGTCAGAATTGCTGGAGCTGTTGTGACAGTAGATTGTACATCACTGTGTCTGGATCAGGCAAACTAGTATTGGGTAGCAGAAGTTACGATTCACATCGTCTCTGTACAACACCCAGGAGAATACAATGAAAAATGAATCCAACTCAGGTCTGGAATGGTTTGGCAGGTCAATATTGCTCTGAGCTCTAGCCTGAAATTTAGGTGTTGTTAGGGGACTTATATATATAAAAGATGATGAAGGGATCTGCATGGTTTACCATCATTGTACCAACTGTATCCAGCCATTTTACTGCAGTGTATCCAACCTCTTTATTTGAAACATATCCAGTCTCTGTTTTATTGAAGAGTGTCCGAGGAAGAAACTTGAGTATAAATGACTACAATCTGTCTTAGTCTGTTTGACAGTCCCTGAAATCTCTCATCTCACCGGGGCTCCTTTTCAATTTAAGAGGAATTATTTGTTTTTATCAAAATTATATAAATTCAGAAACTAAGCATTAGTGTAAATTTGACTAATTATACATGATTTGTAAGCCAGAGTCTCGGCACCTCAGCAACTGTTGGGTCAACTCTGTAAGGTTATGGCCACTTAGAGGTCACGTTAAGAAGCATGACATCTGGATTAATTTATGAAATTATGATTATTTCATAAAATATTATAGATTGTTATTAATGTAAATTCAAAGTCACTAACTCAACAGGTTGCTTTCAAGGGCAATAATTCCTTTAAAAAAACATGTGAATAGTTTCCTCCATGAAGTTTGTATGTTATCAACTTCTAATTTGTTATGGCCATAGTTTGCAAGAAGGAATGGCCTTGAAGATCAAGGACACTTTGTGGAAATTGGACTTCTGTGTTCATAATACCTTAAGTATTGATGATTGGAATTTGAAGAAATATCACATGCATGATCTTGATGCCTGGAAGAGCTCTATCACCATATTATTGAAGTACCTTGTACTGCGTGTGACATGCACTCCACTGAAAAACAGTTAGTGAAGCCCTGATTTTCTCATGCCATGACACTGAGTTAATCTGATGGGTATGTATCACAACACACAGACAATGCAAACACCATTCCAGCAGAATATTCATCATTTCGTAGTTGTAAATATGAAATATAAACAGTGAGGATATCATACAGCTTGCAGCTAGCACAGTGTGCGCAGTGACTGTGTGTCTATAGAATCAAGACAACCTGAACATTTTTTACAATTTCAAAAGTACTGAATAATCTGTTAAGTAGAATTCTTTATGTTCAATGGTTACTGATTAGTAGCGTTTGGTTTAAATAAATATTCAAACTATATTGGCTGCAGATTGATCACAGAGATTAGGGTTCAGTTCGCCAAATCCCAAAAGCAATGCAAACAAGACATCGCTGAAACATGTTAAATAATTTACTGTAATTATGCATAAAAAGTCCTGAAGTTTATACACATTTAAATGTGTAGGACAGCAACTTTATTGACCTACAAGTATCCTGTTGGTCATCATCGTTTCACTTGTTCATGTATTCATGAAGTTGTGGTGTGCATCTTTCACCAACCCATCTTTTACAGTTGAAAGTAATTGCTATGCTGTGTTTTCTGCTCGCATTAAAGAAGACATCAAGAGGTGCATTATGCAGCTCCAGTTGTTAACTAGGATACTGATATCTGGCCCTCGGGATTTGGTTTTCCTTTGATGACTACACTGTCATCAGTGATGTGTGGCTGGGTGCTCCCTCCGGACCACACTTCATGAGATGATCCCTCAGCTTCACCTACACAATAACACCAAGTCCACAGCCCTATCAACATTGATTATCTTGTCCAACATGTGGATGGTGTAATGTGGTGCGAGAATGGTGTAGTGTGGTGCGAGAATGGCGTGTAAGAATGGTGTAGTCAGACATGAGAAATTTCCACGAATCCACAGATTTCTGGGATTTTTGTTTCATTTTGAATGTTTTTGAGATTGATGTAATTCTGCAATAAAATGTGGTTCAAGGATGGTGTAATGTGGTGCAAGGATGGTGTAATGTGGTTCAAAGATGGTGTAATGTGGTAATGTGGTTCAAGGATGGTGTAATGTGGTGCAAGGATGGTGTAGTGTGGTTCAAGGATGGTGTAATGTGGTTCAAGAATGGTGTAGTGTGGTTCAAGGATGGTGTAGTGTAATGTGGTTCAAGGATGGTGTAGTGTGGTTCAAGGATGGTGTAGTGTGGTTCAAGGATGGTGTAATGTGGTTCAAGGATGGTGTAATGTGGTACAAGGATGGTGTAATGTGGGAATGTGGTTCAAGGATGGTGTAGTGTGGTTCAAGGATGATGGTGTAGTGTGGTTCAAGGATGGTGTAATGTGGTTCAAGGATGGTGTAGTGTGGTTCAAGGATGGTGTTGTGTGGTTCAAGGATGTGTAGTGTGGTTCAAGGATGGTGTAATGTGGTTCAAGTATGGTGTAGTATGGATCAAGGATTGTGTAATGTGGTTCAAGAATGGTGTAATGTGGTTCAAGGATGGTATAGTGTGATTCAAGGATGGTGTCATGTGGTGCAAGGATGGTGTAGTGTGGTTCAAAGATGGTGTAGTCTGGTTCAAGGATGATGTAGTCTGGTTCAAGGATGGTGTAGTCTGGTTCAAGGATGGTGTAGTGTGGTGCAAGGATGGTGTAGTATGGTGCAAGGATGGTGTAGTGTGGTTCAAGGATGGTGTAATGTATTGGTAGTCCCAGACAGGTGTTGTGTGAAAATGGTGTAGTCTTGTGCGTTTTGTAAAGTATTAGCTGTAAGGAATTACAGACATTCTTTCCGAGGGCATTAATGTCATAGATCACAAGTGGCTCCAGGAATGATAAACCACAATCATCGTAGTTTTGAGTAGGTTCTTACCATTCTTCCCCATAATCAAATTAGTTCAAATGTTTCTAGACCACATTACTAACTACCTTAAAACTTCCTAGCGGCTGTAAAATCAAACTAATAGTACAAGGCACAACGGTGCTTGACTTGGCTCCTGTCTATTTAAACTAGAGCGAGTGAGTGAGTTTAGTTTTACGCCACACTCAGCAATATTCCAGCTATATGGCCGCAGTATGTAAATAATCGAGTCTGGACCAGACAATCCAGTGATCAACAACATGAGTATCGATCTGCGCAATTGGGAACCAATGACATGTGTCAACCAAGTCAGCGAGCCTGACCACCCGATCCCGTTTATCACCTCTTACGACAAGCATGGGTTACTGAAGATCGATATTCTAACCTGGACCTTCAGGGGTCAGTTAAAACAAAAGATGTCAGCACTTTATGTCAATATGTAAGGTTTTATTTACAAAATTATAATATGCATGTTGTAAAGTTACTTTCATTTCAATTCAAGTCTTTTTCCATGCTCATGCATTTCACAGTTCAACAAATCTTATGCATGTTGCCAAAAGAACAAAGTAGCGGGGAAAGTAACATTTCCAAACTTCCCACAAGACCTAAGGACCAGTGAGTGGACAATAATTAGTGGTTGTGTCTGAACTTCACTGGTCCAAAATAACATTTGTAGATTTACGTAACTATCAATGCAAAATTCACTGGCCACCTGGACCACTGCAAACTTATCATTTAGTAGTCCTAATAAATTGTTACTAGCCAGGGACCTCAGGACCAGCGTAAATTTCGTACACTGAGTAGAATTCAAAAATAAACCTGTTTTCACTATCCAAAATTACTTTTAAATGTAGGCTTCAGTCCAAAATCTGCTAATTTTTTCCAATTGTTTCCATTTTTACAACCTACATAATCAGTTGTAGTTATTAAAACTACATGTGGACTTGTACCTTGTACAAATCACCTGCAGTAACTTTGCTTGCCTGGTTTTATGATTGTACACTTATACAAAATAATGTAAAATATAATAATTTGTTGCTTTTTATGCATTGTGTTTTCAAATGTGAGTAAACAGTTTTAGAAGTCAACATCTTCAAGTGTAAGAATGTCATTTGAAGTTGGTGACATGTTTTGACATAAATGTATCAGTGGATCAGCTGCCTATGTTGAAGTTTCGAACTTAAAAGAATGCCATACACCCAGAGCATCACTGGATGGTACTTGAATAGACCTGGGCCCACTTGCACAGAGCAGTCTTAGTTACAATCAATCTTAGGGCCTTACAATCAACTTTACAATCAACATACAATTGCCCTAATCCACTTGCACAAAGCCGATCTTAACGCGATTGTAAGACCGCATGGATTTAAGATCGCGATCTTAGCTAAGATCGCACTCTTCAACGGTGGAGGTGCGAATTTCTTAAACTACGACTCCTGTCTACAGTTGTCTGCAAGTGCGCATAGCATACTGCGCAAATAGAGAGTGATACTGGTCCCTGCACACAATACATACCTCCCTCAATCGCACTTTGCAGAATTTTCATGACAAACATTCCAAGAAATCTTGAAGGAAACGATTACGTGGACGATAGCATATATTTTTCTACATTTTAACTGTCTTGATTTATGAATTGAGAATGTGATATTTCAACCACGGAAATACCTACCCATGTTTTATGAAAATATTGAACTGAGAAAAATACATTCATAAATTTGGGTCTAGATTTAGTGACTTAATAATTATGAAAATTATAATAATATATCTAATATCGACAATATTTACTTATGATATAACACCTAAATGCATGATTTGCCACTGGTTGTCAATGAGACATTGTTTAATGCACAGCTGTTTTTTTCCTTTTGTTTTTGTGTGTGTAAAATCAAAATATACCCTAGAAGTATTGGTTTTCTCACAATATAACCAGAAAATGTAATATGGCTACAGAAGTGTTGTAAAGAATTCATGACAGGGAAATCTGAATATCAAATAATATATCGAGAGAGCAGTTGTTAAATACTCATTCACAGTATATTAATGATATGACCCTATTATGCTGATAAATATTTTTCTAAAAGTGAAATTAAAATTGAATCTTGATTTTGCACGCTTAACTTGATTACTTTAATGATTAACTAAGACAAAATCACTCCATCACCGAAAAGAAAATATCTTGAGCTCTGCGATTGGGCATGACAGACTCTACGGCAACGGCATAAGCCAGGGGAAACCACTCCCATCTTGCCCATAAACTAAAATTATCTGCTCTTGAGTTAATGAAAAGGTCACGGCCATTGTTAATCGCACGCTGACACCATTTGCTAGTATCCTTCCTTGATTATCAAAAGGTATGTTGTTTCACACTTATTCCAACATTGAATCGGTTGGGAATAGTACTTTGTGATATCGACTTCGATAGTTCTGTGGTTCACTACAGCAAATAACAATGTATCCGGCGTTAAATCGGTTGTGCATTCTCCGTGTTGTTGAAGTGTCGAGGCGAATCATACAGTACAGTTTTATGCAATATAAAAGCACGCTATCTCCAAACGTAAAGCTGATTATTTGCGTGAAACTTGAACACCATTTTGTCACAGACTACAATGATCTTAGCTCCTTACAATTGGTCTGGACCAATTGTAAGTTTCGATTGTAACTTACAACGATCTTAGCCTACAATCGCTTTGTGCAAGTCGATGGCGATTGTAGCCGAAGCCTAAGATCGCGATCTTAAGGATTTACAATAATTGTAGCGATAAGATCGTTCTGTGCAAGTGGGCCCTGGACTATGTACCAAGATGCAGTTGCTTACTTGGAATCAGCATCCTGAAATCTTTCATTTTTATTCTATATCAGCGTGTGGATGACACAAAGAAAGAATGAATGAAATGTATAATCAACCACTGAAAAGCCAAGTGATTTATTGAAAACTGAACTTTCCAAGAGCATTACAGCAAACAAATTTACAGCAAACGCTCTACTTGGCTTACCTATAGGTGACAGATACATATCCCCCTCCTTACCAGTGTGCTATAGTTTGAGGATGGGGATGATTCAAGATGTGATCTGCCCATTCTTTAGGTAGGCTGTATCTGTAGTCTCAGCTTTGATTTATCCATTGTGTATATCTCATGTAGAAGAGTTTTCTTTGTCAGGGATAAAATGAGTGCTGATTTAGTTGCTCCATCTAGATGTTATGTGTTCTTAAATCATTTTGTTGTGTATTTCAGACTGAACCACCCCAACATCGTACAGCTGGTGGATGTGTTTGATGACAAGACACATGTCTTCCTGGTGATGGAACTGTGAGTAGCTACTGGGTCACCAGTCATGGTGTGTTAGAATCACACGCATTGATCAGCTGCCACATGTTCAGGTCACAACATCCTCATATTCATTTCAACAGTGAGCCTGTCACAGAGCAGTAGAGTCAACCATGTCACAATAGAGTCCACCATGTCATATTCAGATCACAATTGAGTCAACCATGTCACATTTGGGTCACAGTAGAGTCCACCATGTCACATTTGGGTCAGTAGAATCAACCATGTCCCATTTGGGTCACAGTAGAGTGAACCATGTCACATTTGGGTCACAGTAGAGACAACAATGTAACGTTTGGGTCACAGTAGAGTCAATCATGTCACATTTGGGTCACATTAGAGTCAACCATGTCACATTTAGGTTGCAGTAGAGTGAACCATGTCACATTTGGGTCACAATTGAGTCAATAAAGTCACATTTGAGTCACAGAGTCAACCATGTCACATTTGGGTCACAATAGAGACAACAATGTCCCATTTGGGTCACGTTAGAGTCAACCATGTCACAGTAGAGTCAATCATGTCCCATTTGGGTCACAGTAGAGTCAACCATGTCCCATTTTGGTCATAGTAGAGTCAGCCATGTCACATTTGGTCACAATAGAGACAACAATGTCACATTTGGGTCACAGTAGAGTGAACCATGTCACATGTAGGTCACAGTAGAGTGAACCATGTCACATTTGGGTCACAATCGAGTCAACCATGTCACATTTAGGTCACAGTAGAGTGAACCATGTCACATTTGGGTCACAATATAGTCAACCATGTCTCATTTGGGTCACTGTAGACTCAACCATGTCATAGTAGAGTCAATCATGTCACAATTGGGGCACAGTTATGAGTCAACCATGTTACATTTGGGTCACAATAGAGTCAAACATGTCACATTTGGGTCACAGTAGAGTCAACCACAGTAGAGTTACTATCAACAACCACCATGCCATTTTGTACTGGTAGTGCTTTGTGGCATATGGCTATTGAGTGAGTGAGTGAGTTTAGTTTTATGCCACATTCCAGCAGTATTCCAGCTGTCAGTCTGTAAATATTTGAGTCTGGGCCAGACAATCCAGTGATCAACAGCATGAGCATTGATCTATAGCTATTGAAGAGATTCCTGATAGAAATGCGTTCAAATGTAGACAAATAATTCATCCTGAACACTGGGATATTTTGAGGAAGTGTCATGTTGTTGACAAATTACTGTGGCTCTCAGATTGACACAACAGTACTTACCAGGAGATATGCACAGGGTAGTTCCCAGAAGGTGGTTGTGAATGGCTGAACCTCAGCCTCTGATGAGGTATTTTCAGTTACTTGGCCTTTTCAGAGACATCACTAACAATTTGTAACAGAATCCCGCCCCCACCCTCTCGACTTTGGCTTCATTCTATCATAGAGTTTCATGATCCCTCATATTCCCAGCTTAGACCTTGGCTTGGAGACAGATAGATGCCAGTCCTCATCCCTTCAGCCTAGTTCCCTTTGTGCAACAATAAGAAGATGGAGAGACAAGTAGCTGATCAAGTACATCCTGAATAATTCTCCCTGATCTGTCTGCCCATGCTCCAAGGTCAGCGTCCCTCCATCTTCCTGCATTCTGCACTAGCAGACATATAAACACACCCCTGGAGGGCCCTTTATTCAAAATAGGCTCAAAGTGCGTCAAGCTGTAGTAACAGTGTCAGATTCAATTATTTCTAGGCAGCAGTGATATAGGTACAGTACTATGGTAAACAACATTCACTCAGTTGTATTAACACAGAACCTGGCTACAGACAACAAGCTGACAATGAGATATATCACGTGTGCTTGATACTGATTAAAGTGCAGGGGACCCACAGAGAGTTGAAATGAGTCCTGTGGGATCCATTTCATGGCTTGGTGATAAATGTGGAAAGAGGACTTATGTGAAATGATGCTGATTAAATCAGTGTTCTCCAATGATACAGGTCAAGCTGGGCTTGTCCTTGGCTGGTAATTACTGTTCTCTAGTGATGTTTGTGTGTGAGATTTGGTGCAACGGGTGTGCTGAAAGCCCTCTTGGTAGAAGCTGGTGTCAGACTGTCATTGTCTCTAACAGTACAAGCATTTTGTGGAGCGATGGGGTAGCCTTGTGGTTAAAGTGTTCGATCGTCACGCCGAAGACCCGAGTTTGATTCCCCTAATGGGTACAATATGTGAAGCCCATTTCTGGTGTTCCCCGCTGTGATATTGCTGGAATAATGCTAAAATGCAACGTAAAACTAAAACTCACTCACTCACTCATGAGCATTTTGTACATTAAGTTAACCTTTTATTAAACTAACAGATAACAGATGAAGAATAAAAGCTAAGAGTCTTTCGGAAATGAGAAAAATAATAATTGGTATATAGATTTCCTATTTGCCAGAAATACAGCCATGTTTTGGCAAGCATACTTCTAGTGTTACACTGTTATGTGTTTGTGAAGAATCAGATGCCAATTAAGTAGATTATCTCCCTTCGGAAGATCAGGTGTTTTGAAGATACCCAGCAAAGATCAATACAGTAATGAGCCAACATTGTTCTTCATTGACCACAGCATGGTAGATACACTGAGGACATCAGCTTGCGTGTCCTGTTTCTGAAACATCAAGTAAACATGTGGAGATTGTTTATGATGATATTGAATGTAAGGATTATGTTTATTGGAATTCAGAATAAAAAGACCAAGTGAACAGACACAGTAACATATTTCAAACAGGACCAAGCTAATAGACACAGTAACATATTTCAGACAGGACCAAGTTAACAGACACAGTAACATATTTCAAACAGGACCAAGCTAATAGACACAGTAACATATTTCAAACAGGACAGACACAGTAACATATTTCAAACAGGACCAAGCTAATAGACACAGTAACATATTTCAGACAGGACCAAGTTAACAGACACAGTAACATATTTCAAACAGGACCAAGTTAACCGACACAGTAACATATTTCAAACAGGACCAAGCTAACAGACACAGTAACATATTTCAAACAGGACCAAGTGAACAGACACAGTAACATATTTCAAACAGGACCAAGCTAATAGACACAGTAACATATTTCAGACAGGACCAAGTGAACAGACACAGTAACATATTTCAAACAGGACCAAGCTAATAGACACAGTAACATATTTCAGACAGGACCAAGCTAACCGACACAGTAACATATTTCAGACAGGACCAAGTTAACAGACACAGTAACATATTTCAAACAGGACCAAGCTAACAGACACAGTAACATATTTCAAACAGGACCAAGTGAACAGACACAGTAACATATTTCAAACAGGACCAAGTTAACAGACACAGTAACATATTTCAGACAGGACCAAGTTAACCGACACAGTAACATATTTCAAACAGGACCAAGTTAACAGACACAGTAACATATTTCAAACAGGACCAAGTTAACAGACACAGTAACATATTTCAGACAGGACCATTAGTTAACAGACACAGTAACATATTTCAGACAGGACCATTAGTTAACAGACACAGTAACATATTTCAGACAGGACCAAGTTAACCGACACAGTAACATATTTCAGACAGGACCATTAGTTAACAGACACAGTAACATATTTCAGACAGGACCATTAGTTAACAGACACAGTAACATATTTCAAACAGGACCAAGCTAACAGACACAGTAACATATTTCAGACAGGACCAAGTTAACAGACACAGTAACATATTTCAGACAGGACCATTAGTTAACAGACACAGTAACATATTTCAGACAGGACCATTAGTTAACAGACACAGTAACATATTTCAAACAGACTGTCCAGGGTTGTATTATAGCTAAGATCTGATAAATACAGGTAACACAGGTTCTGGAATGTTGTTTGTTGTTTTGGTAGAATGCTTGAACAACTTTGAAAGATGTGGGAGAGGTTGAACTGATGGCTTGGTGTTTTCAGTGTCACTGGTGGGGAGCTGTTTGACAGAATCGTGGAGAAAGGAAGCTATACAGAGAAGGATGCCAGTAACTTGATAAAGCAGGTGCTGGCTGCAGTTGACTACATGCACACAAAGGGGGTTGTACATAGAGACTTGAAGGTAGGTACAACATACAGTGTCTGCGCAGTAATGTCTGTATCTATCTGCGCAATGGATGGATACTGAAAGTAGGTGTTGCTGCCACACTGTTGAGTATGAAAATTAGAAACCAGCATTCTTGTGTATGAACGAAGACAAGAAATGAGCAAAATATGCTCTCTTCCGTTCCAAGAGCCATCATGATCAGATCTTGTAGCATCAACATGTGAATTTTTTTCATGCGTTTGATGAGATAAACATTTTATCGGGCAACATTGTATGAATGTTAAGTGGAAAGTAATACCGTATATAACCGTCTATAAGCCGAATTTTGAGGACCCCAAAAATATGTCTGTAGAAGGGGGTCGTCTTATCTATGAGATACAATTTCACGGAAATATTTTTTAGCTCGCCAGTGCCCTGCCAGGACGATGTTACAGGTTACCGGTACATCTGCCAGGATGTTTGCCACGATTACAGCATTTATGTTGTGAATGATGAATAAAATACATATTAACCTGTACGTTTTCATTATTTCAACTACAGTTTTTTCACTATAAATGTAAATTATATAATCAACACTAAGGTTATACGGACCCTCATGAACGTGGTAAGTTGTATGCATATGGAATGGGGTAAAATAAGCAAGCCATTTAAACTCACACATGTTTTGCTGATGATACTGTAAACTAGCAGTCCATGGAAAACAAGGCGGTAATAAGCAAACCAGTATGTTGACATGTTATCGTCTAACTACAATATGTATGATATTTAGCGAAACAAAATATATTATCCATTTTCTGTCAACTACACTTCATGTCGATGCGTGAGTAGACGCAATATGATTGTGAATTCTTTGAATAAAGTGGACCAAAGTTATAATTATTGGTAACCGCCAGTTGTCTGTGGTCTGTGCTTGCCGCGATTAGGACCCCATCACTGGGGGTCGGCTTATGCACGAAACATACCATTATGACACTGATTTTAAGGGTCAAGTTTGGGTTCGGCTTATCTATGGGGTCGGCTTATAGATGGTAATTTGGGTTTACCAGCTGAAACCAGTGTGAATATATTCATTACACATTATACAGAGCAGAAATATAGCTTTTCCCATTTGTATTTTCATGTCAGATGTAAGTGTTACATGGTTAGATTGAAGGATAGACGACAGATGATGAGCCACTGTGTTACTTTCAATCTGATTATTGTCCAATGTCCAATGTGATAACTTAGCCAATGGCTGGAATCAAGTGATCATACATGTGTGTAAATGTTGAGCTGAACCCTACTAGATGATGACTTGATTTAGTTTCCAGCCTCTGTTTAGACTGAGTAAGATGAAGGTAAATTTGACAATAGTTACAGCAGCACGTTTACACATGCACACACAAGAATATCATGGAAAGGTTGTGTTGCCATGCACCCTGTATGTCATCTCCTAATGACTACACTGCTCAACATTCCCCAAGACCATAAGTTTGGTCAAGAGAGTCACTGAACTGTCTCTAGGTGATGCACAGTTAGTTATGCTTATGATATTGTTTTTCAGCCAGAGAATTTGTTGTACTACAGCCATGATGAAGATTCGAAAATCATGATCAGTGACTTTGGGTTGTCAAAGGTGGAGGGTACCGGCATTATGGAGACAGCATGTGGCACACCAGGATATGTGGGTAAGTCATGGTGCTTTGGAAAACATCATGTGTAGCGAACGCCTGTAGACAAGTGGCACATGCAGCTCGAGGACAGGTGTACCATTCATCCTAATGAAGGAATCAGCACATATTGCTGGAGAATAGGTGTCCTCATCATCCCAATAAGGAAAGGTGGCACATATTGCTGGAGAATAGGTGTCCTCATCATCCCAATAAGGAAAGGTGGCATATATTGCTGGAGAATAGGTGTCCTCATCATCCCAATAAGGAAAGGTGGCACATATTGCTGGAGAATAGGTGTCCTCATCATCCCAATAAGGAAAGGTGGCATATATTGCTGGAGAATAGGTGTCCTCATCATCCCAATAAGGAAAGGTGGCACATATTGCTGGAGAATAGGTGTCCTCTTCAACCCAATAAGGAAAGGTGGCATATATTGCTGGAGAATAGGTGTCCTCTTCAACCCAATAAGGAAAGGTGGCATATATTGCTGGAGAATAGGTGTCCTCTTCATCCCAATAAGGAAAGGTGGCATATATTGCTGGAGAATAGGTGTCCTCTTCATCCCAATAAGGAAAGGTGGCATATATTGCTGGAGAATAGGTGTCCTCTTCATCCCAATAAGGAAAGGTGGCATATATTGCTGGAGAATAGGTGTCCTATTCATCCCAGTATAGAAACGTGGCATTTTTAGGCAGAGGGTAGGTGTCCTATTTCATCCCAGTATAGAAAGGTGGCACTTGTAGTGGGAGGGTAGGTATCCCATTCATCTAAGTAAACTTGACACACCTTCAATCTATGACTAAGTTGTTGCTGCCAAATATGCTGTGGTGAGTCATCAGGAACATTTGACCTTGGCCCTCTGCTTAACCAGTTAGGCCTGTATCTTGTGATCCGATATCATAAACCCAAAATATTCAGATGAGTTGAGCCATATTGCTATTTTTTTATCATTTCATCTTCATTTGGCCTGGGGTCCATAAAATCCTAAAAATCTTACTGTAAGAAAATGATGATTGCTTGATAACACAGACCTATCATTCAGTATGTATAGAACATTGGCCTTTCTCATTCTAATATGTAGATTTTGTTGTTTCATATCGGAATATGCCAAAAGTGACATATGAAACAACTGTGGACTAGCAGAGAGGTGCTCAGTAACATTTGTGGAACCTTTCTGTTAGAGTTAGACACAAACGTGTCAGCTACATATACGTTGCACATGTTTGTAGGAATGTTTAGTTATTGTATTGTATTGTGTACAGATTATGATAAAGTATTGAAGTAATCAGAGCCACACTCTGTGGCCTACTGCCCTTTGTCCTTGTTTTGTCCTGTCCCCAGCAGGTTGTTGCTCAGCCTGTTGGTAGCCACTCCCTGGAGACCAGGGTCAGACTAGGCCCCCTACAGTATATGCTGGTCATAGTGACAGATTGGACTACCTGACTCTGGTTCAATGGAGGTCAGCACACCTGGGGTGGGGCAGTCCTTAGAATTCATCACTGATTTGTCTGGTCCAGACTGCCAGTATGAACCACTGTCTGTGTGTAGGGTGATTGTTGACTGCCAGTATGAACCATTGTCTGTGTGTAAGGTGATTGTTGACTGCCAGTATGACCTCTGTCTGTGTGTAAGGTGATTGTTGACTGCCAGTATGAACCGCTGTCTGTGTTTAAAGTGATTGTTGACTGCCAGTATGAACCACTCTGTGTATAAAGTGATTGTTGACTGCCTGTATGAACCACTCTGTGTATAAGGTGATTGTTGACTGCCAGTATGAACCACTATCTGTGTGTAAGGTGATTGTTGACTGCCTGTATGAACCACTATCTGTGTGTAAGGTGATTGTTGACTGCCTGTATGAACCTCTGTCTGTGTGTAAGGTGATTGTTGACTGCCAGTATGAACCTCTGTCTGTGTGTAAGGTGATTGTTGACTACCAGTATGAACCACTATCTGTGTAAGGTGATTGTTGACTGCCTGTATGAACCATTGTCTGTGTGTAAGGTGATTGTTGACTGCCAGTATGAACCACTATCTGTGTGTAAGGTGATTGTTGACTGCCTGTATGAACCATTGTCTGTGTGTAAGGTGATTGTTGACTGCCAGTATGTATGAACTGCCAGTATGAACCACTGTCTGTGTGTAAGGTGATTGTTGACTGCCAGTATGAACCACTATCTGTGTGTAAGGTGATTGTTGACTGCCAGTATGAACCACTATCTGTGTGTAAGGTGATTGTTGACTGCCTGTATGAACCACTCTGTGTATAAGGTGATTGTTGACTGCCAGTATGGACCACTATCTGTGTGTAAGGTGATTGTTGACTGCCAGTATGAACCACTATCTGTGTAAGGTGATTGTTGACTGCCAGTATGAACCTCTGTCTGTGTGTAAGGTGATTGTTGACTGCCTGTATGAACCATTGTCTGTGTGTAAGGTGATTGTTGACTACCAGTATGAACCACTATCTGTGTAAGGTGATTGTTGACTGCCAGTATGAACCTCTGTCTGTGTGTAAGGTGATTGTTGACTGCCAGTATGAACCTCTGTCTGTGTGTAAGGTGATTGTTGACTGCCAGTATGAACCTCTGTCTGTGTGTAAGGTGATTGTTGACTGCCTGTATGAACCATTGTCTGTGTGTAAGGTGATTGTTGACTGCCAGTATGAACCTCTGTCTGTGTGTAAGGTGATTGTTGACTGCCAGTATGAACCTCTGTCTGTGTGTAAGGTGATTGTTGACTGCCAGTATGAACCACTATCTGTGTGTAAGGTGATTGTTGACTGCCAGTATGAACCACTATCTGTGTGTAAGGTGATTGTTGACTGCCTGTATGAACCACTCTGTGTGTAAGGTGATTGTTGACTGCCAGTATGAACCACTATCTGTGTGGTGATTGTGATTGTTGACTGCCAGTATGAACCACTATCTGTGTGTAAGGTGATTGTTGACTGCCAGTATGAACCACTATCTGTGTGTAAGGTGATTGTTGACTGCCAGTATGACCTCTGTCTGTGTGTAAGGTGATTGTTGACTGCCAGTATGAACCATTGTCTGTGTGTAAGGTGATTGTTGACTACCTGTATGAACCACTATCTGTGTGTAAGGTGATTGTTGACTGCCTGTATGAACCACTGTCTGTGTAAGGTGATTGTTGACTGCCAGTATGAACCACTGTATGTGTGTAAGGTGATTGTTGACTGCCAGTATGAACCATTGTCTGTGTCCCAGGTGGTGGCTGTGCATGCAGCCAGCCAGTATGAACCACTCTGTGTATAAGGTGATTGTTGACTACCAGTATGGACCACTATCTGTGTGTAAGGTGATTGTTGACTGCCAGTCTGAACCTCTGTCTGTGTGTAAGGTGATTGTTGACTGCCAGTCTGAACCTCTGTCTGTGTGTAAGGTGATTGTTGACTGCCAGTCTGAACCTCTGTCTGTGTGTAAGGTGATTGTTGACTGCCAGTCTGAACCTCTGTCTGTGTGTAAGGTGATTGTTGACTGCCAGTATGAACCTCTGTCTGTGTTTAAGGTGATTGTTGACTGACTGTATGAACCACTGTCTGTGTCCCAGGTGGTGGCTGTGCATGCAGCCAGCCAGTATGAACCACTGTCTGTCTGTAATTTGATTGCTGACTGACTGTATGAACCAGTGTCTCCACCATGGTGGTGGATGTGCATGGAGGCTGCCTGTATGAACCACTGTCTGTGTCCCAGGTACTGGTTGTTTATTCAGATTGCCTATATGAACTAGTGTTGCGGTTGTGCATTCCTGTAATGAACCCACGGTGCTCGGCTTTGTTCCCAACACACCCTGCATGGGGTGTGATACTGCATTGATTTTTACTTGTGTGTTTATCTCCTGATGTTCTTTGTTTGCAGCCCCTGAAGTGCTGGCCCAGCAGCCGTATGGGAAGGAGGTGGACTGCTGGTCTATAGGTGTCATAGCCTACATACTGTACGTCACGTAAATCTCTCTACCTCACATACCATAGTGTAGTATGCCACAAGTTTGCTGTTCTGAAATTTAACATTAAAATTGTATTTCTTTGATAACAAGTGTCACATGTCTAGCGTGACGGTTTCAACAATTTCAGATTTCTTATATATATGTAAATTTTGTGTTGTCAGTTATGCTTATTCATCATGATGATGACATTTGACAAGTTGACAGACATTAACTGATGTCATTGACAGCATGAGGATGTTAATGTATCAGTTTACATTTTATATGTGGTCAATATCTGTTTGTGTGAATCTGAAAAAAATCAATAGAGACCTAGTACTTCCTTTTAAAGATATGCAGAAAGATAATATTTTCATCCTCAGACCTTTACCGCCTCCGTGGTGTAGTGGTTAGAGCGTCCGCCCGGAGAGCGGAAGGTCGCGGGTTCGATCCCCGACCGCGTCATACCAAAAGAAGTTAAAATATGGTACTTGTTGGTCCCTGCCTGGCGTTCGCCATTAATGGATACAACAAGGACTGGTCGGCTTGGAGTCAGTGTAATGTGTCTGAGTGGAGTATTCATGCTTCACTGCAGCATGGTATCTCAGTGGGCTAGCACTATAAAACCAGCTTCAGTCTGGGCTAGTACAAGCAGCCGCACATACACATACACACGCATACACGTCGTCATATGAGCGAAATATTCTCAAGCACGACGTAAAACCTAATTTCACCTCACCTCACCTCCTCAGACCTTGTCCTCGATCAATATTGATTGTTTTTCAATATAGATGTTTTTCATGTCCATAATGAGTTCTATTGATCTCATATAAAGTCTATAATTACCTCCACCATGAAGTGGGAAATATAGGATGTTGTCCATCGCTTGTGTTGTTTATCCATCACGCTTTGTTTCCATAGGTTTGGAACCTCTTAATATTTTACTATAAAACTTTGGATATATCAAACAATGCTTAATTGTTCCCTTTTGAAGTTTGGGTATTTCTTACATCAATATTTGTGTTTCCATGGCAACAAACATGAACTTACACTAAAATTGTGTGGTACCTGTGTTACACCTGTGTTATGTAGGTTGGTACCTGTGTTACACCTGTATTACATAGGTTGGTACCTGTGTATACCTGTATGACGGATGTTGTTACCTGTGTTATGTCTGTGTACAGTTGGTGGTTACCTGGTTTAAGCATGTGTAGTTGGATGTTACCTGTGTTACACCTGTGTGAAGTAGTTTGTTACCTGTGTTACACCTGTGTGTAGTTGTTTGTTACCTGTGTTATGTCTGTGTGTAGGTGATTGTTACCTGTGCTACACCTGTTAGTTGTTACCTCTTTATACCTGTGTGAAGTAGGTTGTTACCTTTGTTACACCTGTGTGATGTAGGTTGTTATGTGTGTTATGTCTGTGTGTAGTTGGTTTCACCTGTGTTACACCTGTGAGATGTACCTGTGTTATGTCTGTGTGACATTAGTAGTTACCTGTTTACACCTGTTACACCCGTGTGATGTAGGTTGTTACCTGTGTTATGTCTGTGTGACATTAGTTGTTACCTGTTTACACCTGTGTTGCACCTGTATGGTGGAGGTTGTTACCTGTGTTATGTCTGTTTGACCATAGTTGTTATCTGTGTTACACCTGCATGATGTAGGTTGTTACCTGTGTGTTACACCTGTATGGCGGAGGTTGTTACCTGTGTTATGTCTATGTGCAGGCTCTGTGGCTACCCCCCATTCTATGATGAGAGTGATGCAGAGTTGTTCAAGCAGATCCTGAAGGCAGAGTACGAGTTTGACTCTCCGTACTGGGATGAGATATCTGAATCTGGTATGTAATTTTCTCAAACCTGTTGAGTAGACCACCTAGTGTTCATTCCTCAGAGGACTGTTTTTATCCCTTCACATTCAGTATTTCCAAAACCCACGTCTACTGTTCTATTGTGATAAGTTACTCAGATCTCCTATGATATCCAAATGTACAGAATATTTTTCACTGGTTCTTCAAAGTTCCATGCAGAGATTTAACTGATTTAAGTCACACACAGTCCAAACTATATGGCTTGAGAATTTCTAGATATTGGAATTTTGATTCCTGTAAGAATGATCTCCCCTTGAGTTGAACTGTTGTATTATACTGAAGGATTTGATCCCCATCTCGTTGCAGCCAAGAACTTCATTCGACACCTAATGTGTAAGGATGTCAAACAACGATTCACATGTAAGCAGGCAATGGATGATCCATGGTAAGCAGCTGCAGGCAATGCTGCCACTTGTTATAGTTCAGGATGGAAGTTGGGAAGTTGGACACAAGTAGTTGTAGGGATAACATGTATTTATCATTGTTGTGATTGTTATACAGATGATTAAAACTGCTTGCACTGAAATGTCATGGGTGTGTTCAGAAATGGTCATAACAAGGAGTCAGTTAAAACAGTTCTAGCAACACATTTCCTGGATAGCTTGATCAGTGATGTTATTAGACTATGTTGAATGTACTGTTATTTGATGAGAGGGATGTGATTCATGACAGGATTTCTGGTAATGCTGCCTTGGACAAGGACATCCACGCTTCTGTCAGCGCTCAGATCAAGAAGAACTTCGCTAAGACAAGATGGAGGGTCAGTATACAGATACACTGTAGTAAATTCTTCATAAGTCACACTCATCTCCATTATGACAAGTCACAGCTTGTTTACAGCCCTTTCTATGTGAGCAACAAGACTGTATTCATCTTTGTTGTCACTGATACCTGTGAACATCTTGGTGAGAGTTGGTCGTCACCAACCCATGTTTGTTTCAAGAGGTGATTGGATGGTCAGATTTGCTGACTTAGTTGACACATGTCACTGTATCCCAATTGTGTAGATTGATGCTCATGCTGTTGATCACTGGGTAGTCTTGACCAGACTTGACTATTTACAGACTGCAGCCATTATAGCTGGGATATTGCTGAGTGAGTTGTTAAAAACAAAGAGACAAACAAACCCTGCTGGATTGTTTAAGGATTGCCATCATATAGCTGGAACATTGCTGAGTGTGGCGCTAAACAACAAACAAACATTAGTGATGTTGGATCTTCCACATACAAGTGATGGTGTGGTGTGTGTTCCAGCAAGCCTACAATGCTGCAGCAGTCATACGGCAGATGAAGAAGCTGGCTATGAGCAAGGATGACAGCAATCACTGAATAAAGGGAGACCACTCTGCCAGGCAAACTCATGGAACTAGCATCTCTGGGGCTGGAGGCTGGAGGATGTCGACACAGGGTTTCTGTTGTGGTTTGGAATGTGGGGCGCCAACTTGCAGATGGACAGACACAGGTGGTACCAAGGACAAACATGCAAGTTGTCATGACGATCAGACAATCATGTGTCAGACACACATGGGCGGTTTGCACTGTCGCACATATTTGGCCCTGATCACATAGCCTCTGTCAGTATGATGTGTCGTAGCTCTGTTAGTGTCACTAAACCTTCACTAGTCTTGTAGATAACCTATATTCCTAGCTAAGATGCATAATTCTGCATAATATTCATGTACAGAACTTGACAAAGATGCTTCATTGCAAATAGTTCAATCTTTTTAGAAACAAAATAAATAAGATTGCTCAATTAGTACATATTTTTATTAGAATGATACTGATAATCATTTTTCATCATGGTCAATCATTACTATGTACTTAAAACCTCCATGACATATTCTGTCCAGCGTGCAGAAATCATTGGACAGTAGTAAATACTGCTACATGTAATTGACAGTAATATTGTAGAGATTTTCATAATATTTTAGATACATCTTCAAATAGTTTTCATAGACTAACTGTTTGTGTAGATCTATTGTGAATATATGCACAGAAATCACACAAGTTTACTTTTTTATTCACTTGGATAAATTGACTGTTGTAACTTGTTTCAAGGAAGATACATTCTCAAGAATTTCGACGTAACACAAGGAGAATTGTTTGAATTTTCTGTTCTTGAAATTACGTTACCTTGTTAATTGTGAAATTGTTTCCTGGAATTTGTTTAGGGTGTGGCATTTTATTAGTGTTCAAAGATCTTAACAGATTTCTGAATGTTTTCACGTAAATGATTTGTTGTTTTTCCTTTTATTCATTGAGATGTTTTTCCCATATCTACAGAGGAAAGTAGGCAGATATTTTCAATATTTCACTCATGTGTTCAGTGTAGTGGCTTCCATATTGTCAAAGTAAGGTGTTTTATTTCATGATGTTTATAATGCCATATCTTCTTTTCACATATTTCTTACCATTTGTGCATAATTTTAAAGTGACATAATACCCCTATCCTGGTCATTCCAAGTACTGGACCCTATAATCAAATTCAAGAAATATTTCACTTTTGTAGATTATATTGAATCTCCTCTGCCAAATATTAGACAGCTGAAATATATAATCAAACGTATGGTTTGTATTTATGTACTTTTTGATACTGTTTTATGAATTACATATATATATATATATGTATATATATATATATATATATATTGACATTATGTCTTGATCAGATATTATGAATTATTTTGAAATTGTACTGTTTAGAAGTTTTATTAATGTTTGTTTATATGTCCAAATTTGAATCAAATGTGAATCAGTATTTGTTCCAAGCACGCAAGTCAACTATACAGTAGTACTGCTTCTCAATTACACCTCAGTCATGATAACCCTTATTGCAGCATACTGAGCTTTACTGGGGGTGAAAAGAGGGGGACGGTGGGGCAGTGAAGTGGGGAGTCAGATAGTCCTAGGTGTTTGTACAGATGTGGAGTTGGGCTGGAAGAAATGGGTAGTTGAGGGCTAATGGTTATACAAGGTGGGGAAGGGGTGGGTAGAAATGGGTAGTTGAGGAGGGCTAAGGGTTATACAAGGGTGGGGAAGGGTTAGGTAGAAATGGGTAGTTGAGGAGGGCTAAGGGTTATACAAGGGTGGGGAAGGGTTAGGTAGAAATGGGTAGTTGAGGAGGGCTAAGGGTTATACAAAGGGTGGGGAAGGGGTGGGTAGAAATGGGTAGTTGAGGAGGGCTAAGGGTTATACAAGGTGGGGAAGGGGTGGGTAGAAATGGGTAGTTGAGGAGGGCTAAGGGTTATGCAAGGGTGGGGAAGGGGTTGGTAGAAATGGGTAGTTGAGGAGGGCTAAGGGTTATACAAGGTGGGGAAGGGGTGGGTAGAAATGGGTAGTTGAGGAGGGCTAAGGGTTATACAAGGGGTGGGGAAGGGGTGGGTAGAAATGGGTAGTTGAGGAGGGCTAAGGGTTATACAAGGTGGGGAAGGGGTGGGTAGAAATGGGTAGTTGAGGAGGGCTAAGGGTTATACAAGGGTGGGGAAGGGGTTGGTAGAAATGGGTAGTTGAGGAGGGCTAAGGGTTATACAAGGTGGGGAAGGGGTGGGTAGAAATGGGTAGTTGAGGAGGGCTAAGGGTTATACAAGGGTGGGGAAGGGGTGGGTAGAAATGGGTAGTTGAGGAGGGCTAAGGGTTATGCAAGGGTGGGGAAGGGGTGGGTAGAGATGGGTAGACGAGGAAGGCTAGGATGTTGCACAAGGATGGGATAGGGGTGGGTAGAAATGGTTGGACAAGAAGGCTAGCTGGTTGTACAAGGGGTGGGTAGGGGTGGGTAGAAATGGTTGGACAGGAAGGCTAGTTGGTTGTACAAGGGTGGGGTAGGGTGGGTAGAAATGGGTGAACAAGAAGGCTAGGTGGTTGTACAAGGGTGGGGTAGGGTGGGTAGAAATGAGTGGACAGGAAGGCTAGTTGGTTGTACAAGGGTGGGGTAGGGTGGGTAGAAATGGGTGAACAAGAAGGCTAGGTGGTTGTACAAGGGTGGGGTAGGGTGGGTAGAAATGAGTGGACAGGAAGGCTAGGTGGTTGTACAAGGGTGGGGTAGGGTGGGTAGAAATGGGTGAACAAGAAGGCTAGGTGGTTGTACAAGGGTGGGGTAGGGTGGGTAGAAATGAGTGGACAGGAAGGCTAGTTGGTTGTACAAGGGTGGGGTAGGGTGGGTAGAAATGAGTGGACAGGAAGGCTAGTTGGTTGTACAAGGGTGGGGTAGGGTGGGTAGAAATGAGTGGACAGGAAGGCTAGTTGGTTGTACAAGGGTGGGGTAGGGTGGGTGGACAAGTAAGGCAAGGGGGTTTTGGAAGTAGAGGTACAATGGTAGGCCTGAGGCTTATACAGTAGAGGGGATGACCAAGCTTTAGGGTGATGGATTATGGTAAGCTGTCTTAGGGGTAATGAATTACAAGTGTCCTTCTGTCCTTGCCTTTGAATTATGTCACTTTAAATATGTTTGTATTACCAATATAAAGTGTGAGCATTCCTTCCATAAGAATTTGCCTGTAGAGGCACATAGCTACTTTTATTCCTCCTTGTCTCTAAAAGAAACTTTACATCTGCAAGTGTTCAGCCATTGATATATCTGACTACGTGACAGTCACAGCATAATGGGTACAAGTGTGTACTATTGCATTATTTGGTATGAGCTAGCATAATATGCATGGTATTATGCCTTATATCCATGAACCGTTTCCATAGAAATGGTCTTGTTAGTTAGTTCTGGATGGTATAAGAATTTGAGAAAAGTGCAACAAAAGCCTTGTTTCCATTATTTTGTATGGAACTTCTCTCAATGAAGCCACTAGATGAAAGTAAACTCCAATGTTGAAATATGGTTAGAATTCCTGGAGCCGAGTTGTGGTCTGGACTTGGCTCAGGTCCTTCTTCTTCACTTCTTTGAGTGGCATTTTAGAAGTTGGGAAGTACAATATAGAACAAACTTTATGGATAACAACTTCTTTTTATTGTTAAAAAGAACTTGTTATCCATAAAGTTTGTTCTATATTGTCCTTCTTCTTCAGTTTGTTTTTGTGTATAAGTCAACCCTGTGTTCCAGCCTAGCTAGTGTTCCAGCCTTTCGGTGAGTTTTACTGTGTTTGGTGCATATTGCACTCATTTACCTTGTCTTATATTGGACCTCCCATGCATTCAGATGTTTCATTTCTTGTATATTTCGACATGTACATTAGACTGTTAGCTGTTACTTATGCACTGTAGTGTACCACTGGGTGAGCTGGGGGCAATGTGATGTGAGGTTGGTGAGGAGTGTATTATGTAGAGATGGTGGATGGAGTTTCCAGGAAACATAGATAGATGTTTGTGTAGTTTCACTAAGTAGATATCCCTCTTCCATGGTTAGTATCGATATTAAAACATTTCACTGAAGTATCAATATATTACCTATCAACTCTGTTGTTATGTATGTTGGTCTAAAGGCCTGTCTCTATGGGTATTCAGAGTCATCAGAGGTTACAGTAGTTGGAAAAGTAGAAAATGGTCAGCTTGAGTAAAACCAGAGTGACAGTCATTACTTTGAATATAGTCTTGAAGCTTTTAAAAACTAAAAAAAAATACAAATAAAATAAAATACATTTAAAAACAATAAGTTGGCCATTCCTTTGTTTCCCTTGAACACTGCCTGATTATTGTAATCAACATATTAGATTCAACATTGGTCCAACTACATGTCACACTGAATACAGTTTATGTAAAACTCTAAATCCTATCTCAAGCCATTATTGTTAGGACATTGTTTCAGAAAGAATAAAAAACAGTGGTATGAATCGAACTTTTTATGCCAAAATATTTTGAGATCAGAATGCCTTGTGTAAAGAAACCTTTCTTCAGTAAATTTTCATTTTCCATAAACTAGTTTGGATGATATGATGACACTAAGAAGAACAATACTCACTGGAAGTGTGTCTGTATAAGTTTTCTTATGAAAGACAATTGTTAAACTAAACCTGTTGAACTGTTACCTTGTTGGGATATTCAGTGATGAAGTTTGAAAGCATTTAAAAAGCCAAAGTGATGATTGATATCTACGTTGAATTGAAACTTGATAGATGAAAGGTTACTGTTATGTTTCTCTTGTTATACATATATAATCGGCTCACTACTGTATTGTTATTGCTTGTAAAGACATTCCATTGGGAAAATGACATGCTTTGTTAGGTCTGCCACGTTAAACATTGAATTGGAACATGTTCTGGGGAATTCTTTCTATAATTTTGGACTATTCATGAATTATGTTATTAAAAAAGGTATAGCGTAGGACTGCTGCATATATGTTGTTTTACTTTTACGTTTTTATGATTGACTAATTATCAAAAGACATGTTATGTAAATACATATCAATTTATTTGGGTATTTTTAGGACAGTGTTATGTTAGTAACTGACTTTTGTGCCTGTTACTTAGTTATCTAAACTATTTTGTCATCATTTGATGATTTGATAATCAAAAGGTACGGTTCCAGGAAGGGATTATGTTGGCTTCTACTTGGTTTTCCACATAAACAGTGACAAGGTTTGAGGTTAGGCCATGGACTACAAAGCACCTGTTTGTGGCCCAGGTTTGGAGTCAGGCCATGGAGTACAAAGCACCTGTTTGTGGCCCAGGTTTGTTGTCCGGCCATGGAGTACAAAGCACCTGTTTGTGGCCCAGGTTTGGGGTCAGGCCATGGAGTACAAAGCACCTGTTTGTGGCCCAGGTTTGGGGTCAGGCCATGGACTACAAAGCACCTGTTTGTGGCCCAGGTTGGAGGTCAGGCCATTGAGTACAAAGCACCTGTTTGTGGCCCTGGTTTGGGGTCAGGCCATGGAGTACAAAGCACCTGTTTGTGGCCCAGGTTTGTTGTCCGGCCATGGAGTACAAAGCACCTGTTTGTGGCCCAGGTTTGTTGTCCGGCCATGGAGTACAAAGCACCTGTTTGTGGCCCAGGTTTGGGGTCAGGCCATGGAGTACAAAGCACCTGTTTGTGGCCCAGGTTTTGGGTTAGGCCATGGAGTACAAAGCACCTGTTTGTGGCCCAGGTTTGGGGTCAGGCCATGGAGTACAAATCACCTGTTTGTGGCCCAGGTCTTGGGTTAGGCCATGGAGTACAAAGCACCTGTTTGTGTCCCAGGTTTGGGGTCAGGCCATGGAGTACAAATCACCTGTTTGTGGCCCAGGTTTTGGGTTAGGCCATGGAGTACAAAACACCTGTTTGTGGCCCAGGTTTGGGGTTAGGCCATGGAATACAAAACACCTGTTTGTGGCCCAGGCTTTATGTCAGGTGACTGAGTGCAAAGCACTTGTAGGTAGGTTAGGCAGCTTATCATCAACAAATGGTCACACACTTACTGGTATTACTGGGACATTTCAACCTGTACTTAAACATTGATTTATAATGCTTACATTTACTAGGCTGAATAAACAGCCAATTACAAATGGTCACATGACCATGTCTTTCATTGCCCTGAGGAAATGAAAATTATATCCACAGACATCCATGATATGTTTCATGTGAGTTGATGTTCGTGCAGGTATCAGAGGAGAGTTCATCACGAGCATGTAACATTGTTTATGTACACCCAGTCTGAATATGTCTACATTTATTTCTATATTTATGTATGTACACATTGTACAGTTGTGGTAGAAGCTGAGAGAGTGGGCAACGTTATTCCTGTGGATGTTTTATTGTTTGTTTTATTCGACTAGTTTTTTGATGTTTTTGCAAGATTTCTATATTATACGCAATGCCTTGTGACTTTTCATTCTGTTAACACTTTACCAGGCCGTAGGATGTGAGATTTAGAAAAATAATGCATTTGATACTTTGTTTTATTATTCTCAGCACAATGGAATTAATTTCAGATTGTGTATAATTTCTTTACTAACACTTCGTAACAATTTGAGGCAGTAGAATTCAAACAGCGGAATATATTATGGCTTTGATTTTAGTTCTAAAATGGTAACATTTCTGACATTGTTGATGATTTTGTAGTGATCTCCTGAATGCTTGAGTCATATCATGTGAAATGTTCACTATTCAGGCAAAGCTTCTGTTAGTCACAGTCAGTCTAAAGTCTCCTATTATGGGGTATCACGACCTAGGAACGTTTCTTTAGACACGGTAAGCACCAGTGGTATCAATGCTGCCCTCACTGAGTGGATTGATAAAGCAGTGGTGATTGCTAGGTCTTTGTGTAGAGATGAGTTGGAAAGCATATGTCTGATAAAGGAAACATGTAAAATCTTGAAGTGCACCTTGAACAACACTTGGTCGTAACATGGAACAAACACCCACATTCAGCAGTATTGATGTTTTCTAAAAGCATGTTTTGTAGGTTGCACATACAAACATATTACTCACTGAATAGGAAACATTATTTCAGAAAGCCCCCCGGAAGTTTTAGATATGGTGATTGATTTTAGCCGAGTTTCTGCAGATATATGAGAATGTTTGAAATCTTACCACCTCTATGATATGTACTGGTGCTTGTAGTGTTGTATGGCAAATGAAATGGTTTCAACTTCTGGATATGCTTCCATGTTTGATATAATGTATTATGTTCTTGAAATGTATGTATACTGTTTTATGGCACTATTATGCACATGTTACAATAAGATTAACACTAACTAAATAAATATATACAATTGGTACCAAGACTTTTGTTAGAGGATTAATTTTGTATTAGTAATCAAGAAAAAAATATTCATGCTTGTTAGATTTTGGCGTTGCGAAATGTAAAGGAAGCCTTTATGGTGAAGTATTGATTTCAGTGACAGACAAACCTTAGTTCTGAAGGGAACCACTTGTTCCCCTGCCCAAAGACTGTTCTCGTATCAAGTGTAAGTAACAGGTGGAACTCCTTCATGTATCTGTGATCTGGGAGCTGTCCCTTCAGCATGTGGCATCACATGCTGCCATCATCATGCCAACCACAAGTCCAATAAAACATGATATACCTCTTTACGATGCCCTATGGGTTTTTGGGTCTGTGATGCCACATGTTGATTGAGCAGGTCATTGAGATGCATGGTTCCAAGTTATTTTGGTCAGGAAGTTGCTACCAAGGCACCTTGAGACATGGGGGATCACCTAGCTCGTTATTGCACAGGAACACTGGCTTTTGTCATTACATTATCATCACTTTATCACTGCATTCATCGACATCATCAAAGATGATGGTCGGTGCTATTTTCACAAATAAAGAGGTATAAATTCATATGCTGTTTGTTTGACTTGATGATGACCAGGCATCGTCTTTCAACTGAATTACCATGATGTCCTTGTTTCCAGTGCTGAATAAAGTACTGACTCGAATGAACCACAGATATCCATGCCTCTTACCAAGATGGATCTACTCAATTTAAATTGCAACTCTAACAAAACCATACTACTATTAAAGGTTGGATCTCCAACATCCCATGCTACTATCAAATTGGAGTCATCACTCCAATCTATACAGGATTGACTACAATCACAAAAACTATCAAAACATATTGATGCCATTCAACATCAGATTGCCAACATAATCATTCTACAATACATTATCAAATTGTGATCTATTCGACATATAGATCTGCATTAGACATCCAACAATCTCTCTTTAAAAAGTTGGATCTTCAATAATCTGTTAACCCTAACCAACGAAAAATCATCCTCAACATCCATTAACCCAGTTCATCAAAGGATCAACTACATCCATTAGCTCAACTCAATAAAGGGTATCCACCATACATTAACCCAACACAACAAAAGATCTTCAACATCCATTAAACCAACAAAGGATCGCTAACAACGTTACACATAATAATAATAATACTGAAAATTTAAATACCACTACGTGGGTGCTCAAAGCGCTACAAAATAATGTTTGAGTAGAGTTAATAGTGCAGTGAAAAGAGATGCGTTATAAGATGTGATTTAAACCAGGGAGACTATATAAGGTTGTAGAGTATCCCTGTTTAAACGTAGCAAAAGATGGGGACAGTTTTAAGGCGAGGGACAGTTCATTCCACAACGACGGAGCACTAACACTGAAAGAACGCTTTCCAGAATCACAGGATTTCCTAACAATCTTTCACCCGACTCCATGAAGGATCGCCAACATCATTTAACCAACTCAACATAGGATCGACACATCCATTAATCCAACTCAACAAAGGATCTACAACAACGTTAAACCTCTTTCACCCGACTGACGAAGGATCGCCAACATCTGTTAACCCAGGGAGACTATATAACGTGTTGTAGATTATCCCTGGTTAACCCTAATCAACAATCTCCAAACTACTGAAGTGAAGGCCGAGGCTCGTTTGTTTACAAACAAAGTGATGGAGTTGACGTTCTTTCATGGAATATAGAGGGTCTACGTAAACATGACCAATGTGGATCTCCTCTGAAGAACTACTGCAATAAGTTCGACGTAATCGGATTCTGTGAATCGTTTGTACGATCAGCAAGTGAGTTCACTGATTTTTTGCCAGGCTATAGTGTTTTCAACAGTGTACGTCAGAAAGTCAGACGACTTGGCCGGTATAGCGGTGTTGTAACTGTCTTCCTAAAGTCATGCCTAATTGAAGATGGATATTGTAAGCGTCTTTATGAACATTTTAAGGACTGTATAGTGATTCTACTACATACGTCACGGTTAGAATGGGATCGAGACACTATTTTAATCTTCAAGTATATAACACCAGAAAACTCTCCTATATATAATAATGATGATATAGATGGTATACTAGTATCTGTATTGGAAGACTACATATCAACTATACGATGTGATTATCCTGTAGACCATATACTTCTGTGTGAAGACTTCAATGCCAGGATGAAGGATTTTCTCGACTACATCCCTGATGACAATTTGCATTTATGATTCAGCAGACTATCCCAGGGACGACTTTGATACTCCCCGAACAAGCAAAGACTTTCATTTTCACAATAATTATGGCATTAAATTGTACGAACTTTGTCGAACATTTGGAATCCATACCTTAAACGGCCGACTCCATAATGATAAATCTGGTGAGTTTACTTGTATCACTCACAATGGCTCCAGTGTTGTGGACTATATGATTGGAAGCTCATCATTATTCCACAAGAATAGAAATTTTGGGATAGGTACTCTGGACCTCTCTTGTCATTCCCCCCTCTACTGCACTCTTGATATTTCATGTGCTCTGTCTAACTCTGAATGTACCACAACTTCTAATACAGATGCTAGTCAGCAGGCCACTACTGAGGAGGATTCATGGGTTAGATATGTGTAGTCTAAGGGCAGTAATAGTCAGTTTGCAACACAGTTTCACAACACATTTTTAGATATGTCTGTTACACTAACTGACATTGTGTATACCAATATTGATGAAGCAGTTAATCTCTTAGTTAGTGTGATACAACAAACTGCCTCCCATACTAGAAGCTTTGATAAGCACAGGGACAGATCACAGTTTCACAACAAATTTTTAGATATGTCTGTTACACTAACTGACCTTGTGTATACCAATATTGATGAAGCATTTAATCTCTTAGTTAGTGTGATACAACAAACTGCCTCCCATACTAGAAGCTTTGATACGCACAGGGACAGATCACAGCCCCCCTGGTGGGATGCAGAGCTGGAACAACTAAAACACGATAAATATTCTGCATTACGTGCACACAGAGACAATAATCAGGATTTGGATATATTTCGACAACTACAAAAACTATTTAAAAAGACATTCATATCCAAAAAGGAGAATTATCAGTGTAAGCAGAGACAGAAACTAGTGGATTCCAGGAGTGACTCAAGCCAATTTTGGAAATTATTGAAACAATATAGAATGTGTGACAGTCTTCCCTCATCTATCTCATGTAATCAGTGGTTTGATCACTTTGTATCATTACTTTTTTTGTTGACCAGCCTGATGTTTTACCTATTGTTTCACCACATGTTGTAAATGCTACTGATGTGTCAACACTTAATGCTGCTAAGGAAGTTTTGTTTCACATTTTACATTCTCCTAACAATAAGTCCCCTGGACCTGATGGTATATCAAATGAGTTTCTTAAAGCATCAAGTGCCTCCATTGTACCTTTTCTTACAGTACTGTTTAATCAGATATTTGATAGTGGTAATTTTCCATGTGGTTGGGGCAAGAGTATTATATGCCCTCTGTTCAAATCTGGCTGTAAAAGTAACCCAAATAATTATAGGGGTATATCTCTTATTGATTCTATTTGTAAAACATTTTCCTATATTTTGAATAAGCGTTTAAAATCATGGTGCGATGCACATGAAACTATCAATGAGTCCCAGGCAGGCTTCAGAGCAGGGTACTCCACAATTGATCACATTTTCTCTCTTCAGGCTTTAGCCCAAAAATATTCTGGTAAAAAGAGAGGTAGATTTTATTGCCTTTTTATTGATTTCTCAAAGGCTTTTGACACAATAAGACATGATGTTCTCTTGCAATCTTTAGCTGAAGTTGGTATTTCTGGTAAATTTTATAATATAATATCATCAATGTACAGCAGTTTATCTGCATGTGTTAGAACTTCAAAGGGTTTATCTAAGTGTTTTACATGTAATATTGGTACCCGTCAGGGTTGTGTGTTAAGCCCACAGCTGTTTATCATATTTATTAATAAGTTGTTTTCCCTAATGGAACAGGAAGGTGGTATAGGTGTTAATGTTTCATCTGCTTTTAACGATTTGTGTTCACTTATGTTTGCTGATGATGTTTCTGCACTTTCTGATACTTGTAATCAGTTACAAAAGAAGATAAATGCACTTGAATGTTTTTGTAAACAAAATTGGAATGTCAATTAATCTTAGTAAAACAAAAGTTCTTGTCTTTAGAAATGGTGGGCCATTACGGGAATATGAAAAGTGGTCCTATAATGGCAATCTTATTGAATATGTATCCTTTTATAAATATATAGGACTTGTATTTACACCAAAGCTTGTATGGAGTAAAGCGCAAAGCTGTCTGGTATCTCAAGCTAACAAGGCGATATTTTCTGTAAATGGTTTTCAAAAAAAGATGGGAAGAGTAAATTGTAAAGACTTATATAAGATTTTTGACTGTATGATTTCGCCTATTTTGTGTTATGGGTCTGAGATTTGGGGTACTAACTATTGTAGCATCATTGAGTCTGTTCAGGTAAAATTTTGTAAATATTTCTTGAAAGTTGGTAAATCTACATGTAATAACATGGCTCTTGGTGATTGTGGCAGACTTCCTCTACAAATTACTTATATGACTAAAGTAATTAAATACTTGGTGTCACCTATTGTATATGCCTTATGATAGACTGCCAAAACATTGTTATATTATGCTCAAGTCCTTAGATGATGTTGGCCGCACTACTTGGGCAACTTGTGTCAAAAATATTTTATTTAAGTAGGGTTTTGGCTATGCATGGATCAGTCAGGATGTTGGCAATGTTGATTATTTCATATCCTTGTTTAAGCAGAGACTTTCTGATAATCTTAAACAATGTTGGTCCACTTCAATTCAAAATTCTAATAAGTGTTTTTATTACTCCCAATTTAAGACATTTTTAAATGTGGAAAGGTATTTAAATTCTGATATTCCTTTACATCTCAGATCTGTACTCACTAAATTTAGATGTGGAAATTTTAATTTAGCTGTTGAAACTGGAAGATACAATAAAGTTAATTACAACGACAGACTATGTCTATTTTGTAAATTGGATGACAAAAATGTTATTGAAGATGAATTCCATGTACTCCTTAAGTGTGAACGTTTTTCTGATTTAAGGTTAAGATATATTCAGAAATATTTTACTGATTTTGATCCAAATGCCAATTTTATTAACATCATGAAAACACATAATGATTGTATCATAAGAGATGTCAGTATTTTTCTGTATCATGTACTTCAGCGCATTAGAAATGTTCCTCTTACACAGCATGTGCACTAAACTATCTATATCATATGCAAATGACTGTATGATGGGCCTGTGGCCTTTTACTGAATAAACTTGTCTGTCTGTCCTAATCAACATTTTATGCCTAACAATCCGGATCCAATACACTCGTATCAGGACAACTAAGGTGCCTCAAATAAACGGAGGATCCATCGATCCCGAGAACGTACACATTCTCCAACAAGTCGTTGCCGCTGTTGCCGCTACTGTACCTGGCGAAATGATCGTTTCATCTACCAACGTGATTGTGAACGTACATACCACGAGCATACCAGTCAGCATACCAGCCGATCACGTTTTGTCTTACAAGCACATATCTTTGAAGACCATTTATTCATGAAGAATGATGATAATCTTATGGATATACAACTTCTTTATTCTGTGAAAGGCAACGTTTCGACATAGCACCTATGTCGAAACGTCGCCTTTCACAGAATATAGAAGTGGTATATCCGTAAAATTACCATCATTCTTCATCCCCTCAACTTCTAAAATGCCCATCAAATAGGTCATTTATTCATAGTTATTTTATTTATAGCATGTTCGGATTAATGAAGTTTACTTTACTGTTCCTAACATTGCATTATGTTCATATCGTTAGTAATATTTCAGAGCAAAATCTATACACACAACATATAAAGTGCAACGCGGTTTACAAGTTGAAGCATATGGATTGAATATGAAATGAGTGCGAACCTGTTAAATTGCACCATGTCTTCATTCTATAGTTTTAGCATTTCAAATCGCTTTGACTTCTTATGAAATGATTGTACATTCTTCCGTGTTCTCTCTACTGGCAAACCAATAAACGCCTGACGTCATTTCGTACCAAACCGCCCACAAAACATTCTCTTATGCAAGAGACTACTGCCAATTGTCACTTGTTTATGGGTGGTATGTATATCTTCATGATGTCTATTGAAATGCTGTAAGTGTAGATTATAATGGCCTTATAAGAAACTAACGTACTTCTTGCTACGTGGTTTGGAAGGTGATACACTCGCTGTTCCTCCAAATGGATATGGCAATATGGCCATGCACGCTCACTATCGGATGTGGTACAGAGTTGGTCTACTTTTCGTAGCCTGTTGGCTGAAAGCGACCTCGCGTACCAGCAGTGGAACCAGTTTAGTTCATATCGCTCTCAGGATCTTGTTCATCTTCTGGTGGCGTCAGGAAGACCACCTCAACCGAACCCTTCCATTGGTCCTTGACACGTGTGGGTAGTGGCTTGGCAGGGCCAGAAGCATCTTCCCCCCAAGCTGTCCGGTACATCTTCATACCCACTGGACGAGATCTGATTCCTCTTAACGATGCTGTTGTTGGAAACGCCATCACATACGCCTGGAGCAGGTACGTCCTTAACTGTTCCTTTCAAGCAGTCTTTCTTACCAGTCTTGTCATTGCGTGCTGGAATGTCAGTGTTGCGTGCTGGAATGTCAGTGTTGCGTGTTTCCATCACGGTATCTGCTATTTCTTCATAAGCCGTGGACGAGATCGCCCTTTTGCTGCCACCAATGTGGAGGACAATACCGTCTGGAGTAGAGGTGACTTCAGTTTCCGAGTCAGAGGATATTTTCTGATGAGAAATAAATTTAAGCAGTTAGTCAGACATATGAACAATATTAAATATATCTATTTTATGGTTAATGCGCACGGAATAGAAAAGTTACCTCCTGGAATTAGTGTGCCTGTGTGCATGAAATTCTTGTCCTACAGCAATCCGCATTAGAAAAAGGAATAGGTTCCAAGTATGGTTTTCATAGAACCGACCACGGGGGATCAGGATGGGTGACTTGGATAGATCACACGTTTTCAGTTACTAGTGGGTCTGGTCGAGACTCGATTATGTACAGCCCGTCGTGATATAGCTGGAATATTGCGGCGTAAAGCAACAGCACTCTTTATTATTCCTTACCGGTAGGTGACGCTTTTGGGAATCTTCCTTCACCACCGTTTGATCTCTCAAGGAGTTCACTTTTGTCGATCCCTGTATGGACCCACGAACTTCCTGTCGTCTGCTACTTATCTTGGATTTCCCACTCAGTGTGACGGTTGACCTTCGTCTCCCATTGAGTCCACTGAAGACCATCCTGCCTTTGGTCCGCCTAAACACACGAACACAGTGAACTAATCTACCCTACTTTCTGTACTGGCGTGAGTAGCGTCTGATGCTGCCAGTTGAACTTTTGAAGGAAGAAATATGTCGACATGAATAAAATGTTATCAAAGAAGTTGGCATTGTAAACTTATTTTACGTATTTGTTCATGTAGATTCCACATGTGATCGGGTTAGGGAAATGGAAGAAAAGGAACCTTATTCCAACGTCAAGGATTAACAGAGCTATGCGCATTGTAGTCGTGAGTGTATTCTCGGTGCAGGAGTCAATGCTTTGTTGCACACAGATCACGTGACGAGTCTGTATTTGAAGGCGAAGCACGGTGTACTGAGTCAACTTTCAACAGGTCTTCAACTTTGGTTTAATGTTGCAACCACATGTTTACAATATCAATTCAGTGAAAACAAAGTGTACCACTGGACCTTAGTGTATCTTTTGCATGGAAAATGGAAGCTGTTCTCACTGGAAGAAGTACATGCTCGTATCACAGTCGGGACGGGATTATAGATCATGATCCCACGAGGGGAGAGTCGAACCCATGCCTGCCATCGGATGTCCAAAAGCGCGATCTACAAAGCGACAGTTGTAATGTGCTGCGTCCTTTTGTTGTCAATTACATGCTCTGAGTTTTGGGTGTTTCCATTGCATGAGGATGCCTACGATCTAATGTGAAGATTCCTTTGAAAAAATCGTCAACGTGGTTTGCTCAAAATTTTATTAATTTCCCCACTCAATTTTCAAATACTGATACGTCAACGGGTCGTGACTTTCCTATTTGTGAGTACATAGTTTCTCCAAGATACGTATATTTCGTTCCATGCCGACAGAGCAAGATATTTGTTACCCACTGCAAGCTTTATGAAGCCCAGGGAGTCTACAATAGAGCAACCTCGAGCTCTTTCTGAGAAGACTTCAAAAGGACATACGACGACTCTTGCTGAAAACTAGTTTGATTAGGGTTATAAATTTAAGTGCCTCAGTAAAGTTTTCCAAATATTTAACAGTTGATATGAGGAGTACATTTCCAAACCTGACCATTAAAGACACAAAGGACGTCAGTTCCTATTCTCTACTTTGGCATGTACCTGTATTTTTTCGACTAGCTTTGGATGTGTTTGTGACTGGTATCACCGACGGGCTCACCTTTTCCTTAACAACTGGTATCGTCACATTTAATCGTAATTCATTAACACTAAGCTGTAGTCGGAATTGCACCTTCAGTAGTATATACACTGGGGGTACGAGATCAAGTCCAACAAAAGCCTCTGTAAAGCTTCATTTATGAAATAAAGCTTTTGTCAGGCCCTTATCTCTCTCCGCTATTGTATATACCACTGTTTGAACCCCCAGTTAACTTCCTGGTCACTATGACCGCGAACCAACACTTTCCTGATCACGTGACACGATAGCTCTATGTCGTGTTGACAGGAAACAGTTTAATGTGATAGGATACTATTGGGATCACTCGACAAGGTAAGTGTTAAATATTTTGCATGGGGGGGTAACATTGTGCCGTATGGTATGATCAATAATTCCTCTCTGACGAAACCTCTCTCTGGCCCATGTTTCAAGTAGTACAAGTTCGGCTCGTCGGCTTTGATGTCCACTTTATCTATGTTGTAAGTTTTGACTGACCATGTCGGATCGGTGGCTCGTTTCCGAGTGTCCCCTTCGTGTTCCCCCGGCTGGTAGAGGTACCTCACGAGGGCCCTATCGTGTATCTGTTTCTCCTTCCCACGCGATGGTGCAGCTGGTTCGGCTATCACTGATTTCAGTTTGATAGCGTCGGCCGGTTTCTTGCCCGGTGAGACGGGTGGTTTCGTGGTTGATAGCCGACACCACTTGAGGTAGCTGTGCTACCCATTCCGTCGATCTTTGACCATCTCTCTTGCATACTGGTGTCTGAATAAGCGCTCGGCCAAAGTCCGATTGAATCTCTCGACTATGGCTTGGCTGCGATGAGCCCCGTCCGCAGTGACTTGATGTGGCTCTTCCTCATGTGCAGGGCCACCAGGTCGTTGGTGAATATCTTGCTCCGGTTGAATGTCGGGCTGGCTATCAGTTTCCTGAGCTTGTCTTCCTCTTTCGACCGAACCAGCTTCATGGTCACGCGTTTTCGTAAATTCTCCATCGTCTTACCGTACACTGAGTTGTTCATGAGCTTGTAGAGGTTCTTCTCGAAGTCACTGGTGGCCAGCTTTCGCAGGTCTGTGTTCATTCTGATGTAGGGCTCCATCCAGGGGCTTTGGTTGAACTTGAGCACCCTATGAATTTTAGTCAGCCTCATACCCAGCGACAGGTACAGCTGCAGGTTGCGGTAGTGAACGATGTACTTGGTTTTTGTCATCAAGTTGGGTACGAGTTTTTCAACGTTGGCCACCCGTCCACCCAGCAGGTTCCATTGGTAGTCAGACATCCAGTCCGGGTTCACCATCAAACGTTCTGGAGCCAGGGGGTAGCTGTTGTGTGACTTGTGTAATGCTGTTGGATACTCCAAGTCCACTTCGAAGTATGTAACCCTTCTCCGAATCCGGCGGTATGCTCATGACGTCTACCTCAAGCACCCACTCGAATCCCCCGGTGGCTAGATACTGGCTCATGGCCCAGCTGTACAGGTTGTTGGTGTCCAGGTAGAGGATGTGGGTGGTGGGCTTGCTAGAGTCGTAACCCTTCACGTACTCATTGTTGGCTTTCGCGTAGTCGGGTCTCGGCGAACTTGGCCCAGCCATCCATGTACTCGTAGGGGTGAACACCCTTCCTCATCAGCAGGGGCCGAGTCTGGCGTCGGTGTATCGATCAGTGATGGGGAAGGTATCGTTGGTCTTAACCAGACTGTCAAGAGACGACAGGAGGAACTGAACTGAATCGATGAACCTCAGGCCGTTTAGGGAAGAGGAGATGTATCTCTCCATGTTGTTGAGGATGCACGTCAGGTTGCTGTCAACCCTCGCGATGGCCTGCATGATCAAGTGAGAGTTGTACCCTCTCAAGTTGTGGAAGACCACGGGGATGTTGATTGTTTTGGGGTTGATTCTGAGCTTGAGGTTGCACGCGCTGTGAGTGGCGCCTCTGTACTCGTCGGTGACATGGCAGTGATCTCTCACCGAATCGCCGTTCAGCGGGCCATCGCACACATGGCAGTGAGTGCTGCAGCCGTGGGCTCGCTGGTCGGCTTTGGTCATACACATGGGGACGACATTGTACAGTTTCTTCCTGATGGCTTTCTCTTCCCATTGCAAGCACTTTAGAAACTTCTCAGCCGCGTCGGGACCCCTGTACACTACAGGAGCTTTCATTTCCCCATCACATCGGACGACCACGTATCCGAACCCACAGGCCTCATGCTCCTGCGTTTTGTGCGTGTTGGGGGTCGGCCCGATGTCAATGCTTTTGATCAAGGCTTCGAAGTCGGCGTAGATGACATAAGGCACTGGCATCTGATTCTTGTGGTTGCCGAATTTTAGGGCATTGTCGCCTTCCTTGGGCATGTCGATTCGTATGGCCGTCTGCCCCACGTCTAGGCAATCCTCCCGTTGTGATTCCAGCAGGTCGGGTCAGGTGAAGCCGTGCAGGCACCGTTCGCAGAAGTGACTCTTTTTTCTGTGTGCCGATTGGTCGTACAACAGCCTGCTGAAGTGTTTTATCCACGCGTAGTGATACTTATCACCTCACTGGATCATGAATATATTGATCACGCGGCGACCCTCCATTGAGCTGATCCTGTGCACAATCGTTTTGTTGCCTTCGTGCCCAAAGACGTTGACGGCTATATCATTCTGTTTCTCGATTTTGGTGACCTGGGATATCGGGGTGGGTTCGTCTATACCAGCCCAGTTGAGCCCATCATCTTGTGGATAGCTAGAAGGCCTGTTCGAATTAACGTCGGCTGGAAACAAGGCTGATCTGATCGCTAACCTCATGCAATCGTCCCCTCTGTTTTTGATGTTGACCATGGCTTGTTTTTTCTTGTAGTAGGGGGGCAAGTCTAGGTACGATCCGCCTCTGAACGGTACGTAGTTAGCTATGTCTAGATAGAGTTTATCGATTTTATCCACGGCCCACCCGGAACCCCTGTGCGTGAAGCATTCAAAATATTCCCGTATTTGTTGAAGACTGGTATCGATGGACTCGTCTATAGTCTCGGCATGAGTCATGACTTCTTGTTTAACCCGGAAGTAAGGCTGAACATACTCAATGGCACCATTCTGCTGTTTAACGAGCAACATTTTTGCCGTTATTTGAAACTTTAGACTTCCCAAATCGTTCAGTTCCTCATTAACTTTGTCAGTGATCAACGGCTTGACGTCGCCGATGACTATGTTCTTATCCACATGCATGCGCCAGCCTCTCAAATAGTTACCTACAACGCGTTCAGTGCGCACGAACTCTAGATCAACGACTCTGTGCTGATGCAACAGTTTGATTAGCTCGGGCTTCCTCATACGGGAATAACCTACTAACCCCAGCTCGCGGGCTTCCCGTTTGAGTTGTTTCACAGTGTGGGGAGGTTGTGCGCGGTTGTGCAACAGTGCGACTAGCCCGGCTTTCCTCATACGGGAATAACCAGTCAACCCCAGCTCTCTGGCTTGGCATTTGAGTTGTTTCACCGTGGCAGGGGGTTGTATGTCGTGTTATCTAAACAATTGGGGTCTCCTCATTCGGGAGTAACCCACTACACCTTGTTCTCTCGCAATCTGCTTGAGCTCTCGGACAGTAGGCATTGTTATACCCAGGTGTATACAATCCCTAATTGGGCCACCGGCAAGGGAGGTAACTCCTCCAACCTTAATGGAACTTTGCTGTGAGCAGGTGGAGGGCTGGCGCCAGTAGGTCCACTTTAACGTAATAATCAGCTATACTTAGGTAGACCGTTTTGGTCACGTACACCTGGGGGTAGATACTTCGTATTGTGTTGAGGTACTGATCTAGCTCAGGTTGAGTCGCGATTTTCCACCCACCTGTGATGGGGAAAGTATACCTGACGCCATCCTTAGCGCCATCCTTAGCTCATTTCCAATGTGAACCGAAATTTGAAGCGCCCCAGGCTATTCAGTTCCTCTTTGAGTATACCAGCGATGGCGGTGACGGGTATGCTTTCGGCTTTGTTCATCGGCCAGCTTTTCAGGTAACCTTTCGGGGTTACAGTAGTTCGTATGAACGCAGGCATCATTATACCTAGGTGTACACAATTTCTAATTAGGTCACTGGCTAGGGAAGGGAGGTAACTCCTCCAACCATCAAAAAATAATGAGAGCTACACCTCCATACTAAGGAGGTGCCTACATTCGTTTATGTAGTCCTTTTTCTTCTCGTAGATAAGCTGGTGCCTGACTACGTTTGCCCCATGGGCTTTACATAAACAGTAATGGCATTTCACTCCAATACCGCACACGGAACACGTGTATTTTCGCGAAACACCTCCTATGAAAACAGCAGTACCCCTCAGTCCTACATCTCCTACCGCAGGTCTCGGTCTTCCCCATAAGTATGTACTGGCATAGGTACGGGGCAGGTCTCATCTTTGGTATACTCATATGGGGACTTAGTTGAATTGCTTTACGAGCAACGCAGTCGCTGCTAGACCCAGCACGACGAAGGTCAGTTCTCGGTCCTTTTGCCCCGGGGATGGTGTGTAGTACTGAGCAAGTGTGGGCTCATGGAGTGGTTCGAGCTGTTTGCCGGTTAGTAGGTAGTATTCTCTCACTGCGTCGTCGACGTCATGGAACGTTTTAACGGCATGGTTCTCATGCTGGAGTCGGTCGTTAATGTAATCGAGCATCTGCATACGTTTCTTCGTGTACTCAACTTGCGTGGCATGTAATCGCTCCATGGCTATATTGTGCCTTTTTTGTTCCGCTTCTACCTCGGCCGTGTTCAACTCCCGTAATTTCGAGAACAGGTAATTACTCCCGGAAAATGCCAGGGCGTTGACTAAAGCCCCGCCGACCATCATAGCAATCGTACCCATACTATATATGTCTATATTTACTTCAAAATATTCCCCGGTATGATCCCTTGCTTCAGGAAGATATCCTTGGTGGCCATCGCCATGACCAAATTCATGATGAGCATGCCCATATCCTGCAGGTCGAAGTCGAGCTTGATAGTCGGTTGTTTGAGGACCATCTTGGTCAACCGAGCGTACCCTACAGATATGGCCGGCGACCACGGTGGCGTGGTATGCTTCGTTAACGAACGTTTGTCCCTCAGACATGATGTATATGATATAGAAACATATATTTAATTACAACATAATATGGGGGTTTACCTCTACTCGTGCTGGGGTTGGTGCTTGTGGCCTATTATAAAGCATGAAAACCGTGGCAACCGCAGCAGTTGCGCCTACAATCCATATATAGTTACTCTTATGTTGCTTGGCTAGACCGCCTTTTCTACCGGCGGCGACCCTTTTAGGGTTCTTCTGCTTGGTGACTTGTAGAGGGTTCCCCCTTATTGGGGCCTCCAATTTGCTTAGCAATGCTAAGCTAAAACACCCTATAGTCCATGGGTTGGTCGGTCTTGAGCCCGAGCTTAACATGCTTCGTCTCGGCTAGCTGCCTCTTCACCCGTTCCCGTTCTAGTTTGCTCATCACATTGTTCTCTCTCAAGCACTCCTCGAACGAATCCCTGTCCTTGCAGTGGAATAAGGCCACCCATCGCGCCTGCTCCCTGAGGTCTTTCAACACCGTGTTGAACTTCTGCGTTAGCACCCAGACGCTGTGCTTTGCGTGCCGGCCGGAGAAGGCCAGGTACGATAGCATGTCTCTCTTTTTTGTTATCTCTTTATTAGCGCTGCAGTCGTCCAGGATAAACAGCGTCGACTCCCCTTTAAATTTCCCGTGATAAGCCTTCAACCAGTCCTGCAGACGTGTTCCCGGGTCGACTTTGTTTACGTCCGGGTCCGTCATCACCCAAGGTCTTTCCCTGTACGTTTTATTCATGTGCAAAGTAGGGCACATGATAACGATGTTATCAAACACATCTCCCATTCTCTATATTAATTTGCGCGTCCATAATCACGTACAGATATAATTTCAACTTGCCCACGGGTTGAGCCTTCTTGGTAATCTGGATGGTTATCCCCTCGCTGCCGTTGTCGATGCGGCGACCGCTGCCATGTAATTGATCATCGTCCGTGGATCGCATGTCCAACCATAGTGCGTACTTGGTGGTCAGGTATTCACCAATCTGCACGGAGAATAGGTCCAGGTCCTTGATGACGTGTTGGTGTCGGGTCGGTAGCTTCGTTATCTCATCCCACTGCTGGTGTGACCTCATACCGGCGCTGAACAGCTGGTTGGGCATGCCCTCAATGGTCACTTCCACCTTTTCAATCTCGGGGTTGAAAAACTTCTCGCTGTCCCTTCGGAACGACTCGTAACCCTCCACGGGGACAATCAGGATACCTTTCATCGATTGCGCCGGCACGTTCAGGTTGATGTTCCACAGCGTGTGGCTCTTATCCATATAACGTTTGCCGTACGCACGACTTTGCTGTAGTCGTTAAACGTGAGCTCGTATTAAAGCCTATCACCAAGCGCGCCCTGGTAAAACGGCGTGTGGCCCGTAAGCAACTCGAAGTCGAGCGGCACGCAGAACCGGCTCCCGTACGCTTGGGCGATGGCCTTTTCACCTGCTGAGATCTTGTCTAGCTGGTCTTGCGTGAAGCCGTACCCCACCCGCAACCGAGTCGATGTGCTGATTCCTTGGTACACATCATTGACGCGTTCTCCCTCACTTTTCCAGAGGTCCACGTAGCAGTGAAACACGTCGCTGTCGTCGATGCTCAACACCTTGTTGCCGCTGAACTTGATGGTGGTTTTCTTGATGATGGCTCGACCTACGTTCCGTACGAGATCGCGTTTGTCGTTGGTGGAGGTCAACGTGAGGTGGAACGTCAGTCGAACCGTGTCTGGTACGATGAGGTCATTCTCACCCAGGTTGGGGAATCTAACCAGCAGCGTTTGGTTCTGGTCTATCTTGCTGGGATTGTTGGTGATGGTCACCGACTGGCGCACGGCTCTGACGCCTAGAGGCTCTCTTGATCTTCGGAAAGGATCTAGTTTCGTACCGTACATTCTTATATACATAAAATATAAAAGTTTAATATAATTAATGGCTGAAGGCGGTCATGAGGACAGCCTGATGGATGATATGGGTGCTGGTGCACTCGATGATGGGGATAACGATGAAGACACCTCATTCATGGGCGACACCGTTAGTAACGAACTTTTAAAATCGACCGTCAACGACTACTACCACGCGTTGAAGTCAGGTAGAAACTACGTCAATCCGAGGGGACGAGACTTTTCCAAGTTTACCATCGACAAGAAGGGCACGCCGGGGATCGATCTTATGAACAAACACATGAGAAAACCGCTTGCCTTGTCTACGCTAGGCAATCGCCCTGGTGGGAGGCAACTGATCAGTGATGAACTAGGCTTCAGAGATTATGGTAGCGCACGGCCTAAGCTTTCCCCGAAGGTCGTCCAAGATCTGCAAGCAGCCAGGGCCAAACTCAGCGGTGAAGGTGATATGCCCCAAAGTGCTAAAGAAACATCAGACATTCTCGAAAAAATGTTGGCCACGTACAATGACAAACCCTTGCCGGGTTTCGAATTTCCTGTTCGAGAACTGCAAGGGCTAGACAGGGCATTGCGAAACATTCGTGGAGAACTCGTGAACAATATGGGGAAACTGAACGAAATTGATGAGCACATCGCCCGCGAGAAAATAAAACTCCCTGAAACCCATCATCGAAAAACAGTTGCGTGACAAGATGAGAGGCGGACTCGATTGGAATCCGCTTCCTCGAACCGGGACCAGCTTCGATCTCAGATCAACCGGGTGCGCGAAACAAGCGATCTAGTCCTGAATGAGGACACAACGTTGGCTGACAGGATCCGAATCCTTTTCCGAGAGCAAGGGATCACAATCGCCTGCATTCTGACTGCATTGGGCTTCATCATATCAACCTTGGTCGTATCGCTGAGTGGGGGGAACACCAAGTGGTGGTACACCCACCCCACCAAGCCCATCAGGCGACGTCAGAGACTGGGTAAAAAAACATCTGAAATCACTCGGTGAAGCCCTGGCTAAACTCGTGGGTAAGGCCGCCGAAGCCCTGCCCGGCATCCTGGGTAGCATCGTCTCGTGGCTGCTGAGCACGCTGTCAAAAACAGTCACATGGCTTGGTCAAAACCTGTGGGCAGCCATCGTCGCCGTGGCTGGGCTGGTGTACGTAGTGGCTAAGGAATTTTTAACCAAATGAGACCGACCGCCATCCCCCCAACCACCAGCGCTGTTTTACGATCGATGTGTTCCTTGTTTTCAGCCACCCGGTGTGGCGGCAGGGGCTGTGGTGGTGTGGGTTGAACCCTGGGCTCTGGGGGTGGTACGACTATACCCGTTTCACCCGTGGGAGGTCGGACGTGACACGTTGATGCCTGCATTGGCACCCAACTTCTGGTCGGCCGTGGCTATGACTATTTCGTTGTTGTAACCCACCACTTTTTTTACTCTCCGTTGCATATCGCTCGGGGCCATGTACAATCCCACGTTGAACACGTAGTCGACTTTCGACCGGGCGTATTCCGACGTCTTGGTAGCATCAGATAGCACTCAGTAGATCAACTGGAGCATTGATAGCATCCTCGACGTTAACAACGAACTGTTTCTGAGCGTCGTAAGCAGTCCCCTTACTGAGGATGTTGGAAAGCGTTTGCCAGTGCGCACCCAACAGCGCCCGCACGTACGTTCGAATCGAGTCGTTCAATCTGGTTACACTGGCACGAGTGAACCCTCTCGACGTGTCCAGCATGAACTTTTTCCAGTCATCCGCGGCTGGCTGCTCGAACCTCCAGACTCGGTAATCCTTGCTGTCATCGAAAGCCATGTAACGGTCATCCCACTCGTTTGTTGTGATGTGATGATATGACTTGTACCCCTTTCTTTCCTCTTTTCGCTGGCTTCCATGAGGGGCATGTTGTGAACGATGGGGATACCCAACCCATGGTTCAGGCCCGGCAAACGCCAATCAGTCTTCGGGTCTAGTTCGAATTCATTGGAAATGGGTTCGTAAACCCGTCTATCGTACGGGTTGTTTACTGCATCCCATGCTTTGTCCTGTGGTAGCAGAGCGCTGATCTCTTTGAGGATACGCCTGACCTGGTAGTACACGTGAAACGTGAACACAGACTAAGGCAGTGGTCCCCGCTGAGTGTCGGTCAATGTCAAGCCACACCCAGTCTTCGCACACCAGACGGCGAAGTTGAGTTGATTCTGCCAGAACTGCATTGGGGTGTTGAACCAGGCGTGGACTGCCTTGACGTAAGTCACCGAAAGCTTATATCGGTCGAACACATCTATGAACTGGGTTCTTAATTGAAACAGGTGAAAACGGAGAAGTACAATGACGGCAGATCCGAGTCGTTTTCACCACGGCAGTACAAGAGGTTAACTCGGGGCACCATCCCTGAGTTGGTAATATCAGTTTTAGATATAAAAAAGAATCCTGTGAATTTAGGATACCTCAGCATAACGCTGCACATAAAATGACTAGCGCACAAGGTCCCGGAATGAAGTTGAAACAATGCGTCAATGTGGGGATCTCCGACCTCGGGGACACACGCGGATTCGACGACCCCGGAGTAGATGGTAAACTATACGCCTTGCAGCTTAAAAACAGTATTTACAAACGCGTTGAAGTCCCCTCCATCGGTAGAACACTAGGGGATATAGTAGATACCTCAGGAGCGGCCCGCAACACTCGGTTCGACCTAGTCCCCATCGGTGATGATAGATGGGCGGTATACCCATCGTTTGGAGGTAAACTGTTCGACTTAGAAGATGTTGAGAGAACGGCCGTTGTTAGAAACAAGCAGTATACCCTCGTCTTCACTGGCGCCGACAAGTGGGAGTTGTTACCCGCTCAAGTTGACTGGTTTCTCAACATTAGTCTCGGCTCCCCCTACGTGTTCACGGAGAACAAAGACAACTACCTAAACAAAGTCATGAACAACGGAACCCTGCTCGTGGCTTACATCCCGGCGCAGAGGCGTAGCGTAATCATCAGCCCACTCTCCAGTATGGCAGCCCACATGCTGTCGAGCAAGCCCGGGATGCAAAACGTGGCATTGCAGGTGGTGTCTGAATTCGAAGGCATGGTCAACATCCTGGAGAGTCTAACGGGGAACTCCACACTGGTCATCCAAGTCTACCTAGGTGAACCACAGCGCGAAGTCGAAGTCATAAGGGGATCAAACTCCGGTGGGGGAAACAACACCAGTATCAGGTTTGCACTGTTTACGTGCGGGTGGGTGTCGACTCCCACAACAGTCTGCAGGGGGTCACCGTGACCGTGGAAGACACGATATCACTCACCAAGATCTTCTTACACCACAACATACACTTCATGGGGGTGAAGTGCACCCCTGAGAAGTTATCAGAAAAACAGTTGGAAACTATCTTATGATAGTAATATAACAATGACTAGTCATCGACCCAACGCCACGCTTAACGACCTAGGAGACACGAAGGGGTTTGATCTGCCCGGCAAGGAAGACGCCTTGTACGTCCTACACTTGAAAGACAACGTGTATAGGCGGGTGGCAATGGCCGATCATTGGCCCAACATCACACTCGGGGACCTAGGAGGCATAGAGGGATTCGATCAGCCCGGCGTGGACGGCGACTCGTACGTCCTGCGCTTAAGAGACGGCGTGTACATACGGCAGCCTCTGGCAAGACGACTTTACAGAGTCCAAATGGTTGATCAACATGACCCTCACCGCACCTTATATCTCGTTAAACAAAGGTAGGGATGTCTCCGAAATTAGGAACAACGGTATCTTGCTGGGGGCTTTCAGTCCGAATCATCAACATATACTCAGCTAATACCGGATCACACGGGTAACATGTTAGTTTCAGGCTGGAAGGTTGAGTTAAGGTTTGACGGCCCCGATTCCCAACTGGACCTTATGACTGTGAAACCAGGCTCCACACTCGCCATAGAAGTCTACCTCGGGGTACGTTTTGATGAAACAGGACAACTTTTACCCAGGGTGACAATACGCTGGTACTCCCCACACTTTCACCAACGTTGCTGTATCGTCATACAACCGGACCCCTTAATGGGTTCTATAGTCCCCTCAGTAAGCCCCTGTAGTGTTCATGTGGGCGCAGAGGTACCTATTAGCCTCTCACCTATTTCCCTGTACAGTGGTCTAAACCTTATAAGCCTCAAATACACTGTGCAAGAATTATATTACATACAATTTAAAGATATTTCATAGAATGTATTATATACACAGGATGGGGCTGTACCCAGTCGTAGAGGAAGTAGCAAAGACACTGGAAACCGTAGACGGGTTCCGCTTGAGACAGTTATGCGACATAAAACACCAAATAGAACAAGACCGCGACAGACGGGCAGCATTGTACAAGAAGTACTATAGAGCTTTCAATGCCGTGGACGGGGTTGATACCACCCTTATGGCAACCAGCATGGGACTAGGGGCGGTAGGTGTCGGGTTGTTGGCCACCATCGTAGCCGCACCCATAGTGCTAGGCATCGAAATAACAGCTGGGGTGTCAGGGTTGGCGGGGTTGGTGTTTAAGTTTGCATCCCACAGACTGCATCGTAAAGCGTTGAAGCACGACGAGATCAGGGTTCTGGCTGAAGCAAAGCTGAACACGGTGAGCGACCACATCTCCACCGCACTCACTGACAGTAAAGTCTCCGAGGAGGAGTTTCATTTGGTCCTCTCTGAATTCGACAAGTACCATAAGATGAAACAAGAAATCCGGTTCAAGTCTCGTAAGTCTGCTATCAGTGAAGATGAGAAAAAAAAGTACATAGAACAAGGGGTACAAAAAGCCCGGCAAGCCTTCATTATGAATACCAAAGAGATCATAGGCGATTCACATTAAACTGTTTCCTCGAGGTCAACACGACATAGAGCTATCGTGTCACGTGATCAGGAAAGTGTTGGTTCGCGGTCATAGTGACCAGGAAGTTAACTGGTGGTTCAAACCTGGTATATACAATGCCGAGAGAGATAAGGGCCTGACAAAAGCTTTATTTCATAAATGAAGCTTTTCAGAGGCTTTTGTTGGACTTGATTTCGTACCCCCAGTGTATATACTACTCCTTCAATTAATATGCTTTTAGCAGAGTTTTCTTATAAATATGGATAGAGTATTTAAACATACGTTAGTTTGACAACGTAAGGATCTGGGAGGAGTCCTACATACCTCGTCATGGCTAGATACACGTGTCGAGAGATGAGGACACAGACGATGGCCACGCCCATCACAGAACCGCCAACCAGTGCTCCAATCAGGATGCCGGAATCACCTATGTAATAAAGAATAACTGCTCGTTTGTATCACTTCTCAGGAGATTAAGTCATGTATATTTACCAACGAGTGGCCTTATTGACGCTCTACTACGCGATGTCACAGTGAACTCATTGACGCTCTACTACTCAATGTCACAGTGACCTCATTGACACTCTACTACTCAATGTCACAATGAGCTTATTGACACTCTACTACGCGATGTCACAGTGAACTCATTGACGCTCTACTACTCAATGTCACAGTGACCTCATTGACGATCTACTACGCGATGTCACAGTGAACTCATTGACGCTCTCCTACTCAGTGTCACAGTGACCTCATTGACTCTCTTCTACGCGATGTCACAGTGAACTCATTGGCTCTCTACTACTCAATGTCACAGTGACCTCATTGACTCTCTACTACGCGATGTCACAGTGATCTCATTGACACTCTACTACGCGACGTCACACTGACCTAATTGATGCTCTATTACTCAATGTCACAGTGAACTCATTGTCGCTCTACTACTCAATGTCACAGTGACCTCATTGACGATCTACTACGCAATGTCACAGTGAACTCATTGGCGCTCTACTACTCAATGTCACAGCAACCTCATTGACACTCTACTAAGCGATGTCACAGTGATCTCACTGACTCTCTACTACGCGACGTCACACTGACCTAATTGATGCTCTACTACTCAATGTCACAGTGAACTCATTGACGCTCTACTACTCAATGTCACGGTGACCTCATTGACACTCTACTACCCATCATGTCCCAATGACCTCACTGACGCCCTACTACCGAATACCTCTCAGTGACCTCATTGACGCTCTACTAGTCAATGATACAGTGACCTCATTGACGTTCTACTACCAAACATGTCCCAGTGACCTCACTGACGATCTACTATCCAACATGATACAGTGACCTCATTGACGCTCTACTAGCCAATGATACAGTGACCTCATTGACGCTCTACTAGCCAATGATACAGTGACCTCATTGACGTTCTACTAGCCAATGATACAGTGACCACATTAATGCTCTACTACCCAATGATACAGTGACCTCATTGACGCTCTACTAGCCAACATGATACAGTGACCTCAGTGATGCTCTACTAGCCAATGATACAGTGACCTCATTGATGCTCTACTACCAAACATGTCCCAGTGACCTCACTGACGATCTACTACCCAACATGATACAGTGACCACATTGACGCTCTACTACCCAATGATACAGTGACCACATTAATGCTCTACTACCCAATGATACAGTGACCTCATTGACGCTCTACTAGCCAACATGATACAGTGACCTCATTGATGCTCTACTAGCCAATGATACAGTGACCTCATTGATGCTCTACTACCAAACATGTCCCACTGACCTCACTGACGATCTACTACCCAACATGATACAGTGACCTCATTGACGCTCTACTACCCAATATCTCCCAGTGACCTCATTGACGCTCTACTAGCCAAAGATACAGTGACCTCATTGACGTTCTACTACCAAACATGTCCCAGTGACCTCACTGACGATCTCATACCCAACATGATACAGTGGCCTCATTGACGCTCTACTACCTAATATCTCCCAGTGACCTCATTGACGCTCTATTAGCCAATGATACAGTGACCTCATTGATGCTCTACTACCAAACATGTCCCAGTGACCTCACTGACTATCTACTACCCAACATGATACAGTGACCTCACTGACGCTCTACTACCCAATATCTCCCAGTGACCTCACTGACGCTCTACTAACCAATATATCCCAGTGACCTCATTGATGCTCTACTACCCAATATCTCCCAGTGACCTCACTGGCGATCTACTAGCCAATATATCCCAGTGACCTCATTGACGCCCTACTACCAAACATGTCCCTGTGACCTCACTGGTGATCTACTACCCAACATGATACAGTGACCTCATTGACGCCCTACTAGCCAATATCTCCCAGTGACCACATTGACGCTCTACTACCCAACATGATACAGTGACCTCATTGACGCCCTACTAGCCAATATCTCCCAGTGACCACATTGACGCTCTACTACCCAACATGATACAGTGATCTCATTGATGCTCTACTACCAAACATGCCCCAGTGACAACACTGGCGATCTACTACCCAACATGATACAGCGACCTCATTGACTCTCTACTACCCAACCTGATACAGTGACCTCACTGACGCTCTACTACCCAATATCTCCCAGTGACCTCATTGACGCTCTACTAGCCAATAAGATACAGTGACCTCATTGATGCTCTAAACTCAACATGCCACAGTGACCTTAATGAAGTTCTTCCAGCCATCATGTTACATTGAACTCATTGATGCTCTACCACCCAATATGTCACAGTGACCTCATTGACGCTCTTCCAGCCAACATGTCACAGTGACCTCATTGGCTCTGTTCCAGCCAACATGTTACATTGACATCACTGACGCTCCCCTACCCTGGAAGTTACATAACTACCCAGTTTACCAGGTTCCGGTTGATGTTGGGCGCGAGTGTTGTTTCCCACGCAGGAAATGTTGTGGCTGAAATAGAACACCTTAATTCAAATGTCAGCTCAAACACTCGTCCTATGGGGATCATGGACATATCGACATGGAACCCTGCAGTACCTGAGCATCATCAGAGCAGCAATGAACTTAGACACATTGTTCAGACCATTAATACCACATACAGTACTTCTCCATGGCACTTCTCTTATAGCCTATACCGAATACCTTCTGAACTGATGGTCTGTCAACACCTGAACCTACTTTGAAGAATGTATTTCCTCAAACGTGTGACAAGACGAATCCATGCTGTCGGTTATAAAGCATCTTTGTGAAAGTGTGTTCTTTCACTGCATTTGTACATGATAAAACAAGAGCGAGCGAGTTGTTTTATCCCGCTTTTAACAATATTTCCGTAATACCAAGGTGTGTCATATATACCTGCACTAAAGACCTACAAGATACAGGTCTGAGACGGCTACTACTTGCGTGAAACTCACAACTACAAGGTTGGAATCAGCCAGCACGGGATTCTGGTTTGCTAAAGACACACAACACTGCGAATTAAGACGCCTTAGACAATATATTCTGTGAACAATAAAAAGATTCTATTATCTTCCTAATAACATCTGAGCTGGAAGACTCTCTGACCTAACTGACCTATCCCTGAAAAGGCCACTGACCTGCAATTTCCACTACAATCTTGGGAACAATTTATCCAAACCGTGCAGAGTGGTGCGTGTTCCACTGGAGCATCTGAAATGGAAAAACGCGGTTTAGTAGATAAGTCTGGTTTCGACATTATAGTTGTGCAAGGGTATCAAAATATACTACTGATCTATCGCAATGAACGTACAATGAAAGTATATTGTTGCATCATGCTACAGGGACTAGGGGCATGAGTGCTGATTTGTTTTTGATCATACAAATTTGTATATCAAAACATAGTTTTGAAATAACCAGCTGCATCACATAAACTCCAGTGTATAACATAAAAACGTATCAAGATCACATAACCTCCAATGTACGACATAACGTACCCTGTATCACATAACCTCCAATGTACGACACAACGTACCCTGTATCACATAACCTCCAATGTACGACATAACGTACCCTGTATCACATAACCCCCAATGTACGACATAACGTACCCTGTATCACATAACCTCCAATGTACGACACAACGTACCCTGTATCACATAACCTCCAATGTACGACATAACGTACCCTGTATCACATAACCCCCAATGTACGACATAACGTACCCTGTATCACATAACCTCCAATGTACGACATAACGTACCCTGTATCACATAACCTCATATGTACGACATAACGTACCCTGTATCACATAACCTCCAATGTACGACATAACGTACCCTGTATCACATAACCCCCAATGTACGACATAACGTACCCTGTATCACATAACCTCATATGTACGACATAACGTACCCTGTATCACATAACCTCCAATGTACGACATAACGTACCCTGTATCACATAACCCCCAATGTACGACATAACGTACCCTGTATCACATAACCCCCAATTTACGACATAACGTACCGTGTATCTCATAACCTCCAATGTACGACATAACGTACCCTGTATCACATAACCCCCAATGTACGACATAACGTACCCTGTATCACATAACCCCCAATTTACGACATAACGTACCCGGTATCACATAACCTCCAATGTACTACATAACGTACCCTGTATCACATAACCTCCAATCTGCGACATAACGTACCGTAAACATACACTGTATGATACAACCTATATAATGTGTCGCAACATACAATTTGTTCACATAACTTACCCTGTGCCACATTACATGCGGTTACTTTACTATATATGAGTATGAGGAGTAAAGTATGCAATAGTTCACCTGGAGTCTGCCATTGACAGGATATGTTGACTACATCCTGGCAACTGGTCTGATTGAAGCAGCTGCCATCTAGGATTCTGGAATGTAGGCGGACAATGTCAGAAGTGAATGTATTTGGTTTATATTGTGTTTCAGCTATGATTTGGTTTAGTTTGACGCCGCAGTAAATCCATATGTGGCATTAACCATGTTGGTGAAAAGTGCCGACACATCCACAAACGCGTAATCGCGACCATAAGGTTATGGTGCACCATGGGGACATTACTCTGCACAAGGGGACATTACTCTAAAACGACTTGCATCTTCGCCTTCGACAATGACAATCAGTTACTACCTGGCATAGGCGGATCCAGAGGGGGGCGCAGGGGTGTGCACTCCCTCCTTTTGTGATGTAAGTTTGTTAAATGACCATTGAAACTCAGTTGAAAATGAAGTGTGCACCCCTCCTTTTCTCAATAGTGTGCACCCCCCTTTCTCAAAAGCTGTATCCGCCCCTGCCCGGTTACTTGTTGTTTAGTGATCAAAAGACTGGACATATATACTGAGTCAAAAAAGAAACTTCACATTCTTTCTTCAGGGCACTATAAAAGAACAAGAGATGGTAAGATGGTTAAATTGTTATTATTTCATTGCTGAGATCTGTGTGATGTACTCGATACACTGACAGTGCCATAATCAGTTCCATTAGGCCACACCGCCGTTCCAAAACATGGGTATACAGAATGTCAAGTCACAAGAATAAAAATGCGAAATTTCTCAGTTCAATATCGTGTATGGCCGCCCCGCGCATTCACCACTGCCAAACACCGTCTCCTCATCGACTGCCTGATGCTTGTGAACACGTGGTTGGGGATTCTGCGCCATTGCTCTTGCAAGGCAGCGCCCAGTTCCTACAAACTCTGAGGTTGGTTCCTAAGACCACGAAGCCTTCTCCCAAGTGCATCCCAAACGTGCTCTATTGGATTAAGGTCAGGGGACCTCGATGGCCAGTCCATGACGTTGATTCCCGCGTTTTGAAGGAAATTTCGTGTCAACATCGCGGTATGCGGCCGAGCATTATCATGCTGGAACTGTAAACCTGGGCCATGAGCCGCCATGAAAGGAACGAGTTCAGGGGTGAGCACCTGGTCGCGGTAAGCAGCAGCTGTGAGGTTTCCACGGATGACCAGAAGTCGGGAACGGTTGTTCCCACAGAAAGCACCCCACAGCATGCAACTTCCGCCCCCGAATCTGTCGACTTCCTGTACACAACATTGGGCATACTGTTCACGACGTCGTCTCCAGACTCTATGCCTGCCGTCCGCGAATCTGAGGGTAAACCTGGATTCATCGCTAAAGAGGACTCGATTCCAGTCTCTCTGGGTCAACAGCAGACGTTGACGTTGATGAAACGGCGTCAGTATTGGCCCACGATATGGACGTCGAGAATGGAGATTGGCAGCCCGCAACCTATTTCGAATGGTCTGTGAGGACAGTCGACCTCTAAACATCTCAGCCCGGGTTCGTGTAGCCGGCAGAAATCTGTCACGTAGGTGACGTAGGACGATTTGACGGTCTTCTGCTCGTGACGTCACACGTGGACAACCCGACCTTGGGCGATCAGAAGTGGTGCCAGTTTGTTGTAGACGACCTCGCAAATCATACACAGTACGACGGCTGCATCCCATTGCTCTTGCGACGTCAATAACTGATCTTCCCGCTTGCAACATGCCAACGGCACGTTCACGTTGCACATTTGACAATTGTGGCATTTCAAGTACCGTTAGAACTGTGGTTTAAAAGTCTGTTTTTTCAATTCTTGAGGCCAATGCAAACACGTGCATATGAAGAAAACTTCGATGTGAAGATCACGTGATCGACTGCAAAACCTGATTTGGCACTAACGTCATTTGCACGACGAATGGATGGGTTTGAGTGGGTTTTGCTAACGTTTTTCAAATTACATTTTGTGAAGTTTCTCTTTTGACTCAGTATATGTATAGACCTGTAATGAACCCACTTGTCCCGTGTGTCAAATAAAAAGGGTCGCTCATCGTTGGAAGCATGTTTCTACGTTTGTAAGTGTTTTGCTCAACCGAATGTAACTTACCCTTTAATGACGTCAGTTGTCTGGTTTGACACCTCGATATGAGATGCCCTGCAACACAATCACTTACTCGGTTTATGGTTATAACCGTTGGCTGGATTTTGGTGATGTAATTTCATATACGTTTTTAACGACACAGAAAAGCTAGTCCGTCTCATTAGAAACAAACAATAGCGGATAATATGTCGAGCAAAAGAATGCATACATTTGAAATAGGATCTGACCAAACATCGATAACGATGTTCTGCCACTAGGCTTAACACAGTTACCGAAACACTGCTAACTGAAGGTATAAAACACAGCCATGACGCCAACATTAACTACATCGTCATCGAATAACCTTTGACAAAAGTGTATTTTCTTTTGTCTAGCAGTGTAACTGTTGTCTGCATATTACAGTGACGGTAGGACCACAACACTGTGAGGGCTCATGGTTTTAACACCAGTGTTTGTGTAAGGTACCAGTTTCATGACAACTTTGATAATTCTTCTTCCGCATTGACATTTCATTTATGTACCACAGGCACTCGTGTCTTTGCGAGGATTATATACTAAGCAGCAAAAGAAACGACAGTTTGGAATTTTCCTTCGCAGAAACGGATAACTGTAAACTCATTTAATGTTTTGATTGTTTATTGTTGACAACATCTCCAACTTTATCTGAGCAAAGACATTCCTTCCCAAACTCAGAATTGAAGCCAGGAAATGATCTCAAAAACGCAACCTGATCTAGGCGATGGTACGGTGTTCTCCATGTTTTTAATGCAACTCATGCTGCATGTGCTGTTCACAAGGACCAGCCCTATAAAACGCACCCCAAACCTGCTTGAAACATTCACATTACAACGTCAGCAGGATGACGGGACAAGCCGTTGCCAATGACTTCCAGGTCAACGTTCGGACCATCTAAAGGCTGCAGCAACGTTCCCGGGCCACCAACACCACAAATGATCGCCCCCGTACTGGCAGACCAAGGGTGACCACAAGACGACAAGACCGCCATGTTGTGCGACAGTATGTACAGAATCCCTTCATGCAGGCATCCACCAGACAGTGGGAACACACGGAAGACCAATTAGTACTGAAACAGTACGCCGACGTCTTAACAGCGGGAAAGTCCATTGCCGTAGACCTTACCGTGGACCTATCCTCACCCTGCGTCATCGGCGTGAACGTCTACAGTTTGCCCTACAACACCAAAACTGGCGATACAGGCAATGGAAAACTGTTCTGTTCACAGATGAGAGTCGGTATTGCGTATCAACTGCAAATGGCAGAAGAATATGGCTCAGACCAATGTGTTATGAAAAGAGACTCATGGGGAGGTGCAACATCATGGTATGGGGTGGAATAGGCCTGAACCAGAGAGTGGGTCCTGTGGTGTTCCAGAACCTTGGTCCAGGGAGAGGAGGCGGCACCACAGCGGTGCGCTACATCAACCAAGCTCTCAGACACCACGTCATACCACATTTCGCACGTCACCGGAACAACATTTTCCAGCAGGATAACGCCCGGGCCCATACTGCCAGAGCCACGCGGGACTTCCTACAGCAGAACGGTGTCAACATTATGCAGTGGCCAGCCCTTAGTCCTGATTTAAACCCAATTGAACATTTTTGGGATGAAATTCAGAGGAGACTGAATCATGTCATACCAAGGCCGAATTCAGCCGATGTATTGCGCCAGGCCTTTCTCTGAGTGTGACTCCAGGTGCCAATGGCCTTCATCAATCGATTGGTGCACTCCATGCATAGACGCTGTGCTGCAGTTATTGCCGCTCGTGGTGGTCACACTAGATACTGAAGTCAAGAGTCTGAATGGACTGCAAATGTTCACATAATGTCTTGAAATTGTGCTGAGTTATTCATCGATGTATCAACATATTGTACACAAAAAATGGTTTTGATCCGCTTATTATGTCCATTTCTGTATTGATTTGATTACAGTGCCTATCTAATTTTGAATTCGTAGTAACGTTTGTTTTGCTGCTAAGTATAGATGAAAAAAAGATAATAAAATTAGTTTCGTTAAAAAAAATCTGTTGAGCCCCGACTCGAAATGCTTCACAGTAAATAAATCATAGTTCTATGCTGTGAGTCCCAGTTATAGTTCTACACATTGTATCTCATGGTCTGTGTACTGTACTTTACTGTACTGTACTGTGAAGCATTTCGAGCCGGGAGTCATCTGAAATTTAAGACAATATTTTTTTACATCTTATCTTTTACATCTACATTTTTTTATATCTTTAAACCTCGCAAAGACACGAGGACCTGTGATACGTACGACATATACGTAATAGCTGCACGTTGCTGATGCAGTGTTAATCAGTATATTCACTCACATCATTATTTCTTACAAATGACTGATCTGCCAGAATTTCAGTTTTACTCACGTGATTGGTTTCGGAAATAACATGACAGCGTTGTACAGCAGCATGACGTGTATGAGACATGTGCCCACACCTGCAAACAATGACATACATGTGCAGGGATTATTCTGTGCCCTCAAACCTTCAGTGGACAGAAGTAGTGCGGTGCCGATTATCAACATTCGCCTCATTACACCGTGTTAATGGAGACTGATACAGTGGCTTTTTCGTTTAATCGAGGTAGAAATACAATAAGATCTCATTAACTTATATCAGCCAGTATTGATAAAGATATACCGGTACATAGAAAGATTGGCGTAAACATGTTGCTAATCGGGTGTTCCGCGTACAGCGAAAGAATCCATCCCCACTACACAGTGCTCACTTTCCATTTCCGAAACCCTTCAAGTGATTTACGTAATACACAAGTTGAACCCCAATGACGTCAAGCCCTGGGAACTAAGTAGTTTCATGTCGTGATTCAGCCATGCATGTAAGTATTTAATGTAAGGCATGTGTTTACCTAGGTATTGATATTATATGTGTAACTCTTCAGGTGTGCGTGAGAGAATTTCACTTTCACTTGTTGATATATTAAAATACAAGATAAACTTTGATAATGATATTAATGTATCCGTTTGATGTTCTACGCGTTGTAATGAACTTTCTTATCGGTTTACATACATTGACTAGTAGACAAACATGTTACCTCGGTTTCTGTTATCGACTGCACGGGTGATGTATACTCTTTATAAAGGTAGGGGAACCTGAACTGTCAATTTAGATAGAGAGTATAAGCCTTAACAAACTTTCCAGAGACATACATTATTCTCTTTATCACCACCCCTACACACAACGCATGGGATGCACGTGCACGACGCAGTAGCCCCACACACGTGCATGGGGTGCCATTCTTGACTTTGACGGTTTTCAAGAAGGTCGATAAATCACTGTGGACCATTAATTTTGATAATCATCTGTACAAACAATTATGGTCATAAGGAAATGCAAGTGGCGATGCACAATCAGAAATTCATTATTGTCATATCAAGATTGATTGACTCCCATATATCTCACATTTTTTTCAATCGTAAATAAAAAATAGAGTATATATCTGCTGGTTCAGTGCGTTTTTTCTTGTGTGTTTTGCAGTGCATGCTAAAAGATCATGATAACATACTTTACCTGCACGGACGGAACGTGGAGACATGGCCCCTGGTGTACAGCGTTACCTAGGGTAGAAGGGAACAGGGAATATGAAGCTAGTGTCGATGATGGAATGTTTAGATAGAGAAACCGTAGAACACGAAAACACTTTAGAGCAAGGCATTACAACGGAGCAAGTCAACCCAACAGCAACCCCTATCACATCCTACATTCAATACGCTTTGTTGTACCATATTGTCACTCAATAGATTTGTCTCATGACATTGCTATCAGACAAGAGATCACTATCAGACATTGTCTGACATTATACAGTGAATACCGGCTATAGTTCCATACAGTGAATACCGGTTATAGCTCTATACAGTGAATACCGGTTATAGTTCCATACAGTGAATACCGGTTATAGTTCCATACAGTGAATACCGGTTATAGTTCATACAGTGGATACCGGTTATAGTTCCAAACAGTGAATACCGGTTATAGTTCCATACAGTGAATACCGGTTATAGCTCCATACAGTGAATACCGGTTATAGTTCCATACAGTGAATACCGGTTATAGTTCCATACAGTGAATACCGGTTATAGTTCTATACAGTGAATACCAGTTATAGTTCCATACAGTGAATACCGGTTATAGTTCCAGTGAATACCGGTTATAGTTCCATACAGTGAATACCATACAGTTCCATACAGTGAATACCGGTTATAGTTCCATACAGTGAATACCGGTTATAGTTCCATACAGTGAATACCGGTTATAGCTCAGTGAATACCGGTTATATACGGTACCGGTTATAGTTCCATACAGTGAATACCGGTTATAGTTCCATACAGTGAATACCGGTTATGGTTCCATACAGTGAATACCATACAGTGAATACCGGTTATAGTTCCATACAGAGAATACCGGTTATAGTTCCATACAGGGAATACCGTTTATAGCTCCATACAGTGAATACCGGTTATAGTTTCATACAAGGAATACCAGTTATAGTTCCATACAGGGAATACCGGTTATATTTATATACAGTGAATACCGGTTATAGTTCCTTACAGTGAATACCGGTTATAGATCCATACAGTGAATACCGGTTATATTTATATACATTGATAACCGGTTATAGTTCCATACAGTGAATACCGGTTATAGTTCCATACAGTGAATACCGGTTATATTTATATACATTGATAACCGGTTACAGTTTTATAGTTCTATACGGTGTACCCATGCTATCGTTGTATGCGGGGAGTCCAGGTTAGACCTCACCCTGTCAATGTTGAACATTACTGCCTATAAATGTTGTTTACATACATAAGTGAATCGTTTATTAGGATACAGTATAATCAGGATATAATAGGCTTATATCGTGCGTCAATCAAACATTTATTTCCATTATTGATGTGGGTATTGTTAAATAGTGGTGCAACAAAATACATCTCATATATATATATTGTGATTTAAATGTTAGCATCAGTGAGGTGTACAACACAGTGTTGCTTCTGAAGTCTAATCATACAAGCACACCAGTGAGGAACTCAAGATAACTAATGAAGCTGAACTAAGCATACGTTTAATAACGTACCCGAGACAGTCTCAGCGTTTTGGATTGTAATTAGACCTGGAGTTAAAAGATACGTTAGCATTGAAAAAGTTCACTTACAAGCATGTCAAATATTTTTAAATGTCGGTCCACAGACACCAAATGCAATAGTATATGGAGAATGTGGACGGTTTCCAGTTTATATTAATTCCTACGTTCGAACGATGAAATATTGGCTTAAGTTATTGACAATGCATGATGGACAAATTCCGAAAAAGGCATGTAATATGTTATACTACCTAGATACTGCTGGGTACCACACATGGACGTCTGAGATCCGCCGTATACTTTGCTCACACGGCTTTGGATTTGTCTGGTTTTCACAAGCTGTCGGTGATCCGTGCGCTTTTATTCACATTTTTAAAGAACGCTTGATCAATTATTTTAACCAAAATTGGACATTTACTTTTGAAAACAGTTCACGTTATACGTTATATGCAAAATATAAGAGTCTTCTTGAGCCTGAGGAGTATCTGTTTTCAAATTTGAAATATAAATTCCGTAAAGTATATGTTGGTCAAATTTAGAGCTGGTGTCTTCCGTTTAAAGATTAACGTAGGTACCTGGCAAAATATTGATGTATCTCAAGGAAATTGTCCTGCATGTAAAGTAGATTTAGAAGATGAATATCACTTTTTGTTGAAAAGTCCAGCTTATAAAGATCTTCGGGATAGATATTTGCCTAAGAATGTGCAAGTAAATATAATATCGTTTAGAAATATCCTTAAACAAAACAAAACTGAAGACATAAATAATCTAGCTCGTTTTATCTATTATGCATACCAAATAAGGGAAAAATTAGAAAAATAGAAATAGGTATTAGAATTATTTTAAAAAATCAAGTACAGCTATACATGTACATACATGTATATATGTAACTGATATTTTTCACTTGGGGTGTAAGAAAATCTACTCAGGTAGACAGGTAAATGTTAAATCTTTCAAGAAATTGTTTCCTGTTTTTATACCTGTTTCGAATATGTATGTTAATATTTATCATCCAATATGTGTTCAACAGGGTATATCGCATGTGTGAGATCAGACCATATCTCCTAAAAGTTCTGTCGGAAATAGAAAAAACCCTGTTTTTTGCGCTTTGATATCTACAATTTATGTAGTTGATATGTGTCAGTGTGAAATATCTGTTTAACTTAGTTCGGCCTAACTACAGTCTCAGGGGCAGGGAGATAGGAAACGTAGAAAAAGGACTTTACTGATGAGAGATTAGTGCAGAAATGAGAAATGAGTCCAACGCGACTTATTTGGAACAGACCATGGCTTTATGCAAATTAGTGTGTGATGATATTATATTACAAAGGACAATTTTTATATGTCCATTTTGAAATTAAACTTAGCTTCATTATAAACGATAGCTGACGTAAAAAAATAATAACTTTAATACTGAAACTATAAAGGATGTAGCAACCATGGATTCTCTCACTATCACTATAAAAAGAAACAGGTAGGAGGGGGGCGTCTCAAAAGCAAATCCAGGACGGGTGTCGCAGACAGTGGTTGGGGTTGGGCTGGGGGGATAGAGATATAAGCTGAGATAAGATAATCCTTTAGGGGAATTAAACAGGGAAGCAAACGGCATGTCATAACAATATGCAAATAATATCCAGTCCTGTCGATCTTCGGGTGGTCATGCCACCTATATATTTTGAGACATTTAATACGATGGCTGATTTAAGTTTTTCCATGGGTATCATGCCCTTTAACGCATCTCAACATAAACTTTATGATCAATAGATGAGACATATACAACACACATGAAAAAGCATAAAATATCTTTGAGATGACCAATTGTGCTTGTAGGCAGGACGTGCATTTCATGCCAGGCAAACCGAAACATGAGTCTCATTAACCTATTCAGACAATGACCTACTTTTCAGCGGATCCGAATTTTCTCGTGTGAAAGTGAAAATAGACATCACAAACAACTATGGTTATATTGAATTCCAATTCCTTGTTTCATAAGAAAATACAATTTACAAATGAATTTTAATTTTAAACCTTAATAACATCGTATTTCTATATTTTATTGCGGGGTTTAGGCAGCATGACCTTAACTAAGACGTCACAGGCTGCCCTTGTTTGATGAGGTCGTAAAATTATTCACAATGCATCTGGCTCACTGGTTACACCTGTTCTGTATTGTTTGCGTTGATTCAGTGTAGTTCTGTTACGCACAATGTGATTGATATAATATCAAGTCCGTACCAGACCGCCAAACATTTCTAGCGGCCCAGCCTCGTTTTGAGATTTCTACGATTTCCAGGTTTCCGTTTGTCAGAGCTCGCTGTACGACAGAGCACGCTGCACGACGTGTTTGCAAGGATTAGAAGGAGCGTAGTGTTGCAATACACAGGTGCTTAGATGTATCAAATAATACTGATTAATAATTATGTATCCAGTTAAATGAATTGGTCTCAAAATTCTGGACTGGTTATTGTACTAAGTTGCGCAATAGGACGGGACCCAGTCAATAGGAAACGAGACTGTTGTGTAATCAATGTTTTGACTTGTGAGTCGACGGTCCGTCGTCATACCTGGCTGAGCGACCTAATTGCCATCAAAAGTCCGATCTATTGTTTTGAGCAGCTATTCGTAGTTTTGCCCGATTTTACGAGTAAACATGCTTTTCTGGATATACGACTCGTACTATTACGCATCCCACTGAATGCCCACAACAATTAGGCCGATGTGGGTTATTTCAATACATGTATATGCTATTTGGAAATTTGTCAATTTTAGGGATACAGAGTAACAGCCTAAAAACAGTGGTTTGCTATTTTCTATTTTCATCGCTGCACTGCGAATCTAATGGCAGTACTGTGTTCAGAGATGTACATTTTTCGTTAAAAACTAATGAAGAGGTTTTTTTAATGATAAATAGAATCTCACCCGAGTGCATTTGATATCAAATATATTAACACTCCTTGATAAAAGTAAAAATATCCTCGGCAAGCCTCGGATGTTTGTTACTTTATCAACTCGTGGTGATATATTTGATATCAAAATACACTCGGGTGAGATTCTCTATGTATATGGGCCTGTGGCCTTTATACGTAATAAAGATTTGGATGATGATGATGATGAGTTGTTAATCATGACAAAACATCCAACATTACAGTAATCGCACTATGCATTATCAATATCCTATTATCGATACAGATAATTACAAGAGAGGCAAATTTTACCATCCACCTTTAAACCCAAGCTCTTTGAAAGCAAGGGTGAAAAGTGTGACCATAACAGCATTAACAGGTTACCACAGGTGGCAAATATTAAGGTTTGTCTGCAAGTTTGGCGCTACGATGTGTACACACACAAATCAAGGGTTTGGTAGGTGTTGGCGACGAAGCTGCATGTAGCATACCAGGGGCACGTTTCATAAAACGATCGCAGCGCTACGACTGTGGTAAGTCTAGTCGTATGTTAAAGTAAGGGAGTTACGACCTTTTTAGCGCTACGATCGCGTTGTGGAACGGGGACCGGGGCAACAGTTCGTTAATGGGTCGGTAGTGTCATGGTGTGGCGTGGTGTCACACGTGACGGACGAACTCATGCGGTTATTGTGAATGGACATTTGACTAGCAAGCGATATGCTGATTTTGTATCCTGTCCATATTTTATCCGACAGAATTATATGCAGAAATGTTGGAGTTCGAGATGATGATGTGAGACCGCATGATGTCAAGGCCGTCAGCGATTGTCACCGACGAGAAGACATACGGACATTTCACTGGTCCGCTAAGTCCTTGACATACCCCTAGTACAGCATCGGTAGGATGTTCTGGGGTGGAGAGTGTGCCCTCCTGACTTACCACCCTGACACAACTTTGGGTAGGTCTCCGGGTGGGATGACAGGCAATACAAAGGGTAAGCAGAACAACAGAACGCCATCAAGGTGTACATATTTTGCCCAACATGCTGGACCAATCAGATGTTAATATACGCCTTGGAATATATACTCTCCCAAAAAAGAAACGCATCATGAAAATAGCAATTTCATGTAGCAATGAATTAAAACGTGATTCATTTTACAAAAGGTTTTGCTCTGTTTATGAGTCCTATGGTGTTTATGTTTTGAAACATCACAACAAAACGCACCATCCGTAAAATACCCGTATTTAACAGCATGATTTTCAATTTCGGCGTGTAGTGTCACAGAATACACAATTCACATGCAATGCACGTGAAAGTTGGGGATCAGATAGTCTCAATGATGGGTATAAAAGGTTGATCGCTGTCTGTCGATTATTCACTGTATTTGGAATATTGTTGACGAACGCAAAATGCCACGTCTAAGTGAAGCCAACCGTCTTATCACCATCGGTTTGCTTGAAGCTGGCCTGTCTCAACGCGCAGTTGCCCGACGCATGAATGTTCACCAAAGGACCATTTCACGGCTCTGGGAGAAATATCGCCGGCAGAATGCGGTAGCAGATGCCCCTCGTAGTGGGCGACCTCGAGCGACCACTGTGGCGCAGGATCGCTACATCCGGGTACATCACCTGCGTCATCGAACAGCTACGGCGACCAGTACCGCTCGACAAATACCCGGATTGAGGAGGCTTTCTGCACAGACCGTCAGGAACAGGTTGAAAGAGGCTGGTTTACGTGCCAGAAGACCTTATTTTGGCCCTGTGCTTCGACAACAACATCGTCGACATCGAGTTCAATGGTGCACCAACGTTCAGGCCTGGAACCTACCGAATTGGCGTAGAATCTGGTTCAGTGATGAATCACGATTTCTACTGGAACGACGCGATGGAAGAATGCGGGTGTACAGACGTAGACGTGAACGTTTCGCCGACGCTTGCGTTCCCCAGGTGCACAGATTCGGCCGGGGAAGTGTTATGACGTGGGGAGCGATCACCTGCCGCAGGAGAAGTGATTTGGTGATGATCCAGGGCAACATGACAGCTCAGCGGTACTGTGACGAAATCCTACGCCCACACCTCCTTCCAATCATTGATCGCCAGAGGGAGTTGTTTCAACAGGACATTGCCAGGCCCCACACAGCACGTCACACTAGAGACTTCCTCCAGAACCACAACATCAATGTGCTCCCCTGGCCCTGGCCCTGTGCTCCCCTGACCCGATCGAACATCTGTGGGATGCCCTGGACAGACGGGTGCGACGCCGTAACCCTCAGCCCCAGACATTTCAGCAACTCGCACAGGCACTACAGGCAGAGTGGGCTGCGATTGGGCAACACGAGATTCTGAGACTTATTCGTTCGATGCCGAGGCGATGCCGTGCAGTTCTTGATGCCCAGGGTGGCCACACGAGGTATTGACTTCAGCGCCACCACACGTCTCCATGTGACACTCAAACTGACTTTCCTCGAGTTGGTGCCTAAAAAGGGATAAGTCCGCATTCCCAGTGTGCAATTTCGCCATATTTCATTGACTCATAAAGCCTACAAGATGTTTCAAAATAAACATAAAAATACAGTTGAAATACCTATATGCGTTTCTTTTTTGGGAGAGTATATTTTAAAGAGATTTACCGTCATTACACCTTCAGTATCATTCCATATGTTCCCTTACATGTCGGTAGTATATGTTGAACTCTGACAAAGTGATGTTTTTTCACCCCTTTGGTACAAAGTCTCTCCCGCCTACATTTTGGGTTTCATCTTCGAAAAATACATTTTCTGAATTTGAGGTGGGGTGTTATCTCATTATTTGTCGTGTATATTGTGTAATAATACTTCACGAGTCCATTTATAATTACCAAAGGGTATTTGTTTGCACAGCTGTTCCATGTTTTAATCTCTTCAACTAAGCAAGAAGAGGATGTGTACCAGACATATTAAATGCATTAGTTGGAAGCATGACGAAGGACTGACATGGAGAGATACGACTTACCTCCGCGACACTAAATACATGCAGTACTTCCTCATCGGCAGTCACAGTCTGTGTGCTACAGGTTCAGAAATAATCCCCAGAGGAAAAGTTGAGGTTTCAATAAATAATAATGTTATCTGATTACATGACGAAATATGTTAAGTATATAAATCTACCCGACATTTTCCTGGTCAGTTGTATTTAAGGCGATGGGTTGGTCATTTATCTCTCATACTGTGACATACTTCCTCTCCATAAACACAAATAATCACAATCTGAAACCGCGAGCGAGCGGGCGGGCGGGTGATTGATTGATTGAGTGAGTGAGTGAGCTGCTTTCAACAGTCCAGTGAAACGTTGTCATATCGAACTCTCAGGGAATGTTCATGCAAATACAGCTCAGCCTAGATAGGGATTGTTGCAGTATACATTATGGTGTAAAGGCAAAGGAACCAGTGGATGATAGTGTGAGCTTCATGAAATAAGTCAGACCTTGAGAACGAGGGCAGTATTCTATTCTGCATTTTGCGTGGCGTGTGTGTCACACTTAAGCCTAAGTACATCTGCATTTACAGTGTTCACGAAAGTACAAATGTACCATTTCATTTCACATGTTTATCGGTTAGAAAGGTCAATCAGATTTCTTCACTCAGGAAAAACAGATACACGTTGCTAGTCTGTCAGGCTCCAGACAAACTTTTACTTTTATCATCAATATGTTGATTTAGTATCTTGTTTCGTACTAATTAGATTGAACTTCACAGAAAAATATTTGTCCGTGTGTTTATAACGCCGCACTCAGCTATGATCCAGCTGTTGAGGAATGATTGGTGTCTGGACCAGACAAGTCAGTGATTGATGTCTGGACCAGACAAGTCAGTGATTGATGTCTGGACCAGACAAGTCAGTGATTGATGTCTCTGATTAATGTCTGGACCAGACAAGTCAGTGATTGATGTCTGGACCAGACAAGTCAGTGATTGGTGTTATGAGCAATATCCCACGGCAGTGTATGATGACACGAAACGTCATGATCCAGTGACGTCAAGCATCGGTAGCTAGGACCCATCTTACCTGGAAGTCCCACCTTGTCAATACCCCAAGAACGATGCTCTCATGGGTAGATGTAGTAGATACATAACGTGACAAGTACACATTGTTTAATATTATTCACTGTAATTACATTTATGATACAGTTAATGTGTCAACGCTGACTTCAGATCACTTAGTTAAGAAGTTCATTCAAAGATCAAAGGATTTCTTTCGAAAAGGCAACATTATTGCTTTGTCCCGCTAAAACAAGTAAATGGCGGTCGACCAAGAATTCCTTATCAGTGTACAAAGTAAATTTAGAAAAGCTCTGGAAACTGGAAACTATGAACCAAAATAACAAACTGATCGCTGCTAGTTATTTTGGAAATATTGATGTAGTCTTTAATGTTTATTGAAAATACGAACTAAACTAGCAGTTCTTGTTACAAACTTCACAAATAGGAAAAGTGTATTTGTGATTCATGCCAGCTATTGATGTCTTGAACAACACACATAGAAGCCAGTATAGCATTTGTTATGATGTAGGAAATCATGGCATATATACTTCATGTTAAAATACCACACGCAGCTCCTAAGAAGCGTAAGCTAGATCTAGTAATAGTAACACGCTATAAAAATATGAGAGTTCTATAGAAACGTGTTACAATTGGAAATGCTGGAAACTGATTATGTTGATCGTGACGTTTTCGGCTCAGTTTTCGGCTAGTGTAATTGGTTTTGATTTGATTAATTCGCTAATTATCATTATTATGGCTTGCAAAAATGTATGTTATCTACTCCAATCCCGATTTAATATGTACTACCCATCAAATGTTTAGACTCACAAGTGCAAATGTAGGCACTTACTGCAGTCAGTTGTTCTGAACTAGATTTTGCAAAATATTCCATACTGTTAAAAGATATGATTTATACATGACTATGTATAGTAAAACAAATTCGTAACGTTGAAAAGATTATCGTCATGGGTTCAATAAATGATGAAACTAAGTGAAAATTGGGGAATTGTTAACTACGCAGCTGTTCACATGCATGATATTTGCACATGCTTTTCAGCAATTTGATGCATGATCCTCGTGCAATTCGTCCTATATAAGGTTTGCAGTTGGTTCCCCCAAGTTGGTGGACAAATTCATCTTCGAAGTAACACCAGACAGACAGACAGACAGACAGACAGACAGACACACACACACACACACACACACACACACACACACACACACACACACACACGGGTAGTATATGGTAACATCTGGTAAGATTACCTGATTTTACGTGCGCATCGGAGGATCTCTCTGTAACTGGTTGCGTTTCAGAAAGGTGTATGCAAGATAATAGAGACCTATCGACGTTCTGATATGTTAGGCGACTGTACATTCGAAACAACATGAAAGTATGCACTATCTATGTCAGAGGGAGATTCTCTGTGAATAACCCATGTTCAAGTTTCAAGCGGGTTCATGTGTTGTTGTACCTGCTCTGACCCCACAAGGGTAACTGCCACCTATTATGTCTATATATGTAGACTCCCTTGTTGCTAGACTCATGAGGAAATGGGGGAGTGAGTGAGTTAAGTTTTACGCCGCACTCAGCAATATTCCAGCTATATGGCGGCAGTCTGTAAATAATCGAGTCTGGACCAGACAATCCAGTGATCAACAGCATGAGCATCGGTGTATACATGTGGAAATGGTATCTTCTTGGCAAGCTGATAGTCGCAAAACTCGCCATCGTCTTCAGCCACGTTGTTTGTGTGTTGTCCCGGCGACAGCATGTCAAGGACTGTGGAGGGCTAATCTATAGACACGTTACCGTATTTGTGGATCTGAGGAATGGAATTATAAAACGGTTAAATCAAAGCAGTCACTGACATTATCTGTGTGTACCTAGAATGACTCCTGAAAGACATACACTCTGCAAAAAGTGTTTTTCAGATGTATGTTTTATGTATTATGTATATAAATAACCAATAGATCACAATAAACGGTTCAAATTTGGCACAAGTCATTGTCACTGACCGAGGTTCATCATGGCACATATGAAACGTGTCAAAGTGAAGGTCATCTGTTCTCAATATCTTGTATAGCCCCCGTGAGAGTCCAGAACCGCCTGGCATCGTCGCTAAATACCTGCGGCGACCGACAGTAAGGGGATAAAACATCACTGCACGGTATCTCAGTGGGCTAACACTAATACATTTACAAACCACGCACACACGTACGCACGCCGCCTTTAGCAACATTCTAGCATTATCACGGCGGGGGACACCAGAAATGGGCTTCACACATTGTACACATGTGGAGATTCTAACCCGGGTCTTCGCCTTGACGAGCGAACACTTTAACCACTTGGCTACCCCACCGCCCCAAATACACCAGTGTCACATGTACCTCCAACAGCAGCAACCTACCAAACCAAGGTACGTGTCTGACACTGTCTCTCCCGTCCTGTCTGTCTAGGTGTATATACACAACCTTCTTCGAGGGAAGTGATACTGGACCATGAACGTCCGGCTAGTACCCATGTCTTGGTGTCCCGACACCATGCTGACAGCGTGGACTGTGGGTGTCATTGAGCTGCCTTTAGATGACACCTCACCCTTGGTGCTGATGTTATGTGTCTGAGACTAGAAACATACCAATGAATCAGTTTTCGCCTATGATAGGACCCATCTGTGGGACATTCTAAGTCATCATTTCATTGGTCACCCAAATTCACCAAATGCAGATAATTTGAAGCTGATAACTGACATGCATTTACCTGTAAATTCGTTTCAGTGGTTCAGAAAATTTCGTAATTATTCCACATGACACGAATCTGAAAATGTTTTGTATAAAACAAATATGATTATAGTAATGGGGTTCTTATCGCTGTTGTAAATATTCATAATCACTGTATTAATTCACTTAATCAATGACAACTGATCTCATAATAAAAAATTAATTTTTCAGTAAACAGTGGACAGTAAACACGCTGTCTTCCATCTCCCGGTGATGAGGACATCGTGATTCATCACTGAACCAGACTCGCATCCATTTTCTAAGGTTCCAGTTCCGGACACTACGACACCACCGCAAGCGATTGCGCCGATGGAAGTATCTCAAAACTAAGTCTCTTGGTCGAATCCCCCAATCTATTCCTGACAGTTTGGGAAACAGGAAACGATCCCAAAGGCGAGATATGGTGCACTGATGAACGTTGAAATGTCGTACAACTGCAGACTGCGACTCCCCAGCTTCAAGACGGCCTATTGCGATGTTTCGATTAGCAGCACACAGTGGCAGGATGATTTCCTCTTTTCCAGGCAAAAACTAAAGACAAAAATAAACACAACGCTTGCCATTTTATAGTGATCGATACCGCATGCTTTTCCGCTTACTTGCACGTGCATTTTCCTTTGCATGTTTTCTTCATGACGTTTGAGCGAATCTTTCTTCAAACGCTTCTAAAACCAGAAAAAAGTTAAATTTGCCGCATGTTAGCACTGAAGCTGTTTACAATCACACAAAGATGATGTTTTGGAAAGAAATAGTATATTTGTATTGTTTTGCCGTAGCTATATGAGTCCAATATTCTCAAAATCACATATGCGTTTCTTTTTTGAAGAGTGTATATTATACCATTATACCCTAAAATAAACTGACCATTAACCCTTTTACGTTAATAACAAAATATATATTATTTCTAATAGAAACGATTGACTTACACTCCACATGTGTGTATATAAACTCTGTCAAAAAAGAAACGCAACCCCTGTCCTCAGATATGAAAAATTCGTTTGAATGAAGTTATTGCTTCCAAACTAAATTTTATTCGAATGTATTGAAATGATACACGTAATTACTGAAGATGACCATCCAAACAACTGCATTTGTACGCATAAGTGTATTTTATTGCTTATTCCGTCACAACGCATGAAATGACCCTCATGGTGACTTCGCACAAAAAAAACACATGCAAATCATGAAAATGGCAGTTAATGTAGGGGTGTATAAAGCCCATGTGCTTCCGTATTATATTCATTCATTTGTCGCCGAAAGCTGTGTTAAAATGCCACGATTGAGTGCTGCCGACCGAAATATCGCCATTGGTCGTGTTCAAGCCGGAGAAAGTTTTGGAACTGTTGCACGGCACCTAAATGTTCACAAAACAACGATATCCCGACTTTGGAGCCGCTACAACAACTTCAATTTGACCAACGATCGCCCGAGAAGTGGAAGGCCAAGAATCACGACCCCCCTTCAAGATCGGTACATCCGGGTCCATCACCTGCGTAATCGGCATGCCCTACCAACCGTGACTGCCACACAAATACCAGGTTTGAGGAGAGTGTCAGCTCAAACGATTAGGAACCGTCTGAAAGAAGCGGGTTTACGTGCCTGTAGACCAGTTGTTGGACCTGTACTACGCCCCCTACATCGACGCCGACGACTCAGGTGGTGCAACAACGTAAGGATACGGACTTTACAAAACTGGAGGCGAATCTGGTTTTCTGATGAATCACGTTTTCTTTTGCAACGTCACGACGGAAGACAGCGTCTGTATAGGAGACGTCATAAACGTTTTGCGCCCATCTGCGTCCGACAGGTGGACAGATTTGGCGGAGAAAGCGTCATGGTTTGGGGAACCATCTCATACAACCAGAAATCAGACTTGGTGATCGTTCCAGGGAACCTGACAGCCCAACGTTACATCAACCACGTGTTAGAGCTTCACCTTCTCCCGATTATTGACCAACAGACACAGATTTTCAACGGGACAACGCCCGGCCTCATACTGCACGTGCAACAATGAACTTTCTGCAGAATTCCAACGTCAATGTCTTGCCATGACCCTCTAAATCACCAGACCTCAACCCTATTGAACACCTGTGGGATACTCTGGATCGACGCGTACGTCAACGTCAGCCGCCGCCACAGACGCTGCAACAGCTCGCCGTTGCACTGCAGGAGAGTGGAGAGCCATTCCCCAGGAAAGAATCCGGCGTCTTATCCGTTCTTGTCAAGGAGATGCCGTGCAGTGATTGCAGCGCGTGGTGCTCATACGAGATACTGAGAAAGACGCCCCCCTGGTGACAAACTGGTGTCTGTGAGATGACTTTTGAAATGACAATTTTAAACATGCCCATCTGGGTTATTATTCTGCCAAATTTCAGACTTCTGTCTTAAATAATAAAAATGCCGTGTCGTCCTAAAACTTCAGATCAACATCTCTAAAATACAGGGGTTGCGTTTCTTTTTTGACAGAGTTTAGTTTCATCCTGACCTGCTGCATATCTGTCCGGAAACATGTCGTTCTAATCTCTCCAACCCGACAGACAGACAGTTATATTTCCGTATATAAGGTCATGGCCCACATTACAATACATCTCCTGATGTTTTTATTTGATGCTGGTAAACCAGTAACAATCAATAATATTGTCAGAGCGTTCCTGAAAGATTAAACATTTGTGCACAGTGTATAGGCAGTATATATCCTTCTTAAGATAACATATAAATCTTAGTATGCAGAATGTTGACTTAATTTATGCATTTCTAATTTTACGAGCCTTTATCAGATGTTAGCAATACTTATCAAACCATTTACATAATTACATGACATAAGTCTTACTAAACTTTCCCTACACGAGTTTCTAATATAGGTATGGTTAATATATTCATTTCTTGTATCTTTATAGCGTTGACAAACCATCAATAAGTGCTCCTCATCTTCAACTAATGACATGCCTTGGCTATGACAATATAAACAAAGTCAGTTACAGTACAGTGTGTTATCATGCCTCCCTGTTTCAGTTGAAAGTTTGAAGTTATTACATCTGTAATACTAATCATGTTTGTAATCTTTCAACTTGCAACATTGTCTTAAATTGACAGTATGTCTGACATTTGCTAAAAAATGAAACAGCATGATGCCAATCTTGGTTCAAACAATCAAACAATCTCTGCTTAAAAAGTGAGATAAACAGTTTTTATTTCCTATGTCCTGACTTGTCCATAAAATACCAAAACCATATTTCTAGTATGCGATGCCCATGTAATTCCCCATGCATCACCATGTGTCTTAAGCATACCCGTGAAGGTCCGGATTAGAATATTGATCTTCAGTAACCCATGCTTGTCGTAAGAGGCGACTTGGTTGACACATGTCATCAGTTTCCAATTGCGCAGATCGATGCTCATGCTGTTGATCACTGGCTTGTCTGGTTCAGACTCGATTATTTACAGATCGCCGCCATATAGCTGGAATGTTACTGAGTGCGGCGTCAAACTAAACTAACTTAAGCATACAATAGGCTTGATATGGTATTCTATTGCTGTCCATCATAATCAACTTCAATATGGCTGAAGTTCACATTTACATATTTCATGGACTCAGAGGACTAACCCTATAGTTATATTCCCCATTACCTTGTAGATGTAGTGGTGAAATTAGCCTGCTGGCACATTGCCAACGGAACCAACCCGGAAGTATGACTATTTATCGGCGTGTTTTCCTTTACACACGATAGTATTAGAGACTGCTAACGTTCTTTGTGACCGGTGAAGTAGTATCGCATGTGCTCGGAAACAGATTTCACAATGTTTGATAAAATATTCTGATATAGAATATATACATCAAATGCGTTATTGGCGACTTGTTTAAAAACCACGGGCTGTCGACAGACCCATGTTTTCCTGCACAATGCGTGTTAAGTTTCATATATCGAATGACATCAGATTTTAACTTAATTTGACTGAACATACTCCACCTGCCTGAAGGAAGTGTTGGGAAGGCTGGCTGGAGTTACGTCCCTTACCATGCAACGCTTCTTTGGACGTGTGTTCGAGTCCCAGGCTGGTCCTGATTAAGACATTTGCACTGTCGGCACCTGTCCGTGCTGGTACATGTAGGTTTCATCTGGTAAATGTGTTTGACCATTGACTCTTGATAGTGATTCATAAGCATCAGGCGTATGGTGTAACCGCACTGGTACAATGAGCTCTGCTTTCAAAAGACATGTCATATGATTATCGAAATGTTTTTATTCCACATATTGACAGGCCATGATATGCCTGAAAGTCCTGAGAGCGTATCAATCGATTTTTGCAGATTGTTGTTGTTAAATGGAGTGTGTAAACAAACACACACACCTGCTTCAACTGCAGGCGTAAACGTCGGGTAGTTGCTTCAATATCTGTAGATGTCGTTATTACCATTGTACACATGATAATGTATAGACAGCCACCAGCATCAGAGGTTATCCATGTGGAGATTACAATTATCCCATGTAGATTACTTGTTTCGAAACTATGACACATAAAACGCGGATTGTTATAGTTAAACAATGTGTATAAATAATATTCAAACAAAGATTAGGCAGGTGAGATTTTATTGCTTTTGATATGAGACATTATTACGTTTTTCACATTCTAATGAATATGGGTACACATTGAACAAATAATCAAATGATGGTGTGTTGTAACAAAAACTGTAGAAGAAACAGTATGTATGGCTATGTTACACAGTATAAGTGAGCTGGATGCAAGCAAATAATAACAACAACACTCTAACGAGAAAATAACTTGCAGGTAGTAAACAAAGTGATATTTTCCTTCGGGCCTACTTGGCTTATTTATCAGTTACCTACATAATATAAGGGGCATCAATGTAGCTTTCAAAGCAGGGGAACCCGGGAGTATATTCTACAGACAGCATGATATACACAATGATCATAAAAATGTTTCAAATTTTAAATTAAAGAGAAATAGTTAAACTACACTTATTATCATACATCAAAAGCATCGGATGGAGTGGCTTTTGTTTTATCTAATATATAGGTTGACAAAGAACGTTTCCTTTGTGTCATACTACCTTGCTCAAATCCTTAGTGTGAAGTCGTTTTGCGTTAGAAGGTATGACTGAGTGTTGGTGGGAATTACTTGGTGTTTGAGGGTATGAAATGGTTGAGGGTAGGACTTGGTGTTCGAGGGTTAAACTTGGTGTATGGAGATTAGAACTTGGTGTTAGAGGTTAAAACGTGGTGTACGGAGATTAGAACTTGGTGTTAGAGGGTAAAACTTGGTGTTAGAGGTTAAAACTTGGTGTACGGAGATTAGAACTTGAAGTTAGAGGGTAAAACTTGGTGTATGGAGATTAGAACTTGGTGTTAGAGGGTAAAACTTGGTGTATGCAGATTAGAACTTGGTGTAAGAGGGTAAAACTTGGTGTATGGAGATTAGAACTTGGTGTTAGAGGTTAAAACTTGGTGTTAGAGGGTAAATCTTGGTGTATGGAGATTAGAACTTGGTGTTAGAGGGTAAAACTTGGTGTATGGAGATTAGAACTTGGTGTTAGAGGTTAAAACGTGGTGTTAGAGGGTAAATCTTGGTGTATGGAGATTAGAACTTGGTGTTAGAGGTTAAAACTTGGTGTTACAGGGTAAAACTTGGTGTTAGAGGGTAAAACTTGGTGTATGGAGATTAGAACTTGGTGTTAGAGGTTAAAACTTGGTGTTAGAGGGTAAATCTTGGTGTATGGAGATTAGAACTTGGTGTTAGAGGTTAAAACTTGGTGTTAGAGGGTAAATCTTGGTGTACGGAGATTAGAACTTGGTGTCTGAGGGTATAACTTGGTCAGAAGTAATCTGCTCCCGTCCGTTTGGTTCCGGTTGTTTAATGTCTTTATTGTCCTGATCGATTGTACTCAATCTGTTGTATGTATCCTATACATCAGTCGGCGTCGAAGCAGTGTCGTCTCCCAGTCTGTTGTATGTACCCTTCATATCAGTCGGCGTCGAAGCAGTGTCGTCTCCCAGTCTGTTGTATGTACCCTTCATATCAGTCGGCGTCGAAGCAGTGTCGTCTCCCAGTCTGTTGTATGTACCCTTCATATCAGTCGGCGTCGAAGCAGTGTCGTCTCCCAGTCTGTTGTATGTACCCTTCATATCAGTCGGCGTCGAAGCAGTGTCGTCTCCCAGTCTGTTGTATGTACCCTTCATATCAGTCGGTGTCGAAGCAGTGTCGTCTCCCAGTCTGTTGTATGTACCCTTCATATCAGTCGGCGTCGAAGCAGTGTCGTCTCCCAGTCTGTTGTATGTACCCTTCATATCAGTCGGTGTCGAAGCAGTGTCGTCTCCCAGTCTGTTGTATGTATCCTTTCCTCCAGTCGGAGTCGCAGCGTTTCTTAGTCTGTTTAAATCGTCACTTGTGTGGCCATCTTCCTCCAGGACAAAATATTCAGCAGCAGGTTGTGATGTACCGCTCTTCTGTGTGTCCGGGATTTCTGCGTAATCTGCCTGCTTAGAGGCAGAAACCATCTTCTTTGCCAACTGGTAATTTTCTTCCTCTTGAATAACATTATACTCAGCTTCCGCCTCATTGGGGGCGAGTTGCGCTGGCGACACCATGATTACATCCGGGACTGTGGACATCACCAAACTGCTGGGGTTGTTGGTGTAAATCTGGGAAAGGAAGGCATTACATATGAATGGTGAGTTATAGATTTACATCCACAAAATTACAGGTATTAACCAATGAAGTGGATATTGAGAACAACCTGTGGGAAAGAATACTGATCAGTCATCAAAATATATGCAGGATTCAGTTTCCCTTTACTTTCTACCTAGATGTCCTGGAGCTTTGCGATGTGAAGCGGGGGAGAAAGTTTAGAAAAAGACCCATAGATGTTCTACAGACAAGACCATGTATGTTCTCCTACTTCACGCTTCCTCCACAGCAATGACATGACACACATGGATACGGTGCCACTAACTCCCATGATCCAGATGGTGATATGATATATAGATAAACAAAATAATATTAATATAAATAAGACATAACTTACTAATCCCATGTATGTGTGAGGGTTTTCTGTCTCTCCTTCCTTCGGTCGGTCTCCTCTTCTGTAACAGCAATGTTGGTCACATAAAGCAGTGTTGTTCAAGCTTTTGTTTTGTTTGTTCAAGAAAACCAAACAGATGCAGCAAGACCCATGTAAATCATACGAATAAAATAATCATAACAAGTTTTTGTTTATTGCTTAACGCCACACTCAGCAATATTGGAGCTATATGACGACGGTTTGTGAATAATCGAGTCTGGAATCCGATGACATCAACGAGCCTGACCTCCCGATCCCGTAAGTCGTCTCTTAGGACAAACACTGTTTGGTGAAGACTAATTTTAACCCGGATCTTCGCGGGTCGCATTAAGAAGTGCTCATACCGTAAGGGACCCTCTGTGAGTAGCTGTCTATGACAACTCCAACTCACTCAGGTTAGATCACGAGTCAACAACAACAATGCCTGGTATAAAACAAGGAAACATACAACTTCTTGTCATCCATAAAGTTGTATGTTTCATTTTTGACCCACCAACTTCTAGAATGCCGATCAAACAATTATTATGCCTGGTATGTTATTCTCTGTAAGAAATGCTTCACTTTCAGCTCTCGTTTACAATGTGTTTTTGTCTGACAACACTTCGGTCATGAGCTATTTTGAATTTCCTGGCTCAGGTTCCTGATATGGTGGAAGAGCACTCATACGCCAGAAAACACCAAGACACTATATCCATGGATATAGAACATACGTGGTGTTGGTGCTGGTCATAGACTAGCGCTTAGTCTCTAAATATATGATTTTGATTGTAACAAATTAACCCATTTAAATTGAAAAGGAGCCCGAGGGAGACCAGAGATTCAGAGACAAAAACCACCTGCATTGGGGCTACACGTGTTGGGGTCATCAATTAGAAGTCACCGGTATAAGTGACAGGCATATTTATTGGCCCTCGTGTTAAGCCCTGTCCTATCTCCAGACTTGCTTCATTGACGTCTTTAGGGCTAGACTGTAGGGAAATTAGTATGGTTGAGGGACTGTGAGACAGAGTATAGTGGCCATAAAGTTTCAAACCACGGATCTTCTGATCCTTTATCAGGCGCCTTGTCCGTATGACCAAAGAGATTAACCCTATCAGCAAGCTGACAAGATAAGGATGTCATCTGTTGGATGACCCCACGACCAGCTACATACTTCCCCGTCAACAGAAGGCATGGTACTCAGACCTGTTTGGCTCCTATTAAATAATCACACGAAAGTCCCGTGCTGGGATTCGAACCACGGACCCTCTACAGTTCTACCATCATGCCGGTGCTGTGGGGTAGCCTAGTGGTTAAAGCGTTGGCTCGTCACGCCGAAGACCCGGGTTCGAATCCCCACATGGGTACAATGAGTGAAGCCCATTTCTGGTGTCCCCCGCCGTGATATTGCTGGAATATTGCTAAAAGCGGCGTAAAACCAAACTCAGTCAGTCAGTCTACCATCATGCCAGTTTTTAAAGGACTTTGTGTTTTGTTACCAGTACCTTTTCTTAGCTCGGAAGAAACGCCAGAGTAGAAAGAGGATAACAGTAATGGCGACACCTCCGACGAGACCACCAACAGCTCCGCCTACTACATGGCCATTTTTAGGGGAGGCATCAGCTGCATATGGACATGGGCAAGTTAACATAAGAGGTATTATCATTTCTTTAATACATTTAGTTCATACGTATCGCTATCCCATCAAACCAGCTGAACACACTACGTATATCCACATGAATTATATATATGTATGAAAATATTTGTCATAATACTATATGATTAATTATTACTAGTTTACGACAAGTTCTTGAGATATGTTTTAGCTAATATACTATAGAGGTTGTATCCCAGCTTGTACACCATGTCACAAAGGCAATACCTGGGGGTCTTCCCGTGGTGGTTGGTTTGCTTGTGGCCACGGTTGTACTCGTGTTTGGGGAGGTACCAGTTAATGTGTGTGTGGTTGTATCGGCACCCGTGGTGATGGCGCCATCTGTTGTAGTTGTACCCTGTGTTGTGGGGGATCTTGTAGGGGATCTTGTGGGGGATCTTCCTGTGGTTGCAGAGAACACATAATCAGAACATCAAAATCAGACAGAACATGAAGAGATTATGTTATCGAATACCCATCCACTCAAACATGTCCAACGACATGTTGATACCGCGGCCGTTTTGTTGTGTTTTCAAAACCGGATTTTCAGGGCATGTAACGTGTTAACCAAACATGTTCTGTGTTTCGTACAACCCAACGAGGCCATGCTATTTTCCCGACATCTCATCCCGCACCAACAATATCAACGAAAGTGATCCCTGGTTCTACTCACGTGAAGAACTACGACATCTGCTGTGAGATCTAGAAAACAAAACAAAATCATGATTAAATACACACGATTCCATATATGTATTTAAGGCACAACATCGTAAATATATTCCCACTAGGATCCCGAATGTTTCATTGTCTATATTATCCATATTAGTTTAATTACTCAAAATATTCCAGGACACCCAGTATATCAGCAGCACGTTCATTGACATTAAGAAAGAGTTTGACTTCTTCCGGCAACTAATGACACAATGATATGATACTGTCACTACTTGCACTGTCCATACTTTGCCTGTGATTATGATATTATGGAAACGGGTCGGGGCCTTATGTACAATAAACTATCTTGAATGATTCTTGATTTTATCAACTCTGGCCGATCGTCTTCAGTAAGTCATGTTGCCCAGGTCCGGAGTCGAGAAACTCTTAAACCTTTGCAAAAATACGGTCGGGTGCCTTAGGTGAGGTGAGGTGAGGTGAGGTGTGGTGAGGTGAAATTGGGTTTTACGTCCTACTTGAGAATATTTCGCTCATATGACGACGTGCATTCCTGTGTATGTGTATGTGCGGCTGCTTGTACTAGCCCAGATTTAAGCTGGTTTTACAGTACAACCAGAAATTATTGAGAATTTAAAGATTGTAATTTTTTATATTTCTTTCACTCATTACTCACATATTAAATGTGAATATCAGCAGAACATAACTCCAGATTCAAAGACAGGTAAACAGTTAGTATTTTGTCAAGTCACCATGAACAGCAATGCAGGCTTCAATGCGGCGGGGCATACTACTCAAAGAAGTTAGAAAGTCGTGGTCCATGCTGTCCCAATATCGGACCACCTCTTCTTTGATTTCAGCAATATTTGTCAGATATTTCTAATTGACACTTTCCTTCATAAGTCCCCAGACATTTTCTATTGGATTTAGGTCAGGGCTATAGCTTGGCCAATCTAATAATGCCATATTTTGGGTCCGAAACCAGGCCTGTGAATGCTTTGAACGATGTTTTGGGTCGTTGTCCTGCTGGAAAATCCAAACATTTCCATAGAACACGTGAGCAGATGGAAGTAAATGTCCCTCGAGAATATCTGTGTACCGCTCACTATTCATATTCCCTCCCATATTCCCTTAAAATAACACAGATATGCCACCCCACACGTTAAATTTCGGACTGTACAAATTTTGGCGCTGATACAAAGGTTTTTCAGTTTGTTTGGTCCAGAAGTTCAGTGTTTTAGGAAACAGCCACACAGAACTTTCATCTGAGAAAAATCCCATTGCCCCAGTTAAAACTTCTATGCTGTAAGCTCCAGTTCAACCTTCGCTCCTTTTGTTCAGGTTTCATGATCGGTGATTGAATTCCTCGACTTTTCTGCCAACCCATTGCATGCAGCTCAGTTCTAATTGTCTTCTTACAGACAACCACAGTTCCTCTATCAATCATATCCAGCCTTAAGTTTTCTAAACTCCTTCGTTTGTTTTTAGAAACAAGAATACCAAGCCGCCTCCTGTCACTGACAGTCAATTTTCTGGGCCTACCTGCGTCTACCTGGTGCTCAGTGCCACATCCATTTGCAATATTTTTCAAAACACGATAAACAAAGGGATGCCTGTTCTACTTGAAATCATTTTAGCTGATCTGATGTCCTCTAAAATCAACTTCCTGTTCTCTAAATCATCCATACTGAGGATCACTGAAAATGTCGTCTGCTAGCAAGTAAACAAAGGGGGATAACTCTTCACAAACTAATGAAAAAGGATTAACCGAGTTGTCTTATTTAAATGAAACCAAGCACTTGATAGCTGGTCAAGGTTGTTTATACTAGAAATCCAATTAAACATATTCCTAAAATTCTCAATAATTTCTGGTCATACTATAGAGTGCTAGCTCACTGAGATACCATGCCGCAGTTAAGCATGAATACCCTACTCAGACCCATTATACTGACTCCGAGCCGACCAGTCCTTGTTGTACCCATTAATGCCGAGCGCCATGCAGGGACCAACAAGTACCATATTTTAACGTCTTTTGGTATCACTCGACCGGAGATCGAACCCGCGACCTTCCGCTCTCCGGGCGGACGCTCTAACCACTACACCACGGAAGCGGTCCAGGTGCCTTAAGACTAATAACATTACATAGACTTCACCACTGTCTGTAGCGATAGGCTACAGCTAACAGCCTGGACGAGCATGGGTGGATACAAGCATGTGTACCAAAACGTCTCATTAAAGAAAAGGGCATTACCTGCCACTATTGCCCGCTCCATTTCCAGCTGAAATAATTGATAGACACAAATGATTCTATATTCTTGACACATAAACAAACATATACGTATTGCACACAATGTTACAAATAACGATATGAAACTTTGAAAAGTTGAATAGATTGAAGCAACATCTGAGAAGAAACAGAAGCCGATCCCATTTCTTGTTACAACAGAATATACAGGTCAAATATATATGTACCATCGTTGATGTCTTTTGGTATGACTATCTAAACGTTGACGGTCACATACACTTTCACACAAAGTGAGTCCCTAGTATGGCTGCTGGCGATCTATAGCCCTTCGTTATATTGTATTGTCCAAATCTGAAATTCAGGTTTAGAGATATATACTAGTTATATTTGTTTGTGTCTGTGATATTCTAGTTGGTTTTACTGTCCTTCGTTGACAGGTTTTAGTGATTTACCTCACCTGTATTTATGATGACTTATTTTAGTCACGATATGGCTTAAATATTGCCGATGTGACTTTACATTTTAACTCACTCACTCACACAAAGTGAATGACTGAGTGACTTAAAATTTAACGTCAATATTTCAGAGATATAGTGCCGAGAAAGGTTTGGCATACACTATAAATATAAGTTGTTAAATAACCAGTCATCGAAGGACTGTAAAATAACTAGAGTATCACAGATGGAGTTTAAAACTATAAGGGAAATGTAACACTGTTTTATTTACGAAGACAATACAGTATACTAACAGGCTGTAGATCGCCAACAACTGAAGGTAGATCACCATACTATAGTCCGTTTGGCACAAAAGCGGACCGATGAATTGCAATCTAACTCGAAAACTAATAAACATAAAATACTCAGTGAAACGCTGATCATAATCAAAACATCATACCCACACTGTGAGGTTTTTGCAGAATTTTTGTCCTAAAAATAATAAAGTTGTTTAACAATCTATCATTAAAATATTGACACAGTTCACTAATTGTTACGAGGGAGGATTGCAGAGAAAGGGACAGCCAGGTGTTCGAGAACGGATGGAGACAGCACAGGTTAATGAATAAATAACTTTGTCTGTGAACGTGCTTCTCGAACACCTGGCTGTCCCTTTCTCTGCACTCCTCCCTCGTAACAAACAGTGAACTGTGTCAATATTTTAATGATAATTTTGGGACTTACGTGCCCTCTTAGGAGGACCATAATTTTACGATACTTCAGCCCCCTTTCAGGATACAGCCACTAACAATCGCAATTGCTAATTTATACTACAATTTTATAATCCCGTTTATCTATTACAAAACATATTGCTCAAAATTGATCTAATAATTCTATTTCCTTAAAAAACAAGTATTAAATATCGCTCTAAATTAGCCGAATTAAGTCAAAATGAGTTGAATTTTGTGTCATGATACGTATAAACATACATTCTTTCATTTACAACCTCCAAAACATGAATTCTGAGTCAAACAACATTCTCGCCAATGTGCCGGCCCATGGGCGAGCGAGTTTAAATTTTGAGTTTTCGAAAAAAATTGTTTTCATTTTTTCATCCTTGACATATGTTCATGACAACTGCATGTTTAATTTGGTTAAATCCCTTGTCAGAAAGTGTCCACAATGCGGAGAGTTACTGGACTTTTGTGAGTCCAGAATTGAATTGTGACCTGTTAATGATAATTGACATTATAATAAGATCCTTAATTGTTTGGACATTGAAATAAACTCTGTCAAAAAAGAAACGCAACCCCTGTCCTCAGATATGAAAAATTCGTTTGAATGAAGTTATTGCTTCCAAACTAAATTTTATTCGAATGTATTGAAATGAGACACGTAATTAATGAAGATGACCATCCAAACAACTGCATTTGTACGCATAAGTGTATTTTATTGCTTATTCCGTCACAACGCATGAAATGACCCTCATGGTGACTTCGCACAAAAAAAACACATGCAAATCATGAAAATGGCAGTTAATGTAGGGGTGTATAAAAGCCCATGTGCTTCCGTATTATATTCATTCATTTGTCGCCGAAAAGCTGTGTTAAAATGCCACGATTGAGTGCTGCCGACCGAAATATCGCCATTGGTCGTGTTCAAGCCGGAGAAAGTTTTGGAACTGTTGCACGGCACCTAAATGTTCACAAAACAACGATATCCCGACTTTGGAGCCGCTACAACAACGTCAATTTGACCAACGATCGCCCGAGAAGTGGAAGGCCAAGAATCACGACCCCCCTTCAAGATCGGTACATCCGGGTCCATCACCTGCGTAATCGGCATGCCCTACCAACCGTAACTGCCACACAAATACCAGGTTTGAGGAGAGTGTCAGCTCAAACGATTAGGAACCGTCTGAAAGAAGCGGGTTTACGTGCCTGTAGACCAGTTGTTGGACCTGTACTACGCCCCTACATCGACGCCGACGACTCAGGTGGTGCAACAACGTAAGGATACGGACTTTACAAAACTGGAGGCGAATCTGGTTTTCTGATGAATCACGTTTTCTTTTGCAACGTCACGACGGAAGACAGCGTCTGTATGGGAGACGTCATAAACGTTTTGCGCCCATCTGCGTCCGACAGGTGGACAGATTTGGCGGAGAAAGCGTCATGGTTTGGGGAACCATCTCATACAACCAGAAATCAGACTTGGTGATCGTTCCAGGGAACCTGACAGCCCAACGTTACATCAACCACGTGTTAGAGCTTCACCTTCTCCCGATTATTGACCAACAGACACAGATTTTTCAACGGGACAACGCCCGGCCTCATACTGCACGTGCAACAATGAACTTTCTGCAGAATTCCAACGTCAATGTCTTGCCATGACCCTCTAAATCACCAGACCTCAACCCTATTGAACACCTGTGGGATACTCTGGATCGACGCGTACGTCAACGTCAGCCGCCGCCACAGACGCTGCAACAGCTCGCCGTTGCACTGCAGGAGGAGTGGAGAGCCATTCCCCCAGGAAAGAATCCGGCGTCTTATCCGTTCTTGTCCAAGGAGATGCCGTGCAGTGATTGCAGCGCGTGGTGCTCATACGAGATACTGAGAAAGACGCCCCCCTGGTGACAAACTGGTGTCTGTGAGATGACTTTTGAAATGACAATTTTAAACATGCCCATCTGGGTTATTATTCTGCCAAATTTCAGACTTCTGTCTTAAATAATAAAAATGCCGTGTCGTCCTAAAACTTCAGATCAAAATCTCTAAAATACAGGGGTTGCGTTTCTTTTTTTGACAGAGTTTATTTATCCCATGTGATGGAAAAATCAATACAGTCAATTTTTACACAAAGGTTAGACATTGGTCGTTTTAATCAAAATGTAGATAAACATGATTTGTAAACATACTAGGTTTTTGTCAACTCATTCACCCACTCTGGGATGTTTAACAAAGACGTTGATACCATGCGCGATTCTGTTTAGATAACAGTTTATTGTAAAAACCGATGTGACAAAATAATGTTATCGGCACCCCCGTCCCCACTGCTCACCCCTGCCACCAAAAGAATATCAGTGGTAAGTAATAAATGGTTATACTTACGTGGAGAAGGAGGGCAGCTGCGGCCAGATCTACAGCAAATAAATAACCAAGATTATGTGTTGCAAACTTCCCTTTTACTCGATATTCAAAATTATTGCTTCAAACAGAAATCGCGAAATTTTTCGTGAATATTCATTCAAGATAAATTACACTCTCTCAATCCCACCCCAAGTCCCAATATGACAAATACCTCCCCTTCCTAGAAAACAAAAAAAGATCACACACTCCCCACTCCCAAACAGCAAATACAATGTAAACAAAAAACATAAAACATATGAAATGAACAAAACAAGCAAAATAACAAAACAAATAACACCATTCAATGGCGGCCCTGATATTTCAGGAAACCCATCAACATCACAGTCGGGCGTTCAAGGCCAACGAAATCAAACACTAAATTAAACTTATGACGAGTATAGGGTGAACAGTTTTAAAACAGGCATATGTGGAAACAAACACCTACACCAACAGGTTGCACCGAAGACAACAATATTACCTGTCTCTTTTTCTCCCTCTATCTGCCCCTGAAAATATAATAGAACTATTAATTTCTCTCTCTCTCTCTCTCTCTCTCTCTCTCTCTCTCTCTCTCTCTCTCTCTCTCTCTCTCTCACACACACACACACACACTTACTCACTCACTCATGCAAGCACACTTATGGTTGTCTCGAAATAGCGCTTTGTACCCATACTCCTTCCTAAGTCATCATTTTGCAGTTGAATCGAACATCGGATAACTCGAATTATTTACATGGGTTCCTTCAACGTCGACTCGATATGTTTACATAAAACTGTATGAAAGTTATTTTGAGATCCCGGTTGACCAGACCTGTTCCCCGTTACACAGGTATACACAAATAACTTTATACCTTCGCTGACACTGACCCTGTTGTTACCTTAACCAACGCCCAGGACTGTGACAGAACGTTCTGTAGCCTGTTTGGTTTGGTTGTTTTTTTACCCCAGCTACACCAAACTATACTGTTATGAACAGTTTTCCACAGAGAAAGAGACATACCCTTTGGGCGGCGTTTCCTGTCCATCTTCCTTCTGTATAACACAAACCAACCAGTACAGATTATCTTTAAACTGAACAAGCATAGGATAGCGAGAGAGTGAGTGAGTTAATATTTAGCGTCACAGGATAACGAGAACGTTATAAAATGAATGAGAACGACAATAAAGAAATTCAATCATTTGTTTCATCATAAAATAAATTGATATAGTCCGTTTGGCTCAAAATCGGACCGATGAATTGCAATCTAACTCTAAAACTACTAAACATATAATACTCGATGAAACACTGATCATAATCAAAATATCAGTTGAAACTTTAAGGTAAAATGATTGCTCTCTTGCGGATGATATTAAGCGATTCAACATCTTCAACACATTTGCTTCATTTGCAGCTGTAGAACTAGTATACAAACTATGGCATTACAAGGCTTCTAACTAGTATACAAACTATGGCATTACAAGGCTTCTGAGTTAGGGTTAACAGTGTCGGATATTCATCTTCATAAACCAAAGGTCACCTTGCGTCGGAAGTGAGAAACCCTGGGGGCCGTTATGTAAACTCGTACTGAAACTACACGACTCTTTAGCGGCAATAGTGGACCCGGATCAAGATCTCTCTTGAACCTTGAGATGCATGCCAATTGTTGGAACTCTTAGTTTAGAAAAATGAGGGGGGCAACAATTCCTACGTACCGGTTCTTCAGAAACGGAATGCAGATTGCTCTGTTTTCGGCTTGGATTGACTACTGCGCTCAATTGCTGTACAAAGACAATGTCCATCAAATTTAGAATGTGAGCGAGTTAGTCATAAAGTTATGCCTACGTAATGCCTATTAGAATGTGGTCAAATGTAACATTTGCTATATTTTGGATTAGACTTTCAAAGTAAAGTACAGATTGAAATAAGGTAACAGTATTTTTATACTTCCATTGTTGTCATCTCACGCCCCATGTATTAGGCTTTAAGTCTGAATAGTTAATATTAAATATATAGAATAATTCATAAGGATATACAAATATACAAAGCGTTCAATATCCAAATTTCTACTGACGGTGTTATCGTTTGTGCAGACATAGTTATGACTACTACTTGTTTGAGTGACATTTTAGAAGTTGGGACGTACAATATTCAACAAACTTTATGGATAACAACTTCTTGTATTTCGTGAGTACCACGTTTCGTTTCGATACAGATTCTTGTACCATTGTCTTAAAGTTGTTATCCATACAGTTTGTTCAATATTAGACTACCATACAGTTGTGTACCTAACAGCATCACCTTGTACAATCAGATAGGTTCAGATGCAATTATTGTCCATTTCGCACATGTGTCTAATGTTTGAGAGGAGAAACGTGACAGATTATCATGTACTTACCACTGATGTGTCGACTCTGATTCGGGTGATTAAGTCACATTGTAACGGGAAGTGCTACGTGAAGGATGGCGATGTATCTAACACCTAGTGGCTGTGATCAAGGATGTAACACTCCGACACGGATGTCGCGACATGACTAACGGGATGCACGTACTATCTCATCACAACTTTGTTCGAGCGTCTGTATGGTCCATTAGGCGGTCCGTATCTAATTCTGTGCTTCCAATCGCCCGTCTGCCCTGATTTGTCATTCCCACGGGGAATAATGAAACGATATATAATGAAAAGAACCAACTGACATTTTGAAATTTAGTAAAATAACAATTAATGTAAAACACTTTGATTTTTCCATTTGTCATTTTTCGCCCGCTTGCTCTCTTGATTGTTGAAATTGGAGATGTGAAACACATATAGTCGGCCTTTTGGAATACCGTGTGAGACGAGTTCTTGCAGACCACGTGACATCACTGTTTATCGCTTTTACTGTCTGCACGTGATATACCAAAGCTCAAGAATGTTTTAACTGCCGTCGTGTCAGATCGGTAGGAGTGTCGTTGTCTTTAGTTTATAGCAGACAAAGCTGAATCTAAAATATATTGACAAAACACCGAAGTCATGATCAACGTTTATGCAACGTTGTGCGTCTTGGTGTCTCCATTTAATGTCACTATATAAAGCTACTTTTGGGGATAATTCTGTATTAAAGTGGCTGGCATCTACTGACACTGACACTGACACTGTTGTTACTCTAACCAAGGACTGTGAAAGAACGTTCTGTAGCCTGTTTGGTTTGGTTGTTGTTTAACCCAGCAACATTCCAGCTATATGGCGGCGGTCTGTACATAATCGAATCTGGACCAGACAATCCAGTGATCAACACTATGAGCGTCAATCTACACAACTGGGATACGATGACATGTGTAGGCCAAGAATCACCAGTCAGGAAAACTAGCCTCATGCTATGTCACTGAAGTTACTCTCCTCCCCAACCGACAAAATGGGGACTCGCTAGCTTGAATGTGAAGCATAAACAAACACGTGATGCATGTCTCTTGTCAGCATTATACTATATAACTTATGCTATATTACTCTTATTCACCTACAAAGTATGATTGATTCGTTATTTGTTTGTTTGATTGTTGTTCAACTCCGCACTCAGCAATATTCCAGCCATATGGCGGAGGTCTGTAACTGATCGAGTCTGGACCAGACAATCCAGTGATCAACACTATGAGCGTTGATCTACGCAATAGTGATACGTTAATATGTGTCAAGCGAGCCTGACCACCCGATCCCGTTAGTCGCCCCCTACGACAAGCACGGGTTGCCGAAGACCAATTCTAACCCGGAATTTCATGGGTAATCCTGGTGGTCAGTGACACAGCACGGTAATGACAGTAAAGATCACCTTTGGATTTGGACAAAAAATGACGTATTGTATTCTACCGGAAAAAGTTACTATACTGAATATAAAGTTCACTAAGAAATATTCAGTATATATTCATGAAGACATCACTTCGACTTTAAGGCCCTGACTCTCAACTGACTCTCAGCGCGTATGTTAAACACTTTGTTTAACAGTAAGTAAAGCGTCTACGCAATGCCATGGTTTGCTGAAAATCAGTCCACTCGCTTGCAAACTGGAATGGCGTAAAACGAAGTTGCCAGATATTTTGAATGTCTATCAAAACACAATACCGTTTCTTTGGAGACGTTATCATTCATGGCTTACCAAGGATGAGGAAGAGTTAGCCAGACAATCATATTCGGTTGATGCATCGTTGGAATCGATTCCTAACTGCCACATTAACAGCTCGGATAATTCCTTGATTTAGATTAAGTAGTGGCAGAAACAGAACCATACACAATCACCTGCAAGCCAGCCCCGACGTCCAGTGACGCCCCGGCGCCCTTTTTTCTTCTATGTCACCGCAAGTGACGCCAAGATAGGCCTCGACAGCATCTTAGGTTCCCAGAAGACACGTCTGGGATAGTCTAATGTTCACAGATGACTCTAGATATCATCTGAACAGTTCCGGTGGCGCTGCAAGCGCTTATAGCCGTCCAGAAGAACCATTTAACGCTGATTGGAAGTGGAAGTGTGATGGTATGTTTGTGATGGCAACCCATGGGAGAACATAGCTCACTGGCCATTGGAATGGTGGACGCTACCGGGGCATCACATGTCCATAATCAGACAAATACAAATCAGACTATGATGTGCAGTTTCTCCAAATTTTATCATTCAAAGTGATACAGCATAAAATACACAACGATCTGTGTTGAAATTACGTTATCAAGCAAATAATACATGCCACTGTAGCTGTATTTTAAGTCAAAAGCATCAATATTGTTAAGAAAGACGGACATGTTGTCTTAGGTACATACCCAAACCCAAAATCCCAAATTACCACTAAACATACCACCAAAACCAAAACAGAAAAAAAGAAAAGAAAAACAACAACAACAAAAGCAAATAAGACCCAAAAGCATAAATGTATACTTACAAATAAATGTATTTAAAAAAGCAAAATTGTTCGAAAACACATGATTAAACAGGAAAACTGGAAACAGTCGCGTGGCCTAACCTTTCAACATCATGCCATGTTGCTAAAACTCACGAACACGTCTATCGTGCTGACGACTCACACAACCGTGACTCATCGACCCAACATCCCATTACTCAACGACTCAACCACCAATATCTGCACTATGTACTATCCTACACGTATAGGAGATCGGTATTGCATATATCTCCTGATCCATGTGATATTGGCAAATGGAAATGTTATGATATATCTGCATAGGCGATCACATTTAATGGGTTGTGTAATAAACTGGTGGCGCTCTAGGTCGTTAAAAAGGTCAGGGGTCAAATTCGAAAAATGAATTTTGCATCCGGCGTCAGTGACATCGGGCACATCACGGCTGTTGGTAGACGTGCACGTGCGTTATCACCTTCAAAGAGGACACGTTGTGCAATTGATGTCCATGAACGTCCATAAAACGCTTACAATGACGTGTCATGTTTGCTTCTGTCATGGAAGTCGAGGCATTAGCCAAACGTCGATTATCCCAGTGCTGACGTTCCCTACACCACTGAGCTCTCTTCTTCAAGTTAAAGCAAGTTGTACAACGTGTAGCAAGTTGTGGGATGACAAATATCTGCAGATATGACTTTGCACCAGCTGCCTGATGTAACCTGCCCATTGCCTGAGTTAACCAAGTTCATAATTCCATCGCTCTGATTAATCTGTCCCGGGCTGGAGTTGTTGCCCTTGGATGTCCAGAGCGGCGTCAACCATCGACGCTAGTTTTGTTGTTGTTGCCCTATCAACAATCTGCTGATGACAGATGCCCAAGTTTGATACCAAAAAAAAGAATATTTGCCTGCTTAGAACAGAGACATGACTCTGTAGTAAATCTGCCACACGAACCCTTGCACGTGCGTTACGTGTCTGGTGATTCTTGTCTTTGCAATGTCCACACCACTAAAAATCACTTTGTTTTACTGAATACATTGCCAGACATTGCTGTATTTTCCTATAGTTACAATAAGTATTATTAATAATAAGTATTTCCCCTACTATTGGTGCATTGTATAGATTGAAAGAAACTACTTTGGAAACAGTTACTATGCACTGTGGACATGTCCCTAGATTGCGACTGTTATATTGACTCTTTAGACTAACTGACTATTTGAACACACTGTTGACCGCTTTACATGGATATAGGCCCGACATATAGCCGATGTGACGCTAAATTGTAACTCCAGAACAAAGACCAATCTAACTAAATATGCCCCACACGAATAATAGAAGACGAGAGCACATTTGAATCGGTAGTCATATTGCAAATCCAAAACTATATTCTGCAGTCTGTATACCAAGTTCCAAGATTCACCAGGAAGAATGGTTTGCTTGCATGATACATGGCTAAGAATTTAGAAAAAAATAAACTACTGTGTGAATAAATTGTCTGATCCTATCAGACTCTGGACAACAAGGGAGTACAGATCCTGATTTCTAGGCTGTCGCTCCTTTGAGTTTACAGTATGTTCCTTGTTTGTTCCCGACAGAGTGTTTGTCTTCAAGTTTGTCGTAGATGGTGGATGTCGCCTCCCCGAGTTTACAGTAGGTTCGTTGTGCCTCTTCAACACAGTATTGCTTTTCAAGTTTGCTGTAGATGTCAGGTGCGGTGTCCCCAAGTCGGTGGTAGGTATTCTTCACATCAGTCGTGGTGGCCGTAGCACTGTCTCCTAGTTTGTTGTAGACGGTGTCTGATTTCTCCAGGACAAAATACTCTGCTGATGGACCGCTCACATTGAGTTGGCCACAAGTGGTGGCCGTAGCACTGTCTCCTAGTTTGTTGTAGACGGTGTCTGATTTCCCCAGGACAAAATACTCTGCTGATGGACCGCTGATATCGAGTTGGCCACTAGTGGTCGTAGCACTGTCTCCTAGTTTGTTGTAGACGGTGTCCGACTTCTCCAGGACAAAATACTCTGCTGATGGACCGCTGATATCGAGTTGGCCACTAGTGGTGGCCGTAGCACTGTCTCCTAGTTTGTTGTAGACGGTGTCTGATTTCTCCAGGACAAAATACTCTGCTGATGGACCGCTGATATCGAGTTGGCCACTAGTGGTCGTAGCACTGTCTCCTAGTTTGTTGTAGACGGCGTCCGACTTCTCCAGGACAAAATACTCTGCTGATGGACCGCTGACTTTGGGTTGGCCACAAGTTTCCTTAATTCCCGGCCTGTTATATTTGTCGTGTGCAAACATCCTGATGTGAGTGGCGTGGTCTCGGATCAGTCTGTTGTAGTCTCCCTCTGTTGGGTCAACTTTCTCCAGAGGTGGTTGTGACTTTGTGTCCTGGGCGTTCACAGCTGCCCCTGGTATTCCATCTGTTATGTTCACATAGTGTCCGTGGTCTCCAGCAGCAGGCTTCTTCCCCGGGGTTGTTTTGGACACAGAGAACACAGCTGCCCCTGGTATTCCATCTGTTATGTCCTCATAGTGTCCGTGGTCTGCACCAGCAGGCTCATTCCCCACGGTGTGGTTTTCCTCATCGTTGGCCACATCATACACGTTTTCCGCCGCGCCAATACCTGGTCCAGTAGATATCTTGATAATATCTGGGACTGGGACTGGGACTGGGTCGGGTTTTCTCCCTGACGACGTTGTGGGATCCTGAAAACAAAAAGCTGTGTTAGCTTCAGATGTATTTGTTATGCTGTGTGGTTTATGTGTTGTTTTCACAGCTGAATCAAGTGGACTGAGATTTCTGCATATCATCAATCCAACCTACACATATGTAACACAGACCGGTACTGGGTCTGGAATGGATACGTAGATAACTATCATCTTCCTACTTTCTGTTATGACAAATCATTGAAGCACAACAAAGTCTTAAATATATATTGAAACCTTTTAATTCCGAAGACATCGGAAGAAATTGTGCAGATTACATCCAAATTAATATATCGTAAGTGTAGAGTAAATTTCGAATGTGTGACCGAACGAACGAACGCACGCACGCATACACGCACGCACGCACGCACGCACGCATGCAGACTCGCATCCATCCAGTAATCCACCCATACGTAATATGTACACGTGAATAGATGCAAACTTACTAATCCAAAGCTTGTATTCGACTCTTTCTTCTCTCCCTCTTCTCCGTTTGTCTGTCTGTTACTGAGAAGTAATTTTCATGATATGGTGTAGTTTATATATATAGCAAACAATATTATTTCCATCTTGAAATGATAGAATAGATTATTCCATGCTACAAATATGCAGTGTAGAATCTCGTGCCAAAACGTGGTTGATGGTTCGAACCAAAGATACGAAAGTTTATATTTCAGGTTTTGTCACAAGCATACCTGTGGTCGTACAATTCACCAATATTATTTGAGTATTTCCGCCAACATGTAGCTGATATACCGTGGTATTACTCGTGACACTAAGAGGCGTAACAGTTATACTCAGTATTATGTTGTAGTTGGGGTATGTGATGTTGAAATATACCATACATTTGTCGAGAGCGATAGCAGCGCCACAGCACAACAATGCAGACAGTGATGATGACACCTCCGATCACACCTCCAACTCCTGCTACCGAGCTATAAGACGCCGACGAGGGTCCACGAGGGTTCCGATCTGCCGAAAAAAACGGAATAATTGGTGGGTGTTGGTTGAATCCATCTTTGTCAGTTTTGTAGTTATGTTACGGTTCGGAAAGAATGAATGGGCTTGTATAAATCTCATGTTTCATTTTAGATATCTCTAAACAGGGAATTTACGCCACTAAGCTTGAGTCTTACCAGTGTGGTCCGTTGTTGTTCCAGAAACATCCCTATGTGTAGTTGTAACGGGTGACATTTCGGCATCTGTAGGTGAATAAGCATCCGTCGTCCTTCTGTTGGTCGATGTGGCATGTGAAGTTGTAGATGCGGTGGTCGTGATAACACGTGTAGTTGTTGTTGAAGAGGTGGTAGAAGTGGCTCTTGTAGTATTGGCTGGATCGGTGGTCGTAGCGACATGTTTAGCTGTGGTTGCCCCTTGTGTCGTAACGTGACATGTTGTTGTTTTTGTTCCGATTTGGATATCAATGGATATTGTAGTTGTATTTTGAATGTTTTCATCTTTCAATTGAAAGTTACGAGTAATTCGGATATAGCTCTATACAATAATATGTCACATAAAATATTCACCTTCACAATATATAAACATGCAAACTGTCCCCGCCATGTACTTCCTATTTCTTCATTTGTTAAACCTCTCTAAAGGGTGTATAAGAAGTCATCTTGAGCTGTTAAACGTAGTGGTGAACTGAAGAAGTTCGAATGGTGTGATAAAATTAATAATACTTGAAGAAAGGTCAACTCATGTACTGTGTAATACTCACAAATATTACAACAGACACTGCACCTTGGTGGACATCTGCACAGTAGGTAAAAAGATTCCATTGTTTAACATTTCTACGTATTGTCGTTGTAAGACATGAAGGCTTAACGAGAAGTGTGTTTGTCTTATGAAATATATTTATACACATTAAAAATACAAACACAAACAAACTTGTTATAATGTTATGTTTCGCTACTAAGGCTATCAAGCAAGAGTTTCCAGAATTTTAGAAATGTTATTGATCACACGATAAAGCACCATGCGCTAAATGACAAAGATATCAAGGCTGTTATCATGAAAACTTTATCTCAAGTCATCTTGGAGGCTTATGGTAGTTCAAACAATTACTTTGAACAAGTCATACGCCAACGGGAACCATAAATGCACTTTACCATAGAACCATACCTGCAAGTCTTAGAGACTTGAACGCTTACCTGCAATTATTTGAGATACAGTAAAAGGAACCTCGAGACCAGTTGCATGTACATGTACGGTTATCTGCGAAAACATAGAACTTTGTTGATGTATTTTAGTAAAACGCATTATATTACGTGTGTTGTGGTATTGCGATTTTATGTCATCTTTGTACATAGATTTGATTAAAGGATATGAAGCATTTATTACTCAAGTCATTTTGTAATCACCTTGATTTAAACTTCATAGTTTTATACTTACGTTTGTTTCTCTTGCAGAAACACCTGTAAAGACGAATGACATGCTTTGTGTTCTATGTTTACGAGAAAAAAATAATGCATAAATCTTTACCAAACGACCTTTAGAGGAAAAACAGAAACTACTAAATTAATACGCAAAATATGTAAATGACATTTTAACTTTTTGTTACGATTCACGCAAAAGAGGAACTATTTCAACATACACCCTCCCATTGCGTCTCATCAGTGCAGTCAAATGAATGTTAAAAATGGAGCAGGAAAGGGGGCGAACTGTAAAAGATTAATTGGGCCAGCAGGATTCTAAACACACCAAAAACATTAGCACTTGTTCACGTGTTATGTTGTTCTGGACAGTGGAGTGTGGAGCATGGACAAAGGCGTACAACAGTGAACTCTGTCCTAAAACGTATGGCTTTTAGTTATGCTTTTTAAATCACTTTAAAAACCACCAAGTGAGGAAATCGTGGGTTTATGAAAACATGACGTAAATTTAGTTTTCATCAGTGAACAGAAATGAACTTTAGTATTTGATGATTTAGATGTAGACTGCAAAACAATGTCTCTTAAATTTAAATGAATTGATAACAACAAGGGGGTTACAAGTACATTCCACTATGTATTGATCTGAACAGAGGCTGAAATTATTGTTTATCCTTACCAAACTACCCTCATGGTACGGGTATTGTTGTTCGAGGATTCCTAAAAATTTGTATTCCAACACTACAGTGTAGTGGAACCAAACAATTCATTGTCAAAAAAGAGAGCAAAACAAATACATATATGGTAAATATGTTAACGATAACATAAATATATCAGAAAGAAAGGCGGCAAATTTTATTGTATTTTCGTCGATTTCAAGAAGGCTTTTGATACAGTGGATAGAAGTAAACTGCTTTCGGTTCTCCTAAATAATGGCCTATATGGTAAAATAAACACCTTGCTTCGTAATATGTACACAAACGTTAAGTCTGCTGTTCGGTGTAGTAAGCAAACAATGACCGAGGTATTTAATTGTACGACAGGAGTCCGTCAAGGTTGCATTTTATCCCGTATTCTATTCATTCTATATATTGATGAACTTGTTAAAGATATTGTGAACAGCGATCACAGTGGTGCATTTATTGACGAAGCTGTCAACGCACTCTCCATTCTCCTGTTTGCCGATGATGTTGCAATATTTGGGGACAATGTTATAAATTTACAAAAGAAAATGTATATTCTAGAAAGGTATTGCAAGAAGTGGGGACTCTCTATAAATACCGACAAGACTAAGGTCGTAGTGTTTAGAAAAGGTGGCACAGTATCAAAGCATGAAAAGTGGTACATTGCTAATGAGAAACTTGAAACTGTCAATTATTACAAATATTTGGGATTAACTTTGTCATGTAGAAATATGTTCTCTAAAGCTTGTGATGGTTTTTTTCATCTAAGCAAGCCGAGAAGGCTCTGTATCCAATCAATAAATTTATCTGCACCTATAAATCAGTGCTTCCAGACATCGCTTTTAAAATATTCGATGGAAAAATCCAACCTATCCCATTGTGCGGGGCAGAAATCTGGGGAACAGTGTATCGCCACAACATTGGAAAAGGTATGTTCAAATTTTTGTACATTTGTCTTACGAATTGGTTACCGCTCACCCACAAAAGCTATCCTAGCTGAGTGTGGACGATATCCACTGCATGTAAATTACAAAGCTAGAGTAATATCATACTGGATTCGGTTGCCCAGACAGCCTGATTCTCGCATTTCGAAACGATCGTATCTCATGTTAAAACGTTTAGATGATTCTGGAGATATTAATTGGACCTCAGCAGTGCGAGAGTTATTGTTCCAGCATGGCTTGTCTTATGCTTGGTTGAACCAAGACGTAGGTAATAAAGAATTGTTCACGTGTATATTCACACAAAGATGTAAAGATGTTTATTATCAAGAGTGGTCAGCTACCGTGACTGCTTCCTAATATTTATGCACATATTCAACCTATAAACTTGATGTAATGCCGGAAACTTACCTTCGAGTCTTGCCCTCTGCTCATCTGCGTAGAGCACTGACAAAATTTCGATGTGGTATTGCTGGTTTTAACATACAATTATACAGAAGATCGAAAAGTGCAGATATCGCAATTGCCAAGTGTCCACATTGCCTTGATAAGTTAGAAAATGAATATCCCGTATTACTAGAATGTCCATTGTACAACGATCTACGGAAAAAATATCTACCATGTTATTACTACTCCAACCCCAACTATCACAAGTTCGTTACTCTTCTGAATTCAAAATCAGCTTATATACTAGTACGTTTAGCTGTGTATTGTACAAAAGTACCATCACATACAGTTTATATGTGAATCAATGTCCGGACTCTTTACTATTATGAATGTCGATGTAACTGTTGGCCTCATGGCCATTCATACAAATAAAATCATCTGTCTGTCTGTCTGTAAATATGTTAACTATCCTAGAAACTAACGTTTGGTTCCAAGAATGGGTTGACTTTATGTGATTGGTGTATTGGCGATAAGAAGTGCATTGTTTGGCTGGGTTGTCATTAGACCATTAAATTTTAACTTTGAGCACCCACTTAGTGGTTGGATTTAGCGCTATATAAATTTCCTGTATTATTATCATTATTGTAACTTCAGCATTAAGTGTTCTACTTACTTTGACGTACGTACTGCACATCCGCAGGGGATCCAGCCTACAATGACTGCACACACTACACAGAGTAAATATTATGTCATGAGATAAATAGCACTGCACAAATGTAACAATATCAACGTGCATCATTAATGTTTGACATGAGTTTGATTTGATCCATGATCGTGTCAGCCTGAAGTGAGCAAGTGACTGTAGATTACTACTACCAACAAGTTTACTCTTCCAAAACAGAAAAGCATAGGTGATATTGATTTATTACATTTCAAATAGTGTTTACATGTGTTTGCTTTACTACTTGTTCCATGGTTTCTTTGACCTTGGACCGCCTCCGTGGTGTACTGGTTAGAGCATCCGCCCGGAGAGCGTAAGGTCGCGGGTGCGATCCCCGACCGCGTCATACCAAAAAGACGTTAATATATGGTACTTGTTGGTCCCTGCCTGGCGCTCGGCATTAATGGGTACAGAAGGACTGGTCGGCTCGGAGTCAGTATATGTGTCTGAGTGGGGTATTCATGCTTCACTGCGGCATGGTATCTCAGTGGGCTAGCACCATAAAACCAGCTTCAGTCTGGGCTAGTACAAGCAGCCGCAAATACACATACACACGCATGCACGTCGTCATATGAGCGAAATATTCTCAAGCTCGACGTTAAACCCAATTTCCCCTCACATCACATCTTTGACCTTGGGGATGTTAGATCTTAGAGAAAGAATTTACATGAATTACGTAATAACCAATTCTATCAAGAATAAAGTAATTACCTAAAAATAGGTGTAAAGCTTTCATTGCTTTTAGTGTTGCAATACTGAAATAAACATGAGCACATATTTACAACAAAAGTAACATTTGCAACTGAACGAAATGAATATCTTTCTGATATAAAATAGACGAATATCGATGCTGTGACAAGGAAATATATCCCTGTGTCCCTAAAGCCTTGGTGAGACCAGAGGTGTTGAATGAATGCAATGTGAACCCCTTCCCCTAATTCGGGGACATCAATGTGGAATAAATCGGCCACAATGTGTGACCTGGTAGATTGTGACACATGTCATCGGCTCAGCTCTCACTTGCGTAGATCCATGCTCATGCTGTTGATCTCTGGATTGTCTGGTCCAGATTCGTTTATTCACAGACCGCCGCCATATTGCTGGAATATTGCTGAGTGCGGCGTAAAACTAAACTCACTCACTGGTAGATTGTGTGTCATTGTGACTGGACTGAGGGGATCGACTGTCAAGCCACCCACCAACAACAACCTCTCCTGAAGTCCCGATGTCCAGTTATCCCACTCCCCCACCAGCACGTCCACCCGACGAAGCACAAAATATTTCACTGCTACACAACGCTGTATATAATCTCCTGCTAGACTAATGCTTAGTCTCTGAATATATATAGTTTTGACAGTAACACACAAGCCCATTTAAACTGAAAAGGAGCCATAGAAGGACAAGAGATTCAGAACCTGAACCTGAGGAAATCTAGACTTGCTTCATTTAGGGCTTTAGCACTGCAGAGAAGGCTTGGCAGTAAGGAAAATAAATCTCCTGCATGCTCAGTGGTGGTTCCCTGTAATACGTGCTCTATAACAATCGATACACGTTTATCCAGAAAAAGGAAATTATAATGAGATCGTGAGAAAACATAAAACAACTTTGAAACTCACCTGATATGAATAATGCTGAGATGTTCCCGGGCTGGGATCGCATCACGACAGAGAGATCACATTACGACACAGATCACACAGGGAAGTGGATCTCACGTTAAGTGACACGGACATAGATTACCATATACATGTATTACCTATGAGGAAAACTACCGACCGACAGTTTACACATTTACCACTTTCATTTTGAATGGCATGTCTATAGAAAGGTGTAGCGTTGTCATGTTTTGTGACTGCCTGACGTAGTGAAAACCTCAAAAACAGAATGAATGCTATGAGGTAGTTAAGTTGAGAACCACGCTGCATGTGCTGTAGAACCAACCTAAAATATCGATAAGCTTTAGTCAGTACACTTTTATAACTTTAATAATATCTCACGTTAAATTGTATGTTGGGCTTTAAGCAAAATACAATGAAAACGTAATGTAGGCTTTCTGTTTACCCTGCTCCTATGTATGGCATATAAATACATAGTATGTGAGCCTTACATGCTTGTCTTTATTATTCTCAATAAATATAGGTTTAGTACATTGCCGTGTAACAAATGTAATATTTGAGATAACTCTTTCTTAGAAAAGTACAAATGCTGGTAACTTTTTGGATTGACCTCCAGGATTTAGCCTGGCTCCTCACTCTCAGATTGCGGGTTTGAACTTTGAGCTTGCTTAGGCGATATAGCGTCATGAATTCTCTCTCCTCCCTCCCCACCCCCACCCCCTTCCTCCAACTTGAAATGGTGTCTTCCTATACGGCTAGACTGTACTATGGCTAGAATTGCAATCTCACCTCTACATACAGAGACTTCCACATCCTTGTTCGACCTACCGATACTCTGCATGCAGGTAATAAGTTGAGAATGGTTACAAATTTGCTTTCGAGGATCAGGATAGATGTACATGTATTTTTATGCACACACTGAAAATATAACTTATTTTGGATTGCGTTCTAAACAAATATACAGACCATAGTTGGCCATTCTTCATAGTTGATATGTAAAGCAATATGTTGCCCATCCTATACGTACCTACCCAAATGCACTGCTGTAGTTACCGACGGCAACCATATCCTAACCAACGGCAACCCTCTACTTAACAACTGAAATCCTATACTTAGGATTGTTCATTGTTGCCTAACTAAATCCACTCTTTTAAAGAACTGTGAATGTCATAGAAATAGACATCACATGTGCTATCTCTGCTGACTAAGGAGCCATGACACCGATGTGAAACACCTGAAACAAACTCACATGATCAGTTGAAAGATGAACACTGGGTATAATATCACGAAACGCTGAGATATTTTTTAATATTAGATTGTTACAAAGACACGCGACATCGAACAAGTTTAAGATGTATGGGGTGTTGTCAATTTGTGGATATTGACGGATATATTTCTCAAACAAGGTGACTATATGATATTGTACATATCACTTGTTTTGGTTGTAACTGCCTTACCCCCAAGGTGTAGCCTCAATCGTTACTAGTCAAAGTGGTTCATACGAAAAAAATGATAGGGCAATAGAAAGCAATTATTCCGCATATTTTGCTGCATTCTTTTATCTGTATCTGTGTATAAAACTACGCCTTAACTGCAAAATACATAAAGAAACGTAAATGGTCATGTCCAGTGATACTATATCTCAGATTTCACATTTTATAGACCGCACATGTTATGAGCTGTTCTTTTAACTGTAAACTCTGAAGGGATACTATGTAGTTATTCACTGTGCGTAATAATGAAGTTCAACGATAGTCCTGTAAGCAACAAAAACATGTGTCCATTTTGCTGTACCTGTACCTCCTTGCTGTACCCCTTTTTTTATCAGACTTCGACTGACTGACTGACTGACTGAGTTTGGTTTTACGCTGCTTTTAGCAATATTCCAGCAATATCACGGCGGGGGACACCAGAAATGGGCTTCACATATTGTACCGATGTGGGGAATCGAACCCGGGTCTTCAGCGTGACGAGCGAACGCTTTAACCACAAGGCTACCCCATCGCCCCTATCATTCTTCGATCCTCCGGTAGGTGTCGCAGTGCAGAGAGAATAGCGCTGAACACAAAAAAAAACCTGTCGAAATAATAGTCTCTAATAAGCAAATTTGTATTCCACATAGAAAGAGCCGATCCATATTTCGATGCTTTTAAACGCACCGCCGAAATGTTTGCGATGACTTTGCAGAATGGAGATTTGGTTTTGTATTAGTCTTTGAAATCTGCGTAAGAAGGGTATTCTTGATTGTGCCAATGACGTTGTGACATGTTGACAACAAACCCGGGGGCTGAATGTCCACATAAATTATATGCTTGGTAAAATCTGCATATTCTTCTTTATTTAAAGTATAAATAAAACTTATTTGAATTGCCTTCTAAACAAATACACAGACCATAGTTCGTCATTCTTCATAGTTACGTTCTGGCATGTCCTGCTTGACTGTGTTGAATATTCCATCACAAGGGATACGAATCACGAACTATGAAGGATCTTTTTAATAGTATCAGTTCTCATTTAGTTATTGCATTTTTAAAAGAAATAGATTTTTTAAATAATTTGTAAATAGATAAATATTTTATGATTGTAAGTTTAAGTTAGTAACTTAGATTGTGAGTGGCTGTATCCTCAAAGGGGGTTTAACTACTGTAAAATTATTGCCCTGAGAGGGTACGTAAGTCCACAAACATTCAAGGTAAATTAAAACTCTCCATTATTTTAATCGTAGTATATGTGTGTTTTTAAATGTATGGCTAAATTGTCTAAACTTGCTGACTGCTGAAGGGATGGTGTCATTCCAGCTATAGTTTGGCAAGAAATGCATGTGGACCCGGTTTTTGGTAAATATCTCTTCATCCAATGTTACAGGCCATTGGCTCCATCCCTCTGCAAGCCGTCTGCGTTCTGCTGTTTATTTTGTTGACAGTTACATAGACAGATTCTTTAATACAAATGCATAAAATCGGTGATTTACAATGTGATTAGGTTGTCTGACAAAACATCCACTTGCACAGTTTGAGATCGATTGGGTTATTGGATGAAGAGATATTTACAAAAAACCGGGTCCACATGCATTTCATGCCAAACTAAGGGTCCATGCAGGAAGCAAATGCACTGTAAGTCCCTGTGGTCCTTAGTATGGTGATCTACTTTCAGTTGTTGACAATCTATAGCCTGATTTTACATTGTCTTGTCATTTCTAGTTCAAATGTTTCAGATCGCATTACTATTTTTAAATGGATATATGTAATACAATAGTAGTTTTACTGTTCTTCGTCAACAGGTATTTATTTTGCAATTTAATTGATCTATAATGTAATTAATTGTTCTCGTCACGATATGGCTGAAGTATTGCCGATGTGACGATAAATATTAACTCACTCACTCGCTCATAGTTAGGTAAAACAACATGTCGGCCATCCTGTACGTACCTACCCAACGGCAAAAGTTGAAATTATTTATTTACATGCATGTGTTAAAAATATGAATGGGCAACAGCATAAACGTATGGGGTATTGTCTTATATTTCACTTCAAGTATTGTGCAAAAATCCTGTCAAGGTATGGTATTTTGTGATATATTTATGCATCGTGTGACATCTGGGGTTTGTTTTCAGGTATAATAACAGTAATTGTGGTATCTGTAAATGTTGGTGATCTGCCGATCATCGATCTATACAAATAGGATACGATGACATGTGTAAACCAAGTCAGCGAGCCTGACCACACGGTCCCGTTACTCGCCTCTTACAACAAGCATGGCTTGCTGAAGATCCATTCTAACCGGAATCTTCACGGGTTCCGGTGTTATGTGCTCAAGTTTTGCGAAATGATAAGAATTATTCTTTTGTATGTAATCGCCCACACAAACATAAACAACGTTATTGATTTTCTGTTGTGGTTATATTATGCCGAGATAACTAAACACAACACTGACGAGTATTCCTACAATCAACATATAGGTTTTCAGAGAGTCAACTGTTAACAATTCTGATATGGACACACGCAAAAAGGAATAAACTATAGTTGTAAAGGTGTATATTTTATTGACAACATGATACTATTTCATACAAAATTATGAATTGTGAATACTTTTCAATAACTTTGTTCACAAATTATACACTTCCCGTACAAATTTCTATGTAAGAGGGATATAGATTCCTGCCGGTAACATAGGTGGTACAACGAACGTTGTTGATACAGTGATTCATCGAAACTTTCTATAGCTTACAAATACTGATAACGACCAACATAAGTTTATACAGTATTTTTGAAAAATCAGTGTTCCCATGGTGGGCATTGCATAAAATTATGTTTTGATGTTTTCTGTCGTTGTTGACAACTTTCTGATTTAACAATGTTATCATAACGGTTGCTGTTTAGTTTCATACTTGCAGCCGACCCAAACTGTTTAGTCTCCAAAAGTTGCCGTGGGATGTCAGTACCCCTTATCTGTGACAGGACCTGTCTAAAGTTGGGGCGAATCGCCATTTCAACCATTTGTGAACAACACAAAGTTGTTGTTACTTTTATATTTCATTTATTTCAAAAAGGAATTTATGAATTATGTCCCAAAAGTTATAATACATAATAGAAGGTTTACATTCTGTATGCAAACGATATGTTTTCTCTAAGTGTTGTCTTCTCATAATCAGACCAGTCAGGGTTAAGGTCCAGGGTGCCGTTGTACAAAGCGATCTTAGCACTAAGGTGACCGTAACTCCCATACTTTAACACTGACTTAAGGTAGCCTTAGCGCTAAGGTTGTTTTGAACAACGGCACCCAGGACGCCAGACATTGCGATCCTTCTTTGACTGTGCCCTTACTCCGGGATGCACTGTGTGGTGCATTGGGTGATGATGCACTGGGTGATGCATTGGGTGATGATGCACTGGGTGATGCATTGGGTGATGATGCACTGGGTGATGCACTGGGTGATGCATTGGGTGATGATGCACTGGGTGGTGCATTGGGTGATGATGCACTGTGTGATGCATTTGGTGATGGTGCACTGTGTGATGCATTTGGTGATGGTGCACTGTGTGATGCATTGGGTGATGATGCACTGTGTGATGATGCACTGTGTGATGCATTGGGTGATGATGCACTGTGTGATGCATGCATGCATTGGGTGATGATGCACTTGGTGTGCATGATGCACTGTGTGATGCATTGGGTGATGATGCACTGTGTGATTATGCACTGGGTGATGCATTGGGTGATGATGCACTGGGTGATGCACTGGGTGATGCATCACATGGGGTGCATTGGGTGATGATGCACTGTGATGATTGGTGATGATGCATTGGGTGATGATGCTGGGTGATGCATTGGGTGATGATGCACTGGGTGGTGCATTGGGTGATGATGCACTGTGTGATGCATTTGGTGATGGTGCACTGTGTGATGCATTTGGGTGATGGTGCACTGTGTGATGCATTGGGTGATGATGCACTGTGTGATTATGCACTGGGTGATGCATTGGGTGATGATGCACTGGGTGATGCACTGGTGATGCATTTGGTGATGGTGCACTGTGTGATGCATTGGGTGATGATGCACTGTGTGATGATGCACTGTGTGATGCATTGGGTGATGGTGCACTGTGTGATTATGCACTGGGTGATGCATTGGGTGATGATGCACTTGGTGATGCATTGGGTGATGATGCACTTGGTGGTGCATTGGGTGGTGATGCACTGTGTGATGCATTGAGTGATGATGCACTGCGTAATGCATTTGGTGATGCACTAATGTCCATGTAATCGTACAGGGAAGGAAATATATCACAGGAAAAATAATATTTAAGTATCTGCATACAAGGGCTGGCTAAAAAGGTCGATAAGCGGAAATAATATTTACGATTATCGATTTGAAAATAGTGTCATCGATAATTAGGGTACATAAACTTTTGTGATAGAATAACGTTTTAATTTACTCACACAAACACAAAGTTAGGTATTTATACATGGGCTGCTTCTCCATTATGTAGAGGACGCTGATTTGTTTGTAACTCATGCATGAACATGTCACAACTCACCAGTGGTGTGAAATATATTCATTTCCTTCAGGCATTTTTATTCGTTTTTGCTCAAAGTTACTTCTCCGAAATCGATATTTAGTAAACGATTATCGATTTCTATGATCTATGTCGACAGCCAGCCCCACGGCATACATGTATTTGCAACGACGGGGATAATGCACGGAGTTTTCATAACAACGTGCCTGTATATTTAGACACACGCTTTGGATATCCACAAGATATCGTAATGTTATACAAGGAAAACATTGGACCTTGGTCACCTTTTCATGCCCAGTCATGTCCCAGAAGGAGGAAACTTTTGCTTGTCGGCTGTTTAAAATCGCTCGTGGATGAATTTACTATAAACTATATATTTGATACAAACACATAAAGAACACGTGAAATTATGGTCAATAGGGAGGAGTGGCAGGAGTGATCCCACGAAAAGCCTACATGAGTCCATTCTGGCAATTCCTGAGCAAACGTACACATACTGGTTTTAGAAGGTTAAGTGTCATTGTCTGGTTTGTCTCAGTGGCTGTGCTACTGTATGAAATACATAGGTGCAGATACAAACGCAAAAGCGGGTATGCCACTCTTCTGTAACAGTTGTAATTAGCTGTTAAGAGATGACGACATTGTGTGAAAAGTTCAGCATGCATCTTCATGGCACACATACTGCATGTGAAGGTAACGCACAACACACACTAGGGTATGACATTTGACATTTAATTGCTATAGCAATAATTCGTTTGATAGGCGTAATGTGAATATACACCATGTCGCTTGCAAATATACTGAAAGGCAAGAGACACGTCATAATATTGGACCAGGACCGTCATATCGTCCATCTATACCTCTCGTTAACCTAGCCATAGCTGCTGTGTTCAGATTTCAATGTTGTATTTGTGCAAACTCTTCCCTTTCCGCAAACAAAATAATTTCTAACCTCAATCTCAAACAATACTTTATTGGGCAAAACATGCTATACGACCACGATTCAATGTTTTCCTTAACCTTGACTTCCGGTGTATATTTAAAAAAAATATGTTCAAATACTCCATTGATACTTAAATGTCATTTTCAATATTACAACGTTTCTTTTGCCTTTCAGTATATCTAGATATATAATTTTAATTTTTATGCAGAGTCTCCAACTTTCTGTCCCTTGAACTTCAAAGAGAAAGTTATGCGTACCACTGAAACATTGCACCGGATGAGGATACATCACTGAGACAGGCAAGGGTTTTTACATCCTTCATTCTATGATGTATAATTTCAGACCGGCTGACAGTCTGATCTTCATTTTCAACCAGACGAATATAGATGTCCTGGGCAATAGTTTATAAAGCACTGAGTAAATATATGCGTGCAAGGTGTCAAAAAGCGTACCGTGAGATGAAATAATGAACACCATCTATATTTCACAGACAAATAAATACCAAGACGTCAGTTTCTCTGAATGTATCCCGAAAGAAATATAAATTTAGTACATATGTTGATATATGGATAACATTTTCTTGCTATAAGGCAAACATTCTTGCACATCCACTTATGTGAAATATCTAAAGAGGACAATGGACTTGAAGCATTATCTCTTTGAATATAATCAAGTCGGTTGTTAGTCGAATATGCCGTAAGACCCTGAGGGTGGGTCCTTCGGAATCATCTTGAGAATGGTCAGGTTCTGATCTCGGAAGTGACCTCTCCAAGTTTGTTGTACGTGCCGTGTGCTTCTTCAGCAGACGTTTTCTCTCCAAGTTTGTTGTAGCTGTCACCTGACTTTTCAAGCACAGTTTCGAAAGGTTCTGGATCCCTGTTCCCTGTATCAACATCAGTGTTTTCCAATCGGTGATAGGTGTTCTTTGTAGCCATCTCAGTTGCAGCAACAGTAACTCCAAGTTTGTTGTACGTGTCTGCAGGTTCCTCTAGGACGAAGTAATCGGGTGGTGGCGCTTCAGTGTCCTTGGCTTGAGGACTTCCAGCCTCGGCTGTGTCCCCAAGTCTGTGATAGCCACTCGTGGCATCAGTCGTAGTGATGGGAGCAGCTTGCCCTAGTCTGTTGTAGTTGCCATCAGATTCTTCCAGGACGAAATATTCTGCTGATGATCCATTACCAGTTTGCCGGAGATGGGCACTGGCCAAGTTATTGTCCCTCAACCTGTTGTAGGTGGCCTGAACATCGGTTATGGTCAGATTTATAGACTCCCCCAGTTTGTTGTATTGACCAGCAAGGTTGTCTGCAGCGTCTTCTGGTTTACGTCCATCCAGTGTGGTCATCCCATGACTTGCTGTTGTCATGGAGACCCCTGCCGCTGCCCCAGAGATGTCTTCTGTAATTTCCGTGTAGTCTCCTACGTCTGCAGGCTCTGAGATGATCGCGTACTCACCAGCAGCAGGTTCTACGGACGTTTTAACCAGGTCGGGAACTGAAGAAGTCTTTTCATTTGTTCCTTTGTTCTTGTCTGATGAGTCGCTGGTATGACCCTAAGGATAGAGATATAAGCCAAGTAACCATTCAGTAGTTATATGGAGATTTCTGAAATTGCAAAGTAAAACCCATTGCATAAGATTTATTATTTTTTATTACAGAAAAGAAGAGTAGTTTACAAGTAAAGCTGTAATGAAACCAGAATTAAACCAGATGGTCTATGGGAAGAACGTTAAGATTAAACGTTACACAATCAAATGCAATTCGCTTGAGAATATCTAATAATGATATTAAATCTTGACGTACTGGTCCTAGGTATGCATGAGTGTCTGTCTGCTGTTTACCAGGACTCTCTTGGCGTCTGTGTAAAGAAATGTGTTTGCAATGAATTAACTGCAGTCAAATTAGACAAACGCATAACAGTTTCTTTATTGTAATAGCGATGTTTCTACACAAAGTCTGCTAGATAATGGTATAAATATCTTACCGATTTGCTGATATTACAGTGTAACAGAGAAGGTGTTAAAATAGAGCCTGGTTGGTTTCATCTAAGAAACGCCTGTCAAACATAATGCAATATGCCCGTCATGCATTGTTTGTGATATGAACAGCCATACATTTTCCAAATGTTTTGAAACTTTGTGTCTGTAGATTTTAGGTCAGGTCCAATAAGTAAGAGAGGATATGTACTTCACGTCTAAACCCTACTTCACATTACTTGTCTAATAAATCTGAAGTACTCACAGGTGAAACGTGTGTGAGATGTGTTCACCTACTGGATCACCAATTTATGTGTGAGGTGTGTTCACCTACTGGATCACCAATTTATGTGTGAGAAGTGTTCACCTACTGGATCTTCAGTTTATGTGTGAGGTGTGTTCACCTACTGGATCACCAATTTATGTGTGAGGTGTGTTCACCTACTGGATCACCAATTTATGTGTGAGAAGTGTTCACCTACTGGATCTTCAGTTTATGTGTGAGGTGTGTTCACCTACTGGATCACCAATTTATGTGTGAGGTGTATTCATCTACTGGATCACCAATTTATGTGTGAGATATGTTCACCTAGTTGATCACCAATTTATGTAGGAGGTGTGTTCACCTACTGGATCACCAATTTATGTGTGAGATGTGTTCACCTACTGGATCACCAATTTATGTGTGAGATGTGTTCATCTGCTAGATCAACAAATTATGTGTGAGATGTGTTCACCTACTGGATCACCAATTTATGTGTGAGATGTGTTCACCTACTGGATCAACAATTTATGTGTGAGATGTGTTCACCTACTGGATCACCAGTTTATGTGTGACGTGTGTTCACCTACTGGATCACCAATTTATGTGTGAGATGTGTTCACACATATATATAAGCTAGGATAAACAAACATCATGGCAAATGCACGGCGTACCAATCTCGACACTTGTTTGCCAAACATTCTCTGATTGCAGTTCGACAGTTTCTACGACAACGACATTCTATCCACCCATAACAAGACGTACCGTCACCTGAGATATGTGTTTACAATGTTTCTTCCTCTGTGAAGGACACCGCCTGAGATGAAAATGGAAGAGCAAAGCCTATATAAGACAAACTTAAACTCCAAGTGGATTTTATGAAGTAATCCTCATTAATTAAGATGCGTTATGTTTTGAGTTAAGTTGTAGGTAGCTTGTGCTACCTTCTTCTTCCTGGGTCAAATGATCAGATTCCAACTATTCATCTTTGATAAATAATAAAACTACCTTGGGACACAACGCTGGCACAAACTGAACACACACATTGCTTGCATTGTCTGAAAAGTCACATTAACACATTTATAGATCATACCGGAATAACAACATGAGAAATTTATTTTTTTCAAAGTTATGTCAAGTTCGACCACTTGCCATAATATTACACTGAAAATAGAAGAAACGAACCACACATATTCATAAGCGAAAAGTCACGTATTGACGTAATGTTTGACGGAAAGCTACAATTATTTAGTGTTAGATAGTGTTGCCAAACCATTCATTTCTTACTATACTAGTACATGACAGCTCAATGTGTAACATGCCGAGACAACAGAATCTTTGGGGCTGAAATACAACGCCTTTGTTCATTTTTCTACAGGATATGTATCTGATACTGCTTTCATTCCAACTATTGTGTGATACTTACGGTGTTGTCAGAAATTGCGAGGCGTCATCTTGACTGTTTGATGCATCACAGATCCAAATGAGAGATACTAAATACAATATATAATATATGCTGAATACAAAGTACAGTCAATAAAAAGCATTTCATTGTCAAATCACTAAAAATTTGAATTGAAGGTTTGATCATTACGTTCAGTCAGTTAACAAAATAACACAGACAGTACTTAATAACCAAACGTAATACAGTGGTAACTACAATATATCCATCTCTCATTAATAACATCCAAGCATTTTCAAGTCACTGTCAATGTTCCGATCTCTAACGGAATTTCGTTTTGAAACGTACACAAACTGAAAATTTCAGTAAAGCTTAAGCCTGTTTGAAATGCTACGTAACATAAAACTAAGTGAGTGAGTGAGTTCATATTTAACGTCACATCGGCAATATTTCAGTCATATCGTGACGATAAAACTAAGTAAACCATCACTATGTTGTATAAACCGTTGCATACTTCCATACCTAAAAATACGAACACTCCCTCCATTTGTTGCACTGGAAATCTGTAATGATAACACGCAATGTATCAATGAAACGAACCCGTGAAGATCCGGGTTAGAGTTTGACTTCACCAAACCACGTTTGTCGTAAAAGGTGAGTGAGTGAGTGAGATTAGTTTTACGCCACATTCGGCAATATTCCAGTTATGTGGCTGTAAAATAATCGAGTCTGGACCAGACAATACAGGGATCAACAGCATGAACAACGATCTACGCAATTGGGACACGATGACATGTGTCAACCAAGTCAGCGAGCCTGACCACCCGTTAGTCGCCTCTTACGACAAGCATGGGTTACTGAAGATCAATTCTAACCCGGACCTTCACGGGTCTGTTGTGAACGGCAAATACGGGATCGGGTGGTCTGGTCCAGACTCGATTATTTACAGACCGCCGCCAAATGGCTGGAATATTGCTGAGTGCGGCGTTAAACAACAAACAAACCAACAATGAATGAAACATACTTTTGTAGGTAAATAGGGGCGGCAGGGTAGTGTAAAGGTTAAAGCGTTCGTTTGTCACGCCGAAGACCCATGTTCGATGCGCTACATAGGTACGATGTGTGAAGCCTATTCCTGGTGTCCCCAGGATATTGCTGGACTATTGCTAAATGCGGCGTAAAACCATACTCACTCACTCATTCACTTGTAAGCGAGTAAGAACAATATAGCCTTTTACCAACAGGCTGAGAACGGACATGCATAACGTGTTTGCTTACGCGTCCGTATTTTGTCGATTGCAGAGGAGAGTAACTTCAGTGGTACTGACAGGTGATTCGTAAGAAAAAAGACAGCCTATTTATTGCTTTACTTTTATAAAAAGTGTGTTAGGGAGAGCCAGAACTTGTAGATCAGTTTTTCATATATAATCCGATAAACTGAGCAAACGAAGTCCTAATTTAAGGAAAGTTTGGAATGAATCGCCAACACATACGAAAAATTTCATTATTATCATTAACACAAAACCAGTTAGGCAGTGATAAGCAACATGCTGGCCCATTATTGGCGGACATGAGACAGGCCAAAGAGTATCAGACCTCCTGTTTCATCTTTCCTCCAGGAATGCCGCTCCTTACGTATCCTGGGGAAGCAGATTTCACGGTGACGTCATTAGGGGCGCCTCCCATTTTGGCATCCTGTCAGTCAGTTCCTGGAGAGTGTCCAGAACATTGTATTTCAATATGACCTCTTACAGACACATTAGTTTACACTGGAACCGGAACACCGACATAAGAGGGCTCGGAAACTTCATCACTGTCAGAAAAGAAACCGACAAAGATTAATGTTGACAGACGAGGGCTGAGACCAGGTTTTTCAGAGCAGATGGAAGGGGTCATGTCTCCCCGTTTGGGGACTGATCTGCCTTGACTTGCAGACCTGTTGATTTTGTAAGATGTTAATGGATGAATTGAAAAGGTCCCCAGCCAGTTGTACAACCTCCGGATCGCAATAACGACACATGCCCGACACAAGTTGTCCTCTGAGATATTTTATCCTGAACAATAACTAAACATCTTAACTTAGCCAGCACAATCACCAGATTTATCAACTACAGGATACTTATGGGACCATCGTGACCTTGACCTTACAGTACGACCAGCTCTCCCTTATAACAAGGGACAGTTAGCACGAACTAGTTAGTGTTGAATCCCATTTCAGAATATTTGTTCAGACGTCTCATATTCTGCCCGTCGTCAAGTCGAACAGACATTTATTTGAGAGGTGCACATCCACGACACTTACTGACCAATGTGACATTCTGAAAGGTTAAATTAAATTTCGTATGCTGATATCAGTCTTGATGGCTGATCGAATACTGAACAGTTGACTCTGAGAACCCGTCGACACAATACTCCATCCTGTCTGCTCTCAAGCATGAACCCTAGCATGGTGATCTACCTTCAGTTGTTGGCGATCTATAGCCTGTTTTTATATTGTCTTGTCATTTATAGTTAAAGTATTTTAGATTTAATTACTAGTTTTAAATGTATTTCTATGATAATCTAGTTGTTTTACTGTTCTTTGCAGACAGGTAAGTATATTTGCTAACTTTCTTTTTATTCATTTATATATGTACAACTTTCTTAGTCACCACATGGCTGAAATACTGCCGCTGTGATTTAAATTCTAACTCACTCATTCACTCTCAAGCATGACATAACATGTCACGGTGTCGTATATTCACGTATTTTGACGTTACAAGTATCTTCCTTCTTTATGATCCTGTTCTGTTTCAGGAACAATCATCTCTGTTAGGTCCTGTTTACTCGTCTATGTGAACACTACAATAACAACGTGGGACGCACTGGGAAATCATGAGAATCTGCTGATTTTGGAACTAGGGAGGCTAGTGAATTTCTGATTCAGAATCAATAGAATGACGTCATCACAATGGTCTAAACTAGTTACGTCGTAGTAATTTCAAGAGAACCTCACTAATTCATCGCCCTGGTAATCCAGCTATGACTCCTTAAGGTTGTAACCCATGCAGGATGTACGATAGGGTATTCTAATAACGTTTTATATATTCTTTCATTATCTGTAGAAGTATCAGCTTTTACTGGCAAAACATGATCATGATCCAACCGTGTGGTGTTCTTAACAAGTCTCATATACGCAGACTGAAAGTAGTACATCTGCCCAAGTGTACAATCAGCGGATAGGAGTTACACTAATAACCTTTCCTCTACAGCTGTAAGAAATGAACGATGGTTACAGAATTCTCGTATGTTGAACTCACCTCAACTTAGTGGACAGGAATAGATTTTCTGCACGTTCCTTGAACAATATCCACATATGTATACATCCTGAAATTCAGCTCATATTAGCTGATGTGGATCGGCATGACTATACGTTGAGTGGGCAATACTCCCACACATGAGGCAGGGAAGTATCTCCTTACCTCAGGTACATGTTTTGTTTACACTGTGAGATACGCTCTGATTAAATTGAATATGACTGGGCTACATTCATAGTCGCTGGATGTTACTTGAGACCACATACAAAACATGTCCTGGTCCTTCAATACTTTCCTAGTCACCGACACGACTGGTGATATGTTGTACTGGGACTATAAATACCAAGTATTACGACATGTTGACAATAAACATCATATACAAGAACACATGTCTATAATACAAAAACACATCCCCAAGTTTGATACCCAAGATACACGGTAAGGTATCATTTTTTTTACACTTTCAGGAAGACCGGTTGAACTCTGTAGGCCACAATTTCTGTCAGTTTATGGATTCCACTTATCATACAGTTTTGAGTCAATTGAATTTAGATTTCAAGAACAACGACAGAGCACAGGATCGATTATCCGAATCCAGGTTTGACGAAATCGAGATTCAAAGTGCCATAAGGTTGATGGAGTACAAGTTACGAGGCAGATGATGAGAAATCGCCTACATGCAGCTCATCTGCATGCTCGATAGGCGTCTGTTGTGACGCCCTTACAAATCGTCATTGTGTTCACAGACATCACTGGCGTCATCTTCAGTGGTCACGACTCATGTCCCCATATGAGCCCCGATTCAGTTTGCACTTCCTTGATAGGCGTGGTCGTGAATAACATCAACTATTGTCAGCCTGAGACCTGAGACAAATTTCGCGGTGGTCGGATATGGTGTTAGGTGCATAACTATGACTGGCGCATACTCCATGCTGTGCCAGGAATGTTCCCGGGACAGTACATTTGGAACAACATGCTGACACGCTTTGCTGTCCGGTTTGCAAGGCGGTTGAGAAGAAATGTTGTCTCTCAGAGAAGTAGTGTCCACATTTTGTCAATAATCACTTCAAACATCACAACATCCATAGAATGCATAAACAACAATGAGCCCAGACCACCCACGTACGGGAGATGATAGATAGATAGATATTCTTATTTTCTCCAGGGAATGAAGATACCAAGTGATATGATATATTTACATGCAGATCAGAAACAGGGGAATACAGATAGCTACAAACAATTTACCAAGAAGTGTTTCCAGTTGTTAACAGTTGCGTATACATTGGCCATACATTCAAGCCATACATTATCATCAAGGGATATAAAGGTCCTCCGAGTAAGAAACATAGAGTCAATTCTTCATCATTGTTCCAAAGGCTAGAAAACGTATTTACATCTACTATGTCAATAATTGATTGGATAAGAAGATCCTTCTGACGTCATGTCAACTCGCAGTACATAAAAACATGCTTGACAATATCGTAGGCAAATGTGCCACATATACACTCTTTTGATTGGATACGCAGAGTACTAATTTGCACCAAGTTTGCAATACAGTGAAATAGATCAGGTCGTAGAATCGACATTTGCCATAGTCTATGTATATTCTGGTCTCGCACTGACTATTATCTATGTTGACGTTAACATTTTGGCATCATGAATTGTTTTCGTAACATGGACATTGCATTGTGCTTTACAAGGAAAGCTGGCAGACACAAGTATACATCTGTAAGGTCGTATTTATATGTTAATAGTATCATATGGTAGATAGGTTATTTTGTACTTCTCTGTCATAACATGAATAAGAATTGATTAAGTTTATAGTCTAAGACATTCTTGAGTACAAAATTTAAATTACTTCTACATAATTTGCCAAGGAACTCAAGACAACGATTTTTCTATGTATGCTTGGACTGATAGTAAATTTAAACAGTCTCGTGCGACAACTGTCGAAGAAAATTTAGAGAGCCCCTGGATGTGTTTACAGAAGAAAGATTGTGCTCTTTTTATGTAGTTCATACTATTTAGATGTTAGTTTACACCATAGTTCACAAGCAAACAGAGCACATGGTGACATAAATCTGTTCCAGACTCCACAGGCAGACATGCATGAAGTTTAGACCGTCAAAGAACAAACCATTGCAGCGACTAACATTCTAAGTTTATCACATGAGTACGCACTACAGTTGAAGATGCAGTGGTTATGCACAAGCCAGCATACACGACAAGATCTTTAAGTGTTACAATTTTCTACCCAATGTAAAATGGTGGGCATGTATGTTAAGAATACACTTTTGTCGGCATTATGATTAAGATGCTAATAAGATACCTGGCACATTACCCCATGGAATACTTACACCGTGTTGTAATCTTTGCAGTGCGTATAATAGGTCATTAATATACAATGAAAATAACCAAGCTGACAAAACACAGCCTTGACCAACACCTTGTATCGTAGGCGCTTTGGCGGGGTATGGGTTTTATCGGGGAATGTAGACATGTTTGTATATTCTTGGAGTCCAAGGCGTTCCGACTAGCACCTTTACCTGGCAGGTAGATGGTATTTTACCTGTCGGTATCCCGCACCTGGGATGGTGTGTCGTTACCTGGACTACGGTATACCCCCGTACTTCGGTCCTGACGATAAGGGATGTGCGAGAGGTACAGTGTCAGTACCCGGGGGCCCTTGGAACTTTACCGTAGTCCATCCAGCAAACACAAGACGATGATCTTCGTTCAATAGTTTTTATTGACACTGTGTTGCTGGTCAACCTACTCTATGGTCACTCTATAAGACTTCAGCCGCAAAGCTTCAGTCTTAAGCCAAAATGCTGGTGCTTCAAGATAATTTCTCAGACGGTTCCTAGTGACCAACAGCAAGAGCAGGCCCGCACCAGACTCCCGTTTCTGAGCTTTGCTCCCGCTTAAACCTGGGTTCCTACGTCACAGCCAACACCCTTTTCATTTTTTCTATTGGTCAATAACCCATAATTTGACTATCTATTACTCTCCCCCACCTCTATTTCGTACCCCCACTACCATATTTGTACGACCGTGAGGTGGATTCCAGGAATCTCAGGGTCTCTCTCCCCTAACCATATATGGCTCGTAGAGTACCAGGAACTGGTGGCCAGGTCCCCGGCCAGGTCCCCGGCCACGTCGCTCCATCTTGATAGTATAGTAGTTTTTCCTCTATCTAAGCTATGAGTCACTTCACCCTGCACTCACCAGCTCCAGCGACCTACTTTCATGTTCATTACCTACGTTACTGACTTTCTACCTTACCTCCCACCTTACAACGTTACCAATCACTTCATATCTTAAATATTTTATTAAAACTCTCACAATTTGTATCTTCTGCCCCCTTAATCCCCTGTCATTAATAATGTTAATTGTATATCTCTTATTGTAATAAAGACCATAATCTCATGCCTATAATACGACCCCCCTTCCAACGAAGAGTGTGTCCCCACACTCCTATAGGACTAATGACGTCGAGACCCAAGCTACTTGTTTTTGATACCTTTTAATTTCGTATTTTTCCTTGTTCTTGTTGTGACCATGGGGTTGATTAACCGCAACCATACAAATACAGATATAAGTTACAACATCGAGCAAAAATTATTATTATCAATATGGTTTAAATACAACTCTTCTATATTTAACAAAAACGATATAAAGGAACCGGACGGAATACATGTAAGATGGCTAATATGTCAATAATAATATTATAGAGATATATTTTTGGCTTCCCTTGACGACGCGGTGGGGTAGGGTTTTTTGTTTGTTTGTTTGTTTGTTGACCCAGCATCCCCGATTGACTGGCCCCTGGGTGTCAAAGTTTCCACTCAGGATCTATCTCCGAGGACCTCCAGGTACAATTATCCCAGTGGCCCCGGCTTTGAGGGGGGTAGAACAACTTTAATTTCATGACCAGTTGTTCTACCGGGTAAGGGGCCATCCGTCTCTTAATACTGTAGACGAGGCCTTCAGGAAGGTCAGGCAATGCTGACTCTGTATCTAAATAAAAACAGACCATTGATTCCTCCGGGACTACTTTAACTCTTCTCGGGCGGTAGTAATTTGTTAACGTCATGACGTCATATCGGTCTAAAAAGCTGCTGGGTGGGAACAACGCCGGATGCTTGCGGAGGGTGGACGACATGCCGTCCGACACTCCGATGAACGGGCTCTCATAGGGAACCTTGCAATCCGGGCACTGTTTGACATTCAACCAACATGGAGACGTGGGGTGGGGAACCCCCAGCCAAAAAGGCCTCCAACCCGTCCATTCCGTCGCCTTGGGGTATACCCAGGCATATGCATGTTTGCTCCCCTGGTGCCATGTCATTTCGTGTCACCTGGCGGAAATCAGAACCTGCTACTTTCAGCAGTGTGGCCGCACACCCTGTGTGTTGAACACGTCGACACCATTTGCAGAATGTTGGCGGCAGAAATTTCCTGCGGGTATCTCGGATCGGGAATATTTCCTGGTACAAAGGGCGCAAAACCTCAGTGCCTCCTTATTGAAGGAAAATCCCATCCTATTGTCATGGAAGCGGGACGCCGCTCGACTGACCCCTGTGACCACTTCATCCGATGGTGGATTAGAGAGGAATTCCCAAACCCTTGTTCTCGGAATAGGTAGCAGTTGCCAAAGGATTTCCGCGTAACCTCGCAGTTCCGTACCCATGTCAGTATGGAGTTGAGTCAATTGGAATAAAATGGTCACGTCCTGTCCCTAAACGCCGCTTTAACGCCTAGACCCACGAGGAGGGGAAAACCAAAGTACAGGCCATACATCAGGAGTACCGCCGCCCCGATATCCAAAGCCTGATCTATATTTTCTGGGTGGGACGGGTCTCTCGCGGCTAGGCGTGACGGTCTCGCGGCTACAATTAGGGCCCTCCTTATTCTGTCAGACAAATCAGGGGGGCTGGGCGTAAAAAGAATGGCTGGCTGCCAAGAAAAGACGCCTCTCCTTAATTTTTTTCCTGAACGTTTAATAATTCCGCCTGATCGTTTAATATTTGAATTCCGCGGATCCCCAATGTTATAAACATATGAAAACAGGCATTTCAAAACGAGTGAGAGGCGACACAATTAGATATACAATTAACATTATTAATGACAGGGGATTAAGGGGGCAGAAGATACAAATTGTGAGAGTTTTAATAAAATATTTAAGATATTTTATTAAAACAAGATTATTAATGACAGGGGATTAAAGGGGCAGAAGATACAAATTGTGAGAGTTTTAATAAAATATTTAAGATATTTTATTAAAACTCTCCTAGTATATCTTCTACCCCCTAATCTGTCATCGTAATATTAGTAATATATCTCTTATTGTAATAAAGACCATAATCTCATGCCTATAATAGTTAGACAACGAATATATTGTTTGTGGGCCCACTGGAATGATATTAGTGGATGTGCATTGTCACACTGAATAAACAATTGGACAATTGTAATTTTCATTACATTTAGATGCAAGATATACAAGTAACGTGTTTCTTGTTTAAGACTCTGTAACTTCATCGAAGGAGTGTCTAAACGAAAGGAAACTCAAGTAAGTATAAACCGTCTTTCCATATATTAAATGATTCGCTACGTTATTGACAAGCAAAGTATTGCCTAGGTTTTAACATTCAGTGACGTTGTGTCAGTTTCGCTTCAAAGAACCGTTACATCTTGTCTGACGGTTTTCCCAAGTACTCCATCGGTTCCAGGGTAAAGTACACCCTCTTCTTTATAGAGCTGGTGGAAGGTTGTTTCTTCATGATAGTCTTCTGGGGACCGTCGCAGTTGTTCTGCTTCTTAGAGACACACTCATACCCCCTCTGCCGCCGGTTGGTACTCCTCATAGGGTGGGAACTGTGCTCTGTTGTACACGTGCTCGCCGACGGTGGTCTTCCCATCCTCTCTAAGCTTGTTGTAGACGCTGCTTCGGGAAGACCGTTTGGACAGCGAGTCTTGGTCCGTTATAGTCGAGTATTGTTGACTGTCTACCGACAGGGGGCGCCCCAGGTAGCCTCGTTCCCCGGGGGATATGTTGATGTTGTTGAGAGTATTGTATGCGGCGTCGTCGACTGCGGACTTGTTGCCAACGACGCTGATGATATCAGGGGCATGGCGAGCAAGGTACCCAGCGTTACAGAGACCTGTGTCAGAACCCTGGAAATCAAGAATATGTCAGTGTGAAAATCCAGTGTGAAAGTCAAGCATATGAAAACGTATACTTTCTTCAGGAGCTTTGATAAATACTTACAATTAAATATCTCACTGAGGTGCTGCGTTTGCTACAGTTTGTACTGCAAGCTGCATTTTATTCATACACTTTAGCAGGCTTCAGGGTTAGTCTTGTGGATAGTGCTGTCGCTTGTTCGGCAGTAATTGATTCAAAACCACACCCTATACAGTAAATAAAACCTTAACATTTCTTGACTTGAGTCTCAAGTCCGGACTCGTGAAGAAATCCGGGTTAGAACTGATCTTCAGTAACCCATGCCTGTCGTAAGAGGCGACTAACAGGATCGGGTGGTCAGGCTCGCTGACTTGGTTGACACATGTCATTGTATCCCAACTGCGTACATCGATGTTGATGCTGATGCTGTTGATCACTGGATTTTCTGGTTCAGTCTCGATTATTTACAGACGGCCGCCATATAGCTGGAATATTGCTTAGTGCGGTGTAAAACTAACTCACTCACTCACTCAAGTCCGATTCCTTCTCAGGTTTCCGCCCCACTATGATACCTACCGTATCGTCAACTTCAGCATAGATTGCAGACTCTTGTGTACGGACGGACATCCTGGGCCGAGGTGAAGAGGATGAAGAATGTTCTCTGAAATGCAGCATGTTTATTGTATTATCAGTGTATGTGTATTTGCTACCACTTACCAGTGTCACATGTAACAGCTCGACATTGCTCCCTGTAATACAACTTGTACATGTTGTATACTAAACAGTTGAAAGTTGGATGGGAACTGTGCTAAACACTTTCTCTACCACATGCACATTTGGTAAATTATTTTTTAATCTAATGCAAAAATGTCAGTTATTTTTTTATATTAATAGTTGCATGTTTTAACGCCTTTGCAGCATTGTTCACTTTCGAATACGAGAAATTGGAAAACGTAAACTACCTTCTCCGTTTCGAAAACCAGCAGAGGATGAAGATGACAGCGGTGATGAAGATGCCGGTCATCACGCCGCCAAACACGCCTCCAACAATTCGAATAATATCTGAGGAAGACACAAGAAATTATGATCACCCAACATAGGCGGATCCAGAGGGGTGGTGGGGTGGGGGGGGTGGTGGTTGTGCAGGGGTGCGCACCCCCTCTTTTGTGGTGAAAGTTTGTTAAATGACCATTGAAACTCGGGTGAAAATGAAGTGTGCACCCCTCCTTTTCTCAATAGTGTGCACCCCCCCTTTCTTAAAGAGCTGTATCCGCCCCTGCCCAAGAGGTTACCAAGAAACAGGGGTGGTCCATTGGCCCAAAGCTGCTCTGAGTTGCCGCCCTTGGGCACGCCAGTAAAGTGTTCGTGCTCGTGGCGTCTGTGGTAAACCCCTGAGACCTGTATCATTCCTCCCACACAAGCCCGCCCGCCCTGATGTAACTGCACATACCGTACACGTCGGTCTTACTGTACATACGGTGAAAACTCACTCACTCACTGATAGCTTGACCGCCTCCGTTGTGTAGTGGTTAGAGCGTCCGCCCGGAGAGCGGAAGGTCGTGGGTTCGATCCCAGACCGCGTCATACCAAAAGACGTTAAAATATGGTACTTGTTGGTCCCTGCCTGGCGCTCGGCATTAATGGGTACAACAAGGACTGGTCGGCTCGCGGAGTCAGTATAATGTGTCTGAGTGGGGTATTCATGCTTCACTGCGGCATGGTATCTCAGTGGGCTAGCACTATAAAACCAGCTTCAGTCTGGGCTAGTACAAGCAGCCGCACATACACATACACACGCATGCACGTCGTCATATGAGCGAAATATTCTCAAGTACGACGTAAAACCCAATTTCACCTCACCTAACTGATAGCTAATGATAAAAGCCCTCAACTTACTCGTTTCTAGGGTTTGGGAATTGAAAGTTTGACAGGAAGATGAGAAAAGTTTACGAGGAATTACAGTCTACATGTGTATGTCCAAATATACTGACGTCGGGGAGATAGTCCACAACTATAGTGAGTGAGTGAGTATGGTTTTACGCCGCTTTTAGCAATATTGCAGCAATATCACGGCGGGGGACACCAGAAATGGGCTTCACATATTGTACCCATGTGGGGAACCGTACCCGGGTCTTCAACGTGACGAGCAAACGCTTTAACCACTAGGCTACCCCACCGCCCCGCCCCCCTCAGACAGTAATGTCCTACCATATTTGTAGTGTTCATCGCCTAGCGCCCCATGCTCGTCCTGGTCGAATTCAAGGTGATCGGCGTGGTCGGCGTCATCGTGACGTAATGATGACGTCACAGCCGGCTCGTCTGTGGTGGTTGTGCGGTGGGTGATGATGATCGGTGGGTGGGTTATCCGGGTATGAGGCCATGTGTAGACTGGGCTGTTCTGGGCGGGTACAGCTATCCTCCGTACGCCTGAATAAAGGAATCATTTTAATACTCCTCAGATAACAACACATCAGGTTTTCTACCAGGGAATTCATAGGATATCGTTCTTCATTTGTACTGACGTGAACGTGAATGTGTCACAGTTATTTTAGCATGTTAAATTAGTAACAATACACAGTTCAGGACTGATTCTCACAGTTGAGGAAGTCTTGCGGGGCGCTTCTCGTGTCGGCGAGGATGGTGTCGACGCACATCAGCAACTCACAGAAATAGCGAGACCTGCTAAAACTACACAAACAGTGAAAGTAGTTAGTGGCACGTCTTCGATATAATCGGAATATAAAATATATGTAAACAGGGAACCATTGTCTGTCGAAATGATTAGGTGGAAATAAAAGTTATATAAAATATATTTTCATTATTTTGAATATACTGTCAAACGTAATTCATGGTACTGCTCCTGTGCAGTTGTGCTAAGTAACAACATCTATATTCACGAACATTATGAATAATAGATGTAACATTCGTTCGGAATATCTCGGTCTTCACTTGCGAGTTTTTTTTATGATAGAATGTATTCTGTCCCCTCTGACACAAATTAACATAGTTATTAGACTTTGAACGTAAGATTTGTTGTAAAATCTCATTTTTTTTATATCGATCCTTTCCACGACTATGGTAACCTTGGCTGGAGTCGGATGGGAACCGAGTGAAACATAAGGTTGTTATGAAAGTCTGCTAGCGAATGCTCACCGACAGTCTCTGGAGAAAGGGGAATTCCCGATGTCATGGTAACACGCAATACTCAAACCACCCATCCCCATGAAGGGGTTACACTGAAATCCTGGAATAAAAGGAAAAAACAGAAGTGAATTTAATGGCAATTCCTCGACTGACTGCATGCTTGTATTAATCCGGATACCTGTCGGCCATATTTGTTTGATGTTTCTAAGGGCCGCAATGTTCAGCATGTTTGTTTGGCAACAAGGGGACGTAAACTTGGAAGTCAGCAGAAAATAACCCCGCATGCATCTGTGTGGTGTAATATGATTACAATGATTATAGTATCAATACACAATCAGGCATCAACATTGAAAGTAGACAAGACGGTATACGTTCCATATTGGTGTGAGGCAATTACACAACAGGCACATATCAAGAAACATTCAATTATTTTTACTACCTTTCTTGACCGAAAATGCCATTTTTCTGACGAAACGTACATCACAATGACTTGCGTGGGCTAAAAATGACAGCAACAAACTTAGAAACCGTCACTAAGGAAGACATTCCGGCACACCTCAGGCATCCAGAATTGGTTTTGTTTGTTTGTTGTTTAACGCCGTACTTAGCAATGTTCCAGCCATGGCGGCAGTCTTAACATAATCGAGTCTGGACCAGACAATCCAATGAGCATCGATCTACACAACTGGGATACGATGACATGTGTCAACCAAGTCAGGGAGCCTGACCACCTGATACCATTATTCGCCTCTTCCGACAAGCATGGGTAGCTGCATGAAGATCAATTCTAACCCGAATCTCTCCGATCGCATGAGGTAATACGGAAACCTAGCCGACTGTACGTCTGAAGCTCATTAATATGGTTTGTTTGTTGTTTCCTTCACCGTTCCGGCAATAATACACCTTGTGCTACATGATCAAGTCTGTGTTAACCTAGGGACTGATATTATGAACAACAGTTCAGGGTTCGGGTTCAATGATACACAATCAAACAATCAAACAAGTCAAAGAGCCTGATCACTCACTTATATGTGACTTCAGTAATTGTCAGAAGGCATTTGATAAACTTTCCTTGTGAAGTATCATTTTTGCAGCTTTGTGTAACAAAATAAAATATCCTTAATGAAGACTTTTATTTGACGTTAGAATTGTGACAAAATATGTGGATCTAGACCCAAGTGATACTTTTCTGTTGGAAAAAAAACTTGGATCGCATGCTGACTGACCCTCAAATGTCCAGAGATAGAGGAAGCCGACATCAGTGCCGGTCAGTCGAGGCAGAATGGCCGGTATGACCCTTCCGGAAAAGGCGCCCAGGACGTTGCTAAGTCTCAGGATACATGGCTGATGGTCAGGTCCTCCCCGCTCACACAGACACTCCAGGAAGCTGACGGTGGGACGGACAAATGTTAGAACACAAAGGGAGAACAATAATAGACGCTGATGTGGCCCAGGGGAGTTCATGAAGTTACAGCATCGAATAGTTTGTTTGCTGTTTGATGCCGGACTCAACAATATTCCAGCTACATGGTGGCGGTCTGCAAATAATCGAATCTGGACCAGACAATCCATTGATCAACAGCATGAACATCGATCTATGCAATTGGGACATGTGCCAACCAAATGCGCCTGACCATTTAATCCCGTTGGTCGCCTCCTCTAACAAGCATGGGTTGCTGAAGACCAATTCTAACCCGGATCTTCACGGGTAAGTATGGAGTTGAAACCAGTAGGAGTTCAGTGTCTGGTTAAAACATTACCAAGGTTCGTGGTATATATGTAGATGGCTTGTTTGGTGTCCAGATTGGAATCTGAAGCCTTACCTTCTTGTCCTGGGTCGGTTCCATCTCTCACCCGGGGGACATTGTCTACCTGTCGTCGTTGTTGATGGTGAAGAAGTTGTAGTTGCTGTCAGAATTCCAACGATCCCAGGAACGGGGAGACCAAAGCTATTTTAAGTGAACAATGATATAGTGGTGTAATTGGTTCTAAGAATATTGCTGAATCACTTATCATATTTCATGGAAGTATGTGTGGGTCTGATGCTACCTATAAAGCGTTATGCTTTCGTGGTTTTATATTGCTTGCCATTCGTCTGATGCAGGCTAACTGACCAGATACGTTGGGAGGAATGTCGGGATGGGTGAGTCGGGATACGCCCGAGACCATGTTATCGATCCTGGTGTGACCTTTTGACTTAATTACTTTAGAGTTACCACACTACTCACATGTATGGAATATGTAGTATTATAAATTCTTTATTTGTTTAAGCAATGAGTCATTACATTCGTAAGGAATGTCAGGATCTCAGGAATACCCTTAACACATCAGTATGTGAGTCGTTTACTCTGCAGTGTCACGAAAAAACGAGGAAGAGGAAACTACCCTGATCAATCCATAATGTTGTGCCCGAGATTTACCCGAGATTAATTAATTAGAGCCGTTATACTTTGATTTACAAGATTATAATGTGATGGAAGTTAGCGATAGGTTCGTAACCGATCGAGCTTAGAAATTACATTTGACCTTTATGTAAATCAAGCTAAAAAATCAGCGCTTATAATTTGTGCCAGAAAGAAACCAATTCTAAACTGTTCTGTGTTAACAGCAGATCGTTGTTTTCAAAGGTTTCAGAAGTCATACAGCCTTACGATGTCGACGTTAACGCTGATGTTGACATAACGATATTAAAACATAGATGCGGCTGTTTCGGGAACGTCAGGCCAAGCTAGCCTTAATTCTAACCTTAATGATTGAAGTGAACCAAAGCTAAGATTCCTTGTGTTATTGTGCCTTGCCTGTCACAATATTTCAAACATAACTGACAAAAGTGAATACTATCGGATAGGTTGACGTTAGGTTATTGTAAACAGGGGTGACTACATAACAAACAAACTGAGGAACGACAGATAAATTGAGCCATATGTTAGTTAAGTAGCGTCAGTTAAATCGTAGAATGAAGCCTTCATTTTAAAGCAGTGTACACAACACTGAACACTTTACAATTCAAGAGTCATCTATCAGCTATTGACAGTTAAGTGCCCCTTAATTAAGTGTGGCTGCACGTCTCGTATAACATTACGACAAAGAGGAAGTGTGTTGTACCTCGATAACAGGAAGAAAGGCGAAGGTGAACTATATCCTTGTCTGACCCTGTCTCCAGGGTATAGATTAATGCGTAATACATGCCCCCGGCTATGCGTGGAGTTACAGTTTGTCAAAGAAGTGTGTATAAAATATCTTTCTATCTGTCGTATAGTTTCCTATGCCGTCAACACATCCGCATTCCATTCATCGATCATGATATAGATATCATTGATTCTATCCATGGTTGATTGATTACTCTTCTCCTCAGTGTAACTGATGCTGCTTATGTACATGAACTATTGCATAGCAGTATCTCGTTACGACGTTCGTATGTAAATGTTAATGAAAACCTTTCAAACTATATATAAATGTATCATTTTGAACATGTTTTCACTTTCATATATTCTTTCTCATTTATCCTTATTAAAATTGACAAACTTTATGGATAACAACTTCTTTATTACGAGAGTGCAAAAAGTTGTTATCCATAAAGTTTGTCAAATTTGTACTTCCCAGCTTCTAAAATGCCACTCAAAGAAGTCATTTATCCTTTTCATGTTATTAAGGATGGTAATTACAGGTAAATACAATAAACGAGTACCTTAAAGAATATATTCAGATTTGATGCAGTGATGTGCAGTGCTTTCTGTTATTATGTGTAAACACTACAATTTCAACAAATATACACAATATACATTTTCCCCAAGGGAATATCGGTATGATTATAATAATTATTGCATATATGAATATAATGCATCACAGATAAAATACAATATACAGACATATGCCTCAGAATATATCAAGATTTTACACACACAAAAATTAAGTTTTTACAAATCACAAAGTAGTGATAAAAAGGACTTACCCTGTGGTACTATATGACAATATGACAAGACGCAGGAGCTTATGTTATTATAAAAAACCACCTAAAAATGCTAAATAACTTACGACCCTGGGCGAAGTTCTCTTGATATAGATACAGTCGGGACCGTGTCTGTTCCTTCTGTGGTAACATTTTGTGTGGAGACATAGCAACAGGTGGTCACGATGACTGAAATGACAAGGGGGAAAATGTAGCACACTATAAATCACAGCCAGATAGACACTGAGAAACATATTCATAGGTTTTGTTGAAACGTCTTCTTAATATTCGTTAGGTACATTTTACATGTTTAAAATTCAGGCAGTGTTCACAAGTTTCAGTGTTGTATTAAAATATATGATGTAGGAAACGAGTGCGCTGTTTTTACAGTGACGTATTTCACGTTGCAGCTAAATTACAACAATACCACATCAGTCTGTAAATAATACAATTATTATGAGACAAACCAATGGTTGATAATATAAGCAACAATCACATCTTCAGATTTACAGTGTATAGTGTCGAAATACGTTCAGTAGATCTTGTCCGCGTTTTAACGAAGGGTATTCTTGAGATGTCCATTGAACTTTGTTAACTGATAAGTGACTGTTTTTGTAATTTCAACAGATGGTACAAAAAAAGAACAGATGTAAATTGTAACTTTAATCGACTCATATGTAATTTGTGAAACATATTTATGAAAATAAATATAAAGCCAATTCTTTCACATATATAAACATATATCGCCGAGCGATAATAGTTCTCTACTTACACAGAAGATGTGTCCAGTATTTCATCCTGACCCAAGGTCAAGTATACCATTCCTCCAAGACGACTGTGACCAGGCAGTGGTCACGTTTGACTGCTGTCCACTGGATATTCTAACGCACATTTCCTTAATCAACACCTTCATCAACGACTATTTGTCTATGTCGGACACGCTCGGGTGACTACTCATGACGTCACGTTAATTTGACGCATGCTTATTCAGCTGGAATAATACAGTTATATATTGGTCATTTTAAAAACCTATCGTTAGTCAAAGGGAGATAACCATTGTCGGTGTGAATGTAAAACTATTTCCCCAAACATACTACTCCTGTTTGGTGACAGTGTCGGTATAGCCCCAGGTAATAGGCAATTAAGGATGTTTTGATTCATCAGGCAGACAGTTTTAATTATATTCCGTATTAATATAGATGTCACCTTAAATATACTGCTCGAGAAATAATTTGGAGGTGAAGAGTTGTTAAAATCGACGAAGCAATCATTTGGAGGAAGGGGGCTTTGTATGTATGTTAGTGTTCGAGTGTATGTTAGTGAACATTCGAGTTTGATATTTAAGAAACGTTTGCAAATACATTACAAACTACCTTGATACCCTTCTCAATTACACCCCACAACACAAATCATAACGACCCACAACAACACCACTCACACCCGCCCCACCACACACAACAAACACGCCACTCACACCCGCCCCACAACACCACCGCGCCACACGCCACACCCAGCCACAGGATCATACCACAGCGGATCACACCCGCCCCACCACAAATCACGACACCACAATCAACACAACCACACCACACCACTCACACTCGATCACACCGCGCCACAGAGGATCACACCACCTCACTCGACACCAAACTTCGACCCACAATCCACACCACGCTACATCAGACCATACACCACCTCACATCGCGACCATACACCGCGCCACAGAGGATCACACCACCTCACATCGCACCAAACTTCACGATCAAACCCCACACCACCCCACAGCGGATCATACCTCACAATCATAACACACCAGACCATACAACCACATAACGCAAGCCACAACACCACAGAGGATCACACCACCTCACATCGCACCAAACTTCACAATCACACCACACCAGACCACACACCACCCCACAGCGGATCACATCACCTCACATCGCACCAAACTTCACGAACACACCACACCAGACCACACAACCACACACCGGATCACACGCCAAGCCACACCATATCATACAACCATACAACGCCACATCACACGACACCCCGCCACATCACACCCCACTCCACATACAAACTACATTTCAGTACTGAGCCGCCTTGTCAGCCATACGTTAAGATGTATCATGTTCAGTATATGAATGGTTTGAAGACACTTAGGCTTAGGGCGTGAATTTGCCTTCAGGTTATTGTCTTTGTTTTAGACTAATTTAAATATCGCTGATTTAGCAAACGTTCGCGAAACAAGAGTTCAATAATTTTTTAAGTCCTGAAAATGCAAAAATGCATTAAGGTTTATTAAGGCCATTTATTAAAGTAGATATGGAATTCCGTGTGTGTCAAGAGGGTAAACAAAAAGAGAGTGCATTTATGGTATTATCCTCATCACAATAGAATTACATGCAAATGATAAGAATACTTTTCTTCCAATATTTACGCTTCTGCAATACACAAAATTTAAATAAATATATGAACACACAAGTGACTGTGCCACAAAATCAGATTAGCCGTTAGGGACTGACCATTATATATTCATGGGGTGTGGTATATCGAGTGTGTGTCTGGTGAAGAACAACGGTGTGTGTAAGTCGGGGTAAGGGTCGGGGGTGGCGGAGTGGTCTTGGAAAACAGAAACGGAATATATAAATAATATGATAATCACTCTCTAAAAGTCCTAAATAAACCGTGCTATGAATAAGAAAATTAACATATACGGTGTCCAAAGAAACATATTTTACCGCTAACAATCCTTCCACCCACCCAATAATTTTTAAAATGGTCTGTCCTATTTAATCATCAGCTTTCTCATCAGCTTGGTTCCATTTCACCTAATCGCTATATGACGTATGAAAGGGGTGCCAATTCAGACAACCTAATCGGATCCAGTCAGTACAGGTATTACACAGTTTAGCAATTAGAATAGATCTGTGATGCTGGTATATAACATGTCACCGTTGCCGCACTCTCTGCAGACGCAGCCGACGTCTCCGTTCATACAGTCAACATGAATTTGAAAGTGTTCCTGGCGTTCCTGCTGATAGTGGCTTGTGTAGCCGCCTACACAAAGAAGTAAGTCCTTCACCAACTACATCACTGGTTAACCCATCTGTGACATATTATGAGATGAGGTCTGTCTATTGAATTCTTCGATAACTAAGAACTGTATATATAAATCAAGGCAAAATGCGTTGACGCTACTACTTTGCTGACGTTGTTGATATTGTCCCTTATTGTTATGGCGTTGGATCCCCTCGAAATCATGTCAACATGGTTCCTCAGTTTTGACACCGAATCACTTAAGCGGAAGGTTATGATAATAGCTGCATAGATAACGTTTTCATCAGTTAATGGTGTTTACATTTTAGGTACAGGCGAGCAAAACTTGCAAATCTGTTTTCTCGAACATAAACGTGCAGTTCCGAATATAAAATAAAAAATACCTCGCTGTAAACTCTGTTAATATGTGGAACACCTTATCGTTTCTGAGCGCCATGGCATCTACATCGACAGAATTTTGTTAGGGGGAAATTGAAATATAATTGGAAGATAATGCATTTTAGATAGCTGCCATCTGATTGGTTTAAGAACTTGTCCACGTTTCCTCTAAACGTGACGGACTCAGGGTTCATCTTATGCAGGCTAAAGTGGAAGCTTTATCCGATTTTCACGTACATAGGTATTTAAAAAAATCATATTTTGTGAAACTGAAAATGCTTCGAACTTTATTCAGCTGCACTATTTCTACAAGGGCGGGGAGGGGGGCTTGCTGTGTCGAGGTGTGTTTCTTGGAATACTGTTGAAAGGGTATTAAACCCACCTCACTCACGATATGTTTACACACGACTATGATCATCGTGTGGTGTGACGAGCTGTGAATGTGTGATATGTGATCCTATATGGTGTGTGTGCTTCAGATGCCGCAAGACATGTTCCAGTAGGACGAGGTATACGACCAGCTGCAGCACCAGTCGTTGGAGTTGGAGCAGGCATAGGTGCACCAGATACAGGTGAGGACAGATGTATGTGAACAGCTATAGGTGTGGAAGGGGCACAGATCCAAGTGTGAACAGTTTCCGGTGTGAACTGGAACACCGATACAGGTGGTTTATCATTCCATGTACAATTAAGTTATTTCCTCGTATAACTCGTTTTTCCTTGTGTTATGCAGGACCAGCTACTACACATGTTTCGGCCCCTGTCCTAGAGGTGAGCTGTAGTACCAACCTAGTTACTTGTACCCTTACTAGCTAGTATGTTGTAATATGTTTAGTTATCTTTGGTTGCGAGATCTTTGGATATCATATGCCAGAATGCTAATATTGTAGAAGTGGTAATTGATATATAGCTGCTCTATATACCGTCTACCGTTGATTGTGGTTCTATCCTCCGATCTTGACTCTGTGTTCCGCAATGCAGTAAATGGCGGCTGGTCGTCCTGGTCCAGCTACCAAGTGGTGGCTTCGTGCTCGGTGACGTGTGGCACTGGACGCCAGCACTACAAGAAGACCAGATCATGCACCAACCCAGCCCCAGCTAATGGTGGAGCCCGCTGCTATGGCTCAAGCGAATATACCTTTTCCTTCACCTGCAGCAAATCTCCATGCCCAGGTAACACCCTATAATACATGCTGTGTTAACGCTGATTTGTTGCATTTCTGTGTTCTGTCCTTGTGGGAGAAGCGACTCATTAAACGCAGTATACGAACTGGCCCGCTTACCTGTGGCTAGTAAAAATCCACCGTGCCAGTAAATCTCCACAGTCAATGGCCCGACTGGCTAGTGAATATTTTTTTGGGGTGGGGTGGGGTCGGGGTGGTGTCATTATGTAAATATATCACTATCTCTCCGACTTGTTAGCTTATAATACACTTTTAAATCATGCAGGATTATGACCTGATACAAATGTTCATCATATTAGCAGCTTAATGATGAAATCCGTGTCATGCCGACAATATCTTTAAACACTTGCTATTGTCATTATGGTGTATCATGCCGATATTTTAGTCGATGGTCAGTGGACTGATTGGGAAGACTGGACACCAGTGACCGAGTGCCCCGTCCTGTGCGGTGGAGGCCAGACTAACTTCACGAGGTCACGCTCCTGCTCCACCCCCATGCACGGGGGTAGAGACTGTGAGGGGGAAGCCACACAGAACAGGGAGATGCACGAGTGCAACACAGAGCCATGTGGGGGTAAGGCTGAGTGTTCTGGTGTAATCTAGACACATTTAGTAAATGTTCGACCACTACAAAGCACCGTGGTGTGAGTGAGTGAGATGGGTTTTTCAAGGATATAAAACGCAATAGTTCGATAACCTGCACTTGTCCATATATCGCAGGTTGACAGGGCACAGTGGTCAGCTTCAAGCAATGAGATCCGTGAAGGTCCGGGTTAGAATGAACCTTCAGTAACCCATGCTTGTGGTAAGAGGCGACTAACGGGATCGGTTTTCAGGCTCGCTGACTTGGTTGACACATGTCATCGGTTCCCAATTGCGCAGATCGATGCTCATGCTGTTGATGACTGGATTGTCTGGTCCAGACTCGATTATTTACAGACCGCCGCCATATAGCTGGAATATTGCTGAGTGCGGCGTAAAACGAACCTCACTCACTCACTCACTCACTCACTCAAGCAATGACCACCATATCTTCACCAGTAACCTCTCACAACAATCCTCGGATGATGTACTTAGGCCGTATTCCACAAAGCGATTCCACACTGTAGTGATCCATACTTCAACATTAACCTGCGATCATCGTTACGTCATGTTCACCCTATGGAACGGGGATCTGTTCTACGAATTCTACACGTGCTCCATAGAAATAGTATCAGGGATACTTATCACAATGAAAGTCAAACTTCATATCTCAGAGTGAGTGGGTGAGTCTAGTTTTACGCCGCACTAAGCAATATTCCAGCTATGTGGCGGCGGGATCGAGTCTGGACCAGACAATCCAGTGATCAGCAACATGAACAATTGGGATATGATGGCACGTGTCAACCAAGTCAGCGAGCCTGACCACCCGATCCCGTTAGTCGCCTCTTACAACAAGCATGGGTTACTGAATTCTAACCCAGATCTTGGAAATGTGTTGTTGCATTGCCGTTTGATAAAGATAGCAGCACATCAATGACTATAAATCAGTTCCTGGTAAAGACTGTTACATCTGATGATCGACACTGTCTAAACTATTGCTATACCGGTCTTGCAGACAGATGCCGCGATGCCAGTCCTACGTCTATAGCTCACAGTGACCCCCACAAGTTCTACGAGTGCAGTGACAGTGTAGCCTACCTGAAGAAGTGTCCAGATCACTCCACCTTCTACGCCATTGGCGAGGTGTGTGTGGAGGACACCTGCAACTCGAGGGTCTTCTCAGTCGTCATCCCAGCGACAGCAGGAAGTACCTCATGTGTCTGTCAGGTGAAAGGATCATCGACATGGTCTGTGCACCCGGCACCTTCTTCAATGCGGAAACCAGGGTGTGTGAGTAAACCTCAAGATTGAACCCCTGCGCTCAATAAACACTTAAATATTCTCCTCATTGTTTTCTTTGTTAGATTCAGATCTGTTCGCCGAATGGGGCGAAAACTTTCAGTTACTCAGACATAGATTTCACATTCTTCCGCGATCTTATGCCATGGACTACCTGTTATGACGTGGAAACACGGGCTGATAATTCGACAAAGCCGGGTTAACACAAGCGTTGATAGTTCGGCCGTGCTGAGGTAAAGAATGGTTGATAGTTCGACAGAGCCGGTGAACACAGGGGCTGATAGTTCGACAGTGTCGGTGTAAACAGGTGTTGGTGGTTCGACAGTGCTGGGCTAAAACTGGTTGATAGTTCGACCGTGCTGGGGTAAAGTGGGTTGATACTCCGACAGTGCAGGGTAAACAGGGGTTAATAGTTCGACAGTGCCGTGGTAAGTCAGGATGGAAGTGGTAGTGCCACTGTCCTACCCTGTCTGCAAATGCAGGGAAGTGACGACTTATGCATGCCGTCCTACAAGTTGCAGGTGTTGCAACAAACTCTTTGAGGCTGTATAACATTCTTCAGCTGACATGGCCGTCTGTTTCTCCAGACCTTTCCTCATTTTGTAAATATACAACTCTCTCTCCGACTTGTTAGCTACTAATACACTTTTAAATCATGCAGGATTATGATCTGATACAAATGTTCATCATATTAGCAGCTTAATGATGAATTCCGTGTCATGCCGACAATATCTCTAAACACTTACTATTGTCATTATGGTGTATCATGCCGATATTTTAGTCGACGGTCAGTGGACTGATTGGGAAGACTGGACACCAGTGACCGAGTGCCCCGTCCTGTGCGGTGGAGGCCAGACTAACTTCACGAGGTCACGCTCCTGCTCCACCCCCATGCACGGGGGTAGAGACTGTGAGGGGGAAGCCACACAGAACAGGGAGATGCACGAGTGCAACACAGAGCCATGTGGGGGTAAGGCTGAGTGTTCTGGTGTAATCTAGACACATTTAGTAAATGCACGACCACTACAAAGCACCGTGGTGTGAGTGAGTGAGATGGGTTTTTCAAGGATATAAAACGCAATAGTTCGATAACCTGCACTTGTCCATATATCGCAGGTTGACAGGGCACAGTGGTCAGCTTCAAGCAATGAGATCCGTGAAGGTCCGGGTTAGAATGAACCTTCAGTAACCCATGCTTGTGGTAAGAGGCGACTAACGGGATCGGTTTTCAGGCTCGCTGACTTGGTTGACACATGTCATCGGTTCCTAATTGCGCAGATCGATGCTCATGCTGTAGATCACTGGATTGTCTGGTCCAGGCTCGATTATTTACAGACCGCCGCCATATAGCTGGAATATTGCTGAGTGCGGTGAAAAAGCGAACCTCACTCACTCACTCACTCACTCACTCAAGCAATGACCACCATATCTTCACCAGTAACCTCTCACAACAATCCTCGGATGATGCACTTAGGCCGTATTCCACAAAGCGATTCCACACTGTAGTGATCCATACTTCAACATTAACCTGCGATCATCGTTACGCCATGTGCACCCTATTGAACGGGGATCTGTTCTACGAATTCTACACCTGCTCCGTGGAAATCAGGGATACTTATCACAGTGAAAGTCGTTATACGCCAAACTTCATATCTCGGAGTGAGCGGGTGAGTCTAGTTTTACCCCGCACTCAGCAATATTCCAGCTATGTGGCGGCGGGATCGAGTCTGGACCAGACAATCCAGTGATCAGCAACATGAACAATTGGGATATGATGGCACGTGTCAACCAAGTCAGCGAACCTGACCACCCGATCCCGTTAGTCGCCTCTTACAACAAGCATGGGTTACTGAATTCTAACCCAGATCTTGGAAATGTGTTGTTGCATTGCCGTTTGATAAAGATAGCAGCACATCAATGACTATAAATCAGTTCCTGGTAAAGACTGTTACATCTGATGATCGACACTGTCTAAACTATTGCTATATTGGTCCACTACGACAGGACCAGAACTAGCCTGTAATGCTATCACAGTTTGCTATCACAGTTAGCCTTTGGTTGACATTTAGAGCACCAGACCAGGAACTGTTTTTAAACATATGATTTCAACCATGTGCCGCAACTGCCCTTCCTGTGTAAACCTAACAGTGCCACACTCACTACTGGCAACATCACAACAAAACAGGACATAAAAATCATCCACACTTTATTTACGGATCCATAAAAAACGATGATGCCAGACTAAAGACATGAGCTTTCATGAAATACAGGACGCAAATCAATCATAAATAATAATAATAAAAAAACTTACATTCCAAGACGAAAACAAAAATCATACAAATGGCGCCAACGTGTGGGGAAACATTTCGATTTTCTGCATATTCCTGACCATGTATGATTATCATCAGCTCGTTAACTACTGCTTAACATATTTACACACGAACATACAAACATTCTGTACAATTCTGTACAGTTCTATACACATCACAACTTGAGACACCACACACACACAGTCAACAATACACATACACAAGTAAATGTCTCGTCTGAACATAGCGAGTGAGTTCAGTTTTACGCCGCACCCAGCAATATTCCAGCTATATGACGGCGTCTGAACATCTTTGAAGTCCTGAGAAAATGGGAATTGAAGCAACAAGGCAGGAAAGAGGTGAATCTTTGATGCAGTGAGCGAGTGAGTGAACATATGTGGCAATATTCCAGTGCTATCATGTCAGGTAATACCCGAAAACGTCTTCAGACTTTGGTGTGTTGAAGAAAGGGTCATCACCACTATTTACACCATGATGTCCGACTGATGCGCGGCGTTGTTGTATCACACATCAAGAACATCGTCCTTATTCATATCGTGCACTACTTCACTCTTTGGTCCCTTCCTGAAAGAAGAGGCAATGTCAAAAGCTGGCACCTCCTCAGACACTGGTATTTCATATCCGTCCGAATCAGATTCACGTTCAGATGCTACTGTATCTTCTTTTGACGCAATCCTTTCAGATGTTTCCATATTTGTACCAGGAGTTACCCCCTCTTGGGTTACTGGAGTTGCGTCCTCCTGATTCTGACTAGCGCCGCGAGTGTCTCCGCCGGGTGGCTCCAGGATATAGTACTCTGGTTTTGTTTCGGAGGGTTTACTATCCTGGTCTTCCACGACCTTCGGAACAGTAATGGATGCATCCTCTGCTTCTGTTTCAATGAATGACTCATCTGGGGTGTCGTAAGGATGAAATCGTTTGACTGTCTCCGTTTCCGGTATTTCCCGACTGTTTCTGTCAGGTAACAAAGGCAGATAATCTTCACCCCCAGTGTCCTCAGTTGAAACGGGGATCTTAGGTGACGTGTGATCGCTAATTTGAGATGTGCTGTGACCTCGCAACAAAGGTTCATAGAATTCAGTATGGTTGGAATTCCTATTGTCCTTGTTGAGGTCTAACGCGGGTCTAGGCGTGACGGGTGGGAGGGATGGAACTCGACTCAGCAGATCAGGCACTGGGTGGGACGTTGGCGACTCATCCTGCAAAAATGATGTAACCATTTAAATGTATGAAGCGTTTGTTCATATAGGTCATGTTTAAACTACACCACATACAAAACACTGGCAAAATACGTTTATATATTGTTTATATATAACACATATAAATAGACGCGTTAGCAGTTTTAGTTTAATTCAGCTTCAGTATCGTTAGTCCTTGTCAGTGGGCTCTTTAATCCTGACGAAGTTGCCTCCCTTTTCGCTAAACAGCGGCATGTGGACTATACTATTTTTCAAAAACAGCCTAATAACATCTGGAATGTGGTTTAATCGGTGATGACCGTGACCTCTTAAGTGTCTTACCACAGCTTTGACGACATCGTAGATATTTTCCTCGGTGTAGTCCTCGTCGTATAGGTTGGGCAGGCTGGAGTGTTCGGGGCGGGGCATTAGAGGGGGAAGCGGCCTGGAATATGTACATAAAAATAAACTCATATTGAGGCATCTGCCATGATATTAACACGACAAGGTGAAAAATGACTTTCTCACACAGTCATAATCCATACAACATTGTTTTGCCTAAACGTCCAGTTCTGGGGCAGGAAAACTGTGTAAAGCAATGATTCAGCTGATAAGTGAAATTGGGTTAAACTCAGTATTCGGTCAGTTGAGTCAAGCTAAATGTTCAGGTCCCATTATGTTTGAGCTGACTTGGAACTTGCTAAGTATTCGGGTCTTATATGATTCAGATGATATGGTGAGATTTGATCAAGCCATTCAATTTCAACCATAAACACGTAAGAACCGCAACTTATCCGCTGAGGTAGTCGTGCCAGCCTCTACACCAACTAGTCACTCCTCCGTGCCAGCCTCTACACCAACTAGTCACTGCTCCGTGCCAGCCTCTACACCAACTAGTCACTCCTCCGTGCCAGCCTCTACACCAACTAGTCACTCCTCCGTGCCAGCCTCTACACCAACTATTCACTCCTCCGTGCCAGCCTCTACACCAACTATTCACTCCTCCGTGCCAGCCTCTACACCAACTATTCACTCCTCCGTGCCAGCCTCTACACCAACTAGTCACTCCTCCGTGCCAGCCTCTACACCAACTAGTCACTCCTCCGTGCCAGCCTCTACACCAACTAGTCACTGCTCCGTGCCAGCCTCTACACCAACTAGTCACTCCTCCGTGGCAGCCTCTACACCAACTAGTCACTGCTCCGTGCCAGCCTCTACACCAACTAGTCACTCCTCCGTGCCAGCCTCTACACCAACTATTCACTCCTCCGTGCCAGCCTCTACACCAACTAGTCACTGCTCCGTGCCAGCCTCTACACCAACTAGTCACTGCTCCGTGCCAGCCTCTACACCAACTAGTCACTGCTCCGTGCCAGCCTCTACACCAACTAGTCACTCCTCCGTGCCAGCCTCTACACCAACTATTCACTCCTCCGTGCCAGCCTCTACACCAACTAGTCACTCCTCCGTGGCAGCCTCTACACCAACTATTCACTCCTCCGTGCCAGCCTCTACACCAACTAGTCACCTATTCACTCCTCCGTGCCAGCCTCTACACCAACTATTCACTCCTCCGTGCCAGCCTCTACACCAACTAGTCACCTATTCACTCCTCCGTGCCAGCCTCTACACCAACTAGTCACTCCTCCGTGCCAGCCTCTACACCAACTATTCACTCCTCCGTGCCAGCCTCTACACCAACTAGTCACTCCTCCGTGCCAGCCTCTACACCAACTAGTCACCTATTCACTCCTCCGTGGCAGCCTCTACACCAACTATTCACTCCTCCTTGGGATGGTTCTCACCTGTTGATGCGTCTCCTCTTGCCCCTCCTCCTCCAACAGAAGATGCCGAGCCACGTCCCCAGCACGCCCAGGAGGAGGCTGATGAGGAGGGCCATCACCAGCATGGCAACCCGGGACTCTGTCATCGGCGCCGCCGTCGTCAAACCTGGAGGGGCTGCCGTCGTGACTGGGCCTGAAATGCAGATGAAAGTATGTCAAAATCGCAACAAACTCGACTTTCATATAACAGAAGATGGCATTCAAAACACCTGCAGTGAGGTTCTTGAGAGGCATATAGAAGTTGGTATTCAAGTATAAGACAAAATATTATGGATGTCAACTTCTTGTTTATTCTATACACAACGTTTCTGGGCTTTTCCTTGCCCCTTCGTCAGGTGAATGTATTGAATATTCACAGCACAATATATCACGTTTACTGTTACCTCACATATTGGTTTCAACGCAACAAAAGGGATAAAACTTGAGATGGATGGATGGATCGATGGATGGATGGATGAGGGTTATACAATACAGTATTTACAGACATGTCACTGTTATATTAATTACTTACAGCTGAAGTCAGGAAAGTGTTCGCCGAGGCAGTTTAACACATACTGAAATCTGAATGGAAAGTCAAATCAGTACATATCGTACAACATACTTCTAAAGAGGTATCCAGTTTTACAGTCTTCCATGAAGGGAACATAGTGATTATAGGTCTAAAGTATGTGCGTTATTGTTAGTAACGTCTGTACTTGGCCAGCATACACATACAGCAGCATACACATACAGCAACATACACATACAGCAACATACACATACAGCAACATGCAGAAACCCTGTTCCAACATTATGTTAGTCAGGGGATCACCTGCACCTACCTTGTTTCCCAGCGGGGGCATACGCAACATACACATACAGGGACATCATTTCGTCTACACGCGACTCTGTTCGTCCGGACCGCTTCATGTCACAGGTGAAATCTACAAGAGGGGAATCACGGTAAGATCATCGATTGTCTGCCTGTGTGCCATTTAAACAGAAAAAAACTCGTCTGTTAATCAACAACCACATCGATTTTGGACTGATAAATTCATGGACAACATGAACTAGGCACTAATTAATCAACTAAATTTAAATACCATAAAGGAAAAAAACCCACATATTTCAAAAGTTTAGGTGTCTTTTCTGACAATTTTGGAGAAAAGATAATTTTTCGAACTCACTTGCGTTTCGTGTTGGGTGATACAGGTGAGCGTTGAACTCCCTCTTCCCTAGACAGGTCTCCAGTACCGTCTCGTTCTGCTGCACGATCAGGAGGTTGAACAAGCAGAAGTTGCTGGGGGAGTGGACGTCGCACAGGCAATTGTTGAACCTGCACAAAGCAAACACAATGACAACAATGCCATGATCCAGCCCGTTATGTACCGCTTCATATAACATTCCTATCAGGGCAGCTTTTTATTTTTTGTGTTTCTCATCGCCCGACCGACCCTTCTAATTTTATTGCCGACCCCCCTTTTTTTCATTCCAACACCGCCGACCCGAACCTAAACCGTACCGCCTCGTCATATAAAATGTTTATCTATCTAAAATGTTTTAATGAGTTGCTGCCAAAAGTCAAAAAGAACGCGAGAAATTGTAGTAAGAATTACAGTTAATGAGAATCAAGAACACATTAAAAAAACTGATGCCCTCACAAGTATCAAGTCCGTGTTTACAAGGGTTCCGCTTTGTTTAGAGATCTTAGCACTAAGGTGATCGTAGCCACCATACCTTAACATAGACTTACGACTGTCGTAGCGCTGAGGTAGTTTTCTACAAGGACGGCCTGGATATCTAGAGTGAGTGAGTGAGTTAAAGTATTTCGTCGCATCAGCAATATTGCAGCCATGTTGCGATGAGTGGAGATATATGAGATCAGCGTGAACGAGGCCAACTGACGCCATGTAGGGTAAGGGTGATCTGTTTACTTTGTAGAACCATATTTCCATAAGCTTATAGCGTCTATAAATATCCAGATAACCAGACCCGTATGCATTTCGTTTGTATTCTGATTTACACCATGTTTCATGATTGACATAATTTTACCTATCACAAGCAAGATACTTACGTTTCCATTTCAATGAAGATATTTTCCCTTCGAAGAAGTCTTTCCCGTGTGGTGACCGGGACTCGGGCCATATCGTCATTCATGCAGGTTTCTGTCTCACTACGAAAACAGTACATTGAATATACCAGGAAGTATATAGCTATTTATTTTTTTAATTTAGAGAGTAAATGTTTCAGAGATGCATGACTCCATGACGTCATATACACTGGAAATGATCATAATTATCAGTATAATGGGATTACAAATTCCAGCGAGAACGTAAACAAATTGCAACAACGTATTGCCATAGTTACTTGTATGTTTACATATAACTATTTATTTTTGAATATAGAGAGTAAATGTTTCAGAGACGCATGACTCCTCCATGACTTCATATACATTGGAAATGACGTCATAATTATAAGTATAATGGGATTACAAATTCCAGGGAGAACGTAAACAAATTGCAACAACGTAGCGCTAAGGTGACCGTAACTCCCATGCTTTACAATATGTTTACGACAGTCGTAGCGCTACGATCGTTTTGTGAAACAGGCCCCTGGGCTGTTCATATCTATTGGCAGGTTACCGCGATTACGAGCCAGGGGCCCGATCCACAAAACGTTCGTAGCACCATGTCATTCGTAAGCCTATGCGTAAGTATAGCGTTACGATAGGTCGTAACGTTACGAACGCTTTGAGGGTCGGGACCGAAGCCATTACTCATACTTTCAAACACTGGTTGTTGCTTGGTTCAGCACGAATATTTGCAGGTCTCTGAACCTGGAATATTAAGTACTAAAATCATTGACTTACACAGTAAAATGTACTCACTTTGTGCCTTCCACAGGCAGTGGTGTCTTCAAGGCGTCGTTGATACATCTCCGGAGTTTACGAGGTCGGAACTTGTACTCAGCGTCACTCCTGGAACAGTGGCAGTTATGACTGGACATGACGTGTCACATCTATAACCCCGGGTTCATATTTCCATAAACTTTCACCGACCCTGAATCCATCCCCGTGGTTCTCACAATCTCAAATTACCCGCCCTTGATTTCCATTTGACTGACTGCTACTTGGTAGCAATAAGGATGCGATTTTCGAACAATATGGCGCTCAGTCCTGTTGATAATGGTCGAGTTTGTAAGACATTCAGTACTGACAGACTGACTGAGACGCAAAAGAAAGCCTTAACAATCTTTCAGAAGGCAGCTGGGGGAAACTTTCTTTTCTAGGTAATACGAGTTATCTCCCTTACCCCTATATCCTTAAGTTACCTCCCTTCCTCACGTCGACGTTTGACTGATCATTAAATGTAAACGAAAAAAGGGGGTTAATTTGGTATCGCAAATAGCTACGGAATTGATGCGAGGATGTAGGTTTAGCGATATGCGAGACCCAAAGATATAACGGGGGCAGACTTAGACTTAATTCACAGAACCAAAATTATCATAGGTATCTTTTGTTTGCTAATTGTTTAACGCCGCTCTCAGCAATATTCCAGCAATATGACAGCGGTATGTAAATAATCGAGTCTGGATCAGACAAGCCAGTGATCAACAGCATGAGTATCGATCTATACATTTGGGATTCGATGACATGTGTCAACACCTAAGTCAGCGAACCTGACCACCCGTTAATCGCCTCTTACGATAAGCATGGGTAATGGACTATTGAAACCCATATGCGCGACTATAGGGAGTGAGGTTTGGGAGCCACCCCTTCTCATAGAACATGTTGAATAAGTAATATTTCGTGACATCAACAAATGAGACACTTGCCATATCTGCAGTTAATCAGAGGTGTTGAAATATTGACCCTTCCTGTTATAGTCAGGCAAATCATATTGAATATTTCTTTTAAAGAACACGGAAGCCAGTCTACGATTACCGAACGTTACCGAAAGATATATGACATGAACGTGTTGCAAATTATTCATGCCCACGTACCTGTCATTGTTGTCGTCATCATCGTGGTCACGTCGGATGCGGGGCGACATCGTTAACGTGGATAGCTGGAACGAAGGGAAAACTACTGTCAAGTTAATTACACTATCACAAACACCTGCATGTGCATAGGCCTGGCCGACCAGCTGAAACCCTCGCGAGGGAAGCGTGTATTTGTCTGATGTTTAACGTCGCACACGTCAATACCACAGCTCTTTGACGACGACCCGTCAATAATTGAGCCAGACATTAAGTAATTGACATCATGGGCATCGATCTTCGCAACTCGGAAACCATGATATGTGTTGACCAAGTCAGCGAGTACCGACAGCCGATCCTGCTGTCAGCATCTTACTGCTGGGGCGGTGGGGGTAGTCTAGTGGTTAAAGCGTTCGCGTGTTACGTCGGAGACCCGGGTTCGATTCCCCACATGGGTTCAATGTGTGGAGCCCATTTCTAGTGTACCCCGCCGTAAAGTTGCTGGAATATTGCTTAATGCGGCATAAACCTAAAATTCACTCAGTCACTGAAGTTTTATTGCTTCTTCGGGTGTTTTTGAAGATGAACGTCGCGTAAGTAAACGGTGAATTAGTATCATTTTACACCCTGTCCGCTTTTATCAGTAGACCAGCAAGATTACAACGAAGACACTTGAAATACGGTCCACAGATGTACTAATGTAGGGAATCAAACCCGGTTTCTGTAAACAACCGGATTACCATGTTGTCTCATAGACAGAACATCCGGTAGACCACTTTTCAGAGTTCACCAGCGGATAGGGGCCCCGAGGATAAATTCATATCGGGATCTTCACGGGAGGTGCTTGTCTCGCTCATACTCCCTGAACCGCACTAATTCCCCTTCCACCCAACGGAAATGCAAAGCCCTAAATGAAGCAAATCTTGATGTCCACAGGTACAGAACCTATTTGTTTCTATCCAACACATTAAGTGTCGTTGTTGTAATGTGATACCACTACTCATACTCAATACTCAAACAAGGAAAACATAATTACACAAACATGCATGACTATTGTACATTGTGGCCGAAAAGGGATGCAGGTTTCACCACACGAGGAAATAAAACAACCCCGGCCTCGCTTCTGAAAGTACAACATAGTAGTGCATTGACACTGTGGGACAGGTCTGGAGGAGTGAGTACGGTTTTCCGACGCTGTCCCAATATTCCCGCAATATCACGTTGTCTTTATGCGATCGCTTTAACCATTCAGCTGAATTTGAGCTTCCACAATCTGCATGTAACAAAGTGAAGGGTCCACTGTGGCGAACCCGGATGTGTGAATATATGGGAAAACGACACTCCTGAATAGATAATCCAGTGATCATCATCATGAGCAGCGATCTACACAACTGGGATACGATGACATGTGTCAACCAAGTCACCGAGTCTGACCACCCGATCCCGTTAGTCACCTCTTACGACAAGCATAGGTTGCTGAAGACAAATTCTAATCCGGTCGTATTTATTAATAGGCACACACAAACATTTCATCACTATATTCAAACTTGTCATTGCGTCTTAATCTATCAATCAAAACTGGCCATTTCAATCATTATATGAACAGTAGTGTATGTAAACGTACAATCGTTTGTATCTGACGTAAGCAAGCTCTGTGCGACAAGAGTCCCACGCGAGACACGGTGATGGGTGATGTGACGTGGTTGTGTACAACTACAACCTGACGTCCACACCACGAGCGTCATCATCGACAAGTGGTGTCGCGAAGCTGACGTTTGTGAAGGCAGGGAAGGAAGTTGACATACTCCTCTCCCATTGTGAAAGCAACCCTACATCCGAGTGCTCATCTCCATCAACAGTCACCCCCTACTACAGCTAATGGCAGTGGCAGCACGGGGCGGGTGTGGTGGGTAACACCATAGCTATAGCTTATTTATGCAATGTTTTATGGATTTTATGAGTCCCGGGCAAATTTTATATATTTTGTAAACATCTGCGTGATACAATAATAAAATCCTCTCTCTTTCTCTCTCTCTCTCTCTCTCTCTCTCTCTCTCTCTATTAAATTTAGATAAACTTTCTCACGACTGTCAGAGTACAATTGATAGACTGTATCGTGACACAATAATAAGATATCTCTCTCTCTCTCTCTCTCTAAAATTAAGGTATACATCTCACGACTGTCAGAGTACAATTGTGCTGTATCACTGCAATCAAGAAGGGTTCCATTGTTGTGCCATTAGGTTGTACATCATCTTCCTTCCGTATTTCCAACCCTGTGTGAAATGTTATTCTGGCGATCATACACACCAAGTGTCACTTGTCACGAAACTACATCACGTTCACATCATTTCATATCGTACAGTGTATATTGTTTATAAACACATATACCCGCGAAGATCCGGGTTAGAATTGATCTTCAGTAACCCATGCTTGTCGTAAGACTAAAAGGCGACTAACAGGATCGGGTGGTCAGGCTCGCTGACTTGGTTGACACATGTCATCGTATCCCAACTGCGTAGAACGATGCTCATGCTGTTGACCATCTGAATTGTTGGTTCAGACTGGATTATTTACAGACCACCGCCATTAAGCTGGAATATTGCTGAGTGAAACTAAACTCGGTCACTCACTATTAACACATCTATTATTAAAACTGTAAATATAAAATAGAGAATACCAGATCCCATTAGTCGACTCTCAGCAAGGGCTGCTGAAGACTTATTGTGACGGGTACTAAGAAACATTACAGAGGTTATGGCAAATGATATCTTTCTCTCTCCCATAGTGTCAAATGCCATTGATTTAACAACACTAAACCTGGGTGTATCAATATCTCAGCTGGAACTAAATCAACATTGGATCTGCTTTTCTCATATGTTCCTACAGAACATAATATTATCATCGTCTCTACATAACAATGTCCTTTCTCCACTCCACGTGCATTCATGTGCCATGTTTACAGCACAACAAATGTTATGTGAATTGCAAATAATCTGTTCTTCAGAATGTTTTGGGTAGTTGACAAACTACTTGGATTTAACACTGACATTCGATGATTCCAGAATCTACACAAATACCGTTATTGATAGGTCTAGGAGGTGGTGTATGACATGAACGTGAACAGTGGGCTTGGTGTATGACATGGACAGTGGGCGTGTTGTATGACCTCAAACAGTTTATATCAGCTGAACATTAGTACAGTAATATCAGCTGAACACATGGTACACTTATATCTGCTGAACACATGGTACAGTTATATCAGCTGAACACATTCTACTTATATATTAGCTGAACATATAGTACAGTTATATCAGCTGAACACGTAGCACAGTTGTGAATTATTCCTGTCATAAAACTGTTGACCTAACAGCCTTAGCCCACTAAGTTTGTTTGCAGAGAGCCACTCATCATAACGTAGACAGATTTAGTGTGTGGCTATGAAATACGGCATTGTTTTTCATTCAACAGAGACCATTTACTCAGGAGGCATTGGCTTCACCAGAGTCATCATACAGTCTGTTTCGATATCTATTTTGGGCTGTTATGTTATGCAGCAAAACTGGATCTATCGTAATCTAACACCCAGTTAGTCATGACAGACAACATGATGAAGACTGACAACTTGGTATATACTATACAAGGGACCACAGAATGTTTTAATATGCGGTTTCCATCTAAAGCATGGAGGAAGTTAATGTCTCAATCGTGGCTTCATCGTGGAAAACAAGTATCTTCAATTAATATTTGTATAAAGACCTAATATTGGATCAGTACCTGTTCTTTGTCGGGATGTTAAGGTATTCGTCCTTAGTACTCACGACAGTATGTTTTAATCCCGATGAAGTTTTGTTTATTTGTTTCTTAACGCTGCACTCAGCAACAGTCCAGCTATATGGCGGCGGCCTGTATATATTCGAGTCGAGACCAGACAATCCAGTGACTATCAACATGAGTATCGATCTACGCAACTGAGACACGATGACATGTGTCAACCAAGTCAGTGAGCCTGGCCATCCAATCCCTTTAGTCGCCTCTTACGAAAAGCATGGGTTACTGAGCCCGGATCTTCACCGGTATCCCGATGAGGAACTGACAAAAGTTCTATATCCTGGAGAACAGACACATATTCGAGTTATTGAACTCTCAACTGCAGATCTCACAAGGTCCACCATCCATAGTTGAGGCAGATATAGCGTTCATATAAACTGTTTGGATAATGCAGCCAATTGTTTGACGTCAGTAATGCTGAAATGCACACGTTTCTCTAAGCGTTTCGCGTCCCTATACACTACAATACTCCAATCACAATACTGTACTGACTAAGAACCCACTATGTTGGATCCCGTTGATTTCGAACAGGAACGGTAACAACAAGTACCATCATTTAACCGACTTGAGTATGACGCGGAATCGAACCATTTAAACGGCAAGGGTTGGAAACTGTGAGCACATGCATGCATTGCACTCCTCTCTATACATCGAGTACACAACTATCCTTGACTCGCTAATCAGGACAGTCTGACCTGGGAGACCTATGAGCTGGACCTGACTGTTCTGTGTAGATAAAGTGTTATATTTCGGGGTTAACTATACAAGATTACAACTGAAGTAGGGCTTACGGTGGTTGTCTGTATCGTGTTCGTCGTGACACACTGTGGGGAACGACCGTCTCGGGCGGGGCGTGTGTCTGTTGTTTTAAGCCGCACAGCAAGGTTCCCGATATACCAGGAGGACTGCACTGGTAGAATGTGGACCGTAGAACCCAGTGGTGGATATTATGGCACACAATCAAGGGTGTTCGGTCAAAACGTCCTCGGTAAAAAGTCCTAAATTTTCCTAGGTCCTAAAGTCCTAGGAAAAAATCCCCTTTTCATTTCCTAACAAGCACTGTATAGAAAAACACTGCTTCTTTATTTTTTATAATGCATCACATGATGACATGAGATAATATAGGCCTACTGATACTGAGATTTATGAGGTCGGATGTTCACTGCCACTCCGTGCATAAACTCGGGGGTGGACTTCCTTCCAGCGGCATGTCACTACACAGTTTGTGCAGATGTTTCTGCAGCTTGAGGAAGACAGTTTTTGTTTTCTCTTCACATGGACATTTCCAATGGCGTCCTGGGCAATTACAGCCCTTACCATCGTCTGATCCTTCTGGGTGAGATGCTTACACACTAAAACACTTACAACTGTTTTGAATACAGATCAAAGTTTTTTTATAATCAATCTGGTCAAATAAATATAACTAAATTAGTTTTTATTACAAAAGGACTTTTGCAACCGATGATTCTTTTTCTACAACCCAATCAAGCAAGTTGCCGACCCAGACAATCCTATTCAATTACTCGCCTCAAACGTCAAACACAGCTGTGAAATGGTCTTCAGTAACCCATGCTTGTCGTAAGAGCCGACTAACGGAATCGGGTGGTCAGGCTCTCTGACTTGGTTGACACATGTCATCGTATCCCAGCAGCGTAGAATGATGCTCATGCCGTTGATCACTGGATTGTCTGGTCCATTAACAGACCGCTATCATATAGCTGGAATATTGCTGAGTGCGGCGTTAAACAAACAGACCAATCAACAAACAAACAAAGCTTACAGGGGCCTTGTTCTTACCCAAACTCCACGCAATGACACACTTGTAGCAACAAGGAGGCGCGGGCAGCCAAGCACCACACATTCAGATTCAACAGCTGCAATACAGACGTTCCTCATCCTGTGACTTAGGTACAACGTCAGCGACTCTACTTCCTCCCACATCCGTTTTGGTGACATTGCACCGTTAACGCACAATTCATTACACAGATAAGTAAAACTGAATTATATTAAAAAGACACCAAACGTTATTAATGAAGCATACAATTTCTAGCTTGACAATGGTGTGAGAATATACACCCATGCCTCATGCTATGCTTTAAACAACAGGTTGTCATCCATAAAGGTGTGCACTTCATTATTCACCTACTAACTACTAGAATGCCCATCAAACGATTACTGAACGCGGTGTTTGGGTCATTTGTTTTGTTTGCTAAATCATTCCACAGGTGTGGGTAAGTGTCAAATCAGTCTATGTTCACTCCACCGTTGCTTTTATAACAGTAGTCCGCGTAATGAGACACTATGAAATGACAATAAGGGAGTTTGGTTACGACACAATCCGAGTTGATGCACTATGCGGGAGGGGGGACACCAGAAATGGGCTTCACACATTGTACCCATGTGGGGATTCGAAGCCGAGTCTTCGGCGTGACGAGCCAACGCTTTAACCACTAGGCTACCCCGCCGCCCCCAATCTGAGTTGATGCACTATTAGGTGACAATACATGTGTGTAGTTATGACACAATCCGAGTTGATGCCGTATGAGGTGACAATACATGTGTGTAGTTATGACACAATCTGAGTTGATGCCCTATGAGGTGACAATACATGTGTGTAGTTATGACACAGTCTGAGTTGATGCCCTATGAGGTGACAATACATGTGTGTAGTTATGACACAGTCTGAGTTGATGCACTATGAGGTGACAATACATGTGTGTAGTTATGACACAGTCTGAGTTGATGCACTATGAGGTGACAATACATGTGTGTAGTTATGACACAATCTGAGTTGATGCACTATTAGGTGGCAATACACGTAGTTATGACACAATCTGAGTTGATGCACTATGAGGTGACAATACATGTGTGTAGTTATGAAACAGTCTGAGTTGATGCACTATGAGGTGACAATACACGTAGTTATGACACAGTCCGAGTTGATGCACTATGAGGTGACAATACATGTGTGTAGTTATGACAGTCCGAGTTGATGCACCATGAGGTGACAATACATGTGTGTAGTTATGACACAGTCCGAGTTGATGCCCTATGAGGTGACAATACACGTAGTTATGACACAGTCCGTGTTGATGCACTATGAGGTGACAATACATGTGTGTAGTTATGACACAGTCCGAGTTGATGCACTATGAGGTGACAATACATGTGTGTAGTTATGACACAGACCGAGTTGATGCACTATGAGGTGACAATCCGAGTTGATGCACTATTAGGTGACAATACACGTAGTTATGACACAATCTGAGCATACCTGGCAATGACTTCGCGAGGTGGTGTTGGCGGTCTGTGGTATGCTTGGAACCCCATGAAACTACCAGCATAGCCCAGAGAATTGATTGATGTATTATATAACTTGACCAGTATTTATAAACCGACCATCAACAAACGTCATAAAGGCATGGTGTTGTCAGTTTGGGCGTCAAACCACGTTATTCAAGTTGAACACAAAGATGATGTTTATTGAATTTATATGAATTAAATAACACCATGCATGGTGTAAATGTAAGGTGTTTGTAGGTATGTGTTATGTAATTACGCATGTGTTTTCTAAAGCATATACCAGTCGTACATATACATGCCACATGATTCCTTAAATTGGGCTTAAATATCCTTAGGATGAAAATGAGATTGTTATTATAAAGATTTTTAATTTTACATTTTCTTATTTAATCATTTTACATTTCTTTCCCTTCATAATTCTTTATGCTCAATATTCAATATATACAATAGAAATAAAAACACTTATATACCAACATAACACTATCATGTCTCACACTTCACAAAATAACATGATATAATTTTATGCCCCATATGAAAGTCATCCCAAACGAGACTAATTTCATGCATTCACTTTCTTAAATACCCTCAGGCGCAAAGATTTGGAAAATACTTCCTGAAAACCTCATGTATAAGCTATATGACTTTATGAGGCTTTGTACTTAGTGTTTACAAAGTAGATTATAGTGTTTGATAACGAATTTTTGTCCTCATACAAATGGACTGTTGATTGGGACTGCATCGTGCACTTTTGGTAGAGTCAGTCACAGGCCCTCGAGTCTTTGCGGGGATTAAAAAATACAAAAAAACTGAGATGACCCCCGACTCGAAATGCTTCACAGTACAATAGATAATGATTTATTGTACTGCGAAGCATTTCGAATAGGGGGTCATCTCAATTTTTGTTTATTCTTTAATCCCCGCAAAGACTCGAGGGCCTGTGGAGACAGTGGGTAGTTCAGGGTTGTTACCACAGCCAAGAGTAGGGGACTAACCTGACCACTGTTTGCTCCATAGCTTCTTCCATCACGTGTGCTTCATATCCGTAAATAGCCGATATTTTTAGTTATAAAATATTTTTTGAATTCACTGTTCGGTTGATGATTAACTTAAGTATTAAAAATACGATTACCAGATACATATCATGCATGAACAGGGAGTGTTGACATCTGTATTGGATAATTACACTTCTGATCTAAGATTACATCATGTCGGATCCTTCATAACTCTTATATAGCTGCTAAGGAAACACAGAAATCCCTCGATATATATAAAAAAAGGAGCCTTGAGCTCAGTAGTTCCATTTGCCATATCTGTGGAAAATATACCACTCCACTTTAATAGGGATTTTTTGACCCTCCATAAAACTAATCTATGTCAGGTTTATGTTCAATATTAATGGAATAATTGATTATCTTGCAAAGTGGAGCAGAACATGAACTAGACATGTTATCATTATCCTGGCAACATACTGTGTGCATCAGTATACCGTTCTAATGAGTCATCTGTGAAAACATCAACATTGTTCACAGGTAGGTTATCGTTGACATTGTACACCTCCCGGGGCGTTAGGTCGGGAGAGTGAGGGGGGTATATAGGCATGACTGTTGGCATTGCCTCGGTGTTGTGTGATGATGATGATGATTTGGAGTTTTCTTGTGCGTAATGGGTATCGGTGTTGTGAAAGTAGTACATGCCCTTGTATAGATTCCCAACAACCATATCCGGTTATAAATTCTCCCAGGTCTCAGGACATAATGTCACGGCAACATAAATATAAGCAATAACTTGATTCCCCTTGACAATTTTCATAATCCAAGCTCCGAAAGTCAATAGATATATAAACTATTTATCAAAAGTCTGAAGAGAATATTGCTCGATCAATGACTGACGTGACCTCAAGAATACACGACTGAGTTCTGGGAAAATGCCACTCCTTGTCTCTCTGTAATGGTTCAGTGGCTACATTGACCAATGACGTAATCTGACCTTGATCTGCACGACTGACCACACACACAATCAAAACACGCTGCGGCACGTGAGATCGCAACATTGCTCAACACTTGAAAGGGTATTATCGGTAAGGTGACTTCGATTAGATAATCTCGTTCACTGTGGGTGACTCACAAATAGCGGGGGTGGGACTGGTATTTCCAAGTTGCGCTATTGTATAGAGTTACATCGGTTTTCACCAATAATACCAAATTTTACTGAAAATATTAACATTTATACAATAAACACATGTAGTCAGTCAGAGATACATTGTATACCTATACAAGAATTCTGATAAACATCTGTTGTGTTGTAAACATGACATGGCTTCACGGACAGTACTAGTGGCAGGTTATTCATGGTGGAAATATTGATCAACATGCACTGCTTTTGGAATTGCCATCACATTTAAATGAACCTATCTCCCAATTAGGTCATATACATGTATCAATCATTAAGACGTGTTGTATAATGAGGTCTGAACATGAAGTAACATCAAGAAAATAACATGTATGGCTTGCCCGTGTCTTGGTTAAATAGACCGTGATAACATAGCGCAGTGTTACTCTCTCTCCTCTACGCAAAACAACGGTCGTGATGATAATATTAATTAAATTATTTTGAAAAAACGATGGTCATCAAAGTATAGACACACCACAAATAGACTTACCTCAAACTAATCAACTGTTCCAAGTTTTATATGTATCTCCAGTAATCGGCAGCACACCGGTGACACACAATAGGACGGTCACAGCAGTAGATACTCCGAACTGACAATGCGACCTCTCCACTTCTCAACCTATTTCCGCTGTCTCTGACTGTACGGTTTCGTGCGGCCAGCATGGGAACGAAATCGCCCCTTCCCCCGTCCAGAATATATATACCGACACTACGTAAGGAAATGGGACGGGACAGTAGGACTCACTGGTCACTTGGGACGACTAGTTCACATGAACACCACACAATCCGCCATTGCCACTCGTCACCCCGTATGAATCAACCAGCCGCCATGTGTTTACACGGGATCTTACCTGACACGGGCAGGTAACTCTGTTGATTACAATTTTACCTGTAGGCAAAGGGAGAACAGCTCGCGCTGAAAATTATCATTTGAGTTGGAGAGGTGACGTGAAATTGGGTTTAACGTCGTGCTTGAGAAATATTTCGCTCATATGACGACGTGCATGCGTGTGTATGTGCGGCTGCTTGTACTAGCCCAGACTGAAGCTGGTTTTATAGTGCTAGCCCACTGAGATACCATGCCGCAGTGAAGCATGAATACCCCCTCAGACACATTATACTGACTCCGAGCCGACCAGTCCTTGTTGTACCCATTAATGCCGAGGCGCTAGGCAGGGACCAACAAGTACCATATTTTAACGTCTTTTGGTATGACGCGGTCGGGGATCGAACCCGCGACCTTGCTTCCGCTCTCTGAGTTGGAGAGTCTATTGCACATCAACAGCGAAAATGTTAAAGCTGGACCTTTCAGCATGCAACATAAATGTAGTTGATCATTGTTCATAAAAGCTTAACCTGATTAATACAAGGTTAGAAAACAGTTAAGGAAACCCGACTGTCGACATAGGCATGGGCACGAGGGTTAATTTGTCATGTTTACTATCTTCCGTTAATGTCGCTGGATACACCCATCACATAAATCACTTGAAATTGGTTCCGTATCATATTGCAGCAAAAGGTCGAAATACACCCCACGCACACCCCAAAAGAGAACACCCCCCCTCCCCAAAAAAAAAAAAAGCCCAACAAAAAACCAAACCCAAACAAAACAAAACAATTAAGAAAATTTACTATATTTACACTATGGATATGGATATCACGATTCGAAGACACTTCGATGGATCATTACACCCTTGCCTACCAAAGCCTCATGCTTTTGGTATCGTGAGGGATACAGTTCTCTAGTGTGAGTGTGACACAATTACCTTATGTGAGAGGGATACAGTTCTCTAGTGTGAGTGTGACACAATTACCTTATGTGAGAGGGATACAGTTCTCTAGTGTGAGTGTGACACAATTACCTTGCGTGAGAGGGATACAGTTGTCTGGTGTGAGTGTGACACAATTACCTTGCGTGAGAGGGATCCAGTTGTCTGGTGTGAGTGTGACACAATTACCTTGCGTGAGAGGGATACAGTTGTCTGGTGTGAGTGTAACACAATTACCTTGCGTGAGAGGGATACAGTTGTTGGGTGTGAGTGTGACACAATTACCTTATGTGAGAGGGATACAGTTGTCTGGTGTGAGTGTGACACAATTACCGTGCGTGAGAGGGATACAGTTGTCTGGTGTGAGTGTGACACAATTACCGTGCGTGAGAGGGATACAGTTGTCTGGTGTGAGTACGACACAATTACCTTATGTGAGAGGGATACAGTTCTCTGGTGTGAGTACGACACAATTACCTTATGTGAGAGGGATACAGTTGTCTGGTGTGAGTGTGACACAATTACCTTGCGTGAGAGGGATACAGTTGTCTGGCGTGAGTGTAACACACAATTACCTTGCGTAGAGAGGGATACAGTTGTCTGGTGTGAGTGTGACAAAATTACCTTGTGTGAGAGTGATACAGTTGTCTGGTGTGAGTGCGACACAATTACCTTGGGGGAGAGTGATACAGTTGTCTGGTGTGAGTGTAACACAATTACCTTGGGTGAGAGTGATACAGTTGTCTGGTGTGAGTGTGACACAATTACCTTGCGTGTGAGAAGGATACAGTTGTCTGGTGTTAGTGTGACACAATTACCTTGCGTGAGAGGGGTACAGTTCTCTGGTGTGAGTGTGACACAATTACCTTGCGTGTGAGAAGGATACAGTTGTCTGGTGCCAATGTGACACAATTACCTTGTGTGAGAGAGATACAGTTGTCTGGTGTGAGTGCGACACAATTACCTTGCGTGAGAGAGATACAGTTGTCTGGTGTGAGTACGACACAATTACCTTGCGTGAGAGGGATACAGTTGTCTGGCGTGAGTGTAACACAATTACCTTGCGTGAGAGGGATACAGTTGTCTGGTGTGAGTGTGACAAAATACCTTGTGTGAGAGTGATACAGTTGTCTGGTGTGAGTGCGACACAATTACCTTGGGGGAGAGTGATACAGTTGTCTGGTGTGAGTGTAACACAATTACCTTGGGTGAGAGTGATACAGTTGTCTGGTGTGAGTGTGACACAATTACCTTGCGTGAGAGGGATACAGTTGTCTGGTGTTAGTGTGACACAATTACCTTGCGTGAGAGGGGTACAGTTCTCTGGTGTGAGTGTGACACAATTACCTTGCGTGTGAGAAGGATACAGTTGTCTGGTGCCAATGTGACACAATTACCTTGTGTGAGAGAGATACAGTTGTCTGGTGTGAGTGCGACACAATTACCTTGCGTGAGAGAGATACAGTTGTCTGGTGTGAGTACGACACAATTACCTTGCGTGAGAGGGATACAGTTGTCTGGTATGAGTGTGACACAATTACCTTGCGTGAGAGGGATACAGTTGTCTGGTGTGGAGTACGACACAATTACCTTGCGTGAGAAGGATACAGTTGTCTGGTGTGAGTGTAACACAATTACCTTGCGTGAGAGGGATACAGTTGTCTGGTGCGAGTGTGACAAAATTACCTTGGGTGAGAGGGATACAGTTGTCTGGTGTGAGTGTGACACAATCATCCTTGCGTGAGAGGGATACAGTTGTCTGGTGTGAGTGTGACAAAATTACAGTGTGAGAGTGATACAGTTGTCTGGTGTGAGTGTGACACAATTACCTTGCGTGAGAGTGATACAGTTGTTTGGTGTGAGTGCGACACAATTACCTTGTGTGAGAGTGATACAGTTGTTTGGTGTGAGTGCGACACAGTTACCTTGAGTGTGAAAAGGATACAGTTGTCTGGTGTGAGTGTGACACAATTTCCTTGCGTGAGAGGGATACAGTTGTCTGGTGTGAGTGCGACACAATTACCTTGCGTGATAGAGATACAGTTGTCTGGTGTGAGTGTGACACAATTACCTTGAGTGAGAGGGGTACAGTTGTCTGGTGTGAGTGTGACACAATTACCGTGCGCGAGGGAGAGATACAGTTGTCTGGTGTGAGTGTGACACAATTACCTTGCGTGAGAGGGATACAATTGTCTGGTGTGAGTGTGACAAAATTACCTTGTGTGAGAGTGATACAGTTGTCTGGTGTGAGTGTGACACAATTACCTTGCGTGAGAGTGATACAGTTGTTTGGTGTGAGTGCGACACAATTACCTTGTGTGAGAGTGATACAGTTGTTTGGTGTGAGTGCGACACAGTTACCTTGAGTGTGAAAAGGATACAGTTGTCTGGTGTGAGTGTGACACAATTTCCTTGCGTGAGAGGGATACAGTTGTCTGGTGTGAGTGCGACACAATTACCTTGCGTGATAGAGATACAGTTGTCTGGTGTGAGTGTGACACAATTACCTTGAGTGAGAGGGGTACAGTTGTCTGGTGTGAGTGTGACACAATTACCGTGCGCGAGGGAGAGATACAGTTGTCTGGTGTGAGTGTGACACAATTACCTTGCGTGAGAGGGATACAGTTGTCTGGTGTAAATGTGACACAATTACCTTATGTGAGAGGGATACAGTTCTCTGGTGTGAGTGTGACACAATTACCTTGGATGAGAGAGATACAGTTGTCTGGTGTCAGAGTGATACAGTTGTCATGTTATGGCTGACCTGTCATGTTACTGCTTAATCTGTCATGTTACTCCTCAACATGGCGAGCATCCGGATGTAGTGTAGTAGGCTGGTGGCGGAGTATGTCCGATGGGACAAGAGTGTGAAGTGTGTCATGTTACGGCTCAGGCTGTCATGTTACTGCCCAACCTGTCATGTTACTGCTCAGGCTGTCATGTTACTGCCCAACCTGTCATGTTACGGCTCAGGCTGTCATGTTACTGCTCAAGCTGTCATGTTACGGCTCAGGCTGTCATGTTACTGCTTAACCTGTCATGTTACTGCTGAAGCTGTCATGTTACTGCACAACCTGTCATGTTACGACCTGAGGCTGTCATGTTACGGCTCAGGCTGTCATGTTACTGCCCAACCTGTCATGTTACTGCTGAAGCTGTCATGTTACTGCACAACCTGTCATGTTACTGCCCAACCTGTCATGTTACTGCTCAAGCTGTCATGTTACTGCCCAACCTGTCATGTTACTGCCCAAGCTGTCATGTTACGGCTTAACCTATCATGTTACTGCTCAACCTGTCATGCTACTGCTCGACCTGTCATGTTACTGCCCAACCTGTCATGGTACGGCTCAGGGTGTCATGGTACTGTGCAAGCGGTCATGTTACGGCTCAACCTATCATGTAACCGGTCAAGTTGTCATGTTACGGCTTAACCTGTCATGTTACTGCTCAAGCTGTCATGTTAGTGCTCAAGCTGTCATGTTACGGCTCAAGCTGTCATGTTACTGCTTAACCTATCATGTTACTGCTCAAACTGTCATGTTACTGATTACACAATGCCATTTAGAAAGTGGTCAAATGCAACATGTGTTATATTTGGGATTACACTTTCTTAGTAAAGTACAAATTCTAGTACTTTTTGAGTTGAGTCCCATCCGGGATTCGAACTCACACCCTCAGAGTCAGGCACCCAATCGCCAGCACACAAAGTCAGCCGCCTAACCCACTCAGCTACCGCGACTTCCACAAAAATGGAAGTCGGACAACTGGTAGTCTAGACTGCGGGCTTTGTGTACCCCTCTGATAAGTGTTAATTGGCACGGCTCCCACGGCCGAAAGCTATGATTACACAATGCCATTTAGAAAGTGGTCAAATGCAACATGTGTTATATTTGGGATTACACTTTCTTAGTAAAGTACAAATTCTAGTACTTTTGAGTTGAGTCCCATCCGGGATTCGAACTCACACCCTCAGAGTCAGGCACCCATCGCCAGCACACAAAGTCAGCCGCCTAACCCACTCAGCTACCGCGGACTTCCACAAAATGGAAGTCGGACAACTGGTAGTCTAGACTGCGGGAACTTTGTGTACCCCTCTGATAAGTGTTAATTGGCACGGCTCCCACGGCCGAAAGCTATGATTACAAATGCCATTTAGAAAGTGGTCAAATGCAACATGTGTTATATTTGGGATTACACTTTCTTAGTAAAGTACAAATTCTAGTACTTTTTGAGTTGAGTCCCATCCGATCTTCGAACTCACACCCTCAGAGTCAGGCACTCCATCGCCAGCACACAAAGTCAGCCGCCTAACCCACTCAGCTACCGCTTCCACAAAATGGAAAGTCGGACAACTGGTAGTTCAAGCTACCGCGACTTCCACAAAAATGGAAGTCGGACAACTGGTAGTCTAGACTGCGGGCTTTGTGTACCCTCTGATAAGTGTTAATTGGCACGGCCCCACGGCCGAAAGCTATGATTACACAATGCCATTTAGAAAGTGGTCAAATGCAACATCATGTTATATTTCATTACACTGTCATAGTAAAGTACTGCTCAAACTTTTGTGTTAGTCCTCATCCGGCACTGTCACTACTCAAAGTGTTACTGCTCAAAGTCAGACGCTCAACCTGTCGCTACCGCGACTTCCACAAAATGGAAGTCGGACAACTGCTCTAGACTACACAATGCCATTTAGTGTTCTGCAACATGTGTTATATTTGGGATTACACTTTCTTAGTAAAAGTACAAATTCTAGTACTTTTTGAGTTGAGTCCCATCCGGGATTCGAACTCACACCTCAAGTCAGAAGTCGGACAACTGCTAGTCAAGACTGCGGGCTTTGTGTACCCCTCTGATAAGTGTTGTTCAAAGTGTGACGTACCTGCTCAACCCGTCAACAGGATCAGCTACGGGTCCGCCCTGGGTGCTCATAATGAAGGAAGATACAATAGTTTGGAACTATGAGTCGATCAAACTTTATTTGACATAAAACGTTGGAATGCATATTTAGAAACGTTTATATGATACATACAAAATGACGTAACGTTCATCAACATATATTTACATTTCGTAACCATGAAGAATGTCTAATCCTGCAATCAGCTGTCTCGTGAGCATCCCTTCACTCCTTGTTATCACACATGTAAAGCCACGGAATCAACCACCTACGCATGTCATGAAACATTTCAGTGGTACTGATTCAGAACATACTGACTGTTAGCTAAATGCTAACAGTAATACTGGCTGTGTTATAGATGCGCTGCATTTCCTGTATCCTTGCACAGAGTGCTGAAACATGGCACGATATCATATGGACATTTCCAAAGTCCAAATTGAGGGTGGTTATTTTTGTCTTTTCCTTCAAAACAAAGGCTAATATCCGGGTTCCTGTACCACGGTAAACCCGCGACATCAACATGACTGTTCTTGTGCTACCCGATGTAGTGTAGAAGTAGCTGGTGGCGGAATATGTCCGATGGGCCCAAGAGCGTGATGAGTGACATGTACTCAATAATGGCGGGCAATATGATGACAGGGTTAAATAATAATAATAAATGAAATTATTATATACAATCTTTGTGGAGTGTATGACGATCTGTCTGTCTGTCTGCAGTCTGTCTGTCTGTCTGTCTGTCTGTCTGTCTGTCTGTCTCTCTGTCCACCCACCCACTCACTCACTCATCCATTCATCCATCCGCCAAAGACAGAATCATCAACATACACGTACACGCACGCAGGCAGGCACAGACACGTGCGCGCGTAGACAAACATACACACATGCATTACACACAGTCGACACTTAGTCACGGACATATGTATATTACAATTGTGACAGATAATGTATTATGAACTGTATCTATTATATCTTACGCATGAAGTGATGGTGAAGATATGAAGTTATACATGCTTGGCTAAAGGGCACGTACTACTCCGTATATACATACAGAAAATATTCAACTAGGTTCTGCAATCAAATAGATCTACACAAAATACTGGTGTAGGAACGTGTGAAAACAAATACATACGTATATTGATATGAAGCAACTCGGTGGTTTCCACAGAGGAAACAATAGTAACCTGTCACGAATCATAAGACAATCACAGACAATCACAGACAATCACAGACAATCAACTGATCAGAAACCCACGACCCTGCACGGTGAGATGCTATTAATCCGTACGTCGCTTGTACACTGTCGACGGGATTAATATACTTGGGGATTAGGTTACGGAATAAAATCTCTTAATCGACAATAAAGTATTTCCAGCCGTAATCGCGTGGGTTCGGTTTTACAGGGTCTGGACTAAAGAGTTTTAACTGTATGCGATAGGTTTTGGCTCCAGGTACACGTGCATCCGTGTTCGGATTAATGTAATTGGGAGTTTTGGTACTGATTACTATCTCTTAATATAGGGGCGGTGGGGTAGTCTAGTGATAAAAGCGTTCACTTGTCACGCCGCTTGTGGGTTCGATTTCCCACATATGTACAATGTGCAAAGCCCAGACGTGATATTGCTGGAATATTGCTAAAAGCGGAGTAAAACCTCACTCACTTAATATATAATATCGTCTTTACAGTCGTAATCGTCTGGTAGGCGGGGCTTCCGGAATATGGGTTGAAGGTCCGGACTGAGGGTCTAAACTGTATGTGACAGATCAGAGGCTGTACACCCGTGGCAGGTGTGCCTAGAAGTTCCATGAATATGACATTCACGCTATGTCCAGATTCTAGTGTATGCACGGTGCTTGGCTGTTATGTCTTGCCCTCGTTCTCCAGCACGAAGTAGTCATGTTTAGTCTCTGGTTCCACTGAGTCTAGGGGTAGCTGCTGAACGGCAGGTCCTGTTAATCTCAGATAGTCTGGCGAACAGGTAGTCTGTCTGTCTTCCTCGCTTTGATGGTAGGTGGTGGCCAAGTCGAATCCCGAGTCTGGTGATAAGGGACACTCATAGCCATCCCCTTGTCGACTCTCTGAGGTTAGGGTCGGTCTCTGGAGCTTCTGATAATCATGAACGTCACTGCCCCCCAGAGAGGACGATTTGCTGCAACATTCATCATCTTCTTCATCTCTTCGTCCAGTCGTTGAACTGGTCTGGGTGTTCTCGTCCTCCCACGTTGTATGTCCCCCATCTGTATGTCCTGATGGTTCTGGTGACGTGGGGCTTGTATCGGCACTGGATTCCAGGACAAAATATGGATTGCTGACATTGGGTTGTGTTCCATCAGTCTGCTTGGAACCCTCCTCCAAATCAAGGTAGTCGTTGTGCCCTGACGAAAGCCGTCTCGGAGGCTGAATAGTTGTTCTTGGAGCGGGCACTGGCTTGGATGTTCCAGGTGAACCAAGTTCTTTCTCATCCGTGCGTCGAGCGAGAGCCTCGTAGTAGCCTTGACCTCCGGGCTTGTAGGTGACGCTCTGTAGATTAGAGTGGACGCACACAGAATCGGACACGTCCTCCGTGGAGCGGATGACAGACCTGGGTCCCTGCTGCAGCAGATCCGGCACCTCCTGAAACAATACCGATGTACCATTTGAGATACTTATGGTCAATATGAGCAATATTCCAGAAATATCACGGCGGGTGACACCAGAAATGGGCTTCACACATTGTACCCATGTCGGGAATCGAAACATGTCTTCGGCGTGACGAGCGAACGCTTTAACCACTATGCTACCCCCACCACTGGATTGTCTGGCCCAGACTCAGTAATTTACAGACCGCTGTCATATAGCTGGAATATTGCTGAGTGTGGCGTTGATCAAGCAAACAAATCCCCCCCCCCAAAAAAACAAAACAAAAACAAAACAAAACAAACCAAAACAAACCAAAACAAACCCCCAAAACAAAAACAACAACAATAACCCCCCCAAAACCCCCAAAACACAAACAACAACAACCCCACAACAACAACAAACAAACAAACACAACAACAAAACAACAAAAAACCCCAAACAAACAAAAAACACAAAACAAACAAACCAAAAACAAATAAAAAACCCAACAAAACAAATCCAACCCCAAACAAACAACTATCTATTCAGTGTGAGTAGTTCGTCCTCTATTTGCTGACGTAGCATCTTAGGCTGATGTTCATTTTGAGAGGAAGCATGCAGTGACTGAATGCTCACCGTATCGGGCAGTTCTTCATATATGGTGTTGTCTTGGGGTCTGTGTTCATAAGTGTTCTGCGGAACACGTGGACCTGTCCTTTTCACTATCGACGTAGTAGGAACACTGGAAGAAAAGTGAGCATCATCACTGAGCGTATATGGTGAAAGAATCACACAGTGATACATATATTCACATATGTATACAAGACGTATTACTCAATGAATCATCGACTTTCATGATCACACAGTCGCTTATTTCAAAAGGTTCACATGGTTCACCAGCACCTTACAGCAAAATCCCGAACCTCCCCAAGATCAACATCACTACACGGGCTTCAAACAATGAAATCCTGTGATGCTGGAAATCGACCCTTTTTTCGGCGTGACGAGTGAACGCTTCCACCACTGAGCTATACCGCCGTGCCCGTATGATGGAACTGAATGATACCATCTGGAGTGAGTGAGTGAGTTTAGTTTTTCCCCGCTTGTAGCATTATTTCAGCAATATCACTGCGGGGGACACCAGAAATGGGGATCACACATGGTACCCATGTGGGGAATACAACGAACCCGGGCCTTTGGAGTTACGAGTGAACGCTTTAACCATGAAGCTATTCAGGCACCCCTGCATGAAGGAAGTGAAGGACATATCTGGAGGGAGATTAGGTAGATACTCTATTTATTAAAGGGGTACATTTATCTGTACCTTCTCTTTTTCCTCTGTCTCCAGCAGAAGACGCAACAGACAGTGCCGAGAATGCCTAGCAGTAGACCCAGCACCACAGTCATGGAGAGAAACACCAGTTTGAGTTTTAACGACATCGCGGTGGACACGTTTGGGCTGAGGGTGGTGGTCAAACCGTGTCTGTAGATTGTCCGGCCGGACCTGTCGCCTGACGCAGAGGAGGGACAATGTTGACATGCTGAATCCTCGAAATGTTCATTTTCACAACCATACTTAACACATGACAACTCTTGGATAGCATTATTTGCATGGAAAAGGACAACAGATCCGAGATATCACATACAATTTGGATGCGGATATTGGAGGATGCTCTATTATCACGTTTCCTCTAAAGTACTCACATTCAATACTCTCTAAAGCGCTTGATAAACACACCAATATTGACAGGAACCTGAAATTAAAAGTTTGGGGCAGTGTCAGTTAATGATGCTGTTTAGCTGACTTGTTGGTGTAGGTGACTACATGACGTCACCTTCAACGCCCATGCCAACATCATATTCCATGGGGAGAGAGAGAGAGAGAGAGAGAGAGAGAGAGAGAGAGAGAGAGAGAGAGAGAGAGAGAGAGAGAGAGAGAGAGAGAGAGAGAGAGAGAGAGAGAGAGAAATATTATGTTGTCTTATTGCATTTATATTTCAGATCGAACCGGCTTTGACAATTAAGTGGGTCATTTTTATTGAGTGGGTTTGAATAAAGTTATTGGCCATACATACGTTGTGTCTTTATCCTCCAAAAAGCCTTGTTTGGGATGACATCTGATGGTGAAATCATTTCTCAAGTGACAGTGAAACTCTGCAGTGAAACATAGTCATTGAAACATTGCCCATTCCGTGGTAGGTTTAGCAGTGGTTATTGTATTAAATATCAAATAAAAATAAATGTGCGGTTGTCAGCGTCTAAGAACTAGCAATTCACGTGCGTCCCTAGTGATCATGGGTTCGAATCCCAGTATCGCCTAAGTGAGTATTGTTTTATGCCGTTGCCCAGCCATATCCAGGCAGGGACTTCACACGTTGTACACGTGGTGAGATTCGAGCGTATTAAGCGCTTTTCCCCAGCCGTCCCTGAATGTTTGAATGTGTAACGTGAGACTACCGGGGCGCACCTTCCGATCTGTAAGTGAGTCTGGCCTTCTCCGACGTGTTCTTGTTTTTCAGACAACCCTCTAGGACAGTCGCATTGTAGTCTGTCTCCAGCATGTTGAAGTCGCAGTGGTCGTGGCGATCATGAGGAGGCGTGCGACAGATGCAGTTATGAAATCTGAAATAGGATTGGAATGTTTCTTTGTACAATATTACAAATTGTATTTGAAATAAAGAGTTGAGTTGAGTTGAAGTTTTACGTCGAGTCGGCATTGTTTCAGCCCAAAACGACGAGATCAAGTCTGCACTTATGCACATTTTATAAAGTTTAAACCACTTTCTTAAAATACATGCTTCTTCAATACCCACAATGTGAAATATAGAGATATTACCTTAGATTGTTTATTGTGAGTATTCTTCAGGTGGACCATCGAGAATATGACTACAGACTATATTTTTTGTATAAAATAAATTGGATTTAAAGTATCATATAAATACTGAAAATCCCGTTGTCTGTGAGTTACTTAACTATTTCGGGTGGAAATGGTTCCAAACATACACATATTAAATATGTTTCTAATACGATGCAGTTCACACAGACTCTACACTAATGTATTTTAATGCAACATGTTAGGTGGAAACCTACTTTTTTAATTTCGTTCTTGAGCTGTTGCGACCGTCGTTGTCGTTGTGCCTTTGTTTTAACGATAACGTTTCCATTCCCGTCGCCGTAAACACACCGTGAAGGCGTTCTGCGAATCGAATACATGTTGGATGAATAAATTCTGTGAGGAACAATACAGGCGAATGTCTCGGAGCTCAGTTGCAGTAGCGTTTGTGAGCGAGTGCGTTTGCTTTTGCGCCGCTTTTAAGAAATATTCCAGCAATATCACGGTGGCGGACACCAGAAATGGGCTTAACACATTGTACTCATGTGCGAATTCAACCAGGGTCTTCGGTGTGACGAGCGAACGCTTTAACCACTAGTTAACCCCACCACCAGTAGCGTTGTGAGTTCTACAGTCGCATACACTTTGGTCAACGTGTGCGTGGGCATCACCTGTTGGTCAGCCTGATGTGAAATGCCATTGTACTAATGTTGCTGTCACATGCAACATGACGGTGTTGTAAATGTACATCTCAATTAAAGATACATTCAGATGATTCGTGCCCTTATTCCCCTCCATAATGTTGTGGATTATGCTACCGATATGAGAGGAGTAAAACAATGTCACGAATACTGCCTTCACATGTTTCAAATAAAACTCCAGTGATTTCTTTGACGCAATAATCATTGCTAACGACATAGATGTAGCTTATGTTTTTTGAATTTTTTCTGACGATGAACCTCTGTAATGTTTCTTAGTACCCGTCACAATAAGTCTTCAGCAGCCCTTGCTGAGAGTCGACTAATGGGATCTGGTATTCTCTATTTTATATTTCCAGTTTTAATAATAGATGTGTTAATAGTGAGTGACCGAGTTTAGTTTTACGCTCCACTCAGCAATATTCCAGCTTTATGGCGGTGGTCTGTAAATAATCGAGTCTGAACCAACAATTCAGATGGTCAACAGCATGAGCATCGTTCTACGCAGTTGGGATACGATGACATGTGTCAACCAAGTCAGCGAGCCTGACCACCCGATCCTGTTAGTCGCCTTTTAGTCTTACGACAAGCATGGGTTACTGAAGATCAATTCTAACCCGGATCTTCGCGGGTAGATGTGTTTATAAACAATATACACTGTACGATATGAAATGATGTGAACGTGATGTAGTTTCGTGACAAGTGACACTTGGTGTGTATGATCGCCAGAATAACATTTCACACAGGGTCGGAAATACGGAAGGAAGATGATGTACAACCTAATGGCACAACAATGGAACCCTTCTTGATTGCAGTGATACAGCACAATTGTACTCTGACAGTCGTGAGAAAGTATATCTAAATTTAGTATATTCTAAAACACAGTGTAGCCAGTGAATACATACCATACTGTAGTCTGTGAATCATATATATCATTGTGTAGTCAATGAACCATGTATATCATAGTGTAGTCTGTAAATAACATATATCATAGTGTAGTCTGTAAATCATATATATACTACCGTCCAAAAGAAAGTATACCAAGAGAAGAGAGACATAAGAGAGAAAGGAAACAGAGTGAAAGAGAAAGAAAGAAAGAGAGAGATAGTGGGTGAGAGAGACATCAAATCATGTCTACTCTGGAGAGAGAGAGAGGTGTTACGATGTATTTATGTCTATCAACGATATATATGCGGAGAGAAAGTGTGAGTGTAGGTCAACTTAGTTTCGACTGAAAGTAATGTGTCTCTGCATCATGGGGTTCTTCTTTATGTGTGTTCACAGCTATATCACTCGTTGTGTTGTTAACTAACACACAATGTTCATACACGTGCATTTGAGAAATGTCGAGATGAAGGAGAAAATGCGTGTATTTACATGGTTGGGAGGTTAGTGGTCAGTGGCCTGGGTGTCACCTCCTGCTTGAGCCCCGCTGAGGTGAACACGCCCCGCAGACATGTTGTCAGGTCCTTCACAGGCCTCATGGTCAGGTCACCAGTCGGACCTCTATACGGTTTCTCGTCATACATCTTCTCAGCCCTTGGGAAAAAATTATCATCATCATCATCATCATCATCATCATCATCATCGGATAGTATAAAACGTATTCACATTAGTCGGATTGACTAGTTTGTCAGATAGCAACGATAAATGAAAAGTTGTGAAAAAGTCTTACGTTTTGGCTATGTCTGCGCCCACTGGCATTGCGCCGGATGTTTCAGAGAGAAGCATGGCGAGGCAGATACCTAGAGAAAAACGTGGTAAACAAAATATCGTATCATTATCACTGAAGACACTGACTATATATCTTAATATGATGACGTCAATGGGCCTTACAGTGTAGTCAGATGGTATCTTCCCATTTTGACTACTCCCGGTGTGATTTCTCCAATTTTGTCTGCCCATGAACATAAACATAAAATGGAGCACCCCTACACTTAATAATGTACTGTACCTGTATAGGTGATTACTCCCAGTTTGTCTGCTCATGAACATAAACATATAATGGAGCACCCCTACAATTAATAATGTACTGTACCTGTATAGGTGATTACTCCCAGTTTGTCTGCTCATGAACATAAACATATAATGGAGCACCCCTATACTTAATAATGTACTGTACCTGTATAGGTGATTACTCCCAGTTTGTCTGCTCATGAACATAAACATATAATGGAGCACCCCTACACTTAATAATGTACTGTACCTGTATAGGTGATTACTCCCAGTTTGTCTGCTCATGAACATAAACATATAATGGAGCACCCCTACAATTAATAATGTACTGTACCTGTATAGGTGATTACTCCCAGTTTGTCTACTCATGAACATAAACATATAATGGAGCACCTCTACACTTAATAATGTACTGTACCTGTATAGGTGATTACTCCCAGTTTGTCTACTCATGAACATAAACATATAATGGAGCACCCCTACACTTAATAATGTACTGTACCTGTATAGGTGATTACTCCCAGTTTGTCTGCTCATGAACATAAACATATAATGGAGCACCCCTACACTTAATAATGTACTGTACCTGTATAGGTGATTACTCCCAGTTTGTCTACTCATGAACATAAACATATAATGGAGCACCCCTACAATTAATAATGTACTGTACCTGTATAGGTGATTACTCCCAGTTTGTCTGCTCATGAACATAAACATATAATGGAGCACCCCTACACTTAATAATGTACTGTACCTGTATAGGTGATTACTCCCAGTTTGTCTGCTCATGAACATAAACATATAATGGAGCACCCTACACACTTAATAATGTACTGTACCTGTATAGGTGATTACTCCCACTTTGTCTACTCATGAACATAAACATATAATGGAGCACCCCTACACTTAATAATGTACTGTACCTGTATAGGTGATTACTCCCAGTTTGTCTACTCATGAACATAAACATATAATGGAGCACCCCTACACTTAATAATGTACTGTACCTGTATAGGTGATTACTCCCAGTTTGTCTGCTCATGAACATAAACATATAATGGAGCACCCCTACACTTAATAATGTACTGTACCTGTATAGGTGATTACTCCCAGTTTGTCTACTCATGAACATAAACATATAATGGAGCACCCCTACACTTAATAATGTACTGTACCTGTATAGGTGATTACTCCCAGTTTGTCTACTCATGAACATAAACATATAATGGAGCACCCCTACACTTAATAATGTACTGTACCTGTATAGGTGATTACTCCCAGTTTGTCTGCTCATGAACATAAACATATAATGGAGCACCCCTACACTTAATAATGTACTGTACCTGTATAGGTGATTACTCCCAGTTTGTCTACTCATGAACATAAACATATAATGGAGCACCCCTACACTTAATAATGTACTGTACCTGTATAGGTGATTACTCCCAGTTTGTCTACTCATGAACATAAACATATAATGGAGCACCCCTACACTTAATAATGTACTGTACCTGTATAGGTGATTACTCCCAGTTTGTCTGCTCATGAACATAAACATATAATGGAGCACCCCTACACTTAATAATGTACTGTACCTGTATAGGTGATTACTCCCAGTTTGTCTACTCATGAACATAAACATATAATGGAGCACCCCTACACTTAATAATGTACTGTACCTGTATAGGTGATTACTCCCAGTTTGTCTGCTCATGAACATAAACATATAATGGAGCAACCCCTACACTTAATAATGTACTGTACCTGTATAGGTGATTACTCCCACTTTGTCTACTCATGAACATAAACATATAATGGAGCACCCCTACAATTAATAATGTACTGTACCTGTATAGGTGATTACTCCCAGTTTGTCTACTCATGAACATAAACATATAATGGAGCACCCCTACAATTAATAATGTACTGTACCTGTATAGGTGATTACTCCCAGTTTGTCTGCTCATGAACATAAACATATAATGGAGCACCCCTACACTTAATAATGTACTGTACCTGTATAGGTGATTACTCCCACTTTGTCTACTCATGAACATAAACATATAATGGAGCACCCCTACACTTAATAATGTACTGTACCTGTATAGGTGATTACTCCCAGTTTGTCTACTCATGAACATAAACATATAATGGAGCACCCTACACTTAATAATGTACTGTACCTGTATAGGTGATTACTCCCAGTTTGTCTGCTCATGAACATAAACATATAATGGAGCACCCCTACAATTAATAATGTACTGTACCTGTATAGGTGATTACTCCCAGTTTGTCTACTCATGAACATAAACATATAATGGAGCACCCCTACAATTAATAATGTACTGTACCTGTATAGGTGATTACTCCCAGTTTGTCTACTCATGAACATAAACATATAATGGAGCACCCCTACAATAATAATGTGTACTGTACCTGTATAGGTGATTACTCCCAGTTTGTCTACTCATGAACATAAACATATAATGGAGCACCCCTACAATTAATAATGTACTGTACCTGTATAGGTGATTACTCCCAGTTTGTCTGCTCATGAACATAAACATATAATGGAGCACCCCTACACTTAATAATGTACTGTACCTGTATAGGTGATTACTCCCAGTTTGTCTACTCATGAACATAAACATATAATGGAGCACCCCTACACTTAATAATGTACTGTACCTGTATAGGTGATTACTCCCAGTTTGTCTACTCATGAACATAAACATATAATGGAGCACCCCTACACTTAATAATGTACTGTACCTGTATAGGTGATTACTCCCAGTTTGTCTACTCATGAACATAAACATATAATGGAGCACCCCTACACTTAATAATGTACTGTACCTGTATAGGTGATTACTCCCAGTTTGTCTACTCATGAACATAAACACATAATGGAGCACCCTACACTTACTAATGTACTGTACCTGTATAGTTGATTACTCCCAGTTTGTCTACTCATGAACATAAACATATAATGGACAACCCTACACTGAATGTACTGTACCTGTATAGTTGATTACTCCCAGTTTGTCTACTCGGCATATAATGGATCACACCAGAAATGGGAATGTGCTGTACCTGTACAGTTGATTACTCCCAGTGTGTCTAATCGAACATAAACATATAATGGAGCACCCAAATAATGTAACCACCTGTATAGTTGATTACTCCCAGTTTGTCTACTCATGAACATGGAGCATATAATGGAGCACCCTACACTAATAATGTACTGTACCTGTATAGGTGATTACTCCCAGTTTGTCTGCTCATGAACATAAACATATAATGGAGCACCCCTACACTTAATAATGTACTGTATCTGTATAGGTGATTACTCCCAGTTTGTCTACTCATGAACATAAACATATAATGGAGCACCCCTACAATTAATAATGTACTGTACCTGTATAGGTGATTACTCCCAGTTTGTCTACTCATGAACATAAACATATAATGGAGCACCCCTACAATTAATAATGTACTGTATCTGTATAGGTGATTACTCCCAGTTTGTCTACTCATGAACATAAACATATAATGGAGTACCCCTACAATTAATAATGTACTGTATCCGTATAGGTGATTACTCCCACTTTGTCTACTCATGAACATAAACATATAATGGAGCACCCCTACAATTAATAATGTACTGTACCTGTATAGGTGATTACTCCCAGTTTGTCTACTCATGAACATAAACATATAATGGAGCACCCCTACAATTAATAATGTACTGTACCTGTATAGGTGATTACTCCCAGTTTGTCTACTCATGAACATAAACATATAATGGAGCACCCCTACAATTAATAATGTACTGTACCTGTATAGGTGATTACTCCCAGTTTGTCTGCTCATGAACATAAACATATAATGGAGCACCCTACACTTAATAATAATGTACTGTACCTGTATAGGTGATTACTCCCAGTTTGTCTACTCATGAACATAAACATATAATGGAGCACCCTACAATTAATAATGTACTGTACCTGTATAGGTGATTACTCCCAGTTTGTCTACTCATGAACATAAACATATAATGGAGCACCTACACTACAATTAATAATGTACCTGTATAGGTGATTACTCCCAGTTTGTCTACTCATGAACATAAACATATAATGGAGCACCCCTACACTTAATAATGTACTGTACCTGTATAGGTGATTACTCCCAGTTTGTCTACTCATGAACATAAACATATAATGGAGTACCCCTACAATTAATAATGTACTGTACCTGTATAGGTGATTACTCCCAGTTTGTCTACTCATGAACATAAACATATAATGGAGCACCCCTACAATTAATAATGTACTGTACCTGTATAGGTGATTACTCCCAGTTTGTCTACTCATGAACATAAACATATAATGGAGCACCCAATTAATAATGTACTGTATCTGTACCCAGTTTGTCTACTCTATAATGGATACAATTAATAATGTACTGTACCTGTATAGGTGATTACTCCCAGTTTGTCTACTCATGAACATAAACATATAATGGAGCACCCCTACACTTAATAATGTACTGTACCTGTATAGGTGATTACTCCCAGTTTGTCTACTCATGAACATAAACATATAATGGAGCACCCCTACAATTAATAATGTACTGTACCTGTATAGGTGATTACTCCCAGTTTGTCTACTCATGAACATAAACATATAATGGAGCACCCCTACAATTAATAATGTACTGTATCTGTATAGGTGATTACTCCCAGTTTGTCTACTCATGAACATAAACATATAATGGAGCACCCCTACAATTAATAATGTACTGTACCTGTATAGGTGATTACTCCCAGTTTGTCTACTCATGAACATAAACATATAATGGAGCACCCCTACAATTAATAATGTACTGTACCTGTATAGGTGATTACTCCCAGTTTGTCTACTCATGAACATAAACATATAATGGAGCACCCCTACACTTAATAATGTACTGTACCTGTATAGGTGATTACTCCCAGTTTGTCTCCTCATGAACATAAACATATAATGGAGCACCTCTACACTTAATAACGTACTGTACCTGTATAGGTGATTACTCCCAGTTTGTCTACTCATGAACATAAACATATAATGGAGTACCCCTACACTTAATAATGTACTGTACCTGTATAGGTGATTACTCCCAGTTTGTCTCCTCATGAACATAAACATATAATGGACTGACTGACTGACTGAGTTTAGTTTTACGCCGCCTTTAGCAATATTCCAGCAATATCACGGCGGGGGACACCAGAAATGGGCTTACCACATTGTGCCCATGTGGGGAATCGAACCTGGGTCTTCGGCGTGACGAGCCAACGCTTTAACCACTAAGCTACCCTACCGCCCCACATATAATGGAGCACCCTACACTTAATAATGTACTTTACCTGTATAGGTGATTACTCCCAGTTTGTCTGCTCATGAACATAAACATATAATGGAGCACCCCTACACTTAATAATGTACTGTACCTGTATAGGTGATTACTCCCAGTTTGTCTACTCATGAACATAAACATATAATGGAGCACCCCTACACTTAATAATGTACTGTACCTGTATAGGTGATTACTCCCAGTTTGTCTACTCATGAACATAAACATATAATGGAGCACCCCTACACTTAATAATGTACTGTACCTGTATAGGTGATTACTCCCAGATTGTCTACTCTTTGAAATATACTTATCAGGGAGACCCTCAGGGACTACCCGTATTTGAATCATTAGAAGCTAAGTGAATTCACTGGGTTCTTTTACATTTGGAGATACCCCCTCTACTATGATTAAAACTTAGTATACTTATAGTGGAGGTAAATTATAAAGTATATTTTGGCTTAAAACGGTTATCAAAAGTAAATTAAAAATATTTATATGCAAAACATGGATGTCAACAATTTAAACCTCTTTCAAAGCAATCCCTCTCTCAATTTTGATCAATGCCTAAATTGTCTGCATTACAATAGCTTGTTGAAATTTCGAAATTCCAACTATTTTCTCCCAATCAAGACAGATAGAAGGCAACGAATCCCTATAAATGATAGAAAGTGTACTATGTGTAACTTCAATGATATTGGCGACGAATTTCATTATTTGTTTATCTGTCCCAAATTAGAATTAGAAAGAGAAGAATATATTCATAAGAATTATTATATTGACCAAATATGTCAAAATGAACAATGCCATCTTATTTAACACTAATAAGCTAGGAACTTTAAACAAACTTTCAAAATTTTTTGTAAAAAAGGAATGGCTTTAATTAAGAAATAACCTCAATACCTTGATATTCAACTTGGTCGATGTACATTGCTTCTATCATACCATTTGTATATAATTTTTATGTTGTATGTTGTATACATACATGTATACATGTTGTACATGTAAATATTGTTTATGTACCTCTTATGCTGCAGTTTGAAGCCTGAGTGAAATAAAGTTCCGTTCTACTAAGCTTTTCAGTTATAGGGATACAAAGTTTAAATGTTTTAACTGTCACATTTATCAACAAGTATATACGACCCAGTCCCAGAGATTTTGCGTTATGGCTGGTGTTCAGCGAGCAGAGTTTGTTGTACCTCAGAGAGGAACCTGACAGGTGCTGCATGCAGGATTCCACAACAATGACCTGACGTAACAGGACATGCTATTGTCATGAATACCTCTTGTTGTGATCATATTCATGTGTTTTAGTAGTTGAAGTATACATCCCTGTCTCTGTCTGCAATATCTTACAGTGTAGTCAGTGAAGCCTATATCTCAGTATATTCAGTGGACCACATATCGCACACTATAATCAGTGGACCATATACTACAGTGTAGTCAGTGAAGCCTATATCTCAGTATATTCAGTGGACCATATATCGCACACTGTAATGAGTGGACCATATATTACAGTGTAGTCAGTGTAGTCTATATCTCAGTATATTCAGTGGACCATATATCGCACATTGTAATCAGTGGACCATATATTACAGTGTAGTCATTGAAGACTATATCTCAGTATATTCAGTGGACCACATATCGCACACTATAATCAGTGGACCATACATTACAGTGTAGTCAGTGAAGCCTATATCTCATACCGCCAGACTGACAAGATACTACCTGAACAACATGAACGCCCACTTCCTACCATTGCCAGCTTGTTCACCAGACATGAACCCTATTGAGCATTTGTGGGACCACCTCGACAGGCAGATTAGAAACAGACTAGTACCCCAAGTCAATGTGCGACAGCTGGAACAGTGCCTGAATGACGCCTGGCAACAGATTCCATTAGACGCTTGACGTCATCCATGCGCCGACGTATTCTTGCTTGTGTCGATGCTCAAGGAGGACATACTCGCTCCTGAGGCAGTACATAGCTCTAACTTGTGTACCTGGCATTTTGAAAAACTTTCTGTTTGTTCAGTTTTATTGGTTTGATCCATTTTTGGAACACACACACACACACACACACACACACACACACACACACACACACACACACACACACACACACACACACACACACACACACACACACACACACACACACACACACACACACACACACACACACACACACACACACACACATGTTTGTTTCCTTTTCATTTCTTTATCATTGTTATTTCTGAATTGTTCAAATCATGCAGAAATGAATACTCTAATGAAATACATTTGAACTCTAATGGACACGTTTGTAAATCATATATATCACAGTGTAGGCAATGAACCACGTATATCATAGTGTAGTCTGCGAATCATATATCTCATAGTGTAGTCAGTGAAGCCTATATCTCATCGTATATTCAGTGGACCATATATCGCACACTTTAATCAGTGGACCATCTACTACAGTGTAGTCAGAGAAGCCTATATCTCAGTATATTCAGTGGACCATATATCGCAGACTGTAATCAGTGGACCATATATTAAAGTGTAGTCAGTGAAGCCTATATCTCAGTATATTCAGTGGACCATATATCGCACACTGTAATCTATAGTAATCTGTAGTATATGGTCCACTGATTACAGTGTGCGATATATGGTCCACTGAATATACTGAGATATAGGCTTCACTGACTACACGATGAGATAGATGATTCACAGACTATACTATGATATACATGGTTCATTGACTACACTATGAGATATATGATTCGCAGACTACACTATGATATACGTGGTTCATTGCCTACACTGTGATATATATGATTTACAAACATAGCTCTATATATCATAGTGTATTCGGTAAATCATAGTGCAGTCTGTGTGATTCATATATCCCATAGTTTAGTCGGTGTATCATGTGTCTCAAAGAGTAATCTGTGAATAACATATCTCATGGGGTAATCAGTGAATCATACATCTCATAGTGTAATGAATGAATCATATGTCTCATGGTGTAACCTGTGAATCATATATCTCAAGGCGTAATCAGTGAATGATATGTCTCATTGTGTAATCTGTGAATCATATATCACATAGTGTTATCAGTGAATCATATATCACACGGAGTAATCAGTGAATCATATGTCTCATAGTGTAATCAGTGAATCATATGTCTAATGGTTTAATCTGTGAATCATATATCACATAGTGTTATCAGTGAATCATATATCATATAGAGTAATTAGTGAATCATATGTCTTATGGTATAATCAGTGATTCATATGTCTCATGGTGTAATCGGTGAATCATATATCACATAGTGTAATCAGTGAATCATCTATCACATAGTGTAATTGGTGAATCATATGTCTCATGGTGTAATCTGTGAATCATATATCACATAGTGTAATCAGTGAATCATATGTCTCATGGTGTAATCTGTGAATCATATATCACATAGTGTTATCAGTGAATCATATATCAGATAGAGTAATCAGTGAATCATATGTCTCATAGTGAAATCACTGAATATGTCTCATGGTTTAATCAGTGAATCATATATCACATAGCGTAATCTGTGAATCATATGTCTCATGGTGTAATCTGTGAATCATATATCTCATAGTGTAATCGGTGAATCATCATATACCACATAGTGTAATCTGTGAATCATATACCAGACAGTGTAATCTGTGAATCACATGTCTCATGGTGTAATCTGTGAATCATATATCACATAGTGTAATCTGTGAATCATGTGTGTCATGGTGTAGTCTGTGAATACGATATAAGAGTGTAATCAGTGTATCATATGTCTCATGGTGTCATCAGTGAATCCTATATCTCATGGTGTAATCTATGAATCATATATCTCATTGTTTAGTCAGTCTATCATATATCTCATGGTGTAATCTGTAACTCACATATCTCATAGATTGCCTTTTTGGAGATGTTGTCGTGTTCCAGATTGCTGTGTACATATTAACAGCCTCGTTTATGACGTCAGAATGTCTTGCATGATCGTATAGGTTATCTCCCAACTGACAGACACCCATTTGACAGAAAGTCGATTGACAGACACTGAACTAGAAGGTTAACTAGGGTAACACCTACAGATATAATGGAACAGTCCACTGTCTAGTGAGTAGAGTAGGGTGAGCCTGGAACATGTTCTTTACTGAGAAGTTTGATTGTGTGTAAATTGAACTTTGTTGTGATTCTTCTCTTCTCAAAAGTGTTGTCACTGAGATGTTTGATTACATTTATTGATTGAAACATAATGTGTTCATTCAAGAAAATGATTGGGCACAAGTTATCCAACTTAGAAAAGCCCTCTCCCAATAATAGGATATGTACTGAGAAAACGTTTTGTTTGAGAGATATAGATATTTAGATATTTTAAAATATTCTGATTTTCAGTAATTGAGAGACCTGCATTGCCATGTAAGATACGATTAATACCAATCAGTGTTCTAAGTTTAACAATACTTTCTGAAGATTGTAACAGTTTATCTCTTTGAATAGTATACAATGGACATTCAAGGAAGTAATGAAAAACATTCTCACATCCGTGGCCACATTGACATGATGCGTCATATTTTAAATATTTATTCTAAATAAATCATAATTAAGTGTACTCTCAATATATGCTAATCTTCTGTGCAAAACATTTAGCATCCTTATGCACATTTTTCTTTCACGTGGATATAAGATTTAAATTATGAAACAGAGTCGCAATTTCTAACAGCTAAGGGAATAATATTCCATATTTTACTGCTGATAGAATGAAAAAAGATGTTGAATACCCCAGTAGCTTGTCCAGTTGCCTACTACAGGTCGGAGTAAATCCTGAAGAAAAAATGGTGTTGTTCTATTTAGTAGGAACATCATGCATTTTAGATGTCTTTTTGACAATATTTTCATATGATGGTGCCAACTCCCCGTTAGATGAGAAGGTTAAACCCAAATGTTAATGAAAAAAACCCTGTCTTTATATTGCAGCAATCAAAACTCAAATTAATGTCTTTTCGGCCATCTTTCAAAGTAAATGATATAGCTCCAGTTTTTTTGTTTTGTTTTTTACTATTCCATTATAATGTGTAGGTAACAAGTAGTAGCTAATCTGTTCATTGAACCGTAAATGTTGTTGTTTTAAGGCGTCTGCGAACTGCCTGTCTGCCTTATGGGAGGACACCATCGTATATCTAGGAACATGTAAATGCAGAACATCTTCCGTGTATCATTTTCTCTTAATCACCAAGGCACAATAAGACTGTTTCTGATTCCGGATACCTAGGTAATGATGTACCGGGTATGGTTATTGCGTACAGTGATTCTGAAACCGCTTATGACTTGAACCGTGCCACTGATCCCGCCCTTAAGAGGCATTTGTCATGGTTACGGAGGTTATCGTGTTCATGCATCTATGTCGTGTATAATGAACGTCTTCCATGTAACAAGACTACGTTCCCAATGTTTCGGCCATGTTGCGAAATTACAAGCAACAGACTTTGAGGTAAACTGTGTTACTCCTAACATTCCAACATATCATGAGAGGATGTCCCAACACTCTCACGTTCTAATATCGTGTATCCGGACCTGACGACAGTGTGTACCAACCTCATTGTTGAAGCAAGTAGCTAGACTGGCATTTAGTCCCAGATATACAGCCATCATTTCTAAAACTATATATCAAAATATATCCAGAAGGAACGCAGCTAAAAAACGCGTTCAATCATTGCAGATTTGGGTTAGACTCCTATTATATGATTCTCTATGGTGTTGGAGAAAACCTAGCCAGTAGCACATTTCGGGAAGAATTGTTTGCTTCTGAGGGAATCATATCTTATAATCATAGTACTTAGTACAGATTAGAGGGCTCATGTTCGGGAGTATCAAAACTCATCTACAGTAATGAAAATATGACTTACTCTGTCTTGTGGGATTACATACACCTTTCACAGATTAGTCTCTTGAATGAGTGAGTGAGTGAGTGAGTGAGCGAGGGTTACACGGGCGGGGGGCACGAGAAGTGGCTTCACACGTTCACATGTGGGGAATCGAACCCGTGTTGTAGGCATGATGAGCAAATGCTTAAACTACTGTGCTATCCCAACGTCCTGATATATCTCTGCAGAAGAATTTAACTAATGGATATTTCGTATGAGAAACTGCGTTGAGTAAAACTATTCTCCCAATGTTTGTCGACTTAGATTAATCACAATGGATCGTGTTTCGATCTAATGTGTAAGTCTACTGTGTCGGCTTTTTGTGATGGTTTGACATAGTTGTCTGTTGTGTTCAGGTGGCGTGGAGGTCTAGTATGCCGGTTTGATATTGTTGTCTGTTGTGTTCAGGTGGCGTGGAGGTCTAGTATGCCGGTTTGATATTTAGGTCTGTTCTGTACAGGAACATGTTAAATAAGGCTTTCATATACAATCCCAATGAAGCAGAAACTCGCAAACACAAACAGTCAAAGTTCCTCATCAGATAAAAGTATAGCGAAAACAATTAATCAATTTAACTCCACAAGAGTCAATGAAATGGGTTTGTTCTGTATCTCGACGTATATAACGGTGGAAGTTAGTTTAGAGGAACTCCGAAGTCATGCAGATTTGGGATATCTATTACGCTCCGTGGGTATGGTTCCGACTAACTTTCAGTTGACGTTTGCATCAAGTTTCTATTGAATGTAACAATCAATTTACGATGCTATGAAAAGACATGATGAACAGTTTAAGATAGTTATTGCCGTCAATATATATTGATGTAACACACACACACACACACACACACACACACACACACACACACACACACACACACACACACACACACACACACACACACACACACACACACACACACACACACACACACACACACACACACACACACACACGAGCCTACTAGTGCAATATTTAACTACTAGGTAACGAGCTTACCCTGGATAATCCCAAGTAATCCCATGTCAGGTCTGGTAGTGATACTTTGTGGTGATAAATGCTGTTGATGTAGATGACGTCAAGGGAAGGAAGTACAAGCTCGGCTGATGACAAATCGGAACACACGGGCTTGTGAGCACATCTGTCAGTTGGTCCCATACACGAGGCTGTCAATACACGGGTTTGTGGGGACAACTACTCAACAGGAAGATGTCCGTACCCGTGCTTGCCACAGACAGATGTAGGATTCACACCTACTGCATGATTATAATGACATCATGGTTGCATGCACGTGTATTTAATTTCCGTATGTAAAACTGTATGTAAAACGGAAGTCAAGTATTATAATTTATTCACCATACTCATAAACGTATCGGTTTCGTTGACGAACATAAACTGAGTTTGTTTAAACTCAACATTTTTGTTTCCGTGTGTATTTTGCTTTCATACTGACTGGTGGTAGTTTCTATAAGGATTGGGCTCTGCCGGAGAATATTCATGCCTCAGACAGCTGTCACGTATCAACCTCTTAAAATCTAGGCCCAATAGTTTCGTTTCGCGTAGTTATGTCCCTTTGTCGCGACAGAATCATGACGTCATATTCGTCTTTGTTTGTTTCAGCGCCATATGTACTCGTACATTTCCTAGAGGCTGGAATCTTTGAGATCTGTATCAAGCTGACACGCCCTGACAAACTGAAATACAGTGCAAAGCTGCTTTAAACCACACTCACTCACTCGCTACAATCGTACATAGCCACATTTTGAGTGAGTGAGTGAGTGAGTGAGTGAGTTGGGTTTTACTACACTTTTAGCAATATTCCATCAATATCACGGCGGGGGACACCGGGAATGGGCTTAACACATTGGGCCCATGTGGGGAATCGAATCCGGACCTTCGGCGTGACGAGCGAACGCTTTTACCACTAGGCTATACCAACGCCCGCCACATTTCACCATATAGTATGAAAGCTTGTGCCTCACTACAAGCGTGTTTTACAAAAACATGTATTCCTCTACAGTGCCAAGATCCGCTGGATTAAATCACATCAACTATAATAATAATATTATAATAAGGGACCGTTCATAATTTATGGCTAGGGTGTGTGATGATGATGTTAAGGGGGGATCACCCATTTTGTTCTGGGGAGGTAGGGGGGTCATCAATTTTGTACACGTGTACTAGGGGGGTCATCAATTTTGGACATAAAACTATGTAAAAATTAGGCTTACAAAATATGGGAAGGGGAGGGGGTAATTGAATTTGTACATGACATCCAGAGGGGAGTCACTTACTTTGTGCATAAATTTTAGGGGGGGGGGTCAGTCACATTGTACATGCTTCTCCATAAAAATCATCATCAACCCCCCCTAGCCATAAATTATGAACGGTCCCTAATTAGTCATGATTATGAACCTTCGTTCATATGAAAGTATTTACTTCCCTTACACATGCGCGTGAAGCGTGCAATAGGCCCGGATGAGACTCAACAAATGCTATTGATGGTGTATTTCCGGTGTTTAATTTCACGTGTCTGGAAGTACTGATGCTGTCATATCTGGTGTTAGTGTTCACACAATGAAGTGGTCCCACATCGTTCTCATCCTCACAGCCTTCGTCGCAGGTAAGTAAATACGGTATCTGGTTCTTGACAGATACGTTTACAACTACATGTAGTTATCACGGTCCTCCGTTGGATGATTAGTGGCGAGTTAGACATATCTCCTAGACACACGGTTTCGAATATGTTTGATCGTGTTGTGACGTCAGGCAAACATAACGTCCCTCACACGACAATTAGCCTCGGTTCGATTGTAACGAAACTTCCAGGCTGCATACAGCTGATCTTATTTCAGTAAGAATGAAAACGAAACTCTCACTGACGTAACAAGGACTGTGGGGTACCCGGGTAGATGGTGGGGTAGTTTAGTGGTTAAAGCGTTCGCCACATGCTTGGGTTCATTTCTCACATGGTAATGATTCGTGAAGTCCATTTCCGATGTTCCCCAGTCCAAAGATTTTTATTTCCTATTAAATTAATCAGGAGAAGTAAGTGAAAAGACAAATCCTGAAACGTTGGAACAAAAATAGATGCCTTATTACAAAGAATCTTGTTTTCACATAGAAATTATATTTCTGTCTAATTGCAATTCTTTATCTAAATATAATTTCGCATAAATTAATTTTGACGATGTTTCAATCTAAAGATATATCGTTTTGGATTAAGCAAGGTGTATTGTGTCCTGATGGCTGTTGTAGGGCTGAGGGGTGATACTCTACCAACAGACGATGAAGATGGGCCGGATGAACTTCAGAGTTCCGGATCAGGTCAAGGTGAAGTTCCAGGTAATAAAAGATTGAAAAATCTGAAGCCTTAAGATCGCTACCATTCATTCTCCGTGACAGTGAATGTGAATTAACTCCAGGCACCACTTCGCTGGAGAGATGGGTTGTAAGAAACACATTTTTCTAAATGTGTACAGGATTTGGCCATATATCAAAGATGTGATAGTATTTATCATTTACGACATAGTTTTCTCTTGGAGATACTCATGCGGGTCTTTTTTAATCGTATCTCATGTTGGAATCCGGAACTTCAAATATTCTACCCTGCAAATTACGACATTAATTATACACACAGCACTCACTATACTTTATTCTGTTCTATTTCACTTGGTGACGGTGGGGTAGCCTAATGGTTAAAGTGTCTGCTGAAGACCCGGGTTCGATTCCCCATTTCAGTATATACCCGTGAAGATCCGGGTTAGAATTGATCTTCAGTAACCCATACTTGTCGTAAGTAGCAACTAACGGGATCGGGTGGTCAGGCTCGCTGGCTTGGTTGACACATGTCATCGTATCCTAATTGCTTAGATCGATGTTCATGTTGTTGATCACTGGATTGTCTGGTCCAGACTCGATTATTTACACACCATCGCAATAGTTATTTGGGTATTTTCTCCCACATCAAACTGACACCCTGTGATATAACTTATATCAATTTGCAGCTCCATGTTCAGTTTTAGTGACTAAAACATGTCTAGTATGTTCCTTGTTTATTCGACTGTTGCCGTAGACTCAACATTGTTAAAAATGCAATCAGAACGTGATGACCTAGTTTTGAAACAATCAAATGTAAAGCATCCTAGAGTAGCCTGGCCTAGATGTACCAGGCAGGAATGACAATATGGTTTCCGGGGAAACAAGCCCAGGACGTTCAGATGAAGGAGCGTCACTAAATCTGTACAACACACAAGTGGCTGGTATGGTCTTGCTCAGAACTGTCCCCCAGTTCCATCAGTACAGGGCCTCAAGTAGACTAATGTACATACTACTTCATCTCATTTGAATATATATATCCTTAGAATTACAAGTAACGTTTAAATGTAGCCGTTAGCAATTGTGGTGAAAACACAATGCCGTTTAGAAAGCGGTCAAACGTAGCGGATGTTATTTTTAGGATTACCCTCTTTCTCAATAAAGTACCGATTCTGGTACTTTTGTTGAGTCTGAGCCGGGATTCGAACCCAGACTCTCAGAGTCAGGCACCTAATTTCCAAGCAGACAAAGTCAGCCATCTAACTACATGTACTCAGCCACTGCGACTCCAAAGGGCTTCTCAGATCTGGCCTGCTTGGTATTTTTATACCAATTGAGACATTCACAATTTCAGTACTCGATTGGTATTAGAGATCTGTAACTAATTGTTTTTTGGAAAACCACTTTATTTTGATAAACCTAACAACTTTTTCAACGTTGTCCACACAGAAGAAAGCGGCGGAGATATTGGCTGGCTGTTCTACTTCATGATATGCTCCGGGATTGCAGCTGGCATAGTTATCGTGGTCGCTATCATTGTCCTTATCCACAGATTAAGAAGAACGTGAGTCTCAATTATTTTTATTTCTTTTAATATCTTAATGCCAAGTTATACAGCGTCAGTTGGACGTTGATCCCATACTGGTTGTAAATCGTAAAACCGATCCATTCAAAATGTCTTGAAGTACCTCGTAACATGAAATATATATACAATCTAAAGTTACAGTTACCGACAGCAGTTATAATGTTATGTCTGCTAAACCAGGTAAGTTACCAACGTAGTGTTTCATTGGAATATGTCCTATGGGTAGTCAAGTTCAATAGTAATTCTTTCATATCAACAGCCTTTCGTGCAGTTCAGATTGTTGGGTAAAGAAATGTTAGGTGTGTCGCACACATTATATCTCACCGACACATGTTTTGTGACATGGGTCGCACACATTATACCTCAATGACGCAACTTTTTCACGTGCGTCGCACATATTATATGTGTTTTGCCAGGTTTGGCCCAAACATTATGGGCAAAAGAAAATGTCTCTGCAAAAAGTTTCATAATATGAACTTAAGAAAATATAATCAAATGCAAATTGCCCCATAGTTATTGCCAACCACAAGGGTTCAATTCTGACCAATATCAGCGCTCAAACGCACCTCTTGACAACTTTGCATCGAAAACAGCAAAATGCACGTGTTTTGCAAGTAAGGGTAAAATGCACGTGCATGCATGGTATAAAACCACCTCACAGCACAGAGCAGATCGTACTTCAGCAGAAAACCACTGTACAATGCTGAGGTTAACTTCAGCTGAGCGAGAGAGGGCCATCGGAATGCTGCAAATGGGCGCTACAACGGGTCACGTTGCAAGAACCTTCAATTGCTCCGTCGTGACCGTCAGGACCCTTCGTCGGCGTAACCAGCAGACTGGTCAGACCTCAGACAGGCCCAAGACAGGCAGACCCCGGGTGACTGCGCAGGAAGACCTGAGGACGTTACACCTTGAAACCGCTTCCTGACGGTAACGTTATCAGCGTCAACAGCATTCGGTCACCCAATGAGTCGAAGGATAGTGTCAAGGAAACTACGGGCCTATGGTATCAGGGCCTACCGACCGTATCGAGGAACGCTGCTGACAGACCGACATGGTCGCTCGAGTTGTCCAGAACTTCTCTCACGCAAACAACGTCAACGTCCTGCTATGGCCTGCAAGCTCTCCTGGCATGTCGCCATTTGAGCACGTATGGGACTACCTTGATAGAGTTATTCAATGGAGACAGAATCCACCAGTTACAGTACAGCAAATGACTCAAGCCCTCGTCGAAGAATGGAGGCTGTTACGACGTAATCCCAGCTAACGTCATCAGACGCCTCACAACTTCAGCCAGATGACGTGTGTTTGTATGTATTCTATCCAGAGGTGGACAAACTCGCTATTAGATACTTCTGTTCACGCTTTGTTGTGTTTCCCGAATGGACCCACTGATCGTGAATTCTCTAGTTTGGCCCCATGTCGACCATAACCTGTTCAATAAGTTATCAGCCTTGCTAAAAATCGAATGTTTGTACTTAGCACGTGCCTTTGTCATTGCTTCACAAATAATAACTTGCAAACTTCGATTTCATGTTGTTATTTTTAAGTGAGATCAAATTGAAGGAGGAGAAAGTTTCTTTTGCCCTTCAGTATATATCGTAGTTACAACTTTTGTCAAGTGTGTCGCACAGATTATATATCGCAGATACAACTTAAGTCAGGTGTGTCACACATTATATATCATAGATACAACTTTAGCCAGGTGTGTCACACGCATTATATATCGTAGATACATGTTTGTAAGGTGTGTCACACCCATTATATACTCATGCCAATAATGGTTGTCACCCCCTTTAAGTGTTCAGTGAGTATATATCGTAGATACAGCATTTGTCAGGTGTGTCACACCCATTAAATATATCGTAGATACATCTTTTACAAGGCGTTTCACACGTTATATATCATAGATACAACTTTTGTCAGGTGTGTCACAGATTATATATCATAGGTACAACATTTGTAAGGTGTGTCACACACATTATATGTCATAGATACAATTTTTGTAAGGTGTGTCGCACAGATTATATATCACAGATACAACTTTTGTCAGGTGTGTCACACACATTGTATATCGTCCTTTTGTTTTCGATTTTTCAGACAGGAATCCCGAACGCAGAAACCTGTGGCTGAAAAACAGAAAAGTAGCAAAGAACACGTGTAATTTTAAACGGCCGGACTGAACGGTCAGCACGTGAGTCAAATTTCAGTAAACTTCACATTTCATTAAACCACAGAAACTATGTGCCCACGTTATGTATTATGCACATAAACTCTTTAAGACATGACATGTTTTTCTTCACTGCTTAGAAGAACAATGGCTGTTGTTACTATCTGTGATATTTCATGTGTTGAACATTATGTGTATAAGTAGTTTTGATATCGATTTTGCTGACCATATATTCATCTTTCGTATCAACTGTATTTCAGTCTTCAGGATATTCAAGTGTACATCTGTTCAAAGACAATATGGGGGATAAGTAACTCGAATACAAACATTAATATCACCGGACATATCAGTGCAATGTGTTATGTCATCCTGTTGTCTCCACACGTAGAAGAGTTCCCTTCATACACCTCAGGTATGGTTAGAGCCACGACCGAGGTGTGGTGCTACGAAACCAAGAATACAAATCGGTTCGAACCCATAAGCATACATTTCTATCAAGAGCAGTACCACTGCACAACACATTTCTTCATTGATGTGCATCTCGGTTGTGTACACAAATATGAACTATCAAGCGACTCGAATTGTCAATTTTTACGCAGGTGCTAATGTGATAATGTGATGCTGCGCCACCCATATCATAATCCCAGGCTTTGATGTTTCACCAATACACCCCTAAATGTTCTGTTATGAAAGAGTCATAAACAGTATAAAATAATGTTAAAACATAATATAATGAGGTTGATACTAATCGGTTCAGCATACAACCTTGTCTTATACACGAATGGTACACAAAGGTGTCTGTTATTTGGTGTAGTTGTCGATCCCGGTCACATCTAGTTCAGTACAAAGAACTCCACATGTTTGTAAGCGAACATGTTTTAACCGTTAAAATGTAAACAAATAAATAAATAGCAAACAAAACGTCCCGAAACAAAACAAAAACCGAACCCCACCAAAAACTAAGATAAATATTTCATATGATATCATTGTAAAGTGAATTTGGAATCAACGCAGACATACAAAGGTACATAATATATATTGATTAAAAATACCATAAGGCATGAAATTTTTTTGTATCATTAGTGCAAAGAGAAGCAAAATCATTCCTAATTTCGATGTATACGTCATATGCGATGTTAACACAGAGTAGTGCAGGTACAGTTAAAACGTAAACGGTTTTTACATAAATTGTCTTGTTATTAATATTTTTACTTTGCCATATTTTAGTTTTGATTCATTTGTGACATCCTCTCTACTATCATTATTAGATATACATTCTAGGTCTGTCAGCAAAATAATGCTTTCATCGGCATAACCAATATGATACAGCTCACAGCTTAGCCATTGAATTATTACAAAAGTGTCAAAAGCGACATTAAACTAAACCAATTCATAAACGTGGTAACTCGTTTTGTACCCAACAATCCTAATAAATGATAATCAATAATTGTTCCTTATAATCATGATTTTTATTTTATAACTGTTATAACCTTGGTGCACAAATCGTTTGATAGGTATCAAGTCAAAGATGACACTCAATCCCTACAGTGATTATATCATGGTTGGTTGGTTGGTTGGTTGTTGTTTAACACCGCACGCAGCAATATTCCAGCTATATGGCGGCGGTGTTTAAATAATCGAGTCTGGACCAGACAATCCAGTGATCAACATCATGAGTATCGTTCCACGCAACTGGGATATGATGACATGTGTCAACCAAGTCGGTGAGCCTGACCATCCAATCCCGTTAGTCGCCTTTTACTACAAGCATGGGTTACTGAGCCGGATCTTCACGGGTCGATCATATCATGAATATGTAATGCCCTGAAGATATGTAAACGTAAACTTCATAAAGAGTTACTTCCCCCTAAATTAGAGCCTGGGAGTGTAACAACAATGGCGTTACGGGCACATTATTAGTGGGAAATGTTCAGTTTCGTCGTTTTGTTTGTTTCAGATCATGATCCTGGATTCGACGCATGGAGGCTGCGAATGATCATTAATTACCAGAAATAGGATGAGGGCATTTTGACAATAACACTCTTCCAATGTTACACTCGCCTTGTGATACATTTACGTCAGACAGTGCCTTTTGAGTATGCACTCTGACAAGACAACAATTAGAGCGTACTGAAGAAACATCGAGCACTTACCTATGTATCAGTCTGCAGGCTCCTCACTGCGCCTGCTGTAAAGCTATGTTCTTGACCTTCACTCGTTCTTTACGCTGAACATTCTCCTCTTGAAGTACAAAACATCCGTGTTCACTTGTTTTCTTGATATATAACCACAGTTTGGGTCAAACCCTTCCCATGACTCAATGCTATACCTTAGAACCGAAGTTACTTCTCTAGTCCTGAAACACAACACTGTCCTCTGAGCATCTTACAAAAAGCGAGACTGTCCTTGGCGCACACGACATCGTCCATTCTCTTCCCACAGAGGTTAATTGTCATTTCTTCCTACGAACCTCTGTTCTAATACGGTCATATTTCCCGGGTCTCGTAAAATCCCCTAGCGGCAAAAACTCGCAACACGAATTATCTCCCTCCTTTCTGTCCAATCAGAACACGTGTTACATCAACTTGACTAATACAAGCAAATGTTGGGTCAAAAATATCCATCCTCTGCCAGGAACCTTTAGTTGATGTGACACACAAGGCATTTAATGGCTAGCTTGTCCGTTGTCAACGAGGGCGATGGAGACGCCATTGATCCTCCATTTACATGACTGAGTTCTGTCTATAAGAAATGTTTGCGCATCGCGCAGGGATAGAGGTTCTAGTTTTCCCGAAGCATACGGAAATAACCGAGGCCTTGCGAATGATCACTTTTGAAACAACGTCGTTGATTGCACAACTAAATCTGATTGCAACCAATCACGAATCCTGAACACTCGCACCATGAAAGGGCCGTATTAGAACAGAGGTTCCTAGGAAGAAATGACAAGTAACCTCTGTGGGAAGAGAATGGACATCGTCCAGCATAGGACTTTCCTTTACAGAGAAAGTGAGACACACCTATTGGTGTATAAGTCATAAAATAATAACTTACTATATGTTCAATAACGCCATGTGAAATTCTGACAATAAAGAAAACTACGATATATATGTTTTCGGTTTTCTTATATGAATAGAGTAACCAACAGTACAGTAGTATACCATGGGAATTGAGAGTACCAAGTACAACATCCGTATTTTGTTCCAACTATAGAGACACAGATATATTGTATTTCGTTCAAAAAGCAAAATACATTAATGTGGCTGATTGTGAGTGAAAAGTCCCATACACTGTGTGATTGAAGCGCCAAGAAAATACCAGTCTTGATTATCTCCCTTCACAAAACCCACCGGGTTACAGATATGTAGCGGTGCATATTATATGAGTGTTTCACTTGAATGTAAGAGCCAGTTTTTGAGCTGGTATGCCAGTTGCCTATTACTTTGATCATGCGACCTTTCCAAATTGCTGAACCGTTACCTGTCACGTGGCAGGTGGTTGCACGTAAAAATACCGTTGCCCAACGCCACATGTTTTTTACTTGTGATCCCACAATCTTTTGCACACCTTTTGAATCAAAAGTCAGCGGTCAGTGCATTTGACACGGTTATCTCTGACCACTAGTCATTTAGATTCTCTCACTCTCGTAACGTTGTGCAAACATCGAACTGGTCAAAGGTTTTAAAAATTTAAAATGTTTGCATATTTACGTTCAATTAAATCTTTTGAAGTTTTCAAGCTGATTACGTGATAAGCTCCACTTGTCTCATATATGCAATAAGATATTGTCTTTCTATACTGTATTCAGGATTATTATAGAAATAGTTTGAACAGTGACTTGATGGTCCCTTCAACATCACTCTCTACACTTATAAGGATCAGAAATTCAGTATACAGTTGGAATGAATAAACAGTCATACGTTCAAAAGTTCACACAGTTCAATAACGTAACATAATCAACACTCTGTATCAAAGTTCACTCACGTAACATATCAAGCACTCTGTATCAAAGTTCACCGACGTAACATAACCAAAACTCTATGTTAAAGTTCACCAACGTAAAATAACCAGCACGTCATCTCAAAGTTCACCAACGTAACATAACCAGCACGTCATCTCAAAGTTCCCTAACGTAACATAACCAGCACGTCATCTCAAAGTTCCCTAACGTAACATAACCAGCACGTCATCTCAAAGTTCAACAACGTAACACAACCAGCACTCTATCTCAAAGTTCACTAACGTGACATAACCAGCACTCTGTATCAAAGTTCACTAACGAAACATAAACAACGCTCTATATCAAAGTTCAACAACGTAACACAACCAGCACTCTATCTCAAAGTTCACCAAAGTAACATAACCAGCACTCTGTATCAAAGTTCACAAACGTAACATAACCAACGCTCTATATCAAAGTTCACCAACGTAACATAACCAGCACATAATGTGAAAGTTCCCAAACGCAACATAACCAGCACGTCATCTCAAAGTTCACCAACGTAACATAACCAGCACATAATGTGAAAGTTTACAAACGTAACACAACCAGCACTTTATCTCAAAGTTCACCAAAGTAACATAACCAGCACTCTGTATCAAAGTTCACAAACGTAACATAACCAACGCTCTATATCAAAGTTCACCAACGTAACATAACCAGCACATAATGTGAAAGTTCACAAACGCAACATAACCAGCACGTCATCTCAAAGTTCACCAACGCAACATAACCAACACTCTGTATCTCAAAGTTCAACAAAGTTCACCAACGTAACATAACCAGCGCTCAATGTGAAAGTTCACTAACGCAACATAACCAGCACTCTATCTCAAAGTTCACAAACGCAACATAACCAGCACGTCATCTCAAAGTTCATAAACGCAACATAATCAGCACGTCATCTCAAACTTCACAAACGTAACATAACCAGCACTCTATTTCAAAGTTCACCAAAGCATTATAACCACCACTCTATATCAAAGTTCACAATCGCAACATAATCAGCACGTCATCTCAAAGTTCACCAACGTAACATAACCAACACTCTATATCAAAGTTCACAATCGCAACATAATCAGCACGTCATCTCAAAGTTCAACAACGTAACATAACCAGCACGTCATCTCAAAGTTCCCTAACGTAACATAACCAGCACGTCATCTCAAAGTTCCCTAACGTAACATAACCAGCACGTCATCTCAAAGTTCAACAACGTAACACAACCAGCACTCTATCTCAAAGTTCCCTAACGTGACATAACCAGCACTCTGTATCAAAGTTCACTAACGAAACATAAACAACGCTCTATATCAAAGTTCAACAACGTAACACAGCCAGCACTCTATCTCAAAGTTCACTAACGTGACATAACCAGCACTCTGTATCAAAGTTCACTAACGAAACATAAACAACGCTCTATATCAAAGTTCAACAACGTAACACAACCAGCACTCTATCTCAAAGTTCACTAACGTGACATAACCAGCACTCTGTATCAAAGTTCACTAACGAAACATAAACAACGCTCTATATCAAAGTTCAACAACGTAACACAACCAGCACTCTATCTCAAAGTTCACCAAAGTAACATAACCAGCACTCTGTATCAAAGTTCACAAACGTAACATAACCAACGCTCTATATCAAAGTTCACCAACGTAACATAACCAGCACATAATGTGAAAGTTCCCAAACGCAACATAACCAGCACGTCATCTCAAAGTTCACCAACGTAACATAACCAGCACATAATGTGAAAGTTCACAAACGTAACACAACCAGCACTCTATCTCAAAGTTCACCAAAGTAACATAACCAGCACTCTATATCAAAGTTCACTAACGTAACATAACCAGCACTCAATGTGAAAGTTCACCAACGTAACATAACCAGCACATAATGTGAAAGTTCACAAACGCAACATAACCAGCACGTCATCTCAAAGTTCACCAACGCAACATAACCAACACTCTGTATCTCAAAGTTCAACAAAGTTCACCAACGTAACATAACCAGCGCTCAATGTGAAAGTTCACTAACGCAACATAACCAGCACTCTATCTCAAAGTTCACAAACGCAACATAACCAGCACGTCATCTCAAAGTTCATAAACGCAACATAATCAGCACGTCATCTCAAACTTCACCAACGTAACATAACCAGCACTCTATTTCAAAGTTCACCAAAGCATTATAACCACCACTCTATATCAAAGTTCACAATCGCAACATAATCAGCACGTCATCTCAAAGTTCACCAACGTAACATAACCAACACTCTATATCAAAGTTCACAATCGCAACATAATCAGCACGTCATCTCAAAGTTCAACAACGTAACATAACCAGCACGTCATCTCAAAGTTCCCTAACGTAACATAACCAGCACGTCATCTCAAAGTTCCCTAACGTAACATAACCAGCACGTCATCTCAAAGTTCAACAAGGTAACACAACCAGCACTCTATCTCAAAGTTCACTAACGTGACATAACCAGCACTCTGTATCAAAGTTCACTAACGAAACATAAACAACGCTCTATATCAAAGTTCAACAACGTAACACAACCAGCACTCTATCTCAAAGTTCACTAACGTGACATAACCAGCACTCTGTATCAAAGTTCACTAACGAAACATAAACAACGCTCTATATCAAAGTTCAACAACGTAACACAACCAGCACTCTATCTCAAAGTTCACCAAAGTAACATAACCAGCACTCTGTATCAAAGTTCACAAACGTAACATAACCAACGCTCTATATCAAAGTTCACCAACGTAACATAACCAGCACATAATGTGAAAGTTCCCAAACGCAACATAACCAGCACGTCATCTCAAAGTTCACCAACGTAACATAACCAGCACATAATGTGAAAGTTCACAAACGCAACACAACCAGCACTCTATCTCAAAGTTCACCAAAGTAACATAACCAGCACTCTATATCAAAGTTCACTAACGTAACATAACCTGCACTCAATGTGAAAGTTCACCAACGTAACATAACCAGCACATAATGTGAAAGTTCACAAACGCAACATAACCAGCACGTCATCTCAAAGTTCACCAACGCAACATAACCAACACTCTGTATCTCAAAGTTCAACAAAGTTCACCAACGTAACATAACCAGCGCTCAATGTGAAAGTTCACTAACGCAACATAACCAGCACTCTATCTCAAAGTTCACAAACGCAACATAACCAGCACGTCATCTCAAAGTTCATAAACGCAACATAGTCAGCACGTCATCTCAAAGTTCACCAACGTAACATAACCAGCACTCTATTTCAAAGTTCACCAAAGCATTATAACCACCACTCTATATCAAAGTTCACAATCGCAACATAATCAGCACGTCATCTCAAAGTTCACCAACGTAACATAACCAACACTCTATATCAAAGTTCACAATCGCAACATGATCAGCACGTCATCTCAAAGTTCACCAACGTAACATAACCAGCACGTCATCTCAAAGTTCCCTAACGTAACATAACCAGCACGTCATCTCAAAGTTCCCTAACGTAACATAACCAGCACGTCATCTCAAAGTTCAACAACGTAACACAACCAGCACTCTATCTCAAAGTTCACTAACGTGACATAACCAGCACTCTGTATCAAAGTTCACTAACGAAACATAAACAACGCTCTATATCAAAGTTCAACAACGTAACACAACCAGCATTCTATCTCAAAGTTCACCAAAGTAACATAACCAGTACTCTGTATCAAAGCTCACAAACGTAACATAACCAACGCTCTATATCAAAGTTCACCAACGTAACATAACCAGCACATAATGTGAAAGTTCACAAACGCAACATAACCAGCACGTCATCTCAAAGTTCACCAACGTAACATAACCAGCACATAATGTGAAAGTTCACAAACGTAACACAACCAGCACTCTATCTCAAAGTTCACCAAAGTAACATAACCAGCACTCTATATCAAAGTTCCCTAACGTAACATAACCTGCACTCAATGTGAAAGTTCACCAACGTAACATAACCAGCACATAATGTGAAAGTTCACAAACGTAACACAACCAGCACTCTATCTCAAAGTTCACCAAAGTAACATAACCAGCACTCTATATCAAAGTTCCCTAACGTAACATAACCTGCACTCAATGTGAAAGTTCACCAACGTAACATAACCAGCACATAATGTGAAAGTTCACAAACGCAACATAACCAGCACGTCATCTCAAAGTTCACCAACGCAACATAACCAACACTCTGTATCTCAAAGTTCAACAAAGTTCACCAACGTAACATAACCAGCGCTCAATGTGAAAGTTCACTAACGCAACATAACCAGCACTCTATCTCAAAGTTCACAAACGCAACATAACCAGCACGTCATCTCAAAGTTCATAAACGCAACATAGTCAGCACGTCATCTCAAAGTTCACCAACGTAACATAACCAGCACTCTATTTCAAAGTTCACCAAAGCATTATAACCACCACTGTATATCAAAGTTCACAATCGCAACATAATCAGCACGTCATCTCAAAGTTCACCAACGTAACATAACCAACACTCTATATCAAAGTTCACAATCGCAACATGATCAGCACGTCATCTCAAAGTTCACCAACGTAACATAACCAACACTCTATATCAAAGTTCACAATCGCAACATAATCAGCACGTCATCTGAAAGTTCACCAACGTAACATAACCAGCACGTCATCTCAAAGTTCCCTAACGTAACATAACCAGCACGTCATCTCAAAGTTCAACAACGTAACACAACCAGCACTCTGTATCAAAGTTCACTAACGAAACATAAACAACGCTCTATATCAAAGTTCAACAACGTAACACAACCAGCACTCTATCTCAAAGTTCACCAAAGTAACATAACCAGCACTCTGTATCAAAGTTCACAAACGTAACATAACCAACGCTCTATATCAAAGTTCACCAACGTAACATAACCAGCACATAATGTGAAAGTTCACAAACGCAACATAACCAGCACGTCATCTCAAAGTTCACCAACGCAACATAACCAACACTCTGTATCTCAAAGTTCAACAAAGTTCACCACCGTAACATAACCAGCGCTCAATGTGAAAGTTCACTAACGCAACATAACCAGCACTCTATCTCAAAGTTCACAAACGCAACATAATCATCACGTCATCTCAAAGTTCACCAACGTAACATAACCAGCACTCTATTTCAAAGTTCACAATCGCAACATAATCAGCACGTCATCTCAAAGTTCACTAACGTAACATAACCAGCACTTAATGTGAAGTTTACAAATGTAATATAGCCAGCACCCAAATCTAAACGTCCGCAAAACAAAACTTAAAGTCAATCTAATAGTTCACTGCCTTTAGCTGCAATCTGTCTTACTGTTCATCAACACCCTGAGTAATTTGTCCACACACAACAAAATCTACAGTCTACTTTATAGTATGACATCCTTATATACATTTCTTAGCACAGTTCGCAGACATATTCCACAATCCGTCCTGCAATTTATCAACATCGTCCCGCAATTCAACATCATAATCTACAATCGGTCTCACAGTTCACAACATAATATACAATTGGTCTCACAGTTCACAACATAATATACACTTTGTCTCACTGTTCACTATCATAAACTGCAATAGGTATGACTGTTCTGCCTGTTCACCATCATAGTCTACAACATGTCTCACAGCTCACCAACATAGTCTACAATATGTCTCACAGTTCACCATCATAATCTACAATATGTCTCACTGTTCACCATCATAGTCTACAATATGTCTCATATTTCACCATCATAATCTACAATATGTCTCACTGTTCACCATCAAAATCTACAATATGTCTCACAGTTCACCATCATAGTCTACAATATGTCTCACAGTTCACCATCATAGTCTACAATATGTCTCACATTTCACCATCATAATCTACAATATGTCTCACAGTTCACCATCATAGTCTCTAATCTGTCTCACAGTTCATCATCATAGTCTACAATATGTCTCACAGTTCACCATCATAGTCTACAATATGTCTTACAGTTCACCATCGTAGTCTACAATATGTCTTACAGTTCACCATCGTAATCTCACAGTTCACCATCATAGTCTACAATATGTCTCACAGTTCATCATCATAGTCTACAATATGTCTCACAGTTCACCATCATAGTCTACAATATGTCTCACAGTTCACCATCATAGTCTACAATATGTCTCACAGTTCACCATCATAGTCTCTAATCTGTCTCACAGTTCACCATCATAGTCTACAATATGTCTCACAGTTCACCATCATAGTCTACAATATGTCTCACAGTTCACCAACATAATCTACAATCTGTCTCACAGTTCACCAACATAACCTACAATATGTCACACAGTTCATCATCATAGTCTACAATATGTCACACAGTTCACCAACATAATCTACAATCTGTCTCACAGTTCACCAACATAGTCTACAATATGTCTCACAGTTCATCATCATAGTCTACAAAATGTCTCACAGTTCACCATCATAGTCTACAATATGTCTCACAGTTCACCAACATAATCTACAATATGTCACACAGTTCATCATCATAGTCTACAATATGTCTCACAGTTCACCAACATAGTCTACAATATGTCTCACAGTTCACCACATAGTCTACAATCTGTCTCACAGTTCATCATCAAAGTCTACAATATGTCTCACAGTTCACCATCATAGTCTGCAATATGTCTCACAGTTCACCATCATAGTCTACAATCTGTCTCACAGTTCATCATCATAGTCTACAAAATGTCTCACAGTTCACCATCATAGTCTACAATATGTCTCACAGTTCACCAACATAATCTACAATATGTCTCACAGTTCACCATCATAGTCTACAATATGTCTCACTGTTCACCATCATAGTCTACAATCAGTCTCACAGTTCATCAACAAAATATAGATTCCTGCTAACAGTATATAAGTCATTATCTAATTGTTTTCTCACGGGTCATCGCCCATACTGCGTCACACAAAACTACAAGATGTTGAGGCAAGGAAATGAGTATTCAAATCAAATGATTTTAACATAAATAGCAATCCATGGATGGGTCGAAAAATATTGACAAGCATCTAGATAATGAGGCAAGCGATATTCACTGGCCACTAACACAATTCTGGCATATAGGTCGAAGGTTTGGTAAAATCATTGCTGTTCTCTGATGGATGTCCAGAGGCAGAACAGAGTGTTGACCTATTCTTACACTAATTCAGTCAAAGATGTATCGACATTGAGAATGAACTTTGTAACTTAAAGGTCAAATATTGTTCAAAGCTTGAATTGTTTTCTTCCATGAAAGATATACTTCCAATGTCAAAATTTAAACAAAGAATATTGTAAAATATTCACAGTCCTATAGTATCTATCGGTCACCGTGTATTATACCAAAAGTTGTGGATGAATTCAACTTTTGGTTAGTGTGCCTATTTTATTTAGATTTGCGACTCTAGTCTTATTCCACAACATTAACACATCTTCTCTCGGCAAAATGTTTGCAATATTTTCAAGTAACATACTTATTGTCTGTGATAAGCTAGCAAAATACGGATTTCCCTCTTTGTAGAAAAATATATTATTTATTCAAAGAGAACCCTGTTGTTTTGCAACATCCTGTATAGATTGTATTGTATTGCCTATACCAAATAGTATCAATGTATAAATTTAGTCGCGGCGGTGGTGGTAGCCTAATGGTTAATGCATTCTCTGGTCACGCCGAAGACCCGGGTTCGATTTCCAACGTGGATGCAATGTGTGAAACTATGGTGGCTCATTAGGGCCATCGCTTTCTCGCGTTATCGCTTTCTCGTCTCGTGCTATCGTTTTCTCGTCTCGTTGTTATCGCTTTCTCGTCTCGTGATATCGCTTTCTCGCCTCCGAATTTTAAGGTGAGGAAGCGATTGTCCTAATCAGCCACAATATGAAACCCATTTCTGGTGTCCCCCGCCGTGATACTGCTGGAATGTTGCTGACAGCAGCGTACCCATTCAATATAGTTTAGTCTTGTTTGTTCTCAACGCTCCTGCCATACAGCCATTATGAACCCTGTTCCTGTATAATGGGCCGGTGGCCCCTGAACGTTAATACAACATCGTAACATCAGTACTGTGCTAACAATGGGAATTTCTAAAAACAAGAAACCTAGGTTGAGTAAATGAACACAGTGTAAGTCAACCCAGAGCATCTTCATCATCGTGTATTACGTACTAATGAATAATATTCTGACTGGAACACCGTGTTTCTTAATCAGCGATGGGATGTTGAGAACATTATATATGACATTAGAGCACATTTAAGCAATCCACTTTTAATTCATATTGAACATAGCAATATTACTTGAAAACTTAAGTTAACCAACCAGCCCGGCATATATTGGAACAAGATCGCTTTTCAGAATATCATAAAGCATGTCTCTAAATAGTGGGTCCCTTTTGATCCTTGAACTTTGATCTGCATATTCGTACGTGCTGATCTCAACACAGTCGTTGGCGAAGTGCGTCACTACTACAACGGATACAGTGCTTAACCAGATATACTAACTATTAATAACACCTACGAATATTCATTACATCAGAATTGAACGAGGCGGAGCAATTGCTTGTGTATTTCATGAGTTTCTAAACTCGTCTAAACGTGTTATTGCAAGCCACGTGGGACTCGGGGCAAATGAAACCAGGCAGAGTTATAGAGACTGAGGATGCATGATGAAGGGTGGCTGAAATGATCAGAAACATATATTGGTTGTTGTTTAACCCCGCACTATGACAGCTGTATGTCGGCGATCTGTAAATAATCCAGTCTGAAAGAACATAGCTGTGAACGACAGCATGAGCATCGATCTACGCAATCGAAAGATGTAACACCGGTTATGTGTATAATACACATCACTAAGAGAAAAAAACCCAAAGAACGTGCTACGTGTAATTACTATTATCCTTCCCGAGTATAGAATTGTGTTAATCCCCCAGCCTTTAGTGAGGGACCCACAACATTTATTCACGATGGACAGACAATCCATAATTCCGAATTCGACCCGGTTATTTATGAGAGATAGTTCTCATTGACGTTTCTAGAGAAAAGACAAAACATAAATCGTATAAACTGTAGCAGAGAAACTGAAGCACCTATTCTTAAGTTGACGTAATAAGATATATTTATTGACGTTATGAACAATGGGTGACGTCATATCGTATTTTTCTCAACAAGTAAGTAACGTGAGGTCTTAGGGCTTAACTTGTCCAATGAACATGTGCAAATATCGTAAAGTATATATGGTGATTCAACCCTTATGGGTACTATTGTCCATACTTACAGGCAGAACTTGAACTGACTATACACCCAGGTACCCATATATCAGCAGGCATCAAAGTGACTTGGTATTCCAAAATCTACATTTGGAGCAAGTTATCAGTAAAATGGCAATCACAGTATTATTCATGAGTGCAAGGACGCGTACTTTGCCCGATTTGATCACCACAACTCCACCAACAACAGTATTCTCCTTAACGATTTGGTTGACTATATGGATGGTGTTGAAATGCATATACATGCTGATAAATTATTAGAAAAGTCAAGTAAGAAATTAGTTAAATAAACACGACATAGTTACTTAAGAAATACAGTTCGCTCTACCCTATGTATAGTAGGGCTGCGCAATATAACCGGTTTACCGGTATTTACCGGTTCAGACATGAAAACGATACGTATTGCGATACGCTGATCGAAAACCGGTATTTTGACATGCATTCGGAAAATTTCGTAACACTCGGAAATCTTCTGATATGTCCTTGTTTCATTTGTGCCAAATATTATTCACATTTTTATTTTATCATGATTAAAATTTGTTATTAAAGCTTAATCAAGCCTAGTGATTTTGTTGTGTTTTTGCTCTATTAATCAAGAATTAACTCGATTATAAGTAGTTTTTTGTTTAAAAATGCTTCATGCAATATATTGGAATACATAGCGCAATGCATGCTTTCGCATTGCAATATATCGCAATATGAAACTTCTCTGCAATACCCACCCCTAATGTATAGTATAATAAAGTGCACGTTTGTCCTGAACTAGTATAGCATAGTAAATCTCGAGGACGCTTGAGATGATGGATGCTTCTTTAAAGAAGCGGCCAGGGTTGGCATGTTTCTGATTTTGTACACACATTGCTGACCATGTCTTTGAAGAACAATGTTAAAGGAGGTCCCGATTGAGTTTAAGCTTGTTGCGGTCGAGGTGCTGCAGACTTTGTACACTGGATCATTTATAATTCCACTACCTCTCATTTATTCGTATTACTAGAGTAAGAAGGGAATCATTTGTCAAAGTAATAACTGTCAAAACGATGTTTCTTAAAACCAAACATGTAGAGCTTATGGTAGGCCATAGGTAACGGATCAAAACCACCAAACCATGCACTAACAGCACGTTGATTGGTGTACGAGCGTCCACTACTGTGACAGGAGACATGTGGGTAGGGATGTAGGGATGTGGGGAGGGGGAGTAGTCATATTGATGTACAGGACATATTGCTCATAAAGGCAATAAAGAGGAGGAAACTCATGACTCCAGTTCGAGCACGTATCTCACGGATCTCACTGTACATGCCAGTTTCCAATCATATTCACAGAACGTGCAATGATTTAAATAATTTCAATGTATCACTAAAATATGCGCACCTGTGACAAGCTGGGGCTATCTATTTTTATCTTATATAATAACTTAAAATGTCCAAAATAGTGATTTGAGAGAGTTTGTTCTGCAACATAGTCAGCGGCCCGGTTTTCGGCCACTTCCACCTATCATGTCCCTGACGTGTTAATGGCGATTTATGCATAACTTAGTCGTGAAACACAAGACATTGATCCACATATTATAGGCATGAGGTTATGGTACTTGCTACAATAATAGATATACAATTGACATTATTAATAACAAGTGATTAAGAGGTGATAAGATACAAATTATGAAAGGATTTAAGTGATTAATAATGTTGTAAGGTAGGAAGTCAGTAACGGAGGTAATAAACATGAAAGTAGGTCGTTAGAGCTGGTCGGGGCAAGGTGAGGTGACTCATAGCTTAGGTAAGGGGAAAACTACTACACTATCAAGATGGAGCGGCCTGGCCGGGGACCTTGCTACCAGTTCTTGGTACTCTACGAGTCATATATGGCTAGGGGAGAGAGACTCCGAGATTCCTGGAATCCACCTCACAGTCTTACAAATATAGTATTGGGGGTACGAAATAGAGGTGGTGGAGAGTAATAGATAGTCAGGTTATGGGTTATTGACCAATAGAAAAAATGGAAAAGGGTGTTGGCTGTGACGTAGGAACCCAGCTTTAAGCTGGAGCAAAGCTCAGAGACGGGAGCCTGGTGCGGGCCTACTCTTGATGTTGGTCACTAGGAATCGTCTCAGAAATTATCTTGAAGCACCAGCATTTGGCTTAAGACTGAAGCTTTGCGGCTGAAGTCTTATAGAGTGACCACAGAGTAGGTTGACCAGCAACACAGTGTTAATAAAACTATTGAACGAAGATCATCGTCTTGTGATTGCTGGAGGGACTACGGTAAAGTTCCAAGGGCCACCGGATACTGACACTGTACCTCTCGCACATCCCTTATCGTCAGGACCGAAGTACGGGGGTATACCGTAGTTCAGGTAAAGACACGCCATCCCAGGTGTGGGATACTGACAGGTAAATACCATCTACCTGCCAGGTAAAGGTGCTTGTCGTAACGCCTTGGAAACACACACCTTCAAAACGGTCAGTATGCTGTTCCGATGATACTGACCGCCCAATACCGTTACAGATCCATCGAAACATTTGCCATGAGGCCTCAGGTGGACATTGGTTTGAAGGTTATTTTGACGTCGCCCATCACGACAACGCCAAAGACGTGCAAAGTGTATTTGCACTCATCTGAAAACATGGTATACTAGCCAAATGAAGAAACTGTGCATTGGCAAAATATTATCCCAGTTGATAAGTACGATAAGAATGTCAAAAGTACATATAAACTTTAATGCAGGGATCATGAGACAATAACAAGTCGGGAGAATTTCAATTGAAAAGTCAGTCACAATGACGCCCACAAGCGGGACAGGGGTCATACGACCATGTCACAAGCTCAATAACGGGTATGTCCACCATCGGCATTGAGAACAGCAGTGCATCGACGACTCATAGAGCCTATCAAACGTGCAAGGAAGGCTTGTGGGATGTCACGCCAGATTCTCTCAAGTTCTGTTGCAAGGTCAAGGACGTTATCTGGCGGATGAGGAAGACGGCGTAGACGTCGAACCATTTCGTCCCAAACATGCTCTATCGGGGAGAGATCCGGTGAATTTGCAGGCCAAGGCAGTAAGTCAACGTTGTGGTGTTGCAAGAAATCCATAGCAATCCTTGCCGTATGAGGGCGGGCATTGTCCTGTTGGAATGTTAACCCAGGGCTATGACGTTGCAGAAAAGGAATTGCCACAGTGTCGAAGAATCTGATCCCTGTAGCCGACACCAGATAAGTTGCCCTGAACAATCACCAAAGGAGTTCTTTGGCGTGCTGTTATTCCACCCCAAATCATCACGGAACCACCACCAAAGCGATTCCTCTCCAAGACACAGGCCTGTGCCTGTTCTCCCACGCGTCTGTAGGCACGTTGACGTCCATCACTATGGGAAATGTTAAACCTGGACTCATCTGTAAAAACAACATTTCTCCACCAAAACAAGGGTCTGCGGACATGATTTCGGCACCACATTCTGCGAGCTTGTCGATGAAGTTGTGTCAGGATAGGCCGTATGGCGGGACGTCGTGGTCTGATCCCGTGATGACGTAAACGTTGTCGAACTGTGTTGGGGTGGCAGTCATCACTGCAGTCTGAAAAGTCCTGTGGCGAAGATGGGTCACCCTTATCCATTTGTCCTGTCTTGGCGTTGTTACACGTGGACGTCCAGAACGTGGCCGATCGATGACATCATTTGTGTTCTGGTAGCGTCTCATCAGTGCAGAAATGGTGTTCCGGTGGCAGTAGAAATGTACAGCCACTTGTCGTTGAGACATTCCCCCACGGACCATCCCAATGGCCTCATGACGTTGTGCAGACATGAGCCTTGGCATGCTATGCGTTTCAATAGCCGTTTAATTTTTTGAACGATCGCAAGGCTAGGGGTTGAGCTTTCCAAAGTGACAGTATTGTGTGGCTCTTTTTCTCTTTCCCGGAATGCACGTGCAACAACGTATTGCACGTCTCGAGGACGAACCTACTGACGTCACGGAACGTGGCACGTGCATGCATGTTGGATACATGTCACTAATCTCTGAGTTTAAATCCTTATGTGTCTACACAGGTTTGATAAATTTAGATTTTAAATTTTTGTATGCACAGTTTCTTTATGTGCCTATTATATATGGCTTGCAACAATTAACCCTGCTTCATTTCACACTATTGAGGTTTGTGGGCAATATGTCCACTTGTAAGGGGCGGTAGATCACGTGGACGTCGAGCATGGAGGTGAGGTGAAATTGGGTTTAACGTCGTGCTTGAGAATATTTCGCTCATATGACGACGTGCATGCGTGTGTATGTGTATGTGCGGCTGCTTGTACTAGCCCAGACTGAAGCTGGTTTTATAGTTCTAGCCCACTGAAATACCATGCCGCAGTGAAGCATGAATACCCCACTCAGACACATTATACTGACTCCGAGCCGACCAGTCCTTGTTGTACCCATTAATGCCGAGCGCCAGACAGGGACCAACAAGTACCATATTTTAACGTCTTTTGGTATGACGCGGTTGGGGATCGAACCCGCGACCTTCCGCTCTCCGGGCGGACGATCTAACCACTACACCACGGAGGCGGTTGTCGAGCATGGAGATTAGTTGACGACCGTCTGACCCATTACCCGTGAGGATCCGGGTTAGAATTGATCTTCAGTAACCAATGCTTATCGTTTTCATAAAGAGACGACTAACGGGATCGGGTGGTCAGGCTCGCTGAATGGGTTGACACATGTCATCGTATCCAAATTGCGTAGGTCGATGTTCATGCTATTGATCCCTGGATTGTCTGGCCCAGACTCGATTATTTACAGACCGCTGTCACAAAGCTGGAATATTGCTGAGTGCGGCGTAAAACTGAACTCACTCACTCACTCGTCTGACCCGTAAACCACATCCCGATGAAAGCTTCGATGTTTCAGTTCGAGAGCCTGGTTTCAGTTCTGTACTTTTGTCGTTGAACTCCCTGAACAGGGTAGGTCACCAGCATTATGGGTTTATTGGGACCAGTTCCACAGCCCGCTTCTCAGATTGTAAACACTGAACGTTATAGCGTTGACTTCGCGTTGACTTAGCATTACACAAACAACGACATCAAGTATATCACAACTGTGTGATAACTTAGATCAATATGCCTGGCAGAAATAATGGTCTATATCAATCTCCTTTGAAAGTGACAAAATCAGGAACGACTTCACGACGTGACAGTATGTCCTGAGCGGCAGGTGCAGACTGTCGGTTGTGTTTTTGTGTTAAAACTTACAGACGTAAAACTCTTTTTTAGCATAGAATAGATGCCACTTTTCTTCACTTAACTAATTCTCACGATCCTAGAATGCTTTTGAAAAGTGATTCATATATAGCTTTATAAAATATGCCTCTGTTTGTCATTATAAACATTTAAATGTCTGTTTGTCTCTCCTTAGCCTTTCGTGGCCGGATATTCCTAACTTGATCTGGACGCTGTTGTACAAAACAACTTCAGCGCTAAGATAACATTGTATGTATGTATGTATGTATGTATGTATGTATGTATGTATGTATGTATGTATGTATGTATGTATGTATGTATGTATGTATGTATGTATGTATGTATGTATGTATGTGTATGTATGTATGTATGTATGTATGTATGAACGTATGTATGTATGTATGTATGTATGTATGTATGTATGTATGTATGTATGTATGTATGTATGTATGTATGTGTATGAACGTATGTATGTATGTATGTATGTATGAACGTATGTATGTGTATGTATGTATGTATGTATGTGTATGTATGTATGTATGAATGTATGTATGTATGTATGAACGTATGTATGTATGTATGTATGTATGTATGAACGTATGTATGTATGTATGTATGTATGTATGTATGTATGTATGTATGTATGTATGTATGTGTATGTATGAATGTATGTATGTATGTATGTATGTATGTATGTATGTATGTATGTATGTATGTATGTATGTATGTATGTATGTATGTATGTATGTATGAATGTATGTATGTATGATGTATGTATATGTATGTATGTATGTATGTATGTATGTATGTATGTATGTATGTATGTATGTATGTATGTATGTATGTATGTATGTATGTATGTATGTGTATGTATGTATGTATGTATGTATGTATGTATGTATGTATGTATGTATGTATGTATGTATGTATGTATGTGTGTGTGTGTGTGTATATGTATGTATGTATGTATGTATGTATGTATGTATGTATGTATGTGTATGTATGTATGTATGTATGTATGTATGTATGTATGTATGTATGTATGTATGTATGTATGTATGTATGTATGTATGTATGTATGTATGTATGTATGTATGTATGTATGTATGAACGTATGTATGTAGGTATGAACGTATGTATGTGTATGTATGGCCATTGCCAGTAGGCCACCGACTAATCCACCTACAAGAGATGACGGCGAGCCCCTTGGTTCCAGATCAGCGCCATCTTGTGGGGCTGCATCTGGGAGCAGTTAACAGGGTACATTCAGGCTTAAAGGAGCATATAGGGTTTCGACTGAGTTTCATTAACATACTAATAAACGTTATTAGTAGAGAGGGTTGTTAACTCGGGGTTCACACCAGCAGAGACAGTCCTCTTGGATGATCATCAGAAAAAAGAGTAACGTACAATGTACACTCATTCACACAAGGCACACGCACCCAGAATACCCTTGCTGAGTCCGAAGTCCGAATTAGAGATGTAGAGCATCTAAAAGGTGAGGTGGAATGGTGTGTATGTATGTATGTATGTATGTATGTATGTATGTATGTATGTATGTATGTATGTATGTATGTATGTATGTATGTATGTATGTATGTATGTATGTATGTATGTATGTATGTATGTATGTATGTATGTATGTATGTATGTATGTATGTATGTATGTATGTATGTATGTATGTATGTATGTATGTATGTATGTATGTATGTATGTATGTATGTATGTATGTATGTATGTATGTATGTATGTATGTATGTATGTATGTATGTATGTATGTATGTATCCTTCTCGGCGAGGAAAATACTTATTCATTCAGTTATTTAGAGAGTGTCTTTCAGGTATTCGAAGATGAAACATCACCCTAACATTATATGATTATCTCAGGCGATGAAAATAGATTGGGTGGTCAGTTTGATCATTTGTCAATGTATCTGGGTTCTTGCTCATATTATTTACCCCTTTATACATTTAGAAGCCAATGTGATACAGCAGGTATACTGCTGATTGTGACGTTATCGGCTAGCAGTTACTCAGTCATGGATTTATTATGCCCCGAAGTTTAACATCTGTGTCTCGTGCATTTTTTATCTAGTCCCGAAGTACCACAATGTGTTGAACTATATGTGGCAATATATGTTGCAATATGTGGAGGAAAGCCACTATTGAATCGAGAAACAGATTTCCGGCTGATCAAAGGGACGCAACTCTACAAGGCGACGTATTTGAAATGACTGAACATTCAGTGGGCGTCTGTAATGTTTGAAATTATACAGTGAAATATTTGAAGTCTTGGCTGAAGTGGATGATTCGGCTGTTTGCGTCACGTCAGCATCCGTTCCGGATGATGCTTGACATCTGATGACACGGAAACCTACTACGTCATCAGCTTATACATGTATATAAGACCTAAGATAACGGTATCAGTCGTTCTTGTGTCTGTCGTCAACATGAAGACCTCCGTGCTACTGTTGTTTTGCTCTGTTTCAATGGGTGAGTTCTTGACTGAGTATTACATACATTTTTTACAGTCGTCTTGACTGAAACGTGACCCGAACACGTGACGATCTGGGTTAGAATTATACTTTAGCAGCCTTGTTGTAGGAGGCAACTCAACTCATTGTCCGGCTCGCTGGGTTGGTTGATGCAAGTCAACATATCCTAATTACGTAGACCTATGCCCATGCTGTCAATCACTGGTTTGTACAGAATCATTATTTACAGAATGCCATCATATAGCAAGAAGTGTGGCGCTAAACAACCAACCAAACAAACTTCCTTTGCGACATTAGATTCTGCAGTGATGATTCTATTCAGTCGCACCACTATTTATCTAGATGTATAAATGTCCAATGTTTAAAAGAAAACAGAGACCTCATAAAGTGCAGTTACTAGCGGGTAAACAATCTGTAGCATAGACTGTAGGTTTTCTAACTGAAAATCTTTTATATTGGTATACCTGTACCTAGTATACCCTGAGCAGGATCAACACAGTTGTCCCGTGTTGACCTGGGCCCTGTTCCTCAAAGCGATCGTAGCGCTACGACAGTCGTAAGTCAATGTTAAAGTATGGGAGTTACGATCATTTTAGCGCTACGATCGCTTTGAGGAACGGGGCCCTGGCCGTGAGATCTGTCAGTAGAAACCCTTAGAAACATACCGCGTACCGATGGCATTACGTGTATATGTTTCAAAATGTACTTTGTAAAATTAATCTGTAGTGCGATGCTGTGTGGCTGACTGAAGTGCCCGACGGACTGAACTGTCATTCCAGGAAATAGATGACGTTAATTATTATCCCTCCCTCCCCTCCACCTCGTTATTATTGTTAAGAATATAATTATAATTATTACCATTATTTAGACAAAAGTCACCAATTGTGTTAATGTCATGGCCCTTTCCTTGAGAGAAAACATGGATTACGTAACACTTACGCTTCAATATCGCAGAAAGAAATCAAAATTTAAATAAATTCAGTAGCTTTTAAGCCCTTGTTCTATTCACCACCATATCCTAGACAATCGGTGTAACTAATTCCTAGAAACGTACTGACCAGCCAATCAAACCTCCAGAATATAACGTGTTTCTCCATAAGGCATTTGATAGGCTGTGCCATCCAAATCAAGTGTAGAAAGATTTCCTTTCCTTTTCCTGAGGTCAGAAACAGCTGACTGGCAGTATTTCGAGTTCCGGCTGTGAATACACTTTGATTCAACAGTGTTATATTCACATACTCTGGTTGACAGAAGAAAACGAAATAAAAAACAAAACAAAAAAACGTGTAATATTAATCACTGTCTTACCCTCAACTTTATAACATATGGCAAAGATGAACTGGCGTGGACGCCTAAAGTACGAATAATCGAGGCCCGTTCGCCCCAGTCTATCTGAAGCCTTTGTCAAATCGTATGTAAAATTCTGTACCGCCCTGGAAACTAGATTTGACTTAAAGTACAGACGTTGGCAAGACGCTTCCAGGCTGAAGGCCGTCTCCGAAATAATATTTATTATAGGATTATAGGATATTTATATAGCGCACATATCCATGCATCTAGTACATGCTCAAGGCTCAATAATTTTATAACACTACAATAAAACCCATATAAAATACATCGCCATCTAATGACCATTTCTTAGTTGTCTCATTAATTGCCTCAACCAAATTATAACGTATATATTGATACGATTCCGTTTGCTTAGTATAGCGCATTATGTTAAATCAACAAAGAAATGAACTGTGCTGATATTGACGACACGGACGTTTTACAGTTAGTGACATATCTTCTTACCCTTATCAAGCCATGCGTTTAGGTATCCATTAGCTAAAAGGGCGTGGTATTATAAGTACCTAGGCGTCGCCTTTGTAGTTGTTCGAGATGGTTTCGAGAAAATATAGATTGTTTTCGAATTTGAAGTTAAAGCCGCAAAGAAACATAATCCACACAGACTGAATGTAAAATCACTTAATGAGCACTGAGACACATAAGATACTACTTCCTTGTCGTATAGCAATAGTAAACATAATTAATTTTACCATAGGGTCAATCGCAGATATACCTCTACTGGTACAAAGTGATCTTCGTCTTGTATGATATCCCTGCGAGCCTCTGTGTAACCCGTAAACACCAGGGCCCTTATTCTCGAAACGTTCGTAGCCCTAAGAATTCTTAACTTTGATCGTAGCCAATGTGTTAAGAATGGGCTTAAGAAGTTCGTAGGGCTACGAACGTTTCGAGAATAGCTAGCCAGTACGACTGTATGATGATCAAGTGACTCGAATATGTGACTTGGCTATCCTTTGTTCATGATATCATCCCCAATTTTGCCTGGGTCTGAAGTAATAACATTAACGATGCTGTTAATTAAATGAAATATTCCAGACAATGTGTAAATCACAGACAATGTGTAATGCTTGATTGGTTTTACCTAATTACATATAATCTCAAACCAATAGTTTGAGAGGCTTATGTCTGGATATTGAAGGGTGTGGAAAGCAGGAAATCAATTTCTTATGTGAAGTTATTAAATGACATAATATTTTCAGATCTTACGGCCAGCTGGGTCTTGGGCGGAGGCTTTCCAGGTGAGTTATGCTACCTTTTTGACAGATGTTCCCTGCCCATGAGGTATCATGCCTTAAACGTCAACTCTTGTATCGACACTAGTCCATCTTACAGAAGCAGGACACCAATTCAGCAGTTATCCCATTTCAGTCTCATTCCCTTCTTGGGTCTCGCAGTTCAAATTTACCGCCCTCTCAGCTCTGAAACTAAGTATTTTGAATTTTGATTTAATATTTGGGATTCCTTCATAGATATTTTCAGTCTGTACATAACTACATTTGTAGGATTAATGTTGTATCTGTGTTAGCGATCAATGCCTGACCTTGTTGTTACCAAAACACGTCGCCTGAGCCCATGATTGTTTTCCTAGGTGTCAGTCAGCTAGTTACCACCTGATTCTCATCATGTACCAACAATTATGTAGGTTCTTGAGAGGAATATAGAAGTTGGTATTCAAGCATAAGACAAAATATAATGGATGTCAACTTCTTCTTTATTGTATACACAACATTTCTGGACTTTTCCTTGCCCCTGCGTCGTTCACCTGACGAAGGGGCAAGGAACAGCCCAGAAACGTTGTGTATACAATAAAGAAGAAGTTGACATCCATAATATTTTGTCTTATAAATAATTATGTACTTCAGTTGTATGCTGCATAACCATTACTGTTAGTGTTGGTGACATCAAAGGAACACCAACTTTAAACTAATTATTTTTCAAAAATGCAAATACAACGCTGACATGATAGATTTCTGTATCAACTTGTAGTGGACACGAAGGACTTGCAAGATGATGGAGACTGGCTGCTGGATGATGCTGATCTTCTGTCTGGGTCGGGCTCTGCTGATTATTCAGGTGAGTGATCACTATAGAATGAGTGAGTGAGTGACCTAGCTGTGTTTCACTTGACACCGATAGGAAATCAGTGCCTTTATAACTAGAAGATAACCACACCTGTCCTCTGTTATGGACCTACTCCCATGCACGTTCACCCCTGTGTTAACAACACCCGGGATGCATTCTTGGAAGAAATAGTATAGTTGACTATGGTTATAACGAATACAGAGAGACGATAAATTTCAGTTATTTAACCGTAGCTCGTAATATACATTGCAACTGAAGTACACAGCATATGACGGAGACCCCTAGAAGAACGGTTTGTCAGCTCGTCATAAGCGTATTAACTTATCCTGTTTCAGAATTTGTGTTACATCCTTCATACTCCTTTTGTTAAGTGTTATAACAACTGAATTAAACATGACTTCGAGTTACTGGAAACAAAAACAGTATTGTATTAGTTTCACTGTACCCGACAACATATTGTTCTATGAGTATATGTTCAGTGTTGTTGTTCGCAGGTTCCGGTTATAGGGACTATGAAGCGCCCGTAACAACAACAACAACAACAAAAACAACATCCACGTCATTAAAACCACAACGTGAGTGAAGCAATACGTGTGTTTTGTAAAATGATGTATTTCAATAGCACACTATATCAATGAATCAAGAACACTAGATTGAATAATTGTTTCTTGTTCCGAGGATGATTGTAATTTTGTCACTGCAGGTTCCAGTTCAGCGGAATCTTCACAGACATACACCACACAGACAACAGGTAGGTCCCATGATAGTTTGTTGTTTAACGCCGCACACAGCAATATTCCAGCTATACTGTGGTGTTCTGTAAATAATCGAGTCTGGACCAGACAATCCAGTGATCAACATCATGAGCATCGATCTTTGCAATTTGGTTACGATGACATGTGTCAACCAAGTCAGCGAGCCTGACAACCCGATTCCTTGAGTCCCCTCTTACGACAAGCATGGGATACTGAAGATCAATTCTAACCATGTTCTTCATGGGAAGTAAGCCTAATGAGTAACCATTGAATAATTTTACCTAAACGAAAAGAATAATGAAGTTAAAAACTGACCATATAATTATTGGTTCTTTGACTAAATGTAACTTTGTTATCACAGGTTCAAGCACAGCTGAACTTCAACAGACAACAACGGCACAAGCAAAAACAATGTCGACAGGTAGGTCACATGATACCCATGAACTTAAACTGGATATCGTTTTTGACAGAAATGTTTGATAGATTCAGTGAAGTATAACATGATAGAAATGTACACTAACCAATCATGTTTTTAACCATAGGTTCAACCACAACGGAGTCCCAACAGACAACCACTTCACGTTTAAAAGCAGTGTCGACAACAAAATTATCAGGTATGTCACATAGATTACCTGGATTTGGGCAGCCTATTTTCTGTCAACTGAGTTGTTTCATTGTCACACAAAACGAGCAAAATATAACACAAACCAGGACGGTACAATAACTGAATGTGTTTCTGCCACAGGTTCAAGCACATCTGAACTTCAACAGACGAGCACAGCACAAGCAAAAATAAAGTCAACAGGTAGGTCACATGGGAATCGCTGGATTTCATCGCCTTGTTTCCGACAATTACTTTAGTTGGACATATTTTGGAAAAAAAAGATTTAATGAAGTATAACATGAACGAAATGTAAACTAACCAAATGTAAACTTACCAATAGTAAACTAACCAAATGTGACTTTGTAACCACAGGCTCAACCACAACTGAGACCCAACAGACAACGACTTCACGTTTAACAGCAGTGTCGACAACAACATCATCAGGTAGGTCACAAATATTACTTCACTGCGTGTGGGCCGCATTGGCGTTTCGTTGACAATGATCCTGAATAATTCAAAAGAAGAAATAACAGAAATCTACTTCTTTGAATGGCATTCTAGAAGTTGAGGAGATCTAATGATCAGAAATCTAATGCTGATTCTTAAACTGTTTCTATCAGAGATTTGATGTTGGTGTTATTATCGATACATAAAACTTTAATTTTGTTACCACAGATTCAACCAAAGCAGAGAAAGTATCAACATCAAAGTCATCAGGTAGGCTGCTTCGATTGTTTTCTTAAAACACTACAACTGAAATGAAAGGTGACCCATTCAGTAATTGAACCCGTCTCTGGGAGACACAAGGGCATCATGCGACTATTAAACTGCTCAACTGTACTGAATTATAAGTGAGAATACTTGCACAATATTAAGGATCATGAGCGTTCCTTCACTTTTGTCATCAGTAAGAACCTTTGGGACAACAGTAGACTTACGAGTGGTCTCTGAAAATATATGATTGATGGACACAATCTATTGAAAAGGAACCCCAGTAAGATGGGTGACCAGAATCAGAGGAAATGACAGACTTGCGTCACTTTGGTCACTTCACACTCACTGAAAGGTCTGAGTGGAAGGGACAATAATGTGTTTCAGGGACTATGAGACGGACCAGGTGAAATGTATATTGCTCATTTCAGGCACCGAGAACGTGGTTGTGGAGCTGTCAGTTACAGACACCAATGGGACGAGATTTTATCTCATTGGTGGCCTCATAGGCTCTGGCTTGGTCATTCTACTGGTTGCTGTCGTTCTGGGTGTCGTCGTCAAACGCAGAGTGTCACGCAGGTGAGGAGCATGACCCAGAGAGAGGTTTATTTAATCTTTTCCCTTGTTTTTGTTCGGGCATGCATCTCGTGTTCTTTTGTGTGAACTGCAGTAGGAGATGTAGGGAGGTGACCCAAGGTTAGTACTGGAGGTAGTAATAGTTGTAGAAGTAGTGGTGGTGGTAGTGGTAGTAGTAGGAGTAGTAGGAGTAGCAGCATCAGTAGTAGTAGTGGAAAGACAGCAGTGGTGAGTGTAGAAGGTATAATGTATTGGCTTCAGTAGCAGCAGTAGTTGTAGTAGTAGGGGGTGGTGTTGGTGTTGCTAATAGCGGCGATAGTGCTGGCGGAACGTCAACAACGTTGAGTGCGGGGGAATAATAAGCTTCTAGCGAGTAACAGGCAGCTTGGGTTATCCGGGGTAATAATGATCAGATTGTGCGCTTTGAGCCTGTAAAAGGCGCGTTATAAATATTTTCATTATTATTACTAGTATAGTGGATGTAGTAGCAGTAGTGGTGGTGGTGGTAGAAAGAGGAAAGGGAACCAGCGGAACACCGTCACATACAACAACAATATTGTAAAGAGTACCAGTAAACTCCATTCATTGTTCTATTACATATCTGGCTTGCACTTACTTCACTCCCTTTCTTAAACTACGTTCTTTCCTTCACAGAGAGGAACCACTACTCGGTGACGACATGAGGGATGCACGCGGCTATAAATATTAACACTTTATAGAACGGAGGACCAACACACCAATCAAGGCAGCTCTACATGACAGAAGATATTTAGACAATTGTGTTCCAATAACGAAGATACAAGGTCTCAGGGCTACATGTTGACCATGAGAATATGCCCACCGTTGTTTGTACACAGGAAGAAAACGTAATTGATCATGTTCCTATTTATCAATTTGTGAAGGTTTTCTTTTCTGAACTATTTCATGTATATTGGTGATCACTTGGGCTTCAGTGCAGTCTAGACTAAAACACAAATTCTGATTATGGTGCTTCACACAAAATTAAGGGAAACGCTAGTTTCATTTAATGGCGTAATTGTAGACTGCATTAGTTTCAAGATTAACACATTAAAAGATTTTTGGACCAAAACTACGCTTTCTGCTTCATCGAATGAAGCGACACAAAGTTTTATGAGAGAATATGGGATTCGTAGCCACGATCAAGGGTTTAAATCACCACTAGGGGAGACAACTCTGCAGAGTGCTTCAGACAACAGGTTCATAATTGCTCTCTGTTAAAACTATAATAAAACACTGTTCCAACAGTTTATTGAAGGCAAAATACTTCCGTGTACCAGTTAAATCTGCATCAGGGATGTACTTTTCAAGGCAGCTAGAGGAAATGATGCTACAGTATTCGATGTGGTAGTTTATATTTCTGTACATGTGTTTAAATAAACATATATTGTAAATAGAGACTTTGGCTAGTTATATTTTCGACAACCTGCCTACTGTTGTCGCTCAGCGTTTTATCCCGGTGTATTTTAGTGAGAAAGACGTCGCATTATGATTATTCGTTTTGGGTTGGTTACGTTGGTTTTAAGGCAATATTGTCTTTTTCAAAACAATATACTCAAAATTACGGTTACTCAGAAGAAAGAACACTTAGCTTGATATCCAGCTCATAGCAGGTAGGATCATTGTTTTATGCCGTTGACATGTAACAATGGCAGCTGGGTTTGTTTGTTGTTTAACGCCGCACTCAGCAGTATTCCAGCTATATGGAGGCGGTCTGTAAATAATCAAATCTGGACCAGACAATCCAGTGATCAACAGCATGAGCCTCGATCTACGCAATTGTGAGACGATGACATGTGTCAACCAAGTCAGCAAGCCTGACCACCCGATCTCATGGGTTGCTGAAGACCATTTCTATTTTCTAACCCGGATTTTCACAGGTTATGGCACCTGGGTACCATTACACATATACATCGAAAACTTACATCCAGACATACCGTAAATACCGGCCGATAACATTCTGAAATCTAATGGGTTTTCGTATTTTAACCGTCCTCTGTTATATATGCACATGTAGCCGTCTTGCACAGTAATCGCGAGGGTTCCGGATTAACAATGTCCGGACTTACCAGACAGAAAACGGGATAAAGTCATATGACTAATACCCTCTAGCGTTTAAGAGGCAGCTTGGGTTATCCGGGGTAATAATGAGATTGTTTGGGCGCGTCCAGCATGCATTGTGCATGAAGCAATGCGCGCGATAAATGGACTGTTATTATTATTATCATTAAATAGAAACAACGTCGAGAAATATTCAACCAAAAAGCTGCATTTTTACACCAGTAGAAAAACGTACCGTATTTACTCAGTTTAGACCCCGACCAGTTCAGTTCATTTTATATTTGGCCTATCTCAGGGCAAATTCCTTGTGTATAAGGTAAAAACGTGTTAGGCTGAATGTAATCGTCCGGTTAAACGGAACATGTATACGGGGCAGGAAAGTGGAGATTCGGGATTAGTGAAGTCTGGATTAACGAGGGTCCGGTGATTATGACGAAAGAGGACAACAGTGTTTGGTATTCTGTATGGTAAGCAAATGTAAAGGAACGAAAGCATTAGATGTAACTGACTCGGCTCTTATTAGGGGCCCTGTTAAAATTGCCCAGAAATCCAGACTCTTAATACTGACCGGGCTGTATTAGTGGTGAAAGACAGTAAAGTGCTGTTGCTCAGTATGTCCAGAAAACTTAGGGACTGTTCATAATTTATGGCCGGGTGTGTGTGAATGATGATGTTTGTGTGGAGAAGCATGTACAAATGTACAATGTGAATGACCCCCTAAATTTATGTACAAAAGTAAGTGACACCACCCACCACCCACCCCGCATGTCATGTACAAAATCAATGACCCCTCACCTCTCCTTCCAATATTTTTAAGCATAATTTTTAAATATTTACATGTACAAAATTGCTGACCCCCTAGAAACGTGTACAAAATTGCTGACCCCCCTTCCTCCCCAGAACAAGATGGGTTACCCCCCATAAAATCATCATCACCCGCCCTAGCCATAAATTATGTACGGTCCCTTAGGTCTCATTATTGGTTGGATCATGCTCAAGCTTAACGGTCGATTTTCGAAATAACCGTACTTTACTTTTTCTTTTCGCGACTGAAACAATTTATGTTGTATTTATTAACACGATAATCAAACTTAGGGTTAATAAAAAATATGCCTTGAAATATAATTTCCCCAAATTCCATGATATTTGCGTCGGTGTGTCTGTAAATAAAGACTCGCATCAACACCACGGCGTTTGGGTGCAATTCTCTTTATTTACAGGTCTATACATGAAGGGTAAAGGGCGATAACTCCAAATAATATTACATTCATCATTTTGGTTCAATGCGGAGAACGAAATGATCAGGTGCACAGAAACCTCGAAGTTTGGCCGAAGATATTTCTGTCATTCAGACCTGAGACAGCTGCGACATGTTCATGAAACAATAACCGTCCATTGTCCAGTTACATGAGACAAAAATAACAACACACGAGTGTCGGACAGAGAGCTGGAACATCGCGTGTGATATGTGCTGTTGTCTACATGTTGTAATAGTTTGGGTCTGATTCGTCAATACGAACATACTGATCGACTTCGTGGCAGGGAGGGTCAGTACTGCTCACCGACGTGGTGTTGTCCATTCTGATATATGAATCATCCGAGTGACCGCCATTCCTGACACTACAGGGCTCTATGTACTGGTCGGAGTTCGGGAGTTCAGGGAGGGGTTGCAGGTAGTGGGGAGGGTACCGGACATATCGGTCATCTTCGGACACTGGTTCCAGATACTGACTGCTGCTGGCGGAACCATGGCAACCGGGGACTTCGGAGTTGTCGGCTGGTTTGGCGTAAATGCCTTCGAGATAAAAACTGTCCCCATACGGAGTTGCCTCCCCTAACACGAGTTCTTCCCCTTTGTTCGTCGTCGGTTTCATGTCATAAGCGGGGTTATCATGCGGCCCACTCATCTCGCACTCGTTTAATGTCGCATACGTGTCGTCGGTGGCCACCTTCAGTTCCGCTGTGCCAGGGATTACGTCGGGTATGTCTGCGTTCCGTGCAGTGACGCCATTGCAAGCTAGGGGATTAGTTGCTGTGATGTTGGTCTGCAAGGAAGAAAATACGTTAAACAGAAGTATTGAATCATGATTATCATGAAAATTATCCATGGACATAGTGAGTGAGTAGGGTTTTACGCCGCATTTAGCAATATTCCACCAATATCACGGAAATGGGCTTCATACATTGTACCAATATGGGGAATCGATCCGGGAATTCGACGTGACGAGCGAACGCTTTAACCGCTAGGCCACCACATCAACCTCCATAAACATAGGAACATCAGCCCCTTGAACACTGATTGACTTCCATTTATACCACGCAGTTTCAGCGTAATGTGAAAACAAAACCCAAAGTGAAACAAGTCGAAGGAATTCGACCAGAAAACAGACGTCAAATGTGAGATTTGAACCCACCATCTTCAGATCCTAGACGTTTGAGACCACAACGTCACATACGACTGAGCTGTCTTAGGGCACAAGAGCCAGTTGGAGTGGGGGGTTAGGTTTAACACCTTTTATGGCCTTATATGGATATCTCTACTCACGTGTTCATCTAGGTTGGTGTAGTCACGTGAGTTGGACTGTCCAGTGTCCGTCTGACCAGCGAACACGCAGCTGACCGGGGGAACGTCGTGTCTGTAGAGTACACAGCAACATAACCGCTAACATTTCCCACAGAAAGTGCATGAATAGCAATAATCATGGGATTGATTCAAACGCCATAATATGTGTATGTTATAACAAAATTGTAATATAATAATATTGCTTTATTAATCTGCTAACTGTATATGCCAGGTGTTGCACACCAAAACATACGAAAATAGGTAAGTAAGAGCTTAACGCTGTTGGTAGTCAATGACAAAATCACACCTCAAATGTTCATTTCCCTCTGAAACAATCACACTCTTCTAATGTTGCACGGACACACCCGGATATTTTGCATAACTTGTATACAATAACAAAAAGGATTTCTCGTTCACGAAGGCATAGTTTAGACAGCTTTTAAACCTGCACCTAATCATTTTCCTTGGAGACCGCTCGGTAAAGGACAAGTACTTGAGTAAAGCAGTAAGACAAAATAACGTTCAGTGTATTTTGGCCACAAGAGCACAATTAAATAGAGAAGCCTATGTCTCCTCTGAACAAAACTCTCGTTGAAATAGAATCTTAATTTAGAAAGACAACCTTTTGTATCGATTTTCAGCTGAATGCATACCAATGCATTTTTAATGTCAAAGATATTCGAGCGCTTTCCAAACCTATATATGATACAACATATAAGAGCATGATGGGAGTATGTGTTTGAGTTACCAGCATATTTAATGAACACTATTGTTAAAAGGTCACTGTGTAGCCTACTTTCGGCTCTGTTTCTTCCTCCACATCAACACAGTGAGTCCGATGACCGCCAAGAGAGCCATTGCCAGTAGGCCACCGACTAATCCACCTACAAGAGATGACGGCGAGCCCCTTGGTTCCAGATCAGCGCCATCTTGTGGGGCTGCATCTGGGAGCAGTTAACAGGGTACATTCAGGCTTAAAGGAGCATATAGGGTTTCGACTGAGTTTCATTAACATACTAATAAACGTTATTAGTAGAGAGGGTTGTTAACTCGGGGTTCACACCAGCAGAGACAGTCCTCTTGGATGATCATCAGAAAAAAGAGTAACGTACCATGTACACTCATTCACACAAGGCACACGCACCCAGAATACCCTTGCTGAGTCCGAAGTCCGAATTAGAGATGTAGAGCATCTAAAAGGTGAGGTGGAATGGTGTGTATGTATGTATGTATGTGTGTATGTATGTATGTATGTATGTATGGATGGATGGATGTATTATGTATGTATGGATGGATGGATGGATGGATGGATGTGTATTATGTATGTATGGATGGGATAGATGGATGGATGTATTTGCGTGTATGTATGGATGGATGTATTATGTAATGTCACCACTGGGATGGATGGATGTTCTTTTATTATTGGAACACTGGCATGGATGGATGGATGGTATGACTGTATCTCGCCATGGTATGTATGTATGTCTGTATGTATGTATGTATGACTGTATGTCGCCACAAACACTCTGTGTTTGCGTGTCTGTATGCGTGTGTATGATCTGACTCTTCATAAACTAATGATCACCACTTGTTTCTGGTATGACTGTTTGGTAACAAACACTTCTTATGACTGTATCTCGCCACTTATCTCGCCACAAACACTACCTGGCATGACTGTATCTCGCCACAAACACTACCTGGCTCGCCACAAACACTACCTGGTATGACTGTATCTCGCCACAAACACTACCTGGTATGAACTATCTCGCCACTACCTGGTATATCTCGCCACAAACACTACCTGGTATGACTGTATCTCGCCACAAACACTACCTGGTATGACTGTATCTCGCCACAAACACTACCTGGTATGACTGTATCTCGCCACAAACACTACCTGGTATGACTGTATCTCGCCACAAACACTACCTGGTATGACTGTACCTCGCCACAAACACTACCTGGTATGACTGTATCCCGCGCCGCAGGTTTGACCGGTTCATTTGCAATGAAGATGGTATGATTCGTGTAGGGCGGTAGCGTCGTGGACAAGTCTGGTGAGTGAGGTATCCGTGAGTGGACAGTCCGGTCGTAGTTTACCCCAAGTGTCAATGGCGGGGCGGTGGTTGTAGTCACCGAGCACAAATGTTGAATACCTGTCCGACATACACATTCTTTTAATTCAATTTACTTCTACCGTCACGCTCTTCGTTTCAGTCTTCAATCGTCCTGTAGTATGTTTGATCGTTCACTATTTATCCATATGTTTTACACTTACATTTTTCGTATATGTTGTCAAAAGTTCCTCTTCCATCATCGCTCCATGCCTCGTATATACACCGGAACCGACCACAGAATTCACTACAAACAAGCACATTATTACATTCTAAACCACTAGAGATAGCAGAAATGATGAACCTGTTTCATATGTAAATCATCTTTGTCTACGAAACATGTTTCAGCTAATAATAATATAAACCATGTTAATCACCATATACTTCCACCGTACAGCATTAAAATAACGGATTAATCAAAGGCAGTATTGTGGTCAAAACACTTATACTTACACAATAATACCGGTTCTTAGTTTCTATTTGTTTCACTTTCAATTCATTTGTGTTTAAGTGTGAGAAATGTTACTGAATAAGACCCACGTATGTGTACGTTTTCTCACCCACACTCCGATTTCTGGAGTATCCCCCCTTGTATCTGTTTCGCGAAATTTTGTATCTCCACCCGTGACGGCAGAGGGACGTCGATGTGCTGGCTGTAGTCACATGTGATGGTGGAGCTAGGGTTGATGTAGCAGTAGAAATCTATATAAAATAAAGTCATTATCTTCATATAAGTTGTCATGATCATTAAACAAGTTGTCATTATCTGTATACAAGTTGTCATTATCTCCATACAGGTTGTCATTATCTGTATACAAGTTGTCATTATCTCCATACAGGTTGTCATTATCTCCATACAGGTTGTCATTATCTGTATACAAGTTGTCATTATCTCCATACAGGTTGTCGTTATCTCCATACAGGTTGTCATTATCTCCATACAGGTTGTCATTATCTGTACACAAGTTGTCATTATCTGTATACAAGTTGTCATTATCTCCATACAGGTTGTCATTATCTTTATACAAGTTGCCATTATCCTTATACAAGTTGTCATTATCCTTATACAATGTGTCATTATATTTATACAGGTTGTTATTACCTTTTACAAGTTGTCATTGTCTTTATACAAGTTATCATTACCTTTATAGAAGTTGTCATTATCTTTATAAAAATTATCATTATCTTTATACAGGTTGTCATCACCTTATACAAGTTGTCATTTTCTTTATACAGGTTGCGATTATCTTTATACAGGTTGTTATTACCTTATGCAAGTTATCGTTACCTTTATAGAAATTGTAATTATCTTTATACAAGTTGTCAGTATCTTTATATCTTTGTCAGGCTACGGTCGTGCTCATATACACGCTGCAGTCAAATATGATTTTCTATAAATTTTCTTTTTCGGAGTAGCGGGGTGCATGTTTTGAAATCCCACTGGGACACACAACCGAATACTGTCGATGAGTTCTCAATGTACAAGATTAAATACTCACCCCACAGAGCACGAAGACCTGACTTCAAAAGGGATCTGCGGCTGCTGTCCAGTTTATTTGTCAAGGAAATTATGTATTGTTTAAACCAATAGTGCAGGGGCTTATGTAGCAAAAATGCTTTCCGTGGCAAGTGCATGCTAATTTTTGGAACCACTGATAATTGTGATCAGTATTGCATATGGATTCAGAAAAAACATGGTTCCATTTTTCCTGATGATTATAAGTGTCATTCTGGGGTAACTGAACATCGGTACCCATAATCGAGCTGCAACACCAATGTGAGAAAAACATATTTTTATAAACCTATCATAACATAGGCATGTAGTATGTCAAAATGTACCTTGTGATGTGTGTTTTACAACTACCGTTATATATCATGAATCTCAATACTATATGTATGCATAATAAGCACTATGATCATAAGTGCTTTTGCCAAAAACGAAGTTTTTTTGCAGAGGGTATGCATTCAACCCTGGTGTGTGTGTGTGTGCGTGCGTGCGTGCGTGCGCGCGCGCGCGTGTGTGTTTTTATGTGTTAGCATCTTTACTCAAATACTACTAGATGGATTTCAATGAAACTTTCTGGATCTCTCGGGTATGTCCCCAGGACAAATCAATTAGATGTTGAAATAGTACACGTTTAAAAATAGATACGCAAAAGCTAAATATCGTTGAAAAATTTGGTCTTATTCAATTATGTAAATCAACGAAAATAAACGGTACAGCATTGAAATTATGTAGAGCAATACATTGGTATCTCGTGCACATTTCGCAAGAATGATAGTCATCATAGTCACGAGGTGACGTTGACGTTACTGCCTTGTATGGCCACCTCTTACTGCTAGAACTGCACGACACCTCCTTGACACAGATTGAATCAGGTGTTGGATGTTTCGTTGTGGAATCCTTCTCCATTCCTCCTGCGGCATGTTGAACAACAGTTACTGTTAAAGCCTCAATGGCGGATTACGACGTTGACGTACACGTTTATCTATCTGAACCCGAAGGTAATCAATTGGTTTCAGATCCGAGGATCTGGAGGGTCAGGGGAGGACATTGATGTTGTTATTGTCCAGGTAGTCCACTGTAGCACGTGCTGTGTGAGGTTTGGCGTTGTCCTGTTGGTACAGCTCTCTTTGGGGTCGACAAGACCATGCACGTGGGGACAGAGAATCTGGTCGGTATATCTCGCGGCCGTAAGATTGCCCTGGACGAGCACCAATTCCGATCTGCAGGTGTATGAGATTGCTCCCAACATCATCACACCAACTCCACCAATTCTGTCCACTTGCCTGATGCAGTTGGATGCAAAACGTTCATTGCGTTGTCTGCAGACACGTTGTCTTCCGTCACGTCGCTTGAGGGGATACCGCGATTTATCACTGAACCATATGTGCCTCCAGTTTCCAAGGTTCCATGGCTGCACAGCGACTGACTTACAGACGTTGATGTAATCGTGTCAGAGACGGGGCAACTCCTGGACGTCAGGCACGCATACCTACCTCTCGGAGACGGTTCCTGACTGTCTGGTCGGACATTCTCCGGGCTCCAAATCGTTCCTGTGCTGTGTCCTGGGCGGAACGATGGCAGTCACGTAGGTGGGTTACCCGGATGTAGCGATCTTGGGCTGTGTGGTGACTCACCGTCTTCCTGGTCTTGGATGGTCATTTGTCGAAATGGAATGCACAAAACGAGTTATTGTGCTGGGATGAATGCTAAAGGTCCTCGCCACGACACTCTTGGATTCGCCAGCTTGTCCAATGGCAATATTTCGGTGGGCACAGTTAAGACGTCCCATTTTCTCATCCAGTATTTGCAAGGGTCTTGGATGAATTTGCGAGATCCATTTGGGTCTTTTATAGTCATAGGTTGCCCGCGAAAAGCAATAATTGCGGCTTTTGGTTGTGTTCCATAACTGTCAAGCTCATCATGACAATCATGATCGATAAAACCATTCAAAATCGTTTATGGTTGCATCCGCTCACTCATGTTCTTCTAAACCATACCAACAACAATATTCAACCCTCAAAACATGCTAAATTTGTCATTTGCGTACAAACTTTAATTTTTTTCAAATTTTCTTTTTTTTGAAGGGTGTATGTTAAAGTACATGTACACAGAGGTACTTTGAAAATAATCGCAATATTAAATAAATGGAGAATATGAGTAATATCTCAAAACGTTATGGATGGATTTGAATGAATCTCGGTGGTTATGTTAGATATGACACAAGGACTCTCTGCGTAGGGTTTGGTGAAAGTACATTAAAGTACAAGTACACATGGACAGTAGTACTTTACAAATGTAATAGTGAAAGGAAATTGATGTGCAAGCCGGAGGCATGTTCTCTAACCAGGGCCCTTCTAGTTTCCATATTAAGAAAAAAATAGAATTCATGCTTGTGTTTGTATGGGAAATAATGTCGAAGCTTGTATTTCAGCAGCATATTTTGTTCTTGCAGGTTAATGACGGATTGATTGACTATGCAAGTTACTTAACAATGTGAAAGTTAAGTTAAATATACTAGTGCACATTATATATTTCACTTGCATACCCCACTTGTAATATGTAGTCATCTGTTTACTGTGATATAATTTCTCACTCCTGTATTAATACATTCAGTTTGTATTGACTGCATATTTGGCTTTATGTCATTTGTCATTTAATTACCCAGACACGAGTGTCAGTGTGTCAATTCTGACTCTACTGGTAGGCCTGATTTGACACTTGTGCACGACTAGATGATAGTCACATTAACCTTATCTGGGTACTATTATTACTTCGTACATAAGTGTGTCATGGTAGTATATATTATGAAATGGGAGAATACATTAATTGAGTAAATGGTTCCCATTAATATAGGCCAATACTTACAATGTTGGTGTCCGATGAAGGAAAGACAATATTTGATTAATTTATATGATTAGAAACATATTATGTGGTTAACTCTATGTCATACATCATAAGCTGCCTTTGGATATGCTACATGACTACGTTGTGATAAAAAACATGTTTTTCTCGAAATTGTGTCGCAAGCAATTTTGGGAACTCATATTCAATCACCCTACAATGACACTTATAGGAAACCATGGAAAACAAAATGGAACCATGTTTTTCCTGAATCCATACATAACAGTGATTGCAATTAGTATTGGTTCCAAAAATTAACATGTAATTACACAACTTCCTGCACTACAAACCGAAATATATATTTGCCTCGATTTGTTTGATTTGGGTGTTACCTTTTACAACGTGAAGCCAATGAAATACAACAGAAAAGCTGCTGTGAACAGCGAAGTGGTCAACGTTGTCGGGGTAGAGGGAGATGTTGAGGTTACACACGTGGTTCAGCCTGGATGCCGCACATACACATCTGCTGAAACTGGCAAAGAGAGCGTAGGTATGACGCACTTATAAAATTGTAAAATTATGTATGAAATGGCGACGAGTGCTCCAATATCCCGCTTCAAAAAAGCATCTCAGTTATACGGCGTTGATGCGGGTCGGAAGCTGAAGGTGATACGGTTCTTGGATGTGAACCATGTTAATTCAACAAACAATATGGTGCCCACAATCGTTGGAACAATCATAGGCTTTTGACGCACCTCCTTACGACGAGACCCGTGAAGATCCGGGTTAGCATTGGTCTTCATCAACCCATGCTTGTCTAAGAGGCGACTAACGGGATCGGGTGGTCAGGCTCGCTGACTTGGTTGACACATGTCATCGTATCCCAATGGAGTGGATCGATGCTCATGATATTGAGCACTGGATTGTCTGGTCCAGACTCTATTATTTACAGATTGTCGCCATATAGCAAGAATATTGCTGAGTGCGGCGTTAAACAACAAACCAACAAACCAAACCTACTACGAATTGTGTTGCCTTTGACGACTTGGTAACCCGTGACCAAGAAATGAAACCTTCCAAGATTTACACATTACTGATAGTTACGAACGTTCAGCGAAATATCTTCTTCATTGAAATGCCGAACAGTTCTAAAATATTGCCGCCATATAACTCGAATATTGCTGAGTGCGGCGTAAAACTAAACTCACTCTGAAATATCGCCACAAAACGTCTTGCTGCGGCTTACTGGAGGATGCGTACCGAACGTTCACTTCTTGACATAGACGCCCGGACATTGGCGAGACAATCGTTTCCATCTGAATTTCATATACAACACATCAATGACGAAAAGTCACTGTTTGTTGAGGCAGAAAACCACTCAAATCGTTGTGAAGACTCTAGGCATTTTTTGATAACACAACGTCAGGGTACCTGTTGATGGCCGCCTGCATGCTGGTACCCAGGTCGCTGCTCCCAGAGACGGAGGTGGACCTCTTGGATCTGGCGTCTCCCTCGTCTCCATCTGGACAGCTTGGGCCGGACACCACGCACCAGGAGGTGTGGAGGAGCCGCTCGATCTCCCTCGTCTTCACTACAGCAACAGACATGAAGTAACCCTACGACAGTGTAACTTGAAGCTTCTACCAAAACTATAACCTGCTGTTAAAAATGTGCATCTGAAACATCATTATTGCAGACATAAATCACGAAGAAAACAATGCTTCCTGAACACATAACTTGATAAAAAAACTGTTTGGCGAAAACATATATGACTGTAGTACTCATACCTTAAAAAACCCTGCAAGGTGACTACGAAAAGTATTATCTTGAGTATACAATTAGAGCTAACCATAACTCCTACATACCTCTAAAATATACCGTATCGAACACCTACATACCTTAATATATGCTGTATCCAATACAATCTTAATCAAACACTTACATACCGCAAAACATGAGATGTAACGAACATCTACATAACTCTAATATATGCTGCAGTGAACACCAACATACATCTATCACAATGTGCAGCGAAAATCAGCATACCAATAGCGAATACCAACATACCTCTAACACAATGTGTAGCGAAAATCAGCATACCAATAGCGAATACCTACATACCTCTAACACAATGAGTAGCGAAAATCAGCATACCAATAGCGAATACCATCATACCTCTAAGCAAAATCAGCATACCAATAGCGAATACCAACATACCTCTAACACAATGTGTAGCGAAAATCAGCATACCAATAGCGAATACCTACATACCTCTAACACAATGAGTAGCGAAAATCAGCATACCAATAGCGAATACCAACATACCTCTAACACAATGTGTAGCATACCAATAGCGAATACCTACATACCTCTAACACACGCAGCGATCCAATCTCTTACCTCAGTATTATCACATGTTCCCAACTTGAGAGAAAATGGTCTTGTTATTTTGCACCACTAATCAAAACATATGCAAGAATTTGGCAAAATATATATTTCTTGCTGCTAAGAAACGTGATTCCTTTTTCAAAGGGATATCTGTGAAATAATATCTTAGTTACACTAATGTTCTCAATGTACGTGTATTATATACAACGCTCATGTACAACAATTGTACTTCATCATACTTTGTACCTGTATAATGGACCGGTGGGCCCTTTACCGGAATAAAAGCAACTCTCTAACACGCACTAAAAATAACCCAACATCAGCTGTAGCGAACACATATATACCATGCATACCTTATATAGCAAACAACATCATTCCTCTGGAACAAGGTGGGGGGGGGGGGGAACATAATATGTTCCACTAATACAAGCTGTAGCACACCGATATCTACTTGTAGCACTAGCTCCAGCGAGCGCTTTCATACTTCTAACCAAATTAATACCGTTTTAGATTTACAACAGGTCCCACTAGCAGAATAAAATATGTGCTGTATGTGAGTCCATTCAGGAACTTCCAGCGTATTGTAACAATTGATTGTGAGGTGAGGTGAGGTGAGGTGAGGTGAGGTGAGGTGAGGTGAAATTGGGTTTAACGTCGTGCTTGAGAATATTTCGCTCATATGACGACGTGCATGCGTGTGTATGTGTATGTGCGGCTGCTTGTACTAGCCCAGACTTAAGCTAGTTTTATAGTGCTAGCCCACTGAGGTACCATGTCGCAGTGAAGCATGAATACCCCACTCAAACACTTTATACTGACTCCGAGCCGACCAGTCCTTGTTGTACCCATAAATGCCTAGCGCCAGACAGGGACCCAAAAGTACCATATTTTAACGTCTTTTGGTATGACGCGGTCGGGGATCGAACCCGCGACCTTCCGCTCTTCGGGCGGACGCTCTACAACTGATTGTGAACAATGTTTGAAGCTGGTAGACAATTTGGTATGAATCCATCCAGCGTTAGTGAAGTAGACACACAAGACAAGTAAATTGACCTGGCGTCTATCATATATAGGTACAAGCAATCATCTAAAAACCTTACCGAAACTTCGCGAACTGTCAAGTCTCTCATGTTTGACAACAACTAGAAGAGAGGCTAACTCTAGTTTACTAGTTTCCAGTGCCTGCCTCTTAAATCCTAAAATCAGCAATCTCTACAAATAGACTTACACAATCTGTGATGCAAATACATATACATGCTGCAAAAGTGTACCGAAAACTTTATTCGAAAATCCCTTACCTCTTATGAAGGCAGCAGCTAGTGCCGACGTTACACCCGAGTCGTCATCATCATCGTCAGCAACAACTCCCACACCCAAAGCACCTGCCATCAAATATATGTAGTGCAAGTGTCAGAGTTCGGACCATGATGCAACAACCCTCACATACATGTAAATACATAGAGGTGCATCAAAGGACGCAAAATCAATGTAACATGGAAAACGTACATAGTTTTGTACTTTTATCTGAATGACCAAGCGCCTATATGATTATTATTTGCCTTTAATATGTTTGAGTTATTGACAATTAAAATAACTTTAAAAGTAATTCAAGAAAATTGTTCCGTTTGACATTCTGCCCACATGCCAATTATTTCTCACGTGTTACTAAATGAGTAATGTGATACATTTGTGTTACATTTCAGCTAAAACTCCTGCTTTAGATAAGTCCTTATGTCATCTAAAAGTTTGAAATTAATAACAATAATCTTGACAAAGATATCCAAACTCACGCACGTTCAGTGTTATATTTCTACTTTCCGGCTGACGGGGATATGGCTTCAAAATAAATTGCAAAACAGTTCATACGATTTCTTAACGTATATCAGCTGTATATCAGGTGACAAGGTGGACTGAAGTTGAATTTAGAGTTTTATTCAAGAATATTACACTTAAGCACGAATGCGTGTGCGTTTGTGTGTATTTATGTACTAGTCTTGACATATGCCATATGTATAGTGCCAGCCAAATGAGACATCATGATTTACCAGTGTGATTTACCAGAAAATTTCCCCTAAAGCCAAGTGCCAGACTGGGTAACATCCCATATTTTAAAGACGTTTGGAATTATAAGGCTATGACCCTGAATCACTGACCTCCCTCTCTCTGGTCGGACACATGCACTACCCACCTGACCAAGGTGTAAGTAATATTTCAGCTGTGTCATGGATGCATGTAAATTTCTTAGTGTTGACCAAACCATCATTGGCTGTAATTACTCCCTAGGAAACCTGCAGCCCCTTAAAAACTAAATAACTGGAATACAGTAACTATTTTTTGACGATTCCAACAATAGCCGTGAGGAAGACCACCCGATAAAGGGCGTCACTCTCCAGGGGACAGGGAGGATTGATAGTCAAGATACATAGTATGGTACATTAGTACTACATACCTAGTATTAGTACTGTCAGGATACCTGTGGGACGGTGCATGCTATTAACTTCCACTGAAACCTAAAGAAGAAAATATCAACAGCATTGGATGCAATTTTACAACTCAGTAATATTTAACTTCGACAATGTGCTGTAAAATTCGTAAATAACTAATATGCTTGTAACGAACTGTTGAATTTATCGAATCGGTTTTGGTTTGGGGTCCGGGAACTTGTATATTTTATTCGAAATGCGTTTGACTTACTACGGTTATAACGAACTAAAATTAGTCGAGCCTTTAGTTCGACGCATCCGTAGTTTACTGTACCTCCGTAGACGATGGAGTGTGGGAAGTAGTAGCGCTCCATGGCAGAAAGCAACACTTGATAGAAATTCTACTAAATCACCTTCCACTGTACAGCCTTGAGCCAAGGACATTGTTCGTCATCCAACAAAAACGGAAAACGAAACCAAACCTTGCACGTAATGAATGATGGAGCTTTTGTTGAGGCTATGCCTCGGGCCATGTACTTCTATAAACAATGAAGGACAGACGGGTCATATTTCAAACATATTGTCCCGCAAACAGCATATACAGCAATGGTTCAGCCGTCTCCACTCGACTGTTCATCTTGCTTAGTAAGCTTCCATTCAAGAGAGTAATCTTGTAACACGTGCATCTATGCAAAAAAACAAACATATTTCTATCGATGGATGATTGATGAAAACGTGAACATTTGAGTGTCACAAGTGTATGCATACCCATAAAGACTTCTTGATCCATATATAACCCATAACTGACCTCGTGTTGTGGGTTTTCGGGCGTGTAAGAAAAATTCGTTGTCGCTAATCACTTAAACAACTGTAAAACATCTCAATGAATTAAAAGGACAACATTATACAAAACACAAGCCATTTTCTGGGTATTTATAATGTCCGTGAGATGCAACAGCTCTTTCTTTAGAGGGGAGAAAATCTAACAGTAAACAACAGTAAACATAAAATCCAACGATACTGGTTTGGGGTTGTTTAAGAAAACAAATGTTTACCCATTACCTGCGTGAACACAACGGTCCTGTTATCTGGCGTAGCTGTATGTGGTAGAACCTTCGTTTTTCTAACGGTAAATTATGGCCTCGTGTTTTAGATGTACATTTCAACCACGTGACAGCGAGCTGCATGGCAACGAGCATGGAGACAGACCCTTTGACTGACATGTCATGTCATATATAATACAATGTCAGCGCCAAGACCGGAAAATGACGCACGACGTTGTCACGTAGGAGCTCATTATTTGACATTTCATATATTTTAGAAGACAACGGAATAAAGGGTTTTGTTATGAGGTACGTGACATGTGTTTTTTAATGTCGGGTTCAAAGTGACAGTAGGTATTAGTATATCCTTTGTATGAATTATGGAATAGATCATGCTGTATGCAACATTAATCAAATAATTATATATAATAATATGTAATTCGTTAACGGGACATGAAAAGGCCTGGTGCTTGCATATTACGTCATGTAAGTACATGTGAAGTACAGCAATCTTAATTTTAACAGTCTTTAACTTTTAACAGAAGATCATGCCATTTATAGCTACATGCCATCTTTGATAGGCCAAGATAGTTATATTGTAGAATATCTCTGTGATATATGTTTTGCCGATAAGCAAACTTAGCTGACAATTTCTTAACTATGCGTTTGATAGATAAGTCCCTATCTATTAAATATTTCGTAACACACAAATTTATTTATAATGAATTTAGTGTGTTATACTTGTGAATCTGATTACGTTAACCTAAAAAATGTAATGATAATTCATTTGCGGGTTAAAGGTTGTGTACAAGAGATACACTGTCGTATATATACATAACCCATCAGTCACAATTACTACATTGAAATTTTACGACCTGTCAAATCAAACCAATCCCTTGACGTGAATGTCACAAGATGGGAATGTGAATTATATCTCTGCGATAATTCAAAGAGGGAGGTTTATTGCGGTTTTTCCCTGCCAGATGACGTTGATAGGAATCAGCTGGAGGTACCGTGCCCAACATGACGCTGTGCTTTATTGTGTAATAAAATGTCAGGTAACGCCATGTTGGGAATGCGTATGGGGCAGATGTAACAATTGCGGCATATCTCAGGATTCCACTCCATGTCAGAGCAGGTCCAAATGTGATTAAAATAAATAAATAAGAAATAATTAAATAGCAACACACATTCCAGTCGAAAAGATTATGAATTTTGTAAAGTGACATTATCAAAAAATGCAGGAAAGACGTTTATATCTGACTGAAATGAGTAATTGTCAAAGGATCAGTCCTTGTGTCAGATGACAACCAAGGTATACAGTCTCTCCCCTTCAAGATTCGGATGAAACGTCATGTACCGACAAAGGTAGCTATTAAAGGACTCTGGCGTGTCAGGGGATCTCACGTGTGTGGGGTACATAACCATTGCAGCTCATAAATTGTCCATTTCACTAACTCGGTGGTAAAACGGTCTGACCACACGCCAGCAATGCACCTATGGCCCCCGGCTGTCATTGACACTAACTGCCCACGTGACCTGTCAGAGTGCAATGTACAAGTTTAGGTCGTGTGTTGAAGCAACGAATCTCATTATGCAATCGGCAAAAATTATAACAGTGCACGTGCACATTTTCCTTGTAGCGTGCGACATACACCTTACCTCATTTCTCCTTATTTGTTTCACAAGAACATATTAGTGTGGGATCCTTCTAATTTTGACGAATATATCGTGTTTCTTGGAATAGGACCAAGTTATCGAAGAAGTCCCTTTAAATTCTTTGTTATATCGCAAGGATAAGTATTATGTTTTTGTAGTAGCCTTTATGAGCAACTGATATTAGTAACCGACATAATTTATAAACTATTCAGATCTATAATATAGTCAATACAGACGCGTTGTTTATACAGGAAAGTAGCATGCATAAATATAATTGGCTAGTACACAGATACCTAAGATTCAGTACATATATCGAATGACAGTTGTTGATTTAACAGTACCTACCTGATCGTTTCAAACAACTGACCGTTCTGTAACAACTAAACTCCGAGAAAAGTACTTTCTACGTTACTTGACCTCGCGCCATGTGAAGACAAACATGGCCGTTGTTTGTGACGTCACAGTAGTCCGTAACTTATTACAGGCTAGTTTATCTCCTAGACAATAGCTTGACCTGTAACACCGAGTCCACTGAGGAATATGTCACAGGTGAGTTGGCTGCTGGACACCTTTCGTGTTACATCAACTGTGACGCAGGTAGTATGCTGCATGTGATTGGTTGAACGTTCTAGAGGAGGTGTCGCCCAGGTTCTTTCTACATACATATATCTATATATACCATGTTACCATGCGTCACGTGAACGATGTCTCGGGAAAATGTTAAGCATTTGTATGTAATCAAGCATTTTTAATCAAGACATTTAATGCATGAATGTGAGTTTAAAACATATTTGTGAATAACACTAAGAGGATACACCATGTAGCGATTGGACATATGTACGGTTTGGAAATGTTCATATGGAACTTCTCAAATGAGTTAATGGGCTTCTAAACAAGGTTGTATTGTGACGTTTACTTTGGCTAGAACCATTCAAAGAAGATAATCGAAAGTCGGAAAATATAATATCATCAAACATTATGTGTTTAGTGATGAAATACCGTAATTATTACGGAGGTGGGGGTCACAGAGAAGAACAATGTCATGAAACAGTGATATAACAAGAGAGGGTAGGGGGGAGGGCTAAAATGTATAAGGACAAAATTTAAAAAAGAAACCCCAACATTTTATAAATTTGAACATTAGACCAATTTTATTTCTTGTTTTACGGACCCTCCTGTCGTATATTTTCAAGATTAAGAAAAAAAAATTCCCCGCTCAAAAAATAAAATCCTATTGTTTTTATTGTCCAAAAATGTAAACTTACAGAACATTTTTTTTTAGATTGTTTTTTGCTCCATATACGCTTCATAAATTGCCAAAAGTAAAATAATTTTTGGAAACTGCGGTGTCTGACTGGGTTGAGTATTTAGAAGGAATATTACTTTGACTGGTAATTTTATGTTTATTTTTTACCCTCCTGCCTTCAAGTTTTCTTAGGACAAAAATCCGTAAAACAAGAAATAAAATTGGTCTGGCCTTATTTAGGAACTGGTCTTTTCTATATTTCACAAGAAACCATGAAACACACTGCCATTATACAATACTGAACATGAAGAAACGCTGTGGTGTTGATTTGTCAGGAGCACGAGTCTTTCAACCGCCTCTGTCACAAGGAATAGGTCACGAACACCTTTGTAGGGGTCGTAAAGGCTACATAGGTCATGGGTCAACTGACCACGGTAAGGTAATCCATTGACAATTCTGCCTGACATTGACATTGTCAAGACTGTCACTGGCCGACATTTACACACTTGCAGGTAGCGTGCTGTCTGTGTAAGGTGTGGTACCCCTGTGCTCAAGCAGTGTCATGTTGAAGTGCTCGTTTTAGGATTTACCCTTAAAACCCAAAAATATCTAAACGTGACAAGTATAGCTGGAATAATTAGATAATTGGACATAAAGACCATCTGGCATGTCCTTCGTTGGAAGAATGGATGGTCAACTGCCCAATGATTGCCTTGAAAATGACCCCATTCACGGGCAAATGGAAAGGCGCCTTCGGCTCTCAACTTACACTGGACATGCCATAGCTTTGTGGTAATGCTTAAACTATGTCAATTCACTGCCATGATTATTTTTTGTGAAGTTAATGCAAATGCCTGTGCGAAATTCTCGACTCGTCTTAGAGATACTGTGAGCTCATGTTATTAGAGATACTGTGAGCTCATGTTATTAGAGATACTGTGAGCTCATGTTATAAGAGATACTGTGAGCTCATGTTATTAGAGAAACTGTGAGCTCATGTTATTAGAGATACTGTGAGCTCATGTTATTAGAGATACTGTGAGCTCATGTTATTAGAGATACTGTGAGCTCATGTTATTAGAGATACTGTGAGCTCATGTTATAAGACATACTGTGAGCTCATGTTATAAGAGATACTGTGAGCTCATGTTATAAGACATACTGAGCTCATGTTATAAGAGCTCATGTTATAGAGATACTGATTAGAGACATACCTCATGTGAGCTCATGTTATAAGACATACTGTGAGCTCATGTTATTAGAGATACTGTGAGCTCATGTTATTAGAGATACTGTGAGCTCATGTTATAAGACATACTGTGAGCTCATGTTATAAGATTACATACTGTGAGCTCATGTTATACATACTAGTGAGCTCATGTTATAAGACATACTGTGAGCTCATGTTATAAGACATACTGTGAGCTCATGTTATAAGACATACTGTGAGCTCATGTTATAAGACATACTGTGAGCTCATGTTATAAGACATACTGTGAGCTCATGTTATAAGACATACTGTGAGCTCATGTTATACTGTGAGCTCATGATTAGACATACTGTGAGCTCATGTGAGATACCGTGAGCTCATGTTATTAGAGATACTGTGAGCTCATGTTATAAGAGATACTGTGAGCTCATGTTATAGAGATACTGTGAGCTCATGTGAGCTCATTATTAGAGATACTGTGAGCTCATGTTATAAGAGATACTGTGAGCTCATGTTATTAGAGATACTGTGAGCTCATGTTATTAGAGATACTGTGAGCTTTATAAGAGATACTGTGAGCTCATGTTATAAGAGATACTGTGAGCTCATGTTATAAGACATACTGTGAGCTCATGTTATTAGAGATGTTATTAGACATACTGTGAGCTCATGTTATTAGAGATACTGTGAGCTCATGTTATAAGACATACTGTGAGCTCATGTTATAAGAGATACTGTGAGCTCATGTTATAAGACATACTGTGAGCTCATGTTATAAGACATACCGAGTTATTAGAACATACCGTGAGCTCATGTTATAAGACATACTGTGAGCTCATGTTATGAGCTCATGTTATAAGAGATACTGTGAGCTCATGTTATTAGACATACTGTGAGCTCATGTTATAAGACATACTGTGAGCTCATGTTATTAGACATACTGTGAGCTCATGTTATTAGAGATACTGTGAGCTCATGTTATAAGACATACTGTGAGCTCATGTTATTAGAGATACTGTGAGCTCATGTTATAAGACATACTGTGAGCTCATGTTATTAGAGATACTGTGAGCTCATGTTATTAGAGATACTGTGAGCTCATGTTATTAGAGATACTGTGAGCTCATGTTATTAGAGATACTGTGAGCTCATGTTATAAGACATACTGTGAGCTCATGTTATTAGAGATACTGTGAGCTCATGTTATTAGACATACTGTGAGCTCATGTTATAAGACATACTGTGAGCTCATGTTATAAGAGATACTGTGAGCTCATGTTATTACTGTGAGCTCATGTTATAAGACATACTGTGAGCTCATGTTATTAGAGATACTGTGAGCTCATGTTATAAGACATACTGTGAGCTCATGTTATTAGAGATACTGTGAGCTCATGTTATAAGAGATACTGTGAGCTCATGTTATTAGAGATACCGTGAGCTCATGTTATAAGACATACTGTGAGCTCATGTTATTAGAGATACTGTGAGCTCATGTTATAAGACATACTGTGAGCTCATGACATACTGTGAGCTCATGTTATTAGAGATACTGTGAGCTCATGTTATAAGACATACTGTGAGCTCATGTTATTAGAGATACTGTGAGCTCATGTTATAAGACATACTGTGAGCTCATGTTATAAGACATACTGTGAGCTCATGTTATTAGAGATACTGAGATGTTATTAGAGATACTGAGCTCATGTTATAAGAGATACTGTGAGCTCATGTTATTAGGAGATACTGAGCTCATGTTATAAGACATACTGTGAGCTCATGTTATTAGAGATACTGTGAGCTCATGTTATAAGACATACTGTGAGCTCATGTTATAAGATTATACTGTGAGCTCATGTTCATTATAAGAGATGCTGTGAGCTCATGTTATTAGAGATACTGTGAGTTATGTTAGAGATACTGTGAGCTCATGTTATTAGAGATACTGTGAGCTCATGTTATGTTAGAGATACTGTGAGCTCATGTTATTAGAGATACTGTGAGCTCATGTTATTAGAGATACTGTGAGCTCATGTTATAAGAGATACTGTGAGCTCATGTTATAAGAGATACTGTGAGCTCATGTTATTAGAGATACTGTGAGCTCATGTTATTAGAGATACTGTGAGCTCATGTTATTAGAGATACTGTGAGCTCATGTTATATCCAGTGTACCCTTTTCCTTTAACTAATATTAGCTCATTACATTTTGAGCTCATTTTCTATTAGAGATACTGTAAGCTTTTCCAGTGTTCATTACATATTATTACATTTTTTCATGATCTATGATGATGATGATGATGATGATGATGATGATTAGTAATAATCTTGTATGTGATCATCAGTGTAGTAGAAGTAGTCGTGGTAGTCTCTGAGTCTCGGTAATGAGAACCCGACCTGTCTGGTCTCCCCACCAACGCCAGTCACCTCAATTATGAACCGGCTCCATAGTTAGTTCCAATACATTTAGCACATATTCGCGAGTGCAACTATTCTAAACTTAGTAAAAATGTGATCGTTTTAAACATTTTGTGGTTATTGATATGCAGTACTTACTCAACATTCACGTGAAAGTATTAATCTCGTTCCTAAAGTATGACGCAGTCATGAGTCCAACTGGATGCATATCTGACTCAAACAGCAGTATAATTAATGCATTCTTGTCAAGGCCATTTGTTTGAGAGTAGCGTGATTCGAGGACTTACGTGAAAATGAGATACAGTTATGTTGGCGGAAATAATGGAGCTCGTGACTATATATTTTGTAATTAAATGCCTGCAGAGAAAACTTAGAGTTGACGTAAAGAGCAAACAATTCGTCAGAATTATTTCTTTAGTCGCGAGAACAATGACAATCGTGAGCTCGCTAGGTCTTGAATTGGTCTCTTGTATCACGGCCGTGTGTATGTTCTACCGTGTATGTTCCTGTTATCGTTTGTGTCAACTCCAAGAGCTGTCAAGACAATGACGTGTTATCTATGTATAGTACAGCGTATATTGCAATGTTTTGTAAACGTTTTGTGAATATTCATTTCGACATGAAATAATATATCTTTTTTGTCAATGTCCCCCGCCGCTGTGGACATTATTACACTGATGTGTATGGGAAAGAAGATACCCCTTACCCTTTCACACACAGCTTAAGCTTGATCTCTCTCCATTTATGTTTTTTTAACTAAATGTTTCCGAAGCAATGATGAATCATTTATTAATTTAAAGACTATTACCAAGTGATCTAAATTTTAAAATTAATAAAATAAACTACATAATTAGTTAAAAACAATTTTAGTATTAGATGCTTGATGGGCATTTAGAAGTTGGTAGGTAACACAACAACGTATGGTATGAATTTACAACTTCTTTAATATTTACAACAACTAAATATTAAAGAAGTTGTAAATCCATGCCATACGTTGTTGAATTTTAGTATTGTTCCAGCATCTGTAATTTTGTTAATTTATTCACACGTTCGCGCTCTTGCTGATTGAAGCTGGAGATGAGAAGCACAAGAAAAATACCCCCAAAGAAATACACCCCCAAAATACAGTCTTAATATTGATTAGAATGAACGTACACTAAGTGACCAGTGACGGACTTATTTCATAATTGTGTAGTATTTTGGATATTAAATAATTGTACAAGTTCATAAACAGAAGGATATTTCCAGTAATATTATTTAATATATACTCCTCATGTATTGAAATTGCAAATCATGGAATGATGCAATAGAAATGTGAAACATATGTACACACGATTAACAAAATGGAATGAAAAGGTATTGAGCAATAATAGACTTACAAATCATCAAACGCATGTACCCGTGAAACAGTCGTGCAAAATGTGCTGCATTGATGGAGCAAAATGTTAACATTAAGGTTCAAGTCAGTTTTGGACAGTGAAGCAGTGTTCAGTAACGGGTATGACCACCATGGGCACGAATGCAAGCTTCTACACCTCTTTGCATTGACCAAATGAGACTTTAAAGTTGCTGTTGTGGAATGTTCTGGGATACTCTCTGCAGCGCCTGCTAGAGTCTGCGGTGAACATGTAGACCGTAAACACGACTTCCAATAATGCCCCAAGCATGTTCAATGGGATTAAGATCAACTGGCCTTGCAGGCTTTTTGCACCAGAGGAATGATTACAGGTAGGTTTACACCCATCAAGGTGGATGTGTGAAAGAGTGGAGCACATTCATGCCACACATGCTGTTTCTGAGGGTGGTTGCTTTCGGGTGATGTTGTCAATGTTATCAGATATATCAATTTGACAGTCACTAAAGGTTATGTATTCTTTGAATATTTACCTTTTCAGTAACATGTCGGCAAAACTCGCTATCGAGATTGATAAAGATATTACACTGAAAATACTTGTTGCTTAAGTTTTCTGAAGAGGATAATTATGTCAACCGTCAACCATAGAACGTGATATCTATTGCGACTGAGGGATAATAACCACGATTGATTCTTGCTGCCTGTGAAGACACCTGTTCCTCAATAATATACGTTGTGTGTGTGGCTTGTAGATGCACACACGGTTATGCTGTGTGTCGACAACAATAACATATACAATCTCCAGGTATTTGCCCATAACAACTATTTAATTACTAGACTACGTCAAGTTGGGATGAGAGACTGAAATTAAATATCATGTTAGTGTTAGCATGGATTATAGGCTCCCCTATAAATCATCCCAACTAAGTAATTAAACATAATTAGCTCTCAGTCGAGTCAAGGTAAAGCAAGAAAGAAATATCGCTAACATTATCAGTTATTACGTGTAAGGAGTGAGTGAGTATGGTCATACGCCGCCTTTAGCAATATTCCAGCAACATCACGGCGGGGACACCAGAAATAATAATTAAAGTCATTCAGAGGTATATAATCACGTTATATACCTCTGATTTTCCAACACAGTATGTATTTAAAAAAAATCCTAATAACGCGGTTATGGTAAAATAGAGATAAACATACTGTGTTGGAAAATCGTTCGGTTTTAAATCAAATTTAGAGCTACTATAATTGAGGGTGAGGTTTTAAGTAAGAAATTCAGAGCTATTATAAATTCGTTGTATACATCTGATTTTCCAACACAGTATGTTTATCTCCTAAGTAACACCACGCAATAAGGTATTGTACGGTTCCTGGTAAAATCGTCTGGATACACAAATCACGTATGCGGTATAACAATGAAATGTTCTGTTGTATATATGTATGTGTGTCAGTGTCCCGGTTGTAATGGATTTCAAGGTATATATACAAATGACATGTTCTAGCTATTTAACTGTCGAAATATGCAGCTTAAGTATGATCTGTTACAAAAGCATTCGTCTTTCGTGCTGTTTTAATTGAAAGCAATTGCAAAGACTGCTTCTATTTCAAGTTAAAATAATACTTAAAATTATTAACAAGTAGTGTATATATATTTACTGTTACCTTATCTATGTTTTAGGTCCTATTTTGCTGTCTGTTTGCTTGTTGCTTAACGCCGCACTCGTTGAGCAAGTGAGTGAGTGAGTTTAGTTTTACTCCTCGTTTAGCAATATTCTAGCAATATTGTCACGGCGGGGGACACTAGAAACATGCGTCACTCATTGAACCTATGTGGGGAATCGAACCCGGGTCTTCGGCGTGACGAGCGAACGCTTTAACCAGTAGGCTACCCCACCGCCCCCGCACTCGTTGAAGCTATATTGTTATAGATAATCGAGTCTGGACCAGACAAACAAAACTTAGTGATTGATACCAAGAGGAACGACATGCGCAAATTGGATACGATTGAATGTCAAGTCAGCGAGGTTAACGGTCCGATCCAGTTAGTCGCCCTTATGACAAGCACAGGTTCCTGAAAACTAAATCTAACCGTGATGTTAAAGTGGAAATGTGGAGCATTTTATAAACACACACACACACACACACACACACACACACACACACACACACACGAGAGAAGGGTGTGATCCATTCATAACACTTTAGTTATTGTAACTGTGTCTGTTTCTTTTTCATCATACTAAAGTTATCCCGTTGAAATCAACGCAAACCTACAGTTCCTACTGCTTTATTAATATTTTCTTCAGTGTATTAATATACACATTTATGTACTCTTTAGACAAAATAGCAGCACTGCTTTTAGATGTTACTTTTCCAAAACTGGTATTATGTTTGCTAATGGGTATAAGTCTCATAATATCAAATCCGGCTGAGCTCTAAAGCAGGTTGAAAGGTTATAAAACATTTTTCTTTTTACCCAAAATGTACGTACAAGTATTCAAGTCTACCAAGAGCGTTGAGAAATTCAGCAACCATTAAGTCCTTCATTGGTTTTCAAAGTTAATATCGCTAATATGTGACCACTGAATATAAATGAATATATTTGCGGTAGACTTTATCAGACCTACAGTGTCTTGCAAAAAGAATTCGGACACTTGACGTAATTTCCATAGACTTACAGGTAATTTAGCGTAGCATAAATAATTTTCTTGAATTTAATTTTCGTAAGATCCAAGTCATATTTGGCACATTTGTGAGGAATCATCTTACCTGCACATAATTTCAGTTTAATTTTGCGTTGCTTATTTATCGAATGGCAACAATTTATTCAACATTTGTACAGTGCCGTGAATTCCTTTAACATGGCGGCTTATGGGATTGTGCATTTTGGAACCATACGTAAGTTGATAAATGTGATATCATTAGTTAAATAGTGATCGGAGAATTGAACTGAAATTATGTGCGCAGATGATTTCAAATTTGCCTGTCAAATTTGACAAAGATCCACCTAAACTCACTTCATGAAAATTATTTATGCTACACTGAAATAGCTTCTATGGAAATGACGTCAAGTGTCCGAATACTTTTTGCACAAATCTGTAGTTATATGCTGTGTATGTAGTGGAAGAGTTTGTCTGCATGACTCCAGTGATCGATGAAATGGATCAATGTCCGTATTTTACCACAGATGAAGACAAAAAGCGAATACCTAAAGTGATCCATATTATTTAATCTCCATTGTCCATCATATATATATTCATAACAACAATGCTATGTACAAGCATTTAACAATTCCGGATATTAATGATCAACAAAGAACATCCCAGAAGCAACAGACCTTCAGATGAGCTTGATAACGACAAATCACCATTGCCTCAGTCATGTTACAGCCATGTTACAGTAATGTCTGAACTGCTCGAGGCGACAGAAATAAGCGAAATAGCGGGACAGCAGATATGTCAGATAATTTGCAGATATTTCAATGTATTTTAGAATCGAATCGTCCCCAGGTTCCACCTAATCATGTACATTGATGACGCACTTACAAGACAACGTTCATTTCGATGTGACGAAACCCTCAATGTTTCTTTACAAGACTTCATTCCAGTCGCGTACTTTATTCAGTAAATGAATAATAAACAGATTTACTTTACAGATTACGAGATATCGTACGTTCACCACACAAAGCATGTGTTAGCACATGTATTAACTATGTTCTGTAGAAACTTGGGATGTTTTGTATTAGGAGCTATGGATATGTCTATGACGTCATACTGGACATCATACGGAGGAATATCGTATGATGTCATCAGTCACAGAAATAGAGATTGAAATGTCTTCTTTAAATATGGTTTAGTTTACCATATATATGATAATCTATTTTGTTAAAATAAAACAAAAATACACGAATATCTCTCTGATAAATAATTTCATAAAACAAGAATTCGATAAATTATATAACAATGATTAAATAAATAGCGTTAAGAATCTTAACAACAAGGATATATACAACTAGAAATTGTGAATGTGATATAAGGCACGGTGGTCGTTGCCTCTTTTTGTGCAAGAAAAATGAAACCGTTTACAAAACCTGCATTGAGCAAAGACATTTAACTGAACAGATACTCTGTAGATCAGTATATTGCACCACTATCCCGATCGACTAGTTTTCTCATCGTTTGATTAAAGCAGAAACGGGTTTATTTATTGCATTAGAAGACCTGTATCCCCGCTATAGCAAATTCAACATGACAGTAACCATGGCAACTACGACAGTAACCAGTCTCCAGTTTGGTAGGGGAGATAACCCGCTTCCTTTAGTGCCCGGGGGATCTGCAAAAACAAAGTTAGAATTACTTAACGCACTTTTCGTTGTATTTCTTTTAGGGGCGGTGGGGTAGCCTAGTGGTTAAAGCGTTGGCTCGTCACGCCGAAGACCCGGGTTCGAATCCCCACATGGGTACATTGTGTGAAGCCCATTTCTGGTGTCCCCCGCCGTGATGTTGCTGGAATATTGCTAAAAGCGGCGTAAAACCAAACTCAGTCAGTCAGTCAGTCAGTATTAATTAACAGTTATTGAGACCGGACCGTATTGAAACTGTATTTGTGCATCAGTTGAAAATTCTAAATTTGTGCATCATTAGAGATGAATGTAGATGAAAGCAATTTACCTGTTACTGTGGCTGGCTGGCCTTTGGTCGAATCACTTGTATTTACCGAAGCTGAGAACAGTAAATTATGTGGATTAGATTTTATTCAATTCTTTCCAAAACTAAATGAACGTTTCAACCCACAATGAAAGCTTCATAAGACAAGAATAGTTTAATTTAATTACACTTTTTCACACTATTGTATAGGAATCAGACAGGGAGCCTATTTTTTATTTGTTTTATTCAGGACAATACATTGTCAGTAAGGTGAGAGTTATTTATACATAATTCTAAAACATTTAAATGTGAAAAAATTGGAAGGAAGTGTTATCTTTATTCCTACAACTCAAAATAGTAAATTATGTTGAAGAATTTATTTATTGTCGTTATCAGTATTAATATTTTATTCATAATATGTTCATTAAAACCTATTGAAAGTTTATCTTAAAACGGTAGATCCGTGTCGATATCGTGCAATAATCTCTCTTCATCCCGTCAATATGTTAAGCCAATATCTACTGAACTTTTCAAGGAAAGCAAAAGAGCATTTGCTTGGAACTAGATGTATAAGTCACTTCCCGCAAAACACACACACTTGGCCAAACTACACATAGCAGGATATATACTCCATATACTATTGTGCAACAGGGCAGAGTAAAGTATATGTGTTCACCTTTGCCAGCCAATTTGGACTTTGGTGTTGTTTTGGGAACATCTGAAAGTAATAGACATGTATTAGAGTTTTAAATGTCTTACACTATTATAAATATTTATGCTTATGGTTAGTATATTTTCGATAGCCCAGTATATGGTTTTTCATTAAAAGTAATAACATAATTCAAGGCATAGATAAATCATTATGTTATGAATGGCGAATCTTTAATAGGCCAGTTACAGGTCTCTGATAAAACGAAGAGGTTTCTCGTATTCACAGATAATACCTTTATTTTTCACATTTGATGCTTTTGCTGGCTCGTCTGAAAGTATAACAGGATCAAAATTAATTACAGTATATTTTCCACTGAGCACAAACACAAATCTACACCGCTAAAACATTAAGATATCAATATTTCTGTATTTCTTGTGGTATTGGTATGAAATGAAATATCCCCGTTGGCAGTTGATAAGTCAGGGAACATGAATACTTTATGAGTTCTATCGATTTCGACCAAAACATCCACTGACATTAATAAAATATTCATATCCATCGAGAAACCGAATCCCTCTTCTAGCTATAGATACGACCCAACTTTCATGAAAAGCAAATGTGCACTTAGCTGGAATACTCAAGTTCCAGCCACTGTAATGTGTAATGTTGATACAGGCTATGCCATTTAAAAATGTAATTCTGAAATTTAGGCCTCTACCGCTGCCTCAAAAGATCCAACTCTTTTGGAAATCTTTATCAATGCAATAATTGTTTTATAACAAATATTTTAGGATTATCCAACAGTGCCATTGCATTTAGGAATGATATGTGATTTTTTCTTTAAAAGTATTTACCAGGTTTTAGAATAAAAGAACCGTCGCGGGAATCCTTTTTTCTACTTTAAGTTACAAAAGAAGATGACATCAAAAGGATTAAAGTGAAGTATCCTTGACAGATAAAACATTACATAGATCTACTGACTGTAACTGGGAATGTTGAGCAAAGAATGCCCCGAGACGTATGAACATATTCTAATACACTAGGTTTCGAAAACTCTCATGGAGCCATGACCATCCAATGAGGTACAGCTTACCATTCATGGGTTGATGTTTATGCATGCTGCCCTTCCGGACACTCATGGTGGGCGCTGCCTTACCCCCAGAGGCCTGCGGTTTGTCTGCCTTGGTCGCCTTGGATTTGTCTGTACCCGTCACTTTGTTCTTGGCATCAGTAGTTTGTGTGCTGAAAGCCATGTATTATATTTACTTTCTTAATGCAACGAGCATCTATATCTATAATGTGGCAGCTGAGACACGGTAAACGTCAATAAATAGTGACAAAATATACGTTATGGTTAAAACAGGCAAAACAGGGCTCTGTCACTAATGCCTGGTGGAATTTCACTATGCAGATTCTTGGATCGACAGAATTTCGGTATATTTTTATGTAAAACCTTACCACCACCATACAAACAATACAAAACAAACAACCCCTCCCTCATAAAAAAAATCAAAAGAAAACCCCCCAGCAACAACATAAAACAACACACCAACAAATATGACACAAAGACACGCACGCACGCACATACACACACACAAAAGCGAAATAAAAATCTCAAAACAAAACAAAACAAAAACCCTTTATTCGTATATTTTTTATTTAAACTTAAATCAGTTATATAGTTCAAATAGGATAAAATAGAGTATGTACCCTTTATCTTTCTCAGTGGATGCAGGAGTTTTGGCAGGTTCTGTTTCACTCTTCTGCTTTGTTAACGTCTTAGTGGAGGAAGGTTCCGCCGTCGGTGTCGGTGCTTGCGAAGTAGCGCCTTCACCATACACCAGTGCCGTCACGGACAGCATAACTAAAGCGAAACGACAGTTTAAAATATTGTACATTTTCACGACATGTACAATTGTCAACCAGTATTTTTGTAAAATGATATCATGAAGATTTTTCACATATGAAATAATTCAGAAGGATGTCCAACCAGTGATTCATGAGTACGTTCTAGAGGGTTCACGTAATAATTAAGTGATTTGACATAGAAATAAGGTTAATGGTGAAACATTGATCAAGCTAAAACACTTACGTACTGCCGTGATGAAAGCTCTCATTGTCCCTCGGGCCTAAAAAGACTGCCCACACAACTGCAACAACACACGAAAAGGTTTTGCTACAACTTCAAAAATCAACATTTTTGTCAATGGGTCGTCATGGATGTAAAATATACCTACACACTCATTTCCTCTGCAACATTTTTATAAACAAATTGTAAACTACATGCAGATTTCTGATAGAAACTGTGTTTTAACCTACTCCTTTGTGATAATATAGAAATTTCAAAGATAAATGTAAGTGTCCTGTGTGCATTTATATACAAGAGGCATTAATCTAAAATAAACATTCAGAATTAACACAAAACAACAACAGTTATACTGTAATATTGGCTAAATACTATAGCATAGCCATGTGTGTATATAGAATACAGCAGCAATAGTCTCAACAGACACCTGTCCAAATGATATGCTATATGTGCAGAATAATGAAATTATTATCACTTTTAGCATTAAACCATGAATCAGGGAAAGAAAAAATAGAACAAGTGTTGAACAAATATTTTCCACGCACAAATCTCTCTTTGCTTGTGATCATTGTGAGGAATACACTCTATTTGATGCCATGTCAAGTCTTACGTTCTTACAAACACAAATACATGGAGCTGCATATCTTTCAAAGGAGTACATATCTGGTTCGCCGACAGTCTGCCGAAAATGCAACTACGGCCAGCGAAGGAAGATTAGGTACACCTCCTGCGCAGTCCGAAGTCACATCCACGGCAGCAGAGGTTCTCCTGAATATCCAGCAGTGATGCAGAAGACGCCTTGCGATGCCACGCCAGAAACATCAGGAACATGCGCACATTTCACAAGACTTATAGCACACTCACTATGGAATCAGCAATCATTTAACGTCACATGATCTAAGCTTTACTGAGCGATCTCGGCGTACATTAAAAGAATAATATAAAGACATCACTCAACCATCTATCATTTACCTTTCATTGATATATTTAGTTTTAAATTCTGTGTTCCCAGTATATCCTGTTTGGAAATGGTGAACACTATTAACAGATTTTCATGAACGTTTTCCTTACACAAAAACATATACTTTGCACAATAAAAGTTTAGACATTTATAGTTTGTGTATTCCCAAGAAACTATGACAGCGGTATAAGAATCTATACCGAAATGTCGCATCATGATCTAATAAAGACGTTGTCATCCTTAAAGTATCCTACCTATCTGACTATTTTTCGCTTAACACGAAAATAAAACAATTCCAAATAGTCCTCTTTTTATAAAAAAACTTAACACCAAAAACATTAAGATTGGTTGACACAAATTGAAGTTAAAATAGCAAAAACTGGCAGTTGAAGGTATGAAAGTTGTCATAGTCCTACCTCGCTTGCTGAGACACCGCAGGTTCCTCTGTGCGGTCTTCAAGCCTTAGCTCCTGCGAAGCACCTCTTTCGAAGTGTCCCTCATTAGAAAATCTGACAACTACATCGCCTACCCGAGATTTTACACGGGTGGAAAGCCACGTGACTCCCCCTCAACCAATCAGCTCATGCAACGTTAACCGTAAATCCAGCCGATTAGCAACGGATGTAACCGGAAACCTTGTAGAAGACCACAGGCAAGCTGGCATGCGTTTTCCTGGGTAGATTTATGGCCAAATGCTTGGGCGCCGTGTAAAGAACAGTCGGCTTTAGGGGTCATTTTAGTTATTGAGACAAAGGATGCACCCCGAAGTGTACAGAAGCGATGAAGACTCTTTGCTTGCATATTTTATGAGGACAAATCGTGTCGAGGAGAAATGAACCCCTATGCATGAAAAGAGAAAGAAATAAGATATTTCTAAACACAGGTGGTGATCCTGTCGATTGAAAATAACTGTCTACAGCATACTGAAAGTCATCAGTTTCAAATCTCCATGCACTTTCTAATGTATTATTTACAAAGGTTATCGGGTTCAACACTGCTATTTTCCAAACGTTAATCATCTGACTTAAGAAACAGAAGTATGGAAAATGCACATACTTACAACATCTGTGAAATTGAAACCAAACAAAGACCGGCATCATTCGTAAATTTCCTTTTGACTTTAGATTGGTCGCATTGCTTTTTATGAAAACACAAATACGGGAATAACAACCAGCAGTTACAGTAGTGTTTATTCTTCTGTGTTTAAAATATTTCACGTTAACATCATTAATCTTTCAAACCACAAACATTAAGACGTTACCGAATGTATCTGAGCTTTGAATGCCAACTGGTAAATGTCGCGTTATTTCAGAGTACATTCTGGCTGGATAACCTTGTTTCACAAAGAGGTAATTTGTGTCCAGCAGATGAAAACTGGCTAACCATGCACTCTGAAAGGGTTGAATTGTATCAAGGTGGAGTATATATAACCACTGACTGAGCAACCCAAACACGAGCTGCACATGTTTTCCTCAGCCCAACACACTTGTTCAATTTAGCGTTAGGATAACATTTGCAATCAGCAGATTTCATGATGGGGTTACCGACATGATTGAGATATATGACACTTGAATTGTGCATCTGTGTGTCATTCAACTGATACCTGGATATACGAAGCTGGAACCAGTAGTGACATTATATATTTATGAAACCTCAATATATCCACCATGTTCTGATGCCGACATTCCCGTCATGTTACGAAGAACAACGTGTGGTGAGCCAAACCGAGTAGGTTGTGATTTCTTGTCTAATTGTCTTCACAAAAATAGAAAAAGTATTCATACGCGTGAGAAGTGTGGTTCATATGTTTATTTTACTATACTATATAAAATAGTGAGCTTCATTATTTCCCTGTCTCCACACAAAGCCTTACATACATTCCACTTATTGTCTGTTCATATTTTATTCATGGCATACTTGCTACCTGGCATTTGGATTTGAACTGATACCAAACAACCCGGGAGAAACAAAACAAAAACATACTATGGTTTCCCAAATGTATTTGTATGATTTGACTGGCCTTTAATTTATGGCACTGATAGATATTTACGTATTTATTTTCCAAAGGTTACTCATTTTAGTATTTCATTTTTAAGAAATTCACTTCATCCCTAATATCCAAAATACCAGTTATTAATTCATAGCTTGTTCAAAATATTGTCTTCAATGAATCTCTTCGAAATATATTTTCTTTTCCCTGAATGTGTTGAGGAATGTTCAACGACAACCCTTCATGTCCTCGATGCGCTAGAAACGGTATAATATAAAAGGAAACGTACAAAACGTCATCACAACAATCCGACAGGCATGAACATGTAAGGTTTTCATTTTTTTTATTCTTCTGTGTCAGAGTATGTGTTAATGGCTCTTTTGGGTGTGATTTGGCTTTTTAGCATAATAAATGTTCCCATAAGTGATGGTATCACTGAAATTTATAAGATCTCCCTGATCAACCAGTCCTTCGTCTTTCCCATCGTATGTGCGTACCACGAGGGCTGGCAGCCATTTCTAGCATATTTAAAGATGCAATCCGAGCAATTACTCTAACTAGAAAAATGAAATATTGTCAACAAGAATGTTATTCATCATGTTTGAGTTGTTATTAGCATAAAAATCATATGACATTCGGAGGTTCCATAAAATTTGATTTAATTAGTCATAATCAAAATTTGCAACATCGTTTTTCCATCTCGGTATAAATCTCATACATTTCATACATGTACGAACATGTTGTTTCCTTTTCTTTGCATATCGAAGCCAAACAAAGAAAAGGAAAACTGAAAAGGTATGTAGCAGAGACAAGGTATCATTTACCAGGAGATAAGACGAACATATATTATTCATGATCTGTGAGCGCGTTATTGGTTTTGCAGGTATCAAATTTCCTCGCAACTCCGTCTTCTGAGCAGATACAGTAGCAATGACGGCGACGGGGAACTTGTAACTTTCAGAAAGAAAATATAAAACATTTTCCATTTGAGGTTATACTTTTCGAACTTAAAACAATGTCTGTATGAATCTCGGTTTGGATAAAACTTCCTCTATTTGGAAGAACATTGAGCAAAACAAAACCTGCGCAGATAGTATATGTCCTTGACACCACACATGGATTCTGATAAATATTGCATAACGCAACAAGTCATTCCATTGTTTGTGGAACAATATGATTTTGTAAATGAGATCTTTTTGCTTACTTTGACAGTATAAGCACAAAACAAAACAAATCTTGTAGAAATTCTATATTTATTACCTTTTAACCTATCTGCTTGTCAGCACACCTATATACATATATTTACTAAATCGATATTTTGCCTCAGCCTACATACGTGGCACAGCATGAACCCACAAGTGATGGTATATTATTCTGAAACGAATTGAGACTGCCGTTTAAACACCTCATCTCCTTTTCATTGACAGTGAATTTCAATATCAGGACAGCACACTTGGTCACAGTTCATGGTATGATCATTCAAATTAGAGTATATCAAGATGTCTTTGTTAATGTCTGTCTCCAGATGCAGGTCAGCATGGTTGTGCACCTCATGCAGTAGAACAAGATAGTAACATGTATCACAGAAGTAAATAGTATTTCTGTTAACGCCAAGCAACTCAGTCAATATTATGTTAGTGCTTTATTATCACGAGCTTGAGAAGGATAGCCCATCACATATATGCATACACCCATGTTATGACACGAATGGCGAATACTACCCACATTAATATGTTTGACATTTAAAGATTCAGTTTGTGAATCTGACAGAAATAGTGAAATCTTCCATCCATCGTCATCTCACTCATGTGTTCACGTACAGCTAGGTTTCACCTGGTCATGTAAAAGAGCAATGTCTCGTGTTGTTCGCACTCATGTATTCATATATTGCCAGTTTGCACCTGGTCATGTAGTGGAACAATGTCTGATGTTGGTCTCTATGGTGTGTTCATATATTGCCAGTTTGCACCTGGTCATGTAGTGGAACAATGTCTGATGTTGGTCTCTATGGTGTGTTCATATATTGTCAGTTTACACCTGGTCATGTAGTGGAAAAATGTCTTATGTTGGTCTCAATGGTGTGTTCATATATTGTCAGTTTACACCTGGTCATGTAGTGGAACAATATTTATTGTTGGTCTCTATGGTGTGTTCATATATTGTCAGTTTACACCTGGTCATGTAGCTGAACATTGTTTGGTGTTGGTTTCAATGGTGTGTTCATATATTGTCAGTTTACGCCTGGCCGTGTAGTGGAACAATGTCTGATGTTGGTCTCTATGATGTTTCCATATATTGTCAGGTTACACCTGGTCATGTAGCTGAACAATGTCTGATGTTGGTCTCACTGGTGTGTTCATATATTGCCAGTTTGCACGTGGTCATGTAGTGGAACAATGTCTGATGTTGGTCTCAATGGTGTGTTCATATATTGTCAGTTTACACCTGGTCATGTAGTGGAACAATATCTATTGTTGATCTCACTGGTGTGTTCATATATTGTCAGTTTACACCTGGCCATGTAGTGGAACAATGTCTGATGTTGGTCTCAATGGTGTGTTCATATATTGTCAAGTTACACCTGGTCATGTAGTGGAACAATATTTATTGTTGGTCTCAATGGTGTGTTCATATATTATCAGTTTACGCCTGGCCGTGTAGTGGAACAATGTCTGATGTTGGTCTCTATGGTGTGTTCATATATTGTCAGTTTACACCTGGTCATGTAGTGGAACAATGTCTGATGTTGGTCTCACTGGTGTGTTCATATATTGTCAGTTTACACCTGGTCATGTAGTGGAACAATGTCTGATGTTGGTCTCTATGGTGTTTCCATATATTGTCAGTTTACACCTGGTCATGTAGTGGAACAATGTCTAATGTTGGTCTCACTGGTGTGTTCATATATTGTCAGTTTACACCTGGTTATGTAGCTGAACATTGTTTGGTGTTGGTCTCACTGGTGTGTTCATATATTGTCAGTTTACGTCTGGCCGTGTAGTGGAACAATGTCTGATGTTGGTCTCTATGGTGTTTCCATATATTGTCAGGTTACACCTGGTCATGTAGTGGAACACTGTCTGATGTTGGTCTCTATGGTGTGTTCATATATTGTCAGGTTACACCTGGTTATGTAGCTGAACATTGTTTGGTGTTGGTCTCACTGGTGTGTTCATATATTGTCAGGTTATCATGTAGTGGAACAATGTCTGATGTTGGTCTCAATGGTGTGTTCATATATTGTCAGGTTACACCTGATCACGTAGCTGAACATTGTTTGGTGTTGGTCTCACTGGTGTGTTCATATATTGTCAGTTTACACCTGGTCATGTAGTTGAACAATGTCTGATGTTGGTCTCTATGGTGTGTTCATTTATTGTCAGGTTACACCTGGTCATGTAGCTGAACATTGTTTGGTGTTGGTCTCTATTGTGTGTTCATATATTGTCAGTTTACACCTGGTCATGTAGTGGAACAATGTCTGATGTTGGTCTCTATGGTGTGTTCATATATTGTCAGGTTACACCTGGTCATGTAGCTGAACATTGTTTGGTGTTGGTCTCAATGGTGTGTTCATATATTGTCAGTTTACACCTGGCCATGTAGTGGAACAATGTCTGATGTTGGTCTCTATGGTGTGTTCATATATTGTCAGGTTACACCTGGTCATGTAGCTGAACATTGTTTGGTGTTGGTCTCAATGGTGTGTTCATATATTGTCAGTTTACACCTGGCCATGTAGTGGAACAATGTCTAATGTTGGTCTCTATGGTGTGTTCATATATTGTCAGGTTACACCTGGTCATGTAGTGGAACAATGTCTGATGTTGGTCTCAATGGTGTGTTCATATATTGTCAGTTTACACCTGGCCATGTAGTGGAACAATGTCTGATGTTGGTCTCTATGGTGTGTTCATATATTGTCAGGTTACACCTGGTCATGTAGCTGAACATTGTTTGGTGTTGGTCTCAATGGTGTGTTCATATATTGTCAGTTTACACCTGGTCATGTAGTGGAACAATGTCTGATGTTGGTCTCTATGGTGTGTTCATATATTGTCAGGTTACACCTGGTCATGTAGCTGAACATTGTTTGGTGTTGGTCTCTATTGTGTGTTCATATATTGTCAGTTTACACCTGGTCATGTAGTGGAACAATGTCTGATGTTGGTCTCTATGGTGTGTTCATATATTGTCAGGTTACACCTGGTCATGTAGCTGAACATTGTTTGGTGTTGGTCTCAATGGTGTGTTCATATATTGTCAGTTTACACCTGGCCATGTAGTGGAACAATGTCTGATGTTGGTCTCTATGGTGTGTTCATATATTGTCAGGTTACACCTGGTCATGTAGCTGAACATTGTTTGGTGTTGGTCTCAATGGTGTGTTCATATATTGTCAGTTTACACCTGGCCATGTAGTGGAACAATGTCTGATGTTGGTCTCTATGGTGTGTTCATATATTGTCAGGTTACACCTGGTCATGTAGCTGAACATTGTTTGGTGTTGGTCTCAATGGTGTGTTCATATATTGTCAGTTTACACCTGGCCATGTAGTGGAACAATGTCTAATGTTGGTCTCTATGGTGTGTTCATATATTGTCAGGTTACACCTGGTCATGTAGTGGAACAATGTCTGATGTTGGTCTCAATGGTGTGTTCATATATTGTCAGTTTACACCTGGTCATGTAGTGGTACAATGTCTATTGTTGGTCTCACTCATGTGTTCATATATTGTCAGTTTACACCTGGCCGTGTAGTGGAACAATATCTATTGTTGGTCTCACTCATGTGTTCATATATTGTCGGTTTACACCTGGCCGTGTAGTTGAACAATGTAGACTAATGCCCAATCATCTGTTCATATGTTGTTAGTTTTCACCTGGACATATTATGGAACAATTGTTATTGTTGCTCTCACTGATGTGTTCATATATTGTCAGGTTACACCTGGTCATGTAGTGGAGCATTGTCTATTGTTGTCGCACTCATGTGTTCATATATTGTCATACTGCACCTGGTCATGTAGTGGAACCTGTTCATGTTGACAGTGAATTTCAATATCTTAGTCACACTGATGGCACAGTTCAGGGCATTACCATTCAAAATAGAGTATATCAAGATGTCTTTCTTGAATACAATCACAGGGATGTCTCCACATGCAGGTCAAAATTGTTGTGTCACCTCAAGAAGTAGAACAAGATAGTAACATGTACCACAGAAGTAAATAGTATTTCTGTTAACGCCAAGCATCTCACTCAATACCATGTCGGTGTATGCACATGTATGCATGGTGGCGAGGAAAAGCTGCATTTATGTATATTTGTATAAAGAGTTGAATACACTTTTATTCAAAACTGGAACCGATCAATATGAATATCACCTTTTAATACACTGTTCATGTCTTATAGCACTGCTTAGAACTGGAGTGTTAAAGGATCACAAAGTTAAACATTAACAGGGCAATTTTGCAAATTTAGAATCTCTCTTCATAACTTATGTATGAATGTTATCCGTGAATAAATCTATGTTGCCCTTTTAGATTTCATATGTAAGAACTGTGATTCTGGTGATGTTAAAGATGAATTTTTAAAACTTTCTTTTTTGTTTACAGATTCTCACATTTACGATTATTTATCTTTTACAGGTGCACAAATGCCAACAAACAATGATCAGTGTACTATACTCGAGTGTAACTACATCCTGTCTTTAGCAACATTTGTTGCTTAAAATTCAAACCAATTCGTTTGAGTCTTAATATTTCAGACAACCATTTTCTCGTGACAAAATGTTGCGGCACTTGTATTTTATTATGGGGCACTTGGCTGAATAGAATGACTGTCTATCATGCTTTGACAGTGGACTATCACAATAACACAGTACTAGGACCAAGCTAGGACAAGGAGATGAAACAGCAATACTGACACGCGCTCGAGCGCGAGTGGACGCACGCAATGACGCCGGTATATACGTGAAACGGTATATACGAGCTTCTAAACTCCATTTCACATCCAACTTCAACAACGTATTGTGTGTGACATGGACGTGTGTTCAGGTTTGTTGGTACTTGTGCGCTCTGCGGGCGATGGGCGTGCAGTTGCAAGTATTTGGCCACTCTTTCATATACCATTGGGGACTCCGTTGTGGCTGGTTAACCGAAATAATGAACCGTGGGTAATTGGGTGTTTGAGACAGACTTTTGAACAGTCACTATTTTATCGTAACACCTTGTTTTGGTGACAGGTTATCTTTCCCAACCCTCCACCCAAGCATGAAATGAGCTGGCCCCAAGAGTAAAATTCATACAATTACAAACCTTGAGAACAAATATTTAATTTACACGAACAATACATTTAGAATTTTATAAAATGCTACTTCTGAATCAACCAAATAAACAGTCAACATCATTGATTGATCCAGATAAATTTCAGAAAGTAAGTGAAACAGATGCATTATGTTTTATTCATCGTAAAGGTACATATGACAACTCCAGCGTGTGTTAATGAGCGAAGGCCTATTTTATATGATAAAAGCTTCAGTGTAGATCTGTTCTTAAATCGAAATGTTTCTTTTTAGAATAACACAAAGTCATATCATTGCAGCTGTCCGTTAGCAGACTGCCATACAGGAACTGGTACGTGTGGCGTACAACAAGGTCTGTATTCTATAGCTGAACCCAATCCTTTTTACAAAGGCGTAGCCCGGCCTGTGAATAAAAACAGTGTAATATTACAATATGCACTATCAAATGCGGTGTATAGCAACATTCTCCCCACCCGGAAGCTATTAAACACATATATTTATTGTGAGTACGATTTTATGTATGTTTGAACTCATTTGACCCGAGAGTTAATTGATTCCTATTTCCTCCAGAGCTTCAGTATGAGATTGACTACAAGTGGTTGCCTGACGACTACTTCACAAATTATGGTTTCGGTTTGAGTATAAATGTGAAGCTAGTCATTCTTCTAGTGATCTGAGCACAATAATGCTGTAGTGTCAGAATGTTGTAATTACGTTAGAACGTTGTTATAATTAAACGTTTATTCAATCAGGTCTAGACCACTTTTTTATTAGCATCTTCACCTTGAAAATCCACATGACTGAAACGTTAATGCGGAGGGTCACACTAGGCATGCTATGAGTAGTAAGCAGTAGCATGAGTAGGATGACGTCACAAATGACCAGAGTATAATGTGTCAATGCGCCACTGTGATTAATATGATAAACATGATTTGATCTGTACCGTTTAAGTGAATTGGGACGTTTACCACCTGGGTTACACTGAACAGCACTGGCATCGTGCTGCCAAACTAGAAACGTCATTAGACTGAACAGGCATTCGTACATGAACACACTCTCCTACCCAGAGTTCCACATGGCCAGCCAGCATAGTACTTCTGCCACAGGCCAGAACGATGTGACGATTCGTCACATCTTACACAGTCCATTCAATATAATGTACATATTTCTTAACTCTTTTATTTTTGACTAGTATACACATCTAATTTAAAATAATTATTGGTAGAATGATTTAGTTTCACTGAGAAAATATCCTAAAACGTGTAACACTATTTCAATTTGTGTAGCGATCCTTTGTTTACATGGGTTGACCGCACCACGTGCAGTCATCGAAGCCTTATGGAGAGCAAACGATCCAGCCCCTTTGATGTATAAATATGTTTTGTCATAAACCTGACTGTCCCAGTTGTAGAAGAATAATTATGTAACAATGTGAAACATTATGAAGACCGAGCCGAATCACTTGCGTTAGGCCAGTCTCTTCTTATTTACGAATATGCGCGTGTTTACAAACAAGAGAAAAGCCAGGTCACGTAATATGCAAATTAGCCTGTGGCAGTGATGCTATGCTAAGTCATCACTGCGCGGGAGTGTGACATGAACATAGGTTTCTTGCATGCTTAAGGGGGGTAACTTTGTAAGCTAATTGCGGCGCCTCAGGTCCCAGCGTTGTCCTCGCATCTGTAGAGAACAGGATAGCACTACTGGGAGTAACTTGATAACTATGTACATCGAAGATACGTGGTGAACGGCACGCGCACACTAGTGTGGGGCAACAACACCTACTACCCATACAAGCAAGATACTCTTTCCACTTTCTTGTTTCACAGAATTTAAGTGATGTCCTAAATATCTCTATCTTTAAATTGATAATAATATTTTGACAAACAGCCTATTTGTGAGTTTGGCCATGCTGAAATATCTCTACTTTCTGTTTGGTTTTACAATTGACTTTTGAAAGCCTACCGTCTTTGCTCAAGTCTTTGCTCAGTTCATGAAACAGCTGAGACACTGAAACGAAAATAAATATGAGGAACAGTTTGTATACTGTCGTTCTTGCATCTGTACAATTGAATAAATGATTTTAGGATGATGGTTTTCAAATTCAATCATTTCATTTAAAATTCTTTACCTGCGGTGATATATTTCCTTGTCATCACGTGGATCCTTGTCTTGGCTGTAAATGAATGAAAAGTGTAAGCATGAACTCGGGCTGGTTTCTCTTTGTTAAGAGTGATCTCTCCAACCTATTCAGATTGTGTTAGATGAGAAAGGGCAACGTGTACTCTCGTACGTGTCTTGATATTAGGCTGATTGTCACAGAATGGTAGCTTCGATGAATTCGCACAGCCAGACTCAATGTTCTTCATGTCGGATGTAGCCTAAATGTCCGTAATAACTGTGTGACCATGCTTTGGGTACAGGTGAGGTTACAGTATATCAAGACAGGACATTTCAGCGATTTTTGTATGCTGTGAACCAGTGGTCAAATTTCCTTTCCGATAATATTTGTCTTAGATCACGCACTAGCCAGGGTTTGTCTGGACGAATCTCAACATAATATATACAAGCTTCCTATTTATACCTGGGACCACTATATAGCTATGAAGCATTCTGTGTTCAGTTCGTGTTTGCATTTAACACGTGTATAGATATTGCTTTGTCAAACATGTTCATGCTTTACCTTCCTTCAGATTGTCTCCGGTTGGATTCTCACCGTATTTCTGTACCACTGGGGGATAGACATGTAACATATGAGCACTACCAGTGAATAGTGTTTCACGTGGAAAATATAGAAAACATATATTTTAGGTACACAGTAATAATAAATAAAAACTCTTTCTGTATTCATTCGAAATCACGCTAAAATTGTACGATTCCGACTAAATGGTATGTGTTATGAATCACTTTTTAAAAGTTCTGACATCGTGTTGGTGGCAAGGTAAGCTCATCCTGCCCATCGATGGCATCTGTCGTAAATCCACATAAAGGTAAGTCAATCGTTGGTCTGGACAAAAGACTTGAAAACATATGTCGCAATTCGAAATGGGGACCTTCATTTATTGAAACAGGTTTTATAAGAGGTGCTGTATATATAACTTGTCGTTTTAAGTGACAACTACTGTACAGTAGAGATATAGCGTGTTCACCAGTCACAATAATAACGGGAAATGGATGCAACAAATTCAGAATGCTGATAACCATTATGGATACCCACATGCAGCCAATGTGCCTCGACACTTGGAGTTCCAACGTTCTGTCACTGCAAAAAGAGTTTCGATAACGTAACTGACACATACGTAACCAGTCTTTCATTGTCAGTCTAAGAAATTCAGCCGTTTCAAAAACTATCGTTACCGAATTGTTCTCACGAAGTGTCGTATACTTTCTGTAACTTGAATTCAGAACCAACGTTATAAGAAAAGTAGAGAAAACGTTGACCGATCTGCCCTAATATGTGATAAGTGTGACAATATGGCTTTCTAAGATGAATTTCATTTCATTTTGGGTTGTAATTTCTATATTATCAGAAATATAATCATTCCAAAATATTTTCATCACTATCCTTCCCGGGATATTTTTGTCTTCAACAAATGTTAATATTTGAAGGGACTCGCATTATGTTTGAAAGAAATCTTTATGCAAAACTCTCATATTTTGCAGTAACATGTTTTCATGTGTGATATAAACTGAATCATCATTTCTTGTACAATATAATTATCATTGTACTTATCAGAAATAACTTGTAAGCAGTAAGCTTACACAGTTTGTAATCTGGGCCACGAGGCCTCCAATACTTTAATACCAATAAAGACTTTCAGATAGCGGGTTGTATCTGATGATGATGTTCGTCCTTCGCTTGCGAAGATGACCATGACTTCTGATCACGGGGATGAGTGTGGAGATGGCTGATGAGGCCAATTCTTGCTCGAAATTGTCTGTTGCAGTTTGGGCAGGAGATGCCAGGGGCTGGACCAGACCTGGGGGGTAGAGTTTGCGCGTTCTTTCCTTTTCTGTCGTCTCTTTTCTTGGTCACTGATGCGTCTCTATTCGAAGTCGGACACTCCGGACTTTGTATCTATGTCTTCCAAGTGAGCGCTTGCCAGTGGACAGTTCACCGTAGAATAGTCTTTTTTGGGTTGTATCTAACTATATATATACAAACTAGGCATGAATAGCATGAAACAAATCATTTACCTTTCTTGGCTCGCCTGAGCAGCTCCATTGTTTCCGAAGATTTCTCTGAAGTGAAAGAGGTTTCATTTGGAACGAGATCCTCATTTCATTTCATTTGTAGATACTATCAGACAGATTCCAACAAATTATTAGAAGTCATACATAAAGTACGTGCTTGTCCGGATAGATATTCTAAATCTGCATCTCGTCATGGCGACTATTAACTTGATATATGTGACTATTTAATTCTTTATGACATTTGAACAGACTTCTTAATGAATTTGTTTCACTCTTTATCATGTTTCTTTTAAGTATATACGTGGTGGTCCAATATCAATTTGGTTTGGCTAGGACTGGATTGCTCCTGGCCATGTCATTCACATCCCAACAACCACCACATCGCCACGTTCCTCCTGTATATTTTCTTGTATGAAGTCAAAATGTTCATATTGCAGGTTAACGAGAAAATGTTGCTGCTTTCCACCCATGTAGTTGTTAAAAATATGCATAAACAATGCCTGCGTTTGTTGTCACACGTTAACCTATTTGCACATGTACATCTACCTGTAAATGTAATTTGGGATGAAACCCGGTTTGTACAGGAAGACTTACTGTGAGTTCCGTGGGGATGTGCATTTTCCACTGTAAATAGACAACAGTTTAATAATATAGACACATTACCGAGGAAGAACTGTATTCGGAACTTTATAACAATCTCTTGGAAAGGCCTTCTCACCGTAGGGTGAGGCAACGTGCATGTCTTTAGTTGTTCTTTTGTATCTTTAACTGACCCACTAAATTGCTGTGGATATCGATACAAGGGCAATACGTACGATTGTCCATTAGGATATGTTGCCCTTTTCCAAAATAACTGTCGACTGCAAAAAAATATAAAAAGTATAATTCTCTACCGAAAAGAACTGGTCAGAGTCGGTTGCCCAGCGACATGCTGGTGGTCGACAGTGTCTCACCACACAGCAGGAAGTCATGTTTCTACTGATAGCAGCGGCCCATCAAGATGCGGTTTAGAATTGATCTTCAGTAACCCATGCTTGTCGTAAGAGGCGACTAACGGGATCGGATGGTCAGGGTCACTGACTTGGTTGACACACGTCACCGTATTTCAGTTGCGTAGATCAATGCTCATGCTGTTGATCATTGGATTGTCTGGTCCAGACTCGATTATTTACCGTCGCCATATAGCTGGAATATTGCTGAGTGCGGCGTTAAACAACAGTCAATCAATCAATTAAAGCGATGATGTTTAGCAAACGTTGAGCAGGGTGTAAGGAAAACGTCGGCTTACAAATCGTCTCCTCAGACATTTTGTTCGTGTTTCAGTCTTACATTGAAATGAATCATGTTACTTTGGTGCAATCTGTCCACATCTATGCGATTTAGCCAACGTTACCATGTGTACGTACAGAATAGACACAAACTAACCTTTGCAGCATTGTTAGACAAAAAGAAAGTATACTACAGAATTTTGCACATGAATGATTAGAATAATGAACCGATGGAAGAGGTTTACATTTACCTCTCTCAGATGCCCGGACGTATAGATTCATCATCGTGCTGTTACCTGCAAATGACGTCACAGTAAACAGTACAAGTATAGCATGTCTTGATTTAGGGACAAAGTCAGAAATATTGATGTAAATGTATCGTCGGTACGTTGTCAGATGTCAAACTAATTTCCAGAATATTAACTGAATGATTAACTAACTAACTCACGATATTTACCAGAATGTCGAATTTATACAACCCTATATTGAACCCTGGAGCCATCACAAACCCCTGGAGCCATCACAGTCCTCTGGAGCCATCACAAACCCCTGGATCCATTCCCGTGGTTCCCAAGATCTCAATTTTCAATCGAAAATTTCATCTAATCGAATGTCGAGATAAGGGAAATGGCTGATGGAATACTTCCATTGCCGGATTTAAAGGACATGGGGAAATCCTTTTCTTTAAAAAAGAAAATGTTAAGGGATGTATTTAGCATTTCAGCCAGTATGTCATCATTAAAAAGGTAGGGGCGGTAGGGTAGCCTAGTGGTTAAAGCAACAGAAGAGCCCGGTTCGATTCCCCCACATGGGTACTATTTGTGAAGCCCATTTCTGGTGCCCCCCGCACGATGAACGTATTCTGCTTTACGGTGCACGTACTAAAACACGTTTAGTTTAACAATGTCAATTGTATTTGTTTACTTACGCGTATAGTTGCCATAGGTGAAGTGTGCCATATCGGTAACAAGGTTGCTTAAGTCGTTGCTCTCTTCTCTCTTCTTTGTATACCCTCCTTGGACGCTTCCATCACCCATGCCACCAACACCAGCCGTACCGCCTACCTGCCCACCACCCATACCGCCTCCCTGCCCACCACCCGTACCGCCTCCCTGCCCACCACCCATACCGCGTCCCTGCCCACCATGCATACCGCGTCCCTACACACCACCCATACCGCCTCCCTGCCCACCACCCATACCGCCTCCCTGACCACCACCCATACCGCGTCCCTGCCCACCACCCATACCGAGTCCTTCACCACCACCCATACCGCATCCCTGCCCACCACCCATACCGCGTCCCTGCCAACCACGCATACCGCGTCCCTACACACCACCCATACCGCGTCCCTGCCCACCACCCATACCGAGTCCCTGCCCACCACCCATACCGAGTCCCTGCCCACCACCCATACCAGTCCCTGCCCACCATCCATACCTCGCCTCCCTGCCCACCACCTATACCGAGTCCCTGCCCACCACCCATCCACCCTGCCCACTACACGCATACCGCGGGTCCCTACCACCACTCATACCGCGTCCCTGCCCACCACCACACCCATACCGCGTCCCTGCCCACCACCCATACCGAGTCCCTTCACCACACCATACCAAGGTCCCTGCCCACCACCCATACCGCGTCCCTGCCCACCACCCATACCGAGTCCCTACACACCACCCATACCGAGTCCCTGCCCACCACCCATACCGAGTCCCTGCCCACCACCCATACCGAGTCCCTGCCCACCACCCATACCGAGTCCCTACACACCACCCATACCGAGTCCCTACACACCACCTATACCGAGTCCCTACACACCACCCATACCGTGTCCCTGCCCACCACCCTTACCGCGTCCCTGTCCACCATCCATACCGCGTCCCTGCCCACCACCTATACCGAGTCCCTGCCCACCACCCATACCGAGTCCCTGACCACCACCCATACCGAGTCCCTGACCACCACCCATACCGAGTCCCTGACCACCACGCATACCGCGTCCCTATGCACCACCCATACCGCCTCCCTACCCACCACCCATACCGCGTCCCTGCCCACCACCTATACCGAGTCCCTGCCCACCACCCATACCGCCTCCCCCTGCCCACCACCTATACCTCGAGTCCCTGCCCACCACCCATACTCGAGTCCCTGCCCACCACCCATACCGAGTGCCCACCACCCATACTCGAGTCCCTGACCACCACCCATACCGAGTCCCTGACCACTCACCCATACCGTGTGTCCCTGCCCACCACGCATACCAAGCGTCCCTACACACCATCCATACCCGCCTCCTCCCTGCCCACCATCCATACCTCGCCTCCCTACCCACCCACCCATACCAAGCGTCCCTGCCCACCACCCAAACTGAGTCCTTGACCACCACCCATACCAAGTGTCCCTGCCCACCACACACATACCGAGTCCCTGACCACCACCCATACTGCGTGTCCCTGCCCACCACGCATACCGCGTCCCTACACACCACCCCATACCGACTCCCCTGCCCACCACCCATACTGTGTCCCTGCCCACCACGCATACCGAGTCCCTACACACACACCACCCATACCTGCCTCCCTGCCCACCATCCATACCACCTCCTCCCTGCACACCACCCATAACGCGTCCCTGCACACCACCCATACCAAGTGTCCCTGCCCACCACCCATACCTGCGTCCCTGCCAAACCACCCATACTGCCTCCCTGCCCACCACCCCATACTCTACAAGTGTCCCTGCCCCACCACGCATACCGAGTCCCTACACACCACGCATACCGAGTCCCTGCTCACCACCCATACCGAGTCCCTGACCACCACCCATACCAAGTGTCCCTGCCCACCCACCACGCATACCAAGTGTCCCTACACACCACCACGCATACTGCCTCCCTGCCCACCACCCATACCGCCTCCCCTGCCCACCACCTATACCGAGTCCCTGCCCACCACCCATACCTGCCTCCTCTACTACACCACCCACACCAAGTGTCCCCTGCCTCCACCACCTATACCGAGTCCCTGCCCACCACCCATACCGCCTCCCCTGCCCACCACCTATACCGAGTCCCTGCCCACCACCTATACCGAGTCCCTGCCCACCACTCCATACTGCCTCCCTGCCCACCACCACCTATACCGAGTCCCTGCCAACCACTCCATCCATACGTCCTCCCTGCCTTCCACCACCCATACCGAGTGCTCACCACCCATACCTATACCGCCCTGCCCACCACCCATACCCTGCGTCCCTGACCACCACCACCTATACCGAGTCCCTGCCCACCACCCATACCAAGTGTCCCTGCCCACCACCCATACCAAGTGTCCCTGCCCACCACCTATACCTGAGTCCCTGCCCACCACCCATACCTCCTGCCTCCCTGCCCACCACCCATACTGAGTCCCTGCCAACCACCCATACTGCCACCACCCATACCGAGTGCCCACCACCCATACCGAGTCCCTGACCACCCATACCACCACATACTGAGTCCTCACTCACCACCCATACTGTGTCCCTGCCTACCACCACGCATACCAAGTGTCCCTACACACCATCCATACCGCCTCACTGCCCACCATCCATACTGCCTCCCTACTCCACCACCCCATACCAAGCGTCCCTGCCCACCACCCAAACTGAGTCCTTGACCACCACCCATACCAAGTGTCCCTGCCACCACCACGCATACCTGAGTCCCTGACTACTCACCTATACTGCGTCCCCTGCCCACACCACCCATACTGGGAGTCCCTACACACCACCCATACTGCGAGCCCTGCCCACCACCCATACTGAGTCCCTGCCACCACCCATACCGAGTCCCTGCACACCACCCTATACCTCCCCTGCTCCCCACCCATACCGCCCACCACGCATACCGGGTCCCTACACACCACCCATACCGCCTCCCCTGCCCACCACCCATACCGCGTCCCTGCCCACCACCCATACCGCGTGTCCCTGCCGCCCACCCATACCTTGAGTCCCTACCCACCCATACCAAGTGTCCCTGACTACTCACCATCCATACTGAGTCCCTGCTTCACCACCCATACCGCGTCCCTGCCCACCACACTACTCCATACCCTAAGTCCTTTACACACCACTCCATACCGAGTCCCTGCTGACCACTACCACCCATACTTGCGTCCCTTGACCACCACCCATACCAAGTGTCCCTGCCCACCACGCATACCAAGTGTCCCTACACACCACACCCTCTACCGCCTCCCTGCCCACCACCCATACCGCGTCCCTGCCCACCACCCATACCATGTCCCTGCCCACCACCCATACCGCGTCCCTGCCCCTGCCACCACCCATACCGAGTCCCTCCCACCACCCATACTGCCTGTCCTGACCACCACCCATACCGCCCACCCATGACCGAGTGTCCACCACCCACCAGTCCCTGACCACCACCCATACCGAGTCCCTGCCCACCACCCATACCATGTCCCTGCCACCCACGCAAATGGAATCACACCACCTATATACCGAGTCCCTGCCCACCACCATACCGCCACCACCATACCGCGTCCATGCCCACCACCCAAACCGAGTCCCTGACCACCACCCATACCGCGTCCCTGCCAGGAATGTACCACGCCATACCGAGTCCCTGACCACCACCCATATACCACGCGACCTGCCCACCACATACCAAGTGTCCCTACACACCACCCATACCGCCTCCCCTGCCCACCACACCACCCATACTGCGTCCCTGACCACCACCCATACCAAGTCCCTACACACCACCCATACCACGTCCCTGCCCACCACGCATACCACGTCCCTACACACCATCCATACCGCCTCCCTGCCCACCATCCATACCGCCTCCCTGCCAACCACCCATACCGCGTCCCTGCCCACCACCCATACCGAGTCCTTGACCACCACCCATACCGCGTCCCTGCACACCAACTATGCCGCCACCCGTACCGCCTCCCTGCCACCACCCATACCGCGTCCCTGCCCACCACCCATACCGAGTCCCTACACACCACCCATACCGAGTCCCTGCACACCACCCATACCGAGTCCCTGCACACCACCCATACCGCCTCCCTGACCACCACCCATACCGCGTCCCTGCCCACCACCTATACCGAGTCCCTGCACACCACCCATACCGCCTCCCTGCACACCACCCATACCGCCTCCCTGCCCACCACCTATACCGCCTCCCTGTACACCACCCACACCACCTTCATTACCACCACCCAACGTGCTTCCTATAAAACCTCCCATCCCATCATCCCACGAGCCACCCGTATCAGTTTCCATACCACCACCCATACCACCCAAATCGCTTAGATTAATATCTGCCACCTCATCCTCCTCCAAACCTTCACCCAACAAACCATCAAGATGATCCTTCAAATCATCCATACCGCCTCCCACTCTGCTACCCTTATCGCCTCCCAACAGATCGGCCATACAACTTAACCTACCAGTTACTCCACCATGGATATTGCCGGGTTTATTGTCAGTCATACCTTCCCTTCTGGTAACCGTAGGACCCTTGTTTCTACCATCTTTGCCGCTTGTTTCACCTTCATCCCCCTTGCTGTAGCTCCGGCTGCGGACACTGCAGATAAGCAGCAGAGCCACCAGACCAAGCCCTGGTTCAATAGAGATATAATTGGCACCCATAATAGTGCCACTTTGGTATCATGAATTATTCTTTTGAACCACAATACTCTTTATTCCAATTATTTCCTAATGATTTTCGAAATTTCGATTATGTTTGTATCATATCGATTATATTTTCATAATTTTGATTACGGTTCGGTATTTCAAGTTCATTGAAAAAATCTCGAAATGTTCTTACTCACTGTAAGGTGTGAAAGGAGGTTCTTTATCTTTTCTTCTACAGACTGTTCGGGTCAAAATGATACCGATGAATCACAATCTAACTCCAAATCGGTTCATGATCAAACATTCATTTCAACGCAGAATGTAATGAAAACATCAGACCAACTCTGGATAAAAGATTCAGAACGTTCGTCTTCAAAATGAAAAAGTTACTTAACAAACTATCATCTGTTTCTTTTGATTTTCCGAAATGCCAGAATGACCTATGTCGCGTTGCTTCATGGCGGGTTGTTGTCTCAGCTCCAGTAAAGGGTTGTAATTGTTTTTATCTGAAAGACTGGAGAAAACGATGGGGTTGGGTCTGTCTTAAAATATACCCGATGTCACAGGTATATCTGGACATAAGACTGGAAGTATGGAGCATCTCATACAAATCCCTTTATTCTGAGTCATTATTTAAGTGCATGAGTATTTATCTGTCTATATATTCAAGTGCCCTGTATTACAATTGTATTCGTTACGTTCATGTGTGTCACGTAATGCATTCCTCGATGAAATTATTTTTTAAACGTCAAATGAAATCAACTGCTGAATTTATAATTATGTATGCAAGTGTGAAATGATTAAAAAGCGTTCGTATCTTGTTTTGGATCTATTTAGTGTTAACATAACAATAACCTCACGATCAAACACTCAATTCTGGCTCTTACAGAATCATTGAGTGATGTCAACAGCAACATTCCACGCCGCTATGATGACGTGCAATCCACGAAATCAATAGCAAATGGCCACCCGATCCACGAAAGTCACCTCTTACGACAACAATAGGATAATTGGGACCAGTAATTTCAGATTTAGTCATCATTTCGCGGTTGTATCGAACCTCGGATATCTCGAAGTATTTACTCCATCTTAGATGTTTGACTGTACTCGAACTAAGAACCAGCGGAACGTGACAACTAGTAAATAAGGTTTATCTCTGTAGCGTAAGCACCTCCTATACAGACCACCCGGACTTACTCTTACCTTGTGTACACCCTCAAAGCTGGAACAGATAGATGGTAGGGAGTCGGTAGTAGCATTATATTACATAAATTCATGATCACGTGACGAAGTCCTCACTAACATATTTCGCATATTTAGCCAAAGGGAACGAAAGACGAGATGTAGTTGCCTGGATACACGAGTAAATACGCCCTTAATCACATTTCTGTTATCTTAAATATTTTAAAATTTAAATTCAGTGAATACCTCTTTTGTTATTCTTCAGGCCTTATTTACATCAGTACGCTCGCCCTTTATCTTCTACTCTGCTGATCCAAATATCGAAAACATATAAATTCAACCATTATGTCCTGATATCAAACTGCTTTCTTCAGGTCGTGTCTGGAACGTTATTACGTAATATTCCCATACACACACACACACACACACACACACACACACACACACACACACATATATGATAGCTTAGCAGCACCGCTATAGACAATGTATAGCAAACACTTTGTATATACTTCGTGTACTGTTAATTGCATCAATAGTCTCACTATGTGATTGTTAACGTTAATTAATCTCATGATCATCACACTGACAGTGTGAGACCCGGTTAGAACTAAAGAAATTATATCTGTACCAAGACTTTTTATTCTTTCAGTCATATCAGCGAACGTGATCAGCCGAAGTTGTCCCCACAACTTGCACCGACGTAAGGTTGGAGTAAGTGAGTGAGTGAGTTTAGTTTTACGCCGCTTTCGCAATATTCCAGCAATATCACCACACACTGTACCCATGTGAGGAATCGAACCCGGGTCTTCGGCGTAACGAGTGAACACTTTAACCACTAGGCTACCCCACCGCCCACTTAGGGTTTGAAGCCAATGTCATCACCAGTAGAATCCATGTATACTGAAGCGCAAAAGAAGCGTCACTTTTCAAAAACAAATGCACCAATTTACAAGATGGTGTTTTTATTATGATTGTATCGTTTTGTTAACATGTTTTTCAATCCAAATTAATAGTTATTACCAACATCAGTGTAATTTCTGATGAAAAGAAAACGACCAAACACACCTAAAAAGGCAGACGTAGTAAAAGGTTCCGTATGACATTCGTGAAAATGAAAATGTACGTGCATATCGTGACAACCCTACCAATGAAAGCGAGTCCCAAACTCACCTGAAATTATGTTTGTATTGACACAATCACCATACCACGACAAGTCAAAACACTGATTACACAACAGTCTCGTTTCCTGTTGACTGGATTCCGTCCTATTGCGCAACTTAATACAATAACCAGTCCAGAATTTGAGGACCATTTCATTTAACTGGAAACATAAATATTAATCAGTATTATTTGATACATCTAAGCACTTGTATATTGCAACACTACGCTCCTTATAATCCTTGCAAACATGACGTGCAGCTTGCTCTGTCGTACAGCGAGCACTGACCTGGAAATCGTGGAAATCTCAAAACGAGGCTCTGCCGCTAGAAAGGTTTGGCGGTCTAATACGGCCTTGATATTATATCAATCACATTGTGCGTTATAGAATTACACTGAATAAGCGTATAACGCAGATAACAGGTGTAACCAGTGAGCCAGATGCATTGTGAACCATTTTACGACCTCATCAAACTGGGACAGTCTGTGACGTCTTAGTTAATGTCATGCTGCCTACACCTCGCCATACAATATAGAAACACGATGTTTTTAAAGTTTGAAATTAAAACTTATTTGTAAATACATTTTCTTATGAAACAAGGAGTTGGAATTCAGTGTAACCATAGGTGTTTGTGATGTCTATTTTCACTCTCACACGAGAAAATTCGGATCGGCTGAAAAGTAGGTTATTGTCTTAATAGGTTAATGAGACTTATGTTTCGGTTTGTTACGAGAGGTCAGAGGAACCAAGCCTTGGGACGATTGCAAGCTGGTCAGACTGCACAGAGGGTAGCCAAGCATTTTAATTTTCATGTCAGGACAATCTACTGGTTGCAGGAGCAGTATCAGGCCATCAACATCATTCAAGACCGTCCACACAGTGGATGACAACGTCAAGACCGACAGATTGTGCGCAACCATCTGCAGGATCGCTTCAACAGAGCGACGGAAACAGCACGCCAGAACATAGACACTCATTAGGGCCGATTCAGTGCGTCGACGTTTGTGCGAAAGAAACCTCTGCTGTCACAGACCGTATCGTGGCCCTGTCCTCACGGCTCCCCTTATGTTCCGACAGCCCATGGCAGAATGACGAAGGCGTGGGGAACGGTATTCCAATGCGTGTATTGTTGAGGTGGTCGTGGGCTGGTGCAAGTATGATGGTCAGGGGTGCAATCGGTCTGAACCAGAGAGTTGGCCCTGTGGTGTTCCAGAATCTCGGTCCAGGACGAGGAAACGGAGTGACAGCTGCTCGCTGTACTGACCAAGTCATAAGACCCCACGTTGTACCACATTTTGGACGTCACAGAAATCACAACTTCCAGCAAGACAATGCTCGTGCCCACACTGCCAGGGTAACATTGGACTTCCTAAGACAACTTGGCATCCAAACCCTACAATGACCTGCACCGAGTCCGGGTTTAAGTCCAATAAAACACCTTTGGGACGAGATTGAAAGAAGACTGAATTACATCCAACCAAGGCCGGCAACTGCGGCTGGACTCGATCAGCCATTTCACAGAGTATGGACCCAAGTCCCTATGGCCTTCATCAACCGGCTAACTCATTCCATGTACAGACGATGCAACACCGACATCGATGTCCATGGAGGTCACACACCATACTGACTTTGTGGTATCCTAATGGTACCATATTTGGTGATTTTGTTTGTGTGAACTTTAAATGTGATTCCCGAAAATGTGTTAACCATAATTGTCGGATTTGAACTCAATCCTCCGTTTTGATTGTTAATTAGTGCGAATTAAATTGTGTTGTTTTAGAACCTCTATCGGTGTGGCGTTTTTTTTTAGGTTCAGTATTTTAACCACTGGTCTACCCCGACCGTCCTTCCGAGCCAACGTACGGGTTTAATGCCAGGAACACAGCCTCTCTCACACCCTGGTTCATGCAGAAGGCGGCAGTGTTGGGGGTGTCTTCACATTCTCAGAAAGGTTCTAATTGGGAGAAGTTCCATTCGTTCATTGGTCTGGGTGCCTGTAGTAGGGCAAGGGCCCTGAGCTATGATGAGACTGATAGATAAACTGTGCCAGGATTTCGATGTTGTATCTAATTATATAATCTGTCAATAATGACAACAACAATACACCATTACGGATCTGAAGATATACACATCTACCTGTTGGTCTGGACAATGAGGACCCACATCATCCAGGTCGGGTTACTCCATCTCTGGTTAGATCCGTGTAGAATGGATGTTCAGTAGAATTAGATTAGAACTGGTTTCACTATTCAGTAACCCATGCTTGTCGTGAGAGGCGAGTAACGGGATCGGTTGGTCAGGCTCGCTGACTTGGTTCACACGTGTCATCGTATCATATAATTGCGTAGATTGATGATCATGCTGTTGATCACTGTATTGTCTGGTCCAGACTCGAATATTTACAGACCGCCGCCATATAGCTGAAATATTACACTATTCTGTGCTCGAAATACTCAAAGGAACCCCGAAGCTGCCAGATTCCATTGGCCATTGTTAAGAATAGTCAATTCTGTGGTGTGTTGTACTGATGTGGAAAGCGCCAAACGTAAAACCCCAAGAGCTCTTCTAATGCAAAACACCATTCCACTGTATACCTATAACTTATTTACCGTTAAAGGGCCACAAACCCAGAACCCTCACTCAGTATGTGGAATCTCAGTCGGAATCCGCTATACAACAAGCACTAAGTAACCGCTGCCTGACGTAACAGCTGAAAGGATCGTGTGACCAGGATCGGGTTGTTTAGTTGATGGTGCTCTACGGTTGTCATAATACCAACCACTGTTCTATCTGGTACAGTTTAGATCATTTCAGGATCTTCATGATATAGCTGTAATATTGCTTACTCTGAATAATTTTTCTTCATACAATCACAGATTGGTATTTCTCCAACAGTGTCCGGGAAACAAACAAGGGTTAAATGTCAGACTAAGTATTTCCGTGTTAGCACAAACTGAAACTGCCATCATACAGTGTAGCATTACTCAACATGTTGATTAGCGACGTGTCGTATATATAACACAATCCTCTGTGTGTATAATTTATGCTATGACGTACCCCTGCTTTGATAGTGAAACCTTACCTAATATGGTTATGTTTTCCGTGACATATGAATGGCATGAACATGTACTTGTACCTAACCAATCAGAGATCTAGCCGCCATAAATTGGAGCTGATGTACATTCTCGACATGATTGGGATATTGGCGACTATAAACATTCCACAGCATCGTACAGAGGTTACCATCATTTACAGTTTCACAAGATCGTGATAAGACACTGAATATTGATCGTCCCTTGTATCTTAGATTTCCATCGGTTCCCGATTGCGCAGATCGATGCTCATGCTGTTGATCACTGGATTGTCTGACCCAGACTCAATGTTTTTACAGACCGCCGCCATATAGCTGGAATATTGCTGAGTGCGAGTAAAACTAAACTCACTCACTCACTCAGTGTTAGATTTCCAAGGTGAATACATTCATGTTCTGGCTTTGATGGACTCTTTAACGACAGTAGTGAGCAGCCCCAAAGTTATCCAGATCCAGACCAGTTAGATTAGTGGCAGCTTTGTACCCATGTGTTCTGTCCCCTGATTTGACATAGATATTATCAGTCAGTTTAATCCACCATGGCCTTCATCGGAATATCTATGAATCTCTTTTATGTCTTAACACCTTGCCCACGTCCCTCTGAAACTGTGACACACATTTCAAAAGCCTTTATTCAGAAACGGGCGCGTAGTGTTTTGTAAAATATCAATATTTTTACATGTTTTTATTAACCTTCACATTTTCGCCCTGGTCCAAGATTTGGTAATTTATAGTAAATGTTTCAATTTCTCGATAGCCACAAGGGATCAACTCCGTCGTCTCATATATTCTCTGAATGTATTTAAATTTGCCTTGCTTGATTGATTTGGTTTCTCAAATTACTGGAATCCTGTCTTGGTGGAACAATTGAGTAGAAGGAGTGTAAATCGACCATTTGTAACAACGAACACTTGATGACGTATCGTTCATACTGCTTTTCAAATGAAACACGACATGACATATTTGCATTACAATTTATTCTTTGTAAGTACGTGTATGAGAACCTGTATAGATAAACGATAGCCATATATATCTGAACATGGTGTTGAAGTAACCGCTGCTTGATAAAAACCGGTCGTTGTCACTTTATGTGCCATGCAGGTTGAGAGATGCCACTTGCGTCTTCCGAACATGTCACAGGATCTGCCTGATATGGTCGGTCTATTCTATGAAGGCTTCGTATTTGGTCTAATCGCTTACCCTGCAGAGAAAATATGTTCTTAAGCTGCAATTCAAAATATAAAACCATCCCAAACCACGTATACATAACAGCTGATCGCGTCTTCTCCACACACTTTAGAAACAGGTCACAAAAGTTCAAAACATCAGAGAATGTCAGAATGTTCCAAATTGAATGGCATACAACGCGCCCATCAAATCCCAATGTCCAGATTAGCCTTATGAGTGCAGCATTCATGACATCTAAATGTAGGTTCGATTCCCAAAAGTGGAAAAGCAATTAAGCCCATTCTCATGGATTCTCACCTTCAGTCCTACTTTATTGTGTGTTCTTTCTGTGCAGTTGATCCAGTCTACCAAATATGCCCTTTCCTAAAACAGACACAGAAAAGGCCATTAAAATATTCACAAAAGTATCTTTAAATTTTAAGAAAATAAATCGGAATTTGATACGATTATTTAAAACATGGATTAATGTGTATGTACTATTGTCTGAAACCAGATCTTAATACACGCATGTACAATGTACGAATATTTAAAACCAGACTTAATCCATGAGTGTAAAATGTACAATCCAAATCCATATATAAATATACAGATATACAATCTACAATCATGTACAACTAGATCTAAACACACAGATGTTTAACCTAGAGTGTACGATGACTGAAAGATGCATCCTCAATGTTACTTGTATCGACTTGTATCACAGTTGATTCAGCAAAGGCTCATGTTACTGTAAATGTAGTCTGGAGGTATGTCAAACAGTGACTATTGAATATAACATGTTATCATCTGGAAAAAAGGGTTCACAAGGAGCAGGATTTAGCTCTAAAACGTCGTATAAAGAATAAAAAAGAAGTTGTTATCCATAAAACGTGTCATACATTTAAAGTTATATTGGTTTACTAGAATATGACAAATTTGGAGTGTATCATATGCATTTTGTAAATCGCCTAGGTGTCAATATTGTGGTTTTCGGTGTATATTCCTTTAATGTCAAGTTCATCCATGTCGACGTTTTCTTTGGGCATAAACAGATATAACAGAGATTTAATTCAACCCAAAGGCATGATCCTACACTGTCTTACTAGGATGCACCTCGCACCACAGAACATCTTTAGAACAAGTTTGCACAATGAAAGGAAGAATAAACCCAGAACTAAACTTGAGAAGGGAAAACAACCAGATACGAATATCTTATAGATTACCTTGTTTCAAAGCCTTTACTTTTCTTGCACCAAACTGTTTGAGGTTTTCCAGGGCTGTTAACATGAAACAATTAGGGTGAAACATAAAATGAATGCACATTAGATTAGATTTGCCTATCTCAATATAGACCGAGCCAAATACTACATAAAGTATACATGTGAATACATACCTTTGTCCATCACCTTTAGAATATTAGACCTCAGTGAAACGGAAGCTGTTGAAAAATGCAGAAATGTCACATTATTAGGAGTGTACTTGAGTGTAAAAGCTGAATTGGTACATAAGCCCGTACACACTCAAGCAAGACGTTTAGTTTTTTAGGTGAGGATTTGGCCTCTGTATTGTATGATAGATTGAAGGGCCTAAACCAAACCAGTTGGTACATAACATCAGAGTACATGCCATGGCAGCATACTATTCATTGTATCAAGTTTCATTATGGTTCAATACGCATTTTGCATAACTGACGTTGACCCATGTAAGCAGTAGTTATACCTTTGGCCACTTTTTCTTCGAGGGAACCTCCTGCCTTGGCAAAACGATTAACAGCTGAAAAGGAGTGCACAGGAAACATATCAATATACATGTATTATCATTATGATTCTATGTTTGTATAATAATTTGATGTGCATTGATTTTGTTGAGGATCAGCGTCATAAATTTCACTGTTTGGCAAACGCCATCATTGAATAATAGACGTCTGAATGCCTATACAGACAAGTTTGGATCAATGTCTGTGTGTTAGGATCAGTTTCCCATTACCTCTGAATTATTTACATTAAATTTGACTATCGATCTTAAATAGATTGATATTTCCTTTTGTAAACACGCTCTCGTATACTTTATATGAAACAAGGACACGTAAGCACTATGAACACATGGGATATTAAGTACAATTGTTCTTACCTTTGGTAACACACGAGCCGATTTTATTCTGAATATCAGCCAACTCTGAAATATAAAAAAAAGTTTGTAGTATTAATGAATACGACCGAAGTATGGTACACAAGTAGATCTGTATTGACGATCGAATATCATAACTTCAAAACATTAAGTCACAGCTTGGATATGTAACTGATAATTTTTCGATTTTACAAAATATCATTTAACATAATTTTATATATCTTCTCACCTTTTATCGATCGCCTTCGGAGAAGACCCTCGATCGTACCAGCGCCTGGCCTGTCAGCTGAAATATCAGTTTTTCCTTATAACAACCCAGAAATTAGTACTTCATTTCACCTTTAGGATCATGTATCTTGTACACTATAATATATCAATAGTTAAGACGTTAGCCTTGTGTGTATAATTGTGTTGTGTTTCATGATGCCGATTGGAAGCAGTTTCACCAAATGCCAGCTTTCTATAGGAACAAAATGGAAAGAATCCTGATTAGAACGATGCTTCTTTTTTATGCTGATGCTGAAAATATGTCCTTTGACGCTGAGTAAACATCAATTCTAACGAGTATAGAGGGTGCAGCTACCCACCTACTTGTCCAATGGCATCATCCATGATAGCCTTCAGCTGAGCACTTCTTGAATCTTTCTCTGTGAAACAAAAGGTATTCATGTATTCATTGTACCATGCAAACTTTATAAAACGTTAGCCCACAATTTCTTGTAACACATTTAAACTTTGCTATGATTGTACATGAAGCCAACATGACTGGGCAACAAAATGAACAGTCAAACTTATAATGTGTTTCTCTTAAGAACATCTTTTAATATAGCATACACCTAAAAAGTCATCAAGTGGCTCATATCACATAAATCATCAACAATTTACTTCGATTTGTGAACATTTGACGATTGTCTTACCATATATGTTTTGTGTTTTGTATATAAAGTCAACTCACCTTCTTTAAACAAATCCTGGGCGATTTCCGAGAGTTTTTCTTTGACTGCAATGAGCATTACATTAAGTTTTTGAATGGTATTTAGAGTGACTGAGTGAGTTTAGTTTTACTCCGCACTCAGCAATATTCCAGCTATATGGCGGCGGTCTGTAAATATTCGAGTCTGGACCAGACAATCCAGTGATCAACAGCATGAGCATCGATCTGTGCAATCGGGAACCGATGACATGTGACAACCAAGTCAGCGAGCCTGACCGCCCGATCCCGTTATTCGCCTCTTAAAACAAGCATGGGTTACTGAAGGATCATTCTAACCCGGACCTTCACGGGTAGAATAGTATTTAGAAGTGATACACATAAGGAAGAGACTTTTTATGGATGTCAACTTCTTTATAATGAGGAACACAACGTTTCGTATATCCTTACTCCTTCATCAGGTGAATGAATGGTATGAGGCAGATAACATATATATGTACATGTAAGAACAACATGTAATTAGACAACAAAGATGCAGGCTAAACAATGGAAGCGAACAGTTAACTGGCGTTGATGTGTGATTGGCAAATGACAAATGACATTGAGTGTTTAATTGTTTGCATTTAGTACATTGAGACAACTATTCGGTATAATAATGTCAGTCACGTTTATTATAACCCAATGTACGTTTTTATATGACGTTACTGGATACTTACGGGGACGAAGTTCAGGGTCAACTGCAAGAAACACCGAAAGATTGTTTATCATATTCATTAAATATACATGGGATGTGTGTTATCATGGTGAAACAGTTCAATGCATATCGCGTTACAGGGAAACAATCATTTATAGTGGGTCTTGGAACTACATCATTAAACTTGTAACGATTTAGCAATGACCCCATTCATTCAATACAGAGCTCTTTAGGGGTGCCAAACATTCTAGCTGAATATTGTCGTTGGTATGGTGTACCGTTGTATGGTATGGAGAATGTCTTCCTCTGTAACATTTTTTCATCAAGAGGAGAATGCAGTCAAATTGTACATGTATCGACAGTTCATAAAACTTGCACCAATGCAAACATGAAAATAGAAACAGATTGTTTACTTCTGTCAACCAAGACCAGCATGTACCTTGTTCTTCATCGATAATTTGTCCCATGTCATCAATGGCTGAAAAAGAGAGATGGACGTTATACTTGGTGTATAGGTTGATACAGTGGCCTGATAATGAAGGGTAGACGTTGTGCTCGACCAGTTATCAATTGTCAAGAGGTTCCTCGGCAAGCACCCAATGAATAACTTAGTATTTCCTAACTAAATTACTTATAGAAGATGCTGTTGAACATGGAAATTATTACTACAATTTTTATTGTTGATACAATGACCCAGACAGTGAGTTATAATTATTGCATGACCGCCATATATTGCTGCGTGCGGTGTAAAACTAAACTCACTCACTAAAATTATTGCATGTTGTCAGCGTAATTGACAATGGACAGGTAACATGTAAGTACAACTGAACGATACAACATCCACCCATCCATCCATCCTTCCATCCACACACACACACAGACAGACACACAGACACAGATACACACGCATACATACATACATACATACATACATACATATATACATACATACATACATACATATATACATACATACATACATACATACAGAACGCGTAAAGGAGCGCTGATAAAGGAACATACCTTTCTCGAGGAGTTCGTCTTTCTTCTCCTCTAGGGTCTTCAGACCTGGTAACAGAGAACACGACATTTGTTCGGGGTACTGACGGGCTAACTATAACGAATACCTCACGCTTTCCTTAATTTTCACCAAACTCGTCAAGTATGATTCCGTGGTGAATGTGTTTACACACGTGTGTTACCCACGCTATGGTGTTACCCACAACACACGCCCCGCGTTGTCACTGTCATTAGCTGTAGGGTCATTAACGCGCGTGTGTGTGTGTGTGAGAGAGAGAGAGAGAGAGAGAGAGAGAGAGAGAGAGAGAGAGAGAGAGAGAGAGAGAGAGAGAGAGAGAGAGAGAGAGAGAGAGAGAGAGAGAGACAATCCTGTTCAACCAAACAATCCTGCTCAACCAAACTCAAACTGAAAGCTTAAGCCATTTATAAAAACATTCTTGTTTCTCATTACCGTCCGACCCAGAAATTCACCCTGCCCCCAAGATTGAAAAAAAAATTCACACCAGAGAAAATGCAACTTGGACTCTCAAAATGTTCATGAATTTTTCACACTTCTAAGTTTTGATTTAGTAAATTTCCACAGAAATCAAGGGGCTTGGGACATAAAATACAATAAAAACTAAAAGTAAAATCCGCCCGTATGACTCATATTTTTTTAAACAAGAATATTTTTTATGTGGCCTTACCTACAAAGTTGCACACATATATATCGTTGACATACTTACCTTTCCTCATCGCCTCGATGTCTATGGGCAGTGTGCGGTCTTCTGGGGTGACTGTGAGAAAATTAATTAATTTTACAACTTCATGGCATGAGAATAATCAATCCCTATTATCTCGGAGACAGATTCCATTTGGCGTAAAGTCAAAACAGTGATGAAATTTCTTTGAACGGTCACTGGAAACCAGTGTGTGTGGGTGTGTGTGTGTGATATTAGTAATGCATAAGGTGAACGTTTATTCACCACTATATTTTACCGCAGGAAGACAGAGCTATTTGCATTTAGCTGCATTAGTATTAAACGAGATTGAAATTCATAATTGTTTATGATATTCGCATATTTTTCTAGAGCGAATAAAGTCACAATCTTCCCATCCTTTGCCGTATAATATCAGTGTCATCAGTAAATGGTGTGAGCTTTAGTCGAAGTGTAGGGGAAGTTGTTTGCTATTAATTCAGAACTGAACGCAAAACGAAAAAAGACAAATATGCAAATATATACAGTAATAGTTATGTCTTCTTACGGATTGAATGATCTTTCTCTGAAAACGATTATGTCTATTTCGAAAGTGGTTCGGGCAGAATGTTTCAAGTGATATATACAATTTACCTTTCAAGATGAAAATACATGTATCGTTCTTTAATGAATTCATAAGAACAAGAGCATACTGTTATAAACCAATTACATATTATGCTAACATTTGTATAGCGCCGATATCCAGCTCAACTGCATGTCGTATTATTAATCTCAACTCCCTTGGGATCATACAACTCTTGCAGCCACTAGGCGCACCGACTTGGTGTAGCTTTTCCCATCCTTATGAGGTACCCATTCACAGCTGGGTGGACTGGGACACATAGTCACAGTACTTTGTCCAAGTTTACTGCAGGTTGCTGTACCCGCAACTAGGTGTTTGCAAGTATTCATGTGGCCACCATCTGGTCATATGGGTTCTTTTAAGTGCACAGAGTTGTGGACTGTACACTAGGGGTTGTGACAACACTGAAAGAGTCTGCACACAAAGTTGACTCCAAGGTTTTTTACACCCGGTCACAGGTGGGCTCGATCCCGACACCTCAAGCTCGCTGGATTACTAGCCTGGCGCTTTAGACAGTTCTCCCACCACGCCACCAATATGAAATATTCAGCGATGAATTCCAAATACCATGACTTATTATGACACGGAGAGCTACCAGAATATACGTATAAATATAAAATACATGAAATATGTTTCCAAACATGTTTTCTGTCAGAGCAAATTCGACCTAGAACATTTACAGATCGCTTTTCTGAGGAATTCAGGATCGCCGCCCAACTAGTATAAAACATTTCCTATATCATACACAAGTTACTTAGTAATTTCTTTTTAAAAGTTTGGATTACAAATAGTTCCAACTGATATGACAACTAAAAACAGTTGGTAGAGCTACAAACTATTGTGTGTAATGTTTTTACGTTTCTCACTGTATGTAAATAATATACCTACTGTCAGCCATGATCTCTTTTTGGAAGTCCATAAATGTGCCTATAGCTGTAAAAAAATGTAATATTAACTTAATTAACACATATAAGCAAATAAAGTACATTAAATTGAAATTACATCGTTCATGATAGCATCTGTCTCAGCACTCACTAATGGCAACTCTGTAGCATCGTCTTTGACATTTACCCGTGAAGATCCGGGTTAGAATTGACCTTCAGTAACCCATGTTTGTCGTAAGAGGCAACTAACGGGATCGGGTGGTCAGATTCACTGACTTGGTTGACACATGTAAGTCAGTGAGGATTAACCGTGGAGTCAGTGAGAATTAATCGTGGAGTCAACGAGAAATAAACGTGGAACACTGTCACTGCCATTTGTGAACGTGTTCCGCAATCCTTGGTTTAAGTTCTAACTGACATTAGCATATAAACAGAAATATACCATTCATGCGGACAGACCCCAGTCTCTTCATCAGGTGTTCTTCCGCTGCAGTGGGCTTATAGTCTCTACTATGATCTAAAATTAAAAATGAAAAGTATATAAGTGAAAACGATTGTCAGAGTATTGGGCCATTGTCATCTATGACAATATATATGAAGGTACATATCCTGGTGGTTTGTCCAGCACTACACCCGAATACGACCGACGATGTGGGGACCCTGGGTAAAATTAGTCTAAAGTGACTTGAACCTTTAGCAAGAAGAGACGTCATTGGTAAATCTCTGTCTAAGGCCGACATGATAGATATGTCTGCGGCGTAAAATAATAAACGGTTCACGGTTTCACTGACGCGTATATTTGTAAGTGAGGCGACAGAACCGTTTCCATAATAATAAGAAAAAGGGTGAATAATTCATGTTTTATATCACAATCGTTCGTGTATTAGTTGTATGACTCTCTTGGAAATCTTCGAAGGAAGAGCATGCTCGATTGAACCAAAACACTATGAAATGCTGACACCAGTCTCGAGGTGCATATTGATCAGTATAGAGGGAAGATTGACTGTTGGAAAGTTGAAGTCATTCCCCTTGTCACGCCGGGTTTTGTACTGTCACTTTTAACTTTCATGCATAGATTTAAATATATTACAGATAAGGCGGTATCATTGGTTTATATGCATTAAACCCATCAATGTCCTTACACCATGACGTTTACAATAAAGGGATGCTGTTACTTTTTGTTCAATATGTTTCACTTACACGGCTCCAGATCTACTTTCTTCTCTTGAATGGCACAACCAACTGAAACAACAATCAACGTTTTAGAGTTCAGTGTCGGAGATCAGAATTCATAAAAAACGGTGTGAAAAGATAGTTATTGATGTTTCACAAATATCCGTTGATTACAATAAGTTCATTTTCAGAATTCGATTTGCACAATGTACGTAAAAATAAAGTGTTGAAGGACACGTACGACTGGCTGAAATTTTCTTCACGTCCATGATCATGGCCTGTTTCTCTGTCGAACAAAACAGTGAAAAATGTGATGACACGAACAAAGAGGACTCTTATAAAGAAGTATCCAAAACTGCAAACACAAATACGTCTTTTTCTGTATATGGGCGTTAGACCATCATTGGTAGGATTAAGCATACAATCATATTTAATTATCATATCATGATATTACTTGTACATTATATATGACATGACTGTTCCATTTCGAATAAACACTTACAGTTGCATATATACAGTATATATAAATTTCATGTCTCTTAATATGTGACGCAAGTGCGTGTACCTTATCCGACGATATCGCGTGAGCTTTCAGAAAAATATATATGTACATTGCATAATTTTACACAATATATTTTGTGAACGTAACTAATTAACTTTACAGCAGCAAGAAGAAATGTTTGTACGAGCTCTGATACTTACTCCGAGCATTTCCGGCGTCTTGCTTTATAGTATCGATGAAATAACCTTTGTCTGAGCGAACAATACAAGAACATTATTGTGGATGTTTAAAAAACACTTCTAGTCTACAAAACCTTTCTATCATTACTTAATACAAGACCTCTCTTACCGTAACCAGATAATGCACAGAAGACATATTAAACGATACAGCAGGTATATGTTTCCAAACTAACGGGATCAGTAACATATGTTATATTTGGGATTACACGTGCACTTTCTTAGTAAAGTACAAATTCTACTAATTTTGGGGGGTTGAGTCCCACCGGGATTCGAACCCACACCCACAGAGTCAGGCACCAAATCGCCAGCACACAAAGTCAGCCGCCTAACCCGCTCAGCCACCGCGACTTCCACAGGCGGTTAGGCGGCTGACTTTGTTTGCTGGCGATTTGGTGCCTGACTCTGTGGGTGTGGGTTCGAATCCCGGATGGGACTCAACCCAAAAAGGTACTAGAATTTGTATTTTACTAAGAAAGTGTAATCCCAAATATAGCATATGTTGCATTTGAACACTTTCTAAATGGCATTATGTAATCATAACGGGATCAGGTGGTCAGGCTCACTGACTTGGTTGACACATGTCATCGTATCTCGACTGCGTAGATCGATGCTCATGATGTTGATCACTACGATGTTGATTGTCTGGTCCAGACTCGATTACTTACAGAACGCCGCCATATAGCTGAAATATTGCTGAGTGCGGCGTTAAAGAACAGCCAAACCAAACCAAACCAAAACGTTCATATGAAAACGTACCCCCATTGTCCACTTTCTGGCTGAGGTCATCAAACTGCTTCTTCACTGAAACAACAACACACAATATCAGCAGTGATATATAGAGGTCAGTGCTATGATGCATGCGTTCACGTGATATGATGTTCATGTGTCTGCTGGAAGTTATATTTTCACACAGTCTATGAACCATGTTGTAACTGTGTGTACAATAATGGGTACAAATGGAGTACAATTTAGACGACCTCTCCATAATATTTACAACATTCAGTTGTCTGTAATTAGCAGAACAAAGGGGGGTTAGCAGAATAGAATGGTTAAGACTGGATGTGTACACATTATCACAAAGTAATTTTCAATGAGAACTCTTCATCGCCATACAAAACGTAACTGATGTGTATTAATCTTCATTAATCATTGGGTTTGCCAGCATGCACTTTGCCCATTTTGAAATGGATCACAGCCGTAATCCTTTGAAAGTCTGACAATTTTATTTCCATATGATATGTACATTTAATGCATTTTACCTTCTTTGATGTAATTTCCAGTAACTCTCTCTAATATAGCCTTGGCTGAAAAGTGAATAATAATGCAGAATTATTAATAATTTAAGGGTTTTTCAAAGGGGAATGTCTGTTCAGGTTGTCCAAGACGCGACAGCTCGTTCGCAGAAATGTTCCTAATGTATGACAGACATCACTGGCCATGGGCTCTGATTCTTCTGGTCCTGATTGTGTTTCAAGGCGTGTCAGCAACATGTATATGCTTCATAGTGCCACTAACTTAGTAAGGGAACAGTCTGCATCAGTTGCATCATGTCAAGCTGACAGTTGTCATAGAACTAACCTGCTGCTCAAACCTCTGTAACTCGGGTACACCTTTCCTTTTTGTGAGTTCCCATGAACCTGTAAATGCTACGTCCTTAATCTTCTCGAACCACCGTGTTGTACTCGCTCATACAATTACAGGTCGTCGTCTTCCCTAATATTGCAGGCATGTTGGTTCAACAACATTTGATCTTTAACAAATTCACATAGCTACACAATATTGTGTCGTTCTTTACCCTGATATGTTCCTCTACCTAGACTCGCATAGGATGACCGACCACGCACAAATGTTCATTTAATTACCTTTCTCCAAGTCTTTTCCTGTTGGATTCTCACCGAATTTTTCAACCACTGAAACACATCATCATCATCATCATCATCAAAAGGAGTCAGCCAATATGCGTTATAAATTATGTGAAGGCAACATCAAAGCCAGTCACTTTCTCGGAAATTGAAGGAAACAAATAAGCTTTTCGCCTTACTTACATTCTGCGAATTTGTTTAGGCATTTTCCGTTCCATCTGCCCGACACTGAAAATTAGAGTTGAAATAATATTACTAACAGAACCACGCTTTTATACACATATATCTGTCTGGGCACACGCGATCGCAACTCATTGATTATGGTTTAGAGTCTATATCGCTACGTTGGTCGTTGAAGACGTTGTAACCTTATGGCAGCTATCTCTTCTGGGTCGGTGGTTTAATAACAACATACTCATTATCTCGACTGAATAATATGGGAATAATATCACACACTGTTGAACAGAAGTTACGTACTTCGAGATATCCGAGGTTCGACACAATGTTGGCTGAATAAAGAATACGCGGGACAAAACGTAGACTTAACTGTTAGTTAGACTTTAACACTATTAGTACTTGGCTGAACAAGAAAGTAAAAGTTACAGTTTGGTTGTTTCAGATACACATTGCTCAGGTCAGGTCGAGGCAGGGCAGGGCAGGGCAGGGCAGGGCAGGGCAGGGCAGGGCAGGGCAGGGCAGGGCAGGGCAGGGCAGGGCAGGGCAGGGCAGGGCAGGGCAGTTTTACCTTTCTTGGTACGCTTGAATGACCCGAGAGTTATTGACGTTCTCACTGCAATGAAAACAATCATTACGTCATTGTTAGAAATTGTCAACGTAGGAAGAAATGATTTAAATGTAATTTTTTAAAGGTTTCATAGTACTTAACATAATGAGGAAAGATTGCTTTTTAACTTGTTAACCTTGATGAAATAGCTTCTTCCAACACTTACCTTGCCCCCCGAGATTGGCCACTCTCACTGGAAATATACAATGGCGATGATGACGTCATTATGACTAGCACTGCCGCATTATCGAGAAAGGATACTCTACGTCAAATAATCTTGATAGGGTTAAAGTGAATCACTGTACATCATTGAGGTCACTGAGCAAAAATGTGATGTTTAAATCTTATGTCTTACAAGACGTATATTACTTGTGGATATTCAAATGGGAATACGTACTTTTGTTCATTAGAATGTCTCGTCGCTTTCCCAGAATGCTAACCACTGTAAGTAAAGGAATATGAGTTTCAATACCAACATGATAGGAAACATTTGTAAAACATCCACTATGTCTTGTTATGTGATAAGTGGAAGTAAGATAACTTGACAAGGAATATGGTATCATATATACTGTGAGCATATTTCAGTTACTCATAAAGAAGATTACGCAGTGCCATCTTTGTTGTAAGATTTGAACACATATGTTCTTGTGTATTACAGAGAGGCGTGTTCATGTATTCTAACTCACCTTTTGTGTACTCGCTCATGTATAGTTTCATCATGGTGCTGTCCTCTACAAACACCAAAGGAAAATCAGAAGAAATATAGAACTGCTCGTACCTAGATATGAACCTGCATGATTTTAATGTTTGAATGCAGTTAAACATAATATAACTCTAATGCTTAGAAAGATAAAGAAGGTTTTAACCAAAAATGAACTTCAAGAATGGTTGATAACATCTGCGAAACATCTTTTGTCAGAAGAAACGGAACACGGGATAAACACGATGTTTTGAATTTTACAAGGTAAGATCTCCCAATGCAACAATCTGAGTGTACACAAATGTACACACAGAATGCCTTCATCCGAATTACTTATTTATTCAGATGCCCAAACAATTGCTGGGTCAGTTCATGGGCCCAGCAGCGTGTCGGTTACATATTTCATACTGTATTATACTTTCGAAAGAGTTACAGCTCCCAGGCCACAGGGTACAGTTAAAACAGCAGGGAAGTGGATCGCCTGGATGATCGTTTCTTTCCTTACCATTTAAAAACAATTAGTGCTATGTACGTGTATATTACTCACTTTCATAATCTCCAGAGGTGAAGTTAACCATGCCCTTCACAACGTAGGTGATCTTATTTTTGTCTTGTTGTCGTTTACGTTCGTCAATCATCTGTTTTCTCTTCCGTTGTCTTGCCCTTCTTTCAGCTTTCATTTTTTCTCTGTCGGCTCTGCTCATGGTCCCTGCACCGCCACCATTACTTCTATTGCCACGGGATCTTCGACCCCCCATACCACCAGGACTTCCGCCGTTCATACCTCCCATACCACCTTGTCTTCCGCCGTTCATACCTCCCATACCACCGGGTCTTCCGCCGTTCATACCTCCCATACCACCGGGTCTTCCGCCGTTCATACCTCGCATGCCACCTTGTCTTCCGCCGTTCATACCTCGCATGCCACCTTGTCTTCCGCCGTTCATACCTTCCATACCACCAATACCACCAGGTCTTCCGCCATTCATACCTCTCATGCCATTAGGTCTTCCGCCGTTCATACCTTCCATACCACCAGGTCTTCCACCGTTCATACCTTCCATACCACCAGCTCCTCCGCCGTTCATACCTTCCGTACCACCAGGTCTTCCGCCGTTCATACCCATCATGCTGTTCATACCACGCATGCCTGCCAGAAGTCCCATCATGTCCATACCAGCCATACCACCAGGTCTTCCGCCGTTCATACCTTCCATACCACCAGGTCTTCCGCCGTTCATACCTTCCATACCACCAGGTCTTCCGCCGTTCATAGCCTCCATACCACCAGGTCTCCCGCCGTTCATAGCTTCCATACCACCAGCTCCTCCGCCGTTCACACCTTCCATTCCGCCAGGTCTTCCGCCGTTCATACCCATCATGCTATTCATACCACGCATGCCTGCCAGAAGTCCCATCATATCCATACCACCCATACCACCAGGTCTTCCACCATTCATACCATCAGGTCTTCCACCATTCATACCACCAGGTCTGCCGCCATACATACCACCAGGTCTTCCACCATTCATACCACCAGGTCTTCCGCCATTCATACCACCAGGTCTTCCGCCATTCATACCACCAGGTCTTCCGCCATCACTTTGACCCTGATCATCGCCCATATTCGTATAATCAGCGTATTCATCTACGTTGTCGATGTTCCGGCAGTTGACGCTGCTGCTGAATAGCAGAGCCACCAGGCCAAGTCCTGCGACAACAGAAGGAAATTTTAACTAATCGGTTCTGTCATTACTGACAGTAAAACAAACCCTCGAAACATATTATTGTTGAAATATCTACCAAACTCCCGGCATAACTCCCTCAAGTGTTTCAGCATTTAACTGCATCAATGTTAAGGTAATATGTGTACTCTTACACTCGCATTGAGTTTTAAATATTCTTATGCAGCATGTGAAGTGCAATCGTAATAAATCACTTGATAAATGTAAAAGATCACATGGTGACGTTGGTGATTATCTGATGATGATTCTGTTGAGTATTGTCTTAGGAAGTAATTTTGCAAATGTGCATCATATTTGTAATGTTAATGAATCTTTGGATTCCCCGAACACTGTAGTGATAAGGGTATCCTATGTTTTTGAAATAGCTATGTATAATTATGATTCTGTCGACTGATACATGGTTAACACGACAATCACTAAACAAGCGGTAAGGAGCAGCTATTCTTCTCCTGCTGAAGACCAAGCAATGGAAGAGGCTGCTGTTGCCAAGCAACAACTATCAAATTATCTCAGATAATCTTAGATATCCGTGTGATTGAACCAATCAATAAAGCTACAGTGTCTATCAGTTAACTTACCTGCAATGTAACGCCTCATCACAGCGTCTGCAGGTACTGCTTCCTTTTGGGACTGAGATGCTCAAAATCTGAAAAAAATATGCTTTTATCAGAGGGCAAAAATGATAGGACGTAACTGCTTGCTGCAGCTTATTGTATTCCATTTGAGATCTTTGATAGATAGAGATCATTACACGAGCAAGTGTGTCATGCGACTTATAAATACATACGAGTGTGAAATTTTGCATTGCCCGAGCGAGTATAGTTTCGCACGAATTTCGTATAAGTCATATGACACAATTGCTCGAATGTAATAGTTTCTTTATTATCCATATTATTCATGTACATTGAGCAGTCAAACACGGTAAGCAAGTGTGACGGCTAATTTCATTGACGTCATATTCAATTGTTTAATGACGTCACAGACGACGAAATACACAAACAATGGTTGCAAGGCCAGAAGAGATATGTGCACATGTGCACATATGATATATTATGACACAGGTTATGTTTCACCACATGGGTAAGAACTATTTTTATTTTATACATTTCAACTTTCTACAGTTTTCCTCGCCAGTAACTGATACTTAATTACCCGCCACCTTATGGCGAATCTATTGTAAAATTGGTTTGTTCGTAATCATTAGCTGACCCTGTTGGTGATTTGGGGGTAACACCTAATTTAGTTCATACAATGCATGTCGGGAAAGAACTCCAGCACACTCACATAGGCTATTCACACGAATCAACTGCACGTGAATGTGAGGATAGATTTGTGTAGGACTTTATAGACTTTCAGTATCATTTTGCGCATGTGATACATAGGATCCTTATCTCCCAAGGAACGCAACTCTCCACAGTGAAACACGGCGCCTCTGACCACTGGGTCATTGATATACTACTGGTCAGTGGGGGCTAGGTGGATGAAGCTGACCACATGGAAAAACCGCGGATACTTGCCCATCAATGTCCTCTAAAGCTAACAATACCCAGCTACTGCTGTGATTACCCTGTCTGATTAAAGAGAGCCTTAAGACCGAACGTGTCAGCCACAACTACCATAAAATACATGGATAAGCATTGCAAATGAATCTACTTTCTAATTCGACTAGGGTGGTGGGGTAGATTTGTGGTTTAGGAAGACGCCGAAGACCCGGGTTCGAATCCTGACATGGGTACAATGTGTGAAGCCAATTTCTGGTGTCCACCGCCGTGATATTGCTGAAATATTGCCAAAAGCGGCGTGAAACTCACTCACTCACTCTATTACCAGACCGTTATCAAATAGCGGTATGGGTGCGGCGATGAACAATTAACAGAAGTTTCTAATCAGCATATCTGACTATTGACCTTAGAAGAACATTTTTTCAATATGCTTTTCGAGATGTTTGTCCGAAACTGACCGTCAGCCAAAGCAATTACCGAAGTAAATGCGTTGAGGCAATCTGAATATGTATGCCAATGTGAATTTGAAATTCCTCTTACCGTGTAGACGATGACGTGCGCCGCGATGATGCTGCAGTGGAGGGATGTTGGGATACGGCCGTATTTAAACAGCTCTACGTACGTACTTTATCACGTGACTGGTTACGCTTTAGCATGTATGTTGCCATGGCGTACGAAAGACGATACACGGTTGGCCCGATACACCTTGTTTGTAGACATAAATACATCTAAAATCAAATATTTGTGTAAAAGTGATATCTGTTTTGGTATATTTTTGTAAAGTTCAATCAAGGATTGTGAATAATTAATTATCCTGAAATATCCGTACAACATATGGGTCTTAAACTACTTTCCATTTTTACTTATGTAAATGCTTTAACCAAAATCTCATTCTGGGTTGTTAGTTTCTCAACCACATGACATCTTCAAATCTTGATAACGCGTCTTGTCATATATAATCATTCTTCCGTATTTCATAAATATAATTGCTACGTTACATTAATTGTTTTCGCTTTCTTCTCTTCCAACATCTAACGGCGCAGTGGTCACATCGGTTATTCATTGTTTCTGAAAGTACATCTTTTTCCCCCAAAAGGATCTTTTCTTGCGACAGGCTGTATCAAGCCTGCGTATCTGTGTCATGAGAGGGGCGGTGGGGTAGCCTTGTGGTTAAAGCGTTGGCACGTCATGCCGAAGACCCGGGTTCGATTCCCCACGTGGGGACAATGTGTGAAGCCCATTTTTGGTGTCCCCCGCCGTGATATTACTAATATTGCTAAAAGCGGCGTAAAACCATACTCACTCACTCACTCTGAGAATTATTTGGGATGTCAGGCATGGTATCTCTCATGTATCAAAAGTCTACATGATTAGTTTGAGATGAGGTAGATGGTCATGGTTTCATTCAAATACATTATTAAAAGAAATAGGGGATAAAAGAATATTTCATGTCGCTTTAAGTAATACACTGACGTTCATAAGAAAGTACACACCTGGTGTTTTGGGACTATTTCCATTAAAACCATAAATATTTCGCTAGCAATATTGTAATTGGGTACAATATCTGGTGTTTTGGAAACACTTGCACAATGTTTGTGACAAGGCAGAATCAAAACACTTTTTAAAATATTAATGCTGTTTTAAAGAAAACACTTTACCAAAGAATCAGGTGAACGTCAGTTAGTACACAGATAAGTGATCCTCTGCCAGAACGGTATGTTCAGCTAATCACCAAAACACGTCCTGGTGGTCTCCACGTATCTCTAGCAGTAGAGCTATTACCAACATGCCTGGACCCGTGAAGATCCGGGTTAGAATTGGTCTTCTGCAATCCATGCTTGTCGTAAGAGGCGACTAACGGGATCGGGTGGTCAGGCTAGCTGACTTGGTTGACACATGTCATCGTATCCTAACTGCGAAGTTCACTACTTATAATATTGGTGGCGGTGGGGTAGCCTAGTGGTTAAAGCGTTCGCTCGTCACGCCGAAGACCCGGGTTCGATTCCCCACATGGGTACAATGTGTGAAGCCCATTTCTAGTGTCCCCCGACGTGATATTGCTGGAATATTGCTAAAAGCGGAGTAAAACCATACTCACTCAATCACTTATGATGTTGATCACTGGATTGACTTGATTATTTACAGACCGCCGCTATACAGCTGGACTATTGAGAGTGCGGCGTTAAACAACAACCAATTCAAAAACAAAACGCAATACCACAAATCGTGATGGTATTAATATACCTGACCATTCGATCGATTCCATCCATGAAACTATATACATGTATATTTACAGAAAAGGTTCTAAATGTACCCTTTTATTCCCACAGAATTTCTTTTCTAAATGTTATCTGGTAGGTAAGTACGGAGAAGTATTTTTATTGACTTTTACAGATTGAAGTCAGATGAAATTCATCACTACTTTTCTTTCATGTCGCTTTGACCAGATACATCAACACTATATCTAAGCGGAGTATTTTGTTACCGTTGTAGCAACGGAACAGAGGAGGTTTGCTTACTTCAACCATGGACATTGACGGTGTGCATCTTTGACCACATTCCACATGTACTATTTAATAGTGACATGCACGTTTTATTACTGACATTTACGTTCTATTAATGTCTTAAACTTGAACCACTGACAAGTACGCTGTATTACGTGACATCTTACCTCACACATAAATGCCGTTGTCAGATTGGCTGAGCCAATCAATGTACTCCGCTTACAAGCGAGTAACATCTTCTATGTTACCCGCTGGGAATGCCGAACTATGGGAATTTGATACTAGTACATCGGGATAGTAGTGGTTTGGTTGTTGTCGGGATTGGCTAATTGCCTAACTCTCGTACTCCCTTTCGCGATCCGATACCCGTGCTTCAAACAAGACAAAATCAACATTCGGGCTCAGGGTATATGAACAAACATGGAGGGTACATCAACCCATGCACCCCTCCCCCCACATCCCCCGTTCCCCCGAGACCAGTGAACAACTTATAATATACTTTATAATACTGAATCTGGCATTTACGTTGTATTGCTGACATATATGTCGTATAACTGACATGTACGTTGTATTACCGATAGCTACGTTGCATTACTGATATGTACGTTGTACTACCGACATGTTTGTTGTATTACTGACATGTATGTTGTATTACTGATAGGTACGTTGTACTACCGACATGTTCGTTGTATTACTGACATGTATGTTGTATTACTGATAGGTACGTTGTACTACCGACATGTTCGTTGTATTACTGACATGTATGTTGTATTACTGATAGGTACGTTGTACTACCGACATGTTCGTTGTATTACTGACATGTTTGTTGTGTTACTGACATGTATGTTGTGTTACTGATAGGTACGTTGTATTACTGACATGTACGTTGTATTGTGAGGTGAGGTGAAATTGGATTTAACGTCGTGCTTGAGAATATTTCGCTCATATGACGACGTGCATGCGTGTGTGTGTGTGTATGTGCGGCTGCTTGTACTAGCCCAGACTTGTACAGCCGCAGTGAAGCATGGATACCCAACTCAGACACATTATACTGACTCCGAGCCGACCAGTCCTTGTTGTACCCATTAATGCCGAGCGCCAGGCAGGGACCAACAAGTACCATATTTTAACGTCTTTTGGTGTATTGCTGACATGTACGTTGTATTACTGACATGTATGTTGTACTACTGATATGCACGCTGTATTGCTGACATGTACGTTGTATTACTGATAGGTACGTTGTATTACCGACATGAACGTTGTATTACCGACATGTACGTTGTATTCCCGACATGTACATTGCATTACTGGCATGTACATTGCATTACTGGCATGTTCATTGTATTACTGACTTGTATGTTGTATTGCTGACATGTACGTTGTATTACTGTCATGTATGTTGTATTACCGACATGCACGTTGTATTGCTGACATGTTCGTTGTATTACTGGCATGTATGTTGTATCACTGATATGTACGTTGTATTGCTGATAGGTACGTTGTACTACTGATAGGTACCTTGTATTGCTGACATGTACGTTGTATTACTGATAGGTACGTTGTATTACCGACATGAACGTTGTATTACCGGCATGTACGTTGTATTCCCGACATGTACATTGCATTACCGACATGTACATTGTATTACTGACATGTACGTTGTATTGCTGACATAAATGTTGTATTACTGACATGTACGTTGTATTACTGACATGTACATTGTATTACTGACTTGTACGTTGTATAACTGATAGGTACGTTGTATTACTGACATGTACGTTGTATTACTGATATGTACGTTGTATTGATATGTACGTTGTATTACTGATAGGTACGTTGTATTACTGATATGTACGTTGTATTATATGATAGGTACGTTGTAATACAGATATGTACGTTGTATTACTATCATATTCGGTGCATTACTGACATGTACGTTGTATTGCTGACATGTACGTTGTATTACCGACATGTACGTTGTATTACTGATATGTACGTTGTATTACTGATAGGTACGTTGTATTACCGACATGTACATTGTATGACTGACATGTACGTTGTATAACTGATAGGTACGTTGTATTACTGATATGTACGTTGTATTACTGACATGTACGTCGTATTACCGACATGTACGTTGTATTACTGACATATTCGGTGTATTACAGGTATATAGGTTGTATTGCTGACATGTACGTTGTATTGCTGACATGTACGTTGTATTACTGATAGGTACGTTGTATTACCGACATGAACGTTGTATTACCGACATGTACGTTGTATTACTGACCTGTAAATTGCATTACTGGCATGTACATTGTATTACTGACTTGTATGTTGTATTGCTGACATGTACGTTGTATTACTGTCATGTATGTTGTATTACCGACATGCACGTTGTATTGCTGACATGTACGTTGTATTGCTGACATGTACGTTGTATTGCTGACATGTACGTTGTATTGCTGACATGTACGTTGTATTACCGACGTGTACGTTGTATTACCGTCATGTACGTTGTATTACCGACATGTACGTTGTATTGCTGACATGTACGTTGTATTACCGACGTGTACGTTGTATTACCGTCATGTACGTTGTATTACCGACATGTACGTTGTATTGCTGGCATGCACGTTGTATTGCTGGCATGTACGTTGTATTGCTGACATGTACGTTGTATTACTGACATTGACGTTGTATTACCGTCATGTACGTTGTCTTACTGACATGTTCCTTGCATTACTGACATGCAAGTTGTATTACTAGCAAATTCGGTGTATTTTTGACATGCACGTTGTATTACTGACATGTACCTTGTCTTAATGATATGTAGGTTGTATAACTGATAGGTACGTTGTATTACTGATATGTACGTTGTATTGCTGACATGTACGTTGTATTACTGATATTTACGCTGTATTGCTGATATGTACGTTGTATTACCGACGTGTACGTTGTATTACCGTCATGTACGTTGTATTACTGATAGGTACGTTGTTTTACTGACATGTACGTTGTATTACTGACATGTACGTTGTATTACTGACATGTACGTTGTATTACTGACATGTACATTGTATTACTGACTTGTACGTTGTATAACTGATAGGTACGTTGTATTACTGACATGTACGTTGTATTACTGATATGTACGTTGTATTGATATGTACGTTGTATTACTGATAGGTACGTTGTATTACTGATATGTACGTTGTATTACCGGCATGTACGTTGTATTCCCGACATGTACATTGCATTACCGACATGTACATTGTATTACTGACATGTACGTTGTATTGCTGACATAAATGTTGTATTACTGACATGTACGTTGTATTACTGACATGTACATTGTATTACTGACTTGTACGTTGTATAACTGATAGGTACGTTGTATTACTGACATGTACGTTGTATTACTGATATGTACGTTGTATTGATATGTACGTTGTATTACTGATAGGTACGTTGTATTACTGATATGTACGTTGTATTATATGATAGGTACGTTGTAATACAGATATGTACGTTGTATTACTCTATCATATTCGGTGCATTACTGACATGTACGTTGTATTGCTGACATGTACGTTGTATTACCGACATGTACGTTGTATTACTGATATGTACGTTGTATTACTGATAGGTACGTTGTATTACCGACATGTACATTGTATGACTGACATGTACGTTGTATAACTGATAGGTACGTTGTATTACTGATATGTACGTTGTATTACTGACATGTACGTCGTATTACCGACATGTACGTTGTATTACTGACATATTCGGTGTATTACAGGTATATAGGTTGTATTGCTGACATGTACGTTGTATTGCTGACATGTACGTTGTATTACTGATAGGTACGTTGTATTACCGACATGAACGTTGTATTACCGACATGTACGTTGTATTACTGACCTGTAAATTGCATTACTGGCATGTACATTGTATTACTGACTTGTATGTTGTATTGCTGACATGTACGTTGTATTACTGTCATGTATGTTGTATTACCGACATGCACGTTGTATTGCTGACATGTACGTTGTATTGCTGACATGTACGTTGTATTGCTGACATGTACGTTGTATTGCTGACATGTACGTTGTATTACCGACGTGTACGTTGTATTACCGTCATGTACGTTGTATTACCGACATGTACGTTGTATTGCTGACATGTACGTTGTATTACCGACGTGTACGTTGTATTACCGTCATGTACGTTGTATTACCGACATGTACGTTGTATTGCTGGCATGCACGTTGTATTGCTGGCATGTACGTTGTATTGCTGACATGTACGTTGTATTACTGACATTGACGTTGTATTACCGTCATGTACGTTGTCTTACTGACATGTTCCTTGCATTACTGACATGCAAGTTGTATTACTAGCAAATTCGGTGTATTTTTGACATGCACGTTGTATTACTGGCATGTACGTTGTATTACTGACATGTACCTTGTCTTAATGATATGTAGGTTGTATAACTGATAGGTACGTTGTATTACTGATATGTACGTTGTATTGCTGACATGTACGTTGTATTACTGATATTTACGCTGTATTGCTGATATGTACGTTGTATTGCTGTCATGTATGCTGTATGACTGATAGGTACGTTGTATTACCGACATGTACGTTGTATTACTGACATGCACGTTGTATTACCCACAGTTACGTTGTATTACCGACATGTACGTTTAATTACTGGCATGTACGTTGTATTGCTGACATGTACGATGTATTACTGATGTGTACGTTGTATTATTGACATTGTCGTCGTTTTACTGGCATGTACGTTGTATTACTGACATATTCGGTGTATTACTGGTATATAGGTTGTATTGCTGACATGTACGTTCTATTGCTGACATGTACGTTGTATTACCGACATTTACGTTGTCTTACCGACATGTACGTTTTATTACTGGCATGTACGTTGTATTGCTGACATGCATGTTGTATTACCGACATTTACATTGTATTACAGACATGCACGTTGTATTACTGACATATTCGGTGTAATACTGACATGCATCTTGTATTACTGATGTGTACGTTGTATTGGTTGCATGTACGTTGTATTACTGACATGTACGCTGTATTCCTGACATTTATTTTGTATTACTCACATGTTCATTGAAATACTGACATGTACGTTGTATTACTGGCATGTACGTTGTATTGCTGACATGTCCCTTGTTTTACTGACATGTACGTTGTATTACTGACATGTACGTTGTATTACTGACATGTACGTTGTATTACTGACATGTACGTTGTATTACTGACATGTACGTTGTATTACTGACATGTACGTTGTATTACTGACATGTACGTTGTATTACTGACATGTACGTTGTATTACTGACATGTACGTTGTATTACTGACATGTACGTTGTATTACTGACATGTACGTTGTATTACTGACATGTACGTTGTATTACTGACATGTACGTTGTATTACTGACATGTACGTTGTATTACTGACATGTACGTTGTATTACTGACATGTACGTTCGTATTACTGACATGTACGTTGTATTACTGGCATGTAACTTGTATTACTGATATCTACGTTGTATTACTTACATGCACGTTGTATGACTGACATATTGTATTACTGACATGTACGTTGTATTACTGGCATGTATCTTGTATTACTGACATGTTGTATTACCGACATGTTGTATTACCGACATGTACGTTGTATTCCTGACATGTATCTTGTATTACTGATATGTACGTTGTATTACTCACATGTTCATTGAAATACGGACATGTACGTTGTATTACTGGCATGTACGTTGTATTGCTGACATGTCCCTTGTATTACTGACATGTATCTTGTATTACTGACATGTACGTTGTATTACTGACATGTATCTTGTATTACTGACATGTATCTTGTATTACTGACATGTACGTTCGTATTACTGACATGTACGTTGTATTACTTACATGCACGTTGTATTACTGACATGTACGTTGTATTAATGATATGTATATGAAAAAGAATCACAACTACGCTTGGTGCGGTATATGTGACATCATTGCCTTGAAGGGAAAAGTCTGAAGATGACATGAACAAATATTAAGGGTCCGATCTCCTATGATACTGCAGAGAGAATTTCGGGAACTTGAACCAAGGACCACCCACGTGTATGCATTTGTCCCAAGCAAGCTAAAATGATAATAATTCACCGCTCACAAGTCACTGCTCGTGGTATGACATCAGACTATCCCTTTTGCTAATGCAGCATTATACACCATAGCTTACAAGATTATTGAGCAAGAGTCGGATAGTGTGTTTTAAACTCCTTGTAGAAAAGAGCATCCCCTTAAAAATGGGAAATGCAGACACCACAGGCAGTTTATGCTCGGACATTGCCCCACATGAAGGGTGTTGAAACCATTTCTCTTGTCATACGGGGTCTTTGTAATTTTGTAACTTTAATTAAATTTGTTGAAAATAATTCACACTGAAACGGAACTAATGTGTCAATATTTCGCTCAAAATATTCCCATTTTTGCATATCCACCCTTATGCTGATCCTATGGGATAGTTTGATAACAATTCTGCTGTTCTGTGTTAGCGCTCTTACATATTTAGCACTTTTCACTACCAATGCCATTAAACACCGACTTTCGCAATTGTATATTTGCTGTTTCACTCATTGTAGAAACATCTTCACTGCAGGTCCTAAAGCAGTTATACTGAAATTGACTATTGCCTGTTTGTGTGTCTGCTTTTGGTTGGCTGGGTTTGGTTGGCTTGTTTGTTGACTGACTGACTTGTAGATTTGTTCGATATTTGGTTGCTTCACGTGGTTATTTGTTTGTTCGGGTAGTTGACTGGTTTGTATGTTGACTTACTGGATGGTTTTGCTGTTGGTTGGTTGGTTTGCTGGCTTATAGGTTGGTAGGTTGGTAGGTTGGCTGGTGGTTAACATAGTATTGTACAGTATGCATGTGTGCGCATGCGTGCAGGCACTTATGTATGAACACACTCAGATTAGTTGGTATTGTGATGACAGGCCACCTTCAGTTCTGCTAATATTTCAACACTATTATTTTGATTGACCCTACATAGATCACAAACGCTGGATAAAGCGTCAGCCTACGATAGTATGTGATAGCATTAAAATACAATTATAAATAGGTTGAGGTGACTAACTTAATGTAACCATTACCTTAAGAACGAAGAAATGTAACACTCACTGAACCATACAGTCTGTCGTCGATCACTGATTAAATGATAAAATACCATTCTTACAGAGATGTATGATATTTTATTCATCATGATGACAAATACAGCTTGTGTCAAGTTAACCTTCAGTTCCAGGGTCTGAGATTATGTGATAAACGTTCAACAGATCTTGTACATATCCAATAAGCTTCCTGGAAGTTGAACAGTCGTGTTTGCCATTTTGGATGAATGTGTTTTCATGAGGTCCATTCGCTCATTCTGAGAAGCAACAAAAACATTTAACGGTTGCACGTATAAGGTATAACATCAGCCAGAAACTGCCGTCGTATTGTTTCCCACTAATTAAGTTACTTTTGCTAAACAAAATTCTTAATTGCTGAAAGTGTCGACAACGAAACCGTAAAAAAATGAGGAAAAGTATTCCAGATAAAAAATGTCTTAAGGAATACACAACCGACAACCTACCTGTTAGGACTGCAAAGCCATCTGTTACTCTTTCTTCCGTTGACCCAGTTTGTTTATGTGACTGAATATCCCTTTTCCTGAAGCCAGGTAAACAGTGAAAAAAGAGTTACTGACACAGAATACAATAGATTGTCACTGAGAAGTGTGAACAACACAAGACATTGACATGGAACACACAAACAACAATGCTGGCCATTAGAAAGTATGTCACCATTGCCTTTATTCCCAGACATGTAGGACAATAGCTGAAATGTTCGCGTGAGATACATTTGGATTCTACTCTGTGGAAGTGTGACATATAGTATTGCTTAAAGCAAATAATGCCAAGCTAAGACAATTATCTGAGTCAAAGTAGCCAGCCATATTACCTGTTTCCAGATCTTTCATCTTGGTTTCAAGAAACTGTTTGAGGCTCTCCTGGGCTGTAGACAGATTATGTGACATGGTGAGAGTGGAACATTCTATCATGTGTCCAGCTAGATTTCGGAATATGTCATTCCCTCTAAACAGAAACTAGCGTAAAATATGGTGCGACACACACACGCACACACACATACACGCACGCACGCACGCACGCACGCACGCACACACATACATGCAAACAGTCTACGTATAGTATACGTACCTTTGTTCATTACTTCCATAATCGTAAACTTCACTGAGGAGGTACCTTTCAAAATATGAAAATGTCTGATTATGACAGCACATTCAAAAGAGATCTGGACAGGCATGCACATGATAATGCTTGGGTTCTGATCGTAGATTTGATTAAATAGATATGATACAATTACAACGTTTTAGGTGACATCAACCGCAATAGGGCAGAGGTGACCCAGGTATACTTTCTATTCAAGATGCATGATATTGGATTCTGTGCATTAAATGAAATATGGATGTATTGTATCTATGGATCAAAGTAAGGATCAGGCAACCTTCAGACAGGTGAACGACACAGCCTTACACCATTACATTATTAATAGAGTGTTTCGTTCGTGTGGTAAAAAATGTATACATGTATTCCGAGTGTAACCAAAATGTCCGGATAAACGGGGTTTGACTGTACATATCAATGAATGTGTTGTATAATCACAGCGTGAAATCATCATTCCCAAATACAAGATACGTGTCTGTAAGTACATGATTGATCCACACTGACACGATGAGACACCTAGCGGTTACTCGTCTGCAGCGGAAACCTCCATAAATGTGGTAAGTTGTTGACCTATTGCTGTAAACTTGGAAAGACATCTTTTCGTTCAAAGTTCTATCCCAGCAGTTTGACTAACGTATTAAAACAATTTCGCAACTTCGGTTTATTATGAGGCCGTTCGTGTAGGTTTCTTTCACCAAAAATAAACGCATGTGAGGCCCCATGAAAGGAATATTTTATGGTCCTTGACTCCTTGTCCCAATGCACGAGTCAGGCTTCTTAGTATCCTAACAAACAAGGGCAGGCAACCCTAACTCGATTTCTTCAAAACGAACGTGCTGACTACACGTGACACAGGTTTGTCCTGTGGTGTCGTTACAAGCTGTGTTTGTGTAGAACATTAGACCTTTGGGGCTTGTCGGGTGCAGTGAGGACACCTCATACCAAACATTTAGGATGTGTTGACAAACTGGCCTTGTATTGCAGGCAGCTACGTTATTCCTTCATGCATACAGGACAGAGTAAAAAGAATTTACTAAGAAGAAAAGGTCGAATCGTCGCTCTCCCAAAATTCAACAAAACTTTGTTGGCCTCATAAACAATTATACCTTTCTTCAGTTGTTCGTCCAGTGAACCACCTGAATTGCCAAGACGTTGAACGGCTGGAAGGCAAGCACATTTTTGAACATATATATATGGCCTTGGGGTATTGAAATGGACAGTAAAAATTACTATTATTCTGGTGTATCAATTATGCATTCAATGTTCAACATATAATGATAATGCATAGATTATGCATACGGTGTAAACATTACAGCAAGAAAAATACTGTTCAGAAGAAATTTGAACAAAACCCCTGTGCTATAAAACAAAACCTACCTTCGGAAACAGCATCCCCAACCGCGTCTTGCATCTTAGCCATTTCTACAGAAAAATGTTCATTTGTGTCACTGATCTGGATGTTGTTTGCGGCAGAGGCACTGATACATGAATATATTCTTATTGAAAACATCCTACTCACTGGTTCAAAGAAAATCAAGAAATGTATTATTTCGACTGCAGTCTTGTCTTTCGTTTATTGCATGTAAGTGAACTTTAAGAGATAGGTATGCTGAACGAACATTTAATATGTTTTGTTTACCTTTCTGTGATTGCTGACGGAGCATTTTTTCGATCAGCTTCCCACCAGGTTTTTTCTCTGAAATATTAGAATGTTTGCAGTTAAATGCAATAAATAGACTTTCCGTATTAACATCCCTGTAAGCCATTCCTCTCACAATTCCTCTCGCTGGTGAGATGGTCCATGTCCAACTATTTGTGCCATGGCCCAGTTGGCGCTTCATGCACACTCACGTGCAACCAACCGTGCAAACAAGGGCATGCTACTCGTCATGCCATAGGACTTGCAATTGTATCTTCAAATGTTAAACTGACCTCGATGATGCTCACATAAACAGATACCCGAGCGCCACCAATTCTACTTCCACCATAAGCACTTGAGGTACCTACCTACACGTTTTGCCAAGTCCATCATCATCGCCTTCAGCTGCGGCAGTCTTGACGTCTTCTCTATGAAATGAAAGGTGTACAATGCCCTTTGGTAGGAACATTTTAACAACCAACAATTACCATAAAACAGTTTGCATACACGGATAAAAAGGTAAAAAAATACAAATATTGAATTATCTAACTATCTTATTATGCTAAACATTTTCATTATTAGCAATGATGGTTTATGAAAAACGATCAGAAACATTTTGACAGTTCCATATGAATTGTCGTTAACCATATTGAAAATATACGACAAATATATATTATCATAGCAGAATTTAGTCACCTAAATGGTGCGCATTGTCAGCTTGAAGAATATCTTACAACACCTTTTGCTATAATGACAATTATAGTCCAGGTGTTCAGAAGGACTCACCTTGGTTAAAAATGTCCTGAGCAACCTCCGACAGCTTTTCTTTCACTGAAATAAAATTATAATAATTTTAATCAGAACAGGTCCATTAAAACTTTATTCAATATTTCCAAATTGTGCTGCATTGATATTAACTTCATTGGAATTGTTACAGTTTGAGTATAAACTGATACTTACGGGGCATGAGTTCGGGGGCAACTGAAATAAAGCCAGGAAAGGAGGTTTGTTAGTCCTGTATACCATAATAAAATGTTCTCACATAGCTATTTCAGGACAAAATTCACCATATAAACCTTTTTTATATAATATAAAGCTGTCAGAAATAGTACAAGCGTGCATACAATTGGATTTTTGGCATAATGGGTCTTTGAAATGTATGAATCATCTGTCAGACAAAATGTAACAACTGATCAGCCCTTCTACTGCATAATGCACTTCAGGATGTGTCAATAGCTTTCCGGCAATACCGTAGTGGTTCTAAGTTTGGAACGTATACTGAAAGCTGGGTCACATGACATTTGTGACCGACCTCAGCTAAAAGAATCAATTTGTTTGTTAGACATATATGTATCGGGTAATATAATGTTTGTATATTCTTATTAATTTTGAACATACCTTTCTCTTTTTCAATAGTGTCTTTCATCTCGGCTATGGCTGAAATGGGAATCGATATTCCTTATAATATGCACCTACATGCACCGTTCTAATATTCTAAGTATATCATATTAGTTATCATGCCATATTCTATGGTATCTCTATAACAGAAAGCAAAGGCGTTCCTTGTTGTTTCCATTTGCATCAGTCACTAAATAATTCATTCTGTGTATTTTCTAACAAATCCTGCAGAACAACCAATATTGTTTTATTCAATTACACTTATTTAACGTCCATAATATTAACTTGACGTATATATATATATATAGACCCATTATGACAAAAAACAATATATATATATATATTGTTTTTTTGTCATAATGGGTCTATATATATATATACGCCAAGTTAATATTATGGACGTTAAATAAGTGTAATTGAATAAAACAATATTGGTTGTATATTAATAATCTATATTATATATAGTTACTAACTATGACGTAAAATATGATTACGTCACAAACGTTACCTTACTGTCACCTATGACTACGTTTTACGACTCCCGCTGTTGTCACTAACTGTAACGTCATATGCATGTTGACGACATAGATACTTAGTTTTCATTGTACACCTGAAAGAGCTGTTGTACGGCGAAAGATCTTGTGGAGATAAAGGAGTTTTGGCGATAAGAAATATCTGGACTCATCTTTATATTTATATCTATTTATCTTATATTTATATATTGTGGATTGTCCAAACGCTATAGTAACGATGAACCTACGCACCTTTCTCCAAGAGTTCGTCCTTTTTGGCTTCAAGGAATTTCAGACCTGGCGAGAAACATCAGTTCATTATTACTGTCTCATGGTGGATCATTGTGTTCTGTACACACTATGCGGACCAACATTACCACTTCAGAAAAAGTGACCAATAATCTCATGCTTGTGGTAAGCGGGTCAGATGTAAGCATCGCTAACGTGGCTATACCGTCACCATGCCCAGATTGCGTTGTATAATGAATGTTTGCTTGTTGTGAACATGCGTAATTACAGACTTTATGTTACTTTATTATTAATAACTGCGGCATAAAACAACAATCAAGAAAACTATGGTTTGGGTGGTCAGGCTCGCTGACTTGGTTCACAAATAGCATCGTATCAGTTGCGTAGATTGGTGCTCATGCTATTGATCCGTGGATTGTCATGGTGCAGACTCGATTACTTACAGACCACCGCCATATAGCTAGAATATTGCTGAGTTCGGCGTAAAACTAAACTCACTCACTATAACGCACTAAAATTAGAGATAGCTTTGTGTTCGTTATAACCATAGTTCGTAATATACATTTCGACTGAAACATATATCAAAAGGTCGGGACAAAGATTACAGTTCGATACACCTGTCAGTTTGATATACCCGTCAGTTCGATATAAGCGTGTTCGTCATAAACGCGGTTTACTGTAGCTGCTAAATAAGACGCATGGGTGTTACGCAGTTGTAACTACAGTGTGATAACACATGCACACATCATAAGTGCTTAGCATACATACTTTTCTTCAGGATCTCTATATCTACCGGTTGTGAACGGTCTTTTGGTGTGCCTGGTGAGGGAAAATAATGCTTCATTACATCCATATGGAGGTATTTAGTGCATGCCATACAAGACGCATAAAACATAAAGAATTAGCTAAAATAGAAATATGTGGAACGCGTCAGGACTGTTATTGATTCAGAAACAGTTCGAATGTTGTCACATTTTCAGGCTGCCAAATACCAAATCAGCTGAGGTCTCCTTCAGGTTATACATGAAACCACGAACACGAAAGCACACGAAATACCTTGCCATTGAAAATACAAGTCAACCCTGACAGGTTGTTTTCGAGTTATATAGATGAAAATATACATGTTGAGGACGAGCTCCACGTGCTACTTACTTATCTGTGGTAAATATTCTGAAATAAACTGAAACCTTTGTGCGTTACTATATATTCAGCATGTATGCATTATTTATATTTGCATTATGTTTGTATTATGGGCCAATGACCTACATTATTGAAATAAAATGTCTGTCTGTCAGAAAACACTTATATCAAAATGTCATTATTGACGATTGCAATCTGACGTCTATTTCCGAATTCCACACCTGGAACAATGTCTAGAACCATCCGTCCATATTTTATTGATCATGATCTTCTATACAACATGTGACATTCAATATTGATTCCAATTTTGGAAATATTTCTTGCGATGGTGGGCATCAGAGGATGTAGATGAAATGGCAGTAGAGGTATGGGAAGGTATCACAGTGACAACGCACCACGTACAATTTTGTCTGAGCCAAACTTTAGAAATTGACAAATGTTATAGCTTGACAAATGGCGATTAACTTTGGTTGGCTTAACGCACTTTTGAACAATATTCAAGGTGTTTAAGGCATGTGAGCTGGATGCTGACCAGTGAAACACCCGTGCTCAGATATTTTGATTGAACATAACCTGGCCAGATCTATGATTCCTACCCATGATCAAATGTAGGGTTTCAACCTGGACATAACATTTCGGCGTTTCACACAACCGTGGTGATTGTGAATATATCATTAACGCTTACTCTCTGCCAGGATCTTCTTCTGGTAGTCCGTAAACGCATCCAGTGCTGTAAATAACAATGAAATCTTATATGTTTTCTTAATGCATTTCACGATTAACCTTTCATATCATTAACTTGCAAGCGTTTTATGTTAAGTGAAGCATAAACTTTAACCTCCCTTAAACTATAAGCGTACACCATTAATTTATTAGCACATTTACCAAATCTATTCGTATATGATTATACATAGATGTGATGAATATTATTAATCTGACATAACATTCTACCAGAACCATTTATGTTAACATTCACTGTCACTTTAAGTATAAATCTAGCATGACATATTCCTTAACATTTACTTGAGACGTCCACTACAAATCTAGCATGACATATTCCTTAACATTTACTTGTGACGTCCACTACAAATCTAGCATGACATATTCCTTAACATTTACTTGTGACGTCCACTACAAATCTAGCATGACATATTACTTAACATTTACTTGTGACGTCCACTACAAATCTAGCATGACATATTCCTTAACATTTACTTGTGACGTCCACTACAAATCTAGCATGACATATTCCTTAACATTTACTTGTGACGTCCACTACAAATCTAGCATGACATATTCCTTAACATTTACTTGTGACGTCCACTACAAATCTAGCATGACATATTACTTAACATTTACTTGTGACGTCCACTACAAATCTAGCATGACATATTCCTTAACATTTACTTGTGACGTCCACTACAAATCTAGCATGACATATTCCTTAACATTTACTTGTGACGTCCACTACAAATCTAGCATGACATATTCCTTAACATTTACTTGTGACGTCCACTTCAAATCTAGCATGACATATTCCTTAACATTTACTTGTGACGTCCACTACAAATCTAGCATGACATATTACTTAACATTTACTTGTGACGTCCACTACAAATCTAGCATGACATATTCCTTAACATTTACTTGTGACGTCCACTACAAATCTAGCATGACATATTACTTAACATTTACTTGTGACGTCCACTACAAATCTAGCATGACATATTACCTAACATTTACTTGTGACGTCCACTACAAATCTAGCATGACATATTCCTTAACATTTACTTGTGACGTCCACTTCAAATCTAGCATGACATATTCCTTAACATTTACTTGTGACGTCCACTACAAATCTAGCATGACATATTACTTAACATTTACTTGTGACGTCCACTACAAATCTAGCATGACATATTACTTAACATTTACTTGTGACGTCCACTACAAATCTAGCATGACATATTCCTTAACATTTACTTGTGACGTCCACTTCAAATCTAGCATGACATATTCCTTAACATTTACTTGTGACGTCCACTACAAATCTAGCATGACATATTCCTTAACATTTACTTGAGACGTCCACTACAAATCTAGCATGACATATTACTTAACATTTACTTGTGACGTCCACTACAAATCTAGCATGACATATTACTTAACATTTACATGTGTTAACCACTACAAATCTAGTATGCCATATACGTAAATATTTTCTTGTGACTTTCAGTAAACATCTAGCTTGACATTAACACTCAACATTCACATGTGACACTCTGTATAAATCTAGTGTTACATACGTAAACATTCACGTATACACCACAACTGTGCCATGACACATGATAATTACTGCAATGCATTATTCAGCTGCCGTGATCTCCAACACATCATTCGTTAATGACCAACTTTATTGGGTATAACCTGTGATTTTGCCTCAGTTTGATACCTGTCTCACCTTAGCAGTTACTTACCATGAACACGCGCAGACCCAAGTCTCTTTATAAGATGTGTTTCAGCTGCGGAAGGCATATGCTTATCGTCGTGATCTGAAATAACGTTGAAAAAGGTGAACGAGTGTCCTAAAATGATTTGGATATGCGCCAACTAGTGCATGCCATTGGTACTAGTGAAAATAAAGCTCATGTCGAGAAGGCAGCTGGGTAAGTTATGTGATGTCATTGAAATTGTAACGTTATATAACGCACGTCACTGGTTGTTGAATAACGCTGATACAATTATTGTCGTGATGTATGAGTGAGTGAGTTGGGTTTTACTCCGATTTAGCAATATTTCAACAATGTCACAGCGGGGGACACTAGAAATGGGCTTCACACATTGTGCGAACCCAGGTCTTCGGCGTAACGATCGAACGCTTTAACCACTGGGCTGTTTGAAATAAGTGTTACAGGCATGATTGAAGTTCAAATACATATATCTTACGTGGTTCCATGTCTGCTTTCTTCTCTTGGATTGCACATCCAACTGAAACAACATTCAACAGGTCTCCATTGCCTGATACCTTCATTCAGTAGATGAGTTTAAAACACATTTTTTATGTAAAGAAATAGTAAGTGCAATGAATACATTTATTTAAAAAAAGACGCAAAACATTTATATCTTTCATTACATTCTCAAGGAATAGTGTATGAACACTTACGATTTGCTGCAATCTTTTTAATATCTCTCATGAGAGCCCTCATCTCTGCAGAATAAATACATAATGTTACTGACAACAAACACACTAATGATGATCAGTGATAGTGGTGTCGTGATGTACATTAACCATGTATCTTCTATACGATCAGTAATCATTATGCCGTCCTTTCTGACTTTATAATATATCATTTCATCATAACACAATGAAACACAATTTATATAAATGTAACCGATGCATGTGAATGGTGCACAGAAAATCTTATCAGCAAACCGCCATACTTACTTTTCGGATTGCCATTTTCCTGTTTCACTTCATCCAAGTAATATCCTTTATCTGAGGAAAAGATGTTCAAAAACATTGATGGCACACGTGTGAAAGAGGCTTCCAATTTGATGCAATTTCCTAGCCTACTTTGACTTACACCATATGCTTCCTGAGCTGTGCTGGCGAACATTGACATGCCTTTTTGTGTGTTTGTGACAGCTGCCATCGGTGGGGCAGAACACGCCCCACCTTTCCCCGTATCATCAGTATTTCAAAGTGATTCTTAAACACATCTCATGGTATAGCAGGAATTGTTCACTGGACTCTATTTTAAGTGGAGATTTATTACGTTAAAGAAATCTGTATGTCTCTTATATTAACGCTGCCTTGATAAGAACTGTAGTTGCGGTATTTATGTGGGATACAACAGCCATGCCATGCAGCTCCAAGAACTCTAGACTGCCACAACGAAGCACATGTGATAAATGTGGTCTCACCTTAGGCAACTGAGTTTGTTCAGAAGTGCCTCTGTTCACCTAGCCAAAAATGGGTACCCGGTGGGAAAAGTCACGTGACTATAACCTTCTAGCGCCTCACAGGCAGCTTGGGTTATCCGGGGTAATAATGAACTGTAGAACTCTATCTTTAATTTGTATGCGCTTTGCGCATGCGCTTGGTGTATGGAATTTAGCGCTACAGAAGTACAATTAATTATATTGAATAAGCGCATGCGTTTCTCTTATATTTTATTACTAGACCAATTTATTCCTGGGTTATGACTTACCGTTTTCATCCAGTGTTTCACTCAGGTGATCAAACAGTTTCTTCACTGAAACGATATGGAATATGCTAACTGTAATATTTAGGTCCAACATTTAGGGGAAACAGTTTATGTTTTAATTTGCGTCATGCAACGGGTAGTTGTAGATCAGTTACTCGGATGATTATAAAATAGAATGAGTTGCTTGATGTTCATTACCTGCTTGGACGTAATGCACGGCAATCAGATCTATTTTTTCCTTGGCTGAAAGTATAACAGAACATATTAAGAGTGAATGAATGGGTTTGATTTTACGCCGCCTTTAGCAATATTACACAATATCACTGCGGGGGACCCTAGAAATGGGCTTCACACATTGTGCCCATGTAGGGAATCGAACCCAGGTCTTCGGCGTGACGAGCGAACGCTTTAACCACTGGGCTACCCCACCGCTCCACATATCAAGAGTCCAGGTATGTTGTAAACCGGTTTAAGATTTCACAGACTGTATATTATTATCTATTGTGGTCCTAACACCCTCTAGCACTGTAATGTCCACACACGCGCTGCACAGCTTGCTTAGAACTGCTTATGATGGAAAATCAAGTTTTTAGCGACTGATAAGTATTCCAAGTGTATCTCGGGTTATTAAAACCATTGACGTGTACCACTTTGCTGAAGCCTTGAACAAATTCAAGCAAGGACAATAATCAAGGCAAATATACTTCCCATCAAAAGTTTAAACTCACTTTAAGCACTCACTATGTTATGTACATATATATGGTTACATGGAAGATTGATTTCTCCTTGGGGGAACCAACTGGAAACCTTATGCAGATGAATTGCTGAAATGCATGTGCAAATATCGTGCATGTGAACAGCTGCCTTTTGGTGTAAAGTTTTGTTAAGAATTCGCCAATTTTCACTGATTTTTATCATTTAATGAACTAATAGTCTTTCCAACTTTACAAATGTGTTTTACAATACATCAGTTCATGTGTAAACAGTGCCTTTAAACAGTATGGAATAGTTTGCAAAATTTAGTTTAGAACAGTTGCCTGAAGTAAGTGGCTATATTTACACTAGTGAGTCTAAACCTTTGGTGGGAAGCATATTTGCTTCCAACCGACGATCATACGTTTCTGGTTCTCCAAAGGTTATTTATCCACGGATGTCCCAAAATATAATTTATGTGAATATGTCAAGGTGCACACCTGTCTTCAGATCTTTTCCGGTAGGGTTTTCGCCGAATTTCTTCACCCCTGTAACACAAGTATGGTTGGATGTAAGGTTGTGTGATTAAGAACATTGCATTTTCCGTTGTTCTTCATCGGGGGTGTACATGAGCACCTATGCCATATTTTAGTATTAAGAAAACACTGATTCAAATTATGCTATACGTCGATGTCCAAATGTTCCGATTGGTTCACGTGATTTGAATCCAGTGTTGTGTATCCCGCCTGGGAAGGATATATAATTTGAATCTTCCAAAACAGTCCCTGAAGATATAGTCCTCATTCTAATGTTTAATCCAGTAAAGGGAGGTAAATTCAAATTCAAGCAAGAATACGTTGTCATGGTAATAAAATATGACGAAGTATACCTACATTCAGCAAATTTCTTCTGACACTTGGAGTTCCATCTGGTAGTGACTGGAAACAGACTTAAGATAATAAGCACAACAGTAATTGTTTTTCAACCCTTAACTGTTTGTGGACGTTTCCATGAGACGCTTTCACTCAAGCAAATACTTCAAAAGAGAAACTAACCTAATTGTTTCTTTATTAAAATGAATGTTTCTTTAAAACAACGTATGACTCGATACAACTGATGGTCCTGAGATTACTTGCTCTTAATATATAAAAGAAAAACAAGGATTTTAATCTCATGCAAATGAAATTATGTTGTACGAATAAGAACTATTGATATTACTTTTCTGTGTGCGTCTGTATGCCCCATTGGTTACTTGGACTCTTACTGAAATGAGACAAACACAAAGAAAGAATAAGGACCTACTTACCTACATTGATCTCAATATGTTAAAAGTATCTGCGAATTTTATATAAATTATTCTCACTCCGCAGTACAGTATTTACGTCATGCTGTTGTGTCAGCTCAGTTGCATATTGGTTAGGTTGTTTGGGGAGCTGGCCACAGCAATGGCCACAGCCACAGACCCGTGAAGATCCGGGTTAGACCTTTTCTTCAGCAACTAAGCATGTCGTAAGAGGCGACTAATGGTATCGGGTGGTCAGGCTCACTGACTTTACTGACACATGTCATAGTATCCGGGTTGCTGAGACCGACACTCATGACATCAGTCACTGGATTGTCTGGTCCAGACTTGACTATTTACATACCGCCGCCATACAGCGGGAATATTGTTGAGTGCGGCGTTAACTAACACACAAATCAAACCACAGTATTGTCACAAATAATAGTACTGGGAACTATGTTGTGTATAGCTTCTTAGATTTAGTTTTATTCCACGTAAATGTATCTTCCAAATTCTCGCCAAGCTTCAATATAGCAATTATTACCAAATGTAATTACTTCACAAATAATCATCGAGACTCTTCCTTTATACTTATAAGATGATTCCGATCAAATAATAATGACATCAGAATTCATATAGTATATTACGTATTTGCGCTCCTACGAACTTCAAAAATGACTATAACTCAGTCATGTTGTCATTGTCATAAGGTATCTCATGCTAGTACCCAAAGTGTACTTACTCTGTCCATTGACATTGGCAATACGCACTGTAAATATAAAAGTAAGTAGCATATAGAATAGGATTATGAATACGCATTATCTACGTTGGAAAACAACAACAATCCACTAAGGATCGTTTCTTGCCCCGCAAGCATAAAAACCCCATGGAAATCACCATCGAGAATTGCTAGGAAATACATTTGAAAACGCAAAGGTTACGGATCAACGTTACGATACATTTTATATGAATGGACCTGAAGTAGCAATACGTACATTTGTTTAGCAAGATTTCTTGTCTTTTCGCCAGCAAGGTACCCACTGTCAAAGAAGAAGAATATACTCACACGCAAAAGTAACGCAAGTCAAGTATAAAGCAGATATGTATGTAATTTTCAATATTAAACACAAGAGATGCAAACAGGGTCAGATAGACAAAAAGATTGAGTGAAGACATTTCATTGGCTACTAAGAATGATGACATTATTAAGTTTTCGAAAGGTAAAGGGGTTGACAAGAGCGGATCTCGCTGGTGTTTATGGGTAATGTGCCGATCTTGTCAAGGGTTTGTGACCCTTGGACGACCGCTCCGAGGAAGGTCATCTGTGGTCTTTGTGGCGTTGTATCGATGCTGGAGACGGTAAATAGTGGTTATGTTTACGTTGAATTGACGGGCACCAGTTTGGGCAGACACTCCAGCTTCCGAACGTCTGATAGCCTGGTTTCTTTCAATTTGAGTTAAGCGTGGCATTGTTGAACAAGGAGTAATAGACCTAATTTTTGTGCAGTCTTATACCCACTAATGGTGGTGACAATTCGTGCATGTTGGATTTCACGAGAAGTGTGTGCATGATACCCACATGTTCATTGGTATGGTGCGTTTTGGTGATTCCTTCTATTGATGTGTTTTGCTCGGGCCTTCCAAAACGCAACAAAATTATTGATAAGACCATCAGGTTTCACTATATGCCAAAAACCCATATCAGTTTAGGGTCCGAGTTTGTTTCCTATTGGGATAAAAAACAATTGCATTTCTTATGCGCGTCAGTATATATACTTTCACTGTAACACAAGTAAACTATCAATCAGGGTTTTATCTGGTAAAAGAACACGACATACGGGTACGATAAAACGACCACAAATATTCATTAATGATGTGGCATATGAACTACTATGCTCTGAGGGAGTCATTTAGGCAAACACGATGGAAAAAATAGAAAACTGCTACACAAACGTTTGTGTTGATGCCGCTTTTTTGAAATCGATGAATGACATTCCATTGAGCCAGAATGGTTCTCTTTGGAGGTTTTACAAATCCTAGCACAGTCGAGGAGTCGGTTGTTTTTTTACGGATATGCCGAGAATCAACAACGTGGGTCAGAATAATTTGTAAAATTAATTATATTTACTGGCAAACAAGGATAAGTTGAGCATCGACCTGACAATTGACCCGTATTAGCATGTATGAGTGCCGCCCACTGGCGCCTGCCATTGTGAGTCCCAGGTTGTCCGCGATCAAGGGTAACCTCCCATTACCCCTACATGCCACTACCCCTACAGCTTATAACAACATAGTTTATGGTCTGTTGCATAACTAATCTCCTGCCTGTTACCTATTCCATACAGTGGACTGGTCCACTTAAGATGCACAACATGACACAAGACAGATTTTAAAAGTGACTTTAATACATGTGTTATCACAAAGTACCACATCATTGAGATCAATTGTCAAGTTTTTCAGTCTATTTACATTCAGTGTTTTAATCATCTCATCTCATATCACATCAGGATAAGAGAAAAACCAAATTATTACATTATCAAAAGTGTGACCTTAATACATCACACATTGAGATCAATAATTGTCAAGTTTTTCAGTCTATTTACATTCAGTGTTTTCATATCATCATATAAGGATGAACAAAGATCACATTATCACAAGTGTTTCATATCAACATATCAGGATGAGAGAAAGACCACATTATTACATTATCACAAGTGTTCAAGTGTCAGTGTTACAGTCTTTCCAAGCTTGAGCAGGTAGCCGACGGCGTCAAGAAACTGAAGAGGGATTTCTGTCCACGCTGAAGCTGTTCCTTGAGTCTGCACAGACGGTTGTCGATCTCTGTACACTCGTTTTCTGTTTGTTGGCGCAGCACCAAAGTCAATCTGAGCAATCCTCACTCTCTCGGCGTGTTCGACTCTCCTGATGACTTCTACAAATCTGTAGATGTTCGGGTGCCTGTGTGGAATTTCTCGATTCAGACGGTTGTGGAATCCTTCCAGGTTGTTGTTTGTCCTCGGCCCAGCTGTCAAGTTGTGGTTCCACAGGTGAAGAAAAATCTGGCAGTGTCGTCGACCCATGTTGTCACGATGTAGTCGTTGAAGTCGCCAGCTCTTGGGACGTCAGGAGTGTCATCCATGGCTTCAATCCAAGTGTCTTGGACCGCGGCTTGAGGAAGTAGAGGTAGTCCAGCTGCTCTCCTGATCCACTTGGTGACTTCGGGGTTTTCCTTGTAGGCAACAACTAGTCCAAGATCCTGAACCTTCCTCCAGATGGCTTGACAGAAATGGAAGAAACAGCCCTTCACGTCAGCAGTGGGAAATTCTGTTTCTATGGCGTGGATTGCTGCTAGCTCAAAATCGGTCTGGATGCAGGCAGGATCAAGCGGTCTGTTGAGTCTCTGCTGAACTTCATCCTTGAGCAATCGGAAGAGTCTGGAGTAGGTTGTTGTCTGGCGGTCCGGAAGAAGGGCGAAGATGAGGGGATATGTTGAGCTGCCACGTCTTGCATGGATGATGTATACTTGATTCCACAGTGCAGGACAGGCTGTGAAAGTTCCATCCATGTAGAGGTTGTCAGCTGACTGCAAGGGGTAGTGGCATGTAGGGGTTATGGGTGTGAACCCGATCAAGTATTGCGATGGGTGAAGCGCGTGGCCTGTCTCAGCAAACTCCGAATTCGACAGTGGCAGGTGCTAGCTTTTAACAGTGCCTTTTCCGTAGATGTACATTCTTTCTCTATGTACTTAATTACATTGTATGCCACTTCTCGGGTCTGAGAATGTATTATCTGACCGTGCTTACCTAACTTTGACATGTCACAATGTATTGTCGTCTGCGCCATTCTAGTCTGCCACCTCGTAATTGAACACTTTTGCATTACGTCACAATGTAACCGACGTCACGGTGCATGTCAGTTGTCACCGCCTCGTACGGCCTCCTACAGTAAACTACTCCGTTGCATCACGTTTCTTGGTTTGCAGTTGCTTCACTCAGCTAACATCACTGGTGGAAACATTACATTTGTGTTTTTCGACGGATAAATTGTCTCAGTTCGACCAGGGAGACTATATAACAATATATGTTGTAGATTATCCCTGGTTCGACTCATAATTTTACAGCGACACGGCCCAACGTTCGCAATGTTTACATTCCCACAATGCAATCGTGGAATGTCGCTTCACTATTCAGTTTTATCTGGATGTACTGATCTAAACTTCAGTTGGTAATAGAAAGTCGACGTTCATATTGCTTGGTCACGGGTTTTTTCTGGTAACGTTCGTCTTAACGTAGGGTGTGTGTGTGTGTGTGTGTGTGTGTGTGTATGTGTGTGTTTGACACATCAATAGAACAGCGCGCCTGTGCGGGGATTCTTAATTTAGGTCACCGACTCCGTCGTCTGTTTTCTGCCTTAGATTAATCGTAATTATCCTTAAAAAGTATTAAATTTGGCATCTTAGAAAAGAAATACAGTTCGCTCTACCACCAAGTATAGTGTAATAAAGCACACTTTCGCCCTGAACTATTATAGTTAAAGATAGAGCGAACTGTATTTCGTAACTCTCTCCAAATATATATCTATATCTCCGACTATTACCGACCTCCTACACCGACCACGTGATAGTCTTATGAGCAAGGCGCTGAATCAATTTCATCGTGATGTACTGCACGTGCACTAGCCTACATCTGCTCTGCAAACCAAATGGGTTTGCTCATTGCCGTGCATCGCCTACTTCTCGTAAACGCGTTCTCTGCGCAGGTCCAACGTATCCTTGTTTGCCAGTATAAGCCTACATAAGGGGAAGCAGAGGTTATTACAATGTTTGTGAATGCCTACATAAGGGGAAACAGGGTTATTACAATGTTTGTGAATGCCTACATAAGGGGAAGCAGCGGTTATTATGTTTGTGAATGCCTACATAAGGGGAAGCAGGGTTATTACAATGTTTGTGAATGCCTACATAAGGGGAAACAGGGTTATTACAATGTTTGTGAATGCCTACATAAGGGGAAGCAGGGTTATTACAATGTTTGTGAATGCCTTCATAAGGGGAAACAGGGTTCATGACAATGTTTGTGAATGCCTACATAAAGGGAAGCAGCGGTTATTATGTTTGTAAATGCCTTTATAAGGGGAATTCGGAAGCAGGGGTTATTACAATGTTTGTGAATGCCTACATAAGGGGAAGCAGCGGTTATCATGTTTGTGAATGCCTACATAAGGGGAAGCAGGGGTTATTACAATGTTTGTGAATGCCTACATAAGGGGAAGCAGCGGTTATCATGTTTGTGAATGACTACATAAGGGGAAACAGGGGTTATTACAATGTTTGTGAATGCCTACATAAGGGGAAGCAGCGGTTATCATGTTTGTGAATGACTACATAAGGGGAAACAGGGGTCATTACTATGTTTGTGAATGCCTACATAAGGGGAAGCAGCGGTTATTATGTTTGTGAATGCCTACATAAGGGGAAACAGGGGTCATTACTATGTTTGTGAATGCCTACATAAGGGGAAGCAGCGGTTATTATGTTTGTGAATGCCTACATAAGGGGAAACAGGGGTCATTACAATGTTTGTGAATGCCTACATAAGGGGAAGCAGCGGTTATCATGTTTGTGAATGCCTACATAAGGGGAAACAGGGGTCATTACTATGTTTGTGAATGCCTACATAAGGGGAAGCAGCGGTTATTATGTTTGTGAATGCCTACATAAGGGGAACAGGGGTTATTACAATGTTTGTGAATGCTTACGTAAGGAGAAGCAGCGGTTATCATGTTTGTGAATGCTTACATAAGGGGAAACAGGGGTTATTACAATGTTTGTGAATGCCTACATAAGGGGAAGCAGCGGTTATCATGTTTGTGAATGACTGCATAAGGGGAAACAGGGGTCATTACTATGTTTGTGAATGCCTACATAAAGGGAAGCAGCGGTTATTATGTTTGTGAATGCCTACATAAGGGGAACAGGGGTTATTACAATGCTTGTGAATGCCTACGTAAGGAGAAGCAGAGGTTATTATGTTTGTGAATGCCTTCATAAGGGGAAACAGGGGTTATAACAATGTTTGTGAATGCCTACGTAAGGAGAAGCAGACGTTATTATGTTTGTGAATGCCTACATAAGGGGAAGCAGGGGTTATTACAATGTTTGTGAATGCCTTCATAAGGGGAAGCAGAGGTTATTATGTTTGTGAATGCCTTCATAAGGGGAAGCAGGGTTATTATGTTTGTGAATGCCTTCATAAGGGGAAGCAGAGGTTATTATGTTTGTGAATGCCTGCATATGGGAAGCAGCGGTTATTACAATGTTTGTGAATGCCTTCATATGGGAAGCAGGGGTTATTACAATGTTTGTGAATGCCTTCATAAGGGGAAGCAGCGGTTATTACAATATTTGTGAATGCCTACATAAGGTGAAGCAGCGGTTATTATGTTTGTGAATGCCTTCATACGGGAAGCAGGGGTTATCAATGTTTGTGAATGCCTTCATAAGGAGAAGAAGGGTTTATTACAATGTTACTGAATTCCAGCTTAAGCGGAACATGCTATTGTTGGATTAGGAAACTTCCCATCAGAATCACGGTTGAAACCATTCGAAAGCATCATTATCCGAAAATCAGAGGTAATGTCCCAGATTATTTCTAGTATAGGAAGACGCTTACCTTTTTCAGAGGCACGCAGGTATAATGTCATCATAGTGCTGTCACCTGGAAGTTATAATCGGGAAATAAGCACAAGAGTACAAAAACTATTTTGGCACAAATACACATTGACATACAAGTATCTCCGTTAAATGCAAAAGGTTATGCAGATATTAGCATTTTCATCTCTTTGTCAACTCAAACTCACCTTCTGGCAGCCACAAATGTGGAGTAATTTTAATTAATGTGTTTACATTCAGTAAATAGAGGCAAAGTCTATCGATTCATCAACCGACAACCATGATATATTGGATTTGGAAATTCACCAGGGTGGATTTGTCTATATGTTTGTTGCTCAACGTCGCCCTCAGCAATGTGACGGCGTTCTGCAAATACTCGACCAGACAAACCGGTGACTGACATCATGGACACCGATCTACGCAATTGGGATATAATAACATGGGTCAAACAAGACCCAACGATACCCTCAATCGCCTCTTACGACAAGCATGGGTCGCTGAAGGCCAGTTTTAACCCGGATATTCACGGGTAAGGCGGAAACTGGTGAGCTTGTATACTACTGTGGCCATTGTAAATACCTAGCTTTAGTGCTTGGGACAGATGTACAGAGATTATCTGGGTACGTAAATACATCCGCGTATCAAACATTAGTGTCACTTGCTTTACTTATAGTCCGTTTGATTTCATTTGAGATCGATGAATTCCTCACTAACACAAAAAAGAGAATTGCAACAAAACCAAACTCTAATTATTTTGGACACCGGAAAACAAACGATCATCATTTTTTACGATGGGGGGCCACTTGCTGGTAGAACAGCCAGGTAATCAACAAGAGTGTGTAGTGAAATGTCAGTTTCACACGTGCAACTCGCACACCTGGCTTGTTTACCAGCAAGTGGTCCTCCACCTAAAAGTGGCAACAAAATAATGATCGTTCGTCAAACAACTTTTTTATTCGGGTGTCCAAAATTATGAAACAAATCAACAGAGTTGGTCTGTCGATTTAATGTGACTGCAAAATTTGGTTTTGTTGGATTTATTAGATTTTATGTTAGTGAGCAATACATCGGTCTCAAATGAGATCAACAGACTGTACGTTGGGACACGTTAGAATTGATCTTCAGTAACCAATGTTTGTCGTAAGGGGCGACTAATGTGATGGGTGGTCAGGCTCGCTGACTTTGTTGACACATGTCATCGTATCCCAATTTCATTGTCTGGATTGTCTGGTCCAGACTCGATAATATAGCTGGGATATTGCTGATTGCGGCGTAAAACTGAACTCACTCACGCACTTACTTTGATAGTCTCCGGAAGTGAAGTTGGTCATCCCCTTCACCAAGTTGATGATCTCGTTTTGCTCTTGTTTATCTTTGGTGAGTTGTTTCCGCCTATTTCTCCTGTCATTCCTACCCCCTCGTCCCCCACCTATTCCCCACCCCTCCCTCCTCTACCCCCACCCATACCACCTCCACTCCCATCCCTACCTCCTCTACCCCCACCCCTACCTCCTCTACCCCCACCCATACCACCTCCACTCCCACCCCTCCCTCCTCTACCCCCCCCCTTCCTCCTCTACCCCAACCATACCACCTCTACTCCCACCCCTACCTCCTCTTCGCGAACCCATGCCTCCTCTTCCACCATGTCTGTGGCTACCAATTCCTTTCACGTGACCGTCACTCCCACCCATAATAATTTCAGTATCCCCCATATTCCCAGCCTGTCCTTCGTTTTCCATGTCACCACCCATATTACCTCTACTCCCACCCCTACCTCCTCTGTGTCTGTGGCCATGCATTCTGCTCCCACCCCCTCCTCCACCATGTCTGTGGCCACCAATTCCGTTCGCGTGCCCGTTCCTATCCCCCGTAAATTCAGTATCTCCTTGTTGTCCAGCCTGTCCTTGCTCAAACAGTCCTTGAAGATTCTTGTATTCCGATCCATCTTCGCGTTGACCATCTTGACCGTCAGTTTCCTCTTCATCTCCCCGGGAGTCGTACTGGCTGTAGGCGCTGCTGATGAACAGCAGAGTCGCCAGGCCAAAGGCTGCAGCAAACAGAAAATATTACGAACAATGTCACTAGATGTGCTATAGCTAAACGTATCAATTGCTTGATAACGGTGTTAGCATCTACATCGAAACGAACGACATGTATTGCAACTACAGAAGCTACAGAATACACAAATGTAATCTTCTTTAAACGTACTAACATTACAAAATAGGAATGAAAGAGATGTCAGGAAAACCTTATTATAAATACACAGATGTGAACTTTCCGGATATAATCTCGTCATTTTAAGTGTACTTGTTAATATATGTTTACACGTTTCATTTCTCTATACTTAAATGAAAGAACTGGATTTGTTTTTTGGTATATTGTGAATGTCCCGTCATAATGAATTGAAGTAGGCAACGTTTCCAAACTGCAATATTAAAAAGACAACCCCAAAAGAAAACGTCAGTCACGGATATGCTATATCTGGATTGGAAGAGTACGTAAATTATCATTTACAGTGAGATTATTCACCTAGAGAAAGGTGGTTCATTACAGCTTTTGGCGCCACTTGTGTTCCAGCTGGGTAGTTTTGACGTTTGTAATCTGAAAATAAACAAAACAAAACATTTCTGTTAAAACACGTTTTGTATCGGACTTTACCCACACTGGGTCTCGCAGATTAACCTGGGGTAACTGTACCCACACTAGATCCCAGTTTAATCTTAGGTTTGCCATTATGTATGAACACTTGGCACTTATTAAGAAACGTGACTTGTGTGATGTTCTATCAGTGACAGATGCATGTCGCACTTGCCTATTTCTACATGCATTCACTGTCATAAATATAAAAGGAAATATAAATTATATTATGAAATGTTAGATTGGTGTAACACTGTATTCTGTTAACATAAATGTGTTATATAAATATATATAGAAAGACGCTGTTCACAAACAACTGAAATTTCGTCAGTAATGGTCAAAGACGATTGAGTTTGAAAAACTATAATTCTGCTTATTTAACCATTGCATGTTTAGCGTGGACTACGTCTTAACTTAACTAAACCCAGGCGTAATATACTGGTCCATCTAGTGGGAATTCTAGGTTAAGCTAGGTCCCCAACAACCAATGAAGGTCCATCGAGTGGGGATTCTGGTTTAGGATAGGTCCTAAACAACCAATGAAGGTCCATCGAGTGGGGATTCTGGTTTAGATCACAGCAACCTATGTTTACCCACCCTCTACACAACCTATGTTTGCATACCCTGTACGGAATCTTGGCTAATATAGGTACCCATTACCCTATGCTGGTCCACTCCGTTGAGGTTCTGTGTTAGAATTCGTCTCCAGCAACATATGCGGTCTCACCCCTATGGGACTCTGTGTTAGAATAGGTATCTAATAACTTATGCTGGTCCACCACTTGGGGATTCTGAGCTCCAGTAGATCTCCAGCACCTATGTTGTCCTGTGGGTCAATTCTAGGGCTGAGATGGGTATCCCGGATACCCGAGACGGGTGGGTAATGAGTTGGACCCGGTTACCCGTCTCAGTACCCGAACCCGTTATGATCATGTGACTAATAGATTAAACGATGTAATATGTTATTCTTTCATGATGAACAGGTTGTATCGTCTTGGAAGATTTGGACATGATCTACAGTCACTTCTTGTGAACATAATACATGGTTAAGATGAAGAGGGAAACTTGTTTATGGATAGACAACTTCTTTATTGCATTATTGCAGTGGATGCGACGTGTCGGTGTAGATCCTAACACCATTATCAAGCATCACCCATAAAAAGTGTTTTCCTCTTCATCATACCAGCTTCTAAATGCCACTTAAGGAAGACATGGTTAAGATATTGAAAAACTCCAAATTTTAGCCTCCAAGCTGAAGACTATATTGCCTTTTGATGGCAAATTTGATGTCAGGAATCAACATAACGGGTATCCGGGTAGGGTAGGGTAATAGGGGTGGGGTATCCGGTTGAAATTTGGACCCGTCCCAGCCCATAGGCCCTCGTGTCTTTGCTACACAGTACAATACATTATGACATCATCTCAAATGATTAATGTTTTTTTTAAATCTTTAATCCTCGCAAAGACACGAGGGCCTGGGTCCCAGCCCTAGTCAATTCCCTGGCCACGTCATACCAAATGACGTCACAATGTGGTACTTGTTGTTACCCTGTCTGCTTCTCGACATAAATGGGTCGAAATATGGACTGGTCCACATGTGTACACTGTGTCTGGGTATCAAAGTTGTACTAGGGCATGTTAATTCAGTGGGCTAGCACTATGACACAGGGATTAATCCGGACAGGCAGAACCTATATACGCATGCATGCACGCACACAGACACACACACGCACACTTATAATAATAATAAATAATAAGTCATCAGAATCTGATTCTTATTACCCCGGATAACCCAAGCTAGAAGGTTATAGTCACATGACTTTATCCAACCGGGTACCCATTTTCTGCTGGGTGAACAGAAGCAATTTGGAACAAACTCACTTGCCTTAGGTGAGACTACAGGTATCACATGTGCTTTGTTGTGGGGCAGGAGTGAAGTCCTTGAAACTCTCAGGAGTCAAGCTGTCAAACACGGTCACCCATCCAAGGACTGTCCGAGCTCGACGTTGCTTAACTTCAACTGATTCGTGACCTGAGTTCTGTGCACAGGACCACACGCCACCATTTTTTAATCAAATCATCTTCAACGCGACCTTAAACCACACCCCTGTGGTCATACAAATATACTCATGGTAACGAATAAGGAACACATGAAAGTACAAGTGTTCCAAAATTCTTTTCCTGGTTTCTTCACAAGGTATGTACAGCACTGTGGGTGAAATAAATAAGGGAACACTTGCACTTTCATGTGTTCCCTTATTCGTTTCCATAATTACATGTACAGAGGGTTAACCTCGCATCGTTTGTTGCGACAACATCTCTTACCTTGTAGCGTTACCCGGCTCTGTAGAAGTGAATGCTGTCACAGCGCACACCGTATTTAAGCTGTTCTCCGACGTACGTTACCACGTGACTAGATACGTCCTAACGTGGTTGTAGTTATGGTTTACGTAATACGATACACGTATGGCTGGGTGCAATCTATTTCGGGTGGAAATACATTCCTAAGCTTTTTTTGGTTTCATTTATGGGCATCGGCAGATGTGGATGATTTAGAACCTTGAAAACTGGGTTGTTTTCATATTTACTTTGCATTCTGAATAACAATTATTCGACATTTGGATTCTGAAATTTGATCTGTGTACACAGCAACATGAAAAAACATGAGTGTATAATATTTGACCGATTTGAATACCCGATGCGAATCGTACTTGATTTTAATTTAAATTTGCTACAATCATGCGTTATATGTTGGTGGTGTCGATCTTGGCATTTATACCTGTAATGTTGCTGAATACAATAATATTGCTGACACTGAACGACGAGTTTAGGAGCAACCCCGTATCACCGACAGTGGGATGAATCCCCCTGCCCACTGTATCTGATGACCAAGAATTGATATCGTCCCTATTGGGTGTCTCCACGTCAATGAGGCTATCTTTGTCCTCTATTATTTGCAACAACTAAGCAACTACTGCTTTGTAGAGATTCAAACACGTATACAATTTATGGATAATCTATTATTAATATGAAATTGTGTAAATCGGCATCTACTGTTCCTGATGGTTAACAAAATATGTCCAAGATCGATCTTGTTCATTTTCATGGAAATATCAATTTTACGTGTAATTATGTATATTTTCTCTCATGCTGCTATCAGTGTGATAATAATATAAAAAAACATTTCCAGAAAAACAAAAATGAAATTTGTAACTGTGTAAATTATGAGATTAAGTATATCCTGATCTTGGCGTGTCAGCTTCATAAGGGGTGAAGCCCCGGAGTAGCGCAAGTCGCAGACCTTCGCCACTTCAGTAGAACTCACCAGCAGAGTCTAACACTGGTAAATCTCAGAGCCATAAGCAGACTGTACTTTCAATTTCAGATTTGAAATTTTAATTCTGTACGTGTACTGTTAATGATTGAGTCCGGACCAGGCATCTAGTGATTGACATTATCGATCTGTATATTTTTTTTAACTAAGTCATAGATTTTGGCCACCTGATCCCACATGTTGTCTCTGGCGATAAATATAGGTTCTTGTGAAGCTGAACCTGCAACAGTTATTCATTTGTTATGTGAATGTGATTATACACTTGGATTATGGAGTGGCTTGTCGGATTGGTTAAACGCTGTAGCTGCCGAAGAATTGTTTCTACAAATGAAAAAAAAAAATTCTTGGATTTGAAGGAAAACATAACAATCCATTGAATGTCATCAGTATTATCGCCAACAAAATATTTATAATGGCAGTAAACAGAAAACCAAACCATGTTTTAAACATGTTAAGAGAGTGAGTGAGTGTTTTTTGTTTTACGCCGCACTCAGCAATATTCCAGCTATATGGTGGCGGTCTGTAAATAATCGAGTGTTGCCCAGACAATCCAGTGATCAACAGCATGAGCATCGATCTGCGCAATTGGGAACCGATGACGTGTGTCAACCAAGTCAGTGAGCCTGACCACCCGAACCCGTTAGTTGCCTCTTACGCCAAGCATGGGTTACTGAAGATCAATTCTAAGCATGATCTTCACGGGTACATGTTAAGAGAGATACTTAACAACTATGAGGCAACAAAGATAAACTATTTCCAAAATTGTAAATACTGAAGTTTATTCACATTTTGGTCATCATTTCATTCTTTGTTTGCAGAGACTTAAAATACAATCTTCCCCGGGGTCAAATATAAAAAAAACTCTTTTCTTGCAGAAACTGGCAAATACTCTACACAACCTATTTTCTGTACATCATTGCCAGTTAAGAATAATATTTATAATATATTATGGCTTGTGTGCCATCTGTTGTACAATATTATAAATTGACACATATTTCTGTGCTACATGTTGTATGTACCTTGTGCTATTTGTATTTCATGCTCCATAATCCTGTTATGTATTTTTATACATGTCACTGTACATCTTTTTTGTAATACATGACAATGGGAAATATAAGACTTAAATTAAAGAAAAACAGATAGAAGAAAACTACACAGATCTATTTAAATAGTTTATTTATTAAGCTTCCCCATAACTTGTCAAGTCCAAAGGATGTATCAAGCACAATATTGTTTTGCCATAGATACAAAACACACGAAAGTTACAAAAATATAAGTTACAAATATATAAGTTACAAAAATATGCATCGAAAGGCTATACACATTTATGATTCATTATATATACATGATATATACATATATATTATGCATCCACACATACTAAAGACATTTCTTTTGTTTTCAGCGCTGGTGAACTCGTGAAGGGGCGAAATCATTTCGCTTGGTCTACCCGAAATATATACGAGAAAAGGGTTTTCACACATGGTGTAACAAATGGAAAATTCATCTTTTGATTAATCTATGATGTTGATTAAGTCGCTTTGTTTCGGGAACACTATTTTTACAAATGAAGATGAAGGAAAGTGAAGTTGGCCTGGTTTTTACATCCGTGCAAGGGAAAGGGTATCCTTTTTATCAGGCCACATATTTCCACACCGGCTGAGATAAATCTTTCATTATTTCACGTCGGAAATACAAATTCATGGCAGAAACTATGTACTTTGTTTACCAAGCAGGAAAGAAAATATGGGCTGTACATATGGTGAGGTATATGCATAGAACACGTTAGTTTGTATGTAGTTTATATCGAGACATTTATTCAGACCAGCGAGTGATTGTCAACCTAGTTTGGGGGAGGATTGTTTTAGAGATTTGACATTGGTAAAATGCTAGGAGGGACCTATATCAATCTTTGTTATTTATACTGATTATCGACACCGATAGGCCCTTTCCTTTTACATACGAATATATGCATATCGTTGAAACATATCATGCACAAGAATCCATGTCAAACGATATCCTTTAAGAATTCTTGACATCATTTGAGCGAAAACCTAGCTGTCTTTTCAATGCTTAACGAACCTACTGTTATCTCTATACAAACAAACAGTTATTAAAATGCTAAGAACTTATGAGATTACTGACACTGAGCTTGAAATTTTAATTCCGAATATAATGATAAACAGTTTAACCGTAACTTGTCAGCATGTCGTACATGTGCACTGCCGCGTGAAGGCGAGAGACACTCCAGTTCAGTGTCCTGACCCAGGGACTGGGAATTGGAGAGGACTCTCTCGAGACGTCGAATCAGCAGCATGAAGAGACGCTTCCATGGGACAGGTAGATGAACTCTCTAAGTACGGGTTACAAAGTCAAACGTGATTCCAAGAACGACAATAATCATCTTTCACCGCATGTCCGACTCGTAGTGATGTATGGGTGGCAATACTTTTCGGCGTTTCTGAATTGGACTTTGACGTCATCTTTGCACACTGACAGTAGATCGGCACCAATGTGTGTGATGGTAGAACAAGGTGTTCTGTTTATCAGTGTAGTACTCTGTTGTCATGTTGCCATGTTTTTCATACAAGTAATGTTTTAAAGCAGCACATATCGGAAATAAGTTGCTGGACCTGAATGCTTATGTGTGAGTCGGAAGGTTCATTTATTTGGTTCAAGCACAAAATAATCAGGAACATTTTCAGTGTCATTCTCTTGTGAATGTTCATCTCTATTCGACATTTTGGTTCTAGTTTTCTTGTTTTTGGTCAGCGTTTCATAGCCACAGTCTTCACCAGTATCTGGCTTGTTGCCAAGAGGGATGAAGTAGGACCCTCGGTCTGCGGCATCAGTATGGACGTCAACATCACCCCCGGCTTGATGACTGTCATCGTAGTCTACCTCGGCGAGGGAGAAGCGTGGGGAATCCCATGGTTCCAGGTACTCGATGCTACCAGCGAGATCCTTGTTATTGGTAGTGCCAGGTGGCGGTACTTTGATGTACCGGCCAGGAAGACTCGGGCCGGGGGATCCTTCTCGCTGCTTTTGCTTCAAGGCTTGTGCACGGTATTTACTAAGAGGCTGAGAACAGAAACAGGGATTATATAACATACGTCGTAACCGGCATGAATTGGGAATCAAACGTCATCTCTAAATTCCGTTTAGCCATACTTTCCGTACGAGTTGACATACTTCCCAACCTGATTCAGTCGACAAACAAACAAATGTTATTCGCTGTAGACCAAAGACTAAGAATTACAAAGTTTAAATCACTCTTGTATTATATGTGAGTGAGTGAGTGAGTGAGTATGGTTTGACGCCGCTTTTAGCAATATTCAAGCAACATGATGACGGGGACACCAGAAATGAGCCTCACACATTGCACCTATGTGGGTAGTCGAACCCGGGTCTTAAGCGTGAAGAGAAAACGTTTAGGCTACCACACCGACCCTTGTAATTTAAGTCTGACATGTACAGGCACAGTGCATTTTATCACCCGATTTCTTTTAAACAAATGAAAATGAATATGGACACCTTTATTCGCTTTGTGTTAGATATAGATTAACATTAATTATTAAAAAATAAGTACTGAATGTATCGTAATTGTAAAACTATTGTTACGTTCTTTTTCAGTAACACAAATAAAAATGGAGCAAGCGGTTTAAATGTCTGACGATTCGTGTACGTCGACAATCCGTGATGACTCTATACCTACCAGTGTGACGTCAGAAATCTCCGAATAAGCGCTTGCGTCCTCAGCATCGCCTGCAGCGTAGCTGACCTGCCACTTGTCGTCCCTGGGAGAATGATAACACCAGAGTGTGTGAGTGAGTGAGTGGGTTAGTGGGTGGATGGGTTTGTGAGTGAGTCCAAGGAACAACGGTATTATGCTGACAATTCTGAGAACATCTAATTTCGAACCTACGGTCATAGGGTTGCAGAACACCTGACTGTGCACGTCGAGTTGTCGTAGCGTTATAGTTTATCACAGGCTTACGAATGTTGTAGCGCTACCAACGTTTTGTGGGTCGAGACCTAGTACAGGCAGTCGTGATCACCTTGTACAAGTAACTGTCTGTTTAGTTCATCAACCCAGAGTCTGTTAAGTCTCGTGTGTACAATCACCCGGCAGGATTATATTTGTTTCACCTTTATTAAGTACAACGGTAAGCTGTAGTTACCCAGGTTTTCTTTCTCTTGTTTTTCTTCTTCTGGCGGACTACGAGACACAGCAAGAGGATGATGAGGCTGATGAGAACAAAGCCGCCAACAGCGCCCCCTATGATGAGGTAGAGTGGAGATCTCCCTGGAAATAGATCGATACTTTAAGAACTGGAAGCATCACTTAGAATACCCGCTGAACCATAGATGTGGATTTTATTCATAGCGAGTGACTTAGTTTAGTTTCAAGGCGCAATCAGCAATAATACTATTTATTCCAGCTGTATAGCGGCGGTCTGTAAATAACCAAGTCTGGACTAGACAATCCAGTGGTCATCAGCATGAGCATCGATCAACGCAACTGAGATACGATGGCATGTGTCAACCAAGTCAGCGAACCTGACCGACCGATCCCATTAGTCGGATTATATTCATAACGGTTTCTTGTTAACATATGTAGGTCAACACAATTCATGTAACCAATAGCCTGTCCCTTTTCCATCAGGTTTTCGAAGAACAGTTACCTCGGCTGGGATTCGAAATCGTATACCGTATGTCATGACAATACTGATTCCATCAAAGGCTCTGGCAATGTTAACAATTGGTATCTGACCAAAAACATTCAAATGTATTCGGATTTTGCATTTTAAACATAAACTAAATGTGCAATTGTAACAATTCTGCAAATATGATGAAATAGCTGCACGCTAGTTGGCACGCCATGTCACGTGCGTAATTGACTGGAGGAGGGTCGGGTCTACTTCTGTGTCGGATGTGAGTGGGGATGGGGATGGCAAGAAGTGGGGGTTGGGTGAGAGGGGGGGGGGCGGAATGGCGAGTCTATATTGACATGTATTTCATGTAGTATCATCTCTATTACATCGGATCGAAGCAAAAATAATATATTGTATATCTAAACAAACCCAGCTGGTATCAATGATCATCTCTAATCCAGTGTATTTCATATTGAATGTTCAGTGTAGCATCCGTCCGGCGTAACAATTCAACATCAGAAACTCCCTTAATAATGACGTCGTTATTCAGATATTTCCGGGCACGCGGGCGACCTAAGTATGGAGATCCTTCATTCCACTTGTCACGATACAACAGACGGCCCCTCGTACGGAAGACACAACCACGTACTTCCATCCCTTAACGTATCTATCAGCTTCCCGTAGTCATTGACGACAGGGTTCGCTCTTTCAGCTACAGACCAATGTTCAATGCCAATCTAAGTACAATGCATGAAGCCCATTCTATGGGTCTCCGTCCGCCTGAATATTGTCCAACTTTGTTGGCACAGCGTAATGTGTTTTAATTGACAGTGTTTGGTTGCTGTCAAACACCGACGTCGACAATACTCTAGCAACATACGATGACGGCAATCAGTCAAGTCACCACCGTATTAATTTAGTTGCCTTTTACTCGATGCGTGGATTTCTGTGGACCAGTTCTGTTCCGGGAGCCAGGGCAAAAACAGTTCCGGACTAAAACATGTGTTATTCGTTTGTTTGTTTCATTGTTGTTTAACGCCGCACGCAACAACATTCCAGCTGTATGACGGCGGTCTGTAAATAAGCGGGTCTGGACCAGACAGTCCAGTGATCAACAGCATGAGCATCGATCTGCGCAACTGGGTTGCGACGACATGTCAACCAAGTCAGCGAGCCTGACCACCTGATCCCGTTAGTCGCCTCTTAAACAAACATTGGTTGCTGAAGATTAGTTATAACCAGGATCGTCACGTGTTTGTTCTTCAATTAGTGTACAACAGGCAAATTACATAAACATTGTTTCATTTTCAGTCTTACCAGATGGAAGTGAATCACACGTGCACTGAAGATGCTGAAGCTGCTTGTTGAAGAAGCTCTCCACGGCGTGGTGCATCGCTTTGCTTCCACACACGTGTACGGTTCTGTTGTAGTTCTGTAACCTGAAACAGTTGGACTACAATGAAATTCTTTGAAGTGTATACAGCTATTCCATTTCCTTCTTAGTACGGTATTACAGTTGTGGACTATATTCATATGGTCGCCTGGCTAGCTGTTAAGTCACACCCTTTACACGGGCTGCATGTAGCAATATTTGAACGGTAAATATTGAAAATCGTTTCCTGTTATTTTTAGAAATTCTGTTGATATGTTTGAATCTATGGCGTCGCACAGTTGATATAACGAGACGACCATAAGAGCTAGCAGGCCCACTACACAGCCCTACCCGGTTGACGTTACTTGTCCATTTATTCGAGAAAATACACCTTTTCTTTTGGACAGACCATTGACCCCTCCCTCTATATCCACGTTTCGAAATTTAGATTGTTCGTTGTTCGTTGACATGCTGTCGCTTTTAAGATTAGCTCAGCTGAGTTAGTAGACCACTTTGACTTATGTGTGCATGTGTATCACATGCTGTTTATGCATTATGTGAAATTTTGTTTTGACTCGATGTGTTCAGATTCAATGATAGGGTGTTGTAAAGGAACATCTCTACAAGAACAGTATTCACGTGATTAGTTCCAAATCGTTTTGTCGATAGTACATTGTGTGATCGTCAAAGGTCATTATTTGGAATATCTACCCTATGGGCCAGAAAAGCTTAGTGCTCGTGCTTTGATGAAACCCTTCCGGCATCTCCCCAGTGGAAAGGACCTACCACCTATCACTGCTGGAGCACAAAGTTTACAGGTAAACAGAAAGCAACGTGTTCATGAGTATGTTCACTAAAATACAGGTAATGTGTACTCACATGCACACAGCATCTACAGATGTCTTGTCGGGATATTTATCATCAATACACCTCCTCAACTGAGTCCACTCTCGTCGGTGGTGGTCATCTTTGTCCAGCTTGGTCTTTGTCTGACTCTGTTTGTTCTCCTCGTGGTCGTGGGCTTCGTCTCTTTTGGACCTGGACTGACCCCCCTCGCTGACCGGTTTCTGACGAAGTACCCGGGCGTGGTTGTGGTCGTCCCCCACGTGGTTGTCATCGTCGTCACTGATCAGCTCACTCAGGTGTGTGGCCAGATCTTGTCTGATCATCGACCTCTCGGCATCAGTGCAGGAGAACTTCACTTCATCGTCCTTGTTTGGCTGAACCAGACTGGTAAGAGATGTACAAAATGAGAACGGTTTTACTCGGCTTCCGACATTGCACACATGATGAGAATGGATTAGATCCGCCCCTTCTGCGTGGCGAGCAAACACTTTAACCACTTGAGAAACTACCCTGCACAGAAAAAACAATATATCAACTATCTAACTGAAAATATCAAAAAGGATTCCACAATCCTTGATGAGGCAGGTGTTCACTTTGAACATGATTCTATGTAACGATTTTTCAATGTTGATGAAGGCGGAACACAAGTATTTTCACCTAACATATTACTGGGATGACTACAGACAGGTGTTAAGGTGTATTGTGTTGGACCAACTGCTTTCTCTCCCTGCTCGCGCTATAATCACATTAAATACATTACCTTGATGACCGTGTATGTACCCACCTACAGATATGTGTCAGTTCTATGTCTTTGCCTTGTAGGATGAGGAGTGTATTTTCCTGGGAGTACAGCTCGTTGAGGCAGTGGTTGAAGCCGTTACACTGGTCCCGTAACTCCTTCAAGTGGGCCTTGATGTATTTGGCGTGTTTAGCTGAAACAGACGCAAATCCAACTATCAACAATTACGTCCTGTCGGGTCCAAGAGTATTTGAGTGAGTGAGTTTAGTTTTACGCCACACTCAGCAATATTCCAGCTGTATGACGGTGGTCTGTAAATAATCGAGTCTTGACCACACAATCCAGTGATCAACATCATGAGCATCGATCTAAGCAATTGGGAACCGATGGCATGTGTCAATCAAGTCAGCGAGCCTGACCACCCGATCCCGTTAGTCGCCTCTTATGACAAGCATGGGTTACTTTCAAAGAATATAGACTGATCTCTGAGCTATTTTTTCTATAAATCTTGTTGACTCTGTTACGGTTGTAATGTGTGTGATTTCATTATTACGCACGCGTGTATGGGATGTGTTTTGGTGTGACGTTTTACAGAAAAAGGCGTCCATGCAGTTAGTTCGCCGCGTGCAGTTATCATTCTGACTGACTGAGTTTGGTTTTTACGCCGCTTTTAGCAATATTCCAGCTACATCACGGCGGGGGACACCAGAAATGGGCTTCACACATTGTGCCCATGTGGGGATTCGAACCCGGGTCTTCGGCGTGACGAGCCAACGCTTTAACCACAGGACTACCCCACCGCCGCTAGTTATCATTCTGCTAATACTTGGCATTAGCATTAATAATTCATGTCTTCTACGCTTTTAAAGGTATAAAATGTAAAGAGAACATATATAGTCTGAAAACATTTTCGTAGAAATATCACAATATTAATATATATTGATAACATTCAAAGACAGCACGTTATGTTCCGCCCTTATCTAGGTCATCGTCACCTTCCCAAGGCAGAATCTTGTTAAAGGAGAAATACATTTAATTTGTCGTCGTAGTGTACTTTCTAGTCTCGCCTTGAATACATTCCGCACACTGACCTTCCTGCTGTGAGCAGGTGCTTGTTACTGTTTCCGTGTCACTGTGCGTGTCATAGTCAGCGATGGGGAATGTTGCAGTCAACAAAAGCTTACACTGGATGAATCCTTAATATGTGCAACAAATCGTTTCTCTCGGGATGTCGCGTCTGATTGCTTGAAACATTTAGTTCTATCATAATTCAGAGTGAACTTGTATATTCCGTATAACAGTAGTATACAAATACGAAACTGTTTTAAACCACGGACATATATGTGTTGTTGTGAAACATGAGAACCCATGGTCAAGGATAACCCCCGCTCTCTCTCATTGGCTCTATAAATGGAAAATTCACTTTGTAAACCAGGCAACATATAGAGGTATAGTATAATAATGGCAGCTTCAACTTCAGCCACTGTAAGCCATTATCACTCCTGGTCTGCCCCTCAAATCGGCTGTTGTATCAAGCTGAGAAATGAATGATTATTTACACTGATGAATAATATTACTTACATTCGTGCACTTGTACTTCACATTCGTCAGCAATGTGAGACATTGTTCCAACACTTTATCTATGTTAGATATTAAGTTGGAGCGAACTACTGCAGGCCAGTTGGTAGTGACAAACTCTGAAACTCACGTCATTTCCGGCCACTTCCTGTCTTTCCTCCCCGAGTATGGTGGACAAGAGTTCACTCAGTCACATTTGTGACGCATGAGAGAATCAGTGGAGAATGTACCAGGACACAATATGTAGGATATTTCGGCATGTGGGTATGCACATTAAATGAAACACCGAGAAATAGGGTTGGTCTAGGGTAGATTTGGTCTAAGTTAACGCTCACCAGGTACCGCACGTGCATTTGTTTCACTGTTCCAACTACTTCGCTTATCCCCTTGTAATACAAACCAATAAAAGCCATTTGAATCTATGATCGTTTGTTAAACAACTTTTATCCTAAGTTGAATAAAATTCTGAGATTTAACTGTTCAATTGGCAAGGTAAAATTATGAGGATTCGCAATCTTAATCTCACGTTATTTGATTTATTTTTTTGTTTAAAGTGAAATTCATCGGTACGTTTTCACTGCAAACAGACTATAATGTCCGTTGTATTGAGGTCTACGTGACAAGAGAACATACCCATTTTATTTCCATTGTGCAGAGATGGGTCAGACACACAGTACAGCTGGTTTATATCATCAAATTATCATTCCGTTTAGTATATGCGAATAAAATATATGAATATGTATCAGTATGTAAAGTGTTCGTGAGTGCAACTGTTGATCAGGGGTTTTACATGCAGAAATGTAGATGGAAACAAAGAGTGAGTGGCCTTATATTTCAACTTCCTTAAAATAAAACACCGTGCGGATTTCTTTGTGAAATGGGAAGATTTTTGTTCAGAGCGTGATTATGTCCTGACCAACGGAGGTTGACTCATTCGTCCTCTACTAGTACACATTGTTTTGAGTTTGTCATTTACTGGTAATGACATTTTATCATTTCATATTTCAACAATGATACGTTGTCTAATCTACTTTCCATATTGCGCCCGGGTTCGATTCCTCACATGGGTACAATATGTGAAGCCCATTTCTGGTGTCCCCTGACGTGATGTTGCTGGAATATTTCTAAAGGCGGCGTAAAGCTAAACTCACTCACTACCTAAGGGGCTAGCAGAGCTTCCGCCATCTCCCCAGTGGAAGGGACCTACCACCTATCACTGCTGCCACTCACTCACTCCATATTGTGACACACTATAAACTGCTTGTGTTCGGCTGGTAGACAGTGGAATGACAACAAGGTGGTATGCACTGCTTGATGTGGTCACGTGTTCTGTCTGACGGGAAAAAGGCACAACATTTATATAGGCGTAAAAGGTATTGTTTACATTGTAATATGAAAAACCAACGTCCATTACAGTGTAGCGTCTCATGTCATCAAGAAAGAATGACACGCAGTCGACCAAATCACCGAACCTTCTCTACCTGGAAGGACCCGGGCATACATTGGTCTTCCGCAACCCATCCTTGTCGTGTGAGATAACAGATCGGGTAGTCAGACTCGCTGACTCGGTTGATGCATGTCATCCTATCCCGACTGCGTGGATCGATGTTTATCACAATACGTTTCCATATGGTTATAAAAACGTTCCAAAAACGTTTTGAAAACATAGTTTTGTGGAGGTTTTTTTACGTTTTAAAAACGTTTTTACGAAACGTTGGCGAGAAACATTAGAAACCTTCTAAAACGTTTTGAAACGTTTTTCCATTGGGTTTCCAAAACGTTTCAGAAACGTTTGGGCTGAACCGTCTTCCGATTGTATAGATATCATAAACGATATCATCTTCTGATATTGTTGCAAGGCTAATTTACCAACACTAAGTGTTTTGAATCTGTCCAATAAATACATACACGTAAGTAAATTTGTTAATCATGTCATCCGTTATTATTAGTGAAAACGAAAACAAAACAATTATATGTTTTAAAGAATACTTCATTTCATCAATACATATGGAAAATGATCAGTCATCTTTGTCACCGGGCTCTTCTTGCGTCTGTGTTGGCTTCTGAAATAAACGCAAAAGAAATTCTATAAATATTTACTGTCCGATGCTCACTTGATCTTGTCTGGTCCAGACTCGATGGTGCTGGAATATTACTGCTACATAATGTTTCTGTGTCGTGAAACTATGTTGAAGAGTACAAATTCCAACCAGTATTTATCGAAAACTTAAAAAACACCCAGATCAATCAACCTCAGTCGGCCATTAATCATATGCAGTAGAAATTTATTACCAACCAAATAAAAACAATTTGTCAAATTGTGCAAGTGATTTCATCTGATTATATTGTAAGATACTTCCCCCCAAAACGGGCATCATTTACATAAGAAAATTCTTACCCGCAATAGTTTTACGGGACTGAATATTGTGTATTTCTTACAGTTGTCCCAAGTTATAAATGATAAGTTGCCTTTTAATGGCAGGATGAACTTTTATTTAAAAGTATTTACTTATGATGGGGCTGACATTTGTTGTAAGGAATCATAGTCTGTTTGTTAGGGAAGTGACGTATTGTTTATGCTATAAAATAACGAACTGGAGTCACCGACTCGCATGTAATGTTATCCCCCGATTTCCTGTACATCGCTGATAAGCAACGAGTGTCTACGTGGCCAAATCTGTGTCGACAGATTGGATATGGGGATGAAATAAATAGGGGAAAATCCTTTATTTGAAAACACACGTCTACAGTTTTGTCATGTAATAAATGGTATTATAGTCAAGTTAATAGTTGACGTCTCTTTGTAATTTAATTGATATCACCATGACTCTACATTATATTATTTGCAAACACAGGTATACTGTGACATAGTTTGGATATGAATGTGCATTTATTTATTTACCACTCTGCAAACCTATATAAACAGGCTATCTCATTTTACTTGTACTACTGATTTTGATCTGGTGAACATTAGTACTCATGTAGTAACATTCTAACACTACGTCACAAAGATTTTATGCCACGATCACAAGGCAAGATATAGAATTTGACTGAAGAATAATAATGTGAATATACATACCTCCTTTTAGAAAACTGTCGTCTTGTCACAAGAGTAAAATGTACAGTCTTCTACATCCAGCAATGTGATGGAACTTCCCGCCTGCTATGTACAGAGTCCGATTTTGATTTTGAATGCACGGGTTCCTGCTCTGACCAGAGACCTAAATAGATCTATTATATGGTCTCTGCTCTGACCTGATAAAGTATCTGGGAAATTTCCTGAGAGCTGACACGATACAAGTGATAGCAAGTTGTCCACGCAGAGACGCACAGCAGTAAACGGGGGATTATATTTAAAATACAATGTTGGATCTATAGTAAATAGTACAGTACCAAAATCAGTGATAGTAATGAAACATATGACATACTATTCCACTTGAATAGTATGACCATAATTTCATAACCAATATTTTCAAGTTAATGTACATGCCTGTAGTGAACGGAGACATTGTTATCAGGAAAACTTCACCTTAAAATGTTTCACTTAAGATCATATAACGTTGTGATTTGGTTTCAATCAAACTTGAGAGAGAGAGAGAGCATGTAGTGGGGTATAAGTCGTGCCACGTCTTTGCACTCTTATTATAATACTTTTAGCCAAAATGCCACTTAATGGGGAATCAGGTGGTCACAGCATTTATTCCTTCCCTTAATAATAATAATAATGTGTCCATTTATATAGCGCCAAACTCCACACTAGGTATGCTCATAGCGCTAACAATCAAGGCCATTATTACCCCGGATAACCCAAGCTGCCTGTTAGGCGCTAGAAGGTTATAGTCATATGACTTTTTTCCACCGGGTACCCATTTTCCTGCTGGGTGAACAGAGACAATTTTGAACAAACTCACTTGCCTAAGGTGAGACCACATGTATCACATGTGCTTCGTTGTGGGGCAGGACTCAAGTCCTAGAAACTCTCAGGAGTCAAGCTGCCAAACACGGTCACCCATCCAAGGACTCTCCGAGCTCGACGCTGCTTAACTTCACCGATTTGTGACCTGAGCTTTAAGCACAGGACCACGCGCGGTGTCGATCGTAGCTCATCATTATACCAAACTCTTGTTCACCTTCCCAACACTCGGTTACTTACAGGTTACCACGGTATAGCTGCAATATTCCTAACTAATAAACAATATTCATTCTCTGAATAAAATAGATTCCGTCCCATGTACAGATTAGCCAATGTCACAAAATAAGTATTCATCCAACATAAACATGTAACAGTTAGGGACCGTTCATAATTTTTGGCTTGGGGGTGATGATGATTTTAAGGTGGGGTCACCCATTTTGTTCTGGGGACGTAGGGAGGGGGGTATCAAATTTGTACACATGTACTAGGGGTGAGCAATTTTGTACATACAAATATTTAAAGAGTATGCTTAAAAATATGGGAAGGGAGGGTGGGCTCATTGATTTTGTACATGACATGCAGGGGGGTCACTTACTTTGTCCATAATTTTAGCAGGGGGGGGGGCACTCACATTTTACATGTTTCTCAATAAAAATCATCATCACCCTCCTAGCCATAAATTATGAACGGTCCCTTATTTGGCATATATAAACCAGATATCTGAAATGACATTGACATTACTTTATTACAACAGTGGATTTTGTTCCTTGTTCAATAAATCATAACAATGTTTCATATATCCAAGGTCAGTAACTATCCAAACTTTCATAGCATTTACGATAAGTTTGCATCACATGATTTTGTCCTAGGAAAGTGTTCATGTGTCTCTGGTGTCAAAGGCGTCGCCGGAGTAAATGAGCTCTTATCGTAAATATTAATTCTTAAAAAAATTCTAATTAAATCTATTTTTTAATACATAATTACATAATTCGGTCACATACCTGATACTGGCGGGCATATTGACGTGGGGACATCCTTACTGGCCTCTGTCATGCTGGGCAGATCTATAGAAACTTTATCAGGCAAAATGACTGGTTTCTACATTAGGTCACGGTGTTGCTGAAGTCGTAAAGGGAGGAGTACAGTGTAGACTGTCTATAGATGGCGACAGTCCCCCTGACTATTCACGCCGTCAGTTCCGGGAGCTTTGAGAGGAATTTCACTGAGGGGACTGTTTGTGTGATGTGATTGACGTGACCGTGTTAGCCTCTATGTCCGTTATGACACATGTATTACTGTAAGTTCGTTACGTAATGTTCATTTGGGATTAGGAATTATATATAATATGAGGCTTCAAATCCAAATAGAACCTTGTAGAAAGAATGCTGATACAACCGGCTTTCAGTTTTGAAAACCGTGTTTCGCCTAGCATTAGCAGGTGAGGAGATGAATGAGAGTCGGCTGGAGTGGTTTAGTTGGTGAAGTATGTGAGTGTGGTTAACTAGGCGGCGGTGAATGAGTGTGAGTATGATACTTTGTGAGTGTGAAGTAGTGTAACGGCGTGTGTGAAGTAGGGTTAAGTGGGGTGACGGTGTATGTGTGAGTGAAGTAGGGTGGCTGTGTGCGAGTGTGAAGTAAGGTGGCGACGTGTGTGGGTGTGACGTAGGGCGGTGTGTGTGTGTGAAGTAGGGTGGCTGTGTGCGAGTGTGAAGTAGGGTGGCTGTGTGCGAGTGTGAAGTAAGGTGGCGACGTGTGTGGGTGTGACGTAGGGCGGTGTGTGTGTGTGAAGTAGGGTGGCTGTGTGCGAGTGTGAAGTAAGGTGGCGACGTGTGTGGGTGTGACGTAGGGCGGTGTGTGTGTGTGTAAGGCGGTGTGTGTGTGTGACGTAAGGGGCGCAGAGTGTGTGAGTGTGTGTAGGGGCGGTGTGAAGTGAGGGGTGGCTGTGTGCGAGTGTGAAGTAGGGGGCATGCTGTGTGAAGTGCTGTGTGCGAGTGTGAAGTAAAGGTGGCGACGTGTGGGTGTGACGTAGGGTGGCGTGTGTGTGTGAAGTACCGTGTGCGTGTGTGTGTGAAGTAAGGTGGCGGTACAAATGCAAGTGTGTGAAGTGTGACGTAGTGTGAAGTAAAAGGTGGCGCGGTGTGACGACGTGTGTGTGAAGTAGGGTAGCGATGTGTGAGGCGTGTGAAGTGAGGGTAGCGATGTGTGCGTGAAGTGAGGGTGGCGATGTGTGAGTGTGAAGTAGGATGGTGACTTGTGTGAGTCTGAAGTAGGGTGGCGATGTGTGAGTGTGAAGTAAGGTGGCGACGTGTGTGAGTGTGACGTAGGGCGGTGTGTGTGTGTGAAATAAGGTGGCGATGTGTCAGTGTGAAGTAGGGTGGCGATGTGTGAGTGTGAAGTAGGGTGGCGAAGAGCGTGTGTGACGTAGTGTGGCGCTGTGTGAATGTGAAGAAGGGTGGCGATGTGTGAGTGTGAAGTAGGATGGAAACGTGGGTGTGTGAGTGTGAAGTAGGGTGGCGATCTGTGTGTGTGACGTAAGGTGGCGATGTGTGAGTGTAAAGTAGGGTGACGATGTGTGTGCGTGAAGTAAGGTGGCGATGTGTGAGTGTGAAGTAGGGTGGCGATGTGTGAGTGTGAAGTAGGGTGGCGATGAGCGTGTGTGACGTAGTGTGGCGATGTGTGAATGTGAAGAAGGGTGGCGATGTGTGTGTTTTAAGTAGGGTGGCGATGTGTTAAGTAGTGTGGCAATGTGTGAGTGTGACGTAGTGTGGCGATGTGTGAGTGTGAAGTATTGTGCCGATGTGTGAGTGTGAAGTATTGTACCGATGTGTGAGTGTGAAGTATTGTGCCGATGTATGTGTGTGTGTGTGACGTAGGGTGGCGATGTGTGAGTGTGACGTAGGGTGGCGATAAGTGAGTGTGAAGTAGGGTGGCGATGTGTGAGAGTGAAGTAAGGTGGCGACGTGTGAGTGTGAAGTAGGGTGGCGATGTGTGAGTGTGAAGTATTGTGCCGATGTATGTGTGTGTGTGTGACGTAGGGTGGCGATGTGTGAGTGTGACGTAGGGTGGCGATAAGTGAGTGTGAAGTAGGGTGGCGATGTGTGAGAGTGAAGTAAGGTGGCGACGTGTGAGTGTGAAGTAGGGTGGCGATGTGTGAGAGTGAAGTAAGGTGGCGACGTGTGAGTGTGAAGTAGGGTGGCGATGTGTGAGTGTGACGTATTGTGCCGATGTGTGAGTGTGACGTAGGGTGGCGACGTGTGAGCGTGAAGTAGGGTGGCGACGTGTGAGTGTGAAGTAGGATGGCGATGTCCCAATTTGATATTTCTGCATAGCAGTTTCGTAAAACAGTTTACTTCAACCGGTTAGTTGAAACTAAGGAAAACTGTTATCCATGCCCCAGAGGATGAAGGTAAGCTTAGGTTTATCAAGGTCTCTCCAGAAGCGAGCCAGGAAAGATACCGCTCCTATGCAATCCGTCTACAATGATTAAATCACAAATGAAATTGAAACGACAATACCCACCTTGCCCCCATTTCCAACTATGAAGAGTTCATTTACAGACACCAAAGGAAGAGCATACCTGTCCTCCCACAGACAAGAGATGAGGCCAACCTGACTGACAACTGGTCTACAGCAACAAAAGGACAACCTTTCTTGCTATTTGATGATGGAAGTGCAGACAAGATACTGACCTTCAGCACCACAGAACAACAGTCAGCAGATACCATGTACATGGGCGGCACATGCACCTCCTGTCCAGATCTACATCATTCACGCCAGACAAGGACCCATCATCTATCCCTTGGTCTACTACCTGATGGCACGGCGGCTACATACACACGGCTTTTCACCCTACTGAATGATTATGAACAGCAGAAACTTCATCGACCTCTGACACCAGCAAGAATACAGACAAACTTTGAAGTTGCTGCTATCCGAGCTGCTGGTAGAGTTTTTCCTGAAGCTGAAATTAAAAGCTGCTTATTTTCATTATTCACAAGCCCTGTGGAGGGTGGTGGTGGTGGTGGTGGCGATGTGTGTCTGAAGTAGTGTAGCGGCGTGTGTGTGTGTGGTATGGGCGTGGAGTGAGGGTTAGGTAATGGGGAGAAGGAAGAGTGCCTGGTATGCGATGTTTATGACAGTGTATATTAACACGTCAATGTTTTACAGCGTCGTAAAAATAATCAGCAACCACGTCATTCCAGGAGAGAACAATTGTGCACCTTACATGGAAAAAACATAAATTTGACGGCAAAAGTGTCCTTGTAGAATTCATTTAAAAAATGGCCCATAACTTTAGCACATTGTCGCTCTTGCAGTAATACGCAAGAATTCAAACACGACCAATCATGTCTCCCATGTTTTACCGTTACGTGACACACCTGATGTCACCGAGATATGTACCGCAGCTACGCCTTGAAACATCTGCACCTGTTGTTCTGACATTTCTTGGTACCAGCTCAGTTACCTCGTATGAAGCCTTGCCCTCCACTTGTGCCAGTTGTTAAGTGAGGGGAACATGTATAATGCCAGAAACTTATAGGGATTATGTTAGAATATTCCCTTAGTGAATCACACATTACATATATTCCCTGAAAATGTCAAGGGTTATACATATTCCCTGATTTGACATGATCACTGTAACATATATAGCAGCTAATATATGTGAACATATTGAATGTTGTACCAATACGCTTCCCAGCCGACATACGTACAGAGGATGGTTGAGCGTTTCTGTTTTCCACAGGCTCCAACATGACCTTTACATCTTAATCGTTAGACATACATGTTTCATGAGTTTCTCCATCTGAAATCTCGTATATTTCACATGAACACTCGCGCTGTCACCCAGAAAAGGACATCTGAAATGCACACCAGATTAACCACTGCCGACACTGGCAACAGAACAAAGACAGTTGCCTTCAAGAAATACATGGAATGTTAAAGAGAATTGAAACTGTGAACCATGGCATATCCAGCACTATACAACCAACCATGTTGTATTCTGTTGGTATACTGGAGTTTTTCTTTGTTAGAGAATCCAATTTACATTTTTCTGAAACGTAGGGTAAGAACCAGATTCTGCAGTATGTCAAGCAGTCGATGTAATGTAAACATCTGAGGACATATGATATTTTCCCTTGAAAAACAGATTCCAGGCACAATGACTCCCCCCCACACCCCACCCCTCTATAATATTCAGTTGTAGACTAGTATTATGCCTTTAACTGCAGTAGATAGAACATCAGTGTGAAGCGCATGTCAATATCTTCTGTAGACATCTGTTCAACGTGCTTTCTCACGTGAGGGCTTTGAACGAGTCAACGGGTTTCACTATGAATTATTTATAGTAATCGACAAAGATTGTTTCCAGAAACTTTTCACTTCCCAATTGAAACCGATATTTATAGCCTTTGTCTAAATGATATCATTTAGTCATGACCATGATTGTTCAAAACAGTTATTGTGGATTTGAAAGTGCGTCTCACAACCAAGTAAAGTCAAACAGTATTTGATTGTGTCTTGTACTATTTTCAGTGATCATGAGCTGTCGAAATTTATTGATTGCCTAAGGTTACGGTACTTTGTATTTCAACTCTGGTTTTCCCACCCGAGTCTACCTCGTCCCCACATAAAGCAGCGATAAGGCAGAACTAGGCTGTAGACGTGGTTGAACGCCGATGTCGTGGTTTTCCCCAGAAAATGGTTCCCACCCGAGTCTACCTCGTCCCCACATAAAGCAGCGATAAGTCAGAACTAGGCTGTAGACGTGGTTGAACGCCGATGTCGTGGTTCCTACCCGGGTCACCCCAGCTTCCCCACATACAGCAGTGATATGTCTAGTGATTAACTATGGTGGGACGCCACAGTGGGTATGGTTTTAGCCATCACAGACGGAGACAACAGAGCTGGGCATGACATTGCAATTCACGATCAGTCTGCATGGCGAGCGAAGGTTTAACCATAAGGCACCACAACCGCCTAAGCGTTAGTGTGAACAGTGATGCAGTTATGTCATGCAGTGCCAGTTTAAGTATTGTGGAAGGGAAACCTAATGAGTAAGACCACAGACGTTTCCAGGCTTGGCGAACATCACAAACACGGTATCAGAGCAAACCTGGTACTTCTTCCGATGTTCCTGATACACGCCCAAGGGACGCAACTCTGCAATGTGAGTTTTGGCTGCTTATGCGAACCGACTGTAAAACTATACCTGAATGACGTTCAACCCTAACTTACATCCATGGGTATATAAAACCCTAACTTACATCCATGGGTATATAAAACCCTAACTTACATCCATGGGTATATAAAACCCTAACTTACATCCATTGGTATATAAAACGTGTGAGCACGTGCATGCTGTTATCCTATTGTATCATATGGTCCAATTATGGTCGGTTGGTTTGTTGTTTAACGCCGTACTCAGCAATATTCCAGCTATATGGCGGCGGTCAGTAAATAATTGAATAAATAATCTGGACCACACAATCCAGTGATCAATAACATGAGCATCGATCTACGTAAATGGTGAGTGAGTGAGTGAGTTTGGTTTTACGCCGCTTTTAGCTTGCAATATTCCAGCAATATCATGGCGGCTACGTAAATGGGAACCAATGACACGTGTCAACCACGTCAGCGAGCCTGACCACCTGATACCGTGAGTCGCCTCTTACGACAAGCATGGGTTACTGAAGACCAATTCTAACCCGGATCTTCACGGGTAGAATGAAGAGAAACAAACATATCGATAAAGAAAGTCCAGAAACCCATATAGTGGAATCTGGTTAACCTTGACTTTGGTCTAACTGAAAGTTACCTGTTTAGCGAACTGCTGTAGTTTGGAGAGTTCACATTGTGGTTTGTGAAGCCGAAATTGTGTTTATTAATCTTAGTAACTAAATTTAACCCACAGTTCTAACGTTAGACAGTTCGTCAGTTTAAGCTCAACTAAGAAAAATAATAGGATCTGTATTTTACTGAGAAAGTGTAATCCCAAATATACCACGCTACAATTGACCACTTTCTAAATGGGAGTGTGTAATCATCGCTTTCAGCCATCACGACTACCAGTTGTCAGATCGAGACTTTCAATGTTTTGTGGAAGCCGCGGTGGCTTTGAGAGTTACATCACTGACTTTCTGTGCTGGCCATATGGGGCCTCACACTGATATTATTGGTTCGAATCCCGGATGTGACTCAACTACATATAGTACTAGAATCTGTACTTCACTGAGAGTGCAATTCTAGATGTAACAAACGCCTACGTTTGTTCGGTTGTATATATTTGAAGACGTGACAATGAGAGCGATGCAGATCCCTGAATTAATAGCTGACGCAAGTCGATTGTCTTCTACCGGAACAGGAAGCTGTTGCCGAGGAGGATGTCGTGCAGGATGCCCACATTCACTGCCCAGGAACATACACAGCACAAAGCAGGCTACGTGGGTTGACCACAAGGCATGAATCTGCAATTCTGTCGTACCTCAAACTGGGCACGTATTACTATTAAAACAGGGATAAGCTTTAGTATATTAGATGTATTTAATTGCCAAAAAGGCGTGGAATTTCAGATTGATTTATTTATGAAAGTGTATCAAGGATAGTGTAGATTAGTTGATGTTTACTGTTACAATGCTCAACCACGTGCACTGTGCACTGGTTTGTCATCAAACGTCCGCGTAAATAGAACTGTTGACGTATTGTGTCATTGTGTTTAGACAATTCAGACAATTCTGTCAGGGAATATTGCTAAATGCGTCATTTAGAAATATTTTGGCCGTTTAATTATCGCTACGGTCAGTAGATATTCGAAACTGGACAAACCAAACCAGTGATTGAAAGCATGAGTGTTGGTCCACGTCATCGTTACAAGATCTAGATGACATCATCAGTGACACAGTTGGACCAAGCGATCTGGTTGCTATAGTCGTTGAGAATCAGCATCAGGTTCTGGAAACGGAGCCTCTATCCCCCACTGTGCTTCTCTTTATATTTCAACGTGAAACATATACAACATCCATATCGTTTTCTTTCAGTTTCTACCATATTTTACATAAAAGGAGGATTACGACACTGTTCAGTTTGGTACTAGTCCTTACGATCTACCTGTTTATGGCGTTGTTATCGAGTTTAGGTGGTCCTCGTCGTATCCCAAGTCCCGAGTTGGCATCATCATATTGAAAACAGTATCAAAAAGACATCTAAAATGATTGGAGCATTTCGGAAATTAAAGTTCTTATTAAATAGAACAACACTAGCGAAAATATATACTGTATTCATAAGGCCACACTTTGAGTACGCATGCGAGGTATGGGATGGATGTTTAATTGAACAAGCTAATAGATTAGAAAAACTTCAACTTGAAGCAGCGCGCATAGTTACTGGTCTTCCAAGATATGCATCTTCCAGTTAATTGTATTACGAAACGGGATGGGATTTACTTTCTGAGAGAAGGAGAAGACGCAAATTGACATTATTTTATAAAATTAAAAAATGCCTGACACCAGTTTTTTTTCAAGATTTACTCCCACCTGTAGTTAGCAACCAGACAAGTTATGAGTTAAGAAACTCAAATAACTTCAGTCAACCATATACAAGACTGAGGTACTCAACGTCATCTTTTATTCCATCAACAGTTAAAGTGTGGAATAATATTCCCTTAGCTATTAGAAATTGTGACTCTGTTGCCACGTTTAAATCTTATATCCACGTGAAGGAAAAATGTGCACCTATATATTATTCATATGGAATAAGGAAGTTCAATGTTATGCACACTAGATTAAGATATATGACGAGTACACTTAATTATGATATATATAGAATAAATGTAAAAAATGACGCATCATGTCAATGTGGCCATAGATGTGAGAATGTTTTTTCATTACTTCCTTGAATGTCCTTTGTATACTATTCAAAGACATAAACTGTTAAAATCTTTAGAACATATTGTCAAAAATAGAACACTGATTGATATTAATCTTATCTTACAAGGCAATGCAGGTCTCTCAATCACTGACAACCAGAATGTTTTCAAATATGTACATAGCTATATCTCTCAAACAACACGCTTTCTCAGTTAACATCTGTTGTACATATCTTAGCCTATGTCTGTCACTGGTGTACTTTGTTGTAAGATGAATTGTGTAATTATCTGGAGAGGGCTTTTCTAAGTTGGATAACTTGTGCCCAATCCTTTTCTTGAATGAATAAAATATGTTTAAAACAAAACATCCCAAGTCCAGTTTCCACCAAGCCCATATTATCATCACCAAGTGTTCAATTCAGCTGTTTTAACTGAACGTATCACGTGAAAGTTTATAATGTATTCATCCTTGAAAATATTGTAATAGTATAATTTTATAGCGTTTAATGGTTTCGCAGTTCTCACATTTGTCTCGCTCATGTCAGATGGACCTTGAGAAATGACGATATCAACAAAAGCATCGTCACTTGAACTATATAATTGGAGGAGCAACAAAAATGTATCCTTTATTAAATGATATTCCGGAAACAGAATCCTCTCGCTTTAACAACAGAAATATCCGAGTTATCAGATGGTTTCGAATTCATCTAAATTTTGTAGGTCATGATTGGCTGTTTGTGACAAAAGGTAAGGTGATGCCTTCAAGTTGTTCTATTCGTAATGGTGAATGTACATGAAGATCCCGTGAAGATCAGAGTTAGAATTGGTCTTCAGCAGCCTGTGTCTGACGTAAGAGGATCGGGTGGTCAGGCCTGCTGACTTGGTTGGAACATGTCATTGTATCCAAGTTGTGTAGATCGATGTTCATAATTGTCTTGGCGCAAATTATTTGCAGATAGCAGTCATATAGCTAGTGTAAGATTGCTGAGATCGGCACGGAACAATACCACATGAGCGTAAATTGGTGACTGTATATTTTGAACACATCTACAATGCAGCCGGTTGGTGTAACTACAGCCATTTCATTCTATGCACTGAATTCAAGAGGATGAAATATAAAACTTAATGTGATCTCCTGTGTGTTGATTAAAGATGATATCTATGTATACAAACGTCTGGAGTTACATGTATGTTAACATTGACCTCGTAACAGTACATTTACTGTAACAGTACTTCAGTACTGCAATAACCATGCCGATGAAATAATAATATTCAGAAACAACAATAAATCAGGAAAACCGTATGCCGTTATTAACTTCTCCATAATTCCAGAGACTGCCAACCCGTGAAGATCCGGGTTGATCTTCAGTAACCCATGCTTGTCGTAAGAGGCGGCTAACAGGATCGGGTGGTCAGGCTCGCTGGCTTAGTTGACACATGTCATCGGTTCCCCGTTGCGCAGATCCATGCTCATGCTGTTGAACACTGGATTGTCTGGTCTAGAATCGATTATTTACAGACCGCCGCAATATAGGTGGAATATTGCTGAGTGCGACGTAAAACTACTCAATCCAGACACTGCCATGTGTTGGAGTGAAAAAATTGAATGGATTATGATATATTTAAGTGGAAGAAACGAAAAAGCAACACTACACCTGTTTATACTTTAATAAAAGTACATAGATATTTGCTTGTGCGATAAATAAAATATAAGGAAAAAATATGCTATGAAACATGATATAAAGTAATGTTCTGAAACTTTGAGTCCCTGGAATATGTTTTCGTGTTTCCATGGTGAAGAGAGGCAGGGGTATGAAGTTTTACATCAACAATGAAATACAATAGCAGGAACGAACAACCTTTGGAGACAACAAGCCATGGAGCTGTCACGTGACCACGGGTGGGTACCACGTGATACGTTGATTGTATTACACGTGTCATGTACACATCTTGAATATATGAAGTCCATCCGATCTAAAGGCTATGCGTTATGATAAACTCTATCTGTATCTGGATACAGACTGCGAACAATTACAGGTGTATGTTCCACATTATTTATGACTCGTCACTCTGTTCACGTTTAGAGACCATATCAATTCACAACAATCATAACCTCATTTTGAGACTTTAGTTTCTTTCAAAGGCTATGGAAACCCCCATCTTCATCTGAATCTATCTTGCAGAAGCTCAATACAACAGGCTTGTTCACACATGCTTAAACTTGCTTGAAAACGAAAGAGAATTCTTAAATCATGCATTTTGGTTTGAAATAACATGGAAATATAGAATGAAATATCTTCACAAGATATATGTCTGTGTGCCTCTTCCCGAGAATAGTGGAACTATTAAATATTTTTTACTGCTATATTGCCTTTCATCCACAATGGATTCTGTTTCTGCGAGAGGCTGGTAAATCTCTATTTGGATGTATTATGTCAGCTGTGTCTTGACGTATTACAATACTACATGTTGACAAGTCTCTTCTGATGTATTATTTCAAATTCTTTTCTCGTGTAGATATTACATACTCTCGTATAACATTGTTGGAGGAAAACACAGGGTAAAATTACATGGAAGCTGAAATGACATACCATGGCAACAACGTTATGACACACCATCATGAAATATTAATGTCAGCAAAAAGTGAAAAGTCATATTATGCGACAAACACTTCTATGTACATCTTCACGGTTTGGCCGATAGCCTGTCGATGCTCACATTTACACACCCTTACGGGTTTGAACTGATCTTCTTCAACCCATGCCAGTCTAAAGAGGCGACTAACGGGATCGGGCGGGCGGCCAGGCTCGCTGACTTAGTTGGCACATAGCATCGCATCCCAATTGCGTAGATCGATGCTCATGATGTTAAACACTGGATTGTCTGGTCCAGACTGGAGTATTTATAGACTGCCGTCTTATAGCGGGAATATTGCTGAGAGCGGCGTTGAACAACAAACAAACACACATATACTTCAGTATTGGTAGGCGGCCATTTTGTCGACAGGCCTGTGTCGTTGAGCAATGTCAATGAACATCAACTCTCCAAGAGCTCCAGAACATGCTCCAGCTTCTCACTCAGCTTCAGTCTACTTGTGTCCTTATTTTCTTCCAAATCAGATATAATCTGAAATATAATTTTCCATAAATAAATAATAACTCCACAATTTGATAAGCACTGGATAACATATTCTACTCATGTGGACAGATTATTCCTGCTATCTATCTATCTATCTATTTCAGTGATTAGCAACATTCTAATGATAAATATATACATTAAATTATGGCAATGAATGAGATATTGAAACATTTTAACCTTTTCACAAAGAGTAACAAATCTGCAAATGAACTCACCTCATCTTTGAATTTGGCGAGAACCAGGAAGAGCTCATAGAAGACGGATATTTTGTTGAGGCTGAAGTTCTGCATCTGAAAGGTATGTTTTAGGATGATTCCGATATGTTATAATAGAGATTGAAGTCTCTATTTCTGTGTTCAATTGATATGATTGTAGTTCATAAAATAGTGTAATTACAATGAACTTTATATATTATCATTTGTGTCAGTATTAGGTTTTACATGAGTAGATGTGTACCAATGTCCAGTATTTCTAATATCTGTCGTTTTCGTTTATCTGACGGCCTCTGTAATAAAGAAAACATTTCCCACGGCCAGGCTGAGTTTGCGATGCTCAGTATTTTCCATTCAGGGTGCATATATTCCACTCAAAGCTGTTTTGTCTATGTAAAATTGTGAATGTTAAATTTACATCAGATGCAATAAAAGCCTCAAACATATACTTAACACGAGGTTACAAAAACATGAATGTATTTCTTTATCAACCGACATTACAATATTATTTAACGTATGTAATAATTCCGAACGTACAGTGCGAAAGTGTAAGGTAGGGTTTATTTAAATGTTTAACTAACGGTCGGGGCAGTTGATATGGCCAAAGGATGGTAAGACGTATCTCACGTATACAAAAAGAATGGAAAAGAAGTTTCAACCTGAACAAGAAAGGTTGGGTAAAACACACTGGCCCCGTGTTAGTACCAGATGACAAATTATTGTATGACACTGTTTATGATTACATGTGTGTATGCGTGCAAACTTTTGAATCCGAAACAAGCTATGATTTATGATCAAAACATACATTATTAACTGATTATATACAACTATGAAATATATTTTAAATACAATAAAATGATATTAAAATGTAAATTTCACTGAATGGAAATATTCAACAAAACTATGTACAACAACAACATGACCTTATCAATATACTTTTATAACTGGTAGAAATTATTCCAAAACATAACTTAAACACTTTGTCATACGGGGCTTATCTAGTTACTGTAAAGATATGCACTTTAAATTTTCGGTTGACTTTGCAGATAGGCCTATAAAATATGGACATGGGTATGCCAAATGAAATCGAAATGATGCTGAAATACATCAATATATGTTTATTTGTTTTCGACTGATCCCATCTGAATTTTAAATAACAAATCTATTTATTATTCCATGACATGGAAGACATCTCCGAGTTAACTTAGTAAATATCTTTGTTTGAATGCTAGGATCAAAATCTCAGTTTATTCAAGCTTGAGTTACTATTAGATAATGACATAACTTTAACGCAAAATTGCCCTACATTATCGGAAATGGGCAAGGTGAATATAAGGTATATTTCAGCCTTGTTTATTCAGTAACATAATTAAAACGGCAACTGATTTTATAAATATTATCATATTCGTTTTGTTCAATGTGGTCTTTGATACAATTCTGGGAATTATATTACGGCATCACGTTCAAAACGAAATAATATCTTCATTTTCCCGAGCACCAAATGGTTATTTCGTATGAAAGATGTACTCACAAAAATCTAAAAACGAATACAGTGACGTTTTATTACAAGTCTGTTTCGTGTTATTTGTCATTACATTGTTCGACTGCCTTTACCATATTTATTTATATTCATTTATTTATTTATTTATTTAATTCATTCATTCATTCACTTATTTATTTATCTATTATTGTGGTTATCGATGTCGCAAATCGCATGCCAGTTTTGTTTAAAATTTCCATAAAATAAAAAAAGTTTTGATGTATAAATTTTAAATAATTTCAATGAGATAATATGTCTATCATGCGTGCATGCTGTTGTTCTTCTCAGTAGACCATGCATCAAACACCATATTGTGTACTATGGGCACTGGCCTTCAAAGCAGCGCCTGGTAACTGGCGTGACTTACATAGGTGAGTTTGTGCATGTCTTTGGCCATGTCTCTCTCGTCCACGGCAGGAGCCGAGCTGACCCCCCGGTGGAACGACTTAACCACCCCGCGGTACTCCTCCAGGTCTTTAAAGAACAACAGTTTGTGGGGGGATGAGTTCTGGAAGAAATGAAAACAAGGAATATAAAACTATATATAGTGGCATTAAGCATAGTATTGTGTAATGACAAGTGTCGATGGAAATTATCACGCTCGTTATCTATGTTCAGTTATTCATGTTTGCTTCCATCTATCAAAATTAATGATTAATGCATCCTTCTAATTGCAAAGCCCAAACTGGGGATGCCATAAACAATAAAACATCCTTGCAGCGGGAAAAAACCTTAATCGCTCCAAAATGATTCACCATGGTCTCACTAGTCTTGGAAGATATATTTTCAATAATGCATTTTTGATTGATTCTTACTTTTTGTGTGTGTAATGCTAAAGTGCGCGACATCTTCTTATTACTCGATATATTTCTCTGAGCTAATTTGTTTTCTAACACTTTGTTTGTCACAACACTGCTGTAATACAGTGGAAGCAACAAATGCCATCCCTAATCCCGCACATCCGGTTCATTTAAAACACACATTAACAATGTCTCTTGTTACTTTAACGGTATGGTGGAAATGTTTGTGTTGTTTTGTGTTAAGACTTTCCAGCGAAGTCACACCCTGTAACCACTCTTGATCTGAGCTGCGGGCATGTCTTGTCTTTAGGACGGGGTACGTTACAAATGCAACTTCGGTCACTGCAACGATGCGGAACCGGAGCTAAATGTATCATTAAAAAATACTAAACTATATTTTAGTCTGGTGGGTGATGAGAAAAACCATTGCCGCCTGTGTATGGTGTTTTACATTATATCCGGAAATGCCCACACTATGCTGAAAGAGGTTTGCCTCTCACCTTCGAAAGCGTTTGAGGGGATGTGAAGCTGTCAATGAAGGTACTGGCCACGATGTCCAGCGACGGCTGCAAATACTCCGGGGTGTCGATGTCAAACACGATGTTCGGCCGGGACAACAGACGACCCCAGAAGCGGACAGGGTAGCTGGGACAGAATTATCATTAGCATACATCATGTAAGACACAACCGTATATGTATACATCATGTAAGACACAAACGTATATGTATACAACTTGTAAGGCACAACTGTATTGTGCATACAACTTGTAAGGCAGAACTGTATTATGTATACATCTTGTAAGGCAGAACTGTATTATGTATATACAACATGTAAGGCAGAACTGTATTATGTATACATCTTGTAAGGCAGAACTGTATTATGTATATACAACATGTAAGGCAGAACTGTATTATGTATACATCATGTAAGGCAGAACTGTATTTTGTATACATCATGTAAGGGAAAACTTTATTATGTATACAGTTTGTAAGGCAGAACTGTATTATGTATATACAACTTGTAAGGCAGAACTGTATTATGTATAAACATCATGTAAGGCAGAACTGTATTATGTATACATCATGTAAGGGAAAACTTTATTATGTATACAATTTGAAAGGCAGAACTGTATTATGTATATACAACTTGTAAGGCAGAACTATATTATGTATACATCATGTAAGGCAGAACTGTATTATGTATACACAACTTGTAAGGCAGAACTGTATTATGTATACATCATGTAAGGCAGAACTGTATTATGTATATATAATGTAAGGTAGAACTGTATTATGTATACATCATGTAAGGCAGAACTGTATTATGTATACATCATGTACATCATGTAGAATTATGTGTATTATGTATGTATACATCATGTAAGGGAGAACTTTATTATGTATACATCATGTAAGGCAGAACTGTATTATGTATACATCATGTAAGGCAGAACTGTATTATGTATACATCATGTAAAGGCAGAACTGTATTATGTATACATCATGTAAGGGCAGAACTGTATTATGTATACATCATGTAAGGCAGAACTGTATTATGTATACATCATGTAAGGCAGAGAACTGTATTATGTATATACATCATGTAAGGCAGAACTGTATTATGTATACATCATGAAAGGCAGAACTGTATTATGTATATACATCATGTAAGGCAGAACTGTATTATGTATACACATCATGTAAGGGCAGAACTGTATGTATTATGTATATACATCATGTAAGGGCAGAACTGTATTATGTATATCATGAAGGCAGAACTGTATTATGTATACATCATGTAAGGCAGAACTGTATATATGTATACATCATGTAACATCATGGGGAGAACTGTATTATGTATATACATCATGTAAAGGCAGAACTGTATTATGTATACATCATGTAAGGCAGAACTGTATTATGTATACATCATGTAAAGGCAGAACTGTATTATGTATACATCATGTACAGGCAGAACTGTATTATGTATACATCATGTAAGGCAGAACTGTATTATGTATACATCATGTACAGGCAGAACTGTATTATGTATACATCATGTAGGGGAGACAACCTTTATTATGTATACATCATGTAAGGCAGAACTGTATTATGTATACATCATGTAGGGCAGACCTGTATTATGTATACATCATGTAGGGGAGACCTGTATTATGTATACACCATGTAAGGCACACCTGTATCATGTATACAACATGTAAGGCACACCTGTATCATGTATACAACATGTAAGGCACACCTGTATCATGTATACAACATGTAAGGCACACCTGTATCATGTATACACCATGTAAGGCACACCTGTATCATGTATACAACTTGTAAGGCACACCTGTATCATGTATACAACTTGTAAGGCACACCTGTATCATGTATACAACATGTAAGGCACACCTGTATCATGTATACAACTTGTAAGGCACACCTGTATCATGTATACAACATGTAAGGCACACCTGTATCATGTATACAACTTGTAAGGCACACCTGTATCATGTATACAACTTGTAAGGCACACCTGTATCATGTATACAACTTGTAAGGCACACCTGTATCATGTATACAACTTGTAAGGCACACCTGTATCATGTATACACCATGTAAGGCACACCTGTATCATGTATACAACTTGTAAGGCACACCTGTATCATGTATACAACTTGTAAGGCACACCTGTATCATGTATACAACCTTGTAAGGCACACCTGTATCATGTATACAACTTGTAAGGCACACCTGTATCATGTATACAACTTGTAAGGCACACCTGTATCATGTATACAACTTGTAAGGCACACCTGTATCATGTATACAACTTGTAAGGCACACCTGTATCATGTATACACCATGTAAGGCACACACCTGTATCATGTATACAACTTGTAAGGCACACCTGTATCATGTATACAACATGTAAGGCACACCTGTATCATGTATACACCATGTAAGGCACACCTGTATCTGTATCATGTATACAACTTGTAAGGCACACCTGTATCATGTATACAACATGTAAGGCACACCTGTATCATGTATACAACATTGTAAGGCACACCTGTATCATGTATACAACATACAACCCCAGCGGCACACCTGTATCATGTATACAACATGTAAGGCACACCTGTATCATGTATACACCATGTAAGGCACACCTGTATCATGTATACAACTTGTAAGGCACACCTGTATCATGTATACAACATGTAAGGCACACCTGTATCATGTATACAACTTGTAAGGCACACCTGTATCATGTATACACCATGTAAGGCACACCTGTATCATGTATACAACTTGTAAGTACACCTGTATCATGTATACACCATGTAAGGCACACCTGTATCATGTATACAACATGTAAGGCACACCTGTATCATGTATACAACATGTAAGGCACACCTGTATCATGTATACAACATGTAAGGCACACCTGTATCATGTATACAACTTGTAAGGCACACCTGTATCATGTATACAACATGTAAGCAATTACCATGTATCATGTACACAACTGTATCATGTATACATACACATGTAAGGCACACCTGTATCATGTATACAACATGTAAGGCACACCTGTATCATGTATACAACTTGTAAGGCACACCCTGTATCATGTATACAACATGTAAGGCACACCTGTATCATGTATACAACTTGTAAGGCACACCTGTATCATGTATATACAACTTGGCACAGGTACACCTGTATACAATATGTAAGGCACACCTGTATCATGTATACACACCTGTATCATGTATACAACCATGTAAGGCACACCTGTATCATGTATACAACTTGTAAGGCACACCTGTATCATGTATACAACTTGTAAGGCACACCTGTATCATGTATACAACATGTAAGGCACACCTGTATCATGTATACAACTTGTAAGGCACACCTGTATCATGTATACAACATGTAAGGCACACCTGTATCATGTATACAACATGTAAGGCACACCTGTACAACATGTAAACACCTGTATCATGTATACAACATGTAAGGTAAGGCACACCTGTAACATGTATACAACTTGTAAAGGCACACCTGTATCATGTATACAACATGTAAGGCACACCTGTATCATGTATACAACATGTAAGGCACACCTGTATCATGTATACAATACAAGGCACACCTGTATCATGTATACAACTGTAAGGCACACCTGTATCATGTATACAACATGTAAGGCACACCTGTATCATGTATACACCATGTATCATGTATACACAACATGTAAGGCACACCTGTATCATGTATACAACATGTAAGGCACACCTGTATCATGTATACATGTATACAACTGTGTAAGGCACACCTGTATCATGTATACAACATGTAAGGCACACCTGTATCATGTATACAACTTGTAAGGCACACCTGTAACATGTATACAACTTGTAAGGCACACCTGTATCATGTATACAACATGTAAGGCACACCTGTATCATGTATACAACATGTAAGGCACACCTGTATCATGTATACAACTTGTAAGGCACACCTGTATCATGTATACACAACTTGTAAGGCATCATGTATACACCATATAAGGCACAACTGTATCATGTATACAACTTGTAAGGCACACCTGTATCATGTATACACCATGTAAGGCACACCTGTATCATGTATACAACTTGTAAGGCACACCTGTGTCATGTACAAGTAGTTTCGTGTGACAGATGATTGAATCTGCACGAGAGAAAACCAGACGTGCCAAGTTTGAACACTTTGTCTCAGTTGTATAGTTCCAAATACGGGACCCAATCTTATATACGTACACCAGGCATTCTCTACCATCAATAAAGTTTAACTCAAGCATCCGTGCAGGTCGAAAAATCAAAATGGATCAGTTTTAATTTGACGGTTTACGTTTCCTGTTACAATTTATAGAAACATTTTAAAGGTAGTTGCAACTGAAAAATAACAAAATGTGAGCCCTTGACACAGTCTCACAGTGATGTGTTGCTTGTCACTGTCGATACACGCAATCATGTGTCGAGAACCGGAACGCCAACGTATAAATGGTACTATTAGTCTATTATGATCATTACATAAACGAAAAATACATCGAACAAGGGATGTTTGGTCCTAAACAAAGGGAGGGAATAATAATTAATTTACAGTAAAACATGTGTCATGCTTTCAAGAGTTGCCTCCCGTGAAATGAATGAATCAATACCCGCACTGGTCTGATCGTCGCCAGCAGGGTGAGTGTACCCGAGCGTCGCACATACACATGTGGTTGTAACCTGGGGTGTTCAATTCATTACTGACACTATTTCTAATAGTTCACAAGTCTTGGACTGACTGATGAAATATACCAGTCTAGTTAAAACATGTAGTTACATCGTGTCTGTAGCAACTACATTCAGCAATATTCTGGCTACATGATCGAACTGTCCACATTCTCAGTCTAGTTGTCCAGTGCGTTCTCCCTATTCTCACCTTCACCCTATGGTTTGATGTGGCTAATAGTCAACTATATACCATGTTCTTCTACTACTACTACTACTACTACTATTACTACTACTACCATCGTCACTACAATTACTTCTACTGAAAACTAATATCAATTACAATCATAACAGTATAACAGGTAATGTAGAGTAATAGATCACGCGATTACATAATTAGTCAGATATATTTATGTTAGATTCTCCATGTATGAAGCTAGTTGGTCAGTCTACTACTACTATATACTACTACCACTCCCACTGCTATTACTGTGCCTACACCCACGACTACTACCTCTGAATACTACTTACCTACGACTACTACTACCTCTGAATACAACTTACCTACGACTACTATACTATCTCTGAATACTACTTACCTACGACAACAACTACCTCTGAATACTACTTACCTACGACTACTACTACATTCTGAATACTACGTACATACCAGTACCTGTGAATACTACTTACCTACGACTACTACTACTTTCCGAATACTACCATTATTCGGCTCAACTCCTCCCTTAAGTAGCAATGTACATGACACAAATGAAGCTAAGAAAAATAATTTCTGCTGTTATCTTCATCAATTTATTCCATCCCCAGACTGTTATAACATGTGGAATTGTCAGTAACCAAAGTCTACACAGGGCTACCTGTTGTTTTTCCAAGACAGCAGCGTGTCCTGGTCCACGTCATAGCGTTGTGCCAGCCCCTCCAGTATACAGAACAGGTACTTCACACACACTGGAATGTCCTTCTTGTCCAGCGCTGAGTCGATGACGTCATCGACAAACTTCTTGACATTCATCTTAAATACAGAGATATATACAGATTATAATTAGTTTTTCTTGTTAAATGGCGGTGAGAAGCCGCAGTGAAATCGGTTAATTATTGTAATAGATCAGTAAATTTCAATGATGATGGTTGTATCCCATAACCCCTACATGCCACTACCCCTACAGCCCAGTACCCCTACAATTAGTTAAACAACACACGGCATTTACCTGTCTGGCATAATGAACTGACCCAAAGAGAGATTAGTGCATAGAGTATACAGATGAGATCAAGTGAGGGATTCAACTGTTCTTTAGTGTTTTGTGTCAAGGAAATTTGGGATTAGCTCAAAGTTGTTTTAGTTTCATGATGAAAGATAAACCTCTAGTGAGTAGAACAATTTTACAAATTGGATAATGTGTAGGTTGTTAAATGTTGAAATTAAGTTGTTTTAGTGCCATAATAAAAGATACACAGTATTATTGTAAAGTGGAGGGAAATGAGAAGGTGAGACGAGAAAGTAAATTGAGATAGTTCGGGATCAGGAGAGCAGCTGGGCTACCTCTACTCCCTCAAGACACGGTCCAGGACACGTGGGTAGAAGCCATGGACGACACTCCAGACGTCCCAAGAGCAGTCGACTTCAACGATTACATCGTGACAACCTGGGTCGACGGCACAGCCAGATTTCTACTTCCCCTGTGGAACCACAACCTGACAACTGGGCCGAGGACAAACAACAATCTAGAAGGTTTTCACAACCGACTGAACCGTGAAATTCCACACAGGCATCCGAACATATACAGATTTGTAGAAGTCATTAGGAGAATTGAACATGCTGAGAGGATGAAGATTTCACAAATAGACTTTGGTGCTGCGACAAGAAGCAGAAAGCGAGTCTACAGGGAGATTGACAATGGCCTGTGTAGACTCAAGGAGCAGCTTGAGCTTGGACAGAAATCACCTCTTCAGTTCTTGGACGCCGTCGGCTATCTGCTTAAGTTGGGATAGATTGAAACACTGAATGTTCATAGACTGAAACACTTGACACAAATGACTATGTTAACATTGAATGTTAACAATTAATTGCTAATGTCCATCAAAGAATCATGATGACGAATTATTGTTAATTCTTATTAAAATCTTGATGATGACAAATGATGATCACTTTTCATTAAAATCATTCTCTCAACCTTTTAGTTGTGTGTTGTTATGTCTCTTAAGTGGATTAGTCGATTGTGTGGAATAGGTAACAGGCAGTGGATTAACAGTGCAACAGACCGTAACATATGTTGTTATAAGCTGTAGGGGTAGTGGCATGTAGGGGCAATGGGGGGTTACCATGATGATACCAGTAGCATCGATCAGTGTTTACGTAACGGTAAAATGTTCTTGTCTGACGCCGTACAGCACTACTGTGCTGTGACCACGGTCTGTAAACAAACCAGAAAATCAAGTGTTCGATGGGATTGATGAAAAAGGACTGAGTTTCGTTTTACGTCGCACTCAGCAATATTCCAGTTTTATGGCGGCGGTCTGAATATAATCGATTCTGGACATGAGCATCGATCTACGCAATTGGGAACCGATGACATCCGTCATCCAAGTCAGCGAGCCTGACCATAGGATCCCGTTATTTCGTACGACAAGCATGGGTTACTGAAGATCAATTCTAACTAGGATCTTCCAAAAAGAACGCAAGTGACCAGACCAGATAGAATATCTACCGATTTACCTGTACCTTGATCTCACGATGAATCCCCAAACGACATGTCACGTTTTAACCAGAAGCACTTATGGATAAACAACATAGCTTTCATTTCCAGTGACTTTGTTTAACTGCAAAGTCGTTGTGACAAATGGGCCCCGTTTACTGATGTGATCGTGTAAATCAAGAACAGTCACTCTTGTAACTTTAATGACAGTTGATCTCCACAGTGAATGTGATCTGATGATGTATGTGTACCAGTAACATTATACTATACCTTGGTCTGTAGCAGTTTGTGCAGCTGAGCCTCTGGCAACATCCGGGTCTTCCCCTGGGCCTCCTCATCAGGCCTCACCTGGCGAAGAATAACACCACTATACGGCCCTGAGGAGGCTCTGGAGATAATATTATACGTACGCTTCGAACGCGCATTAAGAATAAGTACTAGTATTATACAAAATTGAAAACATGTTTCACGCTATGAGAGTATTAGTGAGTGAACGAGTATGGTTTTACCCCGCTTTTAGCAATATTCCGGCAATATCACGGCTGGGGAAACCACAAATGGGCGTCGTGACAAACTATCATTAAAAGTTTGACACAGTTCGCTATTTGTTACGAGGGAGGAGTGCAGAGACAGGGACAGCCAGGTGTGCGAGAAAGGATGGACACGGCACAGCACAGGTTAATGAATCAATAACGTTGTCGGCACTTGCTTCGCTAACACCTGGCTGTCCCTTTCTCTGCACTCCTCCCTCATAACAAATAGTGAACTGTGTCAAACTTTTAATGATAGTTTGTTAAACAACTTATTTAATTTTAGAACATAAATTCTGCAAACAAATCACAGAGTTGGTCTGATGTTTTGATTATGATCAGCGTTTCATTGGGTATTTTATGTTTATTAGTTTTCGAGTTAGATTGCAATTCATCGGTCCGCTTTTGAGCCAAACTGACTATAGGCTAATATATATGAAGACCAACCATTACTATTCTACAGATGTTTAGCTCGGTGATTCAAGTGGGTTCAATGCATCTCAGGAATACACAGTGCAAAGCACGTTTCTGTACCCCCCCCGTGGCTATTTCAGAACATAGTTAAAAGATGTGTTAAATCGTATTCCTTAACCCGTATCGTTAAGCGAAAGGGGCACAGCTATCTACGACCCCAGCACACGGCACCTACCAAGTGGTATCTGATGGCGTCTTCTCTACTACTTCCTCCCTTCTCTTCTTCCTCTTCCTCGTCTTCAACCAGAAGTTGGACCTCGCTGTGAGTTAGCTGCTGCTGCTGAAGATTGTTGTAGTTGACTGAAACACGGCCGGGAGAGATGAGGATTTACATCACTACAGTGGACGTGTTATGTCCATCCTTTGTCGCGTGACATTATTAGCTTCGAAAAAACATACTCTTACACGAAACCCTTTCTGTCTATTCAAAGAAAACAGCACTGTTACACAAGACACGGAATAATCGTTGTATTCAATCAACTGGCTTTGACATAACTCCACTCGATTCTTTCATATTGATTTTTCGTCAATCTTATTACTATAGTCATGTTTGGATTAAGGACATTCCGATTGTTTCATTGATTGATTGATTGATTATATTTCGGGAATGTAGGTCATCCGGCCCATAATTCACATACATAGTCATTTAATGTACTTGACAGAGTTCCTTGATATATAAATTATGACATACGACAATACTTGATTGTTTTGCCAACAACGTTTAAATATGCTTACACGATAATTTAAATCATTTACAATTGTTTTCAATCCAATTTTGTCTTAATTTAAAGCTGTAAAATATAAAAGCTCCTAACTTCCAAGCATGCTTCTTGTTACAAATTGACATGATATTAATAACATTATAATAATCCTTTGCAATATATACTATTCATTTCTTAAGTTTTCAAAAAATGGACAAATTAAATGAAAATGTTCTTCATCCTCATGCAATCTTATTGAATAAATGTTTTTACAATATAAACACACTCTATTTTCAACTGAGATACTTTCCCAACGTCCTGACTCAGTACGTAAATTATGGTTTCATAGCGAAATTTAATCAATTTTTTTTTTAAAGTTGTGTTTTATGTTAATCAAATATTGTTCAGGTTGAAGTGAGAGCTTTTTTCATTGAAACGTAATTTAACATTTTCATTTATATTACATAACCAGTTTAGAAAAGAGATATATTTGAGTCTTTGTACAAAAGAATTTAAAAACATGTGCGCATTTCCATCACTTTGATTTAGCCAAGCAAAACCAAAACCAGACTCAAACAAAATGTTTCTAACAAATCCAACCCACGTTTGTTTGCCAACATTATCAAGAGAGTACATCATTTTATAACAAATAAGTGGATATCTACAATCTGGCATGGACAATACTTTCAACCAGTATTTAATACATTTTGTTACATATAATGGATACCTCCCTAACTAACCAAGTACTGCGGCATTACTAGTATTACTTGAAAGACCTTGTAATTGTTTGCAAAAATAAAGTTGAATACTTTCAATACATGGCATATTTTGATATCCCCAAATTTCAGAGCCGTATACCAGGATGGGTAAAATCATTCTATCAAATAACAACAATGATTTAGAAATGCTGATGTTATAACGGTTAATAAACTTTAAAAGGCAAAAGGTTCCCTTCTTTACTTGTTGAGATAAATGATGACAGGCTTTTCCCCAACTTAAAGCAGGTGTAAAATAAATGCCTAAATATTTATAATAATAGTAACTGATTCCAAAACATACCCTTCATAATTCGATTTTTCTGAGGATTTTATTATCCCAGCTCTTCTAATAACCAAAATCTTTGTTTTTTGCATGTTTACCTTCATACCATAGTTATTGCAAACTGTACATAAAATATATATCTGTTGTTGTGATCTAAACACACTATCCGCCGCATTTACCATGTCATCAGCAAATAACAATGTTGTGACATTTTCTAAATGATTACCAATATGAATACCTCTACAGTCTGACCGACTGTTTCATATTACTATTGGTAATCTGTCATGATATGACATGGTAGCTATAGTAATATGCTAGAATCGGGTTTTAATACAGATAAACTATATCAATATGAAAGAGTTGGACAGTCCTTAAGTCATTTCAATAACATGTTTTTCCCTGATCCCCAACAAACACTTGCAGCCTTTCGGTGCAACAGAACCATTTGTCAAGAGTTTTTAGAGGGTTTTCCATGGTAGGGCTGGATATTGCCCTGATTCTCATATTGCGATATATTGCAATAATTTAAGAGATATTGCAATACATATTGTGATATATTGGCTGGAAGGTTTCTGCCCAAATGTGTCCATCCTTAATTGTAAATAGCTCTCTGTGTGCGACATCGTCTTCTTAGTTTCTTTGAGAGGCATTTAGAAGTTGTGAAGATGAAGAAAACCCAGTTCTATGGATAGTCAACTTCTTTATTGCAATGAGTGCGACGTTTCGGTGTAGGTACTTAACACCGTTATCAAGCAAGTGATACAACAATTTGTAACAAGGAGAATATATACATTCCTGCATAGTGAGTATATACAATTAACAAGGTTGATGTACATTGGATATTTGATAAGTGATTTGAGCAGAGGAGGTTGATGTACAGAGTGATTGATTGTGATTAGAGTTGAGTTTATACAATTGATGAGTTTGACGTACAATGAGATGATGATAAGTAAGTAGGTTGAAGTACTCTAGTTGTGATTGCAAGCACAAATGGGAGCGTGGAAGCCAGATGGACAAAGGGGGTATGGAAGGATTACTGGTGGTGGTCTTTGATTAGGTGGTGATTACTCTGACGAGAGGGTAATCAACCTTAACGTAACAAACTGGTTGTTTCTGTTAAGTTCTGGTGAGTTTAGTTTCATCAACATGAAACATGAGTCTCATTAACCAATTCAGACAATGACCTACTTTTCAGCCGATCCAAACTTTCTCGTGTGAAAGTGAAAAGAGACAATACAAACAACTGTGGTTACACTGAATTCCACTTCCTTGTTTCATAAGAAAATGGTATTCAGTGGTACAAATTGATTTTAAGTTTAAAGTTTTAAACAATCGTATTTCTATACTGAGTCAAAAAAGAAACTTCACATTCTTTCTTCAGGGCACTATAAAAGAACAAGAGATGGTAAGATGGTTAAATTGTTATTATTTCATTGCTGAGATCTGTGTGATGTACTCGATACACTGACAGTGCCATAATCAGTTCCATTAGGCTACACCGCCGTTCCAAAACATGGGTATACAGAATGTCAAGTCACAAGAATAAAAATGCGAAATTTCTCAGTTCAATATCGTGTATGGCCGCCCCGCGCATTCACCACTGCCAAACACCGTCTCCTCATCGACTGCCTGATGCTTGTGAACACGTGGTTGGGGATTCTGCGCCATTGTTCTTGCAAGTTACTGCAAATTCTGAGGTTGGTTCCTAAGACCACGAAGCCTTCTCCCAAGTGCATCCCAAACGTGCTCTATTGAATTAAGGTCGGGGGACCTCGATGGCCAGTCCATGACGTTGATTCCCGCGTTTTGAAGGAAATTTCGTGTCAACATCGCGGTATGCGGCCGAGCATTATCATGCTGGAACTGTAGACCTGGGCCACGAGCCGCCATGAAAGGAACGAGTTAAGGGGTGAGCACCTGGTCGCGGTAAGCAGCAGCTGTGAGGTTTCCACGGATGACCAGAACGGTTGTTCCCACAGAAAGCACCCCACACCATGCAACTTCCGCCCCCGAATCTGTCGACTTCCTGTACACAACATTGGGCATACCGTTCACGACGTCGTCTCCAGACTCTATGCCTGCCGTCCGCGAATCTGAGGGTAAACCTGGATTCATCGCTAAAGACGACTCGATTCCAGTCTCTCTGGGTCCATCGGAGGTGACGTTGGGCCCACAGCAGACGTTGACGTTGATGAAACGGCGTCAATATTGGCCCACGATATGGACGTCGAGAATGGAGATTGGCAGCCCGCAACCGATTTCGAATGGTCTGTGAGGACAGTCGACCTCTAAACATCTCAGCCCTGGTTCGTGTAGCCGGCAGGAATCTGTCACGTAGGTGACGTAGGACGATTTGACGGTCAACGGCACGTTCACGTTGCACATTTGACAATCGTGGCATTTCAAGTACCGTTAGAACTGTGGTTTAAAGGTGTTTTTTCAATTCTTGCGGCCAATGCAAACACGTGCATATGAAGAAAACTTCGATGCGAAGATCACGTGATCGACTGCACGTGTAAAACCTGATTTGGCACTAACGTCATTTGCACGACGAATGGATGGGTTTGAGTGGGTTTTGCTAACGTTTTTCTAGAGTCGAAAGTTAGGGATCCCATTTCGGATACATAGATGTATCATCAAAGAACAATTATTCATTATTTTTCAAATTACATTTTGTGAAGTTTCTTTTTTGACTCAGTTTATATTTTGTGTCGAGGTTAAGGCAGCATGTCGTTAACTAAGACGTCACAGACTACCCCTGTTTGAAGAGGTCGTACAGTGATTCACAATTCATATGGCTCACTGGTTACACCTGTTTTGTAGTCTTTGCGCTTTTTAACTGTATTTTTGTAACGTATAATGTGATTGATATAATATAATGTCCGTACCAGACCGCCAAACTGTTCTAGCGGCAGAGACTCGTTTTGAGATTTCCACGATTTCCGTTTGTCAGAGCACGCTGTACGACAGAGCACACTGCACGACGTGTTTGCAAGGATTAGAAGGAGTGTAGTGTTGCAATATACAAGTGATTAGATGCATCAAATAATACTGATTAATATTTATACATCCATTTGAATGAGTTGATCCTCAAATTCTGGACTGGTTATTGTACTAAGTCGCGCAATAGGACGGAGCCCAGTCAGCAGAAAACTCGACTTGTGTGATCAATGTTTTGACTTGTAGCTGCTTTTAGCCGCTTTCAGCAATATCACGGTCGGGGACACCCGAAATTGGCTTTACACATTATACCCAAGTGGGGAATCGAACCCGGGTCTTAGGCGTGCCGAGCGGACGCTTTAACCACTAGGCTACCACGCCTTCTGTTATATATGACGTCAGCATGTCAGTATTTATCCAAAACAATGGATTTCCTAAAACAAAATAATGTGAATGTTATCTTCGATGTTATCACTGCTTCTCATGCATGGTTGTTAAATTGATAGAGAGTAAACAGTTGTGTAATAACTTGGGGTGTCACGATTCGGTTCGCTTCATCGAAAATCGAATCTATAGATGTACGATTCGATCTCGATTTCAAATGTATCCATTTCGATTCATTAAGTACTTACGTTCTAATACTAAGAGTAAATTTCACCTGAAATCGTAAGAAATTATGTTGAAAATTCGCTGCTACAAGTGTGGCCAGTGAGAGGGTATTCTCCACTGCTAGAGACATTGTAAGTGCCCAGAGGGCATGTCTTTCAAGTGAAAATTCCTTGCACAGAACATGATCATTCCAAATAACTTACAGTGACATTACAGTCACAATGGACACTTGACACCAGAGTTCATGACTGAACTTAATTTCATGATCACTTATTTAGTGAGTATTTGTTGACAACTTGTCTTGACAGTGTTCTAATTGTGCATTGTGCCAATTTTCCAAAGTTTGCCAAATTAAACTGATATTACAACAAAATTTGACTTTGTCCTCAGTTTTGGTGAATCGAATCGAAATTAATCGAATCGAACGAATTGAATCGACAAAGTGAGAGTGAATAATGACACCCCTAGTAATAACCATGTACCGTATCGGTCTTCATCCTCATCTGTAGTGTTTTTGTTAAGGAGCTCCATGAGCGAACCGTCAGTGACGTGATAGTCCGACAACGTCATCAGCTTGACGTGACCTTCGTCGATGGCAGGACACGTGTCTTCCTCTTTCAATATCAATTTCCCTTGCTTGCCAGACAGCCATTCTAGTCAACACAATCAGAACTGCTCAAATGGACATTTAGTCAACACAATCAGAACTGATCAAATGGACATTTAGTCAACACAATCAGAACAGATTAAATGAACATCTAGTCGACACAATCAGAACAGACCAAATGGACATTTAGTCAACACAATCAGAACAGATTAAATGAACATCTAGTCGACACAATCAGAACAGATCAAATGAACATCTAGTCAACACAATCAGAACAGGCCCCAAATATTAAGTACATTTTGCACCAGATTTTGTAAGCGGTTTCACCTCTTATCGAAATGCGTTCGAATATTTAAATCCAGACATCTATGAAGTAAAATCAAAGATAATACATCCGGTGTAAAACAAGTTGTCTTGTGGATAAAGTGAAGTTTTACACAAAATGCTTGACTCGACATTTTGATACTCCTTCCCATGCAGAAATGTACGAGAGTATTATTAGTCAAGAGCATAGACTGCAGAACAATTATTTATTACTTGACAAGTAATAAGGCTCACGTTGTATAAAACCGGAACTGTTTAATTGCTGCACAGCCGAGGATGTGTTTAACCATAACAATGTTTATTAGCAAACTAGAAAGTGTTTTACTTGTGATGTCTCAGATGTCTTCCCCTTCCCCCAATTCAACGTTGAGAACTCAAACAATTCATTTGATTCCTTCCATTTCAAAATCTCTAAGTATGACTGACTGACTGATTGAGTTTGGTTTTACACCGCTTTTAGCAATATTCCAGCAACATCACGGCGGGGACACCAGAAATGGGCTTCACACATTGTATCTAAGTATGAAAATACATATCATTGATAACATATATGTTATTATGTCTGTAAAGTCTTCATTTAATATTTTTATATTCAATTGAACTTAATTTATTATCAACAAATCAACAACTCCACGGTTATATTTTCCAAAACAGTCAGAATTTTAAATGATTCTATTCGAAATGCATGAATGAATCTGTTGTTTTTCAGTCACACAGTTGTCTCTAGTCAATAAAGATTTCAACAAATGCTGAAATCAAAATCAAATCTTATCACATTCAGTTATGGATGTAACTTTTTCACTTGAATCTAATCAAGAAGAAAAAAATATAATTGAAAGAAAAGTTCAAACCCCCAAAAGGCACATCTACATGACATGGAGAGGCAGTATAGCACATTTGGTGAAGATGGGTCAGTTAGTTTCAGAATTTTGCTCCGGAAACGAACTTTACCCTTCAAAAGGACAAAGTCTACTGCCTTTTACCTATATGTTAATTACCCTTGACAATACCTTCTGATGAGATGATACATTAGACTGTGTCAGGTATATGATGTTCAGTCGTGAATAAACTGTTGTTTTACGCTGATTACATAACAAACACAAAATGTAACTTGTGTAATTATGTTATATCATTGCTTTTACAGGTATATAAGCACTTCTACGAATGATTGTAATATTCTATGAATAAAAGTTTCGTAAATATTCCAGTAGACTAAATGATTCTGTGGGTGTCTAACAAACCTTTGTTTATTTACTCCCGTCTAGTGTTGTTGTATGGACAGCTTCCCCATCTCTCGTTCTAATGTATACTGCATGGTCACGAACCAATGAATTGTTCTGAAGTTATCTTGACAGTATGTTCCTTGTTGAAATATGTCGTAAACAGGATATGACATTACTGTATGACACTTGTAAAGCATTATCAGGAAATTGGAGCAGTGAATGTGATACAGGAGCGAGTGGTTTCCTCGTGATAAATCTGACACCGATCTCGCCATGTCAACATACTAAGTGGGGACACATACAGGCCATTTCTGGTCAAGAGGGATGATGACTTATAGATTAGTTGTCACCAAAGCAGTACTTGTCCTCTGTAATGAAGTTCAATAAAACTGAAGATACAGACAACACAATAAATAAACCGTAGTTCCTACTTGGAGTGAGAAAGAGGATGATGTTTTACTACGTATTCGTGGCAGTCTGCGCGGTGACTGGATTCGGTTTGTCAGACCAGTGGTTAATGTTATGAGCAGCCATACATGTAGACATATGAGGGGACAGATATGGTTTACCAAGTGGTATGCCATAGAACATGAAGGCAATGATGATGGAATAGGTTATTACAGTGTTCGAGATTGGTTTATAAATCATTGATTATTTACATACATATGATCATTCATTGGTCATTGGAACGTTCATACCCGTGAAGATCCGCGTTAGAACTGATCTTCAGTAACCCATGCTTGTTGTAAGAGACGACTAACGGGATCGGGTGGTCAGGCTCGCTGACTTGGTTGACACAAGTCATTGTATCCCAATTGCGTAGATCGATGCTCAAATGTTGATCACTGGAGTGCCCGGTCCAGACTTGATTATTTACAGACCGCTGCCATACACCCGGAATATTGCTGAGTGCGGTGTAAAACTGAACTCACTCACTCATTCAAACACGTGTACTCCCGGAGATTAATTATATACCGGGTAAATATGTTTATACCAGTGGTTTGACAATTTTCAAACAATATTGAACTTCAAACGGAGTTTCATGCAACATCTTCCTTTGATGTTCCGCGTTATAGGTCTCCGTTACAACTAGCGAGATAAAGCCATTTTGTGCATCATTCTGTGCGCTGGCGAACAATATATATTATGCTTCCTCTCATCACAGGATACTGGAGTTGTGAGTGATTGGGTGGGACGACGATTACAAGATATCAGGGTTGTTTATTCCTGTCTACAATTTACTGAAGTAGTTTATTCCGCCATGTTAAATGTTAAATATTCCACTTGACATGAATATCTCTTGTCTGGTAATGAGAAATGGAGAGAGTTACAAATTAAACACAGTTTGTCCATACATTAGTGTGAATTCGCGGTGACTTGTCGAGGAGGCATATTCAAGGCACGTAAGTTCCGACTCATTCATAGAAGTGAGTGAGTGAGTTGGGTTTCACGCCGCCTTTAGCAATATTCTAGCAATATCACTTCTGGGATACCAGAAATGGGCTTCACACATTGTACCCATGTAGGGAATCGAACCTGGGAATTCGACGTGACGAGCGAACGCTTAAACCATTAGGCTACCCCACCGCCCCTCTTTCACACAAAAACCCAAAGTTATATTCATATTGTACGGGTAAATTATTGCAAATGGTTATATTGGTACAAGAAAATTCATCTTAAAATGTAAGACATACGACAGTCATTTCACTGAAATTGTTTTGACGGACTGTAGGAGGTGACGGTTTTAATACGTAGATGTTTGCAATATACTCACGCAAATCTACATCCGCTGAACGGGGCCTTATAGAAGCCGGATCCTTCTTATAAATGACCCCGAGACATTTGGCCTTGACCTGTGATATTGTGTCACACTCCAGAACGGCACAGGTTGTCACGAACTCTCCACCATTGATTTGCACGCTAAGAGTCTGTTAGCAAAATCGAAACCAGATTCTTGAAAAATGATTTTGTTAACATTTTGATTCAAGATTTGTTGCAACAAATTATATAAAACGCGGTATACATATTCGGAACACAAAATATGAATTGCACTGGATCCTATGATCAATGTTAGAAACGAGTGAACTACTTGTCAGTAATAACATAAGGCCTCACCAAAGACTTATCATGGTCAGTTTTGGCCAGCAGTAGTTGGTCATATGCTAGTGTGGTCCTGGCTGCTCCAGTGATGGCGTCTATCGGGGCCTTCTCCATCACCGTCTGCATCGCCTTCACCAACATGATCAAGGCTGAGCCGCCACGACTCTGAAACAAACACGTCCCTATTATTTTCATTCCGTTAATGTTACCAGAGAACCAGAGACATGTCATGATATTCATTTATAGTTTCGGATAAAATGATGCACGTCCTTTGGCCCATGGTACAAGAGGCAGTTTATTTCTGTCAACATCGGTCAGCAGACGTCATATGATCTGCCGGCAGACCTGTCACCAGAACAGACACAACGTTCCCCACACCCTGGCACGTAGTTGTCAAGAAAACGCCACCAACGTCACCTGTCTAACTACAAATCACCGTTGGGAATTGTTAGACAGCAGATTTGAACGGATTACGTGAAACAAATAACACGTGCGCACATTAAGAGTAGAATATATAGTTTTGGTGAAACAATGTCAGAATACTCCATCTTACAGGTGCACTTTAGATGCATATCTGCGTAATGCACCAACAGGCCAACATCTGCACACATACGGCTGGTGATCTCGCCATTTCACTGAGTTTAACAATGCTTTTGTTTTCTACATATCAGAAGTGTTCTTCAATTAGATAGTTGGTATGGCGTTTCTATGTTATGAGAGTTCGACACAACGGTGCTCGACTGTATAAATTTTAGCGTGAAAAGACTTCACTGAAATACCGTGTGATCCTTTTGAAAGAATTACACTTACATATGGAATGAATCTTAATTCGTTTAATCACAAAAAATGGTAATGATAAAATTCATTCAATTCATTTTAAAAGTCGCCACAGCTAGTTCCTGAGAACGAATTTGTTTCTTATTTAAAAATGAGTGTTTATGTGATTTTTTTAAAATTTCTGAATTTACAGTATATTTTGACACCCGAGGCACTTGACCTTAAAATTACAAAGAATTAATATATATTACAGTGAACAGTCAAGTGTGCTTGTCATCTAATGAACCCATGAAGATCCGGGTTAGAATTGATCTTCAGTTACCCATGCTTGTCGTGAGAGGAACCCCCTGAACGCACACCACCTCACCCCAACCCCCGGATCCGCCAATGACACATGTCATTGTATCCAAGTTGCGTAGATCGATGTTCATGTCGTTGATCACTGGGTTGTCTGGTCCAGTCTCGATTACTCCATGTAGCTGGAATATTGCTCAGTGCAGCATGAAAATAGACTTATTCACTCACTTGTTAGCTAATGTGTAAGAACTAACGGACACTATACATCCCCATGCGCCTAATATTGTGCTCATCTATCTCGAATGTGTGTCATGCAGATTACCACGATTTTGTTGAGCCCTTTCAATATAGAGGGTAAATTCAGAATGAAGAGTAATCGAGTCTGGACCAGACAACCCAGTGATCAACAGCATAAGCATCTATCTACTCAATTCGGATACGATGACATGTGTCATCCAAGTCTGCAAGCCTGTCGACCATTCGATCCCATTAGTCACCTCTTATGACAAGCACGGGTTGCTGAAGACCAATTCTAACCAGGATCTTCATGTGTAAAATTGTATTGTCAGTTTACATGTTTACACGGCCACAAAAGTAGAACACTCCTTCAGTATGTCCAGATGTCAGTTTCGAATAGAGACAGTATCTCTTTGAATAGAAACATTATCTCTGTTCCTCGCCCACAGTTGCCCTGGCGATAAACTACAACCGTTAAAGGGTGACACACAGGGTACTTTATGTTGAAGATAGAAGCTGATTGATAGAAGTTGACCTCTGTGTCATGGGCCCTAGCTTAATGGTCAGCATGGCATTTTGGAACACCACCCGTCAGCACCACCACCGGCACCAGGTCACGCATTTTGATAGAAACTTGTTATCATGTTAGCGTGTATAATGCTTATACTAACACGCCAGTTTGTGTTTCCAAGAATACAAAATGCGCGCAGGCGACGCTGCAGATAACCCAACCCTTACTACGATCAACATGGCGTCCTGACACCTACCCTGGAATCGGTGGTTCCACCATCCCCACGTGACTGTGTGGGTAGCCCAATACGGTACATAGTCATGGAATAGTGCTAGAAGTGGCGTAAACTAAAACTCACTCATTTCATCCAAACTTATATGCGTATATTCACATTTGCTTCTCGACCACACAACACTGACAAATACCACGGGCAGCCTAAATACACAATGTCCTCATGTTCTACACTGACGACTTACTTTCAAGAGATGCTGATGCAGACACATCCCCAGCCAGGAAGAGGTCAGGGTCTCGGTGATGGACTCGCACCTGCAATGGGATAATGGCCTGAGTGAATGTTGTTTAACGTTGCACTAAACAAACTTCAGGGAAACCACAGCCATCCGCAAAGAATCCAGTCTGACCCAAACAGTCTGGTTGATTTAATGAGGAACGAACGATAACATCACTCACCACCCTGACCACCAGATCTACCTAATCTCCTCGGACGACACGCATAGTTTCCTGAGGTCCAAATCTAACCATGAATTATCTGTACATTTTAATTAGATATACATACATAAATCCTTCAATGTCTTAGGTTTAATCAGACCGACGTGTACGAAACACAGTGAACACCGTTTGTTCTGGAAGAGTGTTTAATGATGTTTGTTTGTAGTCAGTGCATAAATTATCTAATCGTTACCTTCGAAAAGACTTTTATGTTTCTTTCTGGCAATAGCATCAGGTATGTACTGCTCCAGAAGCAGTTTTGTTAGTCTGAAAAATAAACAATGTACTGTTGACGCTGAACGATGTTAACATTTGATTTGTGAAAACATCTAATTATATCTAAATAGAATATACACTGTGACAGCATTATGGTACACCTTGTGTAAAATATCAGTTTCTTCCGTATAAAACTTTAGAGGAATTGTTTTACATAACACAATGTAAACCTTTCACATCTGAAGCAATAAACAATAACACTGGTTTCAGTAGTCAACAAAGACCAAGTGAGCCATTATAATTTATGACATTGCACATATAAAACTGGAATATCACATCCTTCAATCTATACATTCCAATAGAAATATAATAATAAACATGAACAAAACTTACTGCGAGAAAAAGTCCATGTTCTGTAAAAGACATGCCGCAAGACACCCCGCGAATGTTGATCTAGACAAAATTGTAAAGACATTATGGGATGTGATTATTTGCCGATTTTAGCAAAACAACAAACACTGTCACTGCGATGGCTTTCATATTGTACAGTAACAGGTGACCGGGTCATCATCGTGACGAGCCCTGCCCCTGGGACCATCAGTCAGTCACTCACACACATACCACAACATTCTATGGGTGAGAAGTATAGGTAAAGTATGACGTCTGTGTCCTTCCTGTTTCAGCTATGTTGCAAGTGTAAAATGTAGAACCTGTTCATGTATTTTGTTGCACTCAGCAATATTCCAGCTGTATGGCGGCGGTCTGTAAATATTCTAGTCTGGACCAGACAATCCAGTGACCAACAGCATGAGCATCAATCTACGCAATTGGGATCCGATGACATGCATCAACCAAGTCAGCGAACCTCACCACCCGATCCTGTTAGTCGCCGCTTACCACAAGCATAGGTTCCAAGGCCATGTCTAACCCTGATCGGGACAGGAACATGAATTTTCAAGAAGTATCCACGTTTTGAAATAGTGATCTGAAAGTGATCTGTAAGTTCTAGAACGTAACTACACTCCCCCACAGCCTGATGCTGGTGTTGTCAGTTCTGTATAACATGCTTACTTGTCCGACAGTGACAGCTTCCTCTGCTTCTCCAGCGTGTTGATGATGGTAATGACGAAGAACTTGTTCAAGAAGAGACCTTCGAGTTCCAGCATGGCAGTGTCTAGGGTTGTCACGTCAACACAGTCCTGAATACCAGAGAAATAGAGTGATTTAGTACAGTCAACACGGTCCTAAATACCACAGAAATAGAGTGATTTAGTACAGTCAACACGGTCCTGAATACCAGAGAAATAGAGTGATTTAGTAGTCAACACGGTCCTGAATACCAGAGAAATAGAGTGATTTAGTACAGTCAACACGGTCCTGAATACTAAAGAAATAGAGTGATTTAGTACAGTCAACACGGTCCTGAATACCAGAGAAATAGAGTGATTTAGTACAGTCAACACGGTCCTGAATACCAGAGAAATAGAGTGATTTAGTACAGTCAACACGGTCCTGAATACCAGAGAAATAGAGTGATTTAGTACAGTCAACACGGTCCTGAATACCAGAGAAATAGAGTGATTTAGTACAGTCAACACGGTCCTGAATACCAGAGAAATAGAGTGATTTAGTACAGTCAACACGGTCCTGAATACCAGAGAAATAGAGTGATTTAGTACAGTCAACACGGTCCTGAATACCAGAGAAATAGAGTGATTTAGTACAGTCAACACGGTCCTGAATACCAGAGAAATAGAGTGATTAGTAGTAACTTAGTACCACAGGGCGTGTCACGAGAAATAGAGTGATTTAGTACAGTTAGAAAATAGAGTGATTTAGTAGCAGTTAGAAAGAGGAGTGATTTAGTACAGTCAACACGGTAATAGTATATAGACCCTATCCCTGAATACCCAACACGGTAGTAGTATATAAAAAGGAAATAGAGTGATTTAGTACAGTCAACACGGCCCTGAAAACCTGAGAAATAGAGTGATTTAGTACAGTCAACACGGTCCTGAATACCAGAGAAATAGAGTGATTTAGTACAGTCCTTTAGAGTATAGTAGTAATACCAGAGAAATAGAGCGGATTTAGGTAGTAAACTAGGGTATATAAAGGAATCCTTTTATATAGTACTAGGGTAGGGTCTATATACCTATATGACTTTCTAACGCTGAATCCTTTTATATAGTATTAGGGTAGGGTCTATATATCTATATGTCGTTCTAACGCTGAATCCTTTTATATAGTATTAGGGTAGGGTCTATATATCTATATGTCTTTCTAACGCTGAATCCTTTTATATAGTATTAGGGTAGGGTCTATATACCTATATGTCTTTCTAACGCTGAATCCTTTTATATAGTACTAGGGTAGGGTCTTTATACCTATATGACTTTCTAACGCTGAATCCTTTTATATAGTATTAGGGTAGGGTCTATATATCTATATGACTTTCTAACGCTGAATCCTTTTATATAGTACTAGGGTAGGGTCTATATACCTATATGACTTTCTAACGCTGAATCCTTCTATATAGTATTAGGGTAGGGTCTATATACCTATATGACTTTCTAACGCTGAATCCTTTTATATAGCACTAGGGTAGGGTCTATATACTTATATGTCTTTCTAACGCTGAATATCCTTTTATATAGTACTAGGGTAGGGTCTATATACTTATATGTCTTTCTAACGCTGAATCCTTTTATATAGTACTAGGGTAGGGTCTATATACATATATGTCTTTCTAACGCTGTTTCTAAGCGTAAACAGGAACGAGTGTATAGATGTGATCATCGCGGTTTTAATTCGAAGAGTGTTACGTCTATATGAAAAAGCCACAAATTTACTTTATTTTCTACTTACAATTTCAGGATATCCAGCCAGTTTATGTGATGTCATCTCTGTGACGTCATCGGTTGGGAAGAGTATTTGGAAGGCGTAGACATTGAATTTGTTGTAAGGCAGGCCCGTCTCCACCAGCTCGCCAGTAATGTCGGTCATGTCTGTCTGGAGCTCAGCGAAGGCTGATATGGAACAAAAAACACACGTTAGCTTTGAATCAACCCTCGCAAATGCGGATGCTGTATTTTCGGAACCCTTTGAAAAGGTTGGGTGAACAAACGTCTAGAAAACAATTTCGGGTACACATCTTTCAAAAACTCAAAGTTAAAATTTTACATGGTTTGTTTACATATTAGTAAGTATTCAATGTTATGTTTGTTGAAAACATGCTACTAAATGATTCGGTTGTGCTTGTTTATTCTCTAACAGCACTTCAAACTCACCACTTGGATCCCGGTCGGTGTGTTGAGCAAAGACAATCAGCGGAATATGCAGACTTTTATGTGCAGCAAAAGTTTATTATTGAGTTACTGTTGTCTGCATTACAAACATACAATAACAGTAACCTATTCAAAGTAATTCTCCTCTTAATTTCTAGGATCATATTACGACAATACAGCATCATAGTAATCAGCACGGCCGGTAGTCCCACCTTGCCGGAATTCGGTCTGTATCCGGAGCTCCATTTGTTCCATGTCGTCTTGCAATTTCTCTACCGCCAGTCGGCTCCGACGTCGCAGAAGAACGCCGAGGATGACGAGTCCAAGGACGACGAGTCCTAGGATGCCGACGGCTATATACAAGTGCAGGTGCAATTTGGAGGGTGGGATATAACGCAGGTAGCCGACCCGACGCCGTATGTTACCCAGGCGAACCTGCACGGCAACAATATTGTCATGTCATATACAGGCCATCAAAAGCTATAATTCTACAATTTTCCCTCGTGATATAATGTTCTTAACCATGCGAGCTAATCCGTACGGACCATCTCTACTTGTTGCTGATAAAATACAGTTCAAATAATACCTTTTTCAACCGAGGTGAAAATGATAATATGCTTTTATTTTAACACAGATGAATTATATTAATAACATATTTTAACTAGATAGACATTTTACAAAGTGATACACTTTTTCATCTACATGTTTCATCTGATAGTGATTTTCAGAACATCGTATTTTAACTGGATAGTGTTATATCGAGGATTCATCTCGAGTATTTGTTTGCTATTTCTTTCCATTTATTACTTATGAATAGAAATCAGATGTGGCTGCTTGTCTCGAGCATTAAGTGAAGAAGCCGGACTAAAACCGAAATACTGTTCAAGTAAGTGAATATAATATTACGCCGCTTTTAGCAATATTGCAGCAATATCACGGCGGAGGACACCAGAAACGGGCTTCATGCACTGTATCTATGTGGGGAATCGAACTCGTGTGACGAGCGAACGCTTTAACCAATAGGCTACTCCACCAGGAAATATTGTTCAACGTGGCGTTAAATTCAACTCTTCTTTCACAATTCACAAACCTGAACTTCTGGCTCAGCGGAATCTTGAGATATTGTGGCAGGGCGGTTTACAGGAGCCAAGAAGTGGAACTCTGTTCTGTACACCTTCTTGGAGAGAACGTCGCATGCAACTGTACCAACAGTCACGTGGAGGTCCGTCGCTGTTGCAGATACATTGATTCGTTCCCCCTGCAAGTAGATAAACATGCGATGCTGATAAAGGTTATGTATGGATAAACAGTGTTGACAGGGTTGGAGTTTTGGAGTGCACGCAACAGAAAGAAGAAATGCATTCTTTTTTATTATATTTGATACTGTTGCCGATCTCAAATGCGTTTAATTTCTTTATTTACAATACTTGACGATTTCATTCAGTTCTAAGTCAAATATCACGAATCGGGGAAGATGTACACGGAGAACTTCAACATATATGTGGTCTGAATGTAAGAAATACGCACACTGCAAGTGAAAGTTGCTTAGCCTATAATGGCACCCCTTAGTTATCAGAATGGTATGTCCCGCGCACTCAAAACACATGCACAGGTGTATGAAGTGGCCAGGTCATTGTGACTTTCCTGGGTGTGTTAACACGAAGCAAGCAGGTCAGACGGATCTAGCGGTGTAATGTATACGCATTTGATCAGGTTTTCCTTTTTAACCTGTACCGGTACATTGATTGTCGTATTCCTTCCTGTATGGGAAGGATGTGAATTACGAATTATAGCCAATCGTGGTAGGTAGGTAGGTAGGTAGGTAGGTAGGTAGGTAGGTAGGTAGGTAGGTAGGTAGGTAGGGTAGTTTAGGTAGGTAGGTAGGTACCTAGTCATAAGCCAACCAGAACTGACTTATCCTAAGAGTCTCTGCATTAAATTGGACATAACTGTATTAGTAAGTTAAACTTATTAGAAAGTTTTCAGGGGTTTCTATAATATACAATGGACGGACTGTGGTTAATTAATTTTTCTAAAAATACATTACGCCCGCCTATCCAGAGTTCTTTTATTTTAAGATCACGTGTTCTAATTCCTGCACACCTGTGCACGTGCTCTAACACAACCCGTATCATCTGCACATAAGCGGATGTTCAATCCCCAACCCCACCACCCCCACACACGGTTTTCGAGGGAGACTCATGTTTAGCAGTTGGATTATCAATTTCCGTTGTCAATATCTGTAACTAATGCTTGTTTCAGAATACTTAACGGATTTTATGTCATATGTGAATATACCAGTTTCAAGCATACTCTCTGTTTCATATCTTAAAAGATGCCACCTGGAATATATTCTTTACTTATCCGAATTTTCGATTTCAATATTTTTAACCGCTGGTAAAATCTATAAAATAACATTGACCATTAAAGTTCATAGACAACTGGTCTAGCCTGAATTATCTGTCTTTTCAGTGTTTTTGTATTTGTTTGTTTAACGCCGCACTCGGCAACATTCCAGCAATATGTCGAAGGTCTGTAAATACTCGAGTCTGGACCACACAATCCAGTGATCAACAGTATGAGCATCGATACAGGGAATTGGGATACGACATGTGTCAATCAAGTCAGCGAACCTGACCACCCGATCCCGTTATTCGCCTATTAAGACAAGCATGGGTTGCTGAAAACCAATTCTAACCCGGATGTTCAAAGGTGTCTCAGAATAGTGTTTCGTGTGATAGTTGAGGTACCAGCTGCAGGGCCCCCTTCACAAAGAAGCCGTAACACAACTGTCGTAAATTGTCTGAATCGTCCACGTTGGGTGAGGAACGTGAGATGCTGACAATGTTGCAACTGGGTTCAAAACACTTTCCAAAATATTTACGTCGCCTTTTGGAAAGTGATTCTATAGCACGATTTCGTACGTCATTACGTTCTCTCGGAAATGCTAAAATATCGTTTTCACAGTTTTCTTTGATAATTACGCTTCCTAAAGATAAACAAAACAAATGCATCAAAATATCGCATAGTCTACATACTCCAGTATTTCGTATCAACTATCATTGTTCTCAAATCATGTGTTTATAAGAACAAAGGCTATAAACTTGGGGCTGTGGGAAGCCTAGTGGTTAATGCGTTCGCCCGTCACGCGGAAGACCCGGGTTTGATTCCTCTACATGGGTACAATTAGTGATGCCGATTTCTGGTGTCCCTCCGCCGTTATACTGCTGGAATATTGCTAAAAGCGGCGTAAAACTCACTCACTGTCAACTTGGAATTTGTGACCTGCTATGCGATGTTGGCTGTAGATAACGGTGATTTCGGAACCTAATACCCGTCCCTTGTCTCCACAGAGGTGGAATATTTCACCTCTGTAAATGACAGGTTTTGCACAACAGTATTAATTATGCATTATCATTGTGGCAGTTTTCACAACACATACGTATCACTTCGTTTTCATAACGAACACTTACTATTTATGACACTCTCTTGGTTTGTGTATGTAACTTTCGTGAAGTGTAAAATATTATTACTGTTTTTCTTCTATGAAAATTTAATGACAGATGAAATATATATCCACCATGAAATAGTTCAACCCCCACGTTGGTCAAACGGTTCTTATTCGATATTTCAATGGTTGTATACTGTCATACTGTATGTAGTAATTAGTAATCTAAAATAACATTAAGCATTTTAAGCCTTCTCGATAGTAATTAAGCATCTTATGTATGTAGTGACAACGTACTGTTACAAGCAGGGTTCCCACATACCTGGAAAACCTGGAAATTTCAAACCCCATTTTCCAGTCTTGGAAAAATCATGGAATTTTATGAAAATAGATGACTGACTGACTGAGTTTGGTTTTACGCCGCTTTTAGCAATATTCCAGCAACATCACGGCGGGGGACACCAGAAATGGGCTTCACACATTGTACCCATGTGGGGATTCGAACACGGGTCTTCGGCGTGACGACCCAACGCTTTAACCACTAGGCTTCCCCACCGCTCCCAAAAATGGATGAAATCATGGACAAATTATGAAATAATCTTGTTGTTTTTATGTAACAAAACTGTATTGTATTCCTCGTTGGTTATATGTCAATAAAGATAGTTAAAGAGTAAAAGAAAATTATTATTATGTCATCTTAAAATAAAGAGATGTGAATGGACAGCTTTAAGGGGAGATGGCACGCCGTATTTAAGATATTGTTTAGGACATAAACTGTTGTGTCTGGAAAAAGCAATATCTCTCTTGAAAAATCATGGATTTTTTTCACAAAAATGTGGGAACCGTGACAAGGATCGAGCGATCATAGATCTTTGCTCTTTGGCCAAGACTCTATCAGTTCCATGTATTGGTTATAGCTTGAATATTGGTGATATCAGCAATATAACATTAACTTATTCATCCTTGTAACAATGTGTATAAAGACCCTCCAGGCAATCAAATTCTCCCGCAAAAAAACAGTATTAGCTTTACACACCCCGAAAAACGACTAATCAAAGGCAGTGTATTTGCACCGGATTATTATGTTTTGTAAATGCTTATTAGTTCCTCAGACGAATTTAGCAATGATCATCAGATCATCACACTTCGATCGACAAGGAGATGGTACATCAGAACCAGTTGTATTTAAATAGATTTGTTACCGACCAAAGAAAGTCTTACCTCCAAACCCTCTCAGTCATAAAGTCATGCGAAACAAGACTATCTGTGAGTGGCCTTACCTTAATGACGATGACAGTGCGTTCCCCCTCCACGAGTTCTTTCGTCATGCCATCCTCCGAGAAGTTAAAGAATTTAGGATCCCTCACTACCTCAAGGGTCTGGCGAAGTAAACTGGGATCGACTCCATCCATTATGAATTCCACATCCACTTGTATCATGTCAGCTTGAGCGTCCAGGGTGTTGTTCATCTCAAGTTTGTCACGGAGTTCCTTCGGCACTTTTGGAGAACTACACACTATCAAAGTGGCGTTTTTGTGACGACAACCCTGCACAGTGAAAAAACACTTATTTCTATGTAAATATTTCGTGGTTTTCAGAGAATACACTGTTCTGATTCTACAGAGTATACACATCTGCAACCTTAATGTCACGCTGTCACTCACGCCAAACTGGGTTCATCATGCTGACCACTTAAAATCACAAGTATATGTCTTAATACATCGTTTTCAGTGACTTTTCTAAAAGAGGAATTTGCAGTTATACGTTGGCTTCAAGGGGGATTTGCCCCCTGAACTACCCACCAGGTTCCACCCCGGACCCGACCGGGCCCTGTGACATCTAAAGCGTTGCTAAGTGGTTACGGCGTTCGCACGTCTAAACATTTTGCTACAAGCGGCGTAAAACCAAGCTCACTCACTCTCTTGGGGTTTGAAGCTCTGAGTATACTCCTCAAATCACCGTCTGTACAGATATGGCTGGGACGCGATACGATCAGGATAGATCTAGTCTTCAGCGACTCTGCTTGTAGTATGGGACTAACGGATTCGGGAGTGTTCAGTTATTATGGTTTTACGCCGCTTGTAGCAATATTCCAGCAATATTCCAGCAATATCACGGCGAGGGACACCAAAAATGGGCTTCACACATTGTTCCCATGTGGCATGACGCGCGAACGGTTGACTCGAACAGACATGTCATCGTATCAACTGCGTGGATCAATACCTATAATGTCAGTCACTGGATTGTCTGGTCCAGGCGCTATTAGTTACAGACCGCGGCTTAAACAGCAAACATACTGATGCAGACAAATGGAAATATCTACCTCTGACACGCTCTCTCCCACGATCAGCATCCGGGGCTCCTGGATGGCGTCTAAGTTGGTCCCTGATACTTCCAAGTCTCTCCCTCCACTTCAACACAATTGGCAAGCTTTTAGAAATCTGTACCGTGTTCATGAGTATCAAACACATTCTGCGCTTCGGGTGAATTAATGTTTACTTTACAGACATCAGTATCACAGGCTTACTCGAAAACGAAAGGCACACGTGGATCATTTGTTACACCAGGATCCGCTGGTGTCGATTTCGAATCCGTCCTGCTTATAGATCTTTGTTTGTTGGCTCCGGAAACATGGGCTGGCGGAATTTCACGAAGGTGATAAACGTCCACTACTTTATTGTTGAAAGCCACTCTAATTCCTCAACCAATCTTATCCATTTAGATCTCCAGCAATGTCCACACCAGTAATTCGGTATTCATTTGCGAAATTCTGTGTGATCGTATACAGTGATATGGACTATATATGCATTCAAATACTTTCCGAATAGTTTAAATACAATTTAGAAATGCCCAAACTCAACTGAACACCAAAACACGTTATTTTTTAATAGAAGAGGATTTGTTTACCCAAACTATCGTAATATGACAAACAGGAATATGATCACAGCCATTAAACCATTGTATATATAAAATACACCAATACCTGTCAAAGGATCTATTTGGGAAGATACCACCTACAGTGGGATCTTCTACGTAAAGGAATGTGCCGATTGATGTAATGGTACCGTCACCGCTCGTCCACGTGACGTTCTGTAATCCCGGCACGTGACTTCGGGGAGTGATACACGTCATGACGTCATGGCTTCTGAAGGTAGAAACATTCGATATGTACATTCGACCGTCTTTCAGGAGGGTAATTCGAAACCACTCATTCTTCTGACACAGTGTTACGTAGGTTGGATAGCCATAATTACTATTATGTGGTGATTTATGGCTAGAGTGAGCTGGGTTCAATATTTAACAGTATTCCAGTTCCATCACGATGTTTTGGAAAGCCCAAAGTTATGCAGGTCTCGAACGCTTACCAAGTAACAGATTCTGAAGTGGACGTGTATGATCCTCACGATCCAAAAGCATAATCTTGCCGAATCGGGATTCAAACCCACAATGATTGCTTTCTGACAAGGGACATAACTCTTCACAAACATGTGCAGGGCCTTAAATGACCCCAGCATCCGATGCTCGTCATAGATGGGGTCAAAGAATCATGTTGAATTGGTTGATTGCTTGTCAACATACACCGACCATGGGTCGTTGTACGTAATATCAATGACTGGCTTTCTTCATGAACATATCACCGTCTGGGATATTGCTGATTGCAGCGTTATACAAACAAAAAGCAGAATAGGTCCCCAACACCTATGCTTGTGACAGGCGACTAAATAGACCGCGTGGTCGAACGAACGAACGCACGCACGCACGCAGGCGCACACACACACCAAAAATTCAGTTCTGTTGATGGAGCCCGGGATAGGGATACCACAATACAAATGGAAAAGATCGTGTTAATACCCGTACGTTATAGTAACGTTTGTGCAGTGCTTCTTGCCAATGGAGATGCTGAAGGACCTGTTGATGAGTAGGTCGTGGTTACTCCCATTCAGGGAGAGGAGAGTTCCCCCTGACATTGGGCCCTTTTCTGGACTCAAGTTCTCAACCGAAATATTTCCCTGGAATTGCAACACGGTACTCATGTAAATAAACAAACAAACAAACCGATAAATAAATATATTGTTTAGGTATTAACAAGAAAGTGAAATACAGTACAACCAGAAATTATTGAGAATTTAAAGAATGTATTTTTTTCAAAATTTTCACTCATTACTCACGTATTAAATGTGAAAATTAGCAGAACATAACTCCAGATTCAAAGACAGGTGAACAGTAAGTATTTTGTTAAGTCACCATGGGCAGCAATGCAGGCTTCAATGCGGCGGGGCATACTACTGATCAAAGAAGTTAGAAAGTCGTGGTCCATGGTGACCCAATATCGGACCACCTCTTCTTTCATTTCAGCAATATTTGTCAGATTTTTCTTATTGACACTTTCCTTCATAAGTCCCCAAACATTTTCTATTGGATTTAGGTCAGGGCTATAGCTCGGCCAATCTAATCATGTCATATTTTGGGTCCGAAACCAGGCCTGTGAATGCTTTGAACGATGTTTTGGGTCGTTGTCCTGCTGGAAAATCTAAAAAATTCCATAGAACACGTGAGCAGATGGAAGTAAATGTCCCTTGAGAATATCTGTGTACCGCTCACTGTTCATATTCCTTTCAAATTCACAGAGGGGCGTTGCCCCTAACACAGATATGCCACCCCACACGTTAAATTTAAAATTCTTAATAATTTCTGGTGATACTATAGAAGCAACAAATAGAATCGCATATTTAATTCGGTCCATTCGGTTGATGATGAACATTAGTCACTCAACAACTGAATAACTGGAACAGTTTTCATTCTATTATAATAAGTGTTAAAAACACATATCAAGTGGAAATATGAAATGTATTACTCTTTCAGTTATATTACAACTGAGTTTATACAGGATGGAAAGTCACTTTAAAGTAGAGCGAACGATCCGTGAAGCCTTAACAGTAAAATGATTAACGTCATACGTACATAGCTTCCACCAACTGGAATCCAATCTAAGTCACTACAGTTCCTGAATGTTGTACAGCTGAAACATACAAAAGCCTTTTAGAAATGGACAGCATCATTTCATCAAGCACACTGCTATATATGTTAAACTGTTCACAGCCATTCAATGCAGTATGCTACTCGACTCAGTATGGGAAATAGACTATTCTACCCTGTAAAATGAAAACACATTCAGTGCAACAAATATGTTATTTGACAACGTACAAGCTGGTTTTGTGCAATGCGGTATCCTAGTCGGAAATAGAATATTCGGTATTGAGTACAAAACCAATCACAGAAGCCAATTGTTTGTGTAAATCTTGTATCAACTTCGGAGTCTCGCTTTTCATGTTTCAAGTAAATCACAGAGTTAAATGAAACTGAATTTGATTCCTACAACTGCTTACAGAAAGATGAAAGCAACATACCTTCTTGTCTTCCTGCACCATCCGCAGAACGGGTTGGTCCCATTGAAACAAAGCGAAATGACACCATTCACACTGCACTGTCCTGAGTATAGAGGCACTTTCTCAGTCTGCAATGAAAGTCAAAAATTAAATTTAAAATTGTATTGCAGCATGTTCTGTGGTTGATAGTGCCATTTAAACATATTCCAAATAGTTTTTTAAATAAAAAATCCATTGTTCCTTCCCGTGTTATGTTGCGTGGATTTGAGGGGCAAGTATGGAAAATATGATCAGGGTAAGAATTTTTCCACATTTTACATTGACTCTGACTTGCGGTGTAACATTTACTGTGTAGCTCAATCTGAATCAGTGCACGTGCACCATTTCACATGGCAAGGGAAGTCAGGCAAGACTTGTAAGACGGGCAGGACATATAATGTTCATGCTCATCCTACCACAGAATGGTTTCCTAACTAAGAGGCTGAATTTATGTGAAGCATGAATATGCAAATAATGAAAGCGATTTTAATGGCACTCACCTACTTTTAGTTATATACACAAAAATCTTAGTTAAGCACACCCTGACATATCTCACGATTGAATGAGCCCAGATCTTAACCCTTTTGAGCATATCTGGGACTTGATTGGTCGCCTTGTGCAAAAAAGGTACTATTGTACAGAACCTAGACCAATTGGAAGATGCTTTACATGAGGAATGGCGTTGACTGCCCCTTCAGAGGATCAGGAGACTGACAGGGGTTATGAGGAGGAGAGTCCTGGCTGTCATACAGTCACATGGAGGTTATTAAACATTCCAGGGCCGTGCTTGTACAGATATTGTTTTGTATGAAAATCAGTGTTGTTGTTTTTTAAATGAGCAATTTTCATCATAATATCAACATGGATTCCAATCATTCTTAGTCAGGGATCCTACGCGTCAGAAAAACTCATGCCTTTCCATCGTTGTCACCACGAGGAGTTTTATGTACGTGTTGATAACTTATTATTGCAAAAATACAGGGGGTGCTTAATTATTTCTTTCCTGTAACATGAAGTATGGGCGAGGATGCTCAGACTTTATAATGTTTATACTTATGTCTTAACTCTCAGTGTATCTGGGCTTCTACTAATGCACATCCATCTATCATGACTGCAAAAGGGTCATTTGTGAGTGAGTTTGGTTTGAGCCCGCTGGTAACAATGTTCCAGCTATATGATGGCGTAACATGGGAAGAAAGATATATAGGTCTCACACGCTTGCTACTGCGAGAAGGCCACGACGATAGTGCACAGTTATTGCAACCAACGAGACAACAATTACCAAAGCATTCCCCATAAGGCAAGTAGGAAGCTACTTTCTCTTGAAAGGTTGCATATCAACAACGATTTCAGGATAGATTTAGATGGTGTAAATAGCGAATGTTGTGTCAGTTTAACAGCTTATTTACACATCAAACCATTTAAACCTTTCATGTCATCCTTATGGAAGAAACATGAAATTGTATTGTATATGACTAGACTGTCACTGAGTGAGTTTTACAACAATATCACATCGAGGTACACCAGAAATGGGCTTCACACATTGTACCCATGTAGGGAATGACCAGACTATATCATTCCAACTAAGTCATGTCCAAACACACATTTCTGCAAATGTTACAAGGAATTGTTGCCGAACGTCTTACGTAGGTTTTGTAGAGAATGATAACATTATCGTCGTGGATCTTCATCTGTCTGACTGTTGATCCATCGATGGACAGAGTTCTGATGTAAGTACCGCCTAGGAATCGCCCTTTCTTTTTAGAAGTGTCAATGTAGAGCTGAAAACAATATACTGGTTTAAAGTATTAATGAGTTAATTAGGCGGGCGGGAGCAAGGGTGCGGGGACGATCAACCATGGCACATTTGCTCTTAAAACCAAGAATGAATCGCAAACTCAATATAACATAAAAGAAGACAAATATATTGCTGCAGGTCGATACAAAAGTAAAGAATAACTACTACTAGTACTACTACTACTACTGCTACTACTACTACTGCTGCTGCTGCTACTACTGCTGCTGCTGCTACTGCTACTGCTACTACTACTACTACTGCTGCTGCTGCTACTACTACTGCTGCTACTACTGCTGCTGCTGATACTGCTACTACTGCTGCTACTACTACTACTGCTACTGCTGCTGCTGCTGCTGCTACTACTACTGCTGCTGCTACTACTACTGCTTAACTACTGCTGCTGCTGCTACTGCTACTACTACTACCGCTACTACTGCTGCTACTACTACCACTGCTGCTGCTACTGCTACTGCTACTACCACTACTGCTGCTACTTTACTACTACTGCTACTGCTGCTGCTGCTACTACTGCACTACTGCTACTACTTAACACTGCTACTGCTGCTGCTGCTACTGCTACTGCTACTACTGCTACTGCCACTGCTGCTACTACTACTACTGCTACTACTGCTTGCTGCTGCTACTGCTACTGCCTACCATGCTGCTACCACTGCTGCTTCTACTACTGCCACTACCACCACTACTACTGCTGCTGCTACTACTTTCACTGCTACTGCTACTGCTACTACTGCTACTGCTGCTACTATGCTGCTGCTGCTACTACTACTGCCGTTGCTGCTACTGCTGCTTGCTACTACTGCTGCTACTGCTACCACTGCTGCCGCTACTACTACTACTACTACTGCTGCTGCTGCCACTACTATTACTACTACTGCTGCTGATGCTACTGCAACTACTGCTGCTGCCTACTACTACTACTACTACCACTACTACCACTACTCACTACTACTACTACTCATACTGCTACCACTACTGCTACCACTACTACTACTGCTACTGCTGCTGCTACTGCCACTACCACTGCTACCACTACTACTACCACTACTACTACTACTACCACTACTATTACCACTACTACTACTACTGCTGCTGCTGCTGCTACTGAAACTACTGTTGCTACTACTGCTGCTGTTGCTACCGCTACTGCAACTACTGCTGCCGCTACTACTACTATTACTACTACTGCTGCTGCTACTACTACTACTACTACTACTGCTGCTACTGAAACTACTACTGTTGCTACTACTGCTGCTGATGCTACTGCAACTACTGCTGCTGTTATTTCTACTACTACTACTACTACTACCACTACTACTACCACTACCACTACTACCTCTACTACTACTACTACCACTACTATTACCACTACTACTACTACTGCTGCTGCGGCTGCTACTGAAACTACTGTTGCTACTACTGCTGCTGTTGCTACCGCTACTGCAACTACTGCTGCCGCTACTACTACTATTACTACTACTGCTGCTGCTACTACTACTATTACTACTACTGCTGCTGCTACTACTACTATTACTACTACTGCTGCTGCTACCACTACTGCTACTACCACACCACTACTACTACTACTACCACTACTACTACCACAACTACTACTACTACTACTACTACCACTACTACCACTCCTACTACCAATACTACTACCACTACTACTACTACTACCACTACTACTACTACCACTACTACTACCAATACTACTACTACTACTGCTGCTGCTACTGAAACTACTACTGTTGCTACTACTGCTGCTGATGCTACTGCAACTACTGCTGCTGTTATTTCTACTACTGCTACTACCACTACTACTACCACTACTACTACTACCACCACCACTACTACTACTACCACTACTACTACTACTACCACTATTACCACTACTACTACTACTACCACTAGTACTACCACTACTACTACTACCACTACTACTACTACTACTACTACCACTACTACTACTACTATTGCTGCTGCTACTGAAACTACTACTGTTGCTAATACCGCTGCTGTTGCTACTGCTACTGCAACTACTGCTGCCGCTACTACGAAAACTACTACTGCTACTGCTAACCCTTATACCACAAATACTACAAATACTCCTTAAACGGGTAACTTACAAACTGTCATGTCAATTTCAGCATTGTGATGAAAAGTGTGACATGAAATTCAAGGGATTTCTATTGTAGTAATATGTCAACTCTGTGATTGTGGAGCACTGGTGCTATTAATTGTGCTTAGTATGTGTGAAGTAGGGTTGCCTCAAGTTTAAACTTTTCAAAAAGAATAATTGTGAACAAATTGTGAACCTTATTAGAATCCTTATGTAAATTGTGAATTTACGTTTGACTCTTTGGAATGTCGAAATAATATGTAAAAAATAAAGAATTGACTTTACAACGATTTTATGAAAAAAGACGACCTAAAGAATTCTTGATTGAGTGGCATTTTAATAGTTGAGACGTACAATATGGAACAAGTTTTTATGGATAACATCCAAATAAAGAAGTTGTTATCCATAAAAACTTGTTCCATATTCTAAAAGAATTCGTTTGAAGTGGTTTAACATGACATGAGCTCACCATTTGAACTGGCCCATTTGTCGGGGCAACTAATATCAAACTGTGATGACCGCCGTTAATTGGAGCTCCTGTAATCTTGTGAATCTTGTAGATCGGGTTGGGAAGTCCGTCAAGCAGATTGGTGAGAGAATTAAGTATGAAGGACGACTTTCCAATGAAGTAAGGACATCCTTGGCACAGGCCGGTTTTATTCACCTAGATCCATTAAAAAGCGATTCAGTCGACATCATAGATGAATTTACAGACCTATATCAAAAGCAGCATAAAATATTATACACAATTTATGAAAAAACAGTTTCATAATTGTTTGCCCGTCAGCTCTCGTGGTGGTTAACGTTGGAGATAGGAAACATACAAAACATCATGGTCATTGAACGTCCCTAGGCCCTATGACGACACGCGCATCATACAACACTTTCCCAAACATACTAATCAACATGCATACAAATCCTGGAGACACATGCACTTGGACCATTCGAATTCACCTACACAACGACAATCACTCAGAAGTACCCATCCACATGTGCCTACATGCAGAAACTCACTCAGATGTACCCATCCACATGTGCCTACATGCAGTCAATCACTCCGATGTACCCATCCACATGCGCCTACATGCAGAAACTCACACAGGTTTACCCATCCACATGTGCCTACATGCAGACAATCACTCAATGTACCCATCCACATGTGCCTACATGCAGAAACTCACATAGGTTTACCCATCCACATGTGCCTACATGAAGAAACTCACATAGGTTTACCCATCCACATGTGTCTACATACAGAAACTCACACAGGTTTACCCATCCACATGTGCCTACATACAGAACTCACACAGGTTTACCCATCCACAGGTGCCTACATGCCGAAACTCACACAGGTTTAGCCATCCACATGTGCCTACATGCAGACACTCAAACAGGTGTGACCATCCACATGTAGCTACAGACACTCACACAGGTGTACCCATCCAGGTTCACACACACTCAGTCAGGTGTGACCATCTACATGTGTCTCCACACAGGTACTAACACAGGGGCGACCATCCACATGTGTCTACACATTGACTCTCACACATGTGTACCCGTCCACACGTGTCTACACAAAAACACTCACAAAGGTGCACTCCTACTTTCCGTTGAATTTCGGTCTTCAATACGCTACAAACATACCTCGCATGAAGATGTATCATTTATCAGATAGTTATCGCCGTCCATGATTGGTGCAGATGATAACAGATTCTGAATGTCTACAAGAGAGAAATAGGTTAACACCAATCTGTTTTTCGTTCTGTCCTCAAAGACTGCAAGGATAAGAGAACCGTCCTTTGTTTTATAAGCAGAATTGAATATTTGCTGGTTCCGACTTTCAGACAGTAAAACCACATCAGATACCTGATCATAGGTGTTATTATACCCCACCACTATATCCCGATACGTTCCATTGCGACAGACAAATATAAGTTTGGAAACAGTCGAGTTACTGCTTGAATTCTGAATCTGGTTTGCAAAGAAGTATGCAGCCCCATTTACACTGAAACCTCCAACAGGGTTATAGTTTTCTCGGTACTTCTGTTTAACGTTTTCAACAAGATCAATAGTATATGTCCTTTGTGATTTTGATTGATTTGTCTGAAACGTCACATTCCAAGCACTCAGGGTTGAAGTACTGTTGTTCCCAGGAGCCACTTTCGTGGTTGTGTACAAAACTGTATCCGTAGTGCTCTCTGAGAAGGAAGACGGAACCACGATGGTATTTGTAGCCCCAACTATTGGTGGGTCAAATTGTAAATTTTTTCTTGAGTAAAGGTCATTTCCATTCAGAAGACGTGTTTCACAACCACCCGATGTGTAACACATCAGCAGATGTGTCACTGTTGCTACTTCTAACACCACTAAGCCAGTGAATTCGGAAGGGATTTCTGCACAATTTTTTATCTGCTCCCGCAGATTTTCACGACAGACACATTTTGCCCCGGCTATGTACACAGTGTCATTATGAAGCGTCATGTGTGTAAAGTCTTTTGTGGGACATGTGAAGTTTGTGGTGTCCGCCACTACAGCTAGGAATACTGTCAGCAAAGTCGCAAATACATGTATTCCTGTCCTCTTGAAGGTGACGTTAGGATCCATATTGCCCTTTGAGTCACCATTCAGCCACTGGCACTTGTCACTGACCACATTCCTGTTCTGAAGAAAATACAAAATATACAATACTGAGTACATTTTTATCGAATTCAAATTTTCAATTCTTTGTATCTGTAGTGCTTCTGCCACTTTTCTTGTAGTGTTAGGGATAACGGTAGGAAATCCGCTACACAAGAACGACAATAGCAGCCCAAAGGTGTGGTCTATAACATCAGCTGCGACAGCAACTACATCGTGGAAACATCAAGACCACTCAACATACGCCTTCAAGAACACCAAATCAGACATTTCGGGACACATCATCAAATTTCCTCAGCACAACATCCATTGGGACACTGTGAAAACACTACCTAACAATCAACATGCTTACACTACAAGATAATTGACATAAGCACTACAGATAAAAAGGACACAGCTCAAAACTGAATAGGGACCAGGGCTGTTTCATCCAATCAGCTTACCACCAATCCAATCTCCTTTCTCTGGCTTCTCACCCCCTGCCCTAATTACCTATCCCCACCCTCACTGCTAGTCCCAGTCATCATGTTTTTGTCTTGCATCGGCTTGCCTCATGTATAATTATGCTTGTTTTCATTGTTAATCTTCTTGTTTATCATCCACTGCCACTGTTAGTTCTCATGTACCCTATATATATGCTGCTGTATCCAGTCACCACCTCATGCTTGAATACAGTATAAGCATCTATACCGAAACATTGCTATTGTAATATAAAGAAGTTGATCGCCCATAATCATTCCCGAAATACCTGTACAATCGAGTTAAACCTTATAGGAGACACCGAACGCCTTCCACGTGCAATTTTGAATTAACTTGGAAAAATGTGTCAAAAGTCATTTCCATAATGATGATAAATCCTCTGCTGAAAGCTGAGTCCTTATCATGAGCAAGTGTTTATCAATCCCAACACAATCCCAGTGAGGTAGCAGGTGTTCACGCAATCCTGAATGTAGCAGTCACAAATACATGCAACGGAAAGACATGTGTAGCTTGTATAAATGACATGCCAAGTAGTTCAAAAGAGTGAGAGTGAGAGAGTGACTGAATTTAGCTTTACGTCGCTTTTAGCAATCTTCCAGCAATATCACGGAACATCAGAAATGGGCTTCACGCATTGTACCCATGTGGGGAATCGAACCAGCGAACGCTTTAACCACCACCCACTGCCCCTAGTTTAAAAGGGATAATTAAGCACTTTATATACGGAACCAACTTGATGCATTGTCTTAGGATGGCAGATATTATCCTAATCCTTGTCCCTATCCTTATCCATCATGAAACAGAGTTCATTGTCAAATAATTTCTGAACATGAAGCCAAATATTACTTTGAAAACTCAAATATTCATATAAGAATATCCCTTTCAGCGTCTTTGAAAAAGTTTGTTCCAACAAACTCACAAGAAACTGATCAAATTACAGTACATCAATGAAGTATTTCTGCTCTATACCGGAGAAGAGAACATGGCCTGATGACTGTGTCAACAAAATACCACCAGCGCGTTCATGTTGACATTTGGGTAAGTTTACAAGCGTTCCCTTGGTTACCTGTATTCAAATTTACATCACTTCTTTAAATGACAAAATTCCTTCGCTAACAGCAAATTTTAATGAGACTTAAAACCCTCGGCCGAGTAACTGATATCAGCTTCACAGACTGAGGCGACCCTTGGAGACCCGGGCTAGAACTTATCTACAGTAATCCATGCTTGTCGTAAAAGGCGAACAATGGGGTCGGGTGGTCAGGCTCGCTGATATGTTGGACACATGTCATCGTATCCCAATTGCGTAGATCGATGTTCATACTGTTGATCACTGGATTGTCTGGTTCAGACACGATTATTTATGGACCGCCGCCATATAACTGGAATATTGCTGAGTGCGGCCTAAGACTAAATTCACACGCGCACGCACACACACACTGGGGCAAACCTTGACCCTGATTGTAACAACAACAGATCCTGTGACATATGACTGACGCACGTCACAAGTTTCCAGTCCCACTCAAGCAACCATTTCTAACCTTTGACAATTGTTTCATAGTCTCGCCTTCAGGTTATTGAAGGCTTCAGACACACCGAGTAACAGCTTTAAGCTTCAATTCGCTTTTCTGATGGAAAATTTTAGGTGAACACAGCTCGAGCAACTGTTAAGGTGTGCCCACCACTGCAGTTATTCTTTAGGGTCTGTTCTCAGACACATTTCTAGAGGAGAAACAGATAAACGATAAGACTTACACTTAAACTATGAAAATAGGTTTTTGCATAATTTTAAAAACAACAAAATGGCTTCCTATCTTGTCTTCGCGTGTGGCCAAGAAACGTAGATGTAATGACTGATCTGGACTTGCCTCGGCTCTTGTTATTAACATAAAAAATTCCACAGTCGTTACACAGGTCCAATAAAAGGTATTCAACATTACTGATTGGAACTATGTCGGTATGTGCCTTGGCTTACAACAAACTAAACCTCACCTGGGTCAAAACACAACTAATTCAAATGTCAACTAAGGAAATAACCACAACATATATATGCTGATTTGGAGATTTGTGTTTCAGGTCTAATACCAAGACTACCTGCTGTGGTAGTTTTGATATCGGAATGTAAACGTTGACATCTGTTCTTCATGGTTTCTCTGATCCGGATTCGATCCTTAACAGTTCGTCATTGTACGGATGCACGTACTATTGTTATTCATCACAATTTCTCGATCATATCTCGCATGTCTATACCTTATAACTCCGCCACAGATGTAAATCTGGGAAACTTTGTTTTCATATATTCCGGAGTTGAAGCGTGTGTTTGGGGAAGCCTTCAGATGGAGATGATCAAAGATCCCGTGTAAACTAGCTGCACCATGACGGCACTCCTAATCAGCTGGCAGTCTGCTACAGCCTTATCTACCCCTTGACACATGGGATCGCTGTAGAATGATGCAGACCTAAACTAGCTGGCTTGATGATAAATTAGTTTCACTGTCGAGCCTACACTCATTGCTTGTAGGGAGATTTTTCCAAAACGTGACAAAAAATACCCCCCCAAAACCCCAGACTGTATAAATGTCCTGATAATAAATAACTTGAGAGACTGCCGTGTCCAATATCACTCAGTGAATAATACAACATATACAGTGGTCAGTGTCACTAAGTAGATCATAAACAGCATACACAGTGTTAAATAACACTGAGTAGATGATATACAACACACAGTTACAGTGTGACTAAGTAGATCATAAACGCATACACAGTGTTAAATAACAATGAGTAGATGATATACAACTTACAAAGTGTACAGTGTCACTGAGTGGATGATATACAACACACAGTTACAGTGTCACTGGGTAGATGATATCAAATATACACAGTGTTCAATGTCACTGAGGAGACGATATGCAACACACAGTTACAGTGCCACTGGGTAGACGATATTCAACATACACAGTGTTCAATGTCACTGAAGAGATGATATACAACTCACACAGTGTACAATGTCACTGAATAGATGATATATTACTTACACAGTGTACAATGTCACTGAGTGGATGCTATACAACATACAGAGTGTTCAATGGCACTGAGTAGATGATATACAACTTAAACAGTGTACAATGTCACTGACGAGATGATATACCACTTACACAGTGTTTAATGTCACTCAAGAGATGATATACAACTTACACAGTGTACAATGTCACTGAATAGAGATGATATACTACTTACACAGTGTACAATGTCACTGAGTGGATGATATACAACATACACAGTGTTCAATGTCACTGAGTAGATGATATACAACTTACACAGTGTACAATGTCACTGAGTAGATGATGATATACTACTTACACAGTGTACAATGTCACTGAGGAGATGATGATATACCACTTACACAGTGTCACTGAGTAGATGATGTCACACAGTGTACAATGTCACTGAGTAGATGATATACAACTTACACAGTGTACAATGTCACTGAGTAGAGATGATATACTACTTACACAGTGTACAATGTCACTGAGTAGATGATGATATACTACTTACACAGTGTACAATGTCACTGAGGAGATGATATACAACATACACAGTGTTCAATGTCACTGAGTACATGATATACAACTTACACAGTGTACAATGTCACTTAGGAGATGACATACAACATACACCGTGTACAATGTCACTGAGGAGATGATATACAACCTACACAGTGTACAATGTCAGTGAGGAGATGGCTATACAGCACACAGTTACAGTGTCACCAAGTGGATCATAAACAGCATACACAGTGTTAAATGTCACTGATTAGATGGTATACAACATACACAGTGGTCAATGTCACTGAGTAGATGATATGCAAAATAAACAGTGTACAATGTCACTGACGAGATGATATACCACTTACACAGTGTTTAATGTCACTCAAGAGATGATATACAACATACACAGTGTTCAATGTCACTGAGTACATGATATACACAATACACAGTGTACAATGTCACTTAGGAGTTGACACACAACTTACACGGTGTACAATGTCAATGACGAGATGATATACAAATTATTCAGGGCAAAGTGTTACTGAGTAGCTGATATACTACTTGCATAGTGTAAAATGTCACTGAGTAGATGATATACAACTTACATAGTGTACAATGTCACTGGGTAGATGATGATATACTACTTACACAGGTACCAGTGTCACCGAGGAGATGATATACAAAATACACAGTGTTCAATGTCACTGAGGAGATGATATATAACTTACACAGTCTACAATGTCACTGAGGAGATGATATACAACTTACACAGTGTACAATGTCACTGAGGAGATGATATATACAACTTACACAGTGTACAATGTCACTGAGTAGATGATATATACTACTTACACAGTGTACAATGTCACTGAGGAGATGATATACAACTTACACAGTGTACAATGTCACTGAGGAGATGATATACAACTTACACAGTGTACAATGTCACTGAGGAGATGATGATATACTACTTACACAGTGTACAATGTCACTGAGTAGATGATATATACTACACAGTGTGGAATGTCACTGAGGAGATGAGGATATAGTACTTACACAGTGTACAATGTCACTGAGTAGATCATGATATACTACTTACACAGAGATGATATACAAGATACACAGTGTGGAATGTCACTGAGGAGATGAGATACTACTTACACAGTGTACAATGTCACTGAGTAGATGATGATATACTACTTACACAGTGTACAATGTCACTGAGGAGATGATGATATACTACTTACACAGTGTACAATGTCACTGAGTAGATGATGATATACTACTTACACAGTGTACAATGTCACTGAGTAAGATGATATACTACTTACACAGTGTACACTGAGTGTACAATGTCACTGAGGAGATGATGATATACTACTTACACAGTGTACAATGTCACTGAGTAGATGATGATATACTACTTACACAGTGTACAATGTCACTGAGTAGATGATGATATACTACTTACACAGTGTACAATGTCACTGAGTAGATGATGATATACTACTTACACAGTGTACAATGTCACTGAGGAGATGATATACTACTTACACAGTGTACAATGTCACTGAGTAGATGATGATATACTACTTACACAGTGTACAATGTCACTGAGTAGATGATGATATACTACTTACACAGTGTACAATGTCACTGAGTAGATGATGATATACTACTTACACAGTGTACAATGTCACTGAGTAGATGATGATATACTACTTACACAGTGTACAATGTCACTGAGTAGATGATGATATACTACTTACACAGTGTACAATGTCACTGAGGTAGATGATGATATACTACTTACACAGTGTACAATGTCACTGAGTAGATGATGATATACTACTTACACAGTGTACAATGTCACTGAGTAGATGATGATATACTACTTACACAGTGTACAATGTCACTGAGGAGATGATGATATACTACTTACACAGTACAATGTCACTGAGATGATGATATACCACTATATATACAGAGTACAATGTCACTGAGTAGATGATGATATACTACTTACACAGTGTACAATGTCATTGAGTAGATGATGATATACTACTTACACAGTGTACAATGTCACTGAGGAGATGATGATATACTACTTACACAGTGTACAATGTCACTGAGGAGATGATATACTACTTACACAGTGTACAATGTCACTGAGTAGATGATGATATACTACTTACACAGTGTACAATGTCACTGAGGATAGATGATGATATACTACTACACTTACACAGTGTTCAATGTCACTGAGGAGATGATGATATATACTACTTATACAAGTGTTACACAGTGTACAATGAGTAGATGATGATATACTACTTACACAGTGTACAATGTCACTGAGTAGATGATGATATACTACTTACACAGTGTACAATGTCACTGAGGAGATGATGATATACTACTTACACAGTGTACAATGTCACTGAGTAGATGATGATATGCTACTTACACAGTGTACAATGTCACTGAGTAGATGATGATATACTACTTACAATGTCACACAGTGTACAATGTCACTGAGGAGATGATATATATACTACTTACACAGTGTACAATGTCACTGAGTAGATGATGATATACTACTTACACAGTGTACAATGTCACTGAGTAGATGATGATATACTACTTACACAGTGTACAATGTGTACAATGTCAGAGAGATGATGATATACTACTTACACAGTGTACAATGTCACTGAGTAGATGATATACTACTTACACAGTGTACAATGTCACTGAGTAGATGATATACTACTTACACAGTGTACAATGTCACTGAGTAGAAGATGATATACTACTTACACAGTGTACAATGTAGATGATATTCTACTTACACAGTGCATAATGTCAGTGAGTAGATGATGATATACTACTTACACAGCGTACAATGTCACTGAAGAGATGATATACTACTTGCACGCTGTGCAATGCCACTGTGTAGGTGATATACTACTTACGCCGTGTACAATGTCACTGAGTAAATGATGATATACAACATACACAGTGTACAATGTCACTTAGTAGATGATGATATACTAGTTAGACAGAGGTGAATAGATGATATATTACATACAGAACGTCCAATATCACTCTGTAGAAGAAACCCAACATACACAGTGTAACTGACATGTTAAAGTGAGTTCAGGGACACAATCCCCAACACATACACATAGACTGACATTTACAACGTATTGGTGAGTACACCGGTATACCCCTCTTGCCAACCTATTTGGTGAAGTGTGACCATATTCTATGCATGTCCAATATTTCCTCCCACACATCAGTCAACGTAGACAGAAAATGTCGAGTTTCAAGTAAGCCCTACTTGTTCAGACTGAAATAAAGCTGTGGCATTTCCAATCAGGATCTGAAGTCATCACATGGAGTCGTCATGAAAGGAAACAGTGTAGATGTTCATCTGATAACAAGTGCGTCGACGTCGAGAAGGCATTCACAACACGTCCGATCATCGATGGTATGTGATATAGACGCATGTTAAATAACACGTAAATGTGTAATACCGATATTCGTTACAAACAAACGTGTTTATAATAGTTTTGTAAGCGTATGATGTGGTAGAATATTTCAAGTGATCTGCACAACAACGATGATTATACAGCCCACGTGACTATACATTTTAACTAACACAACCACTGTACTGTTATTGATTGTAATGATGTCAATATGATGATGATATTACTAGTCGAAGGCTACTGTCAAGAATAAAAAAGGCGGAAAAATAAGATTACTATAAGGTACTATTATGGCTACTACAGGTACCAACGCAACTTGTTTTCATACTAATATAATACGACAATACGATACCATACATAATTGTAATGATGATGATGATGATGATGATGATGACGACGACGACGACGACGACGATGATGACGACGACGACGATGATGACGATGATGCCAACACTGATAGTGGCGGTACAACAGGGAAGATGTATCTCCCATAGGAATGTACGTGTGACTATTGAGTCGACGTTCCCACAACGTTATAACAGAGAAGGCAATTATCTGGCTATATGGGCGAGCCGTGAGGGAACGAAGTGCCCACGGAGCGCTATTGTGATGTCTCCCAAACACCACTCTTATCACCATGACATTCGCACAAGGACTACGAGCCAAATATCCCAAGAGAGGTACCTTACCTTTGAATGCGAGTTGAGTTTCCAGATGAAATTAGCGATCCCGTTGCGTGTGTGTGTAACTGCCAGGGCAAATGGGAAGTAGCTGTTAAAGTATTTTTTCTTGTTAATGACGGCCGAGTTGTCCCACTTACTCGCCCTGAACGATATCGCTTCCTCTTCCCCACAGTACTAGCGGTAGTTCCCGGCTCTGTATGTACAACTATAGTGCAGTGACAACACAAGATAGGCATGCCAATCCCCCGCGCAAAACACCCTACGTCTTTTTAATAAAGTTAGTTTCAGGGGTGGAGAAAGAGGGGGAGTGTGTGATCCCCCTGTACTCCCCCTCGCCCCTACCCACCCCCACCCCTCCATAAAGACACAATAAAAGATAATTCGCTGAAAACTATAGAGTGAAAACAGCTATCAATCACAAGAACACCTATCAATCTTAAAAAGAGAAGATTTTTGATCACCGTCACAACATTGCCAACATTTTTCATTATGCTTATAGTACACTTCTATAATTATATGTTTTACACAAACACATAGTGGATGCAACACTACTTACAGCTACATCGTAATTGTTTAAACCACATCACTAGATTTCCGTTGGGAGTAATTTTCTAAACTGGTTTGAAAAAGTTACCAAAAAACGCTTCCTGTTAGCAAGTAAGAGACGGACTCATCTGTTTATTTGTAACCAATTATTTCGTTGTTGAGCTGAAAAAAATAAGAAGTTAGTCACGAGCATAAATACGTGATTTGTTTTTATTTGTTGGCTCTGATGCATGCGTGCTGATGTGAGTCGGTGGAAGAACCTGGTTGCTGTGATGTAGGTCTACTAGTCGAGCTGTTAGTCTATGGGTCTACGTGTGAGGCTGTCAAGCGGGCGGGGCAGGTTATGAATAGGCAGTGTGCGCAGATGCGGTAATTCGTATATCACAGCTGGCAGTTCATAAGAAACAGGACACCTTTTTGTTTCTAATTCTCCGCGCTTACGAAGTGTCGGCAATACGATCCCGCCTGTTACGTGTGCAGTCGGTTTAGTGTGACATGCTTTCAACTTCCTTGTTTAATACCGTATTCTTTCAAATGGAGGCATAGACAGAGGGTGTGGATTTTTGTAAACAAAAAGCCTCTATCTTAGAAGGATACCTGTCGAGCTCTTTGGGTGTGTATTTCTCTCTCTCTTTCTCTCTCTCTCTCTCTCTCTCTCTCTCTCTCTCTCTCTCTCTCTCTCTCTCTCTCTCTCTCTCTCTCTCTCTCTCTCTCTCTCTCTCTCTCTCTCTTTCACATCACATGCACAGTTATAAATGTAACTGGATTGGACAGCTGCGAATAAAGGGCGTCTATCTAAAGAGAGAACCCCCATCTCTAAAATAGGAACACGTGTACAATATCGTCTTAGTTCGACAATTCTCGGTGTTGGTATGTACCAGGTCCACAAGACATTATCCGCGCATGGTCTTTATACAAGTATTAACTGTAAAACAGATGAAGAATATTTGAGCCTCCGTGTCGTGGCTATTTATCCATGCATCCTGACGGCTAACATGAATCGTGGTTTGAGGTCCGTGTAGTCAATTTTCAATTCTTTATTCTCATAAACCACCTTGGTGGTACAAGAGCATATATTGTAAACATATATACAAATACAAATTCAAATTCAAGATGGAAGTAAACAACATATTAACATTTTTTTCTGACAAGAGATGATAGATGTAGGATATATTTTGATAGATTTACTATGTCTCGAGATGTTTTTACAGACAAAAATTTCGTGAACTTTGTTTCCTTGGGAAAAGAGGTTAGATGGGAGGGTAAATATTGTTTCCTCAAAGTATCTAATGCTTTGCAATGAAAAATATAGTGGTATTCATCTGCGATGCTTTTAGAAGTGCATAGTTGACACGTTCTCTCGCCCCTTGGAATATTATACCAGCGGCCCGTCTCAATAGGTAAACTATGGTTACATGTTCAAAATCTCAATAATGGTAAAGAAATGCGTTTTGGAAGGAGGAGATATACATCAAAATTGGGAAATGGCTTTAGGTGCTGATAGTGTATACCCTTGGGACTAGAAATAATGTCATTGTGCCAGTTTTGGATAAATTGATCTTTAAGAATATGTTCAACTTTTGAGGCCAGGCACTGGGTAGTACAAACTGAGGGATTTTCAAAAACATACGAGAGTCCAATATTGTCAAATATATTTTTTACGTGCGAGAGCCAGGGATTATCTTTTTTATCTATTGATCTTTGAAGTGATAAATACTTGTAAATTAAGTTCGTAAGCTTAAAAACACCTTCTTGGTCAGTTAACTTGTGCCAAAAGTTTAATAAACGTTTATATATCATAATTCTAATTGGGAATCTTCCTAGTTCCCCATACAGCATTAAACGAGGGGTTGAATTTCTTAATCCTGTAATGAGTCTTAAGAATTTTAAATGAATTTTCTCCTAAATTTCAAGGTTTTCGAAAGACCAGACTTCTGCACCATAGGTCAAGACAGGTACTACCATTAAGTCAAATGCTAACAAGAAACAGTCTTAAGGCAGGTCTAACTTTCTAGCTTTTTTCATTAAACTATACATTGCTTTTGAGTCACTATTGCTTACAGTTTTAATACTTGATACGAGTTTTCTATTTCTATGGAGCGTTATACCGAGGTGGGTATAACTATCAACTATTTCATGTAATTTCCCATCCAAATGAATTTTGATGGTCCTCCCCCGAATATTACTAATTTAGCTTTGTTTATATTAGTCGAAGGTAGGTTAGTTGTTTGTTTATTTAAAACAAAATTCCACTTAAGCGTATGGCCAGTCGACTGTTGTATAAATATCGTCAATGTGTTTTAAGGTTGATCTGTCGAATGTTGGAAAAATAACCTCCACTTAAGCGTATGGACAATTGACTGTTGTATAAATATCGTCAGTATGTTTCACGGTTTATCTGTCGAATGTTAGTAAATTATTGTCCGTGTGTTCCACGATTTTCAGGTGAGTGGAACTTTTGTAAAATAACGCACCCATCTGTCAGTGAATGTGCTGTTAAAATAGAAATCCACATGGAAGCTAGCGGACCTCTGTAACAGCTTTGAGCAGTCCGCCTACCACTGAAAGGAAGTGAAACCACCTATGGTTTACTAGAGATCTACTTGTCATGAAAAGCGGAAATTCAGATGAAGTCATCAAAGAAAAGGGTAAAGGAGAAAGAGCTGTTGATACTTTATACGCTGAGGAGAGGGTGTATCTGGGGAGGGTGAGTAAGGGAGGGTTGTTGGGGGTAGGGACTGCTTCTGACAGAGCTATAGGGGTCGTATCAAACAAGCACTGACTGGAATCTCAGCTCTAACTCAGAGCTACGATAAAACATGGACCATGCCAAAGCAACTTAATGTAAGGAAGATTTCACTGATAACTTCTGTTCATATCAAGATGCCTTAACTGGGGCACGCACATTGCGGGTCGGCTTTACACAGATGTACTCTGTACAGGCTAACAAGATAGCAATCTACATGCAAACCATCTATATTTGTCTCCAGCTTTTTTACAGTTGAAAAAAACCCCAAGAAATGTAAAGCACTATTATATACGCACGTTGGCCCTTCTGAAGGAAATATATGTCTTAAACTGGATAAGCAAAGATACCTCTCTCCATTGAGGTCGGACGTACAGTGACGTAAGTTGTAGACCCGAATTAATTTCGACACATGGCATTAACTTCGTGATAAGACTGTCCCTCAGCTGCTTTAATCTTAATGGTTGACGGATGGCTCCATTTTTATCAGGGCTAACACGAGGAACTTACAGATTCCATGGATACGCGGTATATAGAGGAGCATTAACATACAAGTCTCTTTCTCTGTTGCTGAATCAGGAATGAGAAACAAGCAATGGGTACCAGGGACAAATTCCACCTCTTCGTGATGAATGTACCTATGTCTCTTCTGTGAGGTCGGGACTGGGGCTCATATAATTATAATGTACACTGACATTTATGCCCAGTAATATACTTTTATTATTTAAAATACGTATTTGCAAAAACAGGCATAAAGGTGCTCAGAACAATTGCCATATATTTTGTGTCCTATACAAACATAAATCACGAATACTGATTTGGGAAGGAAGGGCAAAGACTTCACCTCATCTATCTGTAAACGAAGATGTTTTGTCATTAATTGCTGGAACTTTTTATATCTATTAAGCAAATCCTGGATCTGTCCTAGTTTAACAGTTGCAGACACCATAACTTCAGCGAATGTTGATCGAGACGGGACAGTTTGGTGTATCCCTGAGCTTCAAACGTTGTTTAGGTCTTACTACCTGACTGTTGTGATAAGCACAACTGCACAACTTGCGACGTTTATGTTAGCTGTAGGATTTAGAGCTGTTGTAATGGTTCTGCTCAGATGCTCGAAGAAATGGCACTAAATCTAAGTATTTGCCAAGGCATTTTGGTTATAATGAATCTATGATATCTAAGAATAAGATCAATTTCCTAACATTAGTAATGAAATTGGTTTAAAAAATGTATTTTAGGCTATGGAAGTAAACATCAACATTGTATGTGTGTTGCACAACACTTAAAAAGCAACTTTACGTCAGCTGAATGAGGAAAATTGAATGCAAATTATCTTTTAATCACAATATCTTATTGTAATGTTTGCAATGCCATCATATAATTACAGTAAGACCAATTACGATGTGAAATTAATAATGCATTTTAAATGAATCCATGAAAGATACATCAAACATGTATTGTTCTGATTGCAGGTTCCTGTTGAAGCCAATGTGTCGGCCAAGATGAGGAGTATGTAACTATGCCCTCTGTATATTTGGAATTAAATAATTTATAGCGGAACTCACGCGATGAACCATACATGTGATGTCGATTGCCGAGGAAAGTAAATCGATTCACTTGCGTATACAGTTCCGTTACAGTGTCTTGCTATATCTAATACGGTACGGGTCTTATAATGTGAAAGTGTGAAGTTTTATGTGTATTTTTGTGTGGAGCCTGTGTGCAGTCGTTTACAAAACTCTCATTATGACTAGCATGCTAGGACCATATCTGAAGAAGGTTTGTGTATGTGTAATCTGAGAGAGCTCAAACCCCCTGTTTTCTAAGGTAGCAGAGTTAGAAATAGACATGTTTACATAATTTACCGCAAACACTGAACTTGATCTATGTCTTGGTACACAGCATCAGTGTGGAGAAATACACCACGGTGCAATCGTGTTTATTGATATTAAGATTGCCCTGAGCCTGTCTTCTTTCCACCGTTACATGAGCGATACCTACAGCGTATAGGAATGTGTTCGGGTTTAACTTATGTCGTCATGCAAGACTGCCAAGACAACGTGATATATGTCCGACAAAAACCGGTCCAGCTGCATTTTCTCTTTTGTTTCCCATCATGTAAGGAGGTTTTATTGTTATGGCAGTAGCCTCACTTGGAGGTATGTGAAGCCCGTCAGGTGTGCCCCTTCCTGGTATTGCTATATTATTGCAACACCTCACCCACTAACGTCCGACTATAGTAAATCTAATTTTGATTATACTGATTACGTAACCGTTACGGAATATATGAATAACTATTTTTTTGTCAATCAGGTCAAAGACAAAGATTGTCTTTCACCAAAATTGTAATATAGCTACGGTGTATATGTGATTTTTGTGATTGTAGTGCACACCTTAACATCAGGGTATATGGGATACTTGACTTGGTTCCGACCGGACGCTATTATAGCTAACCTAAACAAGATGTGTATATAATAACAAACATTCAGATGTTTTCAAAAGCAAACGTATACATGTGCGTCAGGTAATGTATAGAATTTTAAAATGTGTGTGCCCTATTCCGTATCAAGGAAAAATAACTTCTATGGATAGTCAACTTCTTTATTGCAATGAGTGCGACGTTTCGGTGTAGGTACTAACACCGTTATCAAGCAAGTGATACAAAGAATTGAAACAAGGAGAATATATACATAGCTGCATGGTGAGTATGTACAATTGACATGGTTGATATACATTTGATTGCTAATTAGTGATTTGAACAAAGAAGGTTGATGTACAGAGTGAGTTTATACAATAGATGAGTTTGAGTCAGTGAGTTTAGTTTTACGCCGCACTCAGCAATATTCCAGCTATATGGCAGCGATCTGTAAATGATCGAGTTTGGACCAGATAATCCAGTGATCAACAGCATGAGCATCAATCTGCGCATTTGGGAACCGATGACATGTGTCAAGCAAGTCAGCGAGCCTGACCACCCGATCCCGTTAGTCGCCTCTTACGACAAACAAGGGTTACTGGAGATCAATATTCTAACCCGGATATTCACGGGTAATAGATGAGTTTGATGTACACCGAGATGGTAATTAGGAAGTTGAAGATAAAGAAGTTCTAAACTTCTAAAATGCTTCTCAAAGAAACTGTTCCGTATCGTTATCAAGTTTACAAGGGGAGTAGCTGGTACATTTGTGTCGGCACAAGTTCCTTCACTGGGCAGATTGTGGAGGATTTGTACTTGGAAATATGAGAAAGGTCTGTTGAGATACCACTGACAGTTGTCATTAACGGAGATTTATAAATGTGTTTATAAACAGTAACACACTATTAGATATGGGAGCATCTTAACTCAGCAAGTCTCCATGTAGCGAGTCACCGTGTCACGCAAGAAATGTAATATCGCGTCAGTTGTCTTAACAGTTTTCCCGGACAATGATGACACTTGTTAAATTTAATTGAAATGTCGTGGTTAATTGAAGTCTTCGTAGGGCTTTGTTAGTTAATATACACGTGTTCACGCAACGGCGGGACACTAAGAATTGGGCCAACACACAGTGTGTTACAGTGTGGAATGAAACCGAGTTTGTTGGTTGGATGAACGAACACCTTCACATCTTGGCTATCCTACAAGTTATGTTGACATTAAGCATATCCCATGAGAAATACTTTTATGACACATTCGACAATTATTTTAGTGAGTGAGTTTAGTTTTACGCGGCTTATATCTATATGCCAGCAATATCAAGGCGGGTACGCGAGATATTGGCTTCACACATTGTACCCATGTGGTGAATCGAACCCAGGTCTTCGGCGAGACAAGCAAACGCTTTAACCACTAGTCTACCCCACCGCCCTCGTCATTTATATAGAGTACAACATAAATGCCAGCATCTTGGTTTGGGATAACTATAGGCAGCTGCCTTTTTAAAGTGGTGAAATTATTTCATATCTGCTAATCAAATGGAGTAAAAGTCCGTGGTTTTACTCGGTAACAGTAATCGGCAGCAACAAACATATATATTCGTAGAGATAACCACAACTAAAGGACACGCAGGTAGTAATATACTAGCCACAAAGCAAGGACACGCAGGTTGTAATATACTAGCCACAAAGTAAGGACACGCAGGTAGTAATATACTAGCCGCAAAGTAAGGACACGCAGGTAGTAATATACTAGCCACAAAGTAAGGACACGCAGGTAGTAATATACTAGCCGCAAAGTAAGGACACGCAGGTAGTAATATACTAGCCACAAAATAAAGACACGCAGGTAGTAATATACTAGCCACAAAGTATGGATATGCAGGTAGTAATATACTAGCCACAAAGTAAGGACACGCAGCTAGTAATATACTAGTCACAAAGTAAGGACACGCAGGTAGTAATATACTAGCCACAAAGTAAGGATATGCAGGTAGTAATATACAAGCCACAAAATAAAGACACGCAGGTAGTAATATACTAGCAACAAAGTACGGACATGCAGGTAGTAATATACTAGCCACAAAGTAACGACACGCAGGTAGTAATATACTAGCCACAAAGTAAGGACACGCAGGTAGTAATATACTAGCCACTAAATAAGGACACACACGTAGTAATATACTAGCCACAAAGTAAGGACACGCAGGTAGTAATATACTAGCCACAAAGTAAGGACACGCAGGTAGTAATATACTAGCCACTAAGTAAGGACACGCAGGTAGTAATATACTAGCAACAAAAAAATGACACGAAGGTAGTAATATACTAGCCACTAAGTAAGGACAAGCAGGTAGTAATTTACTCGCCACAAAATAACGACACGCAGGTAGTAATATACTAGCCACAAAATAACGACACGCAGGTAGTAATATACTAGCCACAAAATAATGGCACGCAGGTAGTAATATACTAGCCACTAAGTAAGGACACGCAGGTAGTAATTTACTAGCCACAAAATAAAGACACGCAGGTAGTAATATCCTAGCCACACGTAAGGACAAGCAGGTTGTAATATACTAGCCACTAAGCAAGGGCGCGCAGGTAGTAATATACTAGCCACAAAGTAAGGACACGCAGGTAGTAATATACTAGCCACAAAGTAAGGACACGCAGGTTGTAATATACTAGCCACAAAGTAAGGACACGCAGGTAGTAATATACTAGTCACTAAGTGGGACACGCAGGTTGTAATATACTAGCCACAGTGCAAGGGCGCGCAGATAGTAATATACTAGCCAAAAAATATAGACACGCAGGTAGCCACTACCAGCCACAAAGTACATGCAGGTAGTAATATACCAGCCACAAAGTAAGGACACGCAGGTTGTAATATACTAGCCACAAAATAACGACACGCAGATAGTAATATACTAGCCAAAAAATATAGACACGCAGGTAGTAATATACTAGCCACAAAGTATGGACATGCAGGTAGTAATATACTAGCCACAAAGTAAGGACACGCAGGTAGTAATATACTAGCCACAAAGTAAGGACACGCAGGTAGTAATATACTAGCCACAAAGTAAGGACACGCAGGTTGTACTATATTAGTCACACAATAACGACACGCAGGTTGTAATATACTAGCCACTAAGCAAGGGCGCGTAGGTAGTAATATACTAGCCACTAAGTAAGGACACGCAGGTAGTAATATATAAGCCAATAAATAAGGACACGCAGGTAGTAATATACTAGCCACAAAATAACGACACGCAGGTAGTAATATACTAGCCACAAAGTAAGGACACGCAGGTAGTAATATACTAGCAACAAAGTAAGGACACGCAAGTAGTAATATACTAGCCACAAAGTAAGGACACGCAGGTAGTAATATACTAGTCACTAAGTAAGGACACGCAGGTAGTAATATACTAGCCACAAAATAACGACACGCATGTAGTATAATACTAGCCACTAAGTAAGGACACACAGGTAGTAATATACTAGCCACAAAGTAAGGACACGCAGGTAGTAATATACTAGCCACAAAGTAAGGACACGCAGGTAGTAATATACTAGTCACTAACTAAGGTCACACAGGTAGTAATATACTAGCCGCAAAATAACGACACGCAGGTAGTAATATACTAGCTAAAAAGTATGGACATGCAGGTAGTAATATACTAGCCACAAAGTAAGGACACGCAGGTAGTAATATACAAGCCAGAAAATAACGACACGCAGGTAGTAATATACTAGCCACGAAGTAAGGACACGCAGATTGTAATATACTAGCCACAAAGTAAGGACACACAGGTAGTAATATACTAGCCACTAAGTAATGACACGCAAGTTGCAATATACCAGTCACTAAGCAAGGGCACGCAGGTAGTAATATACTAGCCACGAAGTAAGGACACGCAGGTAGTAATATACTAGCCACAAAGTAAGGACACGCAGGTTGTAATATACAAACCAAAAAGTAAGGACATGCAGGTAGTAATATACTAGTCACTAAGTAAGGACACGCAGATTGTAATATACTAGCCACTAAGCAAGGGCGCGCAGGTAGTAATATACTAGCCACTAAGTAAGGACACGCAGGTTGTAATATACTAGCCACAAAGTAAGGACACGCAGGTTGTAATATACTAGCCACAAAATAACGACACGCAGGTAGTAATATACTAGCCAAAAAATATAGACACGCAGGTAGTAATATACTAGCCACAAAGTAATGACATGCAGGTAGTAATATACTAGCCACTAAGTATGGACATGCAGGTAGTAATATACTAGCCACTAAGTAAGGACACGCAGGTAGTAATATACTAGCCACAAAGTAAGGACACGCAGGTAGTAGTATATCAGTCACAAAGTAATGACACGCAGGTAGTAATATACCAGTCACTAAGCAAGGGCACGCAGGTAGTAATATACTAACCACGAAGTAAGGACACGCAGGTTGTAATATACTAGCCACAAAGTAAGGACACGCAGGTAGTAATATACTAGTCACTAAGTAAGGACACGCAGGTAGTAATATACTAGCCACAAAATAACGACACGCAGGTAGTAATATACTAACTACAAAGTATGGACATGCAGGTAGTAATATACTAGCCACTAAGCAAGGGCACGCAGGTAGTAATCTACTAGCCACAAAATAACGACACGCAGGTAGTAATATACTAGCCACTAAGTAAGAACACGCAGGTAGTAATATACTAGCCACAAAGTAAGGACACACAGGTAGTAATATACTAGCCACAAAGTAATGACACGCAAGTAGTAATATACCAGTCACTAAGTAAGGGCACGCAGGTAGTAATATACTAGCCACGAAGTAAGGACACGCAGGTAGTAATATACTAGCCACAAAGTAAGGACACGCAGGTTGTAATATACTAGCCACAAAGTAATGACACGCAAGTAGTAATATACCAGTCACTAAGCAAGGGCACGCAGGTAGTAATATACTAGCCACGAAGTAAGGACACGCAGGTAGTAATATACTAGCCACAAAGTAAGGACACGCAGGTTGTAATATACTAGCCACAAAGTAAGGACACGCAGGTAGTAATATACTAGTCACTAAGTAAGGACACGCAGGTTGTAATATACTAGCCACGAAGTAAGGGCACGCAGGTAGTAATATACTAGCCACTAAGTAAGGACACGCAGGTTGTAATATACTAGCCACAAAGTAAGGACACGCAGGTTGTAATATACTAGCCACAAAATAACGACACGCAGGTAGTAATATACTAGCCAAAAAATATAGACACGCAGGTAGTAATATACTAGCTAAAAAGTATGGACATGCAGGTAGTAATATACTAGCCACAAAGTAAGGACACACAGGTAGTAATATACTAGCCACAAAGTAAGGACACGCAGGTAGTAATATACTAGCCACAATGTAAGGACACGCAGGTTGTACTATACTAGCCACACAATAACGACACGCAGGTTGTAATATACTAGCCACTAAGCAAGGGCGCGTAGGTAGTAATATACTAGCCACTAAGTAAGGACACGCAGGTAGTAATATACTAGCCACAAAGTAAGGGCACGCAGGTAGTAATATACTAGCCAGAAAGTAATGACACGCAAGTAGTAATATACCAGTCACTAAGTAAGGGCACACAGGTAGTAATATACTAGCCACAAAATAACGACACTCAGCTAGTAACATACCAGCCACTAAGCAAGGACACGCAGGTAGTAATATACTAGCCACGAAGGAAACATATGCAGCGACCAGATTAGATGGAAAATATCAGGTTCTTTCTCCTTTTCGTCCGGGTTCGTTGTGTCAATCTATTCTAAATTAATCTTGCTTAATTTCGTGCACATTCCGCTTCGGGGATACTTTATACACGCTTGATAAATATTTGTCATGGTATTAGGTTTCAGATCCTGATTACACCGTGTCAACGGATTGTCACAGATGCGTGAGTGACATCTGTGTTCTTGTCTCCTGTTTATATAGTCTATAGAAGAAAATTAGAAAATGAGGAAAATTAGAGAATGTGGTATTCTATTCTTTTAAAGTTTAAAAGTTCCTGGTATAACCTGTCCGTATCCGGTACCGGTATGTGTTGCGGTGCACCAATGACCAACTGAAGTCGCATTCTTGGAATCGTATTCTTCCTCCGTTATTTAAGAGCTGCTTCTGAATGGAATCCCATTATCTTAAAACGTTGAGCAATGTCAGATAACCGTCAGTGAGAGAGAAGCCTATTTTGATTCTTTAATCTACAGAAAGTTTCATATCCGTCGGCCACACACAGATAGCACAATACCATTACTCTGTACAGTTGTCACATTTGTTTTGAGGTTTGTTTTAAATACCTGCTGAAACATATAAACATATGCCATCAAGCCACTGGGTTGGGATTTCTTTGATTGGTTTCCTGAATACATATCAGTTAGGAGAGCCTTGGGATTAGCGCTATTTGGAACACAAGTTCGTGTCCGGAATCATGATCAAAACAGGTGCTTTGAATACAAAACTGAGACATGATACTAAAGTATTTGATCAATATCGCTGATCCCCAGTATTTGTGCCTCACATTTGACTTAAGAGAGAAACTTCACCATATATAGGGATCGGGTGGTCGGACTCTGTGACCCTGACAATGGTATGCATCTTTGCTCATGCTTTCGGTCATTGGTTTAGTGAGTGAGTTGGTCGTTACACCGCTTTTAGCAAAATTCCAGCATTATCACGGCGGGGGAACGCCAGAAATGGGCTTCACACTTTGTACCCATGTGGGGAATCGAACCCGAGCCTTCGGCGTGAGACCTCCTCCGTGGTGTAGTGGTTAGAACGTCCGCCCGGAGAGCGGAAGGTCGCGGGTTCGATCCCCGACTTGTCATACCAAAATACGTTAAAATATGGTACTTGTTGGTCCCTGCCTGGCGCTCGGCATTAATGGGTATAACAAGGACTGGTCGGCTCGGAGTCAGTATAATGTGTCTGAGTGGGGTATTCATGCTTCACTGCGGCATGGTATCTCAGTGGGCTAGCACTATAAAACCAGCTTCAGTCTGGGCTAGTACAAGCAGCCGCACATACACATACACATACACACGAATGCACGTCGTCATATGAGCGAAATATTCTCAAGCACGACGTTAAACCCAATTTCACCTCACCTCACCTCACCTCACCTTCGGTGTGACGAGTGAACGCTTTAACCACAAGGCTACCACACAGCCCCCCCGTCGGTTTAGACATACCAGTATTGTTACACCAGCATTAAACAACATGTCTTATCTGAATACATTATAAACACAGAGTCACATTCTAATCGTATCGAACAGCGATTATAAAGGTGGTACACTTACGTGACAGCGGGCAGAGCTCACACAGACGGTAGCAGGATGGTATATTCTATCGTGAACGCTGTCCACACAGGGTGTGGTTGTCAGTCTGAGCATCCATCCACGGAAACGGTGTCGTTTACACCACAATGAATCACTATGTTCATACTTCCGTCGTCGCTGCTGCTACATTCCGGATATAAATATAATAATCACACATCGCGATCAAATCTTCAGGGATGTTTTTCCTTAAGGCATGCTCATGCATTTATCATGAACATATGATGCGATGGGTAGTAAAGTGGTTAAAGTGGTCGCTTGTCATGGCACACTTAATAATTGTTGACGCTGGACAAAGTGGAGTTGGCGATTCTGAATGTCCACTGCAGGAATGATTGTAGCTACAATTACTAGAGAGCGTTAGTAAGTGAAGCGTGTTTTACGCCGCTTTTAGTAATATTACAGCAACTTTTCGGCGTGTTCCCAACCAATGGGCTTCACTCAATTCACCCATTCGGGGAAGCAAACCCGGACCCTCGACGTGATGCGCGAATCCTTTATCTACTTTGCTACCCTACGTCCGAATAATTCTAGATGTGACTTAAAATTCACGTGACCTTCGTGCTGCGAGGGTACGTAAGAGCGGAAGGGCTTGTTCGTGTTTGTGGCAGACTCTGTCCGAGTTACGGTGGTCCTTGAGTGATGTTTGTTTGTTTGTTTGTTGTTGAAAGCCGCACTCTGCAACATTCCAGCTATACGGGGCAGAACTTGCTGGAACTGGCATCCCTGTATTGTTTATAGAGTTCAGTATCTGATTGACAGGGTCATATTCATCATTCACTCAATACTGAAACGTCGCTCATATTATATTAAAATAGTTGTATATAGAACTCTCCTCGTTGTTCATTCCAAACTCATTCAGTATCTGTGAAATATAGGAGAGGACATGAGATATGATTCGTTTGTCTGGGAGGACCGACACAGGCAGACAGAGATATCCATATCATATGTTGAAATATAAAATCCTTCCCGTGCGACATAATGAATTATTGTATTTTAAAGATAACTATATAATTGGCAGGACTTTGCACTTCAAACTACACAAACTATGTTTGTATGATGTGTACAACTATTGCAATTGGTATGAACTAAACATTCTGTCACTGACAAAAGTGATGAAGTCCAAGGATGTCACTATAGACTGAGCAGTTCAGCAAAACACGGGTAGCACATCCCACTGTTTTGTCAAAACGCCATGTCTGGTGCACGTAAAGCCTTTAGACCAAAGTACATAGAATACAGTACAGGGCATTGTGTTAAATACAAAGTGAACTTTATTGGTTAAGGTTTCTGCGTTTCAGAGCTGCAAACCGAAACATCACCAGATGGCCCTACATGTTTACTTGAACAGCTGGATAAGGTGAGAAAACAGATCTACGGAAGCTTTGGTAACACATTAACTGGGTACGCGTTTCTTCTGATATTTAGTACTGTGGGGCAAATAAACATTAAACGGTACAAATCGACAGTTTGGTTAAGATCATATGCACAGAAAGAACACAGACAATGTGATTTAGGAATGTTTTGTTGTCGCTCTTAGTAAATATTATGTTGCGTGCACCAACATGAGTTCAAGCACAAGCACAATATAACAGTGGTGTGTTAGTTAGATATCGGTCGGACTCTGTGGGGGTATATGTTTCATAGCGAACTCTTTATAAATGCCAATATATCAATAAGTCGTTGTTGCAAGACTTAAAGAAATGTTTTTTGTGCTGCGTCCTGATTTGCACGCGATTATCTACAACACTATACCACCTGACGGTTTCATGGGCGAGGTCACCGAGGTCAAGATACCGTTACACGGTACCCAGTACCATACGCATGCCTGACAGTAAGATGATCATGAAGATATCATCATTGTGTAAACTAAGTGAGGTTAAAACAATAGATTCACCTTTATAAACCACAGGCTTATCAAAGGGCAAACATCAATAAACAAGATGAGTTAAGAAAGGGCATCTTGATCTGTGGGGATTTTTTTAAAAAACATACATTATCCAAAGCAATGCTTGTAGAAAAACATCCTACTTCATACTGTTAAATAAAACATTAGGAATGACAAGTCTTTATGGGTGATCAACATTTTTTATTGTTCAATGGCGACGTTTCGGTACTTATGCCGTTTTCAAGCACGAGGAAAAGCGGTATAATGCTTGAAAACTGGATAAATATAATGTGTTTAGATGTTTAATAGTATAAATTAGACATACTGCAGTAGTATTGATTAAAATATGGTGTTTTTCAACTATAGTTGAAAAAGATATGTAAACTCCATGCGAACTCCCAGCCCTCCTCTAGCTGTTGGCTGATACAGCGTGGCAGGACACATGAACACATGTTCATCTGACATAACATCATCTTATAGTGTTTATCAGGGACTCATTTCGGGTGTGCGTTTTTTGTACAAGAAAAATATCAAAACTTCGCACAAGGGCTCACTATCAATCAAGGCCATCTTCATGTATGCTTGTCCAGTATTCCATCTTCATTCAGATAGCAGTCATGCTTGTCCAGTATTCACGGTGTATTTCCAACATTCAGATAGCAGTCATCTTCATGTATGCTTGTCCAGTATTCACGGTGTATTTCCAACATTCAGATAGCAGTCATCTTCATGTATGCTTGTCCAGTATTCACGGTGTATTTCCAACATTCAGATAGCAGTCATCTTCATGTATGCTTATCCAGTATTCATGGTGTATTTCCAACATTCAGATAGCAGTCATCTTCATGTATGCTTGTCCAGTATTCACGGTGTATTTCCAACATTCAGATAGCAGTGAACAAAGCAGGATATCAATTTACGAATCTGCTATTTATGTTTAAGAATATACAGCCAGATACTTATTATTAATAACACCCTGATTGGCGCCTTTCATTCATTCATTCATTCATCCATCCATCCCATAGGCGGATCCAGGAATTTTGAAAGGAGGGGTTCAGGGGTTCAAACCCTGACCCCCTGGATCCGCCAATGCATCCATCCTTCCTTCCATCCATCCATCCATCCATCCATCCAAACACCCACCCACCAAAACCCACCCACCCACTCACTCACTCACTACATTCATTCATTCATTCATTCATTCATTCATTCATTCGGAGTTGTTTTCAGTACCGAAGTCCTTCAGTTTGGTGATTTTTGGAAATCAGGAGTGGTTGCCAGGTTTGGGCGTCGTTGCTTTGTCGTGTGGAATTGTGAATAAGTTTAATATGAATGTTTGGAAAATCGGCGTAAAATATAAAACGAGTTGTAACAACAGTTTTTGTCTCCCAGCTAATTACAAGGTAACTCCCCCGTATTGTTGTGGAAAATAATATATCATGTTTACAACGCGGATCTGTCTCTTGGGAAATTAATGTGCAGGTGTTCATGAAACACAATCCTCCTTCGTACAAGGAACATACTTTTATCATTAAAAATGTCATCTGACAAGCAATGCGTGATGCGCATTTACGTCACTGAGAACAATCTAGTAAGGCGCGTTCATAAACAACTGGAGTAGTTCAACTGTGTGATGGGTGGAAAGAAATTGCATCAATTCTGTTACTGATTGTTACTTTGAGTGTTCTCCAAATTTACAACCATGCTCTTACACGATGTAAGGAAAAGTAGATCTGTCCTGACGTATGAGCTGCGACACTCACAGTGTCACAAGCCTCGCTTTTTATTTAGGTTGTTTACGGATATGTTTCTCTGAAAACAAGAAAGACATTTTCAACTCTGTGTGTTTATTGTATAAACGTATGATCGGTAGTTTTTAAAAGGATAATAATTCAGTGATATGATGGCTGAGATCCTCACAATATTTTAGATATGTTGTCGTGGTGACTGTAATATCTGGTTTGGAGAAAATGAGTAGTGATTTTCAGAATCGGTAATACAAATATCTGTCAATTGAGTTTTCATATATTTTTTGTTCTGGGTCTATGAACCAATAATATTTAAGAAAACAAACAATCAGGCCCAGTTTACTTTGTTCTAAAATCCAGATGATATAACTTCGTCTGAACTTAAAACATTAGACTAACGCTTAGAATTTAATATATATAATTTTGTTACCTGTAGTAACAAATAATCCCATTTAAATTGAAAAGGAGCCCCAGTGAGATGTAAAATTCCGAACCTTGGGAAATCTAGACTTGCTTCATTTAGGGCTTTAGCATTGCAAGGAGGGCTCGGCATTAGGGAAAATAATGTGGTTCAGCGAATGTGAGACAGTATGTTAAAGCATCGACTCTCAAGGCCGTGCAATTAGACGTTGTCCCACATGTTTAATGAAGTGTGTAGCCGTACGAGGGTGAACCTTTATGATGATGAAGAGATGTCCAACTTAATATATATATGCGTCTCTGGTGTTGCATAACTGCTTCTTCACTACAGTCTCGTCGACAAACAGGATGTCACGATATCCTTAGCGTCCTTTAAAGATAGTCAACGTACAACGGATTGGGTAATCCCAGAACGCGGTATAATGAGGAAGTGTACACGAGAAAATCACATATTTCCCTATGTCAAACAAAACTGACTTTTAGTGTCATCTATTGTTTGAAAATATACATAGCTTGCTCTCTCTCAGGCAATACAAAATTCACACTCGTATCGTATAAGTCGTATAACATACTTACTCGAGCGTAATAATTCCTTTATTATCCATTTTATTCATGTACAGTTGGACAGTAAAAACTGTAAGCAAGTGTGACGGCCATTTTCATTGACGTCACATTCAAATGTTTGATGACGTCAAAGACGACGAAATACAGAAACAATGGTTGCTAGGAAGACGTGATATGTGCACAAATGCACATATGATGTACATGACACTGGTTATGTTTCACCATATGGGTAATAAACATTTATTCGACATTCGTGGTAGGTTATTTTCCAAAACATTCCTGGCGATATCGACGACGCTACAGATTGATCATTACTGATTTGATGAAAATGAAAAAAACAACAAAAACAATACCCCTGATCGCTGATATGCTCTTTTGAAATTCAATTCCAATTCTCAGAGTACAAATTCGCTATTTAGATTTTAAAATATACACTAAATAACGCTATGAATGGTGATTTAGCAATAGTAAAAAGTAGCGTGTGTATTTTCAGTAATTTTGCCCTCCCTATATTGAATGGATGATATCACAGAAGAGAGAACTTCCCAAACTGCCAAGTGCATTTATTTTCGGGATGCATTTGAATATCTTTTTTTTTCTACCTCAACCGAGGACTTTTACCGCTGGGTTGGTAGATCTAGTGCATGTACGCTTTGGGTCGGCCGAAGTGGGATACGGTTGGAAAGACAACGGACTCAAATGTAATGCTATACAATTTGGTTAGACTGTATCCTGAAATAAGGACGTAGTTACAGTGTATGTGTTGTGGTCGAGTTTTAATGTATTCCACCGATAACAGACATATTTTAGTTTGTGAACATTCTAGGGACGCTTCTTTGTGAATGGTCTTTTGCCGTTTCTGTTACCTTTTTACCTATAGTGTTACTCATTCTACACGCGCGCACACACATTGAATATAGTGAATGCTTGGGGGGTCTTCAAAAGTACTGACACCAAGGTTCTTCCATTGTACGCAAACTGACATCTTAGTGAATTAACACGTTACAAGCCGCAACCCGGGGTACGTGTGTGAGTGAGGGTTTTACCACACAATTGGAATGTTCAAACAATGTCACAGGAACGTATTTATAATCGAGTCTGGACCAGGTAAACCCGTGACTGACAAAATGAATATCGATCCACGTCATCGGGGCCCAGTGTCCATCAATCAGTCCAGTGACACGGTCTAGTCATCCACTCCATGTTGTAGTCGTCGGGTCCAACAAGAAGAGTGTGCTACTGGGAACCTGTGTACTGATGTGGATAGGCACGTGTTGCTGAGCGAAAGTATTCAAGTCGGAATCAAATTGGACGATACACTGGATCGTGTCTGGGAGTTGACCTGAAGCGAGTGAGTGAGTGAGTGTGGTGTTTTACGCCGCTTTTAGCAATATTCCAGCAATATCACGGCGGCAGACACCAGAAATAGGTTTTACACATTGTACCCATGTGGGGAATCGAACCCGGGTCTTCGGCGTGACGAGCCAACGCTTTAACCACCGCCCCATGGCCTAAAGTGTATACATATACTTACATTTAGTCTCTGAAATTAAATCATTTTAGTTATTTTTAAACAGGAACGCCACCCTTTCAACATAAGATATTTTCCATTTTCACGAGTTTACGCTTGACAAAGATTTCAAACTGGTTTGGGGGTTAACATATGGCTATATTTAGTAGGAGAGTGAGTTAGTGAGTGTGGTTTTACCCCGCTTTTGACAATGTTCTAGCACATGACGATGGGCTTCACACATTGTACCCATGTGGGGAATCGAACCCAGGCCTTCGTAGTGACGAACGAAGGCCTTAACCACTAGGCTATCTCACCGCCCTGGTCAGTACGAGAAACTAGATGAGACAAAACGAACTACGTGTCTGCTACGAAATGCCATGCTGACACATCAGATATCATCATTATAGTTATGCTAAATCCCTATCGGTGCTGCATTAAACATTATATATTATTAATCTTCAGGATATTTGTTTACAACATTGTTTCCGTGGGAGTTCCCAAACACTGTTGAAATAGCATATGTGAAACCACAGTAAGTGCTAGGCCACAGGTAAACATATTGTCTCTCGGAATATATTAAATGGGTAGCTAGGTCGAAATTGAAATAAATGTTTTTATTTCGTTTTCCACACCGCTTGCTCCAACCTATATTCTCAAATGCGCTTAAGTAATATAAAGTTAGTTTAACACAATAAAGAGATTGTGTCAGATTAGAATAATTTTAATTGAAAATTAAAGACATTAATTATTGATTGTCACGATGTTTACATCAACTTCAGAATGTAAATGTTAATATGCAAAAGGGATGCAAAATTATCATTTTATAAAGCATAAATATTAATTTCAAATATTGTTAGTTTCTACTTGTTCGCTCTATCAAGTTTACTAATCCAAAAGAATTTGCCCCAATCTTATGTATTTAATTAAAACAAAGCATTTAGGCCTACCTAGCTTAACTTTGATCACAGTGAAACGTGTTTCGTCTCCACTTAAAGTACTATAGTAGTACAATACAGCAGGGTAGGAAACTCCCCAAAACTTTCACAGCCAGACCACAGGGCTGATTTTAATACTTGCCAGCCCTGACCAAAGCTTACCTGCCCACAAAATGTACTAACTTACGTAGTATAATTTAATTAAAACATGTACATGTCTAACTTTAACCCGATCGTCGTGCCGGTGAATTTGAGAAACTGGCAGTGTGGGTTGAAAATACCCCGTCCCGGGCTGTCGGGCATCAGGTATTTCGAACGCTGAATAGAGGTTGGAATGTTAAATCATATATTGGGTAAGATTCCCGTCAACGTAGGTTACAAAATGAAACGACATAAATAAAAATATTTTACTAACTGACAAAAATGTTGACAAATGTTTCTAATTATTGACAAATGTTTTGAACTATTGATAAAAATAGAAAAAGACTGGTATCCTGCCTTCGACTCTTGCAGTTAGTGCGGCAAGGAGCGCAAGCGCTAAAAGCAGGCCAATGAACCTTCAAGCTCCTCACAGCAATAGCCCATTCAATGAGCTTTCCTTGTAGCTAAGATACATAGCGTTCACTGACATGTCAGTGAACGCTATGTATCTTAGCTACTTTCCTTGGTGCTCAGTAAATATAAATACATCCCTAAAAACGAAGTCGGTGCTTCAAATGTAGAAGCAAAACGTATTATTGCTAAGCCTATATCCTATGAGCTCTCTTTATTTGCAACGAAGGTGGGAGGTTGCGACACCGTCTATATCAAGGGAGACTATTCCCGTTTCCGCCGCCAGAGGGAGCATACAACAGTGACAAGTGATTTTACTGGGGATGGTGTACGTGTCGGAAGGTAACGCATTACTTTATTTATTTTAAATAACAAGAGGCAGATACTTGATGTGGTGTTTTATTTTTTCCACGTTTCTTGTGTTTGAGCAGTTAACACGTCCACAACGATTTTGACCAAGCGAAAACAATGATAATTAACATGCGTAAATGTATGACTTCGTCTGCTAATTTCGTTAATCCAAGCCCACGTTATTGTTTACATTGTTATTGTTATTCATTGCTCCTTAGATGTAAAGATTATGTTCAGACATAACATTACATTAATCTCATTGATTAAAAGAAGTGGAAGTATTTGAAATTAAAATTGATTACAACAACCCTTTACGATCCCAAACTGCCAAAGTTAGGGATCGTAAAACCCATTTATAAAGGGTTGTTTGTAATCAAGCCATACTCAGCCAAGATAGGGCAATGCAACTCTAAATACAGTCATTTTTATTCTTGAATTTTCAAATAGGACTTGGATTTTCACTTAGTCTTCAGTAAATGTCTTTGTATGGGCTTCAAAAGAATGAGGTCCCTATTCCTACTGACCATAAAGGTTGCTTTAAAAAGGGGATCAAAGGGCTAAAGACAGAGTGTACCTGCCCTTGGTTTACCCCCAGTGTTCCAACCTTCGTGAAAACATCACGAGTCACCCATGCGAGGAACAATAGAGGGATTAACTAGCATGGTCAGCATATATGCCAACTTTCAAAAAAAGCGTCTACCTCCCGATGGATGAACTAAACCTCACCTGCTAAAGGCGAACAAAATTGGAATTGATTAAATATTCAGTGTTATGATTGGTAAGATGAACTAACATAGATTACTCTTAATAACAGCTCCTAAATAATCTTTGATATTACTGATGTATTTTAAGGAATGTCATTACAGTTTATTACATGAATAATGTTAAGAATACACTACTCTGTCTTTAAGCATGTTTAACATGTTAAAAGGACCAACAATTGTCCAGTAGAGTCCCAATTATCAGGATTACATCCATACTTGAATCCTAATATTTTTAAATTACTGAACTTCTTCAAGTATGAGCAAGCATTTTCTGAGGCAAACATCTTGCAACTGACTGCCAACTGGAAATTGAGGCCTAAAAGAAGGAAATACAGGCAGTTAAATCAGAGACTTCAAACTCGGAAGAATGCCCTTGAGAATGGCACCAAGATAATCTTTGAGTATGCAAATGGTGTATCAAATCTAACTGCATTGTAAGTGAACAGTATTGATAAATCTATGAAGGTATGAATACGTATTGATGAATCTTTGAATGTATGTATTGCAAGCTTTCCAAAGCATGGGAAATCAATGTCAGTGGTGGTTGTTGGTGAATATACACCATGGGGAAAAAAGATGAAATGGTGAAAAATGAAAAACATAAACAGTCAAAGTCATGTAATTTTTTTTATGTACACCAGATCCCATGCCAACTTTAACCCCTTAATCCCCTAATCCCTTGATTTTCAAAAGTTGGCACAGTTGGAGCACACCCCTAAAACAGCTGACACAAAGGAAAGAAGGGCCAGAATCACAGCTGTGGGCAAGAGCTAATTTTAGCTTTGTTTACAGTGTACCTGTTACACAGTGATTCAATCATTGTTATGCTCTGTTGTAACCATCATGTAGTGGTTAAGATATGGGTAAAATCATACTTTTTTTCATGAGCTAGCACAACAAAATTACTTCAGTCCCAAATGATTTCCTCTTCCTTGGCAAACTGTTAGTTTGCACCATAATAAACAGTACAAATTGATTTTTACTTCAACTTGTGAATCTTGCATCATTCAAAATGATAGCTACTATTAGCTACATTGGGGACCTGAGATAGGCACACAGTGACAATTTGCATGTTCAAAGTGATTGTCTAATGAATGATATGAGTGTTTTAAGAACGAGGAATCTTGTGTGCAGGTAACCAGCATGAACCATCCAATTCCCATGCCTTTATATTTGTAACAGATGAAAACAAATAAATTAACAGAATTATATATTAGGGCTGCAACAGATCCATTATGAGGTGAATATGATACAATCACAAATATCAAGTAACTGATACCATTACAAGTCAGCTGTTTGTGTATTGTTCAATATATATTCAGTAAACAATGGCAAAATATCATTATTTGACCATGTGGTAAAATGTAAACATATATTTATGACAATGACACATTACATTCTGATTGCACATAGAAGTGCTATTATCCTATCTGGTTTGTATATTTTCCATTTTGCATGTCTAATTTTGCTAAAGACTCATGTATATGTCAGGGTAGAGACTGCGATCTGGTAGAATCTCAGTAGAGATTGCGATCAGAGTCTCTACTGGTAGAATCTCCAATCCTACTAGTAGAGATTGCAATCGTAGTCTCTACTGGTAGAGACTACGATTATATGGAATAAACTATGCAAGCAAGTGCAAGCTTATGCAAGCAAGTATAATTAAGTGGGGGTATTTTGTTTTTGTTTTTTGAGTGGTGTCCAAATTTGGCAGCTTGGTCTCATGATGTAAATACAGTGTTACAAACCATTTTTATTTTGATATTGTTTACAGTGAGGTGTTAAATGTTTGTTATAAAAGTCTCAGTTAAAAGTAGGAAGTTCATTCAGATGTATTTCAAAACCTGCCTTACTTGGACCTGTTGTTATTAAACAATAACAGTTGGTCTCTTGATGAAAGAAGTTGACTCCCAAAAACATGTCCATGACTCCCTCTCATAACACCAGGGAGTCATGATGACTCCTAAATTCTTATGCCTAGGGCAAACACTGATTATGCAATTGATCTTGCTTGTAATCAGTTTTGTAATATATGTATATACATGTATTGTAATATGATCTCTCAAGTCCCATTTGTATTTTTAGTCCTTAATATATCTGTAGAAGTGGAAACAGTCTAGTGTTATATCTGAATAAAATGCATAGTACTGTTCAGAAAAAGTGTCTGTGTTGTTTACCCACAGATCACTCGGAGTTTCTACCAGTTGAAGACGATTGCAGCCTCTACTAGTAGGATCAGAGTTTCTACCAGTTGAATTGGAGAATGTACTGGTAGAATCTCCGATTCAACCAGTAGAGACTAACATGTCTGATTATCAATCTCTACTAGTAGGATCGAGATTCTACCAGTAGAGACTCATTTTGTTTATGATGATCGCCTAGTTCAAATCTACTGGTAGAGACTCCGATCGCAATCTCTACTGGTAGAATCGCCGATTCTACCAGATCGCAGTCTCTACCCTGACATATACATGTATTTATGCATATGAATGTACTGTACATAATTTCCTATTCCATTCACACGCACAGGCACGCACACACATTTTCAATGCTCAAAATGAGAAATATCTCCAGTGAGAATAATCTGTCACTGATTTAAAATTAGTGCTGTAGATTCACAAAGTCTTGAGAAATGCATTAACGGGAATATGTATTTCAAGGCCTATTAGTATTACTTTCAAAAAGAAAATAAACACTTCAAACACAGGTAACTTGTCAGGCGTTGTTCATTTGAAAAAATGGAAAATCCAAGGATGCTTTTATAAAACAATTGTATCAGATTCATGTTATTTGTAATTACACTCTGATGGGATGTAACATTCTGTACTTTTTGTTGCAGGCCAAGTCCTTGATTCAAGGTCGCCATGGCGACTATCAGTCATCCCAGAAATGTTCTGGGGATTTATCAATTTCATTTTACTGTTGTAAGTAGTGCTGTTCCAATCAGCTGAAATTATCAGTCATTTTTCTGAAGTATTATTCTTAATTAATTTATAGAGCAAAAACTGTAATTAGAAGATAAAGCTACACTGTTTTCAATTTTGCGGCCCTTTATCGTTGATTTAAGACCGCTAAGTGTAATTTAAAAACTGAACGCGTTAGCGTGAGGTTTTAAATTAAACATTTAGCGGTCTTAAATCAACGATAAAGGACCGCAAAATTGAAAACAGTGTAGCTTTATCTTCATTCTAGCACGTCTGATAAGCGTTTTAAAACCGAACTGTTTGGTGCGCAAGAACACAAGGCGCGAAGGGGCCTTTTTCCTGGAAATTGCTTGGAATCGTCCCGTTGAGGGACAGGTTGTGTAATGAACAAAATGAGACATTTTCAACAACATAAATGCTTTATTTCAGGAACCAGTATGCTTCTATTTGTAACAAATAGCATACATAAATTTTAAAAAATACAGTTTATACTGTGAGCAAGTACAATTATTTGATTTTTCTCAAGCGAATTATTGATCTCCCCTACTGTATGACAATTGACTCGTCCCAATTCAAGCCGTGAAGTCGCTAAGTTTAGTCGCCGCTAACTTTATTCACGGAAATTTTTAATAACTGTTGATAACCGCCCTACAATTCCCAAGTTGGAAAAGACCTGACATGCCATGTTTTATGTGGGATACATGGACAGTGGAAGTGGAAGGACTGGGCATTACGGCCGGGACGGAAGTGGTCAGGTTAGGACGTGTGGGCCGAAGTGTGTTGTCGACGTCAACACACGTAGATCTGGACCCGGTTTGAATATATACTGCTGCTTTTGCGCTGCTGACAGATTTTCCAGCTTCGTAGTTTCTTCACTGGGATTAGGTTAAAAAAATTCTCCTTCAAACTATTCGGTTTTTACTTTAAAAAACTCCCCAAAGATGCTGCTGAGATAGAAATTGCCGATGTCCGACATGTTTGTTTACAAACAATAGGGTCAACAAGGTCGTTGTATTCATACGTGGTGAATCGGTCTCTATAATTAGCGGTCTTAAACTGCCATTTAAGTACGGTTTGATGAGCTCTCAGCCAATCAGAATCGAGTATCACACAATGTCGTGCTAGAATTAAAATTACACAATGGTAGGATATATTTCTGTATGTTAAATAATAGTATTCTTTATAATATTTTACTGATGACTGTGCCAGAATTCATCCCGTTATATTATTGTGCATGTTTGAACTTGATCGCCAGGAAACGTGTGCACATCTGATTGTACGATAAATGTCATAATGACTAATATGTAATAATATGTTGAAATAATGAAAACGTACAGGTTAATATGCATTTTATTCATCCTTCACAATATAAATGCTGTAATCGTGGCCAACATCCTGGCAGATGTACCGCAACCGGTAACCTGTAACATCGTCCTGGCAGGGCACTGGCGAGCTAAAAAATATTTCCGTGAAATTGTATCTCATATATAAGACGACCTCCTTCTACAGACATATTTTTTTTGGTCCTCAAAATTCGGCTTATAGACAGTAGTATACGGTACCTGCTTCTTTTAGTAACCTTTGTTTTGTTTTTATTTGTTTGCATGTTTATGGACACCCAGACAACAGGAGGGGCATCACAGTGATTTGGGTAGCCTTGAAAAAGATATTGTCTTATGTTTAAAAACAAGTCAGTGATTGTGAAATAACAAATACAAATATATGGGTTTACAATCCCTGGGTCATGACTCATTGATTATTTCAAATTGAGATGGTGTGAAAACTTTTACCATATGTAAATTGCAGAAGGAACTATTCAACAACCAGCTTACCCAGACTTGTCAATATCTCCCTGTTGGTTATAAATACCTTAATATATACTATGCCCTTTTAGCTATGGGTTTCTCCCCTACATAATATAACATCATTGAGATCTAAAAGTTATGAATAAATGTTTCAGTGGTGTGACTCACCTGGAAAAAAACAGAACTTTGGCTTTATACACATAAGTCCTTTATCCAGATACACATTGTGTCGCACAAATAGACATGATAGAGTTGTTCTTGTCACACCTGTATTGCATATTGTATTCTCTGGCGCAGTGTTAACCCTGAAAATCTGCAGGCCCTAAGGACTCCAAACCATAAAAAGTTGTCGGTCCTGATCAGAATGTGTAGGCCCTATATTTTAGCCCAAATATAAGTAATTCCCAGCAAACAAACTGTGTTAAAGAGTTAAAGGATAACTTGTTCGAGGTTAAAAGATCATATCCCAGTAATCTAAATGGCTTCCTCGAAAATGATAGTTGTTTCACTTACAGACAACAGCTGCTGATCGAGATAAAAACTAGAAATTACTGGATGATATTTTCTGAAATGCAATACCCTAGTTATTGGGGATGGAAAAGCTGTCAGCCATAAGGACCTGCAGAAAACAAAAGCTGTGGGTCTGAGTGGTTTTCAGTCGTCTTTTGGCGTGAGGAAGAACGTTAATTTTTAACACTGTTATTGTACAGATCTATCTAACAGATTTCATATGTAATATGTTAGCGTAGTTACTATGTTACTAAGTCTGGTCAATCCTTGATTAATTATTATGTTTATAGATCACTTTGATATAACTGGAATGTTACGCGTGTGCTGCTTGTGGCACTGGACAGAAACAAGCTGAGTGACCAATGGTGAAATGACCTTAATATGTTCATCCTCAACAATGTACATAGAATATTAGGATTATGATGATTACAGTTCATTGGTAACCTTGGTCTGCTGTGCAGTTTGTCAAACAGTACAAAGTCATAATATGGAGATATGTCAGTCAGTAGTATTAGTAGTTGTTAATTAGTACCTCTGTTTTGTTTACAGCTTCCAGACCATGTATGATGTGAGTATCTTTCATCCCTTGTAGGGGCGGTGGGGTAGTCTAGTGGTTAAAGCATTGGCTCGTCACGCAGAAGACCCGGGTTCGAATCCCCACATGGGTACAATGAGTGAAGCCCATTTCTGGTGTCCCCCGCCGTGATATTGCTGGAATATTGCCTAAAGCGTCGTAAAACCAAACTCAGTCAGTCAGTCATCCCTTGTGTTCATGCTAAAATTAACCCGTGAAGATCCAGGTTAGAATTGATCTTCAGTAACCCATGCTTGTCATAAGAGGCGACTAATGGGATTAGGTGGTCAGGCTCGCTGACTTGGTTGACACATGTCATCATATCCCAATTGTGTAGATTGATGCTCCTAATGTTGATCACAGGATTGTCTGGTCCATATTCGATTCTTTACAGACCGCCTCCATATAGCTGGAATATTGCTTAGTGCGGCTTAAAACTAACTTAACTCAAACTCAAAGTAAATTTCTTTTGTCAAAATTGGACACACTTCAGTGCGATCCAAGTCTGCAGTCCTGTAAGGATTTCAGGTTAAATTTGTCCAAGTATTTTATGGCAGTGTAAGAGCTGAATGCAAGGTGCAATATATAGTTGAATATTATTCCCTAATTGCATGAGATAATGTTCATGACCCACTTGCACAAAGCGATCTTAGCACTACAACTATCTTAAGCCTATGTTTGTAAATGGGAGTTACAATCATTATAGCGCTAAGATCGCATTATGCATGTGAGCCCATGGCAATACTTCAAGTTGGTCAGTTGGTGATTCAGAATAAAAGCATACCAAAATTTGATCCAAATATATATTTTTCTGTATCAGGAATAGTATAGTCTAAGTGAAGGGATTTTAGTTTCTGCTTTTAGTTTTACTTGATTGAAAGTTATGAATATTCACAAGTGAAGCACTCTTATATGTTTGGGGTTAATTTTGCATATGAAATCAATTGACAGTCATAATTTGGGACCAGCCAGTCATGAATGGTGACATTCAGACATCATGCTTTTCAGGTGTGATGGGACATTTGTTGATTGTGTAAATGGTATTAACAAACAACCACAACAAGTCAAAATGTGACGTGTATTAATTCTCACATAATGAGAAATATGTATTCCATGGGTATTCATGAAATGTTTTGTCATGCTGTCACTTGAATCTGATGAAAATGTCTTAATGAACATTTCACATGGTGATGAGGAAAAGGAATTCTGACTTTTGAGTTGTTCATATTCGAGAAGTTGAAGGGCCCTGATTTTGTGTTCTTTACTGATTTGATGATCTAATATCCATCTGCATCTTCACTTTTACTTACTTCCAACTCATTTGTGGGGAATATGGCGTAAGACTGTGTTTTTGTTAGCATTTTGCCTGGGTGCCTTCATGTTTTCAAACAAAAACTGATGTGTTTAAGCAATCACTGACTGTTTCAGCCCAACAAGACCAAGTATGGGAGTAGTCACACTTCTGACTACAGACCTGGAGGGTGAGTTGTTTCATTCTCATCCATGGTGTACTGCTCGCCATCAGGCGGACACTGTCTTTATATATTACCATTTCAAGTCGACCGTCTCCATGGTGTAGTGGTTAGAGCGTCCTCTAGGAGAGCGGAAAGTTGCGGGTTCGATCCCTGATCGTGCCATACCAAAAAGACGGTAAAATATGGTACTTGTTGGTCCCTGCCTGGCGCTCGGCATTAATGGATGCTGTCAGTACAGTATTGTATGCTGTATGCTATCTGTATAATGTTGTATGCTGTCTGTGTAGTGTTATGTGCTGTTGGATGCTGTCAGTACAATGTTGTATGTTATCTGTATGATGTTGTATGCTGTCTCAATGGTATTGGATGCTGTCAGTACAATGTTGTATGTTATCTTTATGATGTTGTATGCTGTCTCAGTGGTGTTGGATGCTGTGAGTACAATGTTGTATGTTATCTGTATGATGCTGTATGCTGTCTCAGTAGTGTTGGATGCTGTGAGTACAATGTTGTATGTTATCTGTATGATGTTGTATGCTGTCTCAGTGGTATTGGATGCTGTCAGTACAATGTTGTATGTTATCTGTATGATGTTGTATGCTGTCTCAGTGGTGTTGGATGCTGTCAGTACAATGTTGTATGTTATCTGTATGATGTTGTATGCTGTCTCAGTGGTGTTGGATGCTGTGAGTACAATGTTGTATGTTATCTGTATGATGCTGTATGCTGTCTCAGTAGTGTTGGATGCTGTGAGTACAATGTTGTATGTTATCTGTATGATGTTGTATGCTGTCTCAGTGGTGTTGGATGCTGTCAGTACAATGTTGTATGTTATCTGTATGATGTTGTATGCTGTCTCAATGGTATTGGATGCTGTGAGTACAATGTTGTATGTTATCTGTATGATGTTGTATGCTGTCTCAATGGTATTGGATGCTGTCAGTACAATGTTGTATGTTATCTGTATGATGTATGCTGTCTCAATGGTGTTGGATGCTGTCAGTACAATGTTGTATGTTATCTGTATGGTGTTGTATGCTGTCTCAATGGTATTGGATGCTGTCAGTACAATGTTGTATGTTATCTGTATATCTGTATGCATGTTGTATGCTGTCTCAATGGTATTGGATGCTGTCAGTACAATGTTGTATGTTATCTGTATGATGTTGTATGCTGTCTCAGTGGTGTTGGATGCTGTCAGTACAATGTTGTATGTTATCTTTATGATGTTGTATGCTGTCTCAGTGGTGTTGGATGCTGTGAGTACAATGTTGTATGTTATCTGTATGATGCTGTATGCTGTCTCAGTAGTGTTGGATGCTGTGAGTACAATGTTGTATGTTATCTGTATGATGTTGTATGCTGTCTCTCAGTGGTGTTGGATGCTGTCAGTACAATGTTGTATGTTATCTGTATGATGTTGTATGCTGTCTCAATGGTATTGGATGCTGTGAGTACAATGTTGTATGTTATCTGTATGATGTTGTATGCTGTCTCAATGGTATTGGATGCTGTCAGTACAATACAATGTTGTATGTTATCTGTATGATGTTGTATGCTGTCTCAGTAGTGTTGGATGCTGTCAGTACAATGTTGTATGTTATCTTTATGATGTTGTATGCTGTCTCAGTGGTGTTGGATGCTGTGAGTACAATGTTGTATGTTATCTGTATGATGCTGTATGCTGTCTCAGTAGTGTTGGATGCTGTGAGTACAATGTTGTATGTTATCTGTATGATGTTGTATGCTGTCTCAGTGGTGTTGGATGCTGTCAGTACAATGTTGTATGTTATCTGTATGATGTTGTATGCTGTCTCAATGGTATTGGATGCTGTCAGTACAATGTTGTATGTTATCTGTATGATGTTGTATGCTGTCTCAATGGTATTGGATGCTGTCAGTACAATGTTGTATGTTATCTGTATGATGTTGTATGCTGTCTCAATGGTATTGGATGCTGTCAGTACAATGTTGTATGTTATCTGTATGATGTATGCTGTCTCAGTGGTGTTGGATGCTGTCAGTACAATGTTGTATGTTATCTGTATGGTGTTGTATGCTGTCTCAATGGTATTGGATGCTGTCAGTACAATGTTGTATGTTATCTGTATGATGTTGTATGCTGTCTCAATGGTATTGGATGCTGTCAGTACAATGTTGTATGTTATCTGTATGATGTTGTATGCTGTCTCAATGGTGTTGGATGCTGTTAGTACAATGTTGTATGTTATCTGCATGATGTTGTATGCTGTCTCAATGGTATTGGATGCTGTCAGTACAATGTTGTATGTTATCTGTATGATGTTGTATGCTGTCTCAGTGGTGTTGGATGCTGTCAGTACAATGTTGTATGTTATCTGTATGATGTTGTATGCTGTCTCAGTGGTGTTGAATGCTGTCATTACAATGTTGTATGTTATCTGTATGATGCTGTATGCTGTCTCAGTGGTGGTAGATGCTGTCAGTACAATGTTGTATGTTATCTGTATGATGCTGTATTCTGTCTCAGTGGTGTTGGATGCTGTCAGTACAATGTTGTATGTTATCTGTATGATGTTGTATGCTGTCTCAGTGGTATTGGATGCTGTCAGTACAATGTTGAATGTTATCTGTATGATGTTGTATGCTCTCTCAGTAGTGTTGGATGCTGTCAGTACAATGTTGTATGTTATCTTTATGATGTTGTATGCTGTCTCAGTGGTATTGGATGCTGTCAGTACAATGTTGTATGTTATCTGTATGATGCTGTATGCTGTCTCAGTAGTGTTGGATGCTGTGAGTACAATGTTGTATGTTATCTGTATGATGCTGTATGCTGTCTCAGTGGTGTTGGATGCTGTCAGTACAATGTTGTATGTTATCTTTATGATGTTGTATGCTGTCTCAGTGGTGTTGGATGCTGTCAGTACAATGTTGTATGTTATCTGTATGATGTATGCTGTCTCAGTGGTGTTGGATGCTGTCAGTACAATGTTGTATGTTATCTGTATGATGTTGTATGCTGTCTCAATGGTATTGGATGCTGTCAGTACAATGTTGGATGCTATTGGTATAATGTTGTGTATATCTGTGACACATCTGTATAATCTTGTATGCTGTTGTGTTTCAGCCCTCCTGGCCCAGGTCCACGCAGAAGGATGGGAGGATTCAGGGCCGGACCAGGTATGATCCAGGGGAGATAATTCATTGATAGTGTCATACGGAATATATTGTAGTGTTGTCTGTCATACAAAGTCAAACATTCTGTGTCAGGGTTTTCTGTTCTATTGCTTGAAATCAAGACACAGCATTAACATGATGAATCATAACTCAATCTTACTGCTAGAATTGAGTACACCCAGGAACTGATTCTTACCTGACAGCATCCATTGTGATGTAGCTGAATTCAACCACTCAAACACACTGGTCCATCTATCATGTTGTGTGCAGTTTAAATAGTTGTCTACGACATCAGTGTCATTCAACATTTACTAGTTGATTTCTGCACATTTGACTGACTGACTGAGTTTGGTTTTACGCCGCTTTTAGCAATATCACGGCAGGGGACACCAGAAATGGGCCTCACACATTGTACCCATGTGGGGATTCGAACCCGGGTCTTCGGCGTGATGAGCCAACGCTTTCACCTCTAGGCTACCCCACCGCCCCTCTGCACATTTGAGGGGCGGTGGTGTAGCCTAGAGGTGAAAGCATTTGCTCGTCATGCCCAAGACCTGGGTTCGATTCCCCACATGGGTACAATGTGTGAAGCCTATTTCTGGTTTCCCCCGCTGTGATACTGCTGGAATATTGTTAAAAGTGGCCTAAAACCAAAATGCACACTCTCTCTTGACATTTGACCTTGCCTGTCCATTTCCTTAGTTGTGCTTATCTTGTTTTGCTTTCTCACATCACAATGGCTTGATGAACACAAAGAAATTGAAAACATGGAAATGGCCATTTAATGTAATGAAGTGGATGAAGTTTGTTTGTTTTGTTTTGTTGTTTTACGCCACACTTGTCAGTAGCCCAGCTATAGAGCGGTTGTGCATGAAGTCATTAAATAACAATGATAATACTATGTTAAAATGTTAGCAATTCCAATCAGTCATTCATTCATCTGAGTTATGTAATCAGGATGTAGTTTTAAGTTCAAATTTCAAATTTCACTAGTATTTCACTTGTACACCATTTCAGTTTTTGACATGTTAGCTTCAACATATTGCCACAACAACTCAGTGTTTCTTTGTACAATCTTTCATGTTCTTGTTTGTCTTTCAGGGGCGCCAAGTCCTCCACCGATGGGAGGGGGAGGATGAGGAAGGTAAACGCCCTGTGACCACCGCCACTGCAGTGAGCAAGCTGGTGGAAGATGTCGCTGGGCCTCACCTTCACATGGCCTGTCTCAAGCATGTTTTGTACATAACATCCCTGGCATAACTAGGACTTTTAACACTTCAGTGGATCCAGTAAATTAATTTGTATGTGTGTAAATTTGAAACAAAGGGAGTGAAGAATTACTTATTTTTAAGCATTGATTTACGTTTGTTCTGAACATCCATTTGACAGGCCAAGCCATCTGGTATAACAGCGGTTGTTATTGTAAAAGCAACATTATGATGCGTTTTCTTGAAACTCAGCTGGGTTGGAAAATGTTGATGTTGCTGTTAGCTAGAGGTTTCATTTTGTACATAGCTCATCAGTCAGTAAATTGAGGGAAAAAATGAAAAAAAATATTACATCTTTCTTTTATTCATATGTTTCATATCATGCTTTTGTCATTTGCCAAGGCAACAACTTGTACATACTCTGTTGTTTTGTACATAATCATGAAGCCACATGGTTCATCCTTGAGGGAGTTTATTTATTCTGTAACAAAAGGGGTTTGATATGGTCAACATTCTGTCAGGCAATTTGAGAATCTAGTAAATGTATGAATGATTAGAATGATCTACAGTTTGGACTTGTGGAAGTTTATAATTGGTGTCTACTTTTCTTTTTTGTGATTTTACTTGTCAAAAAGAGTTTTGTGAAAATGTATGCATTTGCATTTAGGCCTAGTCATTCAGTAATGTTGAAAGTATCAAAAGTGGGCTAGGTATTCTGTTTAGGTGATATATAACATGTGATACACATACCATCATTACAGATAATTCTTTTCATCTTGTTGAGGAATACCTTAATCTTCAGCTATGATTTAGCAAAATCAATTAAATTTTATACCCATAGATTTTTAAGTCTACACCCTGGAAACAGCTGTTAAGAATTCTTCGGGACTTGCAATTAGTTTGATTCATTAACAGTATTTTATCTTTAGTGGTTTAGAAATTATAAGTTTTCATGAGAAAAAGTCATAAAAAGGAAGTCAATGATATGTGATATGTTTTGTGAGTAAAGACTATTTAAACTATGGAACAAAAATTGAATCAGCTTGTGTGCAATGAGTTGCAACTGTGTAACATGTGAAATAAAATCTAAGACTTTTATGAGAATGTGTTGTTATTATTCACTGGAGTGAGTTTGATGCTTTTGTTAACAGAAAGTGCACGCTGCAAATATTTGTATTTTGGTATGCTTGATGTATGAAAATTGCAAGACAGTCGTGTATGAAAAGGTAGTGGTTCCGATTGGAATTCCAGTGCTGAATGGATCTGTAGTGTCCTATTCCAATGTCGTGAGATCACTATGGGGATCAGGATGGTATAATAAATTTAGTGACACCAAAGATGTCAAGTATGAATGTAAAGCTGGACCGTCACATTTGCATTACTGTAACATACTGCATAATAAATTTTGTAGAAATCTGTCCTTAGCTATGTTATTATAACATTCATCTATTGTAAATATATGTTTGAAAACATCGTAAGCTGAAACACATTCAGAAATAAACAACTCACACTTTGCTAAGTATCACAAAAATTCACAACTTTACTTAAACGTAGATTTATAATTTGAAATTGTATCCATTTAAAACTGGATGAATAATAATATGGTAACCCCTCATTAGGCAAATAGTCACTTGAAGCTAATCTTATGCACTTGATACACGAGTAACCATAAAAATGGTTTTCATGGCACCAATCAACCATTTTGCAAATCATGGAACCAATCATTGACAAATAAACAACACATGTCAATAGCAGTTATGGGATCCACAAGATTCAATGCAATACTGAAGCCTAGGATCCATGCTTACAATAAGCGTAGATATTTAAACCAAATTTGACCCCACATAATAGTTTTCTGTTGAATCCATGATTTGATCCGGAAAGAGTTCCTTCCGTTCCCCTAACCTTAAACTTAACCCTAAACCTAAACCTAACATAAATTTGGGACTTTTAGTCACTTTTGTGAGTTCTCTAGTAATTGTTGTGTTAAGCTTTCTTAATCATTTTAGTATATATTAATTTATAAATATTATTTGGGATGGGGGAACGGGAGGAACTCTTACCTTTGATCCTCAGCAAAGTATATATAATGTGAAATAATAATGAGATCACACATATTTGCTGGCAGATGAACAGGATCTGTAAGAAATTGTTATCCATCAATAGGATAAGTATATGAATATACAATTAATTGTTCAAATCCCATTATTCCACAAAACGAGTTGACAGTTTGGGCGATTTAAAAAAAAATATAACGTAACTATAAAAGTCTGTTGGGAAACACTCAACGTTTTGTGCAAACTACGGACGCTGACATAAATATATCCAGGGATAATCTACGTTTTATAGTCTCCCTGATATATCCAAGAAAGCCCATGCAAGTCTAGAATATTTGGCAAAGCTATATATTAATACCACTATTTCTAAAAAATGAAGAAAGTCTCTGGGCTCCTTTTCATCATATTTTATTATCATAATCTTTTAAGTTAGGAACAGATTTTTTCTGTAAAATACCCAGATAGCATTCTGACGTTGGCCCAACGTTGGTTTCCTAAATACCTCTCGCGTTGCCTATTTCGTACAAATCTCGCAATGCCATCACATAGCAAGCATTTTCATTTCAACCTACGCAATAATAGTAGAGGGTCAGGCTTGCACTAAGTGGTGGGTATATTTTCCATATCCAATTTATTACGGATTTATAAATTCCTGTACGAGATTGTGTCAGAATCTACCACGAAACAACACAAGTTTCTGTAAGTCCATAAATAGGTGTCCTGGATCAAGCTTCAACGAAGAGATCGAGAGCAAAGTAAGGTAAGGTCAAAGGTGAAATCGGATAGAAGTTTCCACACCGCAGCAAAGAATAATTTTCATTATTAAATCAGTTTTCTAATTAAGGTATCACTACAAAATTCTAACTACTACTTTCCAAAGATCAGTGGCCAAATAAATACACAGACACAAACGATGCTAAATTAACTGCATCCGCTATTAGCTACACTGCGGAATAGTACACAGCCTGCTATTTTGCCGTGTTGCTTTCAGCCAATCCTCGGTAGTATAGTGGTCAGTATCCCCGCCTGTCACGCGGGAGACCCGGGTTCAATTCCCGGCCGGGGAGAGATACTTTTTTTGACTGTAAATTTTTAAAAGAACTGTTTTACTGCCCTCCTTCTTCACGTTCCTGTACACATGTTCGTCAATGCCACCAATGCCTGTATGTATGACGGATGTTCTTGGTAGTATATTGCTCTCCATTTCTGTTGGGAATTTGAATATGTATGGAAATGTACAGTGACAGCTCTGTGTCTCTCACAGAAAAGGGCATGCCAAGTGGTCACGTTTTAGCGTGTGTATGTTTCAACTTGGATGATAGCTGGAGTATGCCCTCCACTGTACAGCCTGCTATTTTGCCGTGTTGCTTTCAGCCAATCCTCGGTAGTATAGTGGTCAGTATCCCCGCCTGTCACGCGGGAGACCCGGGTTCAATTCCCGGCCGGGGAGATACTTTTTGACTGTAAATTTTTAAAAGAACTGTTTTACTGCCCTCCTTCTTCACGTTCCTGTACACATGTTCGTCAATGCCACCAATGCCTGTATGTATGACGGATGTTCTTGGTAGTATTATATTTGTATTTTGGTATGCTTGATGTATGAAAATTACCTTAGAACAGTTAGTGGTTCGATTGGAATTCCAGTGCTGAATGGATCTGTGTGTCTATTCAATGTCATTGAGATCACTATGGGGATGGGATGGTTATAATGACTGACACCAAAGATGATGTCAAGTATGGATATGTAAAAGCTGGACCGTCACATTTGCATTACTGTAACATACTGCATAATTAATTTGTAGAAATCTGTCATATAGCTATGTTATTATAACATTCATCTTTTTGTAAATATATGTTTAGAAAACATCGTAAAGCTGAAACACATTCTGAAATAAACAACTCACGCACTTTGCTAAGTATCACAAAAATTCACAACTTTACTTAAACGTAGATTTATAATTTGAAATTGTATCATTTAAAACTGGATGAATAATATGGTAACCCCTCATTAGGCAAATAGTCACTTGAAGCTAATCTTATGCACTTGATACACGGTAAACAACAAAAATGGTTTTTCATGAAATCAACCATTTTTGCAAATCATGGAACCAATCATTGACAAATAAACAACACATGTCAATAGCTTGGTTATGGGATCCACAAAAGATTCAATGCAATATACTGAAGCCTAGGATCCCATGCTTACAATAAGCGTAGATATTTAAACCAAATTTGACCCACATAATAGTTTTTCTGTTGAGATCCATGATTTGATCGGAAGAGTTCCTTCCACGTTCCCCTAACCTTAAACTTAACCCTAAACCTAAACCTAACATAAATTTGGGACTTTTAGTCCTTTTTGTGGTCTCTAATTGTTGTATTAAACTTTTAATCATTTTAGTATATATTAATTTATAAATATTATTTGGGATGGGAGCAGGGAGGAACTCTTACTACTTTGATCTCAACAAAAGTATATATAATGTGAAATAATAATGAGATCACACACATATTTGCTGTAGTAGACAGGTTGTAAGAAATTGTTATCCATCAATAGGATAAGTATATGAATATACAATTAATTGTTCAAATCCCATTATTCCACAAGAAACAGGTTGACAGTTTGGGCGATTTAAAAAAAAATATAACGTAACTATAAAGTCTGTTGGGAAACACTTTCAACGTTTTGTTACAAACCACGGACGCTGACATAAATATATCGGGGATATTAATCGTTTTATAGTCTCCTGATATATCAAAGAAAGCCCATGCTGATCTAGAGATATTTGGCAAGAAAGCTATATATTAATACCACTATTTCTAAAATGAAAGAAGAAGAAAGTCTCTGGGCTCCTTTTCATCATATTTTATTATCATAATCTTTTAAGTTAGGAACAGATTTTTCTGTAAAATACCAGATAACGCATTCTGACGTTGGCCCAACGTTGGTTTCTGAATACCTCTCGCGTTGCCTATTTCTAAATTTTCTACAAATCTCGGAATACCATCACATAGCAAGCATTTTCATTTCAACCTGCAATAATAGTAGAGGTCCGAGGCCTGCTATCAATTTATTACGGATTTATAAAATTCCTGTACGAGATTGCAGAATCTACCACGAAACAACACACAAGTTTCTGTAAAGTCCGCAAATAGGTGACCTGGATCAAAGCTTCAACGAAGATCGAGCAAAGTAGGTAGAGTCAAAGGTGAAATCGGATGATGCAGAAGTTTCCCACACCGCAGCAAAGAATTTTCATTATTAAATCGGTTCAGATGGGTTTCACTACAAAATTCTAACTACTGCCCAGATCGGTGGCCAAAATAAATACACAATTACGACGATGATAAATTAACTGCATCCGCTATTAGCTAGCTACACTGCTGAATGAGTACACAGCCTGCTATTTTTGTCTTGCTTTCAGCCAATCCTCAGTAGTATATGGTCGGTATCCCCGCCTATCCACGCGGGAGGACCGAAGGTTCAATTCCCGGCCGGGGAGAATCTTTTTGACTGTAAATTTTTAAAGAACTGTTTTACTGCCCTCCTTCTTCGTTCCTGTACACATGTTCGTCAATTACATACCAATGCCTGTAGCGCGCTGTATGACGGATGTTCTTGGTAGTATATTGCTCTCCATTTCTGTTGGAGATTTGAATAATGTATGGAAATGTGCAGTGACAGCTCTGTATCTCTCACAGAAAGAGGGCATACCAGTATGGTCACGTTTTAGCGTATGTTTCAACTTGGATGATAGCTGGAGTATGCCCTCCACTTTACAGCAGCCTGCTATTTTGCCGTGTTGCTTTCAGCCATCCTCGGTAGTATGGTGGTCGATATCCCCGCCTGTCACGCGGGAGACCGGGTTCAATTCCGGCCGGGGAGATACTTTTGACTGTAAATTTTTAAAGAACTTGTTTTACTGCCCTCCTTCTTCACGTTCTGTTTCACGCTTTCGTCAATGCCGCCAATGCCTGCCAGCTACTATGACGGATGTTCTTGGTAGTATATTGCTCTCCATTTCTGTTAGGAGATTTGAATATGGCTTGTGGAAATGTACAGTGACAGCTCTGTGTCTCTCACAAAGAAAGCGCATGCCAAGTGGTCACGTTTTTGAGCGTGTGTATGTTTCAACTTGGATGATGGCTGGAGTATGCCCTCCACTGTACAGCCTGCTATTTTGCCGTGTTGCTTTCAGCCAATCCTCGGTAGTATAGTGGTCAGTATCCCCGCCTGTCACGCGGGAGACCGGGTTCAATTCCGGCCGGGGAGAGATGCTTTTGGCTGTAAATTTTTAAAAGAACTGTTTTACTGCCCTCCTTCTTCACGTTCCTGTACACATGTTCGTCAATACCACCAATGCCTGTATGTATGACGGATGTTCTTGGTAGTATATTGCTCTCCATTTCTGTTGGGAATTTGAATATGTATGGAAATGTACAGTGACAGCTCTGTGTCTCTCACAGAAAAGGGCATGCCAAGTGGTCACGTTTTAGCGTGTGTATGTTTCAACTTGGATGATAGCTGGGTATGCCCTCCACTGTACAGCCTGCTATTTTGCCGTGTTGCTTTCAGCCAATCCTCGGTAGTATAGTGGTCAGTATCCCGCCTGTCACGCGGGAGACCAGGTTCAATTCCGGCCGAAGGAGATACTTTTTGACTGTAAATTTTTAAAGAACTGTTTACTGCCCTCCTTCTTCACGTTCCTGTACACATGTTCGTCAATGCCACCAATGCCTGTATGTATGACGGATGTTCTTGGTAGTATATTATCTCCATTTCTGTTGGGAATTTGAATATGTATGGAAATGTACAGTGACAGCTCTGTGTCTCTCACAGAAAAGGGCATGCCAAGTGGTCACGTTTTAGCGTGTGTATGTTTCAACTTGGATGATGGCTGGAATATGCCCTCCACTGTACAGCCTGCTATTTTGCCGTGTTGCTTTCAACCAATCCTCGGTAGTATAGTGGTCAGTATCCCCGCCTGTCACGCGGGAGACCGGGTTCAATTCCCGGCCGGGAGATACTTTTTGACTGTAAATTTTTAAAAGAACTGTTTTACTGCCCTCCTTCTTCACGTTCCTGTACACATGTTCGTCAATGCCACAATGCCTGTATGTATGACGGATGTTCTTGGTAGTATATTGCTCTCCATTTCTGTTGGGAATTTGAATATGTATGGAAATGTACGGTGACAGCTCTGTGTGTCTCTCACAGAAAGGGCATACCAAGTGGTCACGTTTTAGCGTGTGTGTATGTTTCAACTTGGATGATAGCTGGAGTATGCCCTCCACTGTACAGCCTGCTATTTTGCCGTGTTGCTTTCAGCCAATCCTCGGTAGTATAGTGGTCAGTATCCCCGCCTGTCACGCGGGAGACCAGGTTCAATTCCCGGCCGGGGAGAGATACTTTTGGACTGTAAATTTTTAAAGAACTGTTTTACTGCCCTCCTTCTTCGTTCCTGTACATGTTTCGTCAATGCCACCAATGCCTGTATGTATGACGGATGTTCTTGGTAGTATATTGCTCTCCATTTCTGTTGGGAATTTGAATATGTATGGAAATGTACGGTGACAGCTCTGTGTCTCACACAGAAAGGGGGCATGCCAAGTGGTCACGTTTTTTAGCGTGTGTATGTTTCAACGGATGATGGCTGGAGTATGCCCTCCACTGTACAGCCTGCTATTTTGCCGTGTTGCTTTCAGCCAATCCTCGGTAGTATAGTGGTCAGTATCCCGCCTGTCACGCGGGAGACCAGGTTCAATTCCCGGCCGGGGAGAGATACTTTTTGACTGTAAATTTTTAAAGAACTGTTTACTGCCCTCCTTCTTCACGTTCCTGTACACATGTTCGTCAATACCACCAATGCCTGTATGTATGACGGATGTTCTTGGTAGTATATTGCTCTCCATTTCTGTTGGGAATTTGAATATGTATGGAAATGTACAGTGACAGCTCTGTGTCTCTCTCACAGAAAGGGCATGCCAAAGTGGTCACGTTTTGGCGTGTGTATGTTTCAACGGATGATGGCTGGGTATGCCCTCCACTGTACAGCCTGCTATTTTGCCGTGTTGCTTTCAGCCAATCCTCGGTAGTATAGTGGTCAGTATCCCCGCCTGTCACGCGGGAGACCGAGTTCAATTCCCGGCCGGGAAGATACTTTTGGACTGTAAATTTTTAAAGAACTGTTTACTGCCCTCCTTCTTCACGTTCCTGTACATGTTCGTCAATGCCACAATGCCTGTATGTATGACGGATGTTCTTGGTAGTATATTGCTCTCCTCCATTTCTGTTGGGAATTTGAATATGTATGGAAATGTACAGTGACAGCTCTGTGTCTCTCACAGAAAAGGGCATGCTGCCAAGTGGTCACGTTTTGGCGTGTGTATGTTTCAACGGATGATGGCTGGAGTATGCCCTCCACTGTACAGCCTGCTATTTTGCCGTGTTGCTTTCAGCCAATCCTCAGTAGTATAGTGGTCAGTATCCCCGCCTGTCACGCGGGAGACCGGGTTCAATTCCCGGCCGGGGAGAATACTTTTTGGACTGTAAATTTTAAAAAACTGTTTTACTGCCCTCCTTCTTCACGTTCCTGTACATGTTCGTCAATGCCACCAATGCCTGTATGTATGACGGATGTTCTTGGTGGTATGTTGCTCTCCATTTCTGTTGGAATTTGAATATGTATGAAATGTACAGTGACAGCTCTGTGTCTCTCTGAAAGGGGCATGCCAAGTGGTCACGTTTTAGCGTGTGTATGTTTCAACGGATGATGGCTGGAGTATGCCCTCCACTGTACAGCCTACTATTTTGCCGTGTTGCTTTCAGCCAATCCTCATTATTATAGTGTTGTCAAATATCCCGCCTGTCGCGGGGAGACCGGGTTCAATTCCCGGCCGGGAGATACTTTTGACTATGAAATTTTTAAAGAACTGTTTTACTGCCCTCCTTCTTCACGTTCCTGTACACATGTTCGTCAATGCCACCAATGCCTGTATGTATGACGGATGTTCTTGGTAGTATATTGCTCTCCATTTCTGTTGGGAATTTGAATATGTATGGGTAATGTACAGTGACAGCTCTGTGTCTCTCACAGAAAGGGCATGCCAAAGTGGTCACGTTTTAGCGTGTGTATGTTTCAACTTGGATGATAAGCTGGAGTATGCCCTCCACTGTACAGCCTGCTATTTTGCCGTGTTGCTTTCAGCCAATCCTCGGTAGTATAGTGGTCAGTATCCCCGCCTGTCACGCAGGAGACCCGGAGTTCAATTCCCGGCCGGGGAGATACTTTTGACTGTAAATTTTTAAAGAACTGTTTACTGCCCTCCTTCTTCACGTTCCTGTACACATGTTCGTCAATGCCGCCAATGCCTGTATGTATGACGGATGTTCTTGGTAGTATATGTGCTCTCCATTTCTGTTGGGAATTTGAATATGTATGGAAATGTACAGTGACAGCTCTGTGTCTCTCACAGAAAGGGCATGCCAAGTGGTCACGTTTTGGCGTGTGTATGTTCAAAACTTGGATGATATTTGGAGTATGCCCTCCACTGTATACAGCCTGCTATTTTGCCGTGTTGCTTTCAGCCAATCCTCAGTAGTATAGTGGTCAGTATCCCGCCTGTCGCGGGAGACCAGGTTCAATTCCCGGCCGGGGAGAGATACTTTTTGACTGTAAATTTTAAAGAACTGTTTTACTGCCCTCCTTCTTCACGTTCCTGTACACATGTTCGTCAATGACACGCAATGCCTGTATGTATGACGGATGTTCTTGGTAGTATATTGCTCTCCATTTCTGTTGGGAATTTGAATATGTATGGAAATGTACAGTGACAGCTCTGTGTCTCTCACAGAAAGGGCATGCCAAGTGGTCACGTTTTAGCGTGTGTATGTTTCAACGGATGATAGCTGGAGTATGCCCTCCACTGTACAGCCTGCTATTTTGCCGTCTTGCTTTCAGCCAATCCTCGGTAGTATAGTGGGTCGGTATCCCCGCCTGTCACGCGGGAGACCAGGGTTCAATTCCCGGCCGGGGAGAGATACTTTTGACTGTAAATTTTTAAAGAACTGTTTTACTGCCTCCTTCTTCACGTTCCTGTACACATGTTCGTCAATGACACCAATGCCTGTATGTATGACGGATGTTCTTGGTAGTATATTGCTCTCTCATTTCTGTTGGGAATTTGAATATGTATGGAAATGTACGGTGACAGCTCTGTGTCTCTCAAAAAGGGCATGCCAAGTGGTCACGTTTTAGCGTGTGTATGTTTCAACTTGGATGATAGCTGGGTATGCCCTCCACTGTACAGCCTGCTATTTGCCGTGTTGCTTTCAGCCAATCCTCGGTAGTATAGTGGTCAGTATCCCCGCCTGTCACGCATTTTTGGGAGACCGGGTTCAATTCCGGCCGGGGAGATACTTTTTGACTGTAAATTTTTAAAGAACTGTTTTACTGCCCTCCTTCTTCACGTTCCTGTACACATGTTCGTCAATGACCACCAATGCCTGTATGTATGACGGATGTTCTTGGTAGTATATTGCTCTCCATTTCTGTTGGGGAATTTGAATATGTATGGAAATGTACAGTGACAGCTCTGTGTCTCTCACAGAAAGGGCATGCCAAGTGGTCACGTTTTAGCGTGTGTATGTTTCAACTTGGATGATAGCTGGAGTATGCCCTCCACTGTACAGCCTGCTATTTTGCCGTCTTGCTTTCAGCCAATCCTCGGTAGTATACCATGGTCAGTATCCCCGCTGTCACGCGGGAGACCAGGTTCAATTCCCGGCCGGGGAGAGATACTTTTTGGACTGTAAATTTTTAAAAGAACTGTTTTACTGCCCTCCTTCTTCACGTTCCTGTACACATGTTCGTCAATGCCACCAATGCCTGTATGTATGACGGATGTTCTTGGTAGTATATTGCTCTCCATTTCTGTTGGGAATTTGAATATGTATGGAAATGTACAGTGACAGCTCTGTGTCTCTCACAGAAAGGGCATGCCAAGTGGTCACGTTTTAGCGTGTGTATGTTTCAACTTGGATGATAGCTGGAGTATGCCCTCCACTGTACAGCCTGCTATTTTGCCGTGTTGCTTTCAGCCAATCCTCGGTAGTATAGTGGTCAGTATCCCCGCCTGTCACGCGGAGACCCGGGTTCAATTCCCGGCCGGGGAGAGATACTTTTTTTGACTGTAAATTTTTAAAAGAACTGTTTTACTGCCCTCCTTCTTCACGTTCCTGTACACATGTTCGTCAATGCCACCAATGCCTGTATGTATGACGGATGTTCTTGGTAGTATATTGCTCTCCATTTCTGTTGGGAATTTGAATATGTATGGAAATGTACAGTGACAGCTCTGTGTCTCTCTCACAGAAAAGGGCATGCCAAGTGGTCACGTTTTAGCGTGTGTATGTTTCAACTTGGATGATAGCTGGAGTATGC